>NW_024501459.1:1889390-3290674 GCF_017590055.1 Onychostruthus taczanowskii
GGACAAGAATTGGGGGGGCACACCACCAAGTGTCAAGTGACCCAAACTAACCAGTGAGATATTTCATGCTATAGTGTCGAGCTCAGCAAGAGAAACATGAAAAAAGGGGTTTAGTCCATCTTAGGGCAAGCTGTCAATCTGTCCGTGAGAAGTGGTTAATGATGAGCTTTTCATGACTTATTTTGTTTTGTTTCTCTCTTCTTGAACTTCTCTTTTGTGATGGATACCCCATGTGTGGAGGCGTGAATCTTGACTCCATGTTTCAGAAGGATGGTTTATTATATTATGATATATATTATATTAAAATGATACATTAAAACTGTACTAAAAGAATAAAGAGAAAAGGATTCATCAGAAGGCTAGAAAGAACAGGGATGGAAGGAATAACAATGGCTCCTGACTCTCAGAGTCTGACTCAGCTGACTGTGATTGGCCATTAATTAGAAACAACCAACATTCACCAATCACAGGTGCACCTGTTGCATTCCACAACAGCAGATAGTTATTGTTTGCAGTTCTTTCCTGAGGCTCCTCAGCTGCTCAGGAGGAAAAATCCTAGCAAGGGATTTTTTCATAAAATATCATGGCTACACTCTTTCACCTATTAAACAGTTTTTGTCTTGATCCCCAAGTTGTTTTGGTTTTACTCTTTCCTCTTGCTTCATCCCACTGTAGGTGGAAGAGAGCAAGGCTGTGTGGTTGTTTAGCTGCTTTCTGGTCTTAGCACACAACAGCTTGCTAATCTAATAATTCACTTGCCTCTCTCCTATCCCACGTGCTATTAAGACCTAGGAACTGTAGGGTTCAAAAATGCTAAATGATCTGCATAATATTCATTACAAGTTGGGAAAGTGTATGTCTTATTTCTTACTCAGATAATGTGTTATGTATAACTCAGTTTTGCTGTTTAGCCAGAAGAAGTCTCAGATTTAAAAAAGCACTATGCTTTTCTTTTCAAAGCAACATTAGAAAATATGCCATTATTAGCAGATTTTATGCCTGGAAACTATTAGAATTGGTAGGTTTTGTTTGCTGGAGTATGCAGTGGAGCTTGGGATGTTCAGAGCATAGAAAACAGATTACTGGCAAAATGGGGTAAGAAGGTCCCCAAATGGTAGAGGACCTTTCTGTACATTTCCTGCAACAGTACAGTACAGTATGCTGTGTCATCTTATATCTTATAAGAAAATAAAAACCCATAAACACTTAAAACCTCAGATTTTGAAAGCAGCTGTTTTCCATCACTAACAAGTTCACAAATTTTGCATAAATGCTTGCAACCTTATCTCAATTTCTGGTGTTCACGTTGTAGTTTGTGAGTGGGGAGAAGACCTGTATAGAAGCTCTGCAGATGAAACTTCAGTATTTAATACTTCTGCTTGTTTCATACAATAGCATTGGTGGGAAGGTGCTTGTCCCTTTTTGGGTCCGCCTGCCACCAAATCAACCTATAGGTGTGTGTCTGATTCTGCAGTCTTTATGTTACTTGATTCAAAGCTTTGCCTGAAGACTTTAGCTTTACTCTAAATAATTATGATTCAAATTTCACCACATCAGGAGCTCTGTCAAGGTTTCATTACTTTCATTTATTAGAAATGAAGAATTTAAACACCAATGTAGCTTACTTCCACCGTTTACTTACTTACTTGTAATAAACAAACCATGTTAAACCATGAGACCATTAGAGCCCTGAACTGTTCAACATCCAATTAGAGAGATAAGTTTTAGTATTCTAGGAAGATTTGGGGGAATTTATTTTAATGAGAAACATAAAGCTTCTGAACTGTGTTAGGGACAAAACATTTTCTTGGTCTAAACCTAATTAGCAATTGTGTAGATTTAATTCGTTCATTTTCTCCTTTCTTCCTTCCTTTTTTCCTTGACTAGATCCATTCTCCATATCAGTAAGATTTTGTCAATGCTTATTTTCAAAACTGTGGCAACTATATTGAGATTCACCCATGTGAAATTAGTTTCATGTCTTTAGTTAAAAGGGTTATAAAGACCCATGGACCTTGAAGAGCTGTCATAGTTTTAACTGAGGATTACTGCCCAATTCAGAATATATTGTTATGATAGAGCAGCAAGAAAAGGTTCTCTTTTAATTGCTTTGTGGAAACATGAAGAGCATTTTGCCCTACTTTTTGAATTCCACTGCTCTAAATAATTTTACATTGAAAATTTATCCACCATTACAGTGTTGGAACAGAACTATTCTAAATAGATGTGTGAACACATAAGCAAATTGAATACTATATTTGTTCTTGCTAAACTGTCAGAGGTAAACATTTCACTTCCTAATAAAGAAATCTCTTTTGGCTGCTGTAGAGGACTTATTTAGCCACTTGTTTTGGTTTTTTTGGGTTTTTTGTTTGTTTGTTTGTTTTTTTTAATACCAACAAGATAATGTCAGTGTATGCAATGGAGTATTTTGAATGAAGCATATTTTGAACGTTTTGTGCCAAAGTTGCTTGACTCTTCAATAGATGAAATTCCCACTTAAAGAAGTAAAAAAACCACTGATTTTTGAAAATTTGGTACTTTTTTCCTGCTATTTGTGTGCAAAATTCTACACTTGAGAACTTGCACAATTCATTTTAAATAGACATACATGTTTTTTGTCCTATGTGCACCCATTCTAGAGGTTTGATTTATTTGATTGCAAGGTTTTGTATTGTGAGTTATTTAATATCTATTTAATATGTATTATGATTTATTAGTATTTTTCCAGCACTGCTTTTACTATGACACCAGTTAAAATAATTAATTAAAAGTTTTTCCTTTGATAGAAAAGTGGAGCACTTTGCATTGTTGCTGTTGCTGTGACAGTGGGAAGAGCACTGTGTTCTGTCATGCAAATAAGCTCGTCAAACACCTTTCATTTTTTTCTGGAGCCTTTATGCCCATTCCTATTAGTAGAAGTGCCTCATTTATTCTCTGACTGTGTAAACATAATCGTATATTCATCTTAGTGAGGGAGCTAAGTGCATGTTTTGATTCATCATGTCTCCTATCCAACTGTCATCTGAATGTGTTTGAAATTACTGAGAGTCCATAGGATTAACAGGTTCATTAGTATTATCAGTGTTACTGTTTTTTAAAGTATCTGTTTTGTGTAGGGACTTTAAGGTCAGTCATTTGTTCAGGAGAAGAATTCAGAAACCAACAGACCCTTGCTTACATCTGTTGAAGATATTCTAAAATGTGTCTAGCAGACTGTTTTTTAGCTTGTACAGTTGACATTTTTTAAACATATATTGAGTTTTCAGTTATTTTCCTTTGTGAAGCAGGGGAAGGGTCTTAGCAGCACTTCCTTTTACTGTTTTTTTAAAATACATATTCTGCTATTATGTCTTTACTCTTTCATTTAATTAATATTTGGCTGTTATGCAATAGCACACCCATTTACTGATAGATTGGGTTTGTTAATGTTGTTTTAGAGCTTAGGAGTAGAATCATGGAACAAAAGAATGGTTTGGGTTGGAAGTGATCTTTAAAGACCATCTAATTCCAGGCCCCCCCCTCCCATGGAAAGGGACACCTTCTCTTAGACCAGGTTCCTCAAAGCCCCCATCCATCAATGTGGTTTCATGGTATAAATGTGGTGAATAATTTTTTTAAATTTTGCAACTTAAATTTGATACCCAGAAAGATGATTTCTTCCTCCTGTACCTTTTATTACCTACCCTAGCCTTTACTTTCATCGCTTTTCTGTTACCCATAATTTTCATCTACACAATCCCTTAATTTATATTTTTTCTCACTTCCTTTCTTGCTCCTTCCTTCACTTTGCAATCTTTATTCTTTTGGTATATTAGGGATTTATATTTCATACATTCTTTTTTTTTTCTTTTTTCTGCATATTATCCCTAGCCTTCACCTAATTAGAAAAAATATTTTATTATCTAATTTAAAAAATAAGGTGAAGGAAAGAATATTTTTTCCTTTTTCTGTTAACATAGTAAGTTCATTCCTTCTCTTTGCCTTTGTGTTTTGTTTTGGTTTTTTTTTTTTTTTGTGTGTGTGTAAATTTTCTTTTCCTCCTTCAGCCATGTTCTAAGATATCTGCAATCAGGCTTCCCTGTATTTTGCTCTTTAACATCCATTCTTATTGTTAAAAATTGATTTCTGTTATTTCCTTATACCTTTTCTGCTGTCTCAGGCATCTTTGTTGTCGTAGAGATTCTTATTCCACATCCGCTTTCTCCCTTCCTGTGTTATCAACTTCACACTTCTTTCTTGGTTGCATTCCTCCTCTTTATTTTTTTTTTTTCTTCTAATATTTTTTCAGTTAGTCTCTTCATATCTATCCATGCCCTCCTTCCTCTCTGCTCATCTCATTCTGTTTCAGTGTACCAATCCAACAAAAATACCATTATTGACAGTTACATTCTTCTAACTACATCAGTTCTCTCTTTAAATCCTTTTGTATTCTGTCTTTTACTTTCAGAGTTAAGTTTCTTCTCTGTCCCTTCCAAAGCTTGCTGTAGTTTCTGCTCTGTGAACCTCTGCATCATGCTCCAAATATCTCCTAATTATATGATACCTCAGTCTTGTTTTAGCTCCATTAGCCTAAGGTTTGGTGTCCATCAATTCTGTCTTTCATAACAATTCCCCATTTCCTCTCCACTATGGGCTTTCCTGTTTTCTGAGCACCTAAATTCAACCTCAGACAAGCAGGTCTCCTTCAATCCCACTGAATCACAGAATATCATCTAACTTGTCTTCCCAGTAAGAACTGCATGCTTTCTTTACTGAAGCGATATGCTCTCCTGTGAAAGGTGCTCTGAGAGCTGATTGTAAAGGGCCATGTAAATGCAGTGTTGTGTAAAGGGTGATGAATATTACTATGAATTAATATTATTTCAGACAAATTTAGAAGTCCTTCTAAGATACCTGTGCTTTGTGCTTTTCATCTCACTGTTTTTGACTCTCACCTTGTAATGTACTTTCTGCTTCACTAAAAGTATGATAATGAGGCATGCATAATTGAAATGGAAACCTCTTCAGAACCCCTTCTGATTGAATCTGTTGAGAATCATAATCACGCACTCCTGAAGTTACAGAAAACTAGTGTATTGATGTGCTCTGTGTGAGCTGCTTGCCCAGCTGACATGCTGTCCTTTGAATTAATCTACTTTCAAAAAAAGTATCAGGGGTACACTAATGGGCTGTAAAAGAAACTGATAATCTTGTGTATGCATGTTGAAAGAGCTTTATAGATAAAGTAATTAAATGACAATGGAATGACATAAGTAGCTATTGGATGCATCTTGTGGAGAGAAATCTTTTCCAAAGGAGCAGAAAATCCACAAGAATAAGGAATCTTTATGTTTAATACACCCAATTTTTTTTTCTAAAGATGGATTTTTCCTTGTAAATAGTTACTTACTTTGATTGCATTTTGAAGCAATCAGTTTCTGACTTTTGGGACTGTGTTTCGTGACTAACTTTTTAAATTCTAATCACAAAAACAATTTCTGACAATTTTTGTTTAGGAAGATTTTTTTTAAAAGATGATTTCTCTCTCTGAATTACAGATAATACCAAATTCTGTAATATCTGCCTTTTTTTGGCTGAATAATTATATATATAGATAATAGGAACTAGAAATATGTTTAAAATATTAATAAGAAAGCCAGGGCCTATAAAGTTAAGAAATAGCAACACTAAGATTCTCTGTGAAAAATTAACACATTTTCTAATCCTTTTTTTTTGTGGATAGAACTTCGAATTTTATTATGTACTCTTGAAAACCAAAGTCTCTCATTGGATCTGACATAAGATGTCATTGACCTTATTGCTCTCTACAACTACCTGAAAAGAGGTTGTAGCCAGGTTAGGAGTGGTCTCTTCTCCCAGGTAACAAGTGACAGGACAAGGGAAAATGGCCTCAAGTTGTGCTAGGGGAGGTTTAGATTGGATATTAGGAAGAACTTATTCACAGAAAGGGCTGTCAGCCATTGGAACAGGCTGCCCAGGGAATTGGGTGAATCACCATCTCTGGAGGTATTCAAAATCCATGTAGATCTGGCGCCTGGGGACATGGTTTTGTGCTGGATTTGGCAGTGCTGGGTTTATGCTTGGACTCAATGACATAGGGGTCTTCCAACCCAAGCAATTCTACAATTCTGTCATTCTAAGTCTTACAAATTTATGTATTGTGTATTTCTACTGAAATTAAGGCGTGTCCATTTCCTACGAAAATGTCTAAAGAAAGAGTTCTGATGTAAAACTCAATTTACTAATTAGTTCCCTGTGTTTCTGGATGTTGCAATACATTATCTCAATTTCTAAGAAGTGTTTTTAGCATGAGAGAAATAATTTTCTCACTTTCACTCTGAGAAGGAATGACATTTTTTATAGCTGAAATTTTCCAACAGAAAAAAAACCAAGGGAGAGCCAAAAGACCCACTACATTTTCCGTCTGCAGTATTCTCTGTGTTAAAATGAGTGCAAGTGCTCTGCATTATAATTGTATTCTGGGTTAACTTGGATTTAATACACATCCTTCTGTTAAAGGCAGACTTTTACGCTAAGGACTGCAGCTCTGGACATCATCCAACTCTTGCAGTTAATTAGGGCTGTAGACAGTGTGCTAAATTTTGAATCTCAGTTGTATCTGTAATGCTGCTTCCCCTGTATCTGAAAGAGGTTTGGCTATTAGCAGAAGTCTGTTGACTAAGATTCTCTCCAGGAAGCCTGAAATTATATTTGTGATCTGAAAGATTAATTTAAAGAAATTGAGGTCTCTTCAGCATACATTGTATACTGTCTTTTTTTTACAGGAAAGTATTTTTCTTTTATTTCCTGTCATTATAGGATTTCCTGTCATTATAGGCAGGTACCTTGGTATCTTTTCCGTGTAAGGCCAGTCTTAAGACTGTCAGCTTTCCAGAAGCTGCAGTTTTTCTGCTGTTCATTTGCTCTTTTGACATGTTAATAATTGTTTTCTGGATATTTAATTTTAAAGGTTGCAATCTGTATGACCTGGGATAGTTATAAATAATAATAGAAAAAACCATGACATGCATCTTTTCAGTTCTGTGACCAGTCCCTAAGGATAACTTTTACACCACCAGTTATAGGAGCTTTCTTACCCTTCTGACTTCTCACACACTGTATTAATTTCCAAGTCAAACCATGGTGTGTTCTTAGCTGTCACTCTGTCTTTGAGCTTCCTTCAGTCTTCATGAGAGTTATAGTTTGATAAGTCATGCCCCAGTCATACATTTGTTCAATTATGTTTTTAAATTGGCATTAATCTGATTCTTTTTTGGTCCAAGCATTTTTATGTAAATGGCATAATACTGTGTAATATCTAGTAGAATATTAAGGCATTTTTTAACCTTTGTAATAAAGTTTTATATAAAGGAATATTAATTATGGAGAATAAAAAAATATTCACATGTAGAAAATGTAAATTTAGATGTGGAAAAATCATAAATACTCTTAGAATACTGCCAGTGTGCCTTCTATGTACCCGTGGTACAGAAAATGCAGAGTTTAAGTTCAAAAGCATGTATTTTAAAATTACTGTGAGAAACAGGTAAAATACTTGACCATTCCACTATCACTGCAAAGTTCTACTTGCTAAATGTTAAACATTTTAGAGTTTTGCTATTCTCAATGCTCAGTATACTTAGTTGGTAGCTCCCAATTACCTATACCAGAAAATTACTGTTTTTCCAGTAGAGGCAAAGGTTTGTTGGATTCCCTTCCAGCCTTGCAGATTTTCACCCACAGTGACTGCAGGACTGGTCTTAATTTTTATTGCTCTTTACTGTGTATTTAATAGTAGTTTTATTTCAGTTTTGGTTATCTAAGGTTGTGAAAGAGACAGCTTTTTAAGGAGAGATATTATAAGCCATGTTGTCAACTAAAAAAACAACCTAAAAGGGCAGCAGATGACTATTGAGCAAGTTAAAAATTCCCATTTCCCTCTCAAGTACCTTACAATGCTGAGACTATTCTATTTTTCAATTCCAGATTCTGATTAATTAATTAAAATTAGAAGGAAGAAGGGGAATGGGAGCCATAATCACAGCAGAGAAGCAAAACTTAGGAAGATTAGTTGCAAGGCAAATGTGTCAAATTAAAGCAGTACATTTTGAGTGAAAGGACAAGCCGTGGGAAGTGAACAGACATATCTGATGGAGAATACTGGAAAAGCCAAAGGCTGAAATGTGAGCATTCAAATACTGAACAATCATATTTAGGATACAAGTGTATAGATGAAGGCTAAAATTAGCATAATATTATTGACAACAAAGAAAGATAACATATTTCTTGTATACTGTTGTGAGGTTTTATAGATCTCACTTCAGGAAACCTTATGTTAGTAGAGTAAAATGAGGAAGAAGGTTGGTAACTCTTGCCTTGGAAAAAAAAGTGCTTTGTTTAAAGTGAAAACATACAACTATGTGCATTATGTTTCTGCCCTGCTGTAATACATCTCATAAACTAAGGGCTTCCAGTCTGTGTCTGTCTCCCTTATGAAGGCAAGAAACAAATGTGTGAGAAATGGATATATATATCAAAACTGTTAGGACATAGTGGCCAAGACAGAGGAATAAATATCATGCCTCTAATTTTGGTTGTACAAATCTTTTAGGGATTTTTCTGTACTAGGAAAACCAGAGCCATACATTTTGTGACAAATTCTCAAGTTTTACTGCAAGTTTTGTCACAAGGATTTTTTCAACCTTTAATTGAGCCACTGGATTCCAAAAGTAGACTGTAAGAGACTACAGCCCTCAGTGCTGTAGGACCTTGCCTTTATGCCACAATGAGCCTTTGTCATGTTGGTCTGGAAGATGTGTGTGATCAGATGAAAACGACATCGCTGCACGCTAGGGCTTAGTGTCGGAAGACCTGAGGGTAACGCTTATTTCCATACCATCCGTCTTTAGTCTTAGGAATGATGAATAAAATAAATCAAAATAATGTGCTGGAAACCTGCACATGATAGTTGAGCTCAGATGGATAAAAAGGGTTAGTCTGGTAAGTAACTGCTTTTCAGGAACGAATCCCAGCATTGTACCTATGCTGTGTTTTATTTACGGGGTTTTTACTTGTTTGTTCGATTTGTTGAGTTTTGGCTTTTGGATTTCTTGAATGGTTCAGTCTAGTTTGTTTTATTTTGCTTTTTATAGGTTTTTGTTTTATTTTGCTTTTTATAGGTTTTTTGTTTTGTTTTGGTTTTTTTTTTAACTTAATGGGTTAGAAAGGAATTGTCTGAGTATTGGACTTTGGATTTCTTTTGTGTATGGAAAGAATTGTATTGAAGTAGTCGATGTCGTGTAGGCATGTGTGATATAGAGAAGAATGAAAATAATAATTGACCTTTGGGGTGCAGAAATAAAGAAGAAAATGAAAAAGTTTTGAGTTTTTTATCAGTTGATTATGCCAATGAAGTAAAGGACAGCTATCCTGAGGTAAAAGATATTTTTTACTCTTAGAAAAGACTACTGCCAATGCCTAGTTACTGATTCTTTTCATGTACTCTGATAGAGAAAATGGCAAACTAAATATCATATTACAAGATAATAAGGTTTCCTTTGAATCAATAGATTTATTGAAGCCATTGGGGTTAAAGTTTTCTGAAGCAAAGCTTATAGAATCCTTTCTGAGCTATTTAAGCAGAAAATCATTCTATTGATATCTTGGTCCTTCCATGTTCCTCTGGGGTCTCATGCTTTGTTCCACTTTATATACTTAATGCTGCTGTCATTGTCTGCATTTCCCCCTTAGTTCCTTCCTTTTGATGTGCCTCTTATGTCTTTAAGAGAAGTCTCTTCTTATGTACTAAGTTTTCACCTAAAATCTCCTTGAAAACTCACAGCTTTGGGGTTTATGCTAAGCTCCTGAGGTGACTGGACTGAGCCTTGAGTGTGTAAGCTAGAAAATGCTTGGAGGACAATGCATGCCATTCTCCAGCAGCTGCCCGGCTGAAAAGAATACACAAACCTAAAAATTTTCATAAAGCAGGAGCCTTGGAAGAAATTCAGGTTGCATGGCAGAAGCCAAGTAAAGATATAGCACTGTAACAAGAGTTGGAGGAAAATGAATCCCAGGATTAACAAGCTGCAGAATTTATGCTTAGTGAACTGTTAAAAACCAGTGAAGGAGGAAAATGAGACCTATCAACAGCTGCAGAGTATGAGAAGCATAAGAAAATGAGAGGTGCAGGCAAATAGAATGACTTAAACAATTACATTTTGGAGTGGAAAAGGTTGGAGACATTATTTTTCAGTTTTTAATTAGACACTGATTTGAAAATTGAAATAAAGCAATCAAGAAAAGCTGTGAGAATCTGGTGTCTTCTGAAGAGTCAGTTAAAAATTCCTGTGGCTAATGTGCAAATTTGAAATAGTCTTTCCTAAAATGGTAGAAGAAAGACACCGAAAATATTACCTAGGAGACTGGCTTTATCATAATCCACATGTCTACACCAGCATGAAAAGTGGGGCAAGGAAAGAAACAGTTACTTGTGAAAAGGGGCAATTATGTCATAGTCTACCCCAAGTTCATTTGAAGTAAAGTAAAAATTATAGAAAACAAAATCCTTTTCAAAAAGTGAAGTGACAATGAACTGTGTTAGTAAATTGTGACCCTCTTCAGTGGGTTTTATAATACTTCAGTGGGTTTTCTATATATCTTCAAGAAGTGCTTTCATACTTGTATTATAAGCAATTATAAATAGGTCTGATATCAGATGCAGTCTGATACTCTCTTGCTGTACATTAATGTTTGGAGCAAGTGATTGCGAACATGCTGGTGAATGCATTGTATTTTGGTTCTATTTTTTGTGTTCAAGTAGTTTAATCAGCAAAAAGAGGTATTTTTTTCTGGGAAAATTTAGTATGAATGTGCTGTATTGATGAAAGCATTTTGAACTCACTATATGTCTAAATTAGTTTCAGTCTTATTTCTTTATTCAATCACATGGTCTTTAAAAATTTGAAAGTTGTAAAACAGTGCACTAGTCATCACTTTCTACATAAGTTAATTTTAATGTTGTAAAACAAATGGAAGTTCAGAAGTGGTATTGGCAATACTTACCTTGTTTTTTCTACTGTTGGCTTGCCACAATACCAGCCAAGGTTTCTGGACAGAAAGGTGTTCATGTATGCTGGACAGTGAATATCATAAATCATAAAATAAGCTGAGTTGGAAGGGTCTGTGCTGGTTTTGCATTGGAGCCACCCACGGAATGATTTTTGGTGTGAGGAGCTGCTGAGAACTTCCTCTGTGCCTAGCAAAACCAATTGCTGACTGGCTTTGAGAATAGGCATGTTAATGAACCAATTAAAACTAGATCCGCCTCTGTGAGATTCACATTTTAAAATGAACAAACGCTGGGAGTGCTCTCTTTTCTTTCCGGCCTGGGAAGAGATGACAAAGCTGGCCCAGATCCCCATCTTGGCTAGGCCAGCCCGGGCGGGCTCTGCTGCGGGGCTGGGCCCCATCCCAACCGTGCCGAGCCCCAGCGGCGGCCAGGCAGAGAGAGGGGAGGCGACAGGGCCCTGGCTGAGGCAGGGCCAGGCCGTGGCTGCTAACACCTTGCTGCCAGGTCCTCCTGCTGCACGGCCGCCGCACAAGATCATGTGGCTGAGGCCAGAGGCAGCCCTGCAGCCTGCACAGAGTGGGCCTTCGGCTGGAATTGAACACAGCAAAAAGCAAAGAGCAGCCATGCGGCTGATCCTGACACAGCCCACAGCACAGCCTGAAATACACCACTGTAAATGCTCCAGCCACAGCTCAGCAGAGATCACGATGACCCGCAGGCCTGGGTGAGATTTAATTCTTTCCAGTTTAAACTTGCAAAGCATTGATCCTCTCTCCAGTGAAAGGAAAGGACAGAGTGAAGACACGTAGAGAAACAACACAAAGACACCAAGGTCAGTAAAGAAAATCGTCAAGTCCCAGATGGAAGGAGAATGAGGAGCTGCCTTAGGTTTGGGCTGAAATCCTCTTGTAAGGCTATGGAAAAGAATGTGATTGATACATCAGACAATTTTCCCCTGTAATTCACTGAAAAGTAAGGGGAGATGAAGATTCAAATTGTAGATATGAGCAAAGACATCTATGCTAAATCAAGCAGATGTTGAAGTAGCTGGGATCCCATGAGAAGTTTGAACAGACAGAGAGAATGATGACGACCCTTTACCCCCAGGGGAAGAGGAAGAAGACCTCTTTTCTCAGAGATGAAGATGATCTCAGAGACAGATAAAGAGGACGTTTGCTCTTGAACAGCTCATCATTAAAAGAGTACCCCATAAGTTGACATGGCCCATAAATGCAGCTGTGGGAAAGCTGTGAAAGATGGGAGGGACTTCATGACTGCAGATTCCCAGGAGGCTGCTATTCATGGAAATTAAAAGCCACGAAAGAAAATGTTTTCATGTGGAGAAGTCTCCACGACAAGAGAGACTCCTTTGCTTAAGTGAACTGCAGAAAGACTATTCTAGAGGTGATAAACTGACTGAATTGTTTCTGTATGTTGTGAGTGGGAAAGGAAATGTTGCACGGGAGAGGAGAAGTGTTCTGAAGGTTTTATTCTGATTATTTTTATTCTTTCTTTTAGTTATCTTAATAAAGTTTTTTCTTTACACCCTTTTAAAGTTTTGAACCTGCTTTGCCTTCCTTTGCCCCCAGCACCTGAGGTGAGGCCTCCCCAGCGCAGAGCAGAGCAGAGCAGAGCAGAGCAGGACAATCCCCTCCCTTGCCTGGCTGGTGATGCTTTGCCTGATGCCCCCCCAGCACAGGGTTAGCCCTCCTGGCTGCCAGGGCACTGCTGGCTCACGTTCAGCTTTCCACTAGCCAGGACGCCCAGATCCCTTTCTGCAGTGCTGCTCTTCAGCATCTTCCTCCCCAGTCTACATGGACAACCAGGGTTGCCCAGGTGCAGAATCCTGCACTTGCCCTTAATTTGTTGAGGTCTCTCTGCAGCGTCTCTCTGCCCTTGAGGGAGTTGACAGCTCCTCCCAATTTAGCATCGTCAGCAAACTTCCTTAGAATTCCTTCAAGTCGTGCATGCATGTGGTTAATGAAAGTGGTGGAAACAACTGGGCCAAGGATGGAGCCCTGCAGAGCCCCAATAGTGATAGGTCACCCGTCTGATGCTGTCCCGTTCACTGTAAGCCTTTAATTTTAAATATTTTGTTCTCCCTACACAGACTGTACAGAAAACCTTGAGACTCTAAATTCAGTGTATTACACAGTCGTTGGGACCTTGCATTGCAAGCCTTTGAGGATGAGCAGCTTTGCTGCTATTTGAACTAGCGGTTCAAAAATCCTAGAAAGCTGACCTGAATATTCCAGTTTCCAGGAAGAAAAAAGAATATGCACAACAGTTTTAAGTGGTTTACTGAAAACAAAGTGCTGCAAAGAATTAGTGACTTCAAGAGGATAAGCAGTAATCTGTGCTTCTCAAAAGCTTCATAAAACTTTGCAAGTTAATAGAGAAAATACAGAAATGGTGATGAGATGAGAGTGAGTGAATTAATGTCATCTGTGAGGCAAAGCATAATAAATGTGTCTGGTAGCATATACTGGTAGGGCAAGCATTTGAATTAGATTCGGGTAATGATGTGTAGTTGCTGCTGAAATGAACGTATTCGTTGAAGAACCATAGCCAAAATGTAGAATACGATCTGTAAAAAGAGTTATTATAAATCCACTGGTTTCAGATCTATAAAATGGATATTAGGGAAGTTTTTACTGCAAATGTTTTGCTTATTCATTACTATGTAGGTGGACACTTAAATTGTACTATGTAGCCCTCATTTATACAGTTATTAGTACCATTTGTACAGTGGTCTGTTGAAGTCTTTCATGATGCAGAAGTGTTGAGATAGTATCTGATCAAAAGTGTTGAGATAGTATCAAATTTAAGTATCTGCTTTGAGCCTCAGATTGTTAAATTCTGCAGGATCAAGCAAGACTCAAGAGTACCATAACAAAGCAAATTGTAATAATGAAGTCAGAAAATAACTTGGAGCATGAATAGTAATTCAGACATAAGAAATATAAAAATAAAAGCAAACTAAGTCAGGGTTAGATAAAGGAGAGGTTGAAAGAGTATAAATCCAAGTGTGATTTAAATAGAATTATTGCAGTTGATACTGAAAAAAACTTTTGTAACTCTTTCTGCTTGTGACAGTCTTTGCAAAAATAATTGCAGTGTCTAAATTAAAGTAATCAATCAAAGATTAATTATGTATCATCAGATAGTCTGCTGCTAGAAGTGTATGAATTTGTTGTTCAGCATGGTTTCTTGCCAGAACAACTTTCCTGTCTTTTGTTAAAACGTAAATGAAAAACTAGGGTTTGATGATGGAGAATTCCTGAAATCTGCTTACCTTTTATTTTTACCTCCTGGATGAACTGATTTTTAATTGTTTAGCTCTGTCAATACATATTTAAGTGTGAGAATTCAAGTGTATTCTAGAATTTATTGGCTTGGCTTTGTTTGTTTGGGTTTTTTTTTTATTGTTTGTTTGTTTTGGGGTTTTTTTGGGGTTCTTTTGTGTATAGGAAGTTGAAGAAACAACACAACACGCAGCTGAGGGTTTGAATTGGTTTTTTAATTCTGTTTCCATCACTATAATTTGAATTTTCTTTCTGTTTGCCCAGTCAGTCTGTTTGAGCCCTTGCAGGTAAGTGGAAAAGAAATGGATTACATTTCACCAATGAGGAGCTCATTACTGGATATGTATTCTTCTGAATTTAAAGTTTTTTATTTATGAGGATGGCTAGCAACAGCACTGGTGTTATGGCAGATTTGGCTTTGTCTCCAATTCCTCAGAAACTCTTGCAAAGAATAAGCATTTAACTTTATAACTACAAGTTATATCACAAAGCATTGGCAAAAGACTGCATTGTGTTGAAGCAAGCAGTCTCAGCTCCAACACTTAGGCATTTTTGAGGAATGGTTCTGAAATCATAACAGCATTCTCCTAGTTTTGTTAAGCTGTTTAAAATAAACAAAAAACCCTATATGTTTGTCCATCAATGTTGATTCCACATAAATGCTCTATTTTGCTGTCCTGTCCATTATTTCTAAGAAAAAACAATGCATCCCTTGCTCCATCCTTACACTTGAGCTCACACATACTCATGAATTAATAAAATAAAATAAAAAAACCACAACTATGTAGAGATTCATGTGCATATCTGCATGCATTTTTTTATCACTTTCTTAATATTAAGATTGCTTCTGTTTTCTTACCCAGTTTGTCTTTATTTTTAACAAGCCAGTGAACTGTTTGTACCATATACTCTCTAATGTAACATTTACAATTTTAGTGATCAATATCTGTGCAGATATCTTTGATGACTGTGGGAAAAATGCTTTGTATTCTTCATACAGTCTCCCATTATCTTATTCTAAGATAATGACTAAGATATTCTACGATATTCTAAGATATTCTAAGAACTATCGGAACTGACCTGGCACACGTGATAAAGATTGTATGTATCCTTGAGCACGTTTCCTCTGTAGTATTAAGTAGTGTTCAGTTTCTTTTCAGTAGGATAATTAGGGGTTTTTTTTTGGAATTAGTGTATCAGCACTACTAATGAGCTGCTATTGAGTACCACTAAAAATGCATTATTATGTCTCACAATTTCCACTTAGAGTCTCAGTAACATATGTCGATTACCATTTTAGTCTTCACTTAAGAGTCTTAGTCACATATGTGAAATAGTTGGTGTTCAGTCTCTTCATGTTTAGCCTCTGTTGTAGTAAGAATTTAATATCTTCATTTAAGATATATTGATCAGTGGCAACTGCATTATTACCATTAACTTACTGGGTTTTGGTTTAGGATCAAAACATTATTTCTTAAATGTATACAGGACTGGAGTAAAACACATCTAATTCCCTGGAGAGTGCATTGCTAATGATGATGATGATGATGATTATAATAATAATAAATGCTAAATAGTAGCATTTCTATTAACCCCTAAGTCATCTGAAGCCAATTCAAGTCAAAGTAATTGAAGAAGGTCTGTTTATTCAGTGTTTGAAATAGAATAGCTCAGCTCTGCATAAACAATGTAAACTAACATTCAGGAAAAATTATTTATCAGAGTCTTCCATCTTGAAAGCTTTTGCAAGCCTATCAGCAAGCCCATCGTGAAAAGCCTGAGGATTGTTTTGAGGAACTGTAGCAGGACTGGCTACCCTGGGCTGCAGCCAGCTTGAGCTTCCCAGCTCTCAGTTTTGGATCATTTGATGAAATTTTTGAAGGTTATCATTAGGAAGTTCTTTCCTTGAAGATGCCAAAAGCTTTGCTAATATAATGTTAGTAACTTAAAAAGGCAGGAGGGGAAATGAAATGGTTTAGGTCTCCCTGACGAAAGTAAAATAGACTCAGTGGTTAGTATCTAAATTTGGCACATGTTCTATAAGTTTCCTTTAGGCATCAATATGGCAAAAGACAAGTCACACTGCCTATCTATTTGTTCTTTGTATATCTTTATATTTTATAGTGTATTTATATTTTATACTTTTAATTCAAGCATCAGTCCATGTTAGCCATTCAGTAGATGTTGTGAAAGCCCTGGGCAGAAACAAAAAAAGGTCAAGTTTAAAGGTTGAGTCCATATTACTCCTTAGTGCAGTCTGAAGTCATCATAGAACTACAGAGTGGTTTGGGTTGAAGGAGGTCTTTAAAGTCCATGTAGCTCCAACCCCCTGCCATGGACAGTGACATCAGTTTGCTCAAACCCCATCCAGCCTGGTCTTGAGCACTTCCTGAGATGAGGCATCCACAGCCCATGCCACATGGGCAACATGTTTCAGTGTCTCCCCACAGTCACAGTACAGAATTTCTTCCTTATACATAATCTAAATCTACACTCATTTTAAAACCATTATCTGTTGTCCAGTCACTGCAGGCCCTTGTAAAGTTTCTGTCTCTGCAGCACTGACTTCACTGTGGAGGAGCTAAGCTGAAGATCTTTTATCCCATACTCTCTTGGAGACATGCTGTGGTTGACAAGACCACAGTTTATTGGGCTACTTCCTAGAGTGACACAACACCACATACACTATAAGAGATTTAATGTGCCCAGGCTTCAGGCGTCCTGTAGGGTATCCTGTCATTCTGTGGATTCAGTTTTCTCTTTTAAACATGCTTAAGGCTGAATCTTCACTTAACAGTAGCAAAGAGCATCTAATGTTCTGTGTTGCTCTTCAGTAATTTTTTCAGTACTCCCTTGTTTCAAAATGTACTGCAAATTGCAAAATACTTTGCTGAAGAACATCTGTAAGTAATGTGCGTGTACAGCAAGAATGAACCTTCTTGTGCCCACCTACTGCAAATTTATTTTGTTTTCATTTATTCTGAAGTGTCTTATAAGACTAGTTTTTAGGAACATTGTATTGATTTAACATGGCAGCTTCACATGTATCCAGCAATAGAGATGTGTGGAAATGACGATTACTTAGAAAGAAAGGAGCTTGAAAAAAGTCTGCTGAAACCTCTGGTGTGATCTTCATGCATTCCAAACAGCTGATTTCTTGAGTCATTTCACAATGAAAATGCTTCTGTCTGTGTTGTTGGGTTAAGGAATGAGTCAGACAGCTTTCTCTCACGATGTATAAAAAGCTAGCATCCAAACAAAAATTCTTTCTGACAAAAACTGTGACTTGTGTCAAAAGTGAAAATTAAATGCCAGATGGATAATTCAATCCAAAATGACACTTTAGCCTTGAGGACGCTCTACGTTTTTGTTTTTTTTTTTTATTGTTCAGTCTGTAATTAAAAGCAAGACAATATCTCAATATCTGAATGTAGGGCGGTAAAGAAAGATGATCTACGTTTTGTGAAATGAAAACGTGCTAGGAAGTTTCACTATTTGTGAAATAGAAACATGCTAAGAACTCATCATGCTACTGATGAGTTCAGATTTTCATTAATTTTGATATAATTTACTGGTGTTGTTAAGAGAAAAAAAATCTATGTGGGTAAAACTCTTAAATGAGCACCTCTTTAAAACTTGCATATAAAAATACATTTAAATGTTTTCTGAGGAGGAAGGAATTCGGAGGAAGATAAGTGGAAGATATATTTTCTGCTTATTTTTGTTGCTCAGTTTTTTTTTCTTCTGTAGTATTGATTTTCATGATTGTCCAGTATAACTGAATTAAGTTTAAAGGAAAAATAAATCAAGCAGTAGTAGCTGGTTAATCTCAGATATTTCCAAGTCATGGTTGTTAAACTTTCTGTTACATTTAAGCAATACAATACTTTTTTTTTTTTTTTCAGAGAGATGCTAGTAAAAGGAGAGAAGGAATGCACCTAAAATAAGGAGAAAAAAATCTTGTAAAAATCACCAACTAAATTCAAACAATTCATGTATCTGTGCATTATTCGTGGATTAGGTTATTTACTTAAAATGTTCATATTTAAAAACTTTGATCAGAACAGTATGCAAACTGTTGTGAAAAATTAGTTTTCTGTTTTTTAAAGCTGCTAGACCTAAATCCTTATGATTCTCTGCTTTGTGTGAAAACTTATATGCTGGGCTTTTAATAATATATTTTTTGAGCATCCACAAAGGCAGGTGCTGTAACATTTCTAGACTGAAGCAATACAGAAATACATAGCATTCTTTTCCCACAAGCAGGTTCATTCTGTGTTCACTGTTTAAAGAAAACTCCAAGTGCATTCATTATGAAATTGTAAGTCTACATCTTGTGCTAGATTATAAAGTGTTCAGTATGTGAAAACATCTATTGTGTTAACCAGCTGCTATACTTAATTGGTGCAGCAAAACTATATGTGCTAGTCTATTTTTAAATAGAAAGAAACGCTAAATGTATTACATTTCTAGTTCTCCATGCAACCTTCTCAGTATCACATACAACAAAGAAAGTAAAGTATTGTTCATAAGGATAATGATAAATGGGTACATTACTGAACAGAGATGGATGGATGGAAGGAAGGAAGGAAGGAAGGAAGGAAGGAAGGAAGGAAGGAAGGAAAGGAAGGAAGGAAGGAAGTTAAAAGACAGGGTAATTTTACACATTTCTTTACCTGTCTGTATTTATGGTATTTAAATAATGTTTATTGGCATCTGTGGGAAGTTGGGAGGTCTTGGTTATTAAAAACAGACTGACACATTTTTATTTTTGATTGTAGTTTGTGGACACAAACATAATGAGAAGGATGAGTGGCATCTTAAGGGAAATGTGGGTACGTTGAACACATGTTTTACAGGTCTATAATTAGGCTGAATTTGTAAAAATGTTAATTCTGCCCTACTGTGGTCAATAGTGGCAGTGCTTCTTAGGGATTTCAGATATTTAAAAATTTCAGAGCAAAAATTGTTATTAACTTTATGCCCTATTCCTACTAAAATAGCTGAGAGAGCAGTGTTCTGTGCTCGTTTGAGTTTACTACAGCTTTCCTAGCATAGCATTTTTTTTCAGTCTTCTACTCTTTCTCAAAAATATCCATGTATTCCACACATGGACATAATCTGTATAAACACTGTCTGTAGAAAGGTTTTGATTGGAATGTCCCTTCCCGCTTAATTATTTTCTTCATTAATAGCTATACATGTGAAAAGTACAACAAACTGTGTCATATCCAGTTAGTACATGTTTTCTTCTCTTGTTTTTTTGGCTGTTCCAAAAACCAGTTTTCATTTTGTGTGCCCAAATCCGTCAAGGAATACGTAGTTTAATTTAATACTAATATTAGATGCTGTATTGTAAAAGCCATGCAAGTTTTATTTGCAGATGTTGACAGTGGGCCAAATTTAATGCTGTAACAGAAGACTGGCTTCAGGCCAAATTCTCTGCCACAGCTTAATGAAAACCAAACTGAAGATTTCCTGATACTTCTTTGGAGCTTCATTGCAGATGGCTAAACTTATCCTATGTGATTAACTTCAATAGCCTCCTATCAAGTAGAATGGAATCTAGCAAAAATATGTATTTAGGACATAAAGACATAAGAATCAGTACAGCTTAATTAGCCCTGCACCTACTTTATCCAATTAGTGTTATTGGAGCAGCATTTGCCAACAAGTTTCTCAGTGATTAAAATGCTGGATGCTAGACTATTTGGCTCAATCTTCTCTAATGCTGGCAGTTCTTGTGGCAAACAGTGGTCACATAGATTTCTTAGGTACATTGTCTAGGTGACATACACGCCTGGAAAGACCACGGCTGCAATATGCTGTTGTAAAATAAATAGAGATAGAGCTCTTATTCCCAGAGTAAACTCTGAATTTTGTTGTTATGACTTTCAGTGATTGTACCACTGAAAAGGACCTCTGAGTCCATGAGTCATAAAATGTTGCAAAACTTTCCATTTCATGTAGCAGAAATTTTGACGAGTCTGTGGCTGGTCATAGATGGATGCAAAGGATTCTCTAAAGTGTTGTCTTCTAGCATCATCTGCAAGACCTCCATAGCAAATAAAGTCCTGATGACTTTTTTCAAAAAAATCTTGTTTTTTGTTTTTTGTTTTTTGTTTTTTTCTAAACGGTTATGTTGTTTAAAACTTGTTTAGATTTTAGATGTATCCTGTGCATCAAAAAGAATTTGGGAATAGTAGACATTCTTATTTTAGTTTTACTTCAGTCCTTTGTGTTCCTCATAAAACTGTGTTGGTAGATACTGGAAAAAAAAGTTGAACAAGATACAGTGGTCTGGCCTCTCTGCAATTGTATCTCAAACTTTCATGTAACTTTAACTACTTTATGAAGCAAAATTTGCTTTGTAGAGATTTTTTAATCTCTCAGTTGTAGCTTTCCCCACCTGCATTTCACAGATCTGATGCAAAAGTTTTATAAGAATTTTGGCGCATCATGTTTATGTGGCCATCTAACAGACTGAGCTTCAAGATGCTTAAGGTATCTGAGAGGGATCTACCCTGAGATAGTCATGCATGCAAAAAATAATGTCGTGTGTACACCTCTTCTATGAAGACTTGAATGCTTAAGCAGTTAGGAAGGAATTTGGTGCCTGAAAAAAATCTTGCTATGCATTCAAAAATAAGCATCTAGGTCATGTCTGTAATGACTTGGGGTTCTATGTTTCATATTCTGTCTTTCAGT
This sequence comes from Onychostruthus taczanowskii, assembly GCF_017590055.1. Taxonomy (NCBI): domain Eukaryota; kingdom Metazoa; phylum Chordata; class Aves; order Passeriformes; family Passeridae; genus Onychostruthus; species Onychostruthus taczanowskii. The sequence goes on from NW_024501459.1 coordinate 1,910,475, forward strand.
AAGAAACAAATGCACTACTTCCTTTTGTTTCTCCTTTTTAAACAAAGGACCTTAAAATCCTTATGTAGGAATAGATTTTGTACCCTTCATGAGTGGAACTATTCATCCAGAAATGTACTAGTGAATGAAGAAATCTCTCTTGTACTGGATGATTTGCCTCAGGAAAGACAGTAGAAATAAGCCAAATGGAAGCAGCAATATTACATTCAAAGCAAAGTGTCTGAGCAAATTCAGATAGCTTCTATGTATACGTGTAAAGCTAAAACATTCACAAATTAGATCCACATGTTTTAATATTATTATGCAATGTATTGTGTGAAAAATGTTTGCATTGCCTTTTCTAGTATAGGTTTTGATTATTTAAACTAGAGATTCCAAAAATCCAATTTTCTTCTCAGTGTTTTATAGTTAGATTTTAAAATTTGTTTTAATAAATGAAAGGCTCTGCAGTTAGTTTCAAATCAGACTGAGATTATTTAATGATGTTGTGCAGTGGAATGAGAGTACAGGACCTAAGCTTCTCATATCTGGTAAGAAAATTTTAATGAGTCCAACACTCCTGTGAATGTTTGAATTTTCAGTGCAGCAGCAGAATGCTCATTTATTTGAGAACCATTTTAAAAACACTACAATTACACTGCAATTGATTTTTTTTTTAAATCCACATTTTGGGCCAATACAAAATTCAGAGCTCCTTCAGTTTAATCACTTGTGTTTCTACAAAATTAAGTTATCATTATTTTGAATACTCAGTGGTCTTAGTTATCTTAACTACTTTTCAAACATAGCCCAGACAGTATTTAAGTCCCAAAAGATTTATGTCATTCAGCTCATAGAAAAATATCTAATGAACTGCTTTGCTCTTTACTCAGGACTGCCAGTCATTCTTTGCAATTACTCCCTAGTGTCACAATGGTCTGGCCTCTCTGCAGTTGTATCTCAGACTTTCACATGACTTAATTATGTTATAAAGAAAAAAAAAACCCAAACAAACAGATTTTTTAGCTTTCAGCTTTCCTTTTCTCATCTATGGACCTGCTGCAGAAGTTTTGTAGAAGTGTTTTGATGCATTATGGTTATGTGGCCCTCTAGCAGAGCCTGAATATGCTTAAGGCACCCAGAGAGGAGCTAGCCTGAGATAGTCATGCATGAGAAAGCTACTTTAGTGCAGAAGTCCCTTTTTTGAAAACTTGCGGCCAGGAGGGCCAGTGATATCCTGGGGTGCATTGGGAAGAGTGTGGCCAGCAGGTTTAGGGAGGTGATCCTCTCCCTCTACTCAGCCACATTGTGTCCACTTCTGTGCTCCTCAGTACAAGATTGATGAGGAGTTACTGGAGAGGGTTCAGTGGAGGTTCACAAGGATGATGCAGGGACAGGAGAATCTTTTTTATGAGGAGAGACTGTGTGAACTGGGCCTGTTCAGTCCGGAAAACCTTGAGAGGGGATTTCATTAATGCGTATGAAGGCAAGTGCCAAGGGGATGGTGCCAGATCCTTTTTGGTGGTGCCCAGCAACAGAATAAGGAACAATGGCAATAAACTAAAACAGAAGAAGTTTCACCTCAGCCTGAGGAAGAACTTCTTTACATTGAGGGTGGCAGAGTACTTGTACAGGATGCCCAAGCAGGTAATAGAGTCTCAGTCTCTGGAGACATTCAAAACCCACCTGGACAAGTTCCTGTGTAACCTGCTCTGGGCGACCCTGCCTTGATAGGGCGGTTGGACTAGATCCTCTTCAGAGGTGCCGTCCAACCATAAAAGAATAGTGATATTGTGATTCTGTGTTTACTACATGATCTGAGATGTCTCAGAAGTGTGGACACATCTCCAAGTGTTGGAATTCCACTGTGAATGAATGCCAAAAAATGCTCAACATTTTTGCAAGTAGATGTAGGTAAAGGTAGATTATGAAAAGCTTTTCTGTATTAGTTTTAGCAGGCAACTGAAACATCCGTGAAAGTTCATTTTATATGCTACAAGGAAAGCTTGGTAAAGAAAATATGAACATGTGGTCAAAAAATTTATCTAAGGAGAGTACATGTAAAATTACTCCACATGTAAAATGCTCCAGATTTTGCAGTTTTAATGTGCATTGAAGAAGTCCTAAATGGAAGAAAACAAGGCTTTACATTTGCATTGTACAAGATGAGCTGTTAATGCTGGATGCTGTTTTGACAATCTCTAGTTCCTTGGACTGTTTACCTTTAATAGTTCAGAAGTTAAATCTGTGTTTACACATTGTGCTTGCTATGTCTGGAGAGCAATCCTACAAGTAAATACAGCTTTTGATATACCTTCTGTAATCTGCTCAGTGCTTTACCATACTTGCACTGGTACCAGGCCAAATATCACTAAAAAAGCAAACACTCTTAAGTTGTGCTTTAATACCTAAGTTGCTTGGTTGCTTTTAATTAATGTGTTAGAGGGAAACCATAATTGTTAAATAATAGGAAAAAATAAAGTTGTTTTTATACTAAAATATGACTGTAATACATTTATATGGAATTCTGTAATATTCATGCTGGACAAAAGTGGATATTTCTCAGATGTAAAGAGTCAATCAAAGACTTTTTTGAATGGATTGCCTTTCCTTTGGGTGTTTAGCTCTGAACTCTCTCCAGATTTCCAAGGCTATTTGCCATTGCTATCCTCTGCCAATCATATTCTTCTATATCTCTGATTAAATACCTTAAAAGTGATATTCACCATTTCTTCTTGCATGTGCAAAATTCTGGTCTTTGTCTAAATCCCTAAGGAATTTTTTCTTCAGTACTTATGTTTGTCATTTCTCATGACCACAGTTAAAATCACGCCACTCTCTGGGCCAGGGCACTTTATGTTCAGGTGGCTTCCAGCAGCTATCTTTGATGTCAGTCTCTCTGGCAAAACTCAGGGCAAAATGAAATATTAAAATGGAGATCTGATCTGGAAAGAAATATTGAACTCAAAGTCAGAGCCTAACAAAATAAAAAGTAAATAAAGCAGTCACACATGGAGCATGGTAGTGTGTTTGAAAGTTGAGGCATTTGGAAGTAGTATGATGTTTAGTGGCTTTTGTGACTTCTCAAGAGCTTGTAGCTAATAGCAGAACGTGCCCAGCATGTGCAAGTGGAGTAATTCAGGAGAAATTGTCTCAGAAGGAATGAGCAACTTTACAGGAGATTATATGAGCTTACAAGCAACTTGGCAGGTTTTTTAGTTGTCCTTCTGAAAAAGGTTCATAAAACATTGCGGTCCCAGCAACACATGTGTTAGTGCCAAAAAATCGGTAACATCAGCAGTTAGGTAAAGGCAGGACTTACAGGTACAATCCCATTCATGTTGACTGTTCTGATAAACCAGATAGATTTGTCTGTCGGCGAGTTGGCTAGATATCCACCCTTGCTGGGCAACAGATCCTCCAGGATCTGAGACAGCCATAAGGACCTCGCAGCTCGTGACACAGTGGTTGGTGGGACCTGGGCATGGCCAGAAGCAGCATTGGCCAAGTTCTCCAAAAATGTAAAGAAAGCCCTTAAGGTATGTCAATACTCAGGGCTGCAAACAGGACATGGCCGTGGCATGGCATTTCGAGTGAAAGGTGATGAAGCTCTGACAGCTTGACCAGGAAGCAATAGTATCCACCTGGATTACCTCTTTTAGGCTCTGCACCTACCTTAAGTGATAGAGCTTCCCAGGCTGAGCTCCTGTGGGAAAACACGGCTGCTCTAGTGCCAGCTATGGGCTGTGCCCTGCTCTACCAGACACCAGCACCAGCCAGCAGCAGTGAGCACCCCTGTGGGAGGTGTGCCCAGCTGGTGCCAATGGCATCCTGGCCTTTATCAGAAATAGTGTAGCCAGAGGGACCAGGACAGTGATTTCTCTCCTGTACTTGGTACTGGTGAGGCCACTCCTTGAATCCTGTGATCAGTTTTGGGCTTCTCAATTCAGGAAAAAACATTGAGATGCTGGAGCATGTCCAGAGAAGGATGACAGAGCTGGTGAAGGGTTTGGAGCAAAGGTCTGATGAGGAGTGGTTGAGGGATGTTTAGTCTGGAGAAAGGGAGGCTCAGGGCAGACTTTATCACCACCTGAAAGGAGGTTGTAGTGAAGTCATGGTCAGTCTCTTCTCCCAGGTAACAAGTGAAAGGACCAAAGAAAATGTTCTCAAGTTGTTCCAGGGGAGGTTAAGATTAGAAATTAGGAAAAATTTCTTCACTGAAAGGGTTGTCAAGCATCAGAACAGGCTGCCCCAAGGGGAATGATGACTCAGCCCAGGGTGAGTCACTGTCTCTGGAGTAATTTAAAAGGCATGTGGATGTGGCACTTAAGGACATGGTTTAGTACTGGACTTGGCAGTGTTAGGTTGTGGTTGGATGTAATGAATTTAGAGGTTTTCTAACTTAAATGATACTACGATTACATGATATTAGGGTTCTTGTGAGAGTGGTGTTTGGGCTATGATTTCCATCCTAGATATTTCCCTGAAAACCTGCATCAATTTTATGATGTCTATGGATAGTGTTTTGGTCTGGGGGAGAAATACAAGAACAGGACTGGTGACCCTAATTTGCTTTAGAAAGGACCAGAACCTGCAAAGAACATGCTGTTGAGGACTCATAAGTTTCTAAAAAACCCAGAGAAAAAGCAGGCTTAATTTTGATGCCTGTTTTTGTCCTTCCTTTCAAAATGCAGTCAGAAGAGGTGGAAATGAAAATAAAGATGGGTTAAATGGCATTGATCTGTCTGTGACTGGCCTTTTCATATGATATAGGTCTGATTTATTGTGTCAATCAAAGTTGCTTATTAAATAACCAATACATTCTGCATTCACCCTTTTAAGCCAAATCCAGCTCTAATAGATCAGTACCTTCTTTCCTCCTTGATGCCTAGGATGTAACTGCTCACCATCTGATTTTGAAATCCTTATTTACTTTATAACTCCTTTGACCAGATCCTCTGCTAGATCTTTCTATTTCTGTGCCTGAAGGAGAGGCAAACAAAAGACTCTGTGAACACTTAGTCCTTAAAACTTTATTTTCTTGTCCTCTCATTTGATGTCTGTAACATTTTAAATATAGAGGCATTAAGATCTGAAAAGTGTAGAGTCGTGCAAATAGCCCTATATAATGACTGGGTGTATTTATCTTTTCTTGTGACTATAGCCCTTCTGTGATGGGTTGGTGTACATGATAGCAGTGGAGATTTTATGTGTCAGCAAGATATCTAAGTGCAGAATGTGGCAAATCATCTTTCATTGTTCATCATCTTGTACTTCATCTCTACAGTAACTGACAGCTGTGGTGTTCTTACTGCAGCCTAGCCTCACAAATTCCCTCAAACTAGGTGGACCTTGTCTCCATAGAAGTTACTTAGGCAGAGAATATCTTTCTCTTTTGTAACTTTTGTTTGTTTATGCTTTACTGTAAGGCATACCTAACTTTCATGTTATTAGCCTGGTAATGACCTTTCCTTTTATTTACATCTGCTGTTCCCTTGACCTTTTTTCCAGCCCAGGGATTCTTTTTCAACATAGGGGAAAGTGTTCTTCTGTTTGCTGATATGTGATCATAGACTAGTAGTGGTAGGTTTTCTAAGCAACACTCAATAAAGCAAAGCTATTGGAAACAGTGGAATCTTTGCATGGGATGGCAGTAAAGTCTTCATATTATGCTGGCTTATCTTCCATCTTGTATCTGCAAATTTTCTGGTTGGATTTCATAAAACTTCTATGAATATCTTTTACTGCAGAAAAACCCCAAACCCTAATTGCAATGAATTTTTTTTTAAGTGAGGTTTATAAGTTATGGAAATTATATGTAGTTTCTTAGCCTGCTTCTAATTATTGAAGACATATAATTTTTTCAGTTCAGCTTTTGTTTCTTTTTCAGCTTCCAGTGAAATAATGGATGTCTGTTTGCTCACTTTCTTGCCTTTGCATCTTTTGTGTTGTAGGAAGCACGACATCATTGGAGCTTGAGCAAAGTGGTTTTTTTTTTTTTTTTTTTTTTTTTTTAGTAGCTAAGAACATAGTCAGGACAAGGGTGGTAAGTAATATCCTTAGTTAAAATAATTAGGTGAAATCCTAGGCATGTAAATACCCTTTTCATTTTTAGCTGAAAAGTAGAAATACAGCTGAAAGTGAGTTGGAATGAGGGGGGAACCAAACCAACCCAGAAAATCTGATTGTTTTCAACCTTTCTAATTTTTTTTCCTTTATTGCATCATGGTAAATTGCATATCTTTATGTTCTGTGTCAAATATATTGGTTTTTTCTCCTGCCTTCTCTCTAGAAGGAGATATGCATGCAGTGGAGTAGGAGTTTTCTCCTTGAAGATTTTTCTTTATAATACATACATATTATGTTTATTTATGTCAGCAAAAGACTGTATGTACCCCATTGTCCTTAATTCCCTTATATTCTGGGGCATGTTGATGCTCTCAAAGACTTTATTTGGCATTGTATGCAAAAACTGTGGTTCTCCAAAGAGAATTATTTTTTCTTAGAAGGTAAAGTAATTGATTTCAGTCCTTATCTGGTGCTTTAGGAAACTTCATTTATTCTCAATCTCATTGTGGGGGTCCCAACATAAAGATGACAGCAAAGGACTTGATTTCATTACTATTCACCATAGAACTTACTTTAATAAAGTAGCCTGGTCAAGCTTCATGTGTAATTACTTTTTAGATTTGTGTATTTATTAGGGAGTTTCCTAGGTGGTCAAATATTCCCAATATCTCCAGGCAATTCTTAGCAGTACCATGGGAGGATAATGAGGTGAATAACAGATAAGAGTTTTATAAATGGGAAAAATCTCTTAGTTGAGAGGAAGTACAAATCACTTTAAAAGTAATATATAAAAACTGAGCTTTAGCAAAAAACTCAATAGTACAATTGAACTAAGGCCTTAGTACCATTTGTCACTCTGATCTTTCAATTCAAGGAAATTTTCCTATGGGATGGCTTGTTCTTTAGGGGAGGAGGGGAGGAGGAGAATTAATTTTTGTTTCAAGTTTAGGGTGCTTATTCTTCACCAGTGACCAGATTTTCTTTAAAGCACTTGGACCAGTTTGGTGGACCGTAGTAGATGTACTGGGTGGGTAGGACAGTGTTACTTGCCTGTTAGTACTTAAGACTGTGCTGTGAGAGTACCTCTTCTGCAAGCAGCCTTTAATTTTTGAAAAGGATGAAAAAATAGTTGCATACAGGGGAGATAACAAATAAGAGGTATTTTAAGCAGTTTGCCAGGAACCTGTCTGTCCTTGTCATGAAGTACAGCCTTACCTTATGGTCAACTTCACTGGAGCCTGCAGAGAGAAATGGAACAAGAGGATGGCCATTTGCCCTTTATTGACTAAAAGGAGAATGTCCCTGAAAAATCTGAAATTCACTTTTAGCTACCTCTGACCTAATGTACCATCTTTATCACATAAATTTTTCTGCCAGCCCCAGGTATGTTCATGTCTCCAAATGAATCTTCATCATCTATGCGTACATGCTGAACTTTTCCACCTCACAGCGTTTCTAAAAAGTTCTGAAATCTTACATTCTGAGTGAATGTAAAAATATATCTTGCCATAAATGGTTAAGGTTTCATACTGTGCCTGCCACAAGCACTTCTGTTTGACTTCTGAAGACTATAATTTGAAAGTCTGAATGAAACTTTTCCTATTTACAGAAACTCTAAAACAAGTTGCACTTTTCCATTTAAAGCTTCAAGAAATCAACAGAGAATATATAACATAAATTGCTAGTTTCCAAAGGTACCATTTAATACTAATAATGTCATTCTGAAGCCTGAGCAACTCAGCTAAAGAAAAGCTATTTACAGCATACTGCTGTGATTGTGGTGACAAAATCCCACTGAGAGATGTGTTTACACATTTTCTAAGTCACAGCTCTGTTCTGTTTCCTCCTCAATTCCTGCTAACAAAAAAGAATGATGATTTAGTGTAAAAATAATCAATTACACAGTAGAAAATAATGGTCTGCAGTGAGGTTAAAGAATTGGTCTGGCCATGTACACCATCTCTGTACCACAAATTGTACTCTTTATTGAATGTTATGATGTGATCTGGAAAGGTAAGAGAGGATTTATATTTGCTGGAGATTTATCAGAGACTGTGTTTAAATTGGTTTAGTTTATGATGATATAAAAACTTTGTTGGATTACAGGGCATCGAAGTGTTTTTCTGTTACCTTCAGCTTTCCCAGAGTTTTTTGACACTGTTTAGTTAGTGTATCTACCGAGAGCTTCTCTCCCTGTCTCAAGTACTGGGTCTTTCTTCCGTGTGAAACATGGGCCAAAAGACTCAATGGTGTGTTGTAATAAGATCCATTTCTGCAGTTCTTGTGCACATCATCCCATAGGAGAGATACCTACTGCCTTCCACAAGCTGCAAGAAAGCCTGCTAAAACAGCAGACTTAATGGTTACATTGTTCAAAAAGACAAAGGTGGCTTTGGCAGTTAGTGATTTCTTGATTGCTTGAGGTGCTTTGCACTGCTGTGTTTGAGAAATGTGCAGTTGGGTCAGCGATCTGACATCTTCACTATGTTTGGAAAGAGTGAAAAGTAATCCTCCTTAGAAATATTTGAATTTTAAATGAAATAAAAAAGAACTTTCTGTTGTTTTTTCTTCTGTTTCGTTTTTTGGTTTTTTTTTTTTGGTTTTTTTTTGGATCATGGCATATAATTTTGCATCTGTCTTGAAAAAGGCCAAACTAGTAAAATAAACTCTCTCCAACAATAGTGGGGAAAAGTTTTACCTTGAGGTAAGACAAAAACAATGTGGAGTACCAGTTCCCATGTAAATGTATGTATAGACATATGATGCATCTCTAAGATGGAACTTACTTGCTTTGTACAGTTGGAAGTGGCTTAAAGAAAAAAAAAAAATCAGCCTCTGGCTCTCCATTATGGAAGGCCTAGTATTACTGAGAAGTTCTTGTGTATAGATTTGGTTGATTTCTCTTCCTTATTTTAAGGAATAAGTGTAAGTTAATAAGAAAAAAATATCTCAAATTACAAATTTGTCAGGTATTTAAAAGGTTTGATTGTATACTCATCCTTTATTTTCAGAGAGATCATTCTTTGGCAGTGGGTAAATTGTAAATATTTTTTTAAAAAATAAGAAAGGAAAATGCTTATCATTTTGAGACACTGTATTTTATCACACTGATAAAGAAGTAAGTATGTGAGTAAACATAATATTCCAGAAGAAATAGTTGCCTGTTTTGTTTTATATGCTGCTGTACATGTTTATGTTGCTATTTAATTGCTTGGATGGGAGGATAATAAGTCCTTGTGCATACACAGTGTGTCTGTTGTAATCATTTGTAATTTACATTAGAATAAACTGGTAAAGAGGCACTTAGAAGGCCCTGAAAATATTTACCCATCCTGCACTTTAAAAATTTTAAATCAAGCAGAAAATTTGCAGTTAATTAACAGCCTCAGTAACAAGAGTAGTTCAATACCTTCAAAATGATTCTAGCCTTAATGTCTTCTTGAATCCACTGTGATCATCTGGCTTTCATTTTCTGACTTGTTCATCCTTTGTAAACTAAATTATGTTTTAAGAAAAATAATTTATGAAAGCTAAATAACAGATATCATCCCTTCCTAAGAATAATTCACGTATATTAACTGTTTTATCTAAGCTGCTGTCCTTTTCTTGTTTCTGTCTTGTAATGGAAAATGTACCTTAGAGAACAGAGACTGTCCAGGACTGCCTGAATCAAAGGTAATCTTGTGTAGGTTTCAGCTGTGTAATGAATGAAATGTATCACACATAAAAGAAAAATACTGAGGTTGAGACGGTGAATAGAATTTCTGTAAACAACTGTTAGAACAGTTAGTGTGGAGAAGTTTTTGGTTAATTTTCCTTATTTTGTGCCATAAAACATTTTGTATTCTTTGAAATGGATTGTGAAAGGACTAGCAACTGTTTTGTGGTTTATCTAAATTAAGGCTAACGTGATTGTGAAAAAAAATGCATATCACATACTAGTCTCTGGTACCTGAAAGAGACAAACATTATTTATTTCCTTATTTTATAGTTTTTAGCAAGTCTGCTAGTAATAAAAAATTGATCCTTTACACCAAATACAGCTTTCCTGAGACAAAATAGCATTTAAAGACTACACTCATGTGGAGTTTTTTAGCTTGGGTATTTTCTTATCATAAATATCTGTGTGCTCATCTAGCTTTCCTATGAGAATGTGACTGTATTAAAAAGTTTTTAAAATTGGCTTCAAGATAGGGCTGTGCCCAGCTTGTTAAACATTTCTTGGCTGTTCTTTTGAGGTGACTTTGTAGCTTGGCGTAAGCCATGGTTTGGACAGGTGAGCAGGCGTGGTGGATGTGGTACAGATACAGCAATTTATTTTTTTTTTTTTTGTGTGTGTGTGTATGTAAAACTTAAAGTAGACATGCAACTTGATTCATTGTTAGGTCAATTATCATTGCTAGTGCAAGGCTGCTGAAAGATGCAAGTAAGGCTTCTCTTTAAATGAGTACTGTACTTAAAGGCCAATGGTGCTGTGTGGGAAATGAAAATCAATTTTTACTCAATATGGTGCCTGTCAAAAGTAAAAATGGAGTATCTCTTTCACCATCTATAGGTATAAACTTAAAATTCAAATCATACCTGTAAGAAAATGAAATATATTTACATTTAGTCCGGACATTGAATAAATCTTAAAAGAAGGATGAAAAATGTCAGTACTTACTTGTAATGTTATTTACTACCCATTTGGGTTAACATATTTTGGTTAATTTAAATGTCTCATTTTCCTGCTACATTTTATGCTTTCCTTGGATCCTGATTATTTTCATATTTTTGTGCAGGACAAAATGTGTACTAAAGGGTCATCTAACTTTGCCTGTACTTGTTAGTTGAAGACTTTAATGATAATCTGCTAATAAAACACTTGAAGATGAACCTGAAACAATGATGATGCTTTTATTCTGACTGGCTGGCTATATGCATATATTAGCCTTCTAGATATTCATAGGGACTGTGCATAAGTCAAGTGTCGGACTGAATTGTTTTGGAGGCATATGTCTATCAGCAAAGTGACAGCAGAGCTTTCTGTGGTTGCTAATAAAACAGAGAGTACCCTTCCAGAGAAGTTTATCTACATTGCAAAATATTGTTCTGATTCCATAACATGGGATTTTTTCTGCTATAGGAGAGGAAAAAAATTATGCTGAAGAAATAATTAATAAAAACCAAAACAAAAAAGCAACAAAGCATTGTTCTTGTTATGTAATTCTGGATTGCATCTGTGCTTAATAATCTGATATTTGAATTAACTTGTTATCAGCAGGGCATAATGACTGAACTAGCAAGGTTCATTTGAGGGTCTTCCAGACTTTCCATTCAAAGTGGTTTGGCATCCTCAATTCAATCAATAGATAGAAATAAAGAAATAGCAGGCCACTGTGAAAACCGTTTCATTTTTGATCAATCTCATTTATTCAAAATAGTCACTGGTGCAATACTGAAGAGTAGACATAGCTTCCACCTGGTAGCTGCTTACATGGTGTAGGCTCCCTGTAGAGGTAGGTGCTTAGGAAGTGGAGAGGACCACCCAGGCAGAGGTGGTTAGACCTATCCTATTTGCAGACTAATTGCATTCTTGGTAGGGTGCTTTGGATTTTTTCCAGATGATTAAACCCACAGCTGAGTATTTTAGAAATTGTGTCTGTATTTGCTGCACAAATAAGAATTTGTTTGTTTGGTTGGTTTTTTTTCCATGAAACTTGTGTTTGCATTGCTTCTGTTATGGATATTCTCAATATGCAGCACTATTAGTGCTATAGTCTAACTATATGAACTTAGTCATTCTGAAATGACATTTGCAGACAGGTAGCAGTCTGCCACATTCAGTATCTCAAGGCTATGGTCTTGGTTTTGTGTGTCATAGGTTTGGGTATATCTTAGTAATGCTCCTGCTGTATTTTTTAAGAATTTTATTTGTTTTTACTCTCTCAATATACCATAAAAATGCAACAGTAAACAATCCCATTTAAAATCGAAGTACAAGATTTTGAACACAGGGAGCCAGCTGAATTCCACTGTCAGTTCAGTTGGTATCTGAGACTCCTTTTCAAATTGCCTTTTGATGTGTACCTTTTTGACATGTACTTTGCCCCTCCAGTCCCTGCACAGCAGCTCCTCCGTAGAGGCCCATGTAGCCAAATGTTCTTCACATGGAAATAGAGGTTCAGGGTGAAAGGGGAAAGAGGGAAGGAAAGGAGCATCCACCTTTCTTGGGGAACTGAAAGCTGCTCAGGATGCATGTCTGGGATCACCCATCTCCTCAAGCATCACTCACTGGCTGTGAAATCTCAAGCAGGAGAGCTTGTTGCCAGCCCATGGTGTTATAAACAAGGGGAAGAAAAGGCTGACAGGTCAGAATCCAGATTTGCTACAATATTAAGTTGATGATCACCACTGATACTGAAGAGGTTGGTGTGTACATCATATATCTTTAGTGTCAAGCATTTAAAAAATGTGTGTCTGCAACCAGTTGGCCCATAGTAATATTCCATTATGAGGAATTTTTAGAGGCTGAAGACAACGGTCTTTCTTGGTCTGGTTAAATTAAGCAAATATTTATCTTCCTTGAATAAAAACAAGCAAAAAGCAAGATAATTGACACAAAAGAATTATTCTACTTAAATTTAAGTTCTTATTGTTTTCAATTTCAACTCCCCTGTTGTTAGTGTACTGTGACAATAACTCCTTAGGAGGTATTTGTAAATAATATAGTCTATCCTTGTAGTTTGAGGCAGGAATATTTTAAAGTATTTATTACTTTGGACATATATATTTGGAATATATCAAGGGATTGTAATTTCTAAGGCACATGTTTACTTGAATCAAGTTAATTTGCTAACATTAAGTCCCCTCTATACCTCTTCTCGTACTGCAAGGTAATAGAATCCTGTCTCCACTTTATTATTTTTTCATGTTTCAGTCTGGACTTCTAAACACCTGAGCCTGTGTTCATTACAAATCAGACATTTCTGTAGCTTCAGTTGGTTCTTAAATTGTTTTCATGCTTACAGAGATCCCTCAGCTAGAAGTAAATATATCTTCTGTAACTATTATCAGGGCCTAAGATCTTTAACTTTCTTCACCATGCTAATGGCCTTCTGCTGTACTGCTTCCTACCTATATTAACCTTTTTCATTATGGAATAATGGATATTTTGGGCATGTTTCCTAAATCTATTGGGCTGTAGTTTAGCACTTCTTGTTTCCTAAAGTTATTTTATTTTCATCAAATGGCCTCATATGTCCAAGTAGGTCATGATGGTTGATTTTACAGCTCTTCATTTCAGATCCCAGTTACAAACTTTTTCACTGACAGTTTACTCAAGGGGATTTCTTTTGTGGGTTTTTGGGGGGTATTTTCGTCTTTTTCTTAGTATGTTACATTATTTAGACTTTCTTGTACTGCATTTCTTTACTATGTCACCTCATAGTCTTCTCTGGTTTATATTTAATACATATATATACATTCCAATTTAAAATTAATTTTTCATAATCTGTATGATGTTAATTATTTACTAATTATTTACTAATTATTTGTATCTTCCATAATAGGTTACTGTTATCTTTTTTCTTGATTATCAAGCTATTGTAATTCTTCATAATTGCGTTTCTTTCACATTCTCTTTCCAAGTTTCTTTTTTTCAAGATAGTAGTAAAGCATTTTTTTCATGCTATGTTCTTTTTCATTTTTTCTAAATTACCTGTGCCCCACAGTAGTCAATTCTCATTTAATCTCTGTTGTTACCATGCAACTGTCATGGTGATTTAAAATTGCCTTTATATTCATATGCTGATGGGTTTTATTTTAAAAGTTACTAGTTCTTTCATGAATGTCCATTGTCCTTCGAATGATTACATCAGGAAATATTTTCCTACGCTAGATGGGTTTTTTTATCTCTTACCAACTATTTTACTGACACCTAATGTGTCTTTCTTTTGTGATTTTTAAGTGTTTACAGTAATTTTAAGCTTTTCCTGCAAGCTCTCTTTAGCAAAGGCAAAACTAAGTCTATTAAGGCTTAGCTGCAATCCATTGTATCTGTTCAAAACCTTCGTTCTGTCCATATAAACCAAGTTCAAGGGCACCTTGCTGAGCCTGAAATCTCCAAAATTGTCAATAAACATCATCATTTCTTTCTGCCATTGAAATATTTTATGGTTTGGAAGTGACAGTAGATTTCTATAATAAAGTCTGTTTTTTTGAGTAAAAGAAAAAGAGCTTTGCACAATACATGGTGGATTTTTCAGCTGTGTTATAAAGACCTGTCTTTGTAGGTAGTATTACCTGAACTATGGAGTCTACATAGGTTGCTGTTTTCTGACAAATTCTGTCTGACTGTGTGTTGCAAGCAGCTCTACTTGCTAGATCTTAAAAAGGTCACAGATATGAGCTCAGGGGGTGTTTGCTCATCCTGGTTAAAGTAGGGTTACCTCAACCTAAAACTTAAGCACTGAAAGAACTGCCCAGACATAAGTTTTGGTGTTTTCTACTTGCTTTTGTTGGCAGAGTTTGGAGTAGGCTGAAGATGTGTTTTGGATCTCTTGTAATAAAGTTAGATCTAAATGTTTTCATTCAAAGAACAATATAAGTTGTGGAAACTAAATCCAGTTCTGAACCCAGTAACCTTTTTATTTTCCTTATTTGTAGAATAAAAATAATCAGACCACATAAGTTTATTACACGGACAAGAGCATGTCCATATGGTATTTTTCATGAAGAGCCAGTTTAACACTGTAAAATTGACTGGCATGAGCCTTCTTAAGACAGGGAACTCTATAGCTCTGCTCATGCTGTTGTGCTGCAAAGCCTAATTCCATGCTACATGTAGCTCGGCCATGTTTGCCTTAGACTATAGATTCTCTGCTATCCTGTGCTGGCAAATTGCTGACACAACCCCACAAACAGACATAGCCTAAGATACAATTTCCTTTTGGGGGTACTTAGGGACATTTTTTATGAATGGACTTGGCAGTGCTGTGTTAATGATGACCTTAGAAGTCTTTTCCAGCCCAAATGATTTTATGATTATATGACTTTAATTGATACTCACCATGAACTAATGGTGTTTGTCTTAAAGTGTTTCTATAAAAATACATATGCTTTTCATCTCACTATTCCTGAGATTCAATGTCTGGAAAGAATTGGATATAGTGTATCAATATTAAAAAACCCATTTGTACCACTTTGAGAGCTGTGGTCCATACATCTACAATGAAACCGTGATTGCAAATATTAGTGCTGCCTCATCAATGTCTAAACTGAGAGCTTTGAATAGAGAGAAGCCAGAGGGAAAAGCACCTCTTGGACCAGGTAAACATGAGGATTGTTTGTTCCACTATGGGATAATGTTTATATGTAATTTACTTAGATATGCTTGGTTCTTTAGGGATTAATGGAGCATCACTGTCAGCAGTCAGTTGTTCCTCTTTAACACTATTTCTCTCTCTGTCTCCACTTCAGAAAACAATAGCTGAGCCGCTCATTTTATCCACTTTATACTACAGGAAGACAATAAACAGCTTCTTTTTCATATCTCCTAGAAATTCTGCTATCCCAGTCTTCTTCCTTTTTGTATACTTTTCAATGCCTACCTACAATATTCTTAAGCAAATCTGTATAGGCTCTTTCTCCTTAACTGCTGCAATGAAAAAGGAAAAGGTTTGGCTTCTAAAGGTGAATTGACTTCTGTACATGTAATAATTGATACTAATAGTACTACTAAGAGTAATTATTGTTACTTTTATTAAATTATTCAGCTACATATCTAGGATATCTGTATTAATCAGCCTGACAGAGGGAGAGAGTGTTCCTCTTTATTTTCCTGTACATGAGGTTTTCTTTTTCTCTTCAAGTGTATGGAAATTCCGAGTTATAAAGGATGAGCCAAAGCTTCCCATTGCAACGAGAAAGCAGGTAATTCTGAAAATCTACAGAAAATCATCTAGTCTAGTTTGGTTGGACTGACTATTTCTGAATTAAGCCCTCTTAACTGTGTGCAAAGTAAAGACTGGTATATTGGGTTGGGTCCCCAAGGTTTTTATGGTCAGACAAGTAGTGGGATTCAAACGTATAAAATGCCCTGTCATTTTTCTTCAGAGTCAATATCAGAATTACTTTACATCAACCAAGAGTCATTTGAATGGGAGAACCATACTGAATGAATTTTATATTAAAACGCTTGCAATTAAATTTGCTTTCAGACTAATGTTTTCCCTGAGGATATTTTCAGCTCTAAGGGCAATAAAATCATAAGTTTAAGTATGACAGCTTGAAAATTACATGAAAGGTAAGAAGATTCCTTGTAGAGGAGTCTGTGTTTTCAAATCACACCTGTTTGCCTCTAGGTTGCTATCTAGATCTGGAAACTCAGAATTTACCATTTCTTTTACCTGCAGCATTTTGTTCTTTATCTCTTGGTATGAATTTGCCTCATGTCCTGGCAGTGTGTTCACCATTTTTTTTTCTGCCTTGCCTGCAAAAATTCTGTTCAACCTTCAACTTCTGATCATGGAATCTCAGATCCAGGCAGCTGCTCAATAGGGTCATCCTGAAACAGTGCCAGATTCCTTTTCTTCTTTATTTTCTTTTCTCAGTCCTGCTTTTGATTGTCTGAGCTGTACTTTAGAAAGGGAGGTAGTATGGAGAGTTGGTTGAGTTCAAAGAAGGAAGTCTGTGCATGAGTGGTAGAGCAGTAAAATAAATTGGCGGTCATCACAGTAGGAGACACTTAGCAGATACTGCTTTCAAGGCCTTAGAGTGCTACTTGACAACAAAATAATGACTAATTAATGAAAAGCAAAACATGGTTTTAAATGTCACTGATTATTTTTGTACTGTAAGGTTATTCATCTATGTGAATACCCAAATCTTGTCGCAGAAGGTCTGATAATACTGGATATCGGTATAGAATATGCGTAGGGCACATATGTCTTTGTTTTTTGAAACATGTAAGGGAGACTGTTGGTCGGAATCCTAGTTACAGTACAAGTCCAATGGAGCCTGCATATCTAAATCACTTTGCCTGCTGTATTTTGTAAGCTCTCAGTCAGGAATACACATCTTTTATTTCTTTCTCTGTTAAGAAAATTTCTGTGCAGTTTCTTTTCTTTTGGGGAGACCTCATTGTGATCTTCAACATCCTTATGAGGGGAAGTGGAGGCAAGTAGCAGTCTCTTTCCTCTCAGAAACAGCCTGAAGCTGCTTCAGGGAAGGTTTAGGTTGGATATTAGGAAAAGGTTTTCACCCCGAGGGTGTTTGGGCACTGAAGCAGGCTCCCCAGAGAAGCACAGCACCAGCCTGTCTGAATTTAAATGTGTTTGGTCAATACTCTCAGGCACTCTCAGGTTTGATTCATGGGGCTGTCCTGTGAAGGACCAGGACTTGATGATCCTCATGGATCCCTTCCAACTCAGCTTATTATATGATTCTATTTGTGTATGAGTTATTGCATATGCTGGATAGAGATATACTAAGGATTTTTATACATACTGTGTTGAAAATAGTTCTGACTTTTCCATTTCCTTGAGTTTGTGAAACATGCCCACTTTACAGAACTTTCCTACTTCATACTTCTTTCTTGTTTTACATCTGTCTCTGCCCACCACTACAGGCTCAGATCACATCATACTTCTGACTATTGATTTAGCTACAATTAGGACTAAAGAAACTACCCAAACTTTTTACTCCTATGGAGTGAAGAGTAACAGCTTTCTGCTTCAGCAAATGCTTATACATATTTATTGACTAGCGTCTTTGTGGATGTTATGATGAGCTTGTTTATCAGGGAAAATGACTTGAAGTAGTCTCAGATCTCAGTATCTGTGATTCCAATTAGGAATTTAATAAATGTTGAAGCCTTTTAAATCTTTCACTTATTCACAATGTACCATGACAATAAACAGCAGGTGACGGTGAAAAAATTCAACAGGAATCTACTGTCTAAATTAATTGCTTTTTTTTATTAGATTGCAGAGCCTGCATCTGGGACCACGACATGTCTAACTTCAGAAAACTCATTATTACTTCCCTTGTGCTCTAGCAGTTTTCATCCTTCACAGTCAGAGGTGGTGCAACTGCTTTTGAAGAATTTCAATGCTCAAGGGAGGGATAAACATTCTTTTATAGTTTCATGCTCCAATAGGACAGCCAGGTCTTCTTAAACAGTAGAATAAAAGTACAACGTTGTTAGAGAGACACATTTATCAGTGTTGCATTTTACCTTCTTACAGAAAGATAAACCGTTTTCATGCATTATGGACTAAATATATTCTGGCTAAAATTCTTGGGCGATTTCTCAGGCCCCTTGCAACATCTGAGGAGTTTCTCTGAGTTTTGCAGATCTGTCAAAACTCCTGATGCCTAACAGAAGGACTGCTGAGTGTCAGGAAATTGCAGGCATTCCTGGGCTTGCACTGCCCAGTTGCAGTGTTCAAGGCAGCATGATGGACATTTCAAGGAGGCACAGACTTGCAGAACAAGCAGGTATCAGAAGTGTATGTGCAAGTGCTGTTGACCTCGTGGCTTCCAGATCATCCAGTTGCTGGATGTATTAAATATATGACAGAGACACTGAATTCAGAGACACTGAATTTACCATACAAGAAAAAAATGCAGAAAATGTTGAATTTGTGTAGTCCATCTGTTGCTCGGTGTATTTGCGTATGATTCTGCGTGAGGAGAGATGGCAATTTTGGACATTTGTATCAAATAAAACTTCTTAGATAACTATATATCACCTCCAGTAATTGTTTCCTCTATAAAACATTTTTTGTCTGTTTTGTGGTCTATTTTGCTGTAGGAAACAAACAGGAAGTGGTTACTTTTTTTTTTTTTTAATTATTTTTCCCAATAGGTCGGAACTTATAGCAAACTAGGTCATTATCAAGATTATGAGTATTTTTAGCTTTAGGAGAACAAGTAGAAAATATTTTGATCTGAAGTGTGCGAAAACCCATGAAATTTTGGTCCTGGTTACAAAAAATTTAATTTTTTGTCAATGACAGAAAAAGTGTACTTTGGACATGGCCTGTGAGGACTGGGACTAGTTTATAAATGTACAGATGGTGTCACACATCATGCTGCATTGCTCTTTAAACTTCTGCAGCATGGGTCCTGTCTTTCCAGTCTTTTTAAATGTCAGCTGTAAGTTTTTCATTCTTATCTTGAGAGTTGTTTCATTATAATATCATATACCAGAGAATTCTAGACTTCTGTAGCTTTGAAGCACTTCATCCATTATGCTGGCCAAATATATTATAATGCCTCACTTGATGCATATAAAAAAACTCTCTTACAGTGCTTATGATGCATCAGTGGATTTCTACACTCTGGTTTTCTCAGTTAAAACAATATCTTCAGAGTAAAAAAATTTATGTACTTTTGATCATTTGGCCAGTGATTATAGACTTTTTCTTACTGTACTTTTTCTAGTCATTTAGGAAAAAATATTCAGTTTTAACAGAGCAAATGTGTTATTTATCATTATCTCTTTCTATAGATGCAATTTCCTGAGAAAAGCTCATGAGTGGAAATAATCCAGGCATGCTGGTTTTGAAGGTTAAATGTTTTCAGGGGAGATCATAATTAGAGATACAGTTTCATAGTTTTGTGGTTTGATTTATTTTTCCTTTGAGCATTTCAGTCTGTTCCAGGCTATTTAGACTTTCTGTCTAAATCAGTAAATTAGAGCTATTTATGATGGTAAATATGAATTGAGGTTCCTGTATATCTTTTAAAAAAAGTGTCGTCATCATCATCACTAATGAAACACTGGCGATAAAACAAATAATTTGTACATTTGGAATGTCACATGAAGCAGGCTTTTTTCTGACATAATACACATTTTCCCTCCAGTGCTTTTTTACCATGATTGCCAGTTCCTCAGCAAAACTTGTGCAGCTCCAGTAATGGAATTTTTTCTGAATCACAGGAAGAATTATCTCTGCTGGAGTTCAGCCCTGATAAATTCTGTCAGCACAATGTCTATGCCCCGTGAAAGTCCTGTTTCAAGGGTGAATTTTAGTCTTCTGGATAACATTTACATCTTCCAGCTAGCAAACTAGTTGTACTTGAGTACCCTTGTGCATGTGAATCATGGCTCTGGTGGAAGCCTTCCAGTTTTATGAAGAGTAAGGTTTTTGCTAAATGTACATTTTATAATACCACTTAAGTGAAAGATAAGAGGCAGAGTTTAATAAAATAGTTTATCATTGAAAAAATAATTTAAAAATCTTCCTACTAAGAGAGCAATACCTTACAAATGTATTTAAGTCTTTCTTTTTGTAGGTGTTTCCCCTTATTTATATGAATGCAACAACAGAAATGTAACCATCACCATTTAGAAATCCCACATAATAGTCATTCATGGCTGCTATGCACTTTCCTCTTCTTTGGCACAATGGACACAAAATGGACACAAATGGAACAAAAAAATCAATGAATCCCTGCCAAGAAGAAATACAAAGCACATACTGAAGTCTGATGTTCAATACAAGAAATTTTATGTTTTCTTCAAGGAGATGGTCAGTGGCAACTTTCAGTATTGTCCACAACACCAATAATAACAAGTAACCTAAACAAATTAGTCCAAATGACCTGAATAGAAACTAAAGCTTGAATTTGTCCTTTTCACACATCTGTGTGTTTGCTTATAGTAAATGAAACTTTTTTGAAGCTGGTGTCTGGGCTGCACCCAGTTTCAGTAACTTTAATGGCTGAACCATTAATATTTTTAATTGCTTTTCAGAATATTCTGTATCTTACTAGTTCATTTTTTCTTCTGAATTTCTATATAAAAGCAACACTTTGAGTACAACTGATTTTTTTCCTCTTGTGCAGTTCTGGTTTAAATGTTAAATTTGCATGCATAACCTGTAAACAGTGCATTAATATTTAACATGTAATTAATGTAGTCATAGACATATTTTTGTGAATATAATGCTGGATTTGGTTTTCGTTTCTGCAGATAAAAAGCATATAAGGTGAAGCTTACTTTACATGAAAATTAGCTTTTAAAAATGGTTGTTTAGAAAAACATGTCAGAATCAGCTCTGAGAGATCATCCTGTATAATCTATCCCTAGAGCATGAGATCAGCTGTATTTGAACCAATCCTAGAATACTTTTAATTACTGGATTCTTACAACAAAAGTCCATAGCTTCCTTAAATTATTTCTGTGAACTGCTCAATGGTTTCTACTCCTAGAAAATTCTTCCTTATGTGTAACTCGAGTAATTCTCACTATAAATTAGTTCCACGTGTTTGCATGTGTATATGTATTTATGTGTGTGTATTTAAAAGTACTTATCTGCTGCCTTTTCTGTATTCTGGGTGATATGGACTTAAATTCTCATGGTCTGTAGGTCATATTTTGTATGTTTGATCATTCTTATTGCCATCCCTGAACTGTCTCCATCTGCTCCATGTTTGTTTCCTTGATGTATTGTACCCAAAACTATAAACAGTAGTCCACAGGAGGCTTTTGTAGTGCTTGAACAGATTGCATGAAACAAATGCTCTTTTATTGTAGTTATCTCAAGCCATCCTCCATTGGCAATGTGAGCTAGATAAACCTTATTTCGGCTGCTCCAAGAGCCTTGTTTCTGAAATTAAAGTGAAAATTCTACTAGTAACTTGTGTTGGAGGACAGAATTACACTTCACTTTCTGAAGTAAAGATAATCTGTACAGCAGCTAATATTATTGTCAGTGATATTCCAGATATTGCATCACTCTGAAGGTCACAACTTCAACACCCTGTACCTCATCCCAAACCTCCAACCCACAACAGTGCAGGGACAGCTGTGTTTTTACAATATACTCTGTGTGTCTGTGCATGTCTGTGTGTTCACAAAACCACTGTACTAATCTGGCCAAGCTTGTTCTTCATACGTTCTCACAAATTGGTAAGTGAAAAATACAGTTAGATTCTTTTGAAGGTAAGACACAGAGTAATGCAGCTCCTGACCTTTCCTGCTCTCTTAGGATCAGTGCCCCATTCCATTTGCTGAGATATTGATACATGGAACAATAAGGGATATTTATTCTTTTTTCAGGGAATGGATAGTTTAATCATGAATGTGATTGTGTGAATTGGATTGCACCCTCAGGAACTTTTAATGTATAAAGTGCATCACCCTTACAGTTTTCTTTCTTTGATGTGCTTTCTCCTATGGATAAATATACTCTGCTGTAAGGGCAAACTTCTTTTTGGTAAATTCCTTTAATATTTCTCAAAAGAAAAATAATATAAATGAGAAGTTTACAAACTTGATGAGATTTTTAGTAAAGTCAAATTTAAGTCTACCATTAGAGTTTTGTGTCTGTGTTGCTCTGATATTTTTGAGTCTAGAAAGCCAGACCACTATGCTAAGCTGCAAAAGTCCCCTCTGTTTGACATTTCAAGCTTATTGAAAAATCTAGATTGATTTTATTTATAGTTATATATATAAATGTATTCCAAAATAGGCACAAATAATCAGGGTAACACAGATAGTGTTTTCAGCAAGTCTCTGAAACTTTTAAAAGCTTACTCCTGGAAAAGAAAAACAGTGAGCTGTGTTTTCCCTCACTTTCTGCAGAATATCTCATCTTCCATGTGTGTCTTTCAGGCACTCATTTAGCAGTTCCTTATGTGTTGTCAGATTGCTGTTCCTGTTTGTTAGTGCACTGGTTTTGGTGGGATACAATTCAGGCACAGTAGCCTATCAAATATTGATCAATGCTGAGGTGTTCTACCTCCCCATGGCAAGGACTACCTTAATAATGCATTAGACACGAGACAGAGGTATTACTGAAGTTGATCCTATTGCACTGCATTTTCATTTAAAGAGTAAACCTGCCATTTAAAATGTGCTTTCATTTTCTCATGCTTTTCCTGTGTGATTTTTTTACAGTGGGTGACCTGATGTATATTTTCTGTTTAAAAGCTCAGAATTACCATCCTCTGCTTAGCAGTGATGGTGTTAATATGTATTGTGTGCAGTGGCAGAGAGCTGTGTTCAAGAACTGAAACACCTGTGGGTGTAGATAAAGCAAAACAAAAAAAAATTAATTTAATTTTTAGTTCAGAGATTTAAAATTTCCAGGGAATTGTATGAAAGTAAAATTGATACTAGATTAATGCTAGTATTTCAGAATTCATATAAAAAGCTGCTGGTTTTATATAGTGCAAATCAGGTTTGGAGCACTTTGCAAAAACAAAAGGCTGCCAGGAAATTAAATTCTGAATAAGAAATAAATATCAAGACTATTATGATCTGGTTTTTATTCACTGAGGAAAACCCCAGTGAATTCTGCTGATATTAGAATGGAGTGAGTGGGATTGAACATCTCTCACTTGACTATTTTTATGTCAGCTAAAAGGTTATTATAATAAAATAAAGTTGATAAGCTTTTCATGCTTACAAAAATTTTAGAGCTTTTGCCCTGTTTTTTTTTTTTTTTTTTTTAAATTTAAAGCATTTTGCCCTTAAAGCTTTCTCCATCAAAAGTAGTTGCAAAACTGTAATGTGAAAAGGTGTCAGGTATTGTTCACATACTACGAAGTTTAGAAAATACTCTAGAGATTCAGTCGTGAACTTTTCCTTATCCTGTAGAAAGTGGTGCTGACTGGGGAGCTCAGAGGGAAGTTATTAACCATCTTACTTGTAAGTGGTAGCTGTGGCTGATTGTGCCTTACCTAATAATTTATTGAAAGAGGAAAAAAAAATAAAAACTAACGACAACCCACACCTGAAGAGCAATCTGTTCCTTACTGAAAAATAAAATGAGAGAAAAAGCCTTAAGGAGCTTTCAAAAAGGAAAGGATACTTTGCAGACAAAGTTGAGGAACTTTCTTGTAAATTTGGAAAGAATGTGGTTTCAGCTAAGAAGTACCTTTCTGTAAACAAGAGATTCTTTAGAGGGTAGGACCAGATCATATACACATTATATATCAAATCATTATGCAGCTGGTGTCATCAAAGTTCCTTTACTGACCTACAGAAAGACTTGGCAAATGTGGTGAACAGGAGAGGCCGTCACACAATCAGATAAAGCAGATTATGGCCCAAAAGTGACAAGGTACTGCTTTGGTGCCTTTGGATGGTGATGTAAAGTGAACGTAATTTGAGATAATCATCATATGACTGATAGAATGTGAGAAAATTACTTTTTTCTTTTTAGGCTTCTAGAATTTTCCCTATCAATTCCCCACAGCTTTCTTTTTTGTCTACTATGATTGAGATCTTCTGATTACTTCTGTACATTTCTCCCCTAATGGTTTTATTACTAATTACTGAAGTAAAGAGAGTGACAATGATGCAAATATAAAAAAAGTTCGAGAGAGTTAAAGTACTGTTTGCTCATCCAAAATTTGCTTGAACTAACATAACTATTTAGCCTCCAAAACTGAAATGGAAAGGCAGGTAGAACTAAATTTTTCTTTTCATTAACATGCAAATGTAGTTCAGATGTGTCTGACAATTTCCCTTGTTTCGGTCTCAAAATGAACATTGTAGTACCAATGATAAAACGCAGTTTGTAATGGTCACTTGAACATTTTTTCAATTCATATTTATTTTTTTAAAAATGGGGATCTCCTTTTAATGTGTTCTGTTTGTATTGAATTTGGGACTGAAGTAGACTGGAAGAATTTCAAAACCAAGTAGAAATCATTCAGTCTCCAAAGAGAAGCATATGTCAGTCTACAAATTTAAAAAAAAAAAAAAACCCTTATAAAGAATATTTTAGGGAAGTTGAATCATCATTAGTGGCCATAAAAATGAAAGATAGTTTCTTTTCTTCACATGAGATAATTTATTTTCTGCAATTTCTTTGTTTAATAATGTTAATTTGTGTATACTTAAAAATATTGATAATTTTAAAGTATTTTGTTTTAATAGTGTCACATTTCATCATTACAAGAATAATAATGAATTATATTTTGTTTTGAAAATCAGAACTTAGTCTTTCTGCTTAAGCATTTTGGTGGGCAGAGTTCTTTTGATGGATTGTAACAGGTGCCCAATGACTGTGAAAAGAAGTGTCATGACTGACAATTATTTTATTGAATGAATTAGTTATATTTAAATACTTTCTAAGAAGGTAGATTTTGGTGCTAGTGGAATGTGTGCCACCCAGTGAAGGGCAGGTGCAGAAGGTTCTTGTCACAACAAAGGTCCCTGTAACATGTTCTTACAGTGTTGCTGTAAGTGAAATTGTGGGCTTTAATATCATGATTGTGTCACTGTATAAAACACTGATCTGTCTTTACAGAAGCAGAACTTCAGGGGTGATTTCTTGGTGCTGTCAGTTACTATGGCTTTGAGGTCCCAGTGTGTGAAATTATAGTTAGACTCAACACCTTCTTGATAATCAAGAATAATCTGATGAGAAACCTGAAGTCCTTAGTGTCCTTCAAGATAGTGGCAAAAATTTCTACTCAAGTCATCAGAGACAAAATCTCGACTTCAAAACTCTGGACAAATGAAGCATAGTTAGTGATAGTAAAAGATTTTTGTAATTGTTTAGAGTTGTGCAGAATTAATAAAAAGACAAAAGTGAGAAATAAAATACAGGGCAAGTTAGTTAATTTCTACTTGTAAAATTGTGTAGATTTTCTCATATTCATGTATGTGAGATACTTGGTTATAGATTTTGTCTTCATTGTTTAAGTTCATCTGATTTCATAAAATGGACAGAAAATTATGAAATATAGTAATTACAAGAGCAATATTCTTTCAAAGCATTGAACATCACCTAATACTTAAGATATATCTAATGCTTTCCATATTTGGAATAAATCTTATTCTTTTTGAAGATTTGAATATAAAAATAAATATCTGCCCACTTCTTTGAAAACTAGCATTAGACATTGCAGTATAAAACTTTAAAACAGGGCATGTTTTTAGCTGCATTGCTATAAAGACTTTATTTTTCATATTTACTGCTGTATTTGATACAAAACTTTAATATATAGCAAATATTCACAAAACAGTGTTCCACTGAGGTTTGGTTTTACTATGCTCAGTCATTATTTTCCCTTACACAGTGAAATCAGTCAGCATATTGTAGTTGTCTCATGTAAGTTTTCATTTGTGAAACCATTTTTCTTCATGTTGATGATGCAAAGTTTCTGTAACAGCAGTCATAGAAGTCAATGTTTTCATAGAAACAACTTGTCACCCAGTCACTTGTGCAATAGTTGTTAGTACAATCATAGCATCTCAATAAGAGAGTCTCACCCCAATCAGTTGCACAAAACTTAGAGTAAGAAGCGATTATTCATCACTCTAGGGTGACTGTGAGTCTGTGGCATGTGAGGAAAAGGGCAGTGTGCTTGTGTAAATTAATCTGAGTGAACATTTGGAGGGGAAATGGAATTATTATGCAGCATTTATATTATGCTGTTGCTGAAGGCATTGAGTCTTCCTCCAGAATTGTAGCCATAATTCCTGCTGCAGCAATATATTAAATTTTATGGCATTTATGATACACATAATGAAAAGGAGAACTATTAAAATTATGGTTTTGTAGCAAGCTGAATGATGTATAGAATAGCAAAAAAATGAAATAAAATTTGTAATTACTAGGTGCAATTTAAATACTATTTATTTGTTTTATTGAGTAAAGAAGGAGTAGCAAAGTGTTTGCAGTTTCTTATAGGCACCATAGGGAAATTAATTCCATAAGAAAACTGTACAAACATGTGTTGTTATGCACTTTGGTTGGGTCCTACAACTTGAAATTAACTGGATCCATCTACTGAGTCTTTCAGCTGATGCATGCTCCTTGTGCATCAGCTTAGGTAGGGTTAATGCGTCATTCACTGCCAAGAGGAGAGGGGCAGGAGCACAGGAGCAGTGCCTTGGTGTGGCCCCCTCTGCCCCTCTTTAAACACTTTCTTCCACCCCCATGACTGAACATTCTCTGTATGAATTTGAGATTGTCAAAAGGTGGTGATTGTTGGGGTTGCAGAGCTTTGTTTCCAGCTCTGGATCACCCACTGCGTTTTCGTGTGCTGAGGAGTTAGAGAGCCAAAGGAGGGCCAGCACATCTTTGTCTTGTGACAATGATCTCATCCCAAGGTTTTTATTAAAACCCAGCTGAATTAATGGCTTTTTGTGGCTGAAAAGGTAGGCTGAACCTGAAAGAAATCATGCTGTGTTTAATTTTCTTTACTGATCCCCTTTTATCTACAACAGGTAAAAGCAAATAGATTATTGCTAATCTTAAATGAGCTGTTTGTCTGACAGTGGCAGAGCTGATGGCCTTTTGCCCTTGGTTAGACAACTGTGAGTTAACATTAGGACATTGAAAGGAGCAACAAATTATCTATATTATCTGTTTCTGATATGCATCAAAATGCATTGTTCATTCTAATTTTATTCAGTACACCTATGTCCTGAGATACTTCTGCAGCAGCCATTCACTCCTTTTGGAACTGGGATTTTGAAATTAAATGTTACATGCAGATAGGTGTTTCTGTTTAATGATTTGGAATTTATTTAGTGAAGGAAGAGTGAACAGAAAAAGGAGGATATTCTTTAATGCACATTAACTGGCATTAGAACTCATACTGACTGAACTCCGCAGTAGCCACTACAAAAATGTTTTAAATAATAGAACGATTTCTGTATAAATTAAATTGTATATATTGGCCTTTTCTCTAATTTTTCCCATAATTGGCTGTATCATCAAGAGAATTCTGAAGAAAACTCCATGATGTCTCTTAATGACTTCTCCAAAAGATTTTAATATACAAGGGCTGTATATATTTCATTCAATTTTTGTACTATACCTATCTTTGCCATTTCAGAGGCTATGAATGGTCTTGCAGCACCTAATTTCTTTCTGGATTGGCAGGGTAAGATACAGTAAGTGGGTACCTGCTGAATGTGATTGATATAAATTGTTCTTTTCACCAAGGATCGAGAAGAGACAGTTAGACCTTGTACTACTTATTGCTGTAGAGCAGAAGTGTGGATCTCTCACACACTGACATGTTTAACATTTCAACAGTTCAGATCTTCTCCCAGGAATTCTAATTCTGCTTCAGCAGGCTAGTCCTGACATGGTTTCATGAAATGTGAATGGAGAGGCAGTAGAGAGAAAAAGAAGGAGTATTAGTCAATGCTTTAATTTAATGTCCCTCTGAATTTTAATCTCAAAGTAGGACACATTTTTGAGATCCTTTGTTCTATGTTTTAGAACAGTGTCTCTGTATGGAGCTACCTGGGGGATTGCAGAACACAGAGTATAGTGGGGCTGAAGCATCACTGTGTTTCTGACTTAAAAAGCATGAGAGCGGTAGCAAAAACTGTTGCATTGTTTAAATCACAGACAGCTTTCTGCATGACCTGTCAAAGTAAGAGGTCAGCTGCTGAGAATTACCTGCATTCTTTGAAAAAAATATTGTAGAAAATGAATAATTTGGACAATTGCCTAAATTCAAATAGCACTAATATATCTCAAGTGTGCATTAATTTAAGGAATTACATCATGTTACAGAAAAAAAAAATCTATGAGCAATAGGTTTCATCCTGGATGCAGCTAATCCATCAAATGATCTGCATATTGAGAAACACATTATTTTCCATTATACAAAGCAGACTATGATGTATCACTTAAACTTTTGTGGATTTTCCTCCCTTTCTGTTGCAGAACTTTTCAGCGTTTTACAGGGAAGTTTCCAAAATTCTTCCCACTTATATTTGGTCCAAGTTAACTTGCATCACTCTGCAAGTACATAAATTAAATATACTCTTTTTTTTTTTTTTTTTTTTCTTTAGGATTTGAGAAAGTGACTGTGCTATTATTCCAGTGTAACTTTGTTTTCTGATTTTGAACTGCCTTGAGAAAGTGTGGTATTATTCCAGTGTAACTTTGTTTTCTGATTTTGAACTGCCTTTTGTTGGAAAACTATTATTTTATCTGTAATATTAAGAAGAAGAAGGAAAAAATGTTCAGGCAGATCTTCAGGAATACTAGTTTAAATGACCTGCAATTTTCCAAAAAATGATAAATATGATACCTCATCTTTAGAATTTAGAAAGGAGAAAACTGTGGGACTTTAAGCTAGAGTCTTACAGCAAATTCTTTCAGCCCAAGTTTTTGAATATTGGTGTACGTACACTAGAACATTTCTAATACTGTAATCTAAGAATGGATGATGTTGAGACTTACCAAGTATGCCACATTAAGCTTTCTTACATAACTTTCAGATATAAATAGAAGGAAATTAAGTTTGGGAGGAACTCCAGCAGAAATTTCAATCGAGGCCTAATGTAATTTGTAAAAAGATAAGGAGTGAGACATAAAAATTTAAAAATACTAGTAAGCATAATAATGGAGTTGTGGAGATGGTAAGATGTCACAAGCAAAAGATTAGAAGTGAAAATGATAAATGTGTGCAGATATTTTATGTATTTATTATTAATTATCAACTTCTTTATATTCCTAGCTCTATGCAATTTAGTGAAATTCATGACTGCTTCCCCCAAGGAATGTAAAAGTCAAATGCCATATGACAAATGCAGTTCATTTTCACCTAACATACAGATGAATTGGAACTTCATCGTGGTCCACATATATTGGGTGAAAACATAATTCAAGTAGTATGTTCAGATTTTGTTCTTTTTGTGTAGGTTTGGGTTTTTTTATTTAAATGTCTTCTGCTGAAAATGGAAGCTAAACAAAGGAGATCATAAAGGAGATGCCCCATTATAAACTTCATTGAAGTCCAAAGGAATTACAGTTTTGAAGCATGTGGTCTTTTACAAAAAACTGAAAATTCCTGCAGTCACTATCATCAGTAGAAACTAGTAAAGTAACTCTGACCTGGAATTCACCTTTTTATTTTTTTCTGTCATCTGTGTTCCTTAAAATAAAGGGTAAAAGAAGACTACAAAACAGCAACAGAACAAAGGAAAGTATAAGAAGTAGTCTCTAGATAACCAATTTTTTTAAAGCTAAATTTTATATTTCAATATACAGTTGTTTGGTTTTTTGTTTTTTTTTTTTTTGTATCAGTGTGGTTCAGGACCAACTGAGTTATACTATGCAGACTTGTAAATATGAAAATTTTCTCCCCAAGACTTCTCATTAATGATTATAATAGTGTATGTCAGGGGTTTTATTTGATGTTGTTCATGTGGACTATTTCAGATTACCTAAATTTCAAAGGTTTCTTGTTATTCTACAAAGATGCCATCTGATATCTCTATATTATGCATTGGTAACATTGTTTTTTTTATTTTATGTTCAAAAATGCAAATCAGCTATTACCATTAATTCAATAAGCCTTATTGCATCTGTTACTTCTGGAAGTTAGATAATCCCAAAATAATTCTAGCATAATAAATTTTTTTACACTTAGAAAGAAGAAAATTCAACTTCAGTCTTAGTAGATGTGAAGCTTCAGTTCAGCAAGATAACAATTTTTTCCTAACTTAAAAAATGTGGATTTTTAAGTGGTAGCTTCAGAAGGAAGGAAGGGACCTTTGATAAATTCTTGTCTTAAAAGCACCAGGAGCTATTTTACATCAAGAAAAGCTCTCAGAATAGAAGTTAATTCTTTTCCTCCTGTGTTTTCGTTCAGCCACAACCTACCTGGTTTGTTGTGCAGAAGTGGTGTTGGGTGAACACATCTGGGGAACACCACAGCTGCATCCCCAGGAAATGAGGAAAGATGTTCCAAAGCCATATCAGAGCAGGCTTTTAGACGGAGTGGTGGTAGATACGCACAGGCACTGAAGGTGATCTGATAAGCTGGGCAGTATAACATGCTTTTCTGCAGTGGCTGCTGCAAGGCTGGTATCTTGAAGTTTTACAGGCAGCTAGTCTAGGGACAAAGGAATTCCCAAGGCAGCTGAATGTTCTCAAATATAATGAAAGAGACTGAAAAAATCCCACAATGGTGGAACTCTGTCCGGAAATTTTAGCCCGTTATTTAGACCTTGTAAGGATGGGGTAGTTCTTTTGTCAAACATGGCACTCTACTATGTACACTGATACTATATTATTATTATTATTATTATTATTATTATTATTATTATTGTTGTTGTTGTTGTTGTTGTTGTTGTTGTTGTTGTTGTAATATTTTTACATTATTATTCATGCCCATGCAGAATGATCCCACAAAATCAGGGCACAGAAATTATCTTCTTCCCACTTGAACAGGAGTATTGTCTAGTTAACTGTAATCTGGTGACCTAAGAGAGCACATAAACTCTGTTTCTGTTCTGTTGAGGAAGGTCTGAAAATGCAAGCTTTGTCTTCCTGACGTGTTCTTGTGAAGGAGAGCCAAAAAGTTCCTAATATTGGCAAAGTTTAAACCATTTTTGAAGGGTTCACTGCTGTGCTAGGGTCCTCTCTAAAAACCTTATACATAGCACTACTCTCAAACCATGAGCAGGACTAGTCTGTTCTCAAGTGGTTAAGAAGCTCTTCGATTTATGTATATGATAAATAATTTGTTGAAGAAAACTTCCTAGATTGTTGTGTTTCTTTATTGATAGATGAGTTCAGTATCAGGATGTAATAATTGTCAAACAGTATTCTGAACCCTTTCATAAACCCTTCTTCAAATAAGGAGATGTTGATATGTGTGTTCATATGACCACACTTGACCATAACCAGTCAGGTGCATCAGGAATGGAGTGAGAATCAGGAAGAAAGGGAGATGCCCAGCCCAGTAAATGGGAAAGGTAGAAGAAGTATATGCTTTAGATCCCATGTCATATAAATTGGGATTGCAAGGTTTATTCTTTAAAAAGAAATCCAGATAGGCAGTTATTTATAGACTAGTCATGGCGTTTTACCAGAGAATATTGAAGTTTGTTCAAAACTACAGAGGCATTTCCCTTCCTTCTTTAGTTTTTTTAATCTGAGCTTAAAATGATGGTCTATAAATGAAAAAGCTTGGATACTCGGCTGCTTCAGACTTTGTGAAGACCATTATCCCAATTCCTTCTGGTTCATGACCCCATCACATAGCTATATTTTTGAAAGTAGAGGAAACAGTATTTTTCACTAAGTTTATGGACACTAAGATCAAGAAGGTAGTACATATTGTGTTCTCAAACATTAAGCTGGGATTGTGGCAGCAGATTTGTTTACCAGTTGGTTTTCCCCTAAGACAGTCTCTTTAAAAATCAGAGGTGTGAGTAGAAGACCATGAGACTGCATACCTTAAGGATGATTTTTTTTTCTTTTGAGCTATTACAAACTAATCATGAAAGTTGTTTCTCCCATGTCTTTTACAGATACGCCCTCTTTTTTCAGTTTCTTCCATATTGTAAGAATCCAAAATAACTGTGGACCTTGATGAATATTTACTCCTTGTCAGTCCTTATCATCTTTCCCAAACCATGTCCATGTTCAAGTGGTAGGTAAATTCTCACAGCAGTATCTTCAGTCCCTCATGATATTTTTTAGGTTCACTTTTAAGGATTGTTAAAACTGCTGCTTGAAGACTGCTACTATTTTTACAGAAGGCGTTTAGTATTCGGAAGAAGAATAAAAAAAAAAGGAACTTGACTAGTTTAAACAATGGGAAGATTAAATATTTCTCATGGAGTGAGCCATTGCTTTAAGCAGGATTTGATGGCTGTTAAACCATGAAGAAATGCAACAACCTGGAAGTGTGCTGTTGCTAGGAGAGGTAATATCAGCAACACACACACAAAAAAGTCCTAATTTTCAAAAAAGAAACAGTTCACAAGGGGTGAAACACTCTTAAATACCTTCTTTAGCATTCTAGTTTTCACCTACTTTTAAATCAGGCTCAGCCAGCTATGCTTTATGAAGAATTGTTTTAAAATATGATCAAGTACCACAAGAAAGCATTAGAAAACAGTTTTGAAGCTGGAACCATCAGAAAATATTTACTCTCAATGTTGGTTATTATACTTCACAATTTTTTTTCCTAATAAAATTTCAAGTTCAGATAAAACTTTGTGATACCAGGACTTCTTAGACCAATTATTACTTGGGCATGTTTATTAAGTGGCAAAAGAATGTACATTTTGGGTTCTCTGAGTATCAGAGTCCTTGAAATTAAGTTTACAGGACTTCTACTAAGGCATCATTTCTCATTGTCATGTATGTGCCTCAGATTTAACTTGTCTGCTGTTTACTCTCAGTATGTCCTTGTAGTTTACCCTGATGGCATTGCTGTCACTTACCCTGAAAGCAAGAGGCTAGTCTTTTCCCTGGGCTGTGTGGTCGTCAACAAATTCTAAAAATAGTATTTTGTTCTACTGCATAATCTTAATTTAGCTGAACTCCCTGCCTTAATCATTCCTTTGTGACAGGTTTGCCAAATCTCAGATCCTCAAACATGCTGTACAGCCCCACAACACCCATATTCATTTCCTGCATCAGTGTCCTGTGCTAACATTGACTTAATTTGCCTTAATTCAGTGTGTCACTGGACTTCTGTACAGAGCTTGTTCTCTTTCCATATCTCTCTTTCACCTTAATATTTCTAAAACGATAAAGGATGCTTTTAAGCAATTGTGATTTAGATGGTGCCCAAAACTGCATGGTGAAGTAATTTGTTTTCAGTAGGCATGTCACAAGCAATGAACTTTGATAGTTCTGGTAAACTTGTGTAAAGATTTCAAAAATAAAGCCCATAGCCATGTGACTGAAAATGCAGGGGAATGATTTCTTAATGCATCTCTGACCCTCTTTCCTCAATATTATTACTTATAGTTGGCTAATCCCTAAGATTTGCATATACTTCTCTTTTTCCAGTTTCTATCTTTTGTGACCCAAGTCAGCTAGGAGGAAGGAGAGAGGGAGAAAAGAAAACAACATGTAAAGAAGTTAGGTTCTTCATTATGCCTAAAGTACTTTCCTTCAGCTTACCAGTCATAATTAGCATAGGGAATACTATTGATGAAAAAAAGTAGCAAAAAACTTAGCCTAGCAAATCATAATGTGTAATGGGAAATGAAATGAGTTTTTAAATGTGTTTCTGTTTTGTCCTCCTTCACATTTTTTTTCTTTCCTTGGTCTCCTTATTAGCTATTTCTTCCCTCTTCTATCATGTTTTTCTCTTTCTGTTTAATGCTTTTTCCTCTCTCATCAGTCTTTTTGGACCGGCACTGTGTTGTTGTGTTACTTTTATTAACCAAGTCTCACTCTCTCTTTCTCTCAAATTTTGTTCCTACTTCCAGTACTTTGGGCGAAAATGCCTGCTGGAAAAGAACCCTATAGCTTCCTCTAGCTCCCCACAGGATGAGGGGATGGAGTCTTTAAACTATAACCTTTCCATTCCCTGAAATAGATTTTGAAGTGAATAAAGAAATTGTGACCTGAAGTCTGTCCTCTGCCCTAGTCTCTTGCCTGAAAAACTTGGAAAGTAAAAGGGAAGAGCAAAACTCCTGCTTTGCTTCAGTGACTGTGTCTGAAGTGAAGTCCTTTGGTACTATTTAGTGCACCAATATATTCATCTCCTATACCAGTGAATTTTGGTGATATAATTGGAATTTTTAAATCTGAGTCCCATTTGATTACAAGACTTATGTTTAAAATCTTTCAAATAGGTTAAACATTGGAAAATTCTTGAATTAAATAAAGGTATACAAATTTAAGTCATCATTTTGTATGCTGTATGACTCAGTTTCAGTTACACATTCACAATCTAAATTTTCCACTGGAACACACTTTTAAAAAAAAGTTCACATAAAAAGTAACCTATAATGAAGTATCTTCTGATACTCTCAGGGGTAAACACTTCAGGGTTGTCATTTGGGCTAATGTACTGGCTGTTACATTCTGCCATTTCTTGTGAGTTTCCAAAACATGAAGTTCCTAGGTCATGTTTGTTATTATCAATGAAACTGGCTTCTGGCATTGAGGTAATTGTATAAAACAGTCTACATCCGTGGTTTTTAACTGTCTTTTCCTGTGCAGTAGTGTGGCTGTGGGAAAATTGTCTATTAACAGTCACCTTTTACTAGTTCCTGAGTCATGTAGCCTATTGCTTTGGAGAGTATTACTTGCCATGGACTAAATCCATGTAAGAGTCCCTACTAGCAGCTTAAGAACAGAGACTGTGCTTCTGTCTTTGCTTAATTTGCTCTGTTTGCTTAATTTTTGTATTTTATACAGAAATACTGGTGTAACACTACCATGCCTATGTAATTTGGGTCTTATTTTGGGTGCATTTCCCTAGAATCAAGTTTTCTATGGTGGCTACAAACCTTCACATCCACTGACTTGAAGGTTGTCTTCTTCTTCCTCATACCTCAACATTCTCAAGGAAACAGAAGCTTCTACAGTTTGATGTGCCCTAACTCCTTTCTGCTGACCTACAAAGTTTTAGATTTCCTTCCCCATTCTGTTCACTTTACTCCTGGTAAAAAACCTTTTCATCATGAATTCAGCTTCTTCCAGTGTGCTTGACTGTATAGTCCACATTCTCATTATCTTTTGTCATCTACATTTACTGGCCTGTGAAAGACAATCATAGAAGAAATAAGTGATATTAGTCCCACCTTTATTGCAGCCACCTTGCATCATAAATGTGTCAAGGAATCTACAAAATCCTTATGACTTTCAATGTTTGCTGTCTTGGCTTTCAGAGAGCTCAAGAATGCATTATAAAATCTAATCTGAGCAGTAGTTAATTATATAGAAAATGTGATAACCAAAATGAGTAATTCCCACAGTGTTACTGATAAATATATATATATATATATATATATATAAATAGGGATGCTGCTTACAGTTACCCACCCATCTGTGCCCTGCTCAGGTTTCATTGTGTGGCAGCTCCATGTTCCTGGATCAGCACAGTTTACCACTAGCCAGTGTTGGTCTGAATTTTGTGTGTTTGTCTGTTTCTAAAAGTAGAGCACACTGTTGTTGGTGTTTTTTTCTGCCTTACTGTGATAGCCTTATAGCAGGATTAACACCCTGCAGGATAGGAATGTGTGGACAGCTGTATGACCATTTCCCAATCCCATTTCAATCCACTTCCATAAAAAAGGATTTTCAGTGAGGGGTTATGATCTCACAGAGATATTATCTAATTAGCAGTAAAGTATTTCTCACTGGCTACTTAGCTTTGTTTGTTTTAATTATGCAGTGCTTTAAGTGCTGTGTTTTCCTATGTGGCATATTTTGCATATCTCAAGTTCCCTTTTTATATATTTTGACAATGTACTACTGCAGGAATAGTTTGACAGTAAATGAACTTGACTTGATGATATTACAACGGCCCTGCTACAAACTCCTGCTTTCTGGATTCCAGAGTAGTTAAAGAGGCTTTTGCTGCAATCATACAAAAACTCAAGTGGAAGATCTAATTATTTTGATTAATTTTGAGCCAAGTTCTTGGTGTTTGTTTTTTGTACATACTGAATTCTTCCATATAGAAACATCTGCTGTAAAAAAAAAAAAAAACAAAAACAATAACAAAAAGTAAGTCTTGAAGACTATGCAAACAATGATAATAGTATTTCTATTGGATAGAATTTCCTAGTTCATGCACTGCATTATCCCTGCATTATCCCTCCTTCCTTTGCTGGCAACTCTTTGAAATAGGTTACTGTTTGGGGTTTTTTGTTTTTTGGTTTTTTTGGTTTTTTTTTGGTTTATTTGTGGTTTTTGTTTCTTTGTTTGTTTGTTTGCTTGGGTATTTTACCTTAACCTGAGGAACTGTTTTGATTACAGGTAGCCTTTGTAAGTGACTTTTCAGATAAGGCAAAACTGTAGCAGCAACTGAATAAACCTTGGTTTTTCTCTCTGTTACAGCTATGCTGTTGCAGGGATGACAAAACAAATGCATAGTTTTTATTGGTGACCACTGGAATTGCATGCATGCTTGTTGTAATAGGAATTCTCAGACAGGAATATTGCTGTTGATTACTGGACCTGGTACTAGAAGCTAAGTTGCATTCAGACTTAATTCTAAATCTGCCAAGTGGCCAGTTAAACACATTGATTTAAATATTTCTGTGAATTTATTTTTTTGTTATTACCTTGACTATTTATGGGAAATCTGTAAGTTCGTATTTTATGGAAGAAACAAAGGGGGAAAAAAAAAGCAGTGAAGAAAATTAGCCATATTCAAGGATCAATGATCTGACACAGTAAACAGCAAGAGTTTGTCAAAGCAGCAGTGCAACACAGGGATGCCTTAGTCCACTTTAAATAGGAAGTCTGTGGTGTTGCTCTTATAATGTCCACGGAGGTTTGTTTTTTTTTCTGTTCTCTGCTATTTTACCTAGGTGAATGTGATACCAGAGTGTAGTAATTCAAATTCAATGTCTCTGCAAAGAGTCTTGTTTACAAAAAATAAGTACCTGGTTTCTTCTCTTTTTTTCCTGCTTGCACTGACTCAGTTTTCTTATATAGGTTCTCAAACTGCCTCTCTGCCCATCTTCTTTGACAGCTTCCAGTCAAATTCCGCAAACTTTTTTACCTCTGATAGCTCAATTCTATTTCAGCAAAGAAACTGACTGCAGTTGCAAAACTGGTGATGGTGGCAGTTTCTAAATAGAAAGCAAACTCCAAATAACAATATGCAAATATGCACTGAAAGGTGAATTTCACCAGTTGTTTTAGTGGGCTGCTGTGATTTCTGTTACCATCTCCGTGGGGAGGACTGATAAGGTCTAGTGTCACTACAAATGTGTCACATTGTGATATGTAAGTTGGTAATGTAAAATAGACAGTTTTTTGTGAATGTAAAACAGGAATATTCTTTTTAATGGTAGGAATCATTTCATAAAACCTAATAAAACAGATTGAAAATGTTTTGACCTTAGTCAACTAGTTTCAATCCCATCAAAATAAAGAAAGATCATAATTAAATATTGGTTTGGTATGTGATTTCAAATGATTTTTTTTTTTTAATCCCTGGGTCAATTAAAAATTACTTATTCCTATTGTTTCTCATTTAAGTTAATAAACTTCTGAATTTCTCTGAGAATAGATTTTATAATTTCTTTCAGTTATTCTTACCTGAATAACTTGGTTATTCAAGTTAGTTCAAGCTCTCTCAAGCCATACTGACATTTGTGATTCAAACTGTATCAAATGAGCAGAACTTATGTTATATCTGTTGGAAAATCCTGGTTTGCATTTTCCATGGTATGTGGGAAAAATTTTAGTCAATTGAAAAAATGGAAATATGTGCTTCTTTATACTCTTGTAAACTTGACATAAAACATATTCATATTATTTTAATTCAATAATCTGTAATAAGTCTGATATAATTTAAGTTTGATTTCATTTAATCTGGTTGCAATTTTCATTATTCATTGTATATTATTATTTTAATTTTTCTTAAGCAGGATGTACAGATTTTTAAAATATCACTGTGAATGATTATTTTTTCCTTAAAAATTGCAATTAACGCTGGACATGTCACATGCTTATATATGCAGGTATAAATATATTTGTCAGGTGTTCATAAAAGATCTAAAAATCTCAAATAAATACTTCTCAAGTATTTACAACTGTTAATTTATTTTCTAACTTCCTTTAGGACACTGATACGATGTTTTTTGCTTGTTTCTTTTTACTTAAGTGAAATCAAAAGATGCAGTATAATGTGAAAGTCTCACTGAATTATTGGCGTTAGGCATGTTGCCAGGGGCATGAAATTTACATTTGAGTGTGAAACAATTGCCTTGGCAGAGAAGTGCCAGTCTGTCTTCTATATGGAAATTTTGTTTTGAGAGATAATGGAGGGAAAATCCAGACTGCAGTGCTGAATAGTCAGAGAAGAACTTCTCTCTATTTCTGACAAAAGGCACTATTATTTAGGCAAAACTGAAACATTTTCTAAATCATGTCACAGTTCATGCAGCTGCCAGAGCAGTGAAGAATAAGGAGACGCTTAGTACAAGCCTGAGCTCTGACATGTGCACTATTCTCTTTGAAGTCATGTACGTAATTGTATTTAGACACATCTACTCAATCACCAAAGGGTAACATTGGAAAAGTGAGAAACCAGGCAAAAGATTTTTTTTCCTGACAGCATTCAAGACTTGACCCTGAGCCAAACTTTCATGCTCCAATTTGCCACAGTGCGTTTCACATAATGACACGCAGTGACAACACATTGCCATTTAATATCACTGTTTTGAGATTATTCTCCTCTAATACTTCTTTTCTTTGTGAAAGATTGTGTGTTGTGTTGTTGTGGAGTTTTTTGTGGGGGTTTTTTTTGGCTTTTTTTTTTGCCATTTGCAATAGCTTTCTTTTGCCAAGCCAGAACAGACTGGGCAACTCGTTAGGTCATTTTGTGGTGTTTGTTCTGGGGGACACTAGATAATTGTTAATGCAAACATCACTGAATAAACAAACAGAAGCCCAAGAAAATTCATTCAGTTAATAGTGCCTTCTGGATCACTGACCATGGAAAAATTGTTGTTTATAGAGTGAATCATTAATTTGGCTTGCATATGAGATAGGCTTGCCACTAAAATAATAAACTATGACTGGCAGATAAATACGATACTTGTTTTAACCAGGGTAAAATGAATGAAACATTAAAAATCATGTTAGTTGCTAATTGCCAACTTCAATTCTTTTGAAGCATGAGCTTTGCTAAAAGCTGGACATTTTGTTAAAAAGCTTTGTTAGGTAATTATTTTCCTCCCTGCCAAAGAACTGCAAAGGTTTGCTGATTCTAAACTTCATCTCAGTCCTTGCACTATCAGGTAGATTGAGGTACATACAGCTTAGGGTCCTCCAGCTTCTGGAGCATCCTTCTTCTTGCATTAATTTATTAAAACTATAATTCTGTGCAATGGATATACAGATCCCCCTTCATGTATTGAATTTTGTGAGGAAGTATGAGGAAGTGCTTGAATCTAGAGACTGTCTGTTGCCAACTCAATGAGAAATTTTTCAGCAAATGAGGCCAGTATGTAAATTACTAAAAATCATTATGTTAACTGAACATAAGTAACTCAGTGGTCAAACAAAATATAATTCAAGTGTTCTGGAAAGCAATAACTGAATGAGAGTTTATTAATCTGCAGTTACTCAACTTCTCCTTTGATTTACTGAGGTATCTGCATGCCTCTGACCACCGTCCAGTACCAAACGCCTTGTGGCAAACTGGATGGAATGAATTTGGATTTGAAGTAATGTTTCTCTTTTTCCAGAAAAGTTTTAATTTCCTGTAAAGCACAAAGGGCTAGCTATGCTATATGTAATGATAATTTCTAAATCTGTTTTCCCTATTTATAATAGAGAAGGTTTGGGATTTAATTTTAATTGTTGCTAAAAAAAGGCCTTGCAGACTTACAATGTCTGTATGTTTAATTTCCTACTACACGCAAAACCAACAGATATGGTTTTCTTCAGACATTTTTTACAATGATGAGCCCAAAATATTTTGGCAAGAATAGAGGCAGAAGGACTTCAAAAGGCAAACATTAGTAGTAGACTATTATCATAAGTAGTTGCTGGTCTGTGATTTCTGCCTTTGGAATATAGTTTTAGTCTCTTTCCCCATTAGCAGTTCAGACATTTCTCAGACAATAAGAATTTCTTGTGATTTTTCTCCATCAAGTAAGACATATACAAGGGATATGCAGTGATATCATATGCTAAATAAAATTGCATTTGATAATGCATAATTTCTCCATACAGTTGTTATTTGTGCATACAGTATTGTATTCTTACTGCACTACTGACCTTGAGAATGAATTGTTTCATACTATCAGTAGTATTTAATTTGGCTTGTGGTATTTCCTACACTTCACAAAGTGTCTCTTCTTGATGTTGTGCACACAAGAAATTTTCTTTTTGTTTGCCATGTTATTTCATTATTGTATACTGGAATGTTCAGTCACCGAATTACTTTGTGAAATTACATCTATTATACCACTGGAATATGACCTGATTTATTATAAGAAGATCAGAGCATAGCTCAAGTGCTCAGTGCATTATCCTAAATGAAGTTTTGTCTCTGAGGGCTGCCCCTCATCTTTGCCGTTATGTTTTAGCCATTGATTTCCCTTTAGAATGCAAATGCCATAAAAATACTGCTTGGTAAATGTTTCTTCAGTATTGAATAACTGCTTTTTCTGCCAAGGATGTGTCAAAGTCTCTTCCCAACCTGTCTGTCACACACTGTTCCTTTTACATGCATCAGCAGAGGTCAGCTAAATAGGTCTGATAACTCAGTTTTGGAGGAGATGCAGATTGCAAGGCAGGTTGAAAGGATGGCAGGTAACTTTTCAAAGCTTGCTTGTTTACATATCTTTGATTGCAGTGGTTCCCAGCCCCTTTGGAGAGAGGCACACTGCTTTTGGAGCCTTCATTTCTCTTTGAGTGGTACGGGCTGTTCATGCCTCCCTCCGTGCCTGCAAACCAGGTTCTGTCCTGGAGCTGTCTCCTCTGCACCTCCTCAATTCAAAGGCACAGGCAGCTCCTTTCTCCCATTCTGATGCACAGTTTGTCCCAGAGCAACCTAATGGTGGGGAGGGGCAAATAAAATTAAAAAAAAAAAATTATCTAGGCTGAAGGAAGCTCCTATGAGAGCTAGAAAGTTGCTCAGGTGAAAGTGGCTGTGATTTGGAGATGGGGTTGCAGAGATTAGCCAGAAGCTTATCACGGATATCTGTAAGCAATGGGTTTCACAGTTTATCATTTTACAATTTTTTTTTTTTTTTGCAATTACTTAGGTTTATATTTTCTGCCTTTTTTCATGTGCTACAGGAGGAGCCTGTTAGTAATCATTGGGGCTTTTACCAGCATTTCTGCATGATGCATGATATGTATTCCTGTAATTTAATTATCTAGAGTGTTTATTTGGTGTATAAATGCTGGAAACAATGACATTTCGGAGATTATTTATGAGGTACTGCACTTTGTAATCAAACCTTCTGTGTGCTGTTTGTAAAACATCAAGTGTTATAAAATTGCTGGTAGTCGGAAAAGAGGACATTGATAATGGGCTGACATTCTCTGTGCAGCTGCAGATGAGAATCAGTAGGAAATAGAGGGAAGCAGAAGCAGTGGCAGCTGTATTACAAAGATTAGTTACTGAGATGTTGCCTGCCTGAGAAACACATAAACTCTGCAAGGAATTTTATTTTGTGTTGAGAATGATGTAGCTCCAGCTTTACATTTTAGACACTATTTTATTAGTAAAAATTATTTTTTTTCTCTGTGATAATACAAATATTTCTGAATTAAGTAAAAAAATGCATTGCACCTAAAAAAAAACAAGAATAAAAAGTAGTCATACTATATTACAGAAATGAACAGTGTTAGACAAGGCTTAGATCAAAGAGTAGCTAAAAGAGAATGGAAACGGAATTGTCATTGACTGTGGAACCAAAGTTGCCCAAACCCAAACTTTGAAGAACTTTTATTAATAAGGCAGAACAAAACACAAGAGAATAAACTTTTGACTGCAGTAGGAATTAGTGACCTGCCGTGACCAGGGCCCAAGGAAGGAGAGCACTGTGCATTACTTCAGTTTATGTTTCAAAGATAGATGCTCTTATAGTTCCAGAAGGCTAAGTCCTCAGAATATTTGGCTAAGGTGAGTAAAGTCTCTTTTTGACTTGAGTTTATTCAGCTGCAAAAAGAGTTCATAAATATTACAGGGAAACATACTTTGTAACACAATGACTGACCCACCAGAGAGAAAATCTTTGAAACAGTAATAGTGACCTTGACTTTATGAGTATTTTTGATAGCAGAATTACAGATACAGTTTGTTATTGGATCTTGGAGCTCATGTAAGGCTGATAAGGAAAGAATGATGATGGGTCATTTTCAAATTTCTGAATTGTAACCTGTCCAGCCTAGGCTATCTTGGCTAGAAATTAGTCTAGAGAACAGACTGTGAACCAGGCAGAGCTCAATAAATAGAGAACATTAACCTCATATGTGTGCTGTTCAATAAAACTGCATTCAGGCCAGCAAAATAAATCCAGAGACTTAATAAATATTTTATTATTATGAAGTATGAAGAGATTTAACTGTAACTATTAGGTCTTAAATTTTGTACTGTGTGAAGAATTTTTAATTTTATTTTAAACTTAGGCTAAGGGTGCAAATTTTGTGTTGGAACTTTGAGTACTATACCTATACAAGTAATGGCAAGAACATTATTAATGCAAAATAGCAATAAAATACTTGGTGG
Source organism: Onychostruthus taczanowskii (assembly GCF_017590055.1). Taxonomy (NCBI): domain Eukaryota; kingdom Metazoa; phylum Chordata; class Aves; order Passeriformes; family Passeridae; genus Onychostruthus; species Onychostruthus taczanowskii. The sequence continues at coordinate 1,953,636 of NW_024501459.1, forward strand.
AGAGAATATTATTACGGGATTTTTTTTTTTTTTTTTTTCTGCAGGCATTGAATTAAACTGCTGTTTTGCCCAGGACTGTTTTGTGTTTCCTGAAAATGTTACTGACTGGTGCTTGAGTGTTTCTATTGCAGACCCAGCAGCAGGACACTGTTGGTAACCTCTGCTAACACTCTGTTCCAGTGGCTTTAGCACATAAATAAATGAATGCATAAGCATGCATGGTGATGAATACACTTTAAGTAAAGGCCAGGCAAAGTAATAATCGCCGGATTTGGTGTGACATTTTGCCAGCACTCACACGTATTCCTGACTTTTCTAACATTTGTTTTTCAACTAGTAAATATTTCTGGAAAGTAAGCACACTGTTAAATGACAGCGGTTTCTGTGGAGAGATTAGGTACATTAATAATATATGAGACAAAAGGTACTAGTGAGTAATGGTTTTTAATTAGAGGAGAAAAGAAAAAAAAAATTTTTTAAAAGAGGAAGTGTTCTGAAGAGCAGCATACTTAATTGTCTCTATTTTTGTTACTTTTGAGTATACTCTTAAGAAACAAAAATTGGAATACATGAAAGGAAAGAAATTTACACTTGTGATAAGAAAAGTATGTTTGAATGTCCTGTGGAAGGGAGGAGGTGGTGAGAACACAAGCATTCCTTGATTATATTCAATGAAACCAGGTTGTGTACTTTATAAGAACAGGAAGAACTTCTAACGTCTTCCTAATCCTGTTGCAACTTTGATCATTTCTGCTTTTAAGCAATGGCTATAACTGGACCTAGCAAAGAGGAGTGCAATGGCTCGTCTCAGCCAGATAACTCTTGTGTTTTGCTATGTCTTTTTCATTCTAATGAAATCTTTCTCTCCATTTTAGACAAATATCACTTGCTGTGTCATAGCACATGGATTTCAGGACCACCTGTGAAGAGGTAGGATCAGATTTTTTTTCAAATAGTAGAATGAAAATCAATGAACTTTTAATCCTTTCTATATGCAACATACTTTTCCTCTCCCTTTTCATCCCCTGAAATTTTAGGAATTATATAGTTAAATATAAGTTATTCAGCTGATCATTTCATTTCATGGTGGCAGATGGACTTTGTAGTAGAAGATGAAAGAATTTGTGCAAGTGTATTCATCACTAGACCTCACCTCTGTTCCCATTTACCTCTTTAGGCACAATGTAGGTGCAGGCAGCTACGTTTTGTGTGAGTTTTGCTCTTCTTGAAATTGTTTATATCTGAAAGCTTGTACATGAAGAAAAACGTCAGTGGAGCCAGGAATCTGTCTGGTGCTGCTCAGCAGAATCAAGGGGGAAATGTAGAAGTATGGGAGAAAAGTGGGTAGGGAGAAGGGAAGCTGTGAAGATGACCAAAATGGAAAGAAATTCCATTCAGATTTAGTGAGGTAAGAAAGTAATTTTTGCCTAGAATTAGTTTCATAATACCAATGGAAAGTACTTCAGTCCCCCTCCACTAGAGATGAGGGAAGTATTTTCTATGTTTATACTAATTTGTCTTAAAGAAATAAAATAAAATGTATTTGTAGACATTAGCAAGGGCATCTTATTTACTCAGTGATTGTCTATATACAATTATTGTAATATGATTTTAACAACTTCAGCAATTGAGACACAGTGAGAACCATTTACAGCAAATTATGTAATGATTTAAATGCATTATTATAATTTAAAAATCATGACAATTACCTGTATACTGAAAACCACAAAGAGCATTTAGGAAGGTAGGACTGGAAGCAAGAAAACTGGCTAGAACTTTAAATGTGACCATGATCCCATGAAAAAATAGAAGTGAAGGGATTGGAAGAGCACTAAAATCAAGAACTAACTGCAGCATAATCAACTGTGACTTGAGAATCAGTTGGAATAAATTAGGGGAGAAGAGAAAACAAGCAGACTAAAGAACACTAAATCATGACAGCATTCTGAAACTTGGAGTAGGGTCAAAAAGTAATATTAAAATGAGCCCTGCCTTTGGGAAAGAATACTGTGGTGTTTTTCCAGGATGGTATATATCAGGATATAATACCTCAGAAGATGCATGCACGGTGTAAATTCTATAGCAATATATCCCAGATTATTTGCATGGAAGAAAGCATTCTTACTAGTTTTGAGGTTTCTCTTTTCAAATAGAGTATTTTCAGTTAGAAGGAGCCTGCAATGATCATGTAGTCCAACTTTCTAACTGCTCCATGGCTGACCAAGAGTTAAAGCATATTATTAGAGCATTTTGGTTTTGGTTTTATTATTATTATTATTATTTCTTTTTGAATGCACTCATTCAGGTGAAGAGGAAGATAAGTATTATTTTCATAGTGTTTTTTATGTTGTTATTCTTTAAACTCTGTAGACTATTTAGTGACATGTAACTTCACTCTGTGTCCAGCAGACGTAATGACAGGAGCAGGCACAGAAAGACAACTTGGCATAAGTGTGCCTTTACAGTGCAAGTGCACTGACAGATCTGTTTCATTCTTTATCTTGTTTCTAATGGGGGCATTGATTTCAAATTTAGCTCTTTAAATATCAGCTGATTTGCAGAGCTTCCATGATGGACAAGGGAAGGAAAGGATGGTTCCACCCATCCTAAGAAAACTCCATGATCTGAAGATCGCAAAGTTACTAAGTTACTAAAGTTACTAAGAAGTTTTTGATAATGGCAATAAAAGCTTTTGTGAAGCATCTTGGCTGTCTGATCTTCCTCTTCCAGCCTTTTTGTTTCCTTTCATCTGCATATCCCAGTGCTGTAGCCGCTACGCTGCAGAAGAGCTGAGGTCGTTCTCCCAAAGTGGTGAATGCAGATCAGATTCTTGTTGGTGCTTCCATCTTTAGTAATGGCAATAAATGGTTTGAGCTGAGTTTCAATTAGCATAAAATCAAAATTTTCCACATAGATGCACTGAGGCTAAAGCATGTTTTTCATGGTGTCCATGACATACTCAATTTTTTTTTTCCTCAAATGACTTTTCATTCTAATTAACTGCTGTTCTAGTGCACTGGAGGTCTCTGAGGGAACCTTAGTTCTTTCATAGTACTGATGCTTTCATGCATCCCTAATTTCTTCTAGTGCCTACTAGTGAGATTTGATTTGAGATTTGGACACTGAAATAGTCTTGTCTCCTTATAGGTACCTACATGTGCGCTTTGTGCCTAAGTTCCTGCACCAGATCTGATTGGAGCAGTCAGGGTTATAATGAGAGGTTAAACAGAGATATGTAGACAGGTAGAATTTGTTTCTAATCTCAAAGTGATTTCTAGCATCCTAATGATTATTGTCTCCCACAAGCATCTTATCTTCAGGCTGTGCTACCTTTCAAGGCATCTTGAAGTAGTTTTTGTCTGCAAGAAAATAACTTCCATGCTAGACAATTCAAATGGCACTACATAAAGAGGACATCTTACATACATATACACATTTTTTAAGGGAAATTACCTGCTATCTGAAGAGGTGATTTTTTTTTTTTTTTGGTGTATGTGGCTTCTCTGCTTGCTACTTATGGGAGTTTTTTCACTGTTTCGTACTTCATTATTCAGTATTCCATGCTCTTTTCCCTCACTTATCAGCAAATATATCCTTTTTTTGGTTCTTTTGTTTAACAATTTCGAAACCATAAGACTATCCAGCTCCTCTTTTACCCTTTATCCTGAGCTTTTTGAACTTTACAAGAGCATAAATCACAGAGTCACTGGGTTCTTAAAATGCTCTCCTGTACTCACTTGACCTTATTCTATATTCTGAAAACTATCTCTTGCAAGATAACCTCAGTCTCTGACATAATACTGTCCTCTGCAGTGAAAGTATCCTTCTGTTGAAATTGAAGACTTGGGATGATTATAATGCCTTAGAACATCTTCCCCTTTGATTTTTTTTAAGTTCATCTTTTCCATGTACTTTTTTTACAGTACTTTCCATGTACTTTTAGAAAGCTGCATTAGCAGCTTTCTAACTTTTTGAAATCTCATTCTTTACTTCTAATAGCTTAGCTTCTCCCCTGTCCCCAGTATAGCATCAAACTTTTTAAGTTAATAAATACCCCATTCATTTCCCTGCTTACACTCTATCCATTTGTTTTCACAGTAGTGTCCATTGTTTCTTTGAAGGATTAATTTGAATTGGTAAACTGTTTGTCCTCTGCTTTCTGAATTTTCGAAATATTCTTCTAGACTTCACAAGCTTTATAATTTGATATGTTCTGTTATTCAAAGGTGTAGTGACCTCTCTTTCAACATCCATCTAGTTGGTGGGGGCGGGCTTTCCTGCAACAAAACGTGTTTTAAATTCTAGGCCATATTTATCTTCCTTGTGAATTTCTTCCCTAAATATTGTTATATACTTTTATGGTCTGTTTTTAGTCACCTTTATGTCATTTTGTGATTCACACATTTCAGACTAAGCTGATGTTTTCCTTTGTTTATAAATCCTGTTAAATAGCAATACAGTAGGTTTCTGGGATTTTTCTTAAATGAAGCTTCAACTCATGATTTTCACCCCAAAATTACATGATGGAAAATGACTCACAATTTACAATATCTGTTAGAATGTAATAGGAGAAGTAATTTGAAGAAACATACATGTTCTCATAATAGCCTTTATATTACCTTACCTCTTGGGTTCAATTCCACAGTCACAGTAAGCTCGTTGGCAACCCAGACATCAAAGTGGCATCCTTCCAGTGTCAGAAAAGGAAATTTTCTCTCTGAAAAAGTACTGTATCTTAGTAAGAAGCTCATATATATACATATTTATGTAAATATATATTTTTTTCCAAATGTCTAATTTACATTTTATAGTGCAGACTGTATTAAACAAGGACTTTCTCTATAAGAATTCATTATTTCAATAAAATCACTTAGAAAGAATACTACAGCAAATACTTACCTGGCAAATACCTGACAAATCAAAATAAGTAGAAGTCCAAATTCGTAATTTTTCTGTGGCTCTTTCACACTGGAGTGTACAATTCCTACGAATGGACGGACTTGCTGTCCTTTGGATTGGAAAATGTTGGTATCTGATTGAAGAAGCTCTGAATGACAAGCTGAACACATCCGTGTGTGTCTGGGCTGCATTCCAGTTTTTGACGATATAAGGCCTTTTCACTTAAGCTAGCAATGCCTCTACAGAATGTGTAGCTGGACTGTTTAAAAACATCCCATATATGGTTCTGACACATATTCCTGCCTCTTGAATCCATTGCTATTACCTCCTTAAATCCAATGTCATTACCTCCTTAAACCTCTGATTCAATTTCCTTTTTTATTATTATACTTATGATTATGAAGCAGTGACAGGCATATCTCCAAATATTCAGAGGTCAGCCTCAGTTCAAATAAGCATCCAAAAAGGTAGATATTAATCTGAAGGAGCTAGGTACACACTTAAGGCAGTTTTGTAACCCATTCTCCTTACTCCTATCATGTTCTTGGTAGTAGAAATAAATTTCAAGGCTTAAAACCAAATTGCAGAGGCTTACTTTCTTTTAGGACATAACAGTCAAAGTAGAAACTAAAAATCCAGGTCACCTTGCATAGAAAATGTGCTGAGTTATTCTGGTTTTTTTTTTCCTCTTTCTTGCTTCCACTTGTTCATGGACTAAACTATTCTGGGATATTTGTTGAAGTTCTTCCTGCTGATATGAAACTATGAGAAGCAAAGCTAAATAAATTGTTTTATTACTGTAGGGCCAAAGACATAGATAAAGTAGCATAAAGGAGAATATATAGCCATGTCTTGAAAACTAATCACAAGTATTTAAAATTGCCTGAAAGACTGATAAACTGTCTTTGAGAACAAAACACAGGAAATGTTTTAGAATGTTTTTTTTTTCCTTGTCATAAATGACAAAAAAACCCAGAGACATAAAATGGAAAAAAAAATTAACAGAAAATCTGCAAGCAGACTTGTATAAATCAGGTAAATTTAGAAAAAAAAATTATTTTGGAAGTTCTGCAGGAAATTTACTTCTAAATCTACAGGTAACTTTAATGATGTTTGTCCTGCAGTATTTCTTTTGGGATGTCTTTTGTAGGTACCCTGCTGCTAGTATAAATGTAGGAACTGTAGTTTTCATGTGTATTTTCCCTGAAATTAATTCTTAAATATTTGTGAAAGCCATTTAATAAATGTGGAATATTTGTTTTGGTATGTAAGAATTTCTAAGTTCCTTTTAGGAAAGGAATCTTTAGGCCGGATCTTTTACACAGCCCCTATGGACAATGTGCTGTAAGTCAGAGTACACAAAAGTGGCCTTTTTTCATTGTCCTGCTGCTAATAATGATCAGAGTGTGACCATATTCTCTGGAAAAGCAGTCTGCCTTAAGGGTTTAAGGTTTACCTCTACTGTCCTCTGGTAGTGACCTGAAACAGAAAGTTCACCACAGACTGCTGTGACATAGTAAAGGGAGATCTGTTTTCAGCCCCTCCTGTAATATATGACGAGAGGGGCTGCAACTGCTTACAGTTCCTGAACTAATATATATATTAGTTCAGGAACTGTAAGCAGTTCCCAGGACATCAGCTCTTGCCTCATCAGTGTTCTTATCTAACTCAGCTTGAAACTGTGTGGAATGAGATAACAGAGGCAGCCTTGTGTGGGTGCAACATTCACGGCATCTGTTACTTAGGTACCACTACCTTCTTTAATCACTGCTTTTGCTTGAAGCCACAGGCTCTTCTCTCACTTGGGAACCCTTTCACCTCTTTACATTGCTTCCATATGCATTCCTTAACGCACCTCCTCTGCTTCATAAAAAACGTGCAAACACTCAGTTTTCTTCCCTTCTTTTCAGCACAGGAGCCTGGTGCTATAAATAAGGTGATGTTCTTGGTGATTTGGGCTCAGTCAAGGTTTATTGGCTTAGTAAACTGTTATCAGCTGAGCTCTGCTTCTGTCTGCACGTTTGCTGTGAGGTGATGCAGTGTACCACACGTCTGAGCACAGGGGGATGCCTTGCATGGCCCAGCAGCTCAGCCAGTGAGCTGTTTGTGTCCTATTGCTGTAAGACAGGAGTAGGGCTCAACCCTCTGCCAGTGACATGGGGAAGGCTTGGAGGGAAAAGTTTTAACACAGCCTCACATGGAATCTCTTAAAAATTGGTGTCAGGAACAAAAGGCATTATCAGCTGTAGCTCTGCACTCCCACATCTCATGCACACGTATACACACACATGCACACCATCCAAGCTCTTCAAATGTAAGAGGGGGAAGGGCTATAGGCTATACAGCTGATCAGAATAATTTTGCACAATAATTTTGGCCACATGAATAAAAATGTTGATGTGCACAGCAGTTTACATGAAAGTTTATATACAGGTTGTCTTCTGTGATTTCCAGCTCTGGAACAGGAATTCATACTTTTATTTTACTCAGTTTGTGAAATACTTTGAAGGGGGTGGGTGAGAGCAGCAAGAAAGAGGTTTTAACAGACAAAAATGAATCAATTTAATTCCAGTCTTTGTTCTCAAGGTCTTCCTTTGAAGTTACCTAATGAAACTCAACTACATTCTTCTCCTTAACATGGTTAATGCAACTGTCAGGTTGGAGAGAGAAGGAGCTAGTATAATTGAAGATTTAATTTTGAACTGTATTGTAAACTAGCTTTTATAAAACCCAAAAACAGTAAAGTGGTTCATTACATTTTAGAATGTCTGATGTAAATAAGGTCTCTGCATGTGTGTGATCAATCTTTCCAAGGACCAAAATATTTTGATGTTCCCAGGCTTGATTTGCTTGTTCAGGCTGAATAAGCTCAGCTCGTATGCATTTAGAAACTGACTTGAATTTTAATTTTATTCTAATGTCTAATTGTGCCTGCTGTGGTTACCTCTAATTCCTACTAAGTAGCCCCTCAGCTTTTGCAGAAAGGCTCTAGAGATTTTTTAAGGTTATTGACCAAATCAGAAATGTGCAATCAAGTAATGCAGAGTTACTTCACCCAGTGTATGAGAGGCAGAATTTATTCTATTGCCAGTTATCCAGGGAGGAGGAAAGGCAAACTTTGCTGCAGAAAATGCATTTTCTAAGTTTTAGCCCCTTTGTTTGACCATAATTATTTACAATCCACATTGTTCAACTTCCATTGTCACTTACTGCTTCCTTCACGACTTCAAGGAGAGAGGAGGCATCTTAGTGTGTAAAGGAGAAGTCCCAAGGACATGACTACTATTTTAATATTGTAACATTTTATGTGTGATATGAGAGAATTTTTCAGTGGTACTGAAAACCTAACTCCTTCTGTGATCCATTTATTTTGTCTGTGCCCATTAATCAGTTTCTCTCTTGTCCTGTTCACGGAAAAAAAAAAAAAAAAAAAAAAAAAGGCACCTTAATATTAGAAAAATAGTGTGGGAAGAGTGTTGACCAGAGGTTTGACTGACATCACTGTGAGCTCAATGCATGGAGCTCTTCATTTTTTTTCTTCTTCCTACCTAGATTAAGAATAAAAGCAATGTCAGAGCTGCTTTCAAAGTCATGGCTGAGTTATACACATTTGCTCCTGGAATCCAAGAAAAAACAATTTTCAAAGTTTGAGTGTTGAGTATGAAGCAGAAGTGACAGAACAGTTTGTCAGTGGAGAACATTCTATAGTGCTATTTAAAGATTGTCCTCGACCTTTCCACCTCTTTTAAAGCCTTGTGAGAGAGATTTAAACTTCTCTTTTGCCAGTGGCCTACTGTCAGTTCCATATTTGTGTTTGTTCTCTCCATGCTATGGATGTAAGAGCACATTATGTGGAGATCTTCCAAATCCTCTTTTAAATCGTGTCTGAGAAAGAGCCCTCAGATTCAGCCAGGTCAACCTTGGCACTTAAAGTTCAGAGAGATACTTTTCTTTCCTTGATCTCCTCTTCAGCCAACTTTTTACAGTTGGTAGATTGAAAACTGACCTGAAGATAGTAAAGGTTTTATTATTAGTACTTATGAGTCAAAAGTTTTCAATACTTTTTATGTGTGAATTTTCTTCTGAGATACATATGTGTAGCTATCTATACATCTATATCTATATCCATGTATGTATGTATGTATGTATCTATGCAAATACGTATGCTGATGAATTACTTGTAAGGCTAAGTTTTTAGATTGTTTGTAAGCAGATTTCTCTTATAAAAAATGCTCTACCAGTAGGAATTGTGTCCAAAATGACAAAGTGCTACAAAGAGTGCTATTTTCAACATAAAATTCAGGAAAAATTAAATACTGAAGGTACTTTCACATGCCAACTTCTACAGTGGTCACCCTTTCGTGTATAATGCCCCAAAAGTAGGTACTACCACAAAGGCACTGTTAATTGCTGAAAAATCATTTATTATATATTGAAGAATCCTACAGAACTCCTGATCTTTAGCCATAAGTGTAAAATGTAGAAATGGAGCAAGAATTAAGTTACCACAGGGAGTTTTAGTGGTAGATTTATTTTCTCTTATTCTTAGCTCAGCATCCTCATTTGAAAAGGAACGTAACAAAGTTCATTCCATATTGTATTCACAGGCAAAGAATAAATAGCCCACAAATGGGTTCATGTAGCTGTTGATACTCACAACTGGCTCTTTTGGAGGTGTCATTGTATATGTTTCTGTGTCAAAAATACACTCTGTGGAGGAACAGCTTTTAGTTTGTGTCCAAGTGGGGTATCATTTAATGAAAAGGCAGAAAATAAGAGCACAGCTGATTTGAAGCAATTCAGAAGGAGTTTCACAAAATCAGTATAGGTCAAATAGCACCTTGTTGCAAGATCTGCCTTTATTATTTACTACTGTGTCATTTGTTCTCTTGTAGTCTAAACACAGTAAATACAGTGATGATTGAAAATAGTTTTGGGTATTTGTTAACAAGGTTATGGTGACTGTACCTATCCGTCAAGTTTTCTTATTCAAAATATCACTTCTAACAATTCTAAGTCCTAACTGAAAATACCTTTTGTTCTTTATTCCCTCCTTTGAAGACAAAGACAGGGGTTTGTTTGCTGCAGGATGGTAACCAGGAGCCTTTCAAAGTGCGACTGCACTTAGCCAAAGATATTTTGATGATCCAGGAGCAGGATGTGATCTGTGTGTCTGGTGAGCCTTTCTATTCTGGTGTAAGTAGTTTTTATTTCTTCTTTAAGATGTTCTTTGCGAAGAAACAGTGCTGTGTGTATTTGTGTGTGGGTGCATACACACGTCTGTATGCATTTGTTCCCATGGATTGGTATTTCGGTTTACACAATGGTTTTTTTTAACACAATGTTTTTTTTGTGAGTAAATATTAGCAATACGCATCTAAGAAGCAGAAATAAGATACTAAGTTCTATGCATGACTGCAGCACTGTTTCTCTTCTCTCACCCTTGGGTATTGGAGCCAGTGAATGTGGGAGGAATGCCACAGCAGTGGTGTTTGCAGGGAGTACAGATACCTCAATGTACTTATGTATCTGAGTATTGTCTGTGGAGTTGATAAGATAATTATGTCAAGGCTTTGCTGATAGAGGAGTTACCTTTTATCCTCTGTTGCTTGGGTTCCTTCCAGTGGTAGCCCAGCACTAGACTTCAGGAATGCTGTGAGAGTCACTAGCCTTAACAGCATATCATGTTAACAGACATGGAACAGTGGGATAATACAGTTTGTATATTACTGTTTTACATGATGTGTCAGGTTCCTTATTTAAGCATCATATTGAATTTTGTGCATGGGAAACTACAATTATTTGGAAAATCTGTAAAATTTTATTTAGAATAGTACTGTAGGGTTTAGAGCTATTTTAATGCAAAGTTTTTATTTAATATTAGGAGATGATAGGTACAAAAATAATAGAAAAAATAGCATTAATTTCTATAGACATTTTTATAGATACTGGAATTATATTTTGTAGAGATATTTTAAGATTTATGTGAAACTATCATGAACATTTTGGTCTCCCTTTGAGCTAAATAAAATACTCATTGAATTTCATGTTAAATCTTGTGAGGTGTAGTAGTGTGATATTATATTTATACATATATATATATATTTCTATTTATACAAATGTTTTGTTAATTCTATTATGTCTGTTTTATTATTTAATTACTGCTGTTGCCACATACTTGCATCTCTAAATACAAGCACAATAAAAAGATAGAAAGCACAAATGAAAAATAATTGGTAGAATGTTAGCAGTGCAAAGAGCGTGAAAGATTAATGAAAAAATGTATCAAATTATCCTTCTCATGATTATGAATATCTCAAGGTGAACTCTTCGGAGCTTTTCTCTGAAACAGAGGAGCATGTTGCTTACAGTCTCCATAGAGTCTGAGTTTATTTGCTTGACAAATCTGACATTAGCTCCTGACGGTTTCATGCTGAACAAATGCAGTTTGCCGATACAGGTCTGTATCCTTTATGTGGATTATGGATGCTCCTTTTACCAATCAGCCCCTCCTGTTCCTCAATAGGAAATCCAGCAGCCAGGCTAGAAAGCAGTTACGAGTTCAAGCTCAAGCTGTAGTTGTTCAATTAGCAACATACACTGTGGCACCATTATTCCACCAACACCATTCTGACTTTATTTATTAAAAGATTTTATCACTCAGAAATATGACTTTCATTATTCTGCTGTAATATCTGTAATATCCTGCTGAACTTGTTATTTAAATGTCTTCATGGAATGCATATTAAATTTTTTCCCTTTCACAACAAGGCTTTCTCTTACAGTATTTCTCTCTTTAGTTTTGCAAAGGCTCTGTGGAAAATAGATTATTTGCTTCCCCAGTTAAACTCCCCCATGTTATTTGCATATTGATGCATAGTTCATTAACTGATTGATATTAGTGTGTTGATGCAGAGTTTCTTTTTCCTGGAAGTGTTATTGATAGAGTAGTGGCATTTGAGCACTTTACTCTGATTTCCTTTGGGATTAAGACTAGAACTTTTAGCAGTAGGTTCATTCCAGCTAAGGATGATTGGCATTTCACAGACAGGTAACTGTCCTTTTGTTACAGGTAATTTGAATAATCTGGAATCATGTACCTTGGTTATATACCACAATCACAAACGTTCCACAGGCTTCTTCTTCTTTTTTTTTTCTTCTATTTTTCCTTGGTTTTATTCCTGATTTGTTAGGTTTAATTTGTTTGTTTACTAATTTTTCCTATGTTTTATTGTGTTTGGTTGATTTTGTTCTGTTCTTTCTGTCATTCTAGATAACTGACTGCTTTTATCCTTCTTTTACCTGAATTCTACAAAGCAAGGGTTTTCATTAGCAGCTGACACTGAATACCTCAGAGAATAAACTCTTTAAGCATAAAAATAAAATTTGTAACTGCCGAACAATAGTATTGTTACATTTTACAGACAAGTAGCTACAGTAAAAGTAATTTTAAATCTGTTTAAATAAATAATCTTTAAATAATTTGATTATGAGGTTTTGCTTTATCACTGCTGCACTGGTATGGAACGAAAGGCTATTATTGAGTTTCTAGTTCAGAACAGTGTCTCTTCTGTTTGTTGAGTCTGAATCAATTTGCATGCTTCTCTGTGTAGGACAGTCTTTAAACAGGCACTTAACGTTCCAGCAGCATCCAGATCTGCATCCTGTGGAATAATCTAAATAAAATCAATGGCTCCTTAGGAATGAAGTGCTGTTTAATGTGAGTGTATGGGATAAGGACCTAGTTCTTAATTTGGAACACTTCCTTTTGGTGTTAGACAGTTCTAGTTTCCAAAACTAAAGAGCTGCAAAGAAACGTTTCTTCTTTTGTTGTATGCAGTTTGAAGTAAGAAAATAAAAGCATAATAGATTATAAGCAAAATAAATAGCTTATAAAATCTTTTTCTAAAAAAAGAAAGCATCTGTTTCTTTAGTGGGCTGAAAAAAATGATAAGCATTAATGAGGGTCCTGCAGCAATTCTACCTATAGCAATTCCATATAGCATCAACTATCATTCAGATGGTCATGGAGTACATCTAAATTTGAACATCAGTTTCATCAATAAGTATTAAATATATTTCATTTTGTGTGCCATAAGAAAGTCTTGCTTTTCAAGAGCAGGAAGTGTAGCAGGTTCAGCATTATACTGCTGGCAGATACCCAATGTAGATTTGAGCTCCAGTGCAAATGACCAAAAGTGGGATGAGAACATATTGTGAAACTCAAAGTGTGGTGGGCAGTGTTGTTACTAATCCAAATTAAATCCTTGCCTGTAGAGAGGTTTTATATTATGGGAAGTGTATGCCACAGTTGGAGTGGCTTGTGTTGAAAGATAAGATTGCTGTCAGGTCAGGTACGCCTTTTTCTCCCAGAGCAGTTACAAAATGTCCTAAAAAGAGTAGAATTAAACCATGTAGGAACCTCATCACTATTTATGGCAGAACTGTATAATATCTTAATATAGTCTTTTAAGCATATTTCTTTAATTACTTGAAATTATGCTCACAACAGTTTGCTGTCTGGTGTTCCATATAACAATGTGCAGTGAGGCAACTCCCACTCTTTTTAGACATACATTTAAATAGCCTGGACTAACCAGGATAGCCTAGTGCTGAACTTGGTGAAAATAATGGTGGGAGAGGAGATAGCCTAAGGTATCTGAAGTAGATTTGTTCCTAGGAAAGATTTTAATATTTGCCATTCCAGAATCAATATTTTTATTTTAGAGTTAACCCTTGTAGTTTCTGTTACCTTTCATGAACATCTGAAATTCAAGGAAAAGGATTATTGCACTATATCAAGATAAACAGTTTATCTGTTTGGGAAGCTGTGGAGTTTTGCTTCTTTTCTTTAATAAATTTTGTTCATTAATTGTACTAAGAATTTTTTCTACACATGGAGTCTATGTGCATGTGAGATCCATAAATTAAGGATATGACAATGAACCATCTGACAGAATGGATGATTTGAATTAGCTACTCTTTTTTCTAAAAATTATCAAAATAAACTGCAAGCACCTGGCAATTTGTTAGCTACCAGGATAGTTTGCATTTTTACAAAATTTTCTTAAATATTCTTTTAAAGGGTCATAGACTACAAAATACTGCTAACTCACCTGATGATAACATACAGATGAGTCACATCTCTTTCAAGTAATTTATTTCTATGCTGCTGTGTAGTAAATGCATTAATAAATTAAACATTAAGAAGTTCTTTCAGTGGTTTGATTTTTTAATTAAGGATCTTTGGGGAAAAATTGTATGAAGGTCAATCATAACTCAATATTAATAAAAAGTGAATGAATGGGGTTTTTTTTGTGAATTGATAGAGCGACAGCTCTCAGAGTAGCATGTCGTTTGTGCAAGCATTTTGCTAAGGTTGATACAATTGTATCTAAATGTAGCTAATGGACTGTAATTAGTTTTTTGATTAAAAAAAACCTATCAATAAACACCTTTACTAAGGCCAGGATACAACACTGTCTCAAAGTGTTGCACTGCAGCTGGATCTGTTTTCTGATACTATTAACCACACTGTCATTTTTTTATTGTAAGCATAAAAAGAAAGGTATGTTTCACTTTTAGGGTTGTCTGTATGCTTTCGTGAAATCAAGTGCTGAAAGATTCATAAATATATACAAAGCCTGTAAAGTATTAACGAAAATAGTTGTTAGATATTTTCTATTTTTTTTTTTTAGTTTTGTATAAAAAAGTATTTTAAATTGAAAACTTTACACTATAGAATTTTTCCTTGATTTTTTAAAAATTTCAATAATAAAGTTATTAATTTTTAAGAATAAAATTAAATTCAGAACACATCACTTAGGAATGACATGCCTGGGAAGTCACATGAAATGATTACATTTTCCTTACTTGAATATTTAATTTTTTTGAGATTTTGTGAGAATTAATTTTGTATCTGTTATATTGCATCATTCTCTTTTGAAAATTTTGAATTTTCTTGTCATATATTTTAGTGTTGGTAAAAAAGGTTCAATTAACTTCAGCAATTTTAATGAATAGAAATAGAAGAAAAAAAATTAAAATGGTAAAAATGGAAAAAAGCTTAAAATGGTAATTTATAGTTTTGACTTATTTTCTCCATTGTCTTTATTTACAATTTTGATTCTGATGTGTGATTGAATTTTATAAACAATGCCAAAATGGAACTCACTGTCTTGTAAGGAATATGTGCACAGATAGGTCACCTTTCAAACACTTACCATTCTTGTTACCTTCACAAAGCTACCAGTAAGGATCTTGGGGTTTTTTTAAATCTTTTTGGTATCTGTCAGCTATTCAGTGGAGTGAATCCATTTTTTCACTGAAGTCGTCAAGTACCTATCAGATGGGGGTAACTTTTTTCCCCTGCCAATCTGGACAGCTTTAAAGTGACAACCTGACAGATGTAAATATGATTATTTAGGGAAAGCCTAAGGCAGCTTATTTTTCTGCAGCTACTTAAAAGTAAAAAGCATAGCAATCAGCTGAGGTTAAAAATGCCATTTATAATGCCAGATTTGAAAGAAAATTACTTTTCCTCATTGGAAGAATGCTTTTCCTTTACATGAAAGAAAAATATTGCAAATCAGAAAAAACTCAGAGAACCTAAAACATTGATAGCAGTGGATGATGTAATGCAGTAGCTGGAAACTACAGAGAATGTTCCTTACAAAACCTGGTGGAAGTTCAGATCCTAACCATGAGTTTCTAGGTTTGTTTCTCTTTTATTTCTGTACTAAGAAATGCACAACTTCTGAACTGAATCAATTGCATGAGTGGAAATTTTTAAAGTAGATATTTAGGTGAATGTTCCAGCTTTCAAGCACAGGGTGCAGGACTGTAAGCATTTTGAAGTATGAAGGGTTGAGAGTTTTTTTTTATTCCAGTCACTGTTAACAGCCTGCATGACACTGCTGCGTTTGCCACCCTCAGTTTCCAGCACAGATGCAGAGGAAGGGGGATTTCCAGGTGACCAGGCAGGTTGCAGCCCTCCCTTATGCCAACCTCCTCCAGTTGTGGGAGGAACTGAAATAATGAGACAAGCTTCAAATGCCACATGATGGAAGTTGTTAGCAGATGAGCAAGTCTGCTGGCAAGCTTTGTTAACATGATTAATTCAAATTGGAACTGTGATTGACTTGTGTCCTCTGTCCTTTACACTCAGAATGAGTATAAAGCTTGCCCAGGTAAATTAATCCAAAGAAATGTCACTAAGAAAGAGCAAAGCATTACCAAAAAGAGGACTTAAAACCTTGAAAAAGTATGCAATGATTAAATAAAATTTTAAAACTCCTCATTATATTTTCTTATTTCAAACTAGGATTACTAATAGCTGATAAACTGTATGAGAGTGTGGCCTTGAATGTAATGTGGCATCAAATGTTAACAGGTGATCTATGAAGTTGCTGCCAATGTACTGATTTTATCTTTAACTATTACATTTTAAAATTAATGTTCTAATATTTGCCTCCTTTTTTTCTTCTTACATCTTTCCATGTCACTGTACTATTGTAGATTTCTCTCCATGTCTATTCATTTTTTCCCCCACCTCCTGTTTTGTGCTGCAAACCTTTCAGCTTTTTATCATCTTCTTCCTTATGTAAAATACCTTGGTCTCGCTTCTAATCCTCTGAAAAGAGAGGTCTTGTTTTCCATCTGTACCTAGACAAACTAATTCTTTATACCTTTACTCTTGTAAGATGAATATCCAGACTCACCAGATGAATAACCACACACTGGGAAAAAGGTGGAGAAATGGTATATTTAAGTTTCACATGCTGTTAACTCAGTTTTGTGAAGATTTTTGAAGTTTCTTCATCTTTTTGTTCAACATGTATTTGACTTCTTTCATAGAGACACATTCTTAGATTATTAGATCCCCTTAGATGACTGCTTTATATTATACAACATAGACAGTTTAAAAAGATTACTATTTTTAAGTCAGTTAAGTAATTATAAACTTTCTTTTACATCACACACCAGTCAGTATGAAATACTTGAATTTTTACTGTGCTCCAAGATGTGACTTAAAAATAACATTAACTCTTGACTAAATATAAATAGTTAATGATTACCTAGGATTCTGTGATTTCCTTTCCTCACTATTTACTGTTGCTCTGTGCTCACATGGTCATTTTTCACTTCTGATCTTACTTATGATGACATTTATGTTCCCCCAGAAGATCCTATGGGTTTTAAGAAATTTTAGTAGCTCTTTAATGAAAGCCTCAAAAACATTGTTTCTCTTTCACTGCATAGCTCTGAGGAAGTTGTTTTTTTTTTTTTTTTTTTTTTTTTTGGTTGTTTTTTTTTTTTTTTTTTTTTTGGTTTTTTTTGTTTTTTTTGTTTTTTTTTTTGGCAAAGCCGTTTGCTGTCCTTTCCAGTCAATTTTCTGAGACACATGGAAAATGCTGACAGCATGGCATCAGCTTTGTGTTTTTCAATAAAATGATAACTACTTTTGTTCTGTTCCAGGAAAGAGCAAGAACACTACTCTGAATCTTGCTTTTAAGAGTCCTAGGAGCTCTAACCTTCCTTCTGTTTCGTATAATGTAGATAACAAATGTGAAAATGGAATTACAAGCTCACAGAACACTTTGTGTAGTCTTGATAGTGAACTAAGTATCTTTTCATCTCAACCAAGTTTTATTTTGTAAATTTGGAGATGAAGTTACTTTTGGAATTTGCAAAACCATTGCAAATTCAATCATAGATTATCATGTGGTGCAAAAAGAGGGGAAAGCATAAAAATATTAATAGAGGATCAATAGAACATCAGTATTTTTAAGCTGAACAACGCAAATGGTCAGTCACTAGTTAAAACACTTTGTCACTTGTATAAATTTTTTTGCCTCTAGAGTTCTTGCTGTGTTTTATTAATGAATAGTTATAAATCTTTTTTAAGAACTTAAAGCTATTAGACCAGAGAAAAGCATTTTATTATTGTTATTGTTCACTTGAAATGCTAATTAAAGGCATCAGAACAAAACAATTTGCTTCAGATTGCTGGTTAAATTTCTTTTGTGCATTAATCATTATAATAAAAATACTTCACATAAAAATATATTGCTTTGCTGACAAGGTATATTCCATTCACCAGGGTTGAAAATGGCACTGAAAGTTAAGCTTGGTTTGTGGTTTTTGAGGGTTACATAAAATAATTCATGTGCAAATCAAAAAATAAAACTTACTTAGACAAAGGAGTTTTCTGCCAAAACATTTCAAAGCAAATATTTATCATCAAAATACTGATTCAAGTTATTTTGTAAGTCAAAAGAAAGGGATTTATCTTTTTCAAGCTAAATTTGACATTCTGCCTCTATACTCGATGAAGTTGATTAATACCTAATTTGGATACCTGCTTTGACCTGCCAGGACTGAATGTGTTTATTTTTCTTTATCGATTACAAAAATTTATTGATTACAAAAAGAAACTTACATTGACCAATGGCTCATTAGAGCTGGGGCTTTATCCCAAACCAAAATTCAGGTGTATGAAATGTCTGTTGCTTCTAATTGTTCCGGAAAAGCTGTTTCACTACAAGGTTTATATGGGGTTTTAAATTGCAGACTAGAGGATTATTGATGGTTTACTAAAGAAATACACAACTTGTATGTAATTCTGATTTGTACTTTTGAAGGTCATTTGCATGTTTGTTAATGTTGGCTAACTTGATGTAAAGAAAACGTAATTCTGCAAATAAGCAATGTGTTATTTCTTTATTGTAAGACTGAGAGGTGTGTTGATTTAGCCTAGATTAAAAACAATGCAATGCCTTCCCTGCACATTGCACATCACTCAAGTGGATCTACTTTACAATATGTTTTTGAAGTGAAATTCAGTTCAGTAACTCTCTGGTCCCAAAATATTTAAGACCAAATTTCAATGGAGATAGAAAAAACTAGAAAAAATACTAGACAAAACCCTCTGATAGATTATGTTGTGCTGAAAAGGTGTCTTGAAATTTTTCTGGTTTCCTTCCTTATTTCTACACCGTTTTGCCTATTGAGAAATCTTCCATGCTACCATGACTTTTTTTTTTTTTTTCACATAAAGTAATGCTGAAGTCCAATGTGAAATCTTTCTAGTTTTCTGACAGACAGCACTGGCAAACTCACAGAATACCCTGGATCAAGTGTTTTCAGGACTATCTTGATTCTGCCTTTTCTTGAGTGAAAAACAAAAAGTATATTTTATTGACTCTTTTTTGTGGGTACTTTTTTATGGGTACTTAAGCACGTGTTGGGCTAAGAAAGACAACAAGGACAGAAATATTCTTCAGTACAGTTTTCTATTAGGTTTTTAAAAAATGTGGCTTCAGCTTAGAATATGGGCAGATACCAGTATTTATAGTGACTACTGTAACCCATATCATGAACTACAAATTTTATGAAGTTACGTGTTTTTCACTGAGAATGTTACTTTGTTTGAAATTTAATCCATGTGTTGTCCTTTATTCCATCCTTGGTTGATGTAACACTAGCCAGTTCAAGCCAGTTTAGTGAAAGGTTGCTATTTTTCAATGTCGTCTTAGCACAAGTGTGTTCTATTTGATTTGAGCATGTATAACAAAAAATTACAGAATATATTGACTGGAGTGTACAAGTCAAGCTCATGTTTTTAACTCCATGTTCAGCACAAGCTGGAGGTGGAAACAAGATAAAGTTAACAAGAAAAATATAGCTCCCAGTGGAGCCACAGCTGAGTGTTTTCTGTTCATTTATGTAAACTCAGCTTATACCTCACACGAGACTGTGGCCTATATTGGTTTATCCTGAATGTATTGTCAGCACCATCACCTGCATTTAATACTGTGACAGACAAAAGGCTTTCTAAGTACAGTCTGAGGCCTGAACCCAATCTGTGGGAACTGCATTATGAAAGTTCATTTTTAGAGGTTTATGTTAAAAATAAAAATTGAAATGTTTGGTTATTTAACAGCAAATTATACATCTTTTTCTTAGAATAAATGTTTGCAAGCATTTTATGGTTTGCAAGCATTAGCCTAAATGAATAAATGGTAGTCTCATTTTAGACAATCCATTTTGTCTTTCAGTCCAAAACATTGGATGAGTTTACACTTGCTCTTTCCACAGTTCCACAGTTCATATTTGTCACAAATGTGAAAAAAGAAACAAGGTGACTTGATTTTCACCAAATTTCTGAAATAACAGTTTTCCTAAACTGTTATGTGGTACCTCCTTTATTTTCCTTTCTGTAAATGAAGTAAGGAAGAAAAAGATATGTCTGTATGTATTTAATCCTTTCTGCCCCTGCTGTATTCCTGATGATCTATTCACATCTTACTGACACTGACAATCTATGCTGATTGTGCTGAAATAAATACAGTTAAATGTAGCATACATGCAGACTTATGCCACGCAATAGATATATAGGTAATTAAATGAGTATAAAATCTAGACCACATGTAGAGGACATTCAGCAATCTATAAACTTAATATATTTGACTCTGGATATATGGTATACATTGGTTTTATCACTACTTAAATGTACTAGTTCTAAATTATCTGTAATTATAAAGCCAACAGATAGAGTAGGAAAAAACCAAAAAAGCCTTTGTAAATGTTCATATCTGAGACAGATAGTAGCCTACAGTTTTTACAGCATAAATTTTTAGACAAGCAATAAATGGAAAAAGATGGGCTATCTTTAATAATTGTTGGTTATGGGTTATGATTTATAAACTGTTGCTCTGAGATTAACAGTGACTGTTTTGTATTAGCTTTTGGAGGTTTTGGTTTTTGGGTTTTTTTTTTTGTTTGTTTGTTTTAAATTTAGATCATTACTGTGCTTTGAAATGAATTCATGCAATGTATGCACTTGTTAAGCTTTGGTTAACACCAATAAATGGTCCTGGTATGCACAAGTTGTTTTCCTTTCAGATGAAACTGAATTGGGAAATGCACTGCAGGAGTGCAGTGTATGTACTTCCACATGTAGTTAACAGCCTGCAGGTGAGACCAATTTAGGACTAGTCAAGGCTTTAACCTCTGAAATGTGTGTGTTTTGTCATAATTGTCTAACTCCAAAGTTCTGCTTTCTGTGTGTTGCAGTACTTGCTAGGATGGTGTGAATTGAACAAATTTTTTGGGAGGGATTTTTTTTCTTTTGTTTTGAGACAGGATTTCTTCTTTTCTTCCAGGCTTTGTCTTTGTCCTGTGGAACATAGGTTTCATTGGATTTTGAGTTCAGGAACTCAGAACTTTATTAAAACAACAAAAGGCAATGTTGAAAAAACTTGTTGAAGTAAGAATTTAGTTGTTTTGGCAGGAGACATTAAATCTAGCAAAACTTGATTTCTTTTTTCCAGGAAAGAACAGTAACAATTAGAAGACAGACTGTAGGAGGATTTGGATTAAGTATAAAGGTAAGATGATATTTTGGTCTGTTTATTGCATATCACACAAAGAGTGTCTTTGTATAGAATCAATGTTACTGTTAATAAGTGCAAACTGTTCTAGACTAGAAACAAGACAGGAAACATATTCTTGTATGTTAGATGCTGTTACAGTAGGCAACCAGAACTATGCTACCTTATGGAAGGAAGGCAACCATTCCCTTAAAATTCAGGCTGACCAACTCTGTAATAAGGTTTGATGTAAGAGTTGAGAAGTGTTTTTAACTGTATAGACTGTACTTGTTCGGCTTCTCTCCAATTTAAATAGTTATTAATGAACGCTAAATTACAGTGGCAGGAACAAGGAACAGCCAATAAGTCCATCATCAATTCTGCTACAAAGAATATCACATTAATTCATTGCAATTCATTAGTGGGACAGAAAGTGTTATTGCGTGCTTGTATTGTTTATTTTTCTGTAGATCAAGCCCAGACAGCAATTTATCATGTAAATGTGGTTTTGCTTTTCTCAGTAAGATTTAAGAACATATACAAATGTAGGTGATCCTTTTTAGGAGAGGGAGGAAGGGTTAATAATTTTTGTCATTGTAATCTATGAGTTTCAAAACTTTACCTTAGCTTTGAGTCTGAGTGTAGACAGCACAAGATTAATTTTATCTTCTAAACACAGCAGTTCTCAGTCTCAAGATAGCAATGGAAAAAATGAAGTGTACTTCACATGAATGCAAAGAGGCCTAAATTATGCATATAAAGTGAAAGTATAGATTTTCCTATGGCATCTGCTTATACTGACCTTATAAGTGACTCCTCATAAGAAGGATTAATGTGCATTTGTGTTGTCATTGATAAGAATATGACTGAATAGAAGTATTAATTTTTAAAAATGTCTTAGTGCACTTGCTGTTATCTTGTTGAACCATGAAGACCTCTGTTCAAGGAAAACTAATTGCTATTTTGTCACCAAAGTTTCTCATCAGTTTAGTCAACAATATTTAAGTTTTTTTTTCCTCCGGTATCATTATAGGTTACAGCACACTGAATAATGAAGAAGTAAGGAATGTCAGTGTAAAATCAAGTATATGGGTAAATGAAGTTTTATTTAAATGCTACTAAGAAATAACTGGTTACAGTAAAGACTAGATAATTGGAGAGCAAATCTCGAGAGTTGACAAATTTGATTTTACATATACTTTAAAATAAGTTATAATTTAAAATTAACATCACTAACAATCTCAAGATCACATTATTTAAATATTATGTACATTGCATAAAATAAAACATCATTTAGAAACATAAATAGAGAATGTACAATGGTCTTTCTTAAAATTAATAGAGTTAAGTTATTCTTAACTTTTTAGAGTAAGATATTTATTTTCTATGATTATTTTATATCATAGATATTTTGATCCAAATTAACCAAAGTATTGGAAAGGCGAAGACACATAAAGTCAGGTGTGAATAGACAATTTTAAATTTTTTTAAATAACTAGCAATCAGGTGAAAAATCCCTTCAAAAATGTCATTAAAGAGCAAAGAGTTCCCTTTAAAAAAGGAAACTCAGACTTGCTTGGATGGCATAGATTGGATAATGAAACTGAAAAGTTGAATTCTGTGGTCCAGGATATTCTGTCGATGTGTTTCAGGTAGTATGATTTATTATTTTAAAATTACTTATTTTTTAAAAAAAATCAATGTTGGTGGGACCATTTCTGCTAGATCCATATATTAGTAGTTCTACATTCTCACAAAGATGGACAAGCATTTGGATAGCCAACACAATAAAAAAAAATAAATAGTATTATTATAATTTTAAACTAGTGTAAGAAACAACTTAGAATGGAAACTTAGAGTAATTTTTTTTTTTAGTTTAGTAGGCAAACTTTATGAAGACTCACTGAAATGAACTTTTTATTTATGGCATGAATTGACATTTCAGATCCAAACACTCTGAAAGGTGCTGGTTTTCTATTTAAAATTCAGTTAGGGTTTGCTTCTTGCTGATGAATACAAGTTTGCTGCTATGGTTTTGTTTTGTTATGTAAGATTCCTGAACTTTAATAAAGAATCTTATATTTGTTGATGATTTTAAATAGAAATATAATTATTTTAATTTTTGCCAGAAAGTAGAGGTCTACAAGTCACCCTGAAGGAGAGAGAAGCACTGAGGCCTCTCCTCCTTTGTCAGTAACTTCCGTAGCCTCTCGAACTACAGTAGTGTCTGTTGTCTTAATACTCCCAGACTAATTAAAAATAGGGGTTATTTGAGGACTTGCTTTCTGGCTGTGATGTATGTCAGAGGATGTTGTTTACCTGAGGTGTTAATTACAGCAGTACAGTGATTAATGACACTCACTTTAGAATACTTGCTTGGGCTTGGTTATGAATTTGCCTAGTTTCAGCTATCAGGTCTGGGGCATTAAGATGTCTTTTTTTTGTGTACTAACTTAAAACATCCATTTCCTGCCAGAAAACTAACATGAAAATGTCACCTTTCAACTTTCTCTTGAATAAATTTTTTAAATGTCTTATCCCACTGCAAGAATTTTGAACCCTTGGAATTGTTCTTTTTCTGAAGACCAGAGAACAAATTCCTAATAATTCTAAAATTAAACTATATTTTTGTTTTATCTCTCTGTGCGGTACATAGACATAATACTTCTCTTATAACCTGGGTATTCCAACTATATTTCTAAAAATCAGAGATTCAGCTAACTGCTTAAGAAAAACTCTGCCTCTAGGGTTGACTTTTGTCCAAGACCTAAACTTCAGCCCTTTAAGAAATAGATTATAATCCACTCTTTTAGGATTTGAAAACCTGGTGTTTGCCTGTATGTCTTAGCTGAAGTTAGTGGTGAAACTGTGGTTGAACTTGTAGCAGACCTGCTCTGGTTTACACTCTTATGAAGAAATGATTTTCTCTCTTCGGAAGGCTCCTGTTAAATGTTTGTGAAGAAATAGCCATAGACATAGATATAGAATTTGGCAAGTGTAGTATTTCAGTCATTTATCACATCTCTGGCAAGTTTGAGATGTAGAGCCTTGACAAGAGGATGCTCAGTGTATGATTTTGGAAAGAACATCCTGTTTTTCTATAATTGGAGTGTAGTGTTCCTGAAGAAATAGGCAACAAAATTGATAGTTCATTAAACAAATTGAGGTTTTTGGTTACAGTCTGACTTCTGGCTCCCAGGACTCTGTACACTGCCATTATTCTGCCTCTGTTTTGATCATTCTTTTAAAATGATGAACAGCATCAGAGGTCTTCTGAGGTTCAGTCTGAATTTCCCAGTTTAACTCAATCAAAAAATTCAGTGTCCATAGACCTTAAAGCTATTTTTGTTAGTGGAAATACTTCTTTTTAGTATCAACTCATAGTCCCCTACATTGTCTAACTCTGATGATGGTAAAATTCAACAATTGGTCTGATCTTTTATAAATTTTTTTGTAGAAGATAAAAAAATTAATTTCCTTGTTATACTTAGAACCAAAAATCCTTAGCCTTTTTCAATAAAAGTAACTACTTTCAATTGCCCTATTTTTCATATGTGAAAAACTTCTGAAAAAGAAAAAACCCTCACACATAAAAATTGGGATAGGAAAAAAATCTTTAGGAGTGTATCATGTGACACTTTGAAAGGAGGTGTGGGTGACCTCTCACCAGTAGTGGCCAACATTCAGGACAGTGACCTTCAAAGAGCTGCCAGTGATTAGAGCTTCCTCTGCCCCTTCTAGCAGGACCACCTCCACAGGGGGGAAGCTGCTGTCATTCCAGGTTTATCCCTGCTTAAGGAAAAATTACAAAGAAAATTTGCTTGACAAAGATCATTGTTAAAGTCTGGCAGAGGTCTGAGCCATTAAGTCTTCAACACCACTATTTGATGTATTTCTGTCCATCCTCTGGTCTGAGGTTATAACTACATGCCCGTACTAGAGGAAGAGAAAATTTAAAGCAGTGGAAAAGTGGCCTCTGTTCCCAGAGGTTTCTTCAGAAGAGTAACCCCTGAGACTGTAAAACCAGATTTTAGACATGCATACACTTTTTCCTCTACAGGACAGAGAATCACGTATGGAGAGTGCAGGATGCAAGGCTGCAGTGTCAATCTGAAGTAGCATCCAACAGGATGCTGGCAGAATATACAGTTTGCTACAAATTGCTAACAGTGACTGGGTATAGATAGTTGATCAACTATTTGCTGTTTCCAGTTTTGATTTTTTGTTTCTTAAAATAGCAGGCACTATATCCTTTTACTATTTAAAAAGAAGCCTTCATACAGGTCAGAATTGGATGCAATGAGAAGAGATAGTTCCCTTGGGTAGGACACTGCTGAAAGCTTTCTCAGATCTGTAGTGCAAATGGATTTAGGTAAATTCAATACAACGAGAGAGGAATAATCATGTTGCGTGCATTACAGGCTGGCTTAGTAATAAAAGTAATTTCCTACTTTAATGGAGCTTCAGATCTAAGGAGGCAAGGAGGCTATTTTAAACCTCACACTTCTTTGCTGGACTTTAAGTATCCTGGATAGTGCAACATGTTTGTAACATTGGAAGCTTAGAAAGAAAGTGACACAGTTATTTTTTCTGTTTGTTTGAAACATTTTAAAGAAATTAAATTTGCATGTGGCTAGAAAATTTGGAGGGTATAGGTTAAAACTTATTAATTTAGTGAGCTTGAACTCATTATCTGCAGTGAAGCCAGCTTTTACTGTTGGTATTCTTCTGGTGAAAACTACTGAAAGATATTTAAAAAGCTATAATGCTACAATTTGATGGTGGCCTCTGGTTTTTATGGAGTCAATACTCAGTCTGTATTGGAAATACCAATATGTTCTGTGTTTGTCAACACTTGTCTTATGCAATGCCAGTAGAACTTTACCTGTAGACATATAATTGTTGTAATATTACTGAGATCTCAGTGTTTTTGGGGCTGTTTGATAGCCACTAGCAAAAGCAACATTTATCCTATTTAACATTCATCCGCTTTAACATTCTGTGGTTTCAGAGGAAATGAATCTTTACTCCCTGACAGAAAGAGGTGTTGAGTGCAGGAGTCTGTTCAGTTTCAAACACTGATATTACATGAAGAAGGGATGTGTGCTGTTCCTCAGGATTGAAATACCTATGTCAGTCCTTTTCACAACTTGACACAGGTTACCTGGACCTAATAAAGCCATCATTTCCAAAGTAAAATCTGTCTGCTGAAAAGAAGAGTATACAAACCTTCAACCAGTATTCCTAGGTGAAACAGTGTGGCAGACATTGGTTTCTGGTGACTTGAATTTGTACAGCTTGCATTTGAGTTGCATTGATGCTCTTGACAGAGGAAAAAGTATTTGTGTCTCTCTGTATTTTTGCCTTTACCTTCCTTTGAATTTTCTTTTCATTTCAGGTTTATTTTTATAACTTTGTTCTTAAGCACCATAAATATTTCCAGTCCCAACAGGTTAAATTGAATGAAGCAACACCATTGAATTGTTGTTGAACTCTTGAAACTATCATCTGGTTTTCCTTTATTTCTCTCCATTTATTGAACACCTACTGTTCCATTTCTTAATGCTTCTTTTTCTGTTCCTTATTACTTATGCCACTACTTTCCTCACTCTTTGTGCTTGTGTGACAGACAGAAACAAATAAAGGCTGCTTTTGACATGAAAAGGCCAAACCTTCTTTCTTGTGCTTTTGTTTACCTCCTTGTCAGCATGAAAACTAAGTGGTCACAGTGTGATTGCCATTATAGCTGGATGTCCATTCTGCTTTTACAGGACACATTTCGTACATTAGGCTCTCCAGAATTCACAGAAAATGGTGTCCTACAAGTCTGGTAGAGTTCTGAATTCACTTCCTGTGCTAATGATGGCAACTGAGAACTTCGTTATGTGAGACAATAAAGAATTAATCACAGTCAAATATTCATGAGAAAAAGAGGAAGTACAGAATCAATTATTTGCTCAGTCTCTCTAAAAACTGCACTTAGAGAAAGGGTAAAATACAACTTTAAGCAAAAATATATTTTTATGACTGACAAAGATTGTAATTTATTTTATTTTCAGGGTGGAGCAGAACATAATATTCCAGTGGTCATTTCTAAGATTTCCAAAGAACAAAGAGGTGGGTATCGGGTATCAGCTTATTACACTGTACTTTAATGTTCCCTTTAGAAAAACATGTATTAAATCTTGAGATTCTTCAGTCAATGTTAAACAAATACTGTTGTTGAACCCTTTCTCTCCCATATTTTTATGATCTCTCTCTTCCTCAGAAACTTTTTCTGAAAAAGTACAGAATTGATATTTGGAGTAGTTTTTAAAGTCCTCAAAATTTTTTATTTTTTTATTTTTTTATTTTTTTTTAGAAAATAGAAGCAGGAAAGTAATAGGGAAGTATTAGAAAACAAAAAGAAAGTACAGAAGAGAAATAGGAATGTTTAATAAATTTAACAAAAGGCAATGATTTAGTGGCTTTGACTTCCCAGTAGTTATTGTCTGGAAGCTGTAGCAGATTAAATCTTCGGCTCTTAAATCATAGTAACACAGCAGGAGAATGCATGACTTTTTAACCTGGTTACTCAGGTAGTATTTATAGTACTTTGAGTACTGCATAAAGTTTTGGCCATAATTATTTTTAATTGTAACAGGGCTAGTGCTCAATTTTGGTATTGATTTAACTGGCAACATTTTGAAATTATTGGAATTATACATGGATAATAGTTAAACAGCTCAAGATGTGCATAAGTATGAAGGAAGAAGGTTGTGAACCAGTACTGATATGGTGTACTTAATATCTTTGTTTTGTTTTGTATGTATTTGTATAAGGCCGGAAATGCAAACTTGGAAATATTTCCATTTATCTGTATTGCAATAACTCTAGAACTCAGCTTCTCCTCAACTAAAATATGCCAGTATGAAAAAAAAAGTCTCTTACTTACCCACTCAGATAGAGATGTATGGAAGAATCAGCATATTGAGAGCCAAAAGCCAACCCTGAAAGGTATATGTGAAAGTTGGAGTTAGGGAGAATAAGGAGTAGCAAGGAATGAGCCCCTAAGGAAGGCAATAAGTTTAACCTTAAGAATTTATACTTGTGACTACAATCTTTTCAATATACATGTAACTAATACATAAAGATGTGGCATATATTACATGCAGTAGCTATTAAGGACTGCAGGAAAAATCAGAAAAATATACTTGAGTTTAATTGAGCACACTGAAGTGCAGTTTTATTTCTGTCATTAGTTTTTTTGCTGCAGTTGCTCTTGCATTGTTTCTAGCCCCAATACCTAGCTGTGATATAATCTTCATTACTGTTTTCAATAAAAATACTGAAGATTTTTGCAGAGCTGGTTTTGAGGGACATCTCTTTCATAGGAGACTGCTGTCTTGAGATTTAGAAAGTGTCATGCTGTGTTCCTGGACTAGAGAACTTTGATAGAGAAAATTCTGTTTGACACAAAGCCTATGCCTCAAAATAAATCAGAATGTCTGTCGCGTAATAATTTAACCATCCGTTGTTAAATATATCTAATAGGACCATTCCATCAAACAAGGACTTAAGTATCATAATTTATATCAATATTGATTCCAGTTTTGCATGTAAGTAAGTAAAGTTTTTGGATCAAGTCCGATACTAGTTTTTTCCAGACAGTACCTTCTATGTTGCTATGGAGTACTATAGGTAATAATCACATGTAATATCTTAATATCCCTTAGTTCTCATGTTCACGTTCTTAAAGGTTATTCATGCATTTACAGACAAATAATCTGTTATATTTCTGGTATGCTTATAAGGTGTATTTGAATGAGATAGCTCTGAAATGGAACACAGTGTTTAAAAGGAAGTGTAGAACTAGATTTTATAAATGTCTTTGTGATGCAGCTTTGTTTTTAAAATCACAATTTGGCTAGTGACTTTTTTACAATATATTGATTTTTTAGCTCTTCACCATATTGCAAGTGTTATCCCGCATTAATAGTCCCTGTTATTTATCAGAGTTTATCAAAGATGCGAGATCTAAAGGGTCCTTTATCTTTGGCAAAAACCTAAAAATTAAATTTGTAATTCACACATGGAGTCTCCATGTTGCTTTTTTCTCTTTGTAAGAAATTATCTCTCACAGGCAAATAAGACCTAGTCCTGCAGTCATCTTCTATTCTGAAAAATATGCCCCACCTTACCAGAATGGCCTAAAAGGTGCTAGTGACTGATGGATGAAGTTTCATAGTCGTGTGCTTGAGCTGAATAACCTCTTTTATTGAAACACTGATACATAAGTATTTTGGGTTTAAAAAAGAAAATGCAAGTAATTTATTTGAAAATTTTATGTTGGGGTTTTTATCATGTTTTTGTTTGAAATTTTAAAAGATTATGCAAAAGCATTAAATTCAATAAAAATTTTTGTACACAAAATGTTGAATGTTTTGTACAAAGTGAGTGAAAAATATGCTTTCTGTTTTCAGCGGAACTTTCAGGTTTGCTCTTTATAGGAGATGCAATTCTACAGGTGAGTAAAACTGCAGATTATTTTGGCTGTATTTTTCTAGAAAAGTGAAATGAAATCTATGCTTATGAAATGTAGAGTAAGTCTTTTCTTTATCTTTTTAATAACAGATTAATGGAATTAATGTGAGAAAATGCAGGCATGAAGAAGTGGTGAGCTTTTCTGTTTTTTAGTCTACTTTTTTGTCTTTTGTAGTTGCTGAAATGATAGTGTATGCTGATAGCAATGCAGTGGCATCAGCTGTTTTATTGTTGTTCCTAAACAAATATGCCTGTACCTTCTAACATGACAAGCTACAAAGTGCAATCTTTTCTTTCTAAATCTGTGTAATTGCTCTTCTTAGATAGGATTTTCTATATTAAAGGTGATTGTTTTATTATGAAGATTTGAGCTTTACAAATTCCAGCATTTCTTCTTCCAGATAATAGCTGTCAAATTTCAGCTGTGCTGCACCTTTCTGGCTGTGTGGGGTCATTTTAATTTCAACAGCTGTAATTTGCACTGTGTTGGAGGTTTGTTGTTTGGTTACTTTTAATCCTGTTAAAAAAAATTAGAGAAAACTATTCATCTGCCACTCATCCTCAGGCTGTTCCTTATGAGGGTGCTCTTCTCCTTTAGTTAAGATGCTATCGTTTTGGGTGTAAAATAAAATTTTATTAAGGAGATTTCTTCTTGAGAAGAAATGTTTGAAAGGTCTGTAGTAGGCTGGTTCCACTGGTGAATCAGCTTTGCTAAATGCATCATGTACTTTAGCCATATTTTTTTTTGACTCTTAAATACTTTCAGAAGCAGAAAACCCTTTATTTCAGAAAGCAATGCCAGAAATTAAAAGATTACAAAAGAAAGTACTTTTAAATCCTGTTTAGCTCCATAGCATTTGTACCTGTATTTTTAAAATAACGTAGTACTGACATACTCGAAGGCTTCTCTGTCTGACTCATTTCCAATTCAAGGACACTCCTTGCATGTCATCCAGCATTCTGCTCTCTGACAGATCAGCGAACATATGCTGTTCAGGTATAGAAAGCAGGAGTTAATATAGATGAAGTTCTGTTGAAGTTTAGTGCAGGCTGAAAGATTAGATCACTGCACTATTCTTCTGAGTGTTTTTGCACACTTGTTTCCTTTTGGAAATCTACTGAAAATCCTTTTTCATCCTTCAGTGCCCTCATCATACCCCCTTCCGTATACACTGGCTAGTAGTTGTATTTATATTGCTTTTAGGTTTTGTCTGCGCAACAATGATTAGGTTGTAAATATTTTATAAGTTTACTGCAGTTGACTTGTTTACTATACATTGATATGGCAAATCTCTCAGTGGGATTTAAATGTTAGAATTTAAATGTTGGAATTACAAAACATGAGAAAGATATTACTAAAAGAGTAGCCTTGTACACTCGGATGTGGATTGAAAATTAGTTAGGACATCAGGTTTTTATTTTCTATTTTCTGAGACATTCTCTAAACCCTCAAAATGATACATAAATCTATTCGGTGTTTATGATAAGGTTGAAACCCATTCACGGGAAGAAAAGAGGTTTTGGAAAAGCTGAAAGGGGAGATTGACATAGAGTAGCAAGTGTTATCGTGTTCAATTTTGATTTATACCTTATTTATCTAACATAATCTGCTTAAACTCCTTGTAGATAATTCTCTGTGAATTAAAAAAAATAGTATCTTACCAGTTTTGAATGTGCATTTATGTATTTGCAAATGGTTTAGGAATTCAAGAAGCAAATAATTTTTAAATTAAATCCTTATTTTAATTATGAATATTTTTAATATTTAATAGCAAATATTGACTAATATTTCAATAGGATCAAATGTCCAGATGACATTTTATAAAATAAAATATGCATAAGAGTTATAGATATATATAATATAAATAAAAAAACCAAAGTACATGAACTCTGCTAATCCATTTTTTTTTCAGAAACCTTCACTGTTATATGCTATGTGTTTATGGAGTAAATTTTTTGTAAAGCTGCAATAATGGTAATATATGTGGTTCTGCATTCTGTGGTCACCTGTGAGTTTAGGCTTAGCCCTCAGTAAAAGCACATCCACTGGTGTGCCAGCAGGAGTCGCAGGGAGGGTTTTGTCTGCAGCACGTCCTTTGCAGCTGGAGTTGATCTTGGACTTCTGTCCTGTGGGGTCTTTATCAAATACAGGATCTGTAGCTCTAATCTCAAGGTAATATAGAGTAAATAGTAGTGTGTGGAGCCTAGTGGCTTGCAGCAGGGAGTTGAACAGGAGTTGAAACTTAATTTTCAATCCTTACAGCATCTAGGCACTTTTGCAATGGCTCTGCGGACACCTGAACTCGTAGCTTTGTTTTGTTCTAATTTTTTCTGCACCTAATTAAGGCTTAGCAGGTACAATGTTATGTAGTGTTTGGGTTGTCTTAATGTCTTAGAAAATTTCCATTGTAAACATGTGGGTAATTTTTTTCAGTGGTTAATGCTGAAGATACCTGTAAAAAATTCAGACTTGTATCTACAGTGTGACTGTGATGAGCATTCATTCTTTTCCTACATGCGAAATGTGTTACTGCTTCTGGAAACTTTTTAAGCATATGCCATATCTTCATAGCTCTGCAGTGAAAAAATCTGTGGCATAATCATTGCAGCCTATTGTAGGAAACTGATGAGTAGTCAACCCTGGTATTTAATCTTGCTTTACTGGTAACCATACTATGTATATAAAATTATTTGATTTTCAAAATTAGATAGTTTAATCAAACTCATGGCATCTTTCATAGCAGGGAGAATCTTTCCCCAATGTACAGTGATCTTAGTTAACATTGTGGGCACTCTGTTGTCTTTATTGTCTTTCAGTACTTTAGATATTGATAGATAGATACATACATAGAAAGAAAGAAAAAAAGATAGATGGACTAATAGACTCTGATAAGCCTAGATAGGTAGGTTTAGTCAGTTCTTCATGTACCTTACTGGAAGCCTTTACGTGGTTCCTTTCTGATTATTTTATTTCGCTTTAGGTGAATCACTTCATCTTGAGCTTAGTTTTCTGCTTGTAGAAGGTGAAAATCTTGTTCACACCGTGAAAGCACATGATGACTTTCTATCAAAGACTGACTGTCAGCTTGCTGTTTCTCTTGGATTGTAAAGAGCCCCAACTGAGTACAGCATAACATTGCTTCAGTCTTAGTGCTCTGATGTGGTAAGGTAAAGACATAGTCTCTCTGGTGAAGTGTCAATATAGGAGAAGGATGCAGAAAAAAAATAAACTAGCAATTTATCATAAAAAATATCTCCCAGCATCTCTCAAACTGGCAGTATCAGTCAAAAAAATGCAATATGAACTTGTGTATAGAAGAAGAGTCCATTGTATCTGTTTAAATACACAACTTGGTGCTCTTTTTACTCAGGGTGTTTTAATTATTCCTTTTTCGGTAGACACTCCTTTAAATTTTTCAACAAGAATTTTAAAAGGCTGAAATTAGGATTATTCACATACAGACCTATGAGTTTTGGCTTCTGTCTAATTAATAAGGTCTAAAAATGCATAGCTTGTCAGTCCACACACCTAATGGTAATAGATATGATTATTCTTAAGGATGTAAATTAATGTATTTCTAGCTTTTACCTCAATTTATTGTCCAAACATAAAGATGGATAGATAAGCACCAACGTAATATGGTTGTATGGATGTTTTTGGTGGTTCTGGGTCTAGGCACAATGTCACTAAAAGTGAACAAGATTTTGGGAGAGAGTGAGAGGCCCTTGAGCCACTTGTGAGTGGCTACAAGTAGGAGAGTGTGTCAGTTCAGTTGGATGCTACCAAAAACCTTGTGTTGGATCTACTGTTCAGGGTTGTAGTGCACCAAATCATCTAGAGCCAAGGTAGAATTGCAGTTGAATGAAGGCTGATATGTTTAAGTTTTTCTCTGTTCTTAATGTTGTGAATGAAACATCTCAGATAGTATCAATAACTATGGTTGCATATCTCTTTGGATCTTAGCATATGGTTTTTTTCCTTAGGAAGTAGAAGAAATTAAATTACTATGGATATGAAGTAATTTCTTCTATTTGGGGAACATTCAGGGAATGTTTCAAATGAAAAATGACAGCTCACATGTGTCAGTTAATGTGGCATTTGAGCATTCCTTGAAAAGTAACAGGAAAAGCTCATTTAGTCACAGGGAGCTATAAAAACAGAATAGATATTCAGGCTTTGGTGGCTTTTATGTAAAGGTAACTACAATATGTAGCACTGTGGTTCAGTTCAGCCACTGCTTGCATTTTGCAAGACACCATTTTTTCTAGAAGAATGACCTGATTTGAGATGTCCTTGTGCACTGCATTGAATCTTTAGCTTCCCTCTTTTCTCAGCATTCATAGCAGGACTGTAACTGTGCTGACTCTCCGTGAGTCATTTATGTTCTATGAAAGTGGCAGTGTAGGGATTGTTGCTGCTTAACTGCAATCATCTGCACCTAATGAAACTCTTACTCTAGCTTTTCTCTTTAAAACTATGGTGTCATTAAAACTGATTTTTAACTCATTATTAATAGTTTTGGCAATGTTTCTCATAAATGTTTTTAAGCAGAAGAATGAGCATATTGTATTTTTAAGACAGGAAACCAAGTGATCTGAAATCTCACTCCAACTTGACCTTGCAGATGTGTCTTTTGGTAAATCATGCTTTTATCATATCTTTGTTTCCCTAACTATGAAACAGAGACCTAGACTATTATTGGATTTAGCTCTCAGAATTTTATTAAGTACTTCTGAATCTGTTATAGAAAAGTACCTCTGCATTAATATTTTGCTGTTTCATGAAGCGATAACAGCAACCCACGAATAGATGTACCACTTTCTCATATTGCAGAGATCCTGTACTTTATAACTCATGGCACAACCATTTAATCCTTTCCCCTCTAGACAGAATGGCGACTCTAAATGTGGAAGCTGCACAGTCGGTGCTTCTAAGACTATAATCAATTTGCAGTTTTTAACTTCTGAGTTTAAAAGTGAAATGTGAACTTCCTGGGAATCCAATATTTACTCTTTCCATACAGCTGCTGTTTTCTATCTAAGACTTGAGTAATAACAAAAATAATAATATTAGTAAACGGATGTTGCCTTAGCTATCCCAGCATAATTAATGAAAATACCTGTTATTGAATATCCTAATGCTCATGAAATTTGAGCATAATCTGTCAAATATTTCAGTACTGATTTGAAATAAGTATCCATCAAGTGGAAAAGAACCTAGCAGCTGTAAATAGCCTGTTTCAGCTGTTTTCAGGTCTGTGGTGGAAATTCCTGGAATCTGGATATATCCTGGAGAAATATTCTTAATGTGTGTTCATCTGCTTTTCTAATCTGGCTTTAGCTATGTTTTATTAGTGTTTAAATAATTTTTTAATTGTGCCAAACTCTGTAAAAACTTGAATTTATTCAAGTACTATGATGTTAGACATTTAAAATATGTTAATATGTTGCTAGTCTTCCTAATTTATATTTTTATTTCTATTTCTCAAGATACCTGTGGATCTATTAGTCATTTTATTAAGATTTCATCTTTTGAAACTACTCATCATTACTGCTGAGTTTTAATAGAAGGGAGTAGAACATTCCATCATGACTAATACCAAGCCTACATGATTAATATTGTTATTTCCTTATTACATATCTACGGTCCTCAAAGCAAAAATTCATTAGGGTTTAGTGGGATAGAGTGAAAGATTGAATCACCAGTTACGGCACAACATCCTTCAAATAACTGTCCTTGATTCCTCCTTTGTCATACAAGTCTATTAATTCTGAAAGCCTGAGCTGCAGAGAAAAGAAACAGTTGAGGAGTGGATTTAAAGTGTATACCATCAAATATTCTTTGTTTGTGACCTTGTTTACATTGATATTTTTACTGTAAAGGCTCAGGTTTCTCTGCTTCCTTAGGAAGCAAATAGGGATATTTTCATGTTTATTGGTACATGAGTGCACTTTACCCTCCAAAAGACTTTTTGAAATATTTCATTCTGTACAATATCTCCTGGTTGTGGAGCTAAACCTCAGTTACACTTTAGTTCAGGGACCCAGTGTTTTTCTTTCTGGTCATAGCCTCCAAAAGACAGAAAAATTAAACAGATACAACATACTCCAACTTAATGTAGGAAAAATAACAAGTCCTGTGGACATGGAATTTATCTTCTCTGGTCACTATTAAGAGAATTTCATTTATTGATAAGGACTAGAAAATACTGTCCAACTGCCATCAGTTGTGTTTTCTTTAAACAGGTATCAACCATGTGATATAGACTGAAAGCAACTGTTCATCTCCAAAAAGCAGCTTCTGTATTTCTAATGGCTTGATTTGAACCTGACAGAGCAGTCAGGGAAGACTAGAGCAGGTGTACTCATTTAATTAGCCAGGAGGAGTCACAAGTAGGAGGCGTGCTCAAAGAAGTGCAAATGTGCACACACATAGTCTTTTGACAATTTTCCAGCAGTTAAAATACCTGATTTATCTCTTCAGAAATGTCATTGTTCTGACTCTAGTAAAATCAAATGGGTGCCAGGAAAAAAACTTTTAATCCAGGGGTTACCTGTACATATCTTTAGGTCTTTTTTTTTCTCTACATTGGGTCTTTGTCTTTTGACAGTTTGTTCGGTGGAGGAGGAAGAGGAAAGGAGAATGGACTCTATATAATTTTTCAATAGTATCCAGTGTTGGCCTGTTCCAGCCAGATACATGGAGGTTTCCAGATGGCCCACCCCATACTTCTCAACCACTAGTATGGTACAGTATGGTACTGGTGTTTTGGTATCTGTTTGTCAGCACTGGGCCTATTCTGGATGGTTGGTTTTTTTTTTCTTTTGCCCTGATAGTACTGATGTTGTTACACAAGTTCAGTTTGGTACTACCTGTTTCTTGTTAGCTGTTTCGAAAGGCTGTGGCCAGTAAAACAGCTTGCAGTAGTAAGAGTTTCACAAGTCACATGAAGATCTTCTGTGCAGGTTTGGTTACTGGGGGAAGAAAATCTTCAATAAAATATTACAACAGTTACACATTCCGTAGGTTTTTGGGCAGACACCTGTAAGAGTTACCTCCCTGTGCTGTTAATACTTTTCTGAGCAAAATGGGGAATGCACTCCTCAGGCTGAATTGGCATAACCAGGATAATGACATATATCTTTAAACATGAGCTAGGAAATGTTCATAGCTCTATTCCACTTCACTTGCCCTTGTCAAGCCAGTAGTGATTGAGAGCATTTAAAGTATTCTAATTGTGCTGACCTG
Organism: Onychostruthus taczanowskii; assembly: GCF_017590055.1. Taxonomy (NCBI): domain Eukaryota; kingdom Metazoa; phylum Chordata; class Aves; order Passeriformes; family Passeridae; genus Onychostruthus; species Onychostruthus taczanowskii. The sequence continues at coordinate 1,990,680 of NW_024501459.1, forward strand.
TTAAAAGGAATGTTCAGGGGATTGTTCTACTTCAAAAAACTCCCACATTTAAGCATTGGCTTGCAGAAGGAAGTAATGAGGATATTTCTAGATTTTCTGAAATGCCTTCCCTTCTTATACTATTCTGAGTATGAAGTACTTAGGTAGTAAATGGATAGGCAGATGTTTCACAAAATCTCCACCATTTTTAGATGTCTTGGGGTTTTTTTGACATTGTTTTTTTAGTCATGGTTACATGAGAAATCAGATACAAAAAATATGCAAAATGCCCTGTGCACTTCAGGTCATGTGTGATTTCTGAATCAGTGATTGCAGAGAAATGCTGGTGAGAGCTCAAGTTTACTATAAATGAATGCTAACAGAGAAAATATTTTGTTTAAATATCCATCACCATGAAAGATTGCAAGTTTTCACAGACTGTATAAAGCATCTTTCCATCAATCAATAAGTGAGATTTTAGGGTGAAGTGAATCACCTGCACAGCAATGGCAACAACAAATCTGTGAAACAAAGTTTTTGGTTGGTTTTTTGGGGGTTTTTTGGTGTGTGGTTTTTATTTTTTTATTTTTTTTTCCAAAACACTGGGAGCCTTGGAGATTGAAAGTTTTAAGACATTTAAAATTTTAATTTTCTACAACTGCAGCTTTTAGTATTTAGTATATTTATATCTCAACAGGAAAGTGCTATTGTGCTATCTAAATGGGGACATGCTTTGTCAAATCAAAGCATCTGTATATTATGTTCTTGAGATATCATGGAGCTGTGTAGCATCAGCAGTGTTTTTTCTTATTTTCTGAATTTCTATAGAAAATGAGAGCACAGAGAAAATTGTAAAACTAGAATTACTAAGGTTTGAGAGGCTTGGACTTTCCAAAAGTGAGGCCTGTAGTTTGTGCATTCATTTGTAATATTCTGGCATAATAACCTAGCAGCAATGTAATAGAATTATAAAAATCATTCTGTTTTTCTTTTATTGTTGATGTTGCAAATTTTGTTTCAGAAAACACATTCACTCTATATAATAGTCTATAAATTATGTTTTTTATAAGATTTCATAGTCTCATATGGTAATTAACTGCTGGCAAGAATGGATTTCTGTGGTGTTATTGCTTAATTAAGAAAATAAGAAAAGGTGAAATAAGGGTTACAATCGGATAAGTAGCCTAATCAGTTTTGATTAATATATCACATTTATGCTTAATTTCGAAAGTTACAAAGACCTCATGCTATAAACTGATTAAAACTGTAATTCAGCACTTTTTTGTCATTGTGCTGAAATACAAATCTTTTTTACTTCTTTGGAATTATATGCTAATCTTTTTTGTTTCCAAAATATCTATAAATGTTCTCCAGATAATTAAAATACAGCATGAGTGCCTCCAAATCTAGTTTTGCCTTTAAAATTTAGACACTGATAAAAATTATTTTAAAAATGTTAAGGAAATGTGATTTCTGAAATTTTCAAATTATAATAATATTGGATCCCAGTTCAGCAGAATACGTATGTATTTGCCCAAAATTATGAATTTACATATTTTATTAAGTTGGGGACTTTCTTTTTTACAAATATTTTTTGAAGAAAAAAGTAATTTTCTCAACTTCAGCCAGATACAGTGCAATTAATCTAAAGCAGAAAAACTGCCACTGCATTAAATGGCATGAAAGTATGTTACAGAATCACAGAATTCTTATGTGTTTTCTCAGCTGAGAACTTTCCCCACTGGGCACTTTCCCTGAAGTACTTAAATACCTTTCTCAGAGATCAGATCCTGGGCAGCCAAGAAGCTTAGCAGAATTAACTGCTTATATTGATCTAAAACATTACTTCAAATACAAATTTGTCCAGGAATTTTTTTTTGTCATATTGAAGTTGATAACATTTAAAACTGAACAAATAGGAATAGGTTTGTAGAGTAATATTTATTCAAATATAGAATTAGAATTTGATTTCAAACTCTTTAGGACCACTTTTAATTCATTTTTCATGAGCATTTATATTCTGGTGCTTGATTAGTGTGACTATTAATGAAAACTAAATGTTAAGGACGTATTTGCCAACAGCAAATTCTATATTGAATATGTAAATGTGAAATTTGCTACTAGCTGTGTGTTTGACCCCAGCCTTGCAATGGGATTAGTGTAAGCAAACTCTTGGTCTGGGGATGATCTTTTTCTTTCCCCCAGACCTGGAGCTCTGCAGTGTCAGGCAAAATTTTCAAGCTATGCAACACTTGTATTGCTTTCAGCAATTATCGACATATGTATGTACATAAAATCTCTTAAAATTTAAGACCATGCTTCAAAATACTGTGTCAACTGGATGTTTTTCACTCTTCGACCACTAGGAACAGGAACAATAGCCGGCATGTTGTACAGTCTGGTAATGTGTATGCCTTTTGAATACTACTAATGAGGCCTTCAGAAATTGTAAACAATAAAAAATTGTCCTTGTTTAGTAGCTGTCTTAGAAATTTCATATAGAATTCAACCAGGAGGGCACATTTTTCCTGCTAAATTTGAATTGTGAGAACAATTTGACGAAGAGGAGCAGGAGATTCTTATATATTTAATAGATTATTAAGCAGCTTCATTGTTTTGTTAATACAGGGTTAAAAAGCTCAAAGCACTCAAGGTCATTACTATAATAAGAAAAAAATGTCCATTATGATCCAATATGAAAGTAAGAAGTTCAAAATCTTTAAATGAATAATTTGATTAGAATTATTTCTTCCTGTTGAGGAATACACATTACATGAAAAATTTGAAGACCTTAATTCCAAGTTATTATCTAGTCATATTATCTATTTCTGTCACAGTTTACTGGGAAAAAAATTGCTTTTTACTTTGTTTTGATTTTTACCCGTACTTTAAAAAAATGTTGAAAAAGCAAAGCTTCTGTATGAAGCTTTTTTTTTTTAAAGTATAATGTGTTCAAGCAAAAGAAAAATACATATCCAAATCCATTCATAACAGGGTTTCTAGTGATCACAGTTATATACTCTATTTTTTTTCTAGAATAGTCATTGCACTATCATCACAGCATTGTATGCTGTAACACTTGCAGGCCACAAGCAAAATCTTAATATTCTACATAAGAGATACTGCTATTATTACTTGTTGTGCTGGTTTTTACATTTCATTAATTAGTAATTAAATTACTGAAGCTCGGGTGTGTATGCAGCACAAAGACTGTTTATTTGGTGCAGCTTTTATCACCAGAAAGTGTTATTCCCATATAGTCTGTCATTTTTTTGTAGGTTGATGGGTGCTAATCAAAAGGTGGCTTAAACAAGTGTTGGGGAAATCTGTGATGGGATATTTAGTTGGTGTATATTATACCTACCTTAATTTTTTTTTTTGTCCAAGAGAATGTGTTTTATTAAATTTCTCTGTTTTAAAGTGAAATTTAATAAATTTCTCTTTAAAATGTCTTAATTAAAATTAAATTTCTTACTGTCTGAAACCCTTATTAGAGACTAGGACCACCAAAGGTTCATTCATAGCCTACAAATAATTTGTAAATTACAATTCTGGCTTATGCTCAACACTTTATATTATATTGGACTAAAATCCACTAAAATGATACCATTTGTATGAGTAATAAAGATTGATTCCACAAGGGTTTTGTGCAGATATGATGAGTCAGAAGAATTTCTACATATTATCTAAGTATTAAAATATGGCCTGCTTAAAAGAAAAGAGAAAATCTTTGAATTTTTATGTCATGAATCTTGGAAGGTAAATGTACAAAGCCTCTGGAGCCTACTTAAAATGTGTTACAGGTGCTACAGATGTTGACAGATTTTTCTGAATATTCTCCATAACTAATTGGAAGGAAAAAAAAAACCCAAAAAACATTGTCAGCATATACTACCATCATGTTTGCTTTCCAATTATTATGAAGTCCAAAAACCTTGTATCTTGAATAAGAAATCCTCTGTAGATTGATGGGAAAGCCTATTGTTCATCTGGCTGTACACACCACTGCACACATGATGCTGTGCAAGCCTGTGGAAAGCTGTGCAGAAGTCAGTAGGTGCTGTTGCAACACTGGTGTAAAGGCTTCTTTGATTTTTGTAGGAGTCTTGTTTGCTTCAGAGGTTCACATATTTCTCCCAAAGAAGCTTTGGTAAACATCTGTTTTTGACAATGTCCATTAAATTGATCCCAAACAAAATCTGGCTCCTATGTAAATTTCTGAGCTCTGCTGACGAGAAGTTTACTGCCATATGTAGAGTTGTAATGAAAGTGTGTTGTATGTGAAGATGAAACATACATGTAAATTAAATGAGTTGGAATCAGAATTAGGCTTAATAACATTTGACTAAGGTGGAGTTGAGTAGGTTGCCTAAATACAAGTGGGGATTTTGTAGGTCTCATAGAGTTGTAATACACAGTTAGAATCTCACAATCACACAGAATCCCTGGGTGGGAGAGACCTTCAAGGTCATCAAGTTCAACCCAGCCTTAACACCTCAACTAAACCATGGCACTGAGTGCACATCCACTCTTTTTTAAACACATCTAGGGATGGTGACTCCACCACTTCCCTGGGCAGATCATTCCAGTACTTTATCACCCTTTCTGCAAAAAAACCCAAACTTTTTCCTAATATCCAACCTATATGTCCCTTGGCCCAGCTTTAGACTGAATCCTCTGGTTCTGTCAGCTGCTGCCTGGAGAAAGAGACCAACCCCCACCTGACTACAGCCACCCTGCAGGGGGCTGTAGGGAGTGATGTAGTCACCTCTGAGTCTCCTTTTCTCCAGGCTAAACACCCCCAGCTCCCCCAGTCGTTCCTCACAGGGCTTGTGTTCCCAGCCCCTCACCAGCCTCGTTGCCCTCCTCTGGAAGCGCTCAAGCCTCTCAACGTCCTTCCCAAACTTAGGGGCTGGAACTGGACACAGCACTAGAGGTGTGGCCTCACCAGTGACAAGTGCAGGGGAAGGATGACTTCCCTGATCCTGCTGGCCACTATTTCTGATACAGGCTTTAACTATCTTAAAGTTTTTTATTGTGCAAAATATTCAAGTTTCCTATTTCACATGAAAAAAATTGTAAATTACATGCTATTTAATTTCAGCCACACTGGGAAAAATTCTATTGGTATTTCTGTCATTTTCAGTGTTTTTAAGAGATTTATCTTGTTCCTCTTGGCCAGTTGCTTTGGAAGCCATTACATATCTAATTCAAAAATATGTGTTCATGAATTAGCTTTGACAGAGAGAAAGTGCCCAGCAGCCGCATACATAATCACATTTAAAAAGTGGAACATCTGTGAGTGTTTAAAGTAGAGAACTCTGTAAAACTGTGGAACTACAAAGTTCATTTACTGTAGTTGAATAATCCTGGAGAAGTAGAGCCATTCATGGAGTAGATAATGTGAAAATAAAGATAGGCAGTTCTGAACTCTGGCGTGTACTCACTACAAATAGATAAACCAAAAAAGCTCATAAAGCTTGGAAAGAGTTTGGCTTGAAGTCTTCTAGTTCTATGAGGGTTTTTTTTTGGTTTTTTTTGTGTTTTCATAGGTATTTTCTTGTCTTGAATAGCTGCCTGTCATGTAGAGCTGAATGGTTATTAAATGCATCTTTGTGTATTTCTTCAATGGACCACAGTCCCACACAAGTAGTAGTCCATAGGTTGAGAATCATTAACAGGACCCATTGTTTGATATCAAAATGAACATGTGCATTAAAATCAACCACCAGCTGGGACGATTCAAAGAATATACTGGCAGATCATGATAAATAGTGTATTATAGTTGGAATCTATTTAAGGAGTTGTTAATTTTCATATTTCAGAATATGGTATGAAATTTTTCAGTTCAAGGACCCGTGATGTCCCATATGACCTATGAGTCATGGCCTCCAGGGTGTGTTCTTGGTTTTGGAAGACATAGCATTTTTTAATTCCTTGCATTTCTTAGTTTGTGTGTTGGAGTAATGGCCTTCTAATTATTAACTATGAACTGTGATGACCAATACGTGCAGCTTTTAGTGAAACCAAATTCAAAATTAGGATATATGACTTAAGAATGAAAATTTGGCACTTAATAGCAGTGTTTTTATGTGTGATATTATTGTTACTAAGATTAAGGGGAAAAAACCCCAGGAGAACGCTGTAGACTTTTCTTTTAATTTTTTTTTTGTTTGCATTGATATTTTTTGCTAAGGAACCACTATATTACTTTACAAAACTTACATAAACTTGAAGCTAAGCAATAATTAGTTGCAGCATACTACTATTCTGACTGAAAGAGCAATAAACATTTTCGTGTTAATTGTGGAACATAGGAAAGGTTAAAGAGTTCCAGAAAGCTGCTATCAGATCTTTTAGATAAACTTGGAAGTGCTCCATTCTACAAGTGTCAGACTTAAAAGTTTGAAACCATATTCTTTTAGTGCATTGAAGAAAGAACTGATAGGAGTCTATGTCATCTGTGTGATCTATATTTGGTCTTCTATTGCCTGGTGGATGTTTTTTATTTTGTAGGTTAATTATGTTTTCAATAAATTTTTATTAAATTAATCTCTTTCTCCTACTTCCTCATTGCACTTATTCATATTGCTTGCATCTGATTATTTTAGTCATTCTTGTGACTGAAATTCTGTACAGGTCTCTCAGTGTTAGCTAATGTAAGCACTTGTAGTCTAGAAAGATGATGAAATCTATTTTTAAAGGAGGATCACTTAGTTTTCTACTAATGCTTTATACAACAGTGTCAAAGTTGCATGTTCTGGTACTTCTGTGACTAAAGCCCAGCAGCCTGTGAAAATAGGTAGAGCAAGGATCAATGAAAGAAGCCTGAATATATCTATAAGATGTCTGGTATGTTGCTGTACAACTGAGAAACCACCTAATGGTGTAGCTAAAACATGTGCTGTCACCTGGGATCAAGAGTAATTTTTCTTTGAAGTGGCCAGTCTGATGGGACTTGTCAAAAAGCATCAAACCCTGAATCTCTGTGTATGCTACTCTGAAATGATCTTTTGTGTAGTGCTTTAGTAGCTGGAGCATTCACTGAGCAAGCACTGCTTCAATTCCATTGCTGTGTCATCTTGCAGGTCCATAAACCTCTATCTGCACTTTTCAGAATAACTCTTTAGTGGTGGGCACTGGAGGGTGTCTTTGCTGTAAATTCCTGTGTTGCTGCATCCCCCTGCACTTTTTCAAGACAGTGCTAGTAGCAGGATACAAGCAGAAGAGAGCTCAGAATAGAAGGGCATGGCTTCCTGTGTTCTTGGGAAGTGCTCTACTCTGCTCTGCAGTCCTGTCCCCTTGTTTGAGATAGCCCCCAGATCTAGTGTGCAGCCCTTTGGGTTTGTGTTGAAATATCTAACATGGTTTTTGGAGCCAGACAGAAAAAATTTTAAAAGTACAGTTGTGATAGTGTCAAACTGTAGTCTGAAGTATACTTTCAGTTGTGCAGTCTGAATAGGAATTTCTGTCATAAAATTGTGTTCTGAACCATATACAGTTCACTCTCTATATTGAAAGAGAAACTTTCTGAAGGGAAAAAGCTTTGATATCTCTTGATATTATATTTCTTTATTAACTTGAATTATTGGCAAATACTGTGATAAATATTAGGTCATAGGTATTAAAAACTCACTATGCACTGATGTGTTCCTAATAATTCCGGTATTAACAAAATTGTGCTTTTACTAAATAAAGCAGTAGATTTTAAAAATAAACACAAATTCAAGGCAGTTATGTGCATGAAGACTTGCAGGTTTTGACCTCTGTGTGATTGTGTTAAAATGTGTGTTTTGTTTTCTGCTGATGGTGATGCTTGGGCATTGTGTAACTGCAGAGTGGCTAGAAAGGTGTCTTCTACCTTTTCTTTTTTTTCTGTTTTCTCAATCTGTACAGTTCAAGATATTCACCAATAAATTGAATTTTTCTTTAAAAACCGAGGAGTGAAATTTACTTAAATTCAAAAGAGAACATAGATTCTGGGATCTAAGTAAGTGTTCTGTTTTAAATCTTTAACACTTTATTGGTGAGTAAATTTCACTGGCAATTTGAGAGGGGATTTACAGTCTTATTCAAGAAAGAATACTTACAGAAGTCAGAGGGAATTCATGCTTCATTGCTTTCCTGAATATATTGAGAGAGACTTCAGCATATGCTCAAATGTTTTCTTAAACTGGGAATTGAAAAGGGTTTATAAAATTAAAAGGCAGTATCATTGCAGACATTATTAAAAATTCAGATTAGTGTTGTTATTATGTAGATGTTTTCTTCAGTAATATCAAACATCACCATAAAATTTACTTTTTCAAATAGCCTCCTTACAGTCATTACAGTAATTGAATGAAAATATAGTCACTGTCGCTCCAGAAGCACTGACTCTTTTAATGTCACTATTTCACACAGCTCAGACATGCACAGCTGGGTTTTTTGCCTCTCTCACTTCATTAATGAACATCCTAACTTTATATAGGGGTATTTGTGGTAAAAGTAAATTAATTCTTGGTCCCACTGGTAGTAAGGTTATACTTTACATAAGAAAGTTTATTGACAATATTTAATATTTCTCTTTGTGTAGTTCTTTCCACATGAACTCATTCTGAATTAAAAGTACATAATATGATTTTTAAAACACCAGCAGGAATTTAATATATATAGCCATAATGTTGGTGAGGAGATGTAAAGATTTTTCAGTGTCATGGCTTTTTCCTGTTACAGGGATTATTTAGTTAGATGCTGTGCACCAACAGATTAATACCTGGTATTACTCATTAGCTGAAATAAAAACATAAAGCTAAATAAAGTAATAATAGCAGTACTAAATATCTTTTCATAATATAATTCATACTTCTATATCAACATATTAAGTGTTACTATTATTAATTTTTAACTAGAAAAATTAAAACTACATAGTTGAGTGAATTCATATGCCTAAAATCTAAGGCTTTAAAGAATATCTCATAAATATTAACAAAAAAATCTATCTTGACTAGTCTTGAATAGACTATCTTGAATAGTCTATATAGCCTCTGAAAATAAAACAGATCATTGCCTTTCAATGATACAAACAATAAGCCAATCTTTTCAATGGTATCTGGTCATGCATTTTCTGCAATTTAGGATGCAGTGCTTTAGAAATTGCCAAATCTCTTCTGAAGGGAGTTTCTCCATGGCATACAATGGGAATATATAATCTAGTGGGAAATTGTAAATGTTAGGTCTACTCCTGAGTTAAATTTTTGTCATACAAATATTCCCTGGATTTAGCACTAGAAATTTTTCTCACTGTTGTCAAATTCTTCATATATTATAAAAATCATTATAGGAGGTTGCTGCGTTGTTGATTTGAAATTTTTGAAAATGTGTTTTTTATATTTAATCAAAATTAGTATTCCATCAAAAATGAGTTTCTTGTTCACTTTGTATAGGTTGGGTCCGGTTACATCTTTTCATGTACTGGAAAATCACAGGATTATAGAATATTCTGAGTTGGAAGGGACCCGTTAAGAACATCAAGTACATCTCCTGTGCAAGACACCCCAAGAATCACACCATGTGCCTCAGGGTGTTGTCCGAACACTTCTTGTACTCTGTCAGGCTTGGTGCTGTGACCACTTCCCTGGGGAAGCTGTTCCAGTGTTCAGCCACTGCCTGGGTGCAAAACCTTTTAGTGATAGCCAAACTAAACCTCCCCTGACTCAGTTTCATGCTGTTTTCTCGAGTCCTGTCACTGGGAATGAAGAGATCAGTACCTGCTCCTCCTTGTCCTGTCCTGAGGGCATTGAAGACCCCAGTGAGTTCTCCCTTCAGTCTCCTCACTTTCAGGCTGAACATACCTGAAACCATTCGAGGTCACATTACAAGTGACCTCGTAAGGTTTCACCTCCAGACACTTCTCCATCCTCATAGCTCTCATTTAGACACTCTCTAATAGCTTGATGTCTTTTTTATATTGTGGTGTCCTAGACTGCCCCCAGCACTCAAGGTGAGGGTGCCCCAGTGCAGAGCAGAGCAGGACAATCCCCTCCCTTGCCCAGCTGGAGATGTTGTGCCTAGGAGACATGGTTGGCCCTCCTATGGTTGGCTGCCAGGGCACTGTTGACTCATATTCCACTTGCCATCAACCAGGATGGCAAAATATTTTTAAATATTTTTATTTTATGCAAATTTAGAGATGGCTTCTTTATTAGCAGTAATGAACTGAAAATCTCTTTACTTATCTAGCTATGTTTCAGTAATATTGAATTTTGTTAACCATTTATACACAGTGGGAATGAGGCCCTAATTTAAATTCAGTACTGATACTGTTATTTGTGGCTAGCATTATCTTTAGTAATTTGATTTTTCATTTCATATGTAAATTAAAGACAAAGAATGTAAAATAACAGTAAAGCTTTCAACTGAAAGCTAGAAAAAGACAATAAAGTAATTAAAATGCTCATTTTCTTCACCTAACCTTATTTCCCAGAATGGCTTTGTTAATGACTAGAAAGTAAGCAAAATGGAATCGATAAGTCATCTGCTCTTTGTTGCAATGATTACCTAGTAGTTTTCTCTTGTAATCTTTTATCTCTCTTTAGTCTTTATTCTGCATGTCAAAATCTAATCACTTTCTGGATTATATGCTTCATACACTCCAAAATGCAGTTCACTGAATAAGTATTGCTGATTTCAACTGAAATGCATTCCAGCATAAAGTTTTCATCCTATGAGATAAAGAGGTTTGAGGGAGAGAGAGGTAAGAGAAAAAAGTCACAGTAGGCTACTTATTGCCTCTTACAGGCTTTACAAAGCAATATATTATCAAGTGAAATTATGTAGACTCTTGGAAGAACGATTTAGGGCTGTTATTGTCTCAGCTTCTTTCACAGAAGATATCCACTTATCCTAAAAGGTGACTTTATAAATGAAAGTTAGTAATGCTGTAACTCCTTCACTTATTCTCTGAGTAAAAAGAAATACCTTTTTTTAACAGCAGAGAGAGTAGCTGCATTTTCCTGCACTTTGTCTATCCACATCTGTTGAAACAATAGAGAGTACATACCTCTAAGTTTCTGCTTTGGTTCTGACTACTCTGAACTGTGTGACTGCTACATAAGGGAGGAAAAGAATGAATTCTCTATGGAGGCTGAGGATATAGGATGGTATCTCTCATTGAATTCAGGACTTTAGAGTCTTGGTCTATTTTTCTGCACATTACAAGTCATCTTTCTAGGAAATAATTGCTGATTACAAATTTTAAGATAGAAAATGCATCAGAACTGGGAACAGCTCATCAAAGAGACTCATGTTTTAACATAAATGATTCCATGATTCTGTGTTACAGATTAAGTTTTTGGCATGCAGTATAAGTTATTAAATCTATTGTGATGTTTCTGTGTTTATTTGTGCACATACTTATAAATACATACTAAACTGCAAAATGTGCATTGGCAACTGCTGTGCTATTTTAAACAATAAAGACCCTAAAGTTTCAGTTACTGAATCAAATATTCTGTCATCATATTGTTATTCCTCTGTGGCAACCAGCATGGACTAGGCAATATTGTTGTTCCGAGGCAAAGTTGACAATTTTTCCTGAAGAATTTCTTTAAGTTACAGCATAATGCAGTGATTCCATGTGAAAGCAGCCCAGTGTATACTTATACACATGCATGTAAATAAATCTGTTGAGTATGTTATTGACAAGCATAATTAAAGAATAACAATGCTTCATCTATTATTTACAAGGCTTTCTCACAAGCAGCAGCATGACAGAAAGGTTACCTGTGTGTTATCCAGCTACACAGGAGAAAGGGAGCAGATATGTTCTAGTTTAAAATGATTGCCTAATATCTCACTGTGTCACAGCTCTCTCTCAGAGCAGCTCTCAGCTGCCTGTGAGCTGGCTCTTCACAGTACGAACACAGTCACTCAGAGAGGCATGGTGCAATCTTCTGTCATTGTACACCCAAATTAAATCAGCCCTTGAAGAATTTTGACGTTATAGAGCCAGAAGAGGAAAGGGATGTTCTCTGAAACAGATCTGTTCTTCTTGGCTCTCGTAAGCCAATTCAAATGTTCCTCCTCAGCTATTTAATACAGCATTTGGTTTAGTTGCTTTTGTGCCTCCTTAATGCTACTCCTGGGAGGTGCCTGGAGTCACTCTGCTGTATGTTTGGGGTGTCTACAGCTGTATCCCACAAAAGCTGAAGATGAGCAGAAGCCAGAGGGGTAACTAGTGGGAGAGTACAGGAAGGCTAAAAGTATTCCCAGCTGGATAGGTGCTTTGTGCATTCTATGTTCAAATGCAAGCTGCCCTTTGGCAAAACCTAAGCTTATCTAAGATTTAAGGCTTAAAATAGGTTCTTTTCCTCTGTGTCTGTGATGAAGATTAGGTCTCTCATCCCTGCTGGAGCGCCTCAGCTAAATTTAACTCTGAGTTTTGGAAAGACTTGCTCATAGGATTATGGTACAGCTGTGGAAACTACTGCTGTTATTTTGGTTGAGGATTTGTAAGACAAGAGAAAATATGTATACAAAGAGAAAATATGTATTTATTTTGAAAAAAATATTTATTTAAAAAAAATATTCATGCTAGGGGGGATTACTGTAGACCTGAAGGAAGGAGTTACATATTTTCAAGGAGTTAATATTTTCAAGGAGAAAGTCTGCAACAGCACAGGTCAAAGCCAGCACTAATACAGAAGGGTAGTGCCCCCCTCACTCCATTAACTGTATGTCTGGCTAGAAACACAATTGACAAGCACATAGCAAGCTTTATGTCTTGCTTTCTTCTCAGACAAATGTAATTGCAATAAACTGCTAAGCAGTTACATTCTGGTATGGGAAAGCTGTGTGGTGTTGCTTACATTTGCTAATGCATTTTGATCATAACTTTATTTCAAGGTGTCTGCCTTTATTTCTTTTCCAGGTACAAGTCCTTCGCAATGCAGGGGAAGAAGTGACCCTAACTGTGTCCTTTCTGAAAAGAGCACCTGCTTTTCTCAAACTGCCACTGAATGAAGATTGTGCATGTAAGCCTTTATTCCATGACCAAAGAACCCTGAATTCAATGCCCATGAACACTTGCAGCTTCTGAAACTACAGTTCATTGAGGGTGATTGACAGCAGCTTTTACAATCAGCATAAGTGTCTAAATTTGAGTTGCTCCTATTCCCAGGGCTTGTGTTAACACTGACCTCAAGAGAAAAATTGCTATCTACGGTAGAAAAACAGATAACCAGACATTTGGCTGGTGTGAATCAGTAAAGTTACAGGTAAAACAGTCGAATTATATTAGTTTGCAATAGCTCACATCCTGGTACAGAGTATTTAAAATCAATTTTTCAGGCAGCATCAGCTAGTATTTTAGTCCCAGGGAGTTTTTTCTTGTAAATGTGAAAATGAGATTGTGTGTATATATTTAGAGAACTTTGCTGTTTAAAATTCAGAGGCTTTGGTGGAGATGTCTGTCTACCTAAGAATAAATTACTCTGGAATAATAAGTATTTTGTTTTAGTCCAAACTGAGTTTTAGTGAACTAGCCCCATGAGAGTCATATGGAGACAGCTGTCTTCCTTTAATTATATTAAATTGTAAGTGTGGATGCATAATTATAGACAATTGCGGCATATCTAACCATATTTATATATCAGCCTGTGCCTTTTGCCACCTCTGCTTTCCTTCTGCTTTTTGCTCACTAAGAGAATAAATTAAATTGCTCAAATTTAAAGCAAAAAACTATAAATATTTGATTTTAGTACTTATAGCCTTTGATTTTAAGTTAATAGGAATTAAATAATCTAAAATCACGAAATAGCATTTTATACAAACATTTGATGGAATATTGTCTTTTTCTTTTGCCTATGTATTAAATTTATATGAAACATGAAAAAATCACTATATTCTTAAATAAAAATACATCACAGTACTTTCTCCCTTTTATGAAAGGCTGTGGTACCACAAAGTAGCCTGAGTGATGCACAGGAATGTAATTTCCTAAACCATTACAAGAACATTTAGAACTGTAAACTCCACTAACAAAAGGGTTATCTGACAAATTCCTTCCAGTAAAAACCAACAGAGAAGGTACACACTTCCCTTTTATTGTCAAATTTCAAAGAAATGTTGTGGGTTTTTTTTTCTTACCAAGCAGAAATTAATTTTGTTTTAATCAAAGCATTGGAAAAGGTTTTCTTGAGCCTCCATTTAGCTTACAAAGGCAATCCACTCAAGCCAGAAAACAGATACTGGCTGAATGGAGAAAGTAAATGAATGTTATATATGATAGAAGTTTTTTGGGTTTGAGGAGAATTCATATGTGCATATACAAATTTGAATTATGTCATCATAAATTAACGAAGAATTTTCTTGTGAATTTGTACTTGTATTAGGTGCCCCCAGTGACCAAAGCAGTGGCACATCCTCTCCACTATGTGACAGTGGTTTGCATCTCAACTACCACCCCAACAACACGGTAAGAGCTTGAATCTCCTTGATGGAATTACACAGAAGAATAATTATAGTATAATAGCTAAGTGGAAATACTAATAAAGGACATTAACAGGGAGGAGCTCTAGTTAACTCTGGAGACATTCAGTTCTGTAGTGGGAAAAAAGAGTAGCCAGAAATTATGGCTGGGAATTAAAATGTGACAAATTATTACAGCTGAGATTGTGCCTTGATGCAAGTGATTACTGTTTACTTGGGCAGTAGGGATTTTGCAAAAGTTTTTCCTTTTAAATTTTTTTCTCTGCATAGGAATTAAAATTCTTAAAATGAAAATATTTCTATTTATAGAAACAGAAGAAAAGTTTTTTGAGAATATTTTCCATTACTTATATTGCGTGCAATATCTAAAGCTTTTGGCAAAAGATGATTAGGTGCATGTTTTTGCCTATTTTTAAGGTGAGGGTGTTTTACTTCTGGTAATGTGTACTTAAAATTTTACCTGAACTGGGATAACATTATGGAGCAGAGTGTCTCTGGGATAAAAGGCTACAGATGTCTGATCAGATATTTACTAAAAGACTTCTTTGAAGTGCAACAAGGGACTTAAAATTTTTTTCTTAGCCAGAAAATACAAAATTTCCTTTATTTTATATGGTTCTAAAGGTTTTTTTGCTCACTATTTGGCTTTGTGATAGATGGAAATAGAAAAATAAATAGAAAAATAAAATAAAAATATAGATCATAATTAAAAAAAAAAAATTAAAACCTGAAACATAAGCCATACTAAGCAGCCATTTCCAATTTCTATGTTGTTTTATTGTGCTTTCATATTTTTCTATTAAAGGTTTTAAATAGCAGCCCACAGATTTAAATATCAATACTACAGATATAAACACAATTGTAATCTGGAAAACCCTTGAGAATTATGCACATTTTAGGAAGTGGAATTTATAAACAGATAACATCAATAAAATTTATATCAAAGAACAATAAAAATATATGTAACTTGTGCAGCAACAACAAAAGCAGACTTGTCTCAGGAGTTATATCGGTATGTATGTCCGTGTGTAAAACGGCTATGGCAGTAGATCCTAAGCTGATTCATTCACCTAGCCACTACAATTCTAATTTTGCTTTTATGTTAAAAAACATGCTTTCCTTTGTGAATTCTTTTTTTGCAGGTGTCAAACTAATCTAGATGAGCTGTAGTTTCTATTTGAACTGACAATAATTTACTGAAACCAAGTGTTTTTCTTTCAGTTTAAAGAATATAATCTTGTATCACAAGCCTATAATTCACCCTCAATTAAATTTTCAAGTGAAGACCAAGATGTGGTTCTGACATGTTCCCTTGTCATGGGAACAGAGTTCTTCATAAAACCAAACCTTTGTATGAGTTCCTAAACTATGTACAACTCTTATGCCACAGCTCTTAATTTTTCACAGAATATTTTTTAGAAGGAATTATGACAGCTGGATAAACATGATTAGTGAGCAACTGGCTCATGGTTGGACCCGAAGAGTTACAGTAAACAGAGTGAATTTAGGTGACTGGTCACTAGTGGGGTTCTGCTGTATGTTAGGCTCAGGCCTCATCAACATTTTGATCAGTGACTGAGGTTCAGGACTGAAAGGGATACTAAGTAAGTTTGCGGATGATACAAAAATTTGGAGGAACTTTTGATTCCCTCAAAAGACGGGAGGCTTTACAGAGAGACGCTGTCAAATCTGTGGGCTGAGCAGCCATCAACCTATGAAATTTAACAAGGGTGAGCTGGATTCTGGGCCTGGGAGGGGCAGCCTCTGGATGTACAGGCAGGCTAGGGAAGGAGAAGCTGGTAAGCAGTGTCACAGAAAGGGACCTGGGGGTCCTGGTCGATGGCAAAGTGAACGGGAGCCAGCAGTGCCCTGGCAGCCAGGAGGGCCAACCCTGTCCTGGGCTGCATCAGGCACAGCATCACCAGCTGGGCAAGGGAGGGGGTTGTCCTGCTCTGCTCTGCTCTGCTCTGGGACTGCTTCACCTCAAGTGCTGGGGGCAGTCTATGAAACTGTATAAAAATAGTATAAAACAGGTACAAAGCTGTTAGAGAGCTCCAAAGGAGCTCAACAAAGATGGTGAAGGATCTGGAGGAGAAGCTGTATGAGAAGAGGTCACTTGTTCTGTGCAGCCTCAAGAGGAGGCTGAGAGGAGACCTCATTGCAACTTCCTTGTGAGGGAAAGAAGAGAGGCAGGCACTGGTCCCTTCTTCTGTGTGACCAGTGATAGGACCCAAGGGAATGTTGTGTCTGTGAGGTTTAGGTTGGGTATTAAAACAAGGTTCTTTGCTTAGGGGATGGAACACTGGAACAGGCTCCCCAGGGAAGTGGTTACAGCATCAGCTTCACAGAGGGCAAGAAAAAACTCTCAGGAACATTGTGAGATTGTTGGGGATGTCCTGTGCAGGGACAAGACTTGGACTTGATGGTCCTTGTGGGTCCCATCCAACTCAGACATTCAATGATTCTGTGAAGTACAGCCACAGTCCTGTTTCTAAATTTGTAGTCTTTTTAATTCACTTAAAGGAGGCTTTTGACTCAGAACTTGGAGTAGACAAGACTTTGGTCTTTTGTCAACAGTTTACAGAGTTATGCAGTCTAAAGGTAGGGTTAACATTTTTGTTGTAGCCTATATAGGCCATATCTAGGCCTACAGTTTGTACCTGAACTTTTACTGCTTTTCATCTTTTCCCCAAGTTTAATCACAGGTAAAGAAAGGTTCCCAGAAGCAAAGAGAAAACATTAAAAATTCAAGATGTTCAAAACAACATCCTAGCATAGTCTTCCTAGTAATAATTTATTTATTTTTATTGAATCTGTAGAATTTCTCAACAGAAATTCAGTGTTTCATTTTACTGATATGCTGATATACTGTCACTTGCTACTTGGGGGAAGAGGCCAACCCCCAGCTGGCTACAGCCTCATTTCAGGTGGTTGTAGAGAGTGATAAGGTCTCCCTGAGCCTTTCTTTCTCCAGGCTGAACAACCTCACCTCCCCCAGCTCCTTCTCACCTTCTTGTGCTCCAGACCATTTTCCAACCATGTTGCCTTTTTCTGGACATGCTGCAGCACCTCAACGTCCTTGTTGGAGTGAGTGGCACAGAACTGAATACAGCACTCAAGGTGTGGCCTCACCAGTGCCAAATACAGGGGAACAGTCACTGCCCTGGTCCTGCTGGCCCCACGTTTTCTCATCAGGATGCCAATGGCCTTCTTGGCCATCTGGGCACACACTGACTCATGTTCAGCTGTGTTGACCAGCACCCCCAGGTCCTTTCTCATCATACAGGTTTCTAGTCACTCTGTCCCCAGCCTGTAGTGCTGCCTGGGGTTGTTTTGGCAAAAGTGCAGGACCTGGAGCTTTGTCTTGTGAATCTCATACAATTGGCCTCAGTCCATTGATTCAGTCTGTCCAGATCCCCTTGTAGAGCCTTCCTACCCTCCAGCAGATCAGCACGCCTGTCCAACTTGATGTCAACTGTGAACTCATGGTGCACTTCATCCCCTCTTCCAGATCATCAGTATTAAATATTAAACAGTGCCGGCCGCAACACTGAGCCCTAGATAACACCAGCCATGACTGTCCACCAACTGAATGTATCTCCACTCACCACCACTCTCTGGGCTTCTCCATCCAGCCATTTTTTTACCCAGTGTATCCATTGAAGCCAGGAGCAGCCAGTTTCTCCAGGAAAATGCTGTGCCAAAGGCTTTACTAAAGTCCAGGTTGAGAACATCTACATCCTTTCCCTCGTCCAATAGATTGGTCACCTGGTCATAAATGGAGATCAGGCTGGTCAGGCAGGATGTGCCTTACATGAACCTTTGCTGGCTGGGCCTGATTCCCTGTTTGTCCTGTGCATGGTGTGGGATGGCACTCAGGATGATCTGCTCCATGACCTGCCCCAGGTCCAGCTGACAGGCCTGTAGTTCTCCAGATCCTCCTAATGGCCTGTCTTGTAGACGGCATCTTATTTGCCAACTTCCTGTCAATTGAGACCTCGCTGGTTAGCTGGGACTGCTGGTAAATGATGGAAAGTGACTAACTGAGCACTTGTGCCAGCTCCCTCACTATCCTTCTGTGGATCCCACCTGGCCACGTAGACCTGTGTGTGCCTCACTGCAGCAGCAGATCACTGACCACTTCCCCTTGGATTATGGTAGCTTCAGTCTGCTCCCTATCCCTATCTCCCAGCTCAGAGGTTTGCTACCAGGCAAATAACTGGTCTTACTATTAAAGATTGTGGTAAAGAAGGCATTAAATACCTCAACCTTTCCTCATCCTTTGTTGCAGTGAGAAGGCACTTTGAAAAATCGCGCTCTCTCAGAAAAATAACATCATCGTTAGCACTATTTTATAAAGCATTTTATAAAGAAAGAGATGTATTTTTAGAAACAGATGTTGATAATTTAACTTTTTATAAGCATTTTTCATGCAAATGTATATTCTTTAAAAATGCTTGTCAAATTAGATTCTAGACATTTAAATACTCATTCTTTGTAGATATGATCACATAAACATGATAAAGTTCAGTTTTCATATAAGCAATGTCTTCTGTAAGTAGGTAAAATTAAAATATTCATCACTTCAGCATGTAGTTTTGACAATTTTGACAATTTTCATCACATGTTAAATTCCATTCCCAATTACCATGTTTTGAGGTGATATCATTAGAAAAGATATGTATGTAAATGTGTACAGAGCCACAGGAAACTACTGAATTATGGTTGTATTGTGAATAATTGAGAGGTCCCATTCAGAATCTTTCCAGTGCTTACTAAAACTAATGATAAGTGACTTGGGAAAAATGGAACACTGCCAAATTAACTATAAGTCTTTGAAGTCTATCTCATTCTTTCCAAATCCGCTGAGTACTTACAATGAAGTTCAAAACTGAGAAGAACCTTTTAATGTTTTTCAGGATACGTTATCATGTTCCTCATGGCCAGCATCCCCAGGACTTAGGTGGGAGAAGAGGTGGTGTGATCTACGATTAATTCCACTTCTTCATTCACGATTTTCCCAGTACCTTCCAGGATCAGATTTGTGCAGGTAAAGAAGTTCTGAAGGCTGAAACTTGACTTCTTGGTTGACAGATGCCTGCCCTAAGGGGTTGCCTTGTTGGAGAAATTGCATTATTAGTTCCATGGCAGCTGACAGATACACGAAATATAGGAGCTTTCATAAAGGTCTTTCTGGGTCCACTTTGGCTCATGTTCTCCTCTGACATCAACTGGCCATGGTACATGAGGAGATGATGGGTGATCTTTTACTTGCATTTAGTGCTCAGCACCTTTTGCAGTTTGAGATGAAACATATGTCATCATAATTAATAGCTGCTAATGCTCCTGTCCTCAAAAGCTTCTTTCTAAGCAGCTTGTTTTTATATCTTTGATATTTGCAATGGATTATGGCATTGAGGTCTACAATGTGATTACATTTTAAAATGTATTTCCTTCTGTTTGTGTTAAATACATCATCTGATACCTACATTGGGTGAAATAATCTTGTTTGAGAGCAGCAAGGGCTGGCTGCCCCATGAGGAAGATAAGCCAAGAGAGAGGGTGGCAATGAGGCTGGACAAGGAGTAGTCCATGTAGACAAAGATCCTACCCCACTGCTCCCCATGGAGGAACAGAGAAGGCTTAGGGACAGTCTTCAGAGGGAGTCCATCGTGGTCAGGTGGGGCTGGGAAGTCAGCCTAGAGGTACAAATCAGTGGGATACATGTCCAGGCACAGGAGTGGCTGCAACCATACTCCGGTGAGGACCATGAGCAAGAGCCTGAGCTGATAAGAATCTCCCAGTTCTTGTACTTCTTTGTTTTATTTTTTTAGCTACAGTAGGGAGTTGTTGTTTTTGGTTTTGTTGTTTGTTTTTGTTTTTGGTTTTTTTTTTTTTTTTGGTTGGGTTTTTTTTTTTTTTTGTTTTGTTTTTGGTTTTTTTGGTTTTTTTTTTTTTGTTTCCATATAGCAAAGGTTATTTTTTCCCATGTTTTACTTTTCATGTGTTAACATTTAATTTCATTGTCACAACACTGGGATAGCTGTCCAAAGCTCATAGCCACTATGTGATGGGTTGACCATGGCTGGATGCAAAGTATCAGCCAAGTTTCTCTATCACTCCCCTCCTCAACAGGACAGAGGGGAAGAAAATAAGATTGAAATATTATGATGAGTTAAGATAAAGGCAGTTTAATAAAGCAAAAGCAAAGGCCACACATGGAAGCAAAAAAACCCAAAATATTTGTTCTCTACTTCCCATCAGCAGGTGAAGTTCAGTCACTTCCTGGGAAGTAGGGCTTTGGTGCACGTAGTAGTTGCTCTGGAAGACGAGTGTCATAATTAATTAATTCCCCTCCACACCTTCCTTTCTCCTAGCTTTCATTGATGAGCAGATGTCATTTGGTATAGAATATCCCTTTGATCAGTTTGGGTCATCTGTCCTGGCTATTTCCCCTCCCAAGATTTTGTTTCCCCAGCCTGTTGGTGAGGAGGGAATGTTGGAACAACAGCTCTGATGCTATGCCAATACTGCTTAGCGGTAGCCAAAACAGTGTTGTGCAATCAATATCTTTCTACCTACCCATACAAAGCACAACACTATGGGGGCTGCTGTGGGGGAAATAAAATTCATTTCAGAAAGACTCAGTCCAGACTTAGAACCTGACATTGATTAATTTAATATAATAATTTAATATTATCCTAATAAATCAGAAGAAATTAGGAGGGATGACAAGAATATTCTGTAATGATTACTGTTTGTAAAGCAATGAAATAGAAATGAAAGTAGCTACAAAGTCCAACAAGGCAAGTATATAAGATCATACTTGTTAAAACTTTTAAGCATGTAGCTATTGTGTGGATTCATTTATCATCTGTATATATAAAAATTAAGTTCTCACACTTAAATACTTCTGTGAGCTCTAGTATGGAAAGACATTAACTGTAGGAAAGCTGTGTACAGCTACAGAGCAGGTTACTCCATTATTTCTTCTAATGAACCCCTTAGGAGTAGATTTATGAAACCTCCAGAAACTTAGAGAAGAGAAATCTTCTTCAGTCTGTTTGGGATTTTTGTGGAGTTAATTTTACTGGTTTTTATTGGTATTCAATAAACATTTGAAAGTTGCACAAAAGCTGTGCACTGCCTTGGTTGGTTCTTAGGGCTGTTGTTTCTTAGAATTACACTGCCTAGGTCTGCCAGCCATTTCTCCTGTTCACAGAGCTGAAATTAATGCAGGTTAGGCAGTAGCTGTTGTAGATCATTGGAGCCAAAACCAGCCTGCAGCTTTTGACCAGTAATAGCAGGGCCATATTTACCTGGCTGCGTGAACCTTGGTCTGTGGAGGAGCAGTGGCTGGCCCAGGGAGGCAAGGTGGAAACCAAAGGCTACAAAGGCTTCTTGGCTGAGCTGAACTGGAGCAGGATCAAATGACCAGAGAGGCAGGAGGTGTTCTACTAAATTCTGTGAAAGCCTTCAGCATAAATGAAGCATAAAGCACCCAAAAGCATAACATAAAATCTGAGATCTATTCTACTGTGTACTTCAGATAAGGTATTGAATTGAATGGAATTACTCACATGGAAAATTAGCACATAAGCAGCTGTTCATAGATCTAGGGTTTTAAAATTCAGTCTTCTGCATCAATAAAAAACAAGCTTAATATTTATATTATAGAACGTGTACATAACACGTTAATGTAGTAATGATATACCTGAGATCTGAACTTCTAGAAAACAAAGGTATATTAGTATGAAACAAAATACCTGAACTCATACTCAAACCTTGAAAAACTCCTCTGATATTTTTTCCTTTTGTCCTTCTGTTCTAACATGAAGAAATAAGTATTAAAAAAAACCAAAAATGCAGGATGTGTGTGAGAGAGAGGGTTTTTCTTAAAGCATAGAACCAACATTTTATGTTGCTAGCAAGAGAGTTTATGCAACTATTTTAAATTACTGGAAACATTTTTAAATGTTACTCCCTCTCAGAATTTATTATGAGAGATATGTAGATACTTTTTTAAGGGACTGCTAGAAACATCAACATAAAAGAAAGGATATTAAAAATAATATAAGGAAGCAACATGAAATGAAAGCTAATGTATTACCTTTTCCATAGTTAGTATTTACAAGGCTGTTTTTGCTATGTAAAGCCTAATAACTTTTTATAATTCAGTGTTTGATATGTAAATATATTGTTCTCACATACAATATTAAACCCCATAGTCATGTTCTAGCTTTTCCAGTGGAGTGGTTGAGACACATAAATTCTGGAGGGTATTCATACAGAATTCTAGAAGGCATTCAGGTTAGTCTTGCAAAGCTTAATTATTTCAAATATAGCTTTTGTGTTCCAGAAGGCCCAGAACCTGAAACGTGTAGTTGAATAAGTGTTTATCCATTCTCACTTTTTTGGTGTATTATAAAGTGATTATTCTACTATCTCTTCCATTTAGTACAAAACATCTATTTAATATGTTTTCAGGTTTGCATGTTATTATGGACTTGGGCTGGTATACATATTCGAGAAAATACTATTACAATAATCTAACGCCAAGACATATCCACAAGTAATTTATTAGGTGACCATGTATCATACTATTGATATTTGAGTAATTTGGAGTTGATACTTGGGTAATAACATTATGGATGAATGATCCATGCAAACTGCAAGTACAAACTTGCACAGATCAAATTCCTAGGAACAGTAGGAACAACCTGATGCCCCAAATGCACCAGATTCATTGTGTTTGTAGTCCAAGGGAAATATGTGGATGAGGATTGAATCTGGAACATACTGGGCTTTTTGTACTTGTGCTAATGTTACTCATTAATAGATCTTTTAGATCCCTGCTTTGATTTATTATATACTGTGTAGAAACAAGGCAAGTCCTGAAATTAGTGTTATTTTTCTTAAAAGAGATAGTCAACAATTTTGAGCCCATGTTATGGTCCTTGTGTGAGGATTTAGAATTTATTCTAGAAAAATTGGCTATTTCTATTTACAGCAATCTAAAATAAAGGATAGAATAAATAAATGCTAGCAGCACTACCTGAAGTTTCTTTTAATATATCTTCCTCAAAATTTTACTGCAATTACTGTGAAAATGAGTCTGAAAGAAGTTTGTCTTGGTTTGTTTGTTTTGTTTTGTTTTTTTGTTTGTTTGATTGTTTGTTGGTTTGGTTGTTGGTTTGGTTTTTGGTTGGATTTTTTTTGTGGATTTATAGAAAAATCACTACACCTGAGAAAGAGAACTAAACTTCTGGATTTAAATGAACTGAAGAACTCTGAAAGAGCATGTTAATATAAGCTTCATTATCCTGAAAAAAGCTGGTTCTCATGCTAGAACACTCAAAGCAAAGGCAAGGCTCTAGTTCATTTCTGTTGCTTCTCCTGACTGAAGAAACAGTCTGTTCTCAACATGGATAGAGTGAAGACAAATATTAGCCTTACATTTAATACAACTAGAATAAAATTTTAAGAGGTAAAAGACACCAAACAAGCAGCTTTTCAAAATTGATATCTGTCTTCAGGTGCCAGATGCTGTCATTAGTGACACTCAGTTTTACTCTGGAGATAACAGGCACTTTGCCTGAGCCATTTTCAAAGCATCTGAATGATGGAGTTAATCTTAACTATGAATTGAATTAACAGTTGGACTTGTAGCAGAATGTCAGCAGTGGAACTTGGTGTTCTCTGTATGTTCACTAATCTCCTGTTCTGGGATATGGATTATTATTGAGGTTTTTCAGTTTTGAAGACAGAGACCTGTGAGCCTTACAAGAGCTTTTAACAAATAAAGCAATTTACTGAAGAAATTAGATCTGTTACTGCTTTGGCATCTGAAAAATTTTCTCTTGTTCTAGAATTGCTCAGTGTCTGGAAGTGGAAAATCAGTATATAATGCATGATAGATTTTTGTATATATGCCCAGATTGGTTCTGGGGGTAGAGGCAGAGGTAGGAGTGTATTTTGGTAATGATCCTGTTTTCAGAAATGCAGTTGGAAAGATGATTAATGCTACTTGATCAATTTTTACTTCTCCAATTTTTCCATCAGTAGTTTAGAAAAGAAGCACAATCCTATAAGCTTGAGCAGCCAACAAGGGGACTCCAGACAGTAATCCAAAAGTGTTTAGACACTGTATTATAAAAATAAAACAAAGGTGTTGAGAAAACATACTGGTGTTCATTGAATTTGCCAAATTATTGCCTATGGTTTCTAATGCACTTTCCTTCTCTGTAGCCTGCTGTATTAAAGTATTAAGTCTTAGATAAGCATTAACTCTATCACTTGTTCAGCTTCTGAGGTTGTACAGCCTGCTGGTCAAGTCTGTGGAGCTGGTCTATGGATTTTTTATAGCCTTATGGAAGTTTAATATTGTCTGAGTTGTCCTTTTAGCATGATTGTTTTAATATGTCAGGTATTTATAAAACAGGAAAAGCAGCATTTTGTCAGTGTTCACTGGCTGACCTTCATTGTAGTTGAAAGGAAAACATTTTTACAAGTATTGTTAAGATGATATGCTAGAAAAGATAAAATTTTCTTCTGACCTGATCTGTTATGATATGTCTATAGGCAAAATGCGTTCCAAGTAATTGCTGTGGATGGGGTTTGCAGTGGAATAATTCAGTGTCTTTCTGCTGAAGACTGTATTGACTGGCTACAAGCAATAGCAAGTAACATTTCCAACCTCACAAAGCACAATGTAAGTATGGATCCAAGTAAGCCAGAAGGTTTCCTAATCATATTTGATTATAACTGTCATAAAAGCCTAATGGGTTCACACACAGAATTATCTGCATATAAACAATGCTTGAGGCTGTTTGAGAGAAGTCAACTCAAGTTTGTTGTCAAATCAGACTCTGTGAGAAACCATTGAATAGGAAAATATTCTTCCCTACAGTCATATAATTCACTTTGTTTCTATCAGAGTTATTCGCTTCATAGCTATGCCAGTTAGGATTAGAAGCAAAGACCAGACACACAGGAGGAAGCCAGGTGTGGTGCAGGAACACATAGATAATACAAAAATTCTGTACTTTCTTCATAGTACATGTCTACAGAAACAGGTATAACCAGATCTGAATTAGATTTTAGGTCCGTCTAGGTGTCATTTATTGGGATGGGAAAGGCAAGGTGCTTCTGTGGTGTAGATACAGACATTTGTTATCAGCAGTGATTAAATGCATTTATGCCTCATGCACGGCACTCTTACCATCTGAACTTGTGGGACAGATACCAATTTTTGTTGAAGCAGATATAAATGTTCTGTAAAAGTTTTTTCAAATACTCAGTTCTATTAAGAGGTCTTCTGGACCTGCCTGGAATGTATTTACATTTAAAAATGAACATGTAGTTCTCCCTGTATAGAAATATGTATGATACCTTCCGTGGTTTTCCTAAAAAACTGAGAACACCTGGGGAACTCCATTATTTTGAATTGAGTTATAGCAAGGAAGCCCTTGAGGATTTAATTTATATTTCCTTAAATCTGCTTTGGCTTCCCGAATCTGTCTCTGAATTTTCTTTTGTTTCAAATAGGGAACACATTGAAGGAAGATGTATTTTTTTGAGATTTATAATCAAGATGCAAAACTGTGTTCCATCTGGCAGCAATATGTAAAAGTCATTGTATTATAAAAACATGACAGACATGAATTCATCTGCCATCTGCAAGCTTCCATGCTGTACCAGCGAACTTTATGGCTATTTATTCATACTTAAAATGCTGTTGCTATGTAGAACTTTTATTGTCTTGCTAGGCACCCTGACATCTGAAGCTTCTGGGTTTTTTTCTCTTGCCATCTTTACTTCAGTCTGCTAATGGTTCTTGCTACTTAAATCGGTGGATTTATTTGCTTGTAACAGTAGGCAGAGGCACCTAAATTTTACAGGTGTTTTGAAACACTTCAGCTCTGATGAGACTATAATTATGGTTACTTATCATAACTTGAATTTTGGCAATGCAATGTTATTACATGAATTTTTTTCTGAGTACAGTTTATAATTCTACACTGGTTTCCATAAAATACAGAAAGAAATTATCTAATGTTTTCTAAGAGGTAAATAGCCTAAATTATGCAGCTGTTATGCCAGTCTTTGTACTTACTTTACCCCAAAGACATCCTGTAAAGTAGCCCTGAGAGTTATGGCTTATGATAATTATCCATGTGTCTAATTTTAGAATTGTCCTATTTGTTCATAGCTCTTACAAATTTATGGAAAACTATGACACTCTCCTTCCTGTAATATACTTTTCTTTTAAATTGTCAGTTGCCAGAAAGAATTAGTTATTTGACAGCACAAGTGATAAGTGAATATAAGAAACCTTAGGAACATAGAGAGGAAAAAAACCCAAACTGTTGCACATAAGAATGATTAGATGTGATTAGAGGTCCCTGTATTTTTTTTTTCCTTACAAGATGGCTATTGACATGCACATACTGTTGATGTTAGCATTTTTCCTATCTGAGAGAGGCATTTACTCACAGTCATTCTCCCTTATTGTGTCATCCAGAGCCAAAGAAGCAGAGAGAGTTAAGGATTTTTTCCTAAGTCTTTGGATAAATTGACCAATTTTTAGTTTCAATTAACTTCTCATTCCTATCTAGAGGTTACAGAAAATTATTTGTTTAATTAAAATACCATGCAGCTCATATAAATATTGACTTACATCATGTTTCTCATATCTATCTGCATTTTGTAAAAAAAAAAAAAAAAAAAAAAAAGAAATAAAAACAGAAAAAAGGACTATAACAGCTAGATTGTTAATGAAAGCACTTCCTTTACCCTGGATCAAATCTGGGCTCTGTACATTTTGGTGGGATTTCTCTTGCCTAACTTCAAATGTGTTAAAGCAGAAAATCTAGAGTGAATCTTATTATTTACTGTTGACATCCATTTTATAATGAAATCAATTCCCTCAGGCATGTCTGTCTTTCCTTTGACTGGTAAAGGACCCTAGGGTGGTGAGGTCATGCTTGATACCTAAGGAGATAGATATATATCCTGATAACCTGTCATTTGTGTCTTTGAGAGTCCAAAGCGAGTTTTTCTGAATAAATCTCCCAAAGAAATGCCTGGATATTTTTGAGAAAAAAAAAAAAAAAAAGAAAAAAAAATAGGTGGTATACTAGTCTGATTCAGAAAATTTGAATTATTTTACTTTTTCACACACAAACTGGCTGAAAAATATTATCTGATGGTTCAAACCCCAAAAATGTGAATAACAAGTCCCATGTTGCCACATGTGTCTAACAGTTTTGAATATGGGTCCCTGACTCCAAAATACCTTGTTGAACCTATAATCAATTCATATTTTCTAAGGATATTGTCAAAAAACTCTTCTCTCATGATCCAACATGTCCATATCTGACACAAACCTGATGCAACTGAATTCCAGGATCAGCAGTATAGCCAGTATCTAACAAGGATATAACAGAAATGCAGAAGTAGAAGCTAATATAAAATGCCTTGACATGATCTCCATTTTTGAAAGGCAGTGTTGCTGACTGAATGGAGTCTGGAAGATGATGTCTGCAAGCAAACACATTTTTCCTGCATTGGTTATACTACTAATCATTTTACAATACAAGCTAGAACTCATATTATTATGCAAAAAGACAGTTAAAATTTTAATGCAGAGATATAGAAATTATATTTTGACTTTTAAGAAGAGATCAAAAAATCCATGCACTGACTGATGTAGTTTACTTAATTTCAGATTGTCTTTCACAGAGAAACCTCAGATATGCACTAATTTTCTTCATCTTCAGGAGCTTAGCACAAGCATCCTCTAGTGTTTTAAGGATACTGAGAGTGATACTGCTAATTTTAATTTATTTTGGTCCCAAGAAGCTCATATTTCATATAAGATGAAATACATTAAAATTACACAACATGAATGGGTTTGTATGCTGGTGTGCAACCAAAATGCATACTGTATAAATGCGCTGTTGGAAGTGACTTAATATCACACTGTAATTGATGAGGTGATGAATCTATAAGGATCATTCATTTCTGAAGATGGATTCCTCTCCAACTTCAGTCACTTGAATTGCATCTGTGTTAAAAATTCACCAGTTTTATCAGTACCCTCAAAAACCAGAAGGGTTATATTAAACCTGAACTTTTTGTCAAGCAATCCTGATACTACTGAAGTTAATGTGTCGAAATCTGAATATGCTAAATTGAACCTGGGCTTGGAAACTAATTTCTCTATGAACTGATGAGGTTCTACATCTTTTTGTTGCCAATTTGGATGGCTGGCAAAAGCCATTTAAAAAGGGAACAAGCTGCTGCTTCTTTTCTTGCTAATGCTCCAAGTAGGAATTTTCAATTCAGTTGTTCAATTCAGCTGTGAACTATTTGCCTTTCCATGAACTTTTAAATTATATTAAGTTAGCTGGTAATTGATACTGATTTCTATTCCTTTACATCTCTTTTTTAACAGAATTTTAGGATGACAGTATACAATTGGTCACATGGCTTTTAAAGAAATTATACTCTGTAAGAGTCTCAGAAAATAATCCAAAACCATGTGCTCTGTAAAGAACCACCTGTTGCCAATACATCCCTAATTCATGTGCTGCAATTGTCAGGAAATTCAAAGGCAAATTTTGTAATGGCTTTAGTGTAGTGGAAGTCAGGCATTTTAGGTCTTTCTAACAAAAGAATAATAAAACAATACATATTTGAGTTTGCAACTTCTGTGATATAGCTTAATAGAATTTTTGGGGATTTATCCTCATAACTCAGTATTTGTCACTTGTTCATTGCTTTCTCTGTGGCAGATTTTTCTATAGTGAGGGCAATAATATTTCTTTTGCCTTTCCTCTTCCATAATTTCTGTGAAAAACATTGCAACAGTTAACACATTTATGCTTTTTACCTTGGAGCCAGCACTTGACAGCAAAGAAACAACATGAACTTCATCAGACAGGAATGACAGGCAGCTGAGGTAAAGTTTCTAACCAAGAGGTGGCAAAAAGTTTTAAGCTTATCTTCAGAATATCCACAAGATCGTACAAGACTTAGTTCACAGTAACTTCACTTTATCCCATTATATTGCATTTTTCTGGGTAAAATAACTCATTTGTGAAATTAATGAGGCACACATAGTTGATGGGAGAAGAACAGCAATAGCATGAAAGGTGGCATTAAGCGGTCTACAAACCAGGTATTGGCCCAATGGTTGTGTTTACCAGAACCTAAGCCTTTGTTCTGAAGAGTTTAAAAGTTCAACTGAACATTTTTGGTGTGCTTAGAAAGTAGTGCCTAGTGAAAGAAACTGCTGCTAAGACAAAAAAAAAAAAAAAAAAAAAAAAAAAAAAAAAAAAGAGAATACCTTATATTTATTATTAAATTATATCATTATTAAATGATATACCTTATCTTTACAATGCTGAAGTTTGGGAACAGGGATTATTTAAGTCACTAGGTAGAAGAGGAGACAAAGAGTGAACAACAGGAGAAAAAAACTGGTTAGACTAATACAATCTGTTCCACTTGTAGGAAGAATAAAATATCACAGGACTACATTCAGTGTAAGCAAATTATTGAAAATAAATTAGTTTCTTTTTTTTTTTCTGGTGGATGCTACGACCAGTAAGAATATATTGTAGAATGTTATATTACATTAATAAATCAATATCACTCAAATGAAGTAAACAGATTTAATATTTAATTTTTAAGTTACAGTACAATGGCAAACCATCAGAAAGCTCTAATGTTAGTAATTTTTGAGTTTTCAGGGATTGTATGTTCTTAAATGTCCTATGGTCTGTGTATTACAATAATATTTATCTTTTTTTTGGTTGCTCAGCTATGCATGTTTGAAGCAAATCCAAAAATACCAACATTAGTATCAAACCTCTTACATCATATTATGTAGTAGTGCAAAAATCAAATACTCTAAGTAAATGAAGGCCAAAACAAAAGAGAATTCTAGGAAGTCTATAAAGTATTACTAATAGAATATTTTTACATACATGATTCACATTTCCCATGACACAAATACTCAAATGAATTGGACATTATTAAGTAAATATACATTCAACACTTTTTAGAGCAATATTAGCCATTCAGATGGTCACAGTGTTCTGACACTTTGAGTTTTGTTCTGCATTCCATTCTCAGCCTTGTAAAGGGAAGATTATACAGATAATATAATAGGTAGAGATATTGAAGTCTTTCTTGTAAAATTTAAAAACCAGAACTTGATACACCTGTAAAATACTGCTGCCATTTTTCTCCATGTATGATTCTCTTAAGGCATGTAGATCTACATGAATAACTGTAGTCAGTGCAGCATCAGGATTACATAACATAAATCACTCCTATTTTTCCTCAGGTTTTTTTTTTTAATGTAGGCTGTTATCAGGTGCACAATTAAAACCACATTTGTTTCTATGTCACTTTTATCAAGTGTTATATATGGCCTTGTCTGATATTTACTTATGCTTTTGACAATTTAAGATGTGTCTTATTTTACAAACTTTTTATTTGTACCTTGTTTAAAGCACTGTGGATAATTTTACACCCTCTTAAATGTACTGATTTAGCTGCAAAGAAATTTAAGTCTTGCCAAACTGTATTGCTGTTTCTCCAGTGTTTCATCTGCATTTCTATAATTGAGTCTAAAGGACAATGAGGCAATAGGAAAACAGTGCAATATTTCTTTGAGAAATATTTCTTCAAGAATATTTTGAGAATATTTCTTTGAGAAATATTTCTTCAAGAATATTTCTTCCATAATTATCTGGGAAATCTGTAACAAGAAACTTCTGTCTTCATAGTTGGAGTATTTGTTATGACACATTTTGATTATGGTGACAGCACTCATCATAAAGACATGCAGTCTTGCAGTATTGCTTTGGAATATACAGTGTAGACTTCAAGTACTCATGATAGGTTTTCAAAGTAAATTAAATTTTCTTCCTGTGCTTCACCAAAATGTTACATCTATTCATGTTATTTTTAATAATATCTTTTTTGTTTTGCTGTATGCAAGTGAACAACTTCTGCAGTGGTCTTTAATATCTGACTGAAATATTAACATCTCTATTTGGATTATATAGAACTTTAAAAACAATTTAGGAGAAGCAATGTCCCTAGAGAAAATAGAATCAAGAGCTATTTCTTTTAAATTTACAAGTTTGATGTAAATCTTAAAAAAAAACCCCAAAAAACAACAACATTCTTACAGAGAGGATATTTTTGGAGTTTTATGTATGATTCTCTCACTTAATAAAGAATCCCTGCACTTTGATTCATCCACTTTTGTATGGAGCCAAATTAAATTTTAGCCTTGTGCTAGTATTTAAATTAAAGCAAAACAATATTCAATGTGTTCTTTATTTTCTGCAGATTTGTATGAAGCTCTGAGACTCTCTCTCTTCCCTCATTCTATTATTATTGAAGGTTTAAATTAACACATTATAATAAAAACTATGATCTGTTTGATCAGATCAAAACATGACACTTTGGAGGAATGTGGCACATGTTCTCAACATGCCGCCCTGGTGAAAGGTAACAAGAAGCCTGTCATTTAAGGGAAAAAAACCCAAAACCAAACAACACCTCTTGACTGATTTTAAATGGCAAAAAATGATGACAAGAATAAAGGAAATAGGACTCTAAATGGGAATAAGGGTAAGCCATTTGGGGGTTTGCAGGGAGGTAACACATGGAAGAAGAAAGGACTCATTATAAGTTGCCCTTTCATGCCAAAATGCCAAGCTGCCCTTTCAGTAGCAGCTGGAGACTTACAGCTACTGTAACCTACTTTTTGTTGTGCAGTAAAATGTTCAATATTCCACTGTTAGTTTATTTTCAGTGAGAATGTGTTAAGAGTGCTGTTGAATCACAAACTGCTGTTGATAAAATAGCAACTGGGAAGTGGGAGGCTAGGCAATAATGACCTTTCTTTTTGTATGGCTTCTTTTTGCTATCTTAAAAAAAACCCACAACAAACACAAATATAATTATTCATATTTAAAGCAATATTATCTTGTTTTGACATCCATTTCCTCTTACTCACTTTTAAAATATATTTTTAAAGGTGAATACATCAGAAGTTTTGCCTTTCTTCCACAACCAGAGAATTAAAAAGAATGAAAAGAAATTTTAATGCACTCAGTAAGCCAAAAGACACCTCAGGGTATACATTATTAGTAGCCTAATGTGTTGAAAGCACTTTCTCCATTTGGTTGTCTTGCTTCATAAAGTGCCGTGGAGAGCAAGTGCATTCAGATACTGCACAGCTTATATTTGCCTGAGGAACAGAACAGAGTCAGAGGAAGGGGCAGAGGTGTGGGGTAGAAGAGAAGGATTCCAACCATTCCAGGACAGGTTTAAGAAGTTAGAGCAAATAAGCCCAGAGAGGCAAAACAACAAATGATCACTAAGCTGCAGAGGAAATTAACCCCAAATACTTGGGACTTGCCATTTCTCTGCTGACAAAAGGTATTCTGAAACTCTGTGGCAAGGTCTTTATCTCCTAAAAATACCTGGGGTGGTATTTTTAGGAGATAAGTGGCAAACATCTGTGGGGGTAATCTGAAATGTCTGAAGTTATGGCTGTGTTGATCACCTATGTGGGCACCAACATGATTGCAGGGTGTTCTGTTGGTTCTTCTCACCAGTTTGTTTATTTCAGAGAATGAGTTAATTACATCCGAGACTTGTTTCAGGCTGTCATTGAGGTCATGAAGTCAGGCTTGAAAAACTGAGAATGAGGCACCTTGTTTCATTCTCATTTCCCAGTGCATGGTACTCTCTGACTTACTGGACTGAAAAGCTATTAATTTCCTTTGAGGATTAGTACCTTTTTGAACAGTTTCTAATGAGTGTGTGAAGTTCTCTGCTTTTCTCCTTTTTTTTTTCTAATTGTTTACAATTTTTTTTAACAAATTTTGCAGGCTATAAAAAGGCATTTGCCTAATGATACCAGTCAGGAGCTCTAGTACAGCGAATCAAATGAAATTTTTCTTTACTATATTTATGAAATCACTTGATACAGGTTTTGGCTATAAAAATTGTATGAGACAACTTTTTGTTGCTCCATCTCTTTCTGAAATAAAGCCTGCAATCCTTTACAATATGAAATAGTGTCTCAGAAGCTATTAATCACATATATTTGATCAATATTAAAATGAATATACATTTTTATATCTGATGCATGTAATAATGTAATTCTTATTCCCCAATTTTGCTTTTTTTATGAGGCAATTACCAGTTATGTTTGGGTAGTTTGTCAAGAGAGCACTTTATGTACTAAGGAGTACATAACAGGATCCTAAATTCTACTTTTATTTGAGACCTCCTGTGATAGGAAGGACGGTTACTAATTTTTAGACACACAGAATGAAGAAATCATAAAATACTGCTGGAAAGGAGGCAACCAGGCAGTTAAAGAATACCTGTCCATCTCACCTGTGACTACTTAAGAGTTCAGTGTCATAAAATACAACATAAAATGCAGCTGGGGGATAATTTGATTTGAGTTAATCCTTACACTTACTTTTAGCCATATTAGGAGAAGGGTGATGTAAGGTCAATGCAGATACACAATTCAACTTATCCACATGATAATTCCAATTGTTTTCATAAGTCTACTTCTTAAAAGTCAGAAGGAAAACCTTATTTATATTGCTAATTACTAATAGATGTTCTACTTCTCTTCCAGTGTGATGCATTGAAATCACACAAACAGTAAAAAGTATCATTTTAGCCCACTATTCCCAATATACACTGACCATTCAAATAATAGGTCACATTGTTCAGAGGTAGATTTAAATATACAAATCTATGTAGATGTCATATATTTGCATGTTTCATTAGTTTCCTGCTTGTACAGATGACAAATCTTGATAAAAAACCAAAGTAAAATAGTAAATGTCCAAATTCAAAAAATGTTTATTAGTCTGTTGGTGAACAAACACAGGAGTTTATGGCTGTTTACTCCAGGGAAAAATCTGTTACCTGCCTAGCAGAAAATATTGTTTTCACTGTGTTTATTTCCTAAAGCAATTTTGTAAAGTAATAAAAAGGATGAAAAACTACCTGTGGTGTGTCAACATGCTGGCCCTTCTCACATAATTCAGTCGATTTAACGTTGTTAAAGGAGTTTCAGCAGTTCTTCTTTTCTGGTATCTGATTGCCAAGGAGCTAGACTTCCCTTTTTATAACTATTTTCTACTTTAGCTGAATTAAGTAATGTGACAGAAATGGTAGCTGTTTGTCACTAAAAAGCAAGATCCTCTCCACCCTATCTCCCAATATAATAAAGGGATATTAAAAAATAAGTATTTAATACTTATTATATTATTATATTAAAAATTATTATAGTTAAAAATTAGTATTTAAGATTTGAAGGAAGTGAACTTATCCTCCTAATATAGGCAGTTCCTTCTATTCCATTAACTATATAAAGGCTGCAGATATCTCCAGAGGATAATTCCATCTCCTTAAATTAAACATTTACCTCTCTCACTTCTAACAGGAAATGGCAGGAGGGTACTTTAGCATAATAGCCTACAGGTTGGTGGAGTCACCCTGACATGTGAGACAGGAGCTCTCTGTGCTACTTAGCCTGCAGCCTGATGCCATCTGCCTCACTGCTGGCCAAAAGATCTCTGGGGAGAGCACAGGGCTGAGGCTGTGCTTCTCCTTCCAGAGGCTCTTCTCTGTGCTAGCCATAGAGCCACATGTAAAATTCTTGCCAATGCTGTTGACAGGGGGCTCATCCACACTGTCTGGTGAGGTTCATCCAGAAGGAATATTGCTTAAGTGAAGCAGATAAATACTTATCTCCTGCAGCCTGAGTACTGTATTTTCCATATCCTGGGTGGCTACTCTGGTATTACCTACCATGACCGAATAGGACACTTTACTCCCTATACTACAGAGCAGATTTTATTTTTGCAGATTTTTTAACCCAACTTAATTCTCTGATTTTATAAACAGTGTGGTCCCACGAACAGTTGTTTTAGCACATCTGAAAGGCTGGGTACATAATGTGGATATACAAGCAGGATGAGAAAAGTTCACATAAATTTCTGCAACTAAGTTGTCCATGAAAGGGAAAGATCAGCAAAAATAGGCTGATGTAGGTGTCTTTAACTTAGCAGCTGGGGATTTTCTGTATTTGTGAATGTGGTACTCAGATAAGCCTTCTTTACCCCTTTCCCTTCTATTGCTGTCATTTGAAATTCCCTGAAGTTCTGAAAATTAATGAGAATGTCTCTAAGGTTTTGAGAAGAAATTAAAATCTGTGCTTCTTGAGATTCTCTCACCTCATAGGAAGTGTTCCACACCATTTTGGAGCATTTAGACTACTTAACTTGTGGCATAATTTGTGTGAATAAACCAGCTTCAGGGAAGTCAGATTGATGCAAAATGTTTTGGTCTGCATGAGCAATGGACTGATTCATTGCTGAATAAAGGGTGTAAATAAAAATATTTCTTATTTTTCTTTTCTTCTTTGCATTCCCATTCATTGTGGCTGCTATTTTCCCTTCCCAAGTGCAGATATACCTGGGGAAAATGATAGCCTTTTTATAGCACTTTTATTGTATAGGGAAGATACAAGTTTTACTGGGTGTTTCTGCATATATATTTGTTTAATATTTCTTCACTGGAATACCAGCCTACAGCAGCTGTGTAGATTTAGAAGAACTCCTATCATCCATTGCTCTGCTTTACTGTTTTGTCCAGAATGGAAAAAAAATGTTTATCTTCTCATATATGCATTATGAAAAAGATAAACTGAGGGTTCCCATTCATGGAGGAGGAGGGAGGTATTCAAAACATTGTGGAAGCAAACTGATTGAATAACCTTAACTCTCTCTAGAAGGTAAAGAAAGAATGTAAAGTTTAATCCTCAAAACCTTTAGTAAAGTGCATTTTATTGGTAAATGTCCACAGAATTGTGACTATCATTTTAATGAGGACCATTCACAAAGAAACATTCTGCTAAACAGACAGAAAGAGCTGACATTCAGATACCTGTTCTACTATTTCAGATTCCGTTTCATGTATTAATGTTATTAGTGATTTCCACGAAGTGTTCTGAGGTGTTGAAATGAGTTTTCGTGATACTCCAGATAACTGCAAAGAAAGTCATGAAGTCTTTTATTACAAGAGGAGTCATGGAAATGGAACTGCAAGTCCCAAACAAATCATCTACAAAACAGATCAAATATGAAACAAACAAATATGAAGCTTTATATTTATTAAATTTATTTGCTTTATATTTATTAAATTAAGTTCAAATGACCAATGACTACATCGATGTTTGGGCTTTCACTTGTACATACTTTTATGTGACGAAGATGTTACAGGGAGTGAATATATTACTTTTACCAAGTATGTGGTTTCTATGCCAGGCAAAAAAACCCACAGGTGGCTTCTCAAGCTTATATTTCAATATTATGTACATTCCATTTAAATGCTTTTCCCATTTTGTAACTGTAGCAGTATTAATTTTGAAGGGTTTTCTTTTTTTACATCATAAATAGAGTGTTTCACAAGAAGAAATATGTCCTTAGGCTGACATAACTCCTATAGAGTTGTGGAGCTAACATTCTTTTCCAGTTACTCTTTAAATAATTGATAAATCATGGTGTGTCTGATATCAGAAGTATTT
This sequence comes from Onychostruthus taczanowskii, assembly GCF_017590055.1. Classification (NCBI taxonomy): domain Eukaryota; kingdom Metazoa; phylum Chordata; class Aves; order Passeriformes; family Passeridae; genus Onychostruthus; species Onychostruthus taczanowskii. The sequence goes on from NW_024501459.1 coordinate 2,027,782, forward strand.
CCTTTTGCACCAGATTAACATGAATATATCTTTATATTGCTGTATAAACATAAACTGTATTTTAAAATATTATAGGAAGCTAAATCCTAAGATGCTGTTGACAAGCTGTTTTAAACAGATTATTTTTAAAGCTATGTTCTTAACGAGATAGTCAGTATACCTCTCCAGACTATTTAGCAGTGTATGTCTGCACCTTAATTAAGCTAACTACTCTTGCTGCAGCAGTATGGCTATTAGCTCATTCATTTCCAAACAGTAACCATAAACAGCATTTTCATCTAAAAATATAATAAGCAGCAGTCAGGAAAACAGAGTATGCAATTTGAGTTAAAGAGTATTCCCTGTTGTTCAAATAGCAAATAGAACTCTAGAACATCCAGGCTTGTAGACGGCTCTACAGTAAAATAATTTTCATTTACATAGCTGGATACATTGCATGCCAAACCTAGCTTAAAGCAATTATAGCTATCTGACCTCTGTTTAGTCTTCTGATCCAAAACCCTCTTCATTTTACTTTTCTAAGTTCATAGACCAAACCGAAATAAAACACATCTTATTTGTTTTATACTTACTTTTTTGTTTGTTTGTTTGTTTTTGTTTTGTTTTGTTTTTTAAAGAGTAGAAACAGACTCATGGAAACTTCATACTTCTGGTTATAATACCACTCAGTCTTTACAGTGGGGTGACTTAGGAGGCTGTTTGCATCTTGACCAGGTCAGCAGCAAATAATAAAGAAACCAACTTGCCTCATTCCTGGTCTGTGTAGCTTCACTGGCCATGTTAGGTTTATGCTGTCAAACTGCAACTCTGATACATGCTTTTTTCCCTTTGGATTTGAATATTGAATTTCATTAGCTCCAGAAATGTTACCCTTTCAGCTCCAGAAATGTTACGCTTTCATCTTAAAAAAAGATCTTGTGGGGTGTTTTTTTCTTTTTTCTTTTTTTTTTTTTTAATTTTTTTTTTTGTTTTGTTTTGTTTGTTTGTGGGTTTGTATCTTTTTTATGTTTACATCTTTTGTCCCAAGCATTAGAAGATTAGAAAAGTTCATATTAGTAAAGGGATTATTTTCAACAGTGCCAATCTTTTTGTCAGCTTCTTACTAGCTCTTTGTATTCTTTGTCTCTATCTCTGCTCAATCTCTGTGTTTTCTCCTGTTATTTCATTCGTATTTCCTGTTGAGCTCAAGGGAGTCTACCAATGCAGTGATACCAGTGCTAAATAACTATTACATTTTCTCATATTAATACTTTTATAATCAAAATGCACTAGATAGCCATATTTTCTGTAAGATGCATACTCTACTTATCTACTGGAAAGAAAAGGAAGTGTCATGGCTAAATGATTAACTCTTTAGTATCCCAAAACAGAGGAAATAAGTAGCATGGTAGAATTTGTAACTAAGAGTGGTCTTGGGAAATATCCCATAGAACCAGAAACATGATAGGACAATATGAGATCTCCTCAGCTGGCAAGCAGCAAGAGTGCAAATATTTTTCATATATACCACTAATAACAGAGAGGAGAAGAAAAGGGTTGGTTAACTCCATTTTGAAAAGAAAATTAGTGGCAGACAGTAAAAAGAAAGGAAAGATATTGAATGTTCTTTTTGATCAGAATTTACTCAAAAGGTCAGTTGTAAACATATGATTGTCACCATTGATAAGTGTCACACAATCTTGAATAAAGTCAGATCTTAGAAACCAGAGAGGATATTAGGTATACATTAGTGAGAAGCATTTTAGATATATGCATTCCAAGAACACCCTCACTACATTACTTAAAACCTACAAGAGATTGAGCTTCTATTCTAAATACATTTGCTAAGTACAGGAAGTTTCTAAATGAAATAAATAGCAGTAAATTAGAAGTTATAAATTTTGTGTGGCACAGAACAACGAGTGCATATGGTTTCAGAGTAAAAATTCTCTTCATATAACTTTATTTCATTGCTGGTTTTCTTTCAGTTGTGACCAGCTCAAAACAAAATCTTGCAAATTGTAATGTGTGTGTTAACATCCACCTAATTACTGCTAGGAGCAGTTAGTACTGATGCTGAAAGAGTAATTCTGTATTTGATGGAATTTGTGCCTTCATGCGTCTTTGGGATTCTCTTCTTTGGTTTTGAGCTTATGCTCTCACAGCAGTCTATGTTTTATAGAATAGGCATGATACTAATCAGATATGTAGTCACTTTGTTCAGTTCTAATTTCTTAAAATTACACACTATTTTTTATATACTACTATTTTAAGAGTTTTTATAATAATGTCAAATTTATGTAGTTTATTCTCTCATTGAGACAATATATAATAATGTAATCTCATACAATTTTACTTATTATACAGCATCTGTTTTTGTTCCAGCTTGACATAAATGCATTTCACTTGTAAATTATAGCTTTTATGTTCTAGTTATGCCACTGTCTTCATTATACCTTTGTTGAATAGTTTGTTTCCTGGATTTTCTTTTAACTATAGTGCTGGAGTAATTTTCTCTGTAAGTGTGTGTGTACCTTTTTCTTTCAGGAAAGATAATGTCCATAATTGACAATTAGAATTTCACTAAAGTAATGAGAGAAGACATTGTGAAAAGAATAAAGAATATTTTTTAATTGATTCCAGTAATTTAAGTGTCATAAGAACGATTCTTCCTTTGATATCGCTTTTAATGTTGAAACTCAGAGAATTGTACACATCTTGCTGTCTTGAAAATGAGGGATACTATTATTTGTATTTATTAGCTTATGGCATTATAGAATCTTAGAATATCAGGTTAGAAGGGGACCTCGAGGATCATCTGATCCAATCTTTCTTGGCAAAGGCACAGTCTAGACAAGATGCCCAGAACTCCATTCAGGTGAATCTTAAAAGTATCCACTGCTTCCCTGGGGAGGTTATTCCAATGACTGATTGTTCTCATTGTAAAAAATTTTCTTCTTGTGTTTAATCAGAATCTCCCTGGGAGTATCTTGTACTCATTACCCCTGGGTTTTCCCTGTAACTCCTTGTAAAAAGGGTGTCCATCTTTGTAATCACCTTTTAAATACTGGAACATGGTAATAAGGTCTCCCCTAACCCCTCTATTTTCAAGGCTGAGCAATCCCAGTTCTTTCAGCTTTTCCTTATATGGCAGGCTTCCCAGTCTTTTGATTGTCTTTGCGGCCCTTCCATGGACCCTCTCTAAATCGTGTTTGAACTACAAGAAATACTGATAGAGCAAAAATCTATACTTTTGACTGAACAATCTCCTTTACTGCTGAAATGCAATTAGACAGGGAGTTGCTGTTCTGAAATCTGTCCAAAATGCACACTTAAGTAAAAGTCATATATAAATTTTCTTGTAGCATCCTCAGTGCCTGTCTTAGCCATTCTTAATGCCAATAAATGGGAGGGTCAAGAAAATCCTATTAATCTTAGCTATTATACTTCTTCCTATTGAAGGATAAAAAGATCCTATCAAAAGCAAGAAAAATATGCCATCTATTATTAGTGCCAGTTTAACAATATTGTTAAAATTAAATGGCTCCTTAGCACACTTCTCAAAGAAGAATGAAAAAAAAAAAAGTCTGAGATGAAAATTAATTCATTTATGCAAAAGCTTTTACCCTACTCTTTTTTCTTCCTTGACATCTTCTACCCCTTGGCCTACATGTCATCCATGGTCCCACTGAACATACAGCTCTTTACACTTGTATTTGACAATAATGATCAGTATTTGAGCATTCCTTTTCAGAAATACAAGAAGATATTTAAGAAAACCCATATTTACAGAGATTTTTGCATACTATTGTATAATGAATTCTTAGTTATGAGGTGAAATTGGAGATCAATAGAGAAAACTGTATTCCTTAGAAGGGAATAAAATTCAAGACTTTTTAAGCTAATGGCTAAGCAGCTTGTTAAGGGAAAGAAGGTTAAAGAGAGTCCAATCTTTCCTATTTATGGCAATCTGGAAGCTTTATTGCAAAAGAGTTTCCCATTAAAAGTCAGCTCAGTGTTAGAGTGAGCCTGTGATCAATCTGAATGCGGAGTAGAGTGAGGCCTATTCTTGTATCAGGAGGAAGGGCACGGTGTATTTTATAAAATATGAGGACGTGGCTTTTAACTATACAAGCACTACAAAGTAATTTTGTAGTGTTTCAAGTGAAATTTAAAATGATCAGTTATGCAGATGAATGGGGAACTTACAGCAGAAACAGGTAATGAAAAAACTCAGCTTTTATAACGATTTTACATATGAAATTTATTTTTCTTTTGTAATATAAAATTTAGCAATTGTGTTAATGCCAAGTTATTATCATGTGAACCTAATTCTCAACACCTGTTTCATTTTATGTCAAGCAAATTATCTAAGTAATGTAATAACAAGTTATTTTTTTAGCTTACATGAAGTTTATCTGATGCTGTCAGCCAAATAGTCTCATAAATATTGCTGTTATTCCTGAGAGCTTCAAGATAATAAAATTGTGTAATTCTTTTAGACCGAAGAAGTGAAATGTGATATGACACAACAAAGACAAGGTGTTTCTATAATTTTATTTTTAATCCACTCAAACTAAAGTAAATGAATGGGTTGATTATAGAGTGGCGGAAGATATAACACCTGTAAAGACTAAAGAAAACCTCTTTAGCTTTGTTGCCTCAGGTATTTGTCTATTCTACTGGCAACTGGCCAATTTAATGAATTTTGAAATCAGGAATTTATTTAGACTGGTATGCTGTGGTGTAAGTATTAAATGTATTTTAAAATCACTAGCTACATTTCTATTAGGTTCTGTCAATACAGTTGTCTCCTTTTGTATACAATTGTATATGATGTGATGGTGTAAAATTCCTCATTTCTTTTGTTATTGTAATACCCCTTTTGTCATATTAAATGCTGGACTGTGAACTGCAAATGTTATTATCTGTTCAAAATTGAGGAATTCTGAAACAATCCAAACTTGGCAAACTGTTAACTCTTCATGAGCAAAGTCATAAGATTGTCTACAGACTGAGAGCAGCTGAATAAAATACATTTAGTTGCAGTCTTCAACAAAATGCTTTATTCTATTTCAGTCCACTCAGACTGAAAAGACCAGGTGGGAAAGAGGGACCTAAAAGGAAAGGAGCCATTTGACTCAGTAAAGAAGTGGCTCAAAAGCTGTGGCTAGAACTTCTAGGGGGAAGGCATAAAAGGAGAGTAATGACCTTCAGCAAACATATCATATACAGAGCAAACCTCTGATGAAAATGTCAGTTGGGTTGTGATGGATTTTTCTTCCAATACTTCCTAACAGTTCAATTGGAAACTTTAAGTGGGAACCAAAAGTATAGGTGTCTAAATCCAAATATTAAACCGAATTTGTAGGAGTTATGGTTTGCAGTTCCCTTCCCAAAGAAGGCTGAGGAGGGAGGAAGATGTCTCAGCTGTAACGTGTGTGCTGGTGAAATCTCTTAAGAAGTAGTTAGAGAAATTGCAAAGGAAAGCTGACAGAGAGGGTGAAATCTGGAATGGGGCTGTGGAGAAGGTGATTGGTAACAAGCCAGGAAAATCTACAATAGCACCTACTGTGATTGAGGAAAACCTAGCTAACAAGACATTTCATCTCACAGATTTTCTTCATAGGGAAATGATTCCCTCCTCAGTCAGTGATGCATTAAGATCCTGCCCACAGGAGCTGAAGATTCAAGCCTAATGACAGAGTAAATTAAAAATAAAATGGAAGCCTGGCAGGCTGGAAAAGCTGTGAGATTAAGGATCATTCGTCCCTTGAGGAAATGATGTATTGGTTGGTCATGAGTGACTCACTCCTGTGTATGATGAAAACTTTGGTCTAGTGTCTGGACCTGATATTGTGGGAAGTCTTCTGTCTACCAGGAGCTTAAATCTGAGGGATGTTGCAAAAGCCATCTAGTCAAATGACAATTACCTGGTACTGCTCATTCATGCAGGCATGACTGATTTCAGTGTTACTCTAAGCAGATAAAAAAGTGGCTGCAAGATTCTTGGAGGAAGGCTGAGGGGATCAGAGCTGTTGTAATGTGCTTGTCAGTTCTCCTGGTCATTCAGGAAAAATGTGTGTCATTCAGTGCTCATAAGCACTACCAAAATAGGCTCTGGCTTTTTGACTATAACATGAACTTGTAAGAAAATACAGAGTGAAATGGAACTGGCTTTGCCTGAAGAAAAGAAAAATGTTTCAATTTAAGAAAAACTACACAAAGGACAAGCAGTTTGTTCTTTGGTTCTGTGATGGATTATATGAGAAGCAATGGGATTAAACTGCAAGTGGAAAGAGGTCTGGTTCAATATAAGGAGAACTTCCAATGCTAAGTAGAGGTGTATTTGCTAATAGAATGACTTCTGAGGCATTAAAAGATTCATCATGGCAGGACTCTACAAATGGGCTCGACAAACAGCTTTAACGATTGAGTTGCTTTTCAGCAACAGTTGCTGTTCTGTTATCATAGAATGAACAAATTCATATCAGTGCTTGCAACCTGCATTCAGAAATACTAGGATAAGATAAACTGTGGATACTATTAAAGTTTTTCCCCTGTCATTCTGGGAAAAATTCTGAAAGTAAATACTATATACTGGGTATTATATAGTCTAAATGTTAAGTTGTAATGAAATGGTAAGTGAAAAGTAAAATTGAAGTTGGGCTTATCTATAATATTTAATTGCCTTGAAAAATCAAGAGGTAATGAAATCTGGTATTTTACACTAGGAGAGACATATAGATCAATTTTTAATAATTTAATTTAACAGTTTAACTCTCGTTTCTGCTGGAAAAATGACATGGCTTCCTTGCCCTGTAGTAATAAGTAACACCAGCTTTTTTAACTCTTAGTGTGATTGATACTGCCATAATCATACTCCAGCGAGCAACTACTATTATGATATAAGCCACAATTATCCAGTTGCATTTCATTATCTGAAGCAATGATTCTGGTGTCTCCTTCTGGGTCAGGTTTTTTTCATATCATTTCAATTCTTCTTGTTCACAGTCCTTCTAATACGCCTTCAGTACAGAGAGACATGTTTCTTACTTTCAGATGGGACCATAACAGCTTCTTCAGGCACTGGATTTAATTTGTTTTCAGTGTTTCTGATAGTATGCATGTTGCTGTTGGTTTTTTATTTATGGATATTCACTGTTATAAAGCTGTTTGTAACACATGAATCTTCTTTAATGAGGCGCAATAGAAATATTTTCATTAAGGTGACATCCAGTTTTAGGAATGCCTGTTAAATATTGCAGGATTAAGTGACACCATTCATCTGTCTAGTGAAAAAAAGCACAACACTTTCTAAAAAAGAAAATTTTAATTGGAGTAAAATTAATTTCAGTTCTATTATTGGAACATCACAGATGTTTGAAGAGTAGGTTTTGTGTTTTTGTCCTTAGGGCTCCCACTATGCTTCTGTGTAATAGGCACAAATCTGGTATTTCTTTCTGATATCCATCCGTTACTTCTGTGCTTGTAGTGTTCAATGTATCACTGAATCCTTTTGAGTGAGAGAGAAAAAGGTTTAATAATATGCAGGTTTGTGATCACATTTCAGATGGCCGTTTGTGCTTTGATAGTGTTTTTATGTGTCCTAAGTTAATAATAATTCTCAATATAAAAATATTTTCTTTCTGAAGTTCAATACTTCTCTTAGGAATGATTTGTATTCATCTGCTTCTGTTTTTGGAGGTGCACTTCTGACTTTTACTAGCTATATTTTGTTGACCCCAAAAGTATTTATCAAATACCTGCATTTATTGGAACTCACCAAAACATGGATGATCTCTGCTTAATTTGTACAGGTGGCTAATGAAGGCAGTCAGTAGGATTTAAAAGGAAGCTTGTAGAGTTCTGCTTTCCAGATGTGACCTCAAGATTATCTCAGGCCTCTCTTCCTCTACTCCTATATAAGATTAAAATGAAACATTTTAGTTTCCGTATGGATTAAGATGATTCATGAGAACTGTTAAACTGTACCAGAATAAAGATCCATTTAGTCCTGTGTCTGGTGATAACAGAAGAATAGTTATATTTCCTTTTATCTTTCCAGCCATCTGCTACTTTAGGACTTCTTCAGACAGCTGATTAGGGACTTCCTGAATAATGCCTACTGTGTCCTCATTGTTTATAAACTTTACAAATATTTGATTGCTTTTTAAATTTTTATTTTTTTGGCTTGCAAGAGAGATTTTATAACATTGATTATATAAGCTGAAACATATCATCTTGGTTCTCACTTTTGTTCTCATCTAGGAACCATAGTGAGGATGACTCAGCCTGCAGGTATCTATAGGAACAGACTGGAAGGCAGAGGTCATGCTTGTGCTTATGCATTATTCAGTGTTGAATCAAGCCTCTCCTCTATGTAACTGTTCGTACATTCTGAGTTTTTCCCTTTCTTCCTTCAAGAAGTTTATGCTGAGCTCCTTCAGGCTGAGTGTGTTTGCAATCCAGTGTGACTAGTCTTGACAAAAATCCAACTAGGACATGAAAATTCTAGGAATGATGGAAGTGATCCCAGTCTTTTATCCTTTGAAGCACACAGCTGGTAAAATGTGATCAACACACGACAGAGAATGGTGCTATCACTGAAATGATGGAAGTAATCCCAGTCTTTTATCCTTTGAACCACTCAGCGGTAAAATGTGATCAACACACGACAGAGAATGGTTCTATCACTGGTAGGTCAAGAGGCAGATGTGAATTAAATACTTCCTATCCTCCCATATTTTCCAGAACATATTGGCTGATCGTTTTGCATAACTTAGCTTATAGGGATTTTTAGTGTGAATTCTAAAATCTACTGCAGCTTGTTAAACCAGCACCAAGAACTGCTATATTTGTTCTATAGGCAATTATTTAATGCATTCACCAATATATGATGTATTTTGTGGGGGTTGCATGATTCTTTCAAATCTTCTCTGATTCTTTAATGGACATAAACTCTTGGATAACAAAATTTCACAGTCTTACCACAATTTCCCTATCCCATTGAGTAAATAAAAACCTAGCAGGGACAGAAAGTAAGACTAGCCAACTAGTAATTTGAAGTGGTATGTACTCTTTCTTATTCAGGAACATAAGATTATCACAGCATGGACTCATGTTTTCTTCCAGATCTTAATGATCTAGCTTCCTCTTTGGAATCACTTAACATCCCAATGGCACAAACTGTATTGTCGCTTGTCTTCATCTCTATGCATGAGATGAAGAAGTATGTAATGGATTTACATTCTTCTCAAGCTATTCTATTTTAATCACCTATTAATGGATGTGAGTCAGCAGTTGTGTAATGTAAACAATTGATAGAGAAGGTTACAGAGTCTAAATTGTTTGGGGAAGTCCATATCAATGGCTAGCATAAATTAAAATAATAAAAGGTTCTTTTAAACTGGAAAATGACTGTGACCTGCAAAATTATATGATATCTACAAACTGCAAGAAAATGAGAGATCAAATCATGTGTGAAAGCATGGGGAGTATCTTATTTACTGCCTAAGTCAGCAAAAGGCTGAGCAGGCACTGGTGTTTCATATGTTGCCTTGGCTGTTTCCCTAGGTACTCCAATGGAATGGTCTCTGTCCTAACAACTAACACCTACTCTGTTATTCTTTCTTCTAGGACCAGATGTATTGCCCGAGTCTTAATTGTCTATTAGTCATCTTTCCCATTAACCCTTTAGAACTTTGAGTCTAATTTACAGTATAGTTTGTCATGAAAGAGGATCGAAGTGAGTGTGGTACACATAGAGTTTTCAAACACCTGATTGCTTCTATTTAAATTTTTAAGGATTGGAGAAACCTGGAATCTCAAGATCTTTACTACTTTTAAGAGTACTTGTGCTTACTGAAAGATGCATTTCCTCATCATCTCATGGGGATCCTGTGATTAAATTGGAATAGCAGATTTCATTAATATAAATAGGTAAGAAAGGGGAAAAAAACCTTAATAAATAGTAGTTTTCAAATTACACTTTAAAATCCTCATATGGAAACTGAAAATAAATATTGCTGTGCTATTGGCCCCAAGAAGGTCTGAAAATCTCTCAGAGGAGTGAACAATTCAGTTCAGCTTTAACTGAGTGTGAAAATTTAAAACACAGCTTTTATGAGCTTAATCAGCTGCATTTCAGCAGAGGGCAACAATAATAGGCTACAATTCATGGAAAAAGATAATAGTATGGCAGTATTCTACTGCATTACTGCTTCTCTGGCACGAAGATTTTTAAATAATAAAATTTAAAAAGCCCCAAACATTTGCAATCGTTGTGCACACCTGAAGCCAAGGTCTGCTCATTTGTGTACCTGCTGAGAAGTGCTGTGTTCCGTGTTCTTGTTTGTTTCCTCTGCAGAGCAGTTACAGCCATCACTGAGAAAATATCCATCTGTGGTTGCAACATCTAGTGCATCAAAAATGACTGAATTTGGCCATGGGACATTTTACATTACGTTCCACTTTATATCATCTCCCTGCCCAGTATTCTTGATGTCTATGATATCCAAACATACTGTGAGATGAATTTTTGGAACATAGCTAGTAAAATGTATTTGTACCATTAACAATCAGTTATATTTTGAATCAATCTTCTTTGACAGCTTTCACTAAAATATATTCTTCCCATCCCTGAAAGTTTTCAAAGCCAGAGCTCTGGTTGGAGCTCTGAACAGCCTGGTCTTGTGAAAGGTGTCCCTGAGCATGGTAGGGGGTTGGAATTAGGTGACCTTTAATGTTCCTTCCAATCTAAATCACTCTGTGTTTCTATGATACCACTATTAGTCTTGTATTATCACCACTTATCAATTTCCTTGTCAGATGCAAGATACTGCAGTGACCTTTTTTCTGATTCCTTCCTCCTCCTTCCACCTCGAATTGATCATCAATTCCCAAATCACTTTCTCTATGGTGTTCTTAGATTTTTTTTCCTAATTTGCATTAATGGAAATTGAATCAGAATAGAATATCATCCATCAGCACCTGGTTTTTTGTGTTTGAGGTAGAAGCAGGTAGTTCTTGCTAACTTCAGATCAGCCTACATTGTATTTGTCTTCAGACAAGTGTTTGTTTTCTAGCTTCTTCTTCTGTCTACTTTTGTGCCATTCCTGATTTTTAATTGCTCTGTACAAACACATCTTTATAAAGAATATTCTCAGAACACCTCTGTTTTTAAAGTATAATATCTCCTGTTTTTTATTTACTTTATTTACCTTTATTTTATTACTTTATTTATCTGCTGGTGTTTTATTTAGAAATATTACATTCATGTATATTTGCAGTGTGTTGAACTGGTGAAAACAAATTTTATTTAATTGCATCAGTAATACTATGTGCTTAATTACACATAGTATTACAGCGAGTTCAGTAAAGTTATGGAAGACTGAAACAATATTTCTCTTTTAGATAACTAGTAAAGTAACTGAAGATTTTTTTGTCTCCTTTCATTTCTGGAAAATGTTTACTTATAGGTTTTAAGGACCAAATAATTTAGGTCTGGAAATTAAATTTTACTCAATATACATTGTAACATGCTGGGAAGAACATATGTGTGCTGCCTAATTGTTGAACTTTTTTATTCTGTAATATTCAGTATTTATGCACATGAATGATAAACATTTTGGTGTTCCTAAAACTAATCATACTTAGCAGTTTTTAGTTTCAGGTAGACTTGAACAACTATAATGCAACTAAAGTTTTGAAGTTTCTGTAAAAGAATTTAAAATAATGTATTTCAAGAAATCACCTTATATACCTAAAAAACCCCATAGTTTAATTGTTTTAATTAATCAAAATAACAACAGTTAAAACAACCATGTAATGTAGGTGCTTAGATTGTATTTTAGAAAATGAGCTGGAAATTTTTGAATGAGAAAATGATGTTTCAAGTATGTACTTACATTTTAGAAGAACATTGACTGTACACAATGTACCTAATATACTTTGTACCTGTTAAAAAAATGCAATCTTTGTGTTTGAATTAAATAAAAACAATCCTAAATTATTTAATATGTAACTGTAACTTTCCACTAAGTAAACATTTTCAGTATTTTGTTTAGAAAAGTAAAATTTCTTTTTCTTAACATTGTACTTTCAGAATTTAAAATTTTCAGGCTTTTAGCTATAGTCTCTCCTTAGATTACAATACATACAATAGTTTCTACTAACACAAACAGGGATTTATCATGCTGGAGTAATTAATGTTTGATTTAGGAATAAATCCCAGAAGTCTTCAAGTATTTTTTAGATCAAAAAAAGTGGGTTTTATCTGCTTTTTATTTTAAAAAAAATCACATTAGAGAGGTGGTATCTTGTATGGATTAAATTTATCCATATCCATATGTTTCTTTGTTCTTTGAATGTCCTTGTTCCTCTAATGCTTCTCCTTAACTAGCATTGAAGAAAGAAGGAAGGGTAGAAATGTTCTTCTGACACTTTTGAGGCAGGATACATTTGAAAACCAACTGAAATTAGTTGCCATTATGTTCTTCACAGTGGGAATTATCCTTTGATAGCAAAATTGTGGGATGTCAGTGACACATGCTCAGTATTTGAATGAGGAATTCAAAGAGCTTGCGACTGCAGTCTGGTTCTGAATTCTGCAAAGCACATTGCCAGCACATCTCTGCATGTTGTTTAGGGACAATATTGTAAACACTGGAGGAAATTCGGTGGTGATTCTTCTTTTCTTCTAAAAAGATGTTGCAGGTTGGTTGAAGCAGTTTAATGTTATATTGTGTTTTCAGGGCTTTTCAGCTCATTCAGTTACATTCCATACAGAGACCTAGTTGACAATGTCTTTAATTTAAGTATGTTTTTATTCTAGGTATTAGGTATCTGTCATTGAATGCACATTTTAGATTTACTAGGTTGTCAAAAGCTTTCAGAGCTTATGCTTAAAAAAACCCTTTTTTTTTTTTTTTTTTTCCTAGTAATGGTAGGAATGGGTATGTTCTACACATAATTCTTTTTGTATTGGACACTTGTGCTAGAAAGCTGGCAATGTTTGTTCAGACGGGGTCCATGAACTGCGGGGCTAAACAGAAGCTTGTAACGAATTAGGTGTCTCAGCCTGGTTTTCTCTTTACTTTTCACCTAAGGACATTGTTGAACGTTTTAAGAAAAATTACTTGAACAATTATCAGAACTGATTTTGTGTACTTGATTTTGCACCTAGGATAAAAGGATAGAGTAAATGATGTTTCCAAAGCTGTTCCAACCCAAATCTTCATCATTCCTTAAGGAAAGGAGGTTGCTTAGAGTTTGATGACTTTGGTGGTTGGCAGTAACTTGCTATGAAATAATTTTGAGTTAAATCTTCTAATATGAAAAAAAATTAATTTTTTCTAATAATTTTCTGTTCTAATAATAAGAAAAAAAAAGGAAATTACATAGTGTTTCAGAATTTAGAAATAATTTTGTGTGTATGCACCTCTCTTGGATTCTAAATAGCAGAATGAACCCTGTGGTTCATGACCACAGAAATATGCCATTGCTCAAATGAGCTTGCCAAAGTTTCAGTTCATTTACGGCAGGAGATTTTATTTTCTTTTTTCCAAGCATAATTTGGAAGGGAGGGTCTAATATATGTGTCTAAAATCCAGTTGGGGTTTTTTTTGTTTTGTTTTTCATTCTAGTGGCTGAGTATTAATCTATTTCTTTATTCATTTTTATAGATTAAAAAAATCAACAGGAATTTTCCCGTAAACCAGCAGGTAAGAAAAAAGAACAATTTGGGTTTTTCAAATTCATAATTCTAATTCTCACTTGAACTATCTTTAATTGTGTGCTAGTTATTCATTATTCTACCTGAAGAATTCTCAGTAGATTTTCTTTAGAGAATACCTTGGTGTTTTAACTTTCTCAACTCAAAGGGAATTGGAGTGTTTCTTCAAAGTAAGAACATACCTAATCTTTTCAAATTAACTTATTTGATGAAGATATATATACTTTTCTTCAGATTGTGTCTTACCAATTTTACTATAAAACAGGAATGTTATCGTTATCCTTCACAGAATTAGCCAGAAGAAATCAATGTTCCAAAATTCTGGAAATTTTCTTCTTTTTGCCTATTGACAAATGCAGGAATAAAAAAATTAATATCTACACTACTGTTTAAACAAAAGATGAATAAAAGTTACCAAGGTAAAACTCAGTACACTGTACAGTTAAGTATGTATATGTTGTGTATGACAACTATTAATTATAAAATGATAATTTCCACACAAAGAACCTTGTTAAGGAGAAACAGAGCAACCTGATTCATAAGAAGGAAAAAATTGCTTCCTCATACAAGGAGAAAATATGTATAGGACTGAGCTGTAAACTTGCCTTCAAGAGGATGTATTTGAGGAAGAAAAGTGCTTTCACCTCCCTTACACCAAATCTTCAGTTAGCCAACATATTTCTCAGTTCCCTTTCTCTGGTCCAACTTTATTTATATGGAATTGCACTGAGTGTAGTTCACAAAGGAGGGAGTTACTCCTATTTTGTTTTCTATTTTCTTCATGAGATGATGCACAAATGTAAAAAATTAATGAAAATAATATAGTACTACTAATATTAACAATAATAACAACTATATGTGTAAGTATAAATGAAGCTACAATAGATGAAGTTAGTATTTGCATTTGGAAATTTTTGTAATAATTTGTATAACATCAAGTGCAGAGAGTGCAAAGATATGCTCCTATCTCAAAAGAAGGAAGATGATACTGCCTAATGAACAAAAAGCAGTTAATTGGTTCCATTTTCACTGTTATGATTCACCCTGAACTTATCTCTTTGCTTTCATTACTATAAAAAATAAAGACAAAAATATATAAAAAACCGTTAAAATGTCCCACCACTCTAGCATATAATTTAGGAATCTCTGCTGTTTTGGAACCCTTGTCACATGGGGTCAACAAGGCATTTTATTCTGCATTAGAACTCCTGTGGAAAGCAAAAATATCTTTCCTGGCTTGAATAGCTGTTTGGCCATGCTCTCTGTCAGGACAGCCTGCAATTATAATGCATTCATCTCTCATCAGCACCAATCATTATACTCCAAAGGAATTACTGTGGAGCACTTCAAGAAACTCAGTCAAAAGGTCAGACTGGAAAGAGAGGCTGATTTGATTAGCAGTGAAACTGGAAAGGTCTTGTTGCCTGTCAAATACTGGAGAAGAAAAAGGTTTACTTATTTCTTGATGTCTGAAATTTCAGGGAACATTGAATTCAAAACCAGATTTCCTTTTTGTCTTACCTTATATAGAGAGGATTGTAGTTTTTTTATCATAAAAGAAGTTAAGAAAACTCACCTAATTTAAATGAAATGGTTAATATCTTTCAGTAGAGTCAGAAAAGGCTACAAAGATGTAAGGTTAATTTCTGTCTTCATGTTCAGCAAGTATTAACACGGTATGCAGAGAATAAACAGGAATCTTTACTTGTTATATCAACACATCATTTACCTCAAAATTAAAATACCATCTCAAATAGTCTTGTCATCTTGATGTTTTAAAATAAAATAAATTTTTATCTAAGAGGTTGAACAGCTAGTTTTAACTTCTTTCTGCAAGCACATGATGAACATGAAAGCTGTCTTCATCCTGTTATACTTTTTTTTAAAAAAAAAGGTGTGTATATTTAATTTCACTTAACAAATACCCCAGGTTTTTTTTAATGAGCACTAGCTGGGCAATTTAAGGTTATTTTCACTTAGAATTTTTATACATACATATGTTGATTTTAATTAGTTAAGTAAAATGGAAGACAGTTGTCAAGCTAGAGTCAAGGAAACAATCCTTAGGATTTCTTAATAAAAATATTCTTGATATGGAGAAGACAATAGGAGCATAGACAGATCCATTAGCATTACAGCGAGGAAATACCTGCAAAGGTGTGTAAGATGCTGCAGCTCCAGTAGTGTTATCCAAACATCTCAATGTTGCAGCAAGTTAAAAAGATAAAAGAAAAAGTAATTAGAAAAGACTTGTTGAGAGCGCATAATGTGGCAGATTTCCTGTAATGTAGTAATTGTGAAAGTAGGTTTGTCTCGAAAATCGTTAGAAAGATAAGATATATTAATTAAAATTTAAAGATCAAATGTGATGTGTATCGATAAGAAGATGGTAATTATTTGGACAGCATGAAGCAATAAGAGGTTCTCAGAATGATGGCAGTACATTTAATAGTGGTGGAAAGATGATGCAAAAATGCTGGAAGAGGACCCCACAGACAACAAAAAAAAATTGAAGAAGATTTTGGGACAAGAGGGAAATAAAGCTCCCCCTCTCTGAGTTGAAAGTGATGATGAAAAGAACACTTGAAATGGTAAAAGATAGAAAATTAGATGTGTTTTCTATATTGGAACTGTATGGATTACATACATTTACACTGGATGTAAATAGTAACATTTAAGAGTATAATAGCAAGTAGTTGAGAAAAAAAAATAATTTTGGACTCAAAATATATTGACTATTTCAAATATGCACTAAGAAATATGACCTTGTCAACAAAATATCCATAAATGCAGAGAAAAAAATCATATAGACCTCGTAGCAAAGAGGCACAGAGACTGGAATATTTCAAGGCTTCAGCCAGAGGCTTCTCTAGTTGATCAGCCAGGATGGGAGTGGAAACATGGGCATGTTTCCTTTTCTTGGAGCTCCTGACCTCTGTTGAGCTGTTACATTGATTACAGCAAATGTCAGCTCCTGCAAAAGCCATCATTAGGCAGGTGAGTTTTGAAAGGCATCATCGACTCCCTGCTAGCTCTTTCCAAATGACAGGTCAGTAAACTGTGGTGGTGTAATGAGGACAAGCACTGCCCATTCCTTTTCAATTCCCAATCTTTTCGTTGTCCACCGTGAATTTGCAAATGTGCTGATCTCAGCTGAAAATTGACTTGATAGCATCTAGAGAAATGAGCATTAGGCAGTCCTTATAAAGCCTTCTGATCCTTTTCAGAGTGAGAAACCAAATGCAACCTCCAGCTACTAGGGATTTTACTATACATTATAACTCTCATTTTCTATTTGGGATTCATTGGGATTTGGCTTTTACTGGTTGCCATGCCAAGAGGATGAATTAGCAATATCTGGCTTAGATACACAGTGGAATTCAAGGTTTAGGTATAAATCTTAGTCTGGCCTGCAGTTCACCTCTTCCTGTCCCTACATGAACAAGTAAGTAAAATGTTCACCAGCTGCAGATGGGAAAGTCAAAACTTCACATACATGTTCACAAATGTAATAAATAGACACTTGCTTCTTTACTACATGGGCAACACAAGGTTTCACATGAAATAGATAAAAATATCATGGCAGAGGAGTGTATTTAAAACTTTCTTTTCCTATGTTGTATGTCTCATCTCTATTAGGATGAATACAAAGGGTACAACCTCCACCTTTCATATGCTGAATTCACCAAAAAAAGTATAACAGGGAAGAATGCTATAATAATTTTCTTTTTTTTTTTTTTGAGCACTATTTCTTTTCTTCCCACAGGTAGCGTGAGACTTTTTGAAATATTTGTATCTACAGAAGATAAGAAATTTTCATTAAATAGTTTTAGGATAATGTGTCCCTCTAGAATGTTCATGCTTTATGGGAAAAGAATTGGTAGCTGGTCTATTCAAAGTAGACAGTTAATAATGAGAATCATGTGAGAATGAGAAAGAGTGTATAACTGTGTTTAACTCAGTTTTAAAACAAGGTCATGGCATAATGAACTGGTGCCACACTAAGGCCAGAAACTGGGGTATCACTGTGCATGTCAGATTCCACAGTCAAGAACCCTGTTTTGAAGATAATATTTTTGATGGCCAAGAATGGGGTGATGGGATACATCTGATGGCATTCAAAAATATACATGGTTATGCCTATTTCCTTTTACTTCTTATATAAAGTAATAAAAACAGCTATACTCATCTGTACCAGATCAGCTATGTTGTGTCACCTCACATTCCGCTTTAATAGGGTGTTGTCCAGTTTTACTACAGTTCTACAGTAAGAACAATCTCATTTAAAATCAATTCTAAAAGTCTGACTCAATGAGCTTATTTAATAAAACCTAACTTATATTTATTATAAAGGTGAGTGCACACAGATGTCATGGTGACTGTCTTGCCCATCAATCAAGCCAGTGTTCTTTGCTTAGAGACACAACACATAGAGATCTGTTGCATCTCTGTTGCACCTGAAAAGCTGAATTCCATTGCTCAAGTGAGTTGATGGGACTGATAGAACATCTATTCTACTGATAAATACCTGTATGAAATAGAACACATACCTTTTTCTTTGTTACTAATTGCAGAGTAATAGGCTCTATTGCTGTTGTATTGGCATTTTTAAAATGCAGTGATTAACCAGAGAGTTCTGAAAAATTACATGTCCTCAAAAGAAAACAAGTCTGTTCTAGAAGTACATTAAGAGCAGTGGGGTTTTTTTTCCTCTCCTTAGTGTATTTTCTTTTTCTTTTCTTTTTTTTTTTTCTTCATAATTTTGCCTGTCTGTTGAATTAATTATTTTCTGATATTCTCTTCTGTGGTACCTCAGAGTAGCCATCCTGCAGCTCTTGACTGACAGTTACTGAACTTTCAGATGCAATGATGCCTCTGCTCTGTCACCATCTGTTGTCACAGTAAGGATTTGATCAGGTTTATTTTGAAGGAAAATCTCTGGAATGAAGCTTCTATTGTTAAATGATTATAGAAACACACAGGGGAAGCTGAGTTCTTGCTGTTAAATTAAGCAGAAGTGCACAATAGGGTGTAAATTGTGTTGGGCTAATTCCCTGCCATTGTCAGCCATCTATGGCACTCAGCATGGATTATTGCTGCATAACATATACCCTTGAAAGTCTTACGTTGCTTATTGATACTTAATTGAGCTTTCCGTAAAATAAACTGAATATCTTGATCCATATATATCTATGTGTATTGAAAAGTTTCT
This sequence comes from Onychostruthus taczanowskii, assembly GCF_017590055.1. Lineage (NCBI taxonomy): Eukaryota > Metazoa > Chordata > Aves > Passeriformes > Passeridae > Onychostruthus > Onychostruthus taczanowskii. Next base: position 2,046,708 of record NW_024501459.1, read on the forward strand.
GTGCCTGACATGAAACATTTTTCCCTGAGCACTTTCTGTAATTGTTTTGGATGCTTCTGAGGCTGTCTTTGTTACAAAAACTATGCTTCCTTGGCCAATAAAAGATTTTTCTTCCTTTTTACATTGTAGTCTAGAATAGCTTCTGGACTTCAGAGCATTAAAAATTTTAGAAGAGCAATACATGTGGTAGGTTGTTAAATATTTTAGGCTGAGCAAACCATGTTGACTTTTGAGAGGAAGGTCAGACAGCTTCCTGAAGCTAGTTGATTACCTGATGAGCTAGATAAAATTCATGTTGTGAGTCACTTGCTGCAGTTATTGGATAGCAATGCTTCTGTCCTAGGGCTGCATACCTTATAGCTCATGAGAGGATGGAAGTAATTGGGACACCTGCTGGAAATTTAGATGATACAAAAGACTGATTAGATCAAGTTCTTATTTAAATCTCAAAATATAAGTCTCAAGCTGTGCATCAAGTACTTTCTGCATGTCCAGCAAATTCAATTTTGCCTCAAGTGGAACTTCATCCTCATTTACATATTTTTCTCATCTATTTTCTTGGGGTTTTTTTCTAGTACTAACTCATTAGTGTTACAAGTATTAGCTTTTTTTTTTTTTTCCCCCATCTGCAATATTAATATCTCTCCCTGAAAATTCCTTTCAGTAAGGGCAGTTCTTCCTGAGCAAATTCAATGACCAAATCTGTGTTGGCTGTGTGTTCATACTTTAGTCAATACAGGGGTGAATGTACTGTATCTCCACTAAAGGTTAAATAGGACAGGTGAATGAGGGGGTTCTATATGCCTTGCTCCATTGTAGACCTTTCAAAGTGTGTGAAATAGACATGTCCCACAGTTGCACAATAAATTGATAAGTAGATAAAAATTATTATTTACTTTTGGGTTTGAGAAGAAGAGTTACTAGTTATTGTACATTGGTGTTCCAAACAAATAGGCAGATAAATATAAATAAATAAATACATGTGTATTAAAAAATTATATATTTATGCCTATTTTTGGGTGATAGCTATGGCTTAAATGCATTTAACTGTGAAGTGGACAGCCTGATCTACTGCTTCTGAGATTAAGGTACTCTTACCAGATCTTTCACCTTCTATTTACACACTTGGGTGTCAGTTCAGACTCATTCTAATCCCACAGGTCTTGTGTGTCTTTCTGTATAGTGCCATAGCTTCAAAAGGAGACATATACCTCAACTGTTGGGTCGGTGGTTAGGTTAGAAGATGAAAGACACAGGTCTGACAGACTGCCTTTGTGAGTACTGTAATTTTTAGGTTACAATAAGCTGCTTCCTTTAGCTGCTACCTTTTGCAACAGGACGATCTTAACATCCTAATAAAACTTGATCCTGTCTGAATGCATCCCAAAGTGCTCTGAATCAGAATGCCATAGCAGATGTCATCAGAGAAATAATTGCTTCCTGTTTTGTCATAAGAGTATGACTTGAAAAAATACTTCTTCTCCCCAGAAGCATAATTCTATATCTATGGTGAGGTCAGACAGTAAGAAATCACTGAGTTTAAATAACAATCAAAGGTGTTGCTTTTATTGCGTCATTTTACCCCATCTTCTATTTATGCATGACTTGACTAAATCCAACTTTAAACATATTTGGATCTGGTATATTGCCATTTACCCAAGAATTGGGATATGTAGCATAGTGGGACAGTGGAAGGGATTCCTGCAATTTAAAGGACAGATTTTCTCCAGGATTTGGATATTTATGATATCTAAGACTGGAAATAAATAGCAAACATTGAACCAAGAAAGGGCCTTTGATTCTATTAGAATGAATGCTTCCATCTTTTTCATGTACCTTTTGGCTGGATGGGATCTCTACTATCCAAACAGGCCAACAAAGCAGCAGGACGTGTAGCAACTTTCAGCATTCTTGATTGGAAATAGATGTCTTAATGATGCATATGTCCTGTAGAATTTCCTGAAAAATGGTAACAGAGAGAGTAAATAAGGAAAAGTGGGAAACAGAGCCACTGTCTTGAGCCTGTCTGAGTTCAAGAAGCTTTTGGACAATGCTGTCAGGCTCACAATGCTATTCTTAGGTGTGTTCTGTGCAGGGCCAGGAATTGGACTGAATCATCCTGGTGGGTCCTTTCCAACTCAGCATATTCTATGATACCCACAAAATAAATAGGTCTTTCTTTTATTTTCCTTTTTTTTTTCTTTTATTTTCCTGCCAGTTATACTTAGAAAGATTTAGTATAGGTGATTTTTTTTTTTTTCTCCAGCCTCACCTTAAATAAGGAATTGTTAATATCTGTATCTTACAGATATGAATTTTTTCTTTCTGGTCAGATTGTAAGTTTCATTGGAGGCTGAGGCTAGAATTAAAAATGTTGCAATGATTTACTGTAATGTCTCTTTTATTGCATCAAGTGAGTGTAAAAGTTCCCAGGAATAGCATTAATTTTAGTATACTAGAAGGAAGGTGTTCAGTAAGCCTATACACACATTATTCCTTGGGGAATTGTATAATCTAAAGAAATTAATTAGAATCAATGAAGCACATACTTTAACTATAGATTTTCTATTGGAGGAGCACATGGGACTCAAAAAGGCATAAATAAAGTATATTTAATTACAGTTTACTTCAAGAGGAGAAATGAATAACACTTCATTTTTCTCATTACTTATTCTACATCTGTGCAGATGGTTGGTGCTTCAAATCATAGCTTCTGATTGGAAAAATATTTATTCTCTTCAACTTCTGAAAACAGTGGTTAAACAGAACTCTGTGGACTGCAGGTGGTCATTTGTCTTTTCTCTCTTATCCCAATAACAGTCCATGGGATCAGGTACAGAGTTGCTACCTGAATTTCCGAAAATAGTTGATTTTTATAATAGTACAAAACAATTGACAATTTATGGGTTACCTACAAATGAAGAAGGAAAAAATGCTGAAAACTGACTAAATTATTTCGTTATTTATTTAATAAGAAACATTTTATCTCATTCGAATATCACTCAGGAATGCTGGGTTGGGAAAAACAAAAAAAACCCAAAAGCCAAACTAGTCAAGTAATGTAGAGTCGGCACCTCTGAAGGTCTGAGGAGGTGTAAATAGGTAGGCAGTTCTGTGCCTGGGCTTCTTGCTTTAAAACACGTCTGCCTTGATGGCTCTGTTAGTGTGTAAGTGCTGAGTGACCAGAGTCACCCGAGCCAACTCAAGAGTACCCACAAAGCCCAGCAGGATCAAGATACAGTAGTGTACAGTTTCTAGCTGTTTTCTGCAAATATACATCCAGAAGTCCTGCTGCTTCCCATTATTTGTTTAACAGCCTACTGTTTGTAGTAGTTGCTCAGTAGAAGCAATAGTCACTCATCACTCCAACCTATTGCTCCCACGCGCCTGCCCTGATGGCAGTAGGTGGAATAATTCAACCAGCTCTTCTTCCCCTCCTGCTGAAGTAGGCTGCTGTTCAAAACCAGACCCAGACAGTGGGAAAGAAGAGAATCTGGTCCTGTTATGCAAATAGCATCCAGACCTCTGAGCCTGCAAAAAAAAGCTTGAAAGAATAGATAGTCTCTTATGAGAGGAGTGGCTTCTGGCTAAGTATTAATTGTGAATTTGCATCCATCAATTGTTAAATAATGTTCCTGCAGGTCACTGCACTTCACAGGGCCTTGAACTATTTTGCCATGATCTCTTCTTCAGTCAGACAGATGGCACCCTTGGAGGAGTTTTTATGTTCTCTTTCTATGGGTGAAGGAGCTTGCTTGTCCCTCTGTAGAACTCTGGATAAAGAGCCTCAACATCTTACACTGAAACTTGGACTTCATTCAGGACACAATCTTAATTTTATGGGTTGCTTCCCTCCATTTCTCATGAAAATGGGATGCTTTATTAAAAATAAAAAAAAATCATGAGTGCTAGAAAGCTCTGCAAAATGAGTCTGACTTGGTACTTTTTAAAGACTGACCTTTTCCAATGAAACTGCAAAATTCATGGAAATGCTGAGATGCTAGAGACCAACAACTACTGACAGGCATTGCTCCACTGTCAAAAAGTAAGTGCACAAAGTGAGTTCAGTAAATGTTAGGAGCGCTGCTACTAATTTCCTGCCACAGGCTGTTGGCAAATGACCAGCTATAGAATCCTCAGGATAGCCTGGATTCAATCTAAACACCAGGAAAATTAAAACCATCTTTATTATAACAGAACCAAAACATCATCTTGTTAATAAATAGGATATAGAGAGAAGCATGAAAATAATAGTATGTAGAACATACTGAATATAATGTTCTTCATCTAATCATCCCCTAGGAGTTTTTTTAGCTTCTGAAGGGGATATTTTAGCAGTAATTATCCTCTGCCTTGCCTTGCTCTTTCAGAAAGGGACTGCATTCTGGTTCTCTTTCTCAACACATTTGTATTTTAATACCACTGTTTGCAAAGTGATGTTTAAACTAATACTGGAGTAGCATCATTTATCTATTATTTATAATCCAAGAAGAATTTTATTTACATTAAGAATGTGTAAGAATGCAAGTTATGTATCATTACTTTGGTCCTTTACTAGCAACTTTATTCTTGTCTAATCTGACTTCTCACTTCCTTTTTCCCTTCCTCTTCAATCTCTGTACTATATCAGGGTCCTTCACAAATCATAACATTTTCTCCACCTGTTTGCAATTGAGAAGGGTTGATAGGATACATCTTTCATTGCTGCATGTGAGCAATGTCTTCAATCTCAAGGGTATTTTGCCTGTGAGCAGTCTGTACTAAAAATTCCTTTACAGAGCATATTTTAAGAATGAAATCTCCAGTGAGAAACTTGATACACTGTCCCTCCGGAAATTAAGGTAGATAAAAATGGGGTTGTTTAGAAAATCCTAGGCAGCTACAGATGGATTATGAAATGTGAACTACTGCATGTGGTTTGTATATGGAAATGAAATAATGTGAAACTATAATAAAAACAATGCTGAAGCTGTTTTTCTAAGAGCAGTAAGTCAAGACCACTTTAAAATAGATTCCAAGGCATATATGTCTGCTTTGAGATCAAAGATTCACAGCATAATTTATATTGGATGAGTTTTTGTAGGTCATCTGGTCAGAATCCTTCTCAGAGAATGGCCTACATAAATCAGATTGCTCTGGACTTTCCCCCATCAGATTGTGTCTGTCTTTAACAATGGGGATTTCATAACATCTCTCACCAAGAGAAGTAATTGAGAAAATTAAAAACCACTAAAAGGCATCAATGGTGCCTTTGCTACATAATTTCTTTGTCATAGTGCAACAAAACAGAGTAAATCTCACTGTCTGTCAAAGTATTTACTCTGGATTTCAACTGCAGAGTATTTATTTGTTTTTATAAAAACAGCTTATTTTTCAGGCTTTTGTGACTGAAAGTTCGAATTCTGAAAGCAGGTGAAAGAGAAAAGCAGTGATCCATAACATTATCTCTATTCAGCTGTAGTGGAAGATCATTGGGACCAGTTTGTTTCAAAACAGGTTTTGTCTGTTCAAGTGTTATTTTTTCAAAAGTGGTCTTCATTTCTTTAATAGATACATTTGAAATGCATTTTGAGTTAAAGGAAGATAGTTTATAAGTGCTGTCTGATTTCTCTAATAAAAAATAAATACTTCTGTTATCTATATCTATTAAATTTATTGATTAATTTACAATTTCTTATTACATTATATGATTTGAACTGAAAGTTTACTGCATTGTTCATTTTTTTATAGATAAAGAAGAGTTATTATCACTTTCTATTTAGAAATTAAGCTTAATTAGACCTATTGCTTAATGGTCTTGAAAACTGTGAAATCATTAGACAAAAGATTATTTGCTGTGGCTAATAAGATACAAAATTACCTTAGGGAGTATTCTTTATTGATTTGATTAAAATTTTATAACACCGCTTGGTTTTTTTTTTCCCTGTTAGCAACTGGCAGTAGTAACATTGATTCTCCAAAGACATTGTGCAGATGCAGCAAAATTTCTCATCTGTAGGTTTCTATTTTCTCTACTTTTGAAAATAAAATTTCAACTCTTGTTTACTTATTTTTCTTCCAGTTTCATGCATTGAGTGCTTGAAAGAATTGATTTCTGAGAGGCAATGTAACGCTTGTCTAAAATATTTCTATTTTTAAAGGTTTTATTTATTTTTAGTATTCTGGGAGTTTATAAGCAGTAATTGTGTTCTCTGAGAGCCCTAAGAAAGTCTTAGGGACAGTTTCAGCTTGCAGAAGTCTTTTTATTTTGATAATCAGACAGGACTGAAAATAACTCTTCTTCAGTAGAAATAGTCAAAGAAATTTTGCAAGCATTAATAGCTATTTTCATCAGTTGCCATTTAAATTACTGAGAATAAAAATGTAAACAAGTACCCATGGAGAGATTTATTCTATTGAATATTGATGTTGATTCCGTTCAGTAATAAAATTTATTAAATAAAATATTTTAAGTCTAAGAAGGCTTTTGTATAATTACATATATATGGGAATTATTCATTTTCAAGCTTTGTTCTCACAAAGTATTTCTAAGTCAGATCTTGTGAAGTCATTGATACCAAAAACAGGATTTCTCTCAGGTATGTTTATTTTGCTGTGCAAACTGCAACACCAGAGGCTTCAAAGACAACTTTAAGTATACATTGATTATCTGCAGGTTTATTCTTGCTTTGTGAGCACTTTGAAATGTAAACATCTAATTCCATAGAAATGTAATTCTGATGTTATGCGAACTCAAAACATTTATTACTAGGATTCATTTCAAAAAACCTATTCCCCACCATCTGTATTTTCTGTGTACTCAGTTGTTTGGGGTTCTTCCATGTTACCGTCTCCTTTGGACTGAGTTCAGTAAGCTCAGGATGTGAGCAAGGCAGCTGCATGAGCAGTATGGTCTCACAGAGACAGCCACGTAGCCTAAATTGCACTAATCCTGTCCAAGTTCTGCTTACCAGTCTTTTTCAGAGAAACAGAAAATCTGAAAGTTATCTGTAGCCAGTCATTGACATCTAATTGAAAGATACTCCTGGGTTAAGTTAGGAATGTTATTAAATGTTTCTGTAAATATTTCACTATCGCCCGGATACTTAAGAAGGATAAATATGTCAGTGGTTTGCTCAGTGGCACCATTAGAAATCTGAAAGGCACTGTCTGGTGGCATGTAATATTCTGATCTTTTTCTCCATTCACCGTCTTTCAGTAGTCTACCCTGAGGTGAAAAAGATTAATGCGATAGGTTGTTCATCAAAAGGGAGAGGTCATGCCCCCCAGCTTGATTATTTGAAATAATTTTGTTTGACCCATTTTTATTTTAGGCATGAAAAATCCATGCTGTGTACATTTAGAAGAGGAAAAAAATGCCATTAATCAAAAGACAAGTCGTAAAACCAGTCAAGCTACTAGGCTTCAAAATAAATGATGTTTACTTTTTTTCACATGAGTGCTGACCTTGCTGTATCATACTGTTATCTATTTTAAACCCCCCAAATCCCCCAGAAATTTCATCCTGGATTAAAATTTACAGACTTTCTTGTGCCTGTTCCTAAATTTCACCTCCAATTTCAGGTGAAAAATGAACAGGTAGGAATTAAAAAATGGAAGATTTTTTTGCGTGTTTTTCCATAAAAGAAAGCAGAACCCTACTGGTTCCAGTAATACAATAGTAAAAGGAGGGAGGAATGATGATAGTGTGATGTATAGTATTTATTTTAGTCAGGAAATGTGTGAGACCTGCACATTTTCAAATGTGTTTGCTGAGAGCTGCTCTCTTGAGAGTATCAGTGATGATCTGAAGCCGCTCGGGTCAGCTGCAAAATGCCTCTGATGTCATCAGGAATGCGTCTCCTCAGTTGTAATCCTGGTAATCAAATGAACCTGCTCAGGGATGTTTAAATTGTGTTGATGTGTAAATTGCTCAGAAGGGGAGTTATGTGGTGAGTAAACAAGAAAAGTCTGCAAGAAGGAGAAGGGTCAGTCAGGTGAGGGAGGCAGATTACTTTAGATAGCATGAGATTTTTTTTTCATCATCTAGCTACTATACCATTTAGCAGGAAAATGCTTGATGCTGTATAAAATGCACACATCCCTTGTGCATTTCGGGGAGTTTTCCACATGCTGGCTAACGACTCTAGTTCATTTTTTATCTTTTTTTGATTACCCAGTCAATATCCTGGAAGACAGGACTAGTGTGAGCTATTTTTGTACTGATTCCTACTCATAATTTCATGCACACTCCCAAAATTAATATGGATTGGTATCTAATACTGCAGTTTTCATCCAAATCCATCTTTGGAATAACAGCTGCATAAGGTCTTTCTTGGAAAAAGTCTGTGCTTTCTAAATGCTAATCACCTCTATTAAAATGAACAAATTCAAATTGTAATGAATTTTAAATACACGTAATTGTGCCTTGACTTGAATAATTTAAGAAAGGCAAAAAAATCTCAACTTCTAATGTTGACATTTTATCAAAGGCACACAGTTGCCCAATTAAGGTTCAAATTGACTTTGTCGTTAGAAGAATTTATTTCAATAAACAGCTACTTAGAGGTCTTAAATAAGTAAAATGAGTGCTTTGAAATAAGCTGTGACTGTTAATATGTAGCACTGGATGAAAAACCCAGTAAGTGAGCCAAAATGTTTCTCTGGATTAGTAGGTTATAACAAGAAGAAGAAACCGGGCAAAGCAACATGCAGTTCTTTACCTGTTTGGAAAACTATCCTGTATCCAGATGTAGCCATCATTTTTCAAACCTGTGGAGGGAGTGATGGCATGCAGCAGTTGATACAGTCCTGAGTTCCAGAAAGATCCAGTACATCTCATTGGGAATATGCAAAGTTTTCTCATGGGATGCTGTTAGATGTAACATAAATTGTTCTGCAGGTTTTTTGAGCAGCACTGTTAATTTTGGACAGACCTCTACGGAAGTCCAGGCAAGTTTTGCTACTGTAAACATCTGTCTTTGCTCTGATTCTGATGTTTGCTAAGAAAGCAGATGTGCTCTGTTTTCAGTCTTTGATACCAGTTTTCATTTATCTGGATTGTAAGCAAAAAATCTTCTTTCATAATTAAGAAATATTTTCTGTTTTCTCTGACATGATTTACTTTAAGACCTGATAATATTTCCTTCATTTTTCTGTGGTCATTTCAAAAATAGAACAAAAGAAAGCCAAATGGAAAACCTATACTTAGCATTGGTCTAGTAGCAAGATGACAATGTGAGTTCTTACACAGGAAAAAATTAAGTTGTGAGATACAATACATGTGCAATCTTAGATGGAATAATCTATTTGTAGTTGAGTGGTCTAAAAATATGAAGGTGATCTTTAGACCTGTCGATGATAGCTAAAGTTTCAGTGGACTTTTTTGATGTGGAAGATAAAAAAAATAAGTCACAGGAATTAAAAAAAAAAGGTTAGGAAAGATTAGCAGTCTTTTCAAAAACCTGAAAAACAGGATAGGAGACATTTTGACTTCATTTACAATAAGGCAAAATGTTTCTAGCATCCATTCTTAATTTTATGTGATTAGTCCTTCTGTTGACTTTGAATTTTTTTTTTTTTTTTTACTCAGCATGCAGTTCCTAAGGCTTTTCCTAAACCAATTCCTAAGTAGAATAGATTTTGCCAATGATTGTGTTGTGATCACCCTTTTTCTACTGTTTTTTCACACATTTCCAGTGTGGTTTTTTATTGTTTTTCTGCTAACAATTGACTATAATAAATTTCTAGACTATACAAAAAATTATTTTTAAAATTACAGAGAAAATTATATTAAAACCACAGCAGAGAGAGTTATCTGAATTTCTCATCCCTCATTACTTTCCCTCTGTGTTGTCTGACATATTTATTTATCCTTGGATTCCATGTTCATCCTGTCACCCTAAGCACAATTTCACATAATGTGAGTATGAGTATCAGACTTGCAAAATAAAAAGCTGTCAGTGCATCAGTTCTGTTCTTTGAATTGCCTGGCTTTTATGATGTCACATAGGTATTGCATTTCATTTTGGGGAAATTTTCTTGTATTTTTGTCTTATTATTCTTCCTTAAATATAATGAATTTGGTGTAAAAACTCTGAAAAAGCCTCTCTGATAGTCAAGGCTATTTAAGTCATTTTTAGCAATATATTGGACTAATATAAAATATGGTAATTTATCTTGCTTGATTAGGATGTCTCTGTGATTTAAGAACATACTAAATTACAAGATTATGGATTTTTGACTGAAGAAATTGTCCTGTTTCATTTATCATTTCAATATAGATTTTTCTAAACTGTCCATGATTCAACCCATAAACCATAATGACTTATTGAATCTTTGTTACTGAACCAGCAGCCACTAAGTTAACTAATTTGTGTCACCTTTTGATTTTGAAGAATGAGCTGTTTGAGGTAAGTTAGAAACCAGGAATGCAACTATTATCTTTCAAATGGAATGTGAATCATAAATAAAATCTGTTTTATCAAAATAAAAAAAACTAAATAAGATTAAAAAGTAACTAGATTTTTGATTTTATAAAGGAGAATGCTATGCACTGTCTGCTTGTGATTAGCATTTTTATCTGTTCATCGTGTGTCTGTGCTAAGCATTTCTTTTCAGAAATGAAATTTCTGGAATTTCATAATTTCATGAAGTACTATATGTGCCAAGTCCCCATGTGCAGCTACACTGAGATACGGTCCAAAACTCTCAGTCATATATTATATTCATCCAATATTTCAGTTCATATATATGCATGAACTAATTTTGTGAGTTATAGTCCCTTTTCAGTAAATAAGTTTCTCTAAGCTTTTATAGGTCAAAGCTTTTTTAGAAGTCAGAACATCTCCCAGTAATAGAAATGTTTCAAAAATGTAATCTACTTTACCACAAAAGTGAAAATTTTCAACAGTTTCTCACTTTCATTGTATAAAAAATTGCAATATTTTATTTAATTTCACATGTTTAGTATGTTTAGATAAACTGAGATCACTTTAGGAACTTAAAAGTTATCCCAACTCTCAGAGTCATCTATTAATATAGTTATCAAGTATTTGTTTGGTTTTGCCTTGCTTTCCAGAATATAGCCTGTGCTATTTTAATCCACACATGTGAATATGCACATGCACTCAAACAAACTTGAAAATGTTCCTAATTATAATCATACAGCCTTTGCTTTACAGTTCCTCTCTGTGTTGAATAGTAGGTATTGACCCTGAAGGAGAAATGATTTTCTGTTAATAAAACTTTTGGTACAGCAGGTTGTCTGGAAAATCAATCTGATTTTTCCTCATGATCTACAGAGGCAAGAGACAAATATCTAAGGGAGCAATTGCCCTAAATTTCGTGCCTACTTTAGTATTAAGTGAATCAAATGTGGAATATCAATACATCTGCACAGCATGAGTGACTGTATCCTGTTATTGTGATGAATAGTAGATGTAGAAATATGAAAGAGAAAAACACTAAGAAGGGATTATGTACAGTGTTACAGAGATATTAAATATCATCAGGCAAGATGATATCTTACTGTGTGTCCAATTTAAAGTAAAGAAATCAAGATGAAACCAAATTAATTCAATTGAATTGGTTTTGAAGCACAGATGTCTCTATTCCTAGAAATTAGCGATTATGCATTTTCTTCAGTTATAGACAGAAAATGTGCCAAACTTCTGCACATAGTAGTACAATTTGTTTATGCTTACACACCTCTTCTGTGTAAATCCACCTCGGTCACTGAGATCTAGAGACTGCAATCGAGTCGGAGGGAAGAGGATCTTATTTATGGATAGCATATGAAACAGCAGAAATGAGAGAAATTTGAATAAACATTGAATTGAAATAATTTAAAACTTCTTTTACTTTACCAGGTAGTTGTTTGTTTGTTTGGTTTTTTTTTCCTTCTGAATTGTTCTTCATTCAGGAATGAATGAGATTTCAGAGAACATGTCTTCTTAGTTATTGCATGAAAATACAGTGTTTAGCATTCTTTTTGATGGTTGAATATTATGGTACAGATCTGTCTTCTTTTTGACTTTTATAAACTTGGTCACCAAACAAACAGATACTTCAACACATGTTCTTCATTGAACCTGAGACTATATGACAGTTTTAGTGTTTGATATTGACAAAATAATTAAGTACTGAGGTGTCACCGTAGTAAGAGAAAAATGGAGCTTCTCCCTGTCTCTGGTTATAGACCATAAAATATCCAATAAACTGTGACAGAGACTAGTAGTGTTGGTTTCATACAGGGGGATTTTGAAAAAGCTAATAATTTCCAGTGCGTAATGATAAAAAAACACAACGTACCCTGTCCCCCACCCCCAAAAAAAAATAAAAAAAACCAGATACACTATTATTTTAATGCGTATTCCATGAAGAAATTTTGCTGAAAATTCTCTGCCCAAAAGTACGGAAATAGCCTAGTGTAAATGTATTTTCAAAAGGTACACAGCATTTAAAATCTGGGAGGATAAATCATGCAGTAAAAACATTAATTTTAGGGACATGCATACCACTGGTGCACTAAACAAACTTGTTGCCTTTTTTACCTTTTGTTACGTAATTATTACCATTTTCCTTACATTATTATTACTGACATATAAGACAATGCCCATAACTTGTTACTGTAGAGATCAGTTTCACAGAGACATTTAAAAATAGACCTATCCCATTAGCACCACTGTATGAAATATGGGTTGAACTATTTTCAATAGCAGTAGTGTACCCATGCACACAGGAAAATGTATTTTATTACTAATGACACTGTTATAAATCAAACATCCCATGATGTGTCTACTCCCTGTTCAGTGGTTCTCCAGATGTTGGCATAGTGGTGACTCATGTTCTACTCTTTAAGAATTTGATATTAAAGAACTCAAAATCAACAGAATAGGTAGGAAATTACATCCTGAAGAGAGCTGGAATAAGTTCTAGTTCAAACTTCTGTGTCAGAAGATCTGCTGGTAGTGGTAAGGGTCTACAGCACTCTGGTTACCTCTTAGCTGTAGATGAAGTCTGTTCAAAGTAGTGACTGAAAACAGTCTGCTAATCTCCTATTTCCAAGCAAAAAAGTTCAAAACTCCTACAAAGAGATTTTCAGGCAGTAAAAAAAATATTAATTGACATTAATTAATTGAAAATGAAATTTGTGACATCGTGTTGTTTAATGCGTAACTGTGAACTTGAATGTGGAGGCTCTATCTACATTGCTGTATAGTAGCAGCTGCTTGACTTAGAATTCCTGACTGGTGGCTCCTTACACTTCACTTACATTAAATTTCACTGACATGATCTGTCAGCAAATATGTGGAACACTCCTTTAACATCCCTGGAGTATGTGGTTTAGGTTTTTTTGTTGTTTCTAGTACAATAAGTATTTCTTCTCATGTTTTTGCATTGTCCTTACAGGCATCATTTATAAAAACTGCCAATGTACGATATTGTATCTGGGGTTCAAGGTTTGCAGCTATGTTAAATTTGACAGACATCAGTTTATGCATGTGAAATACTTGCAACAAATGAAAAGTTCTGAGGAATTGTCAACACTATTGATTTTTTTGTCAGATAGTCTACATGGGCTGGACAGAAGAACGGGAACAAGACTCCCTTCAGGACCGAATGTACACACCAAAGTTTCTAGCACTGAGGGGATCTTCCCTGTATAAATTTATAGCACCTCCAGTAAGTATGCTTCTTATGCTTAGTTGGAATAAATTTTATTAAATAAAATAATGTCATGTAATGTGTACAAGTCTTTCACAGTGAGATACCACTCATTGGGCTAGCAGGACTGTAACTAACAGCATTGAAGAGTTCTAGAGTGTGTGGTATAGAAGTGGGAGGAAACAGCTCTTCCTCAGATGATTTGGTATCTAGCAAGAACTTACTTTCCCACGCTTCAATGAACGCTTAAAAAAATAAAAGAGAAATCTGCTCATGTTTAAAAGGAGCTTTTAATTTTCTTTTGGCAGACAGAACAGGCCCAAAGCAACATGGTTAGATTTAAACTGAACAATCATTCTAGAGAAACTGCTGAGATTTGGAAATATCAAAGCTTTTTACATGCTGTAGAGATGGCAATATGTCTCTATTTAGATTCCCTCCTGAATGTAAGTTTTTGCTGCTTGAGAGCACCGAAAGGAAGGTAGGGAATCAAATGAAATTGTTTAAGTTAAATATATTAATTGGATTCTCACTGGGAACACCAGAGAAAATTTTAGCGCTTGTTTTATACTCAGCAATTTGCTTTCACTGTCTTATGGTACATCTAAGATGCAGTAAAGATCCTCTAGCTAACTTTTAAGCCAGTTGCTAAGGAGACAGTAGCAGTCCCATCCATGCCTGCAGCAGGAAGAGTCATGTGAATTAATTTGTCCTCTTTATTGGGTGACCTTTCTGACTGCGGCTACACCCTGTGTTTGTCAGATCCAGGCTGTAGCTCCTTCCTGCCTGAAAAAGAATCATAAAATAGTTTGGGTTGAAAGGGAGCTTTAAAGGTCACCTGGTCCAACCTCCTTACAGCAAGCAGGGACGCCTTCAGCTGCGGCAGGTTGCCTGTCTAACCTGGTCTTGAATGTTTTCAGAGGTGGGGCATCTACCACCTCTTGGGGCAATATCTTCCTGAGGTAGCTCAAAGTCATCTTTCAAATCTTTAGATTGATCATCACTAACTGTTGGTGTTCATTTAGCAAACAGTTTAAAAACATGTGAAAGACATGGGGAAGGGAAGGAAGTATGAACTGGAAACCTCATGTGTTCAATGTTTGTAGAGTAGTTCATGGGTGTGGGATTAATCAGGTCTATTAATTAATTTTTCAGTGTCCGATTAAAACATCAGATTAATGCTAACAAGCACCTTAATTCAAAAACATCTCTTCTGTCTTTGCCAGACCTACTTAAGCGTTTGCTGCCTGTCAAGTAAAACCAACTCCATTCTGGGTACTAGATAGAATGAGAATCAATGATGAGAAATCCTTTTCAATACCCAAGAGGAATATTATTCTTTTCTAAGAACTATGGAAGAGACCACAAACCTCTTTACTGAAGAATCATAAATTTATAGTAATAATATACTTGTAGGGGGTAAATGTCTGATGGGGGGTGAAAAATGGGTGTGAAAGGAACATGTTCATATGAAGAGTCTGAACCATGGTAACATGAGTAAGGAAGATCTTGGCAAGCTGCTATTGTATAAGACAAGAAATTCATCCTCAAGTTTTTATAGCTCTTGTCTCAGCTTAGCTGCAAGGACAAAATGAATTCATATTGCCAGATTCTGATTCCCAGTCTAAAATAGAAAAACTGTTCAAATGCAGAGAAAAATATTTTCTCTTCATGGAGTAGGAGGGAAGCAGAATGATAAGCATGCTTTTTTAGGACAGAGCTCTTACAGAGCTGCCTTAAAGACATAGAATCATAGAATGTTTATGTTAGAAAGACCTTAAAGTTCATCCAGTTCCAACATGTAATGTATATAATAATTTCACACTTCTAAAATCCTATTTTCTGTATCCAGACTTTTACACATATAGTTAAATTTGCTATTCTGAAGATTTGTCTCTTCCAGGGATTAGAAAATATGAACAATATTTCAATGACAGTTTCAGAGCTTCTTTTTAGGAGATGTATAAAGTGTAGTTAAAATAAAAACTGTTTTAATTGTATGTGCAGTATAAACTGCTTGGACAAAGTTGTTTTCTGAAAAGAGATGTCCTACAAACTTTCTTAACCAGAAAATCAAACAAAAGTATTTGCCCAGTCTCTACCAAAGACTAACACATTAGGGAAGCATGTGTTTAAATGATGTCTATCAACAGCCCTGCCTCTTTTTTTATCTTTTTGATCAATAGTACTTCTATTTCCCATGCTCAGATAAAAAGAGCAATCCTAGTGTTTCTTATTTTCGTCTTGAAATTTTTAAAGAAAATTACTTCTTTATTATTATTTTTTTATATTATTTAGTGGCACATTTCCTTCTTTAGAATTATTCATTCTGTCAGCTCTGGTGGTTTTCAGTTTCTTCCAATTTATAATTGGAAATTTACTTGAGAAAGAGCCACTAACATCCTTTCTTTTACTACTTAATATTTCAAATTAAAACATTAAAAGTGAAGGGTGCAGCAATTCTCTGTGGGTGTTTTAATTCTACAATTGCTTTTGTTTTGCACATATCTTTGTACAGAAGCAGTTTTGGTTTGACCTGAAAAGAAGTCCCTTTACAGTTACAAACAAAATCAGGAAACCAGGGGAGAAGAGGGAGCTCTTATATTTCCCCCCAAAGTATGGAGCCTATAGTAAATTTTTAAACATAGCTCCAAATGACTTTCTGCTTCAGGAGCAATAATAATGACTTTTCCTCATGGCACAATAGGACTTCATCTGGTGTGACTGGGTGTTGTGGGCTCAGTGGGGCTGTAGCAAGGCTCCTCTCCTCATTTTTTTCTGTTCATGGTGAAAAATTTAACTTTTTGTCCATAGGAGAAAGAGTAGCTTTGTGATTTAATACCCACAGTTCAATAAGATAGTGAAGACTACATTTCACTATGACTACAAGTAAAGAAAATTCTAACAGAAGAGGAACTATAGCACTGTGTTTTTGAACTTTTCATTCATGCCTGTGATTTCCTTAAAGGACTTTCCATTACACCAATGTTTATAACTAAAAATTAGTTAGATATAGAATTTTATCATACAACATCAAAATAATTTTGATCTATGATTACTTTCTCTTTAAATAAGAAATAAATTGATTTCAGATAATATTTTGTTCTTTGGGCTCTAGAATATATTTTATCGAAAATTTTTCAAAAAGTTTATCCGGAATTTGATAGAAGCAGTATTGTATGTTTTCATCAACCTTTTCATTGTGTCTAACAAATTCAATGATACAGCTTTCTTCCTTTAGATATAGGCCATTGTCCAAAGTTTCTTACCATTAAGATAATTATTCATTCATTTATATCCTCAATTTAATTCTATTTTGTGCCTTCTTCTATATTTTAATATTTTCCTATTTTTTGCTTGCATTTTCCTTGGAAATTTATACACTGTTCTGATATTGCCTTAACTCTTCCCTTAGTGAATATATTCATCTATCCCTTTCTGTCTCATTTAAGTCTTAACACCTACTCTTCCATGATCTAATTTCATTCTTTCATATATGCATTTTTCTGTGTAAAACAGTTGCCTAAAATGAATACAGTTAAAAACAGTTGCCTAAAATGAATACTGTTAAAAACAGTTGTGAAATCCCAAAACAAAGAGGAAAAAAAATAGACTATTCTTCAAATCTTAGTTTGTTAGAATTTAGGAGTATATATAATGTCGTTTCATGCTTGGTTTTTTTTTTTTCCCCTTGGATCCCCCTGGTAAGTGTCTGGGACATTGGAAGGTTGGACACTGTTTTTATGGATTTGCAAATGCTGTCGGTGATCGGCAGCAAATAGTGGCACGCAGTTACAAGGAAGAAAGTGATGAGAAGCATGTTTTCTAACAGGCAGGGCCCTGGCTCTGTGAGATAAAAATTCAAGGGCTGCATCCTCTCAGGATCTCACTGCAGCCCCTGCAAGTACCCAGGGGAAGTATCCTCATTTTGCATAGAGCAGGCTGCATGCAAAGGAACTGCATTGTAAAGACAGGGAGGACATCTCCTAAGCGTTGCCTGGATGGAACAGTCTGGTCCTTGCTAGTTGTTGCTTTGAGGCAGTGTTTGGTCTTTCTGAATATATTTTAATCAATGTAAATAGTTTAGGGATTTTTTTTTTGCTAGTAATTATTAAAAACCAACAAAAATAACTTAATTTCTTTTTCTGTTTGTTTTGTGTTTTGTTTGTTTTTTAAAGGTCACAACCTGGGATTGGACACGAGCTGAGAAAACCTTTTCAGTTTATGAGATAATGTGCAAAATTCTCAAGGTATGATAAGAAAGTATAAAATAAATTGCCACTTTGACAGACAAAAGCATAACACTAACTACCTTGCAGAAAGAGATCTATTTTTTTTCCCTTTAAAGTCAAATATAAGAAGTTCTGGTGTCAGTAGGTACAGAATCAAACTAGAAGTTATGGCAAAATTGGAAGTAAACTTATTTTGACTAGGAAACAACCTTATTTCTCCATTTGCTGTATGGGGTTTACAGTTTCACTTTAATGTCACATTTAACTAGTGTAAAATTTCCTTTTCTAACTGAGGACCTAAAGAAGCAGTGATCGGTTTGGTTGTTTTCAAATATGTTGATGGAACTAGTAGCAGCTGCAACGTATGATTTCACTAGGACAAAATATGCAATACCCTTCTGAAAACTTTTTAATATTTTTTCCATTTTCTTCACTCTGTCTGAAGTGTAATAAATGAGAAGAGATAATGATACATGTTTAGAAAGCTAAAATTATGAGTAGCAAGTTAAATAAGACCATTATCGTATATTGTTTCCAATTTTTAATTGTGAATTCAATCAGAATTCTTTTGTATAGTCTTTTCTCTGTTTTAAAAACAGTGAAAAACAGATGCTCAAAATTTCTCAAATGAGAAGGAAAAGAGATGCATTTTTCTATTCATGTGAAATGCTTTCTGGTTTATGTTGGTTTTGGGGATTTTTTTGGTCCAAATTACATAAAAGGTAATTTTAACATTTCTATAATTTTATCTAGGCAGAGACAGACTAGTATCAACAAGAAATATGAAAATACAATGCTTTTTAAAAGTGTTTTCCACTGGGAAGACCTTTTACTGACGTAAATGGTACATTTCTTAGATTTGTAGGTCACATAGGTGCACTATATTTTCCTTAGAGAGGTAGATTAAAGTTGCAGTGGCTCAATAAAATTTGGAAACTTTTTGCACTTGAGACTTAAAAAAAAAAAATAAAAAAAAAAATAAAAAAAAACACCTCACAAAAAAAAAGAGAAAAAATCCCAGCAAATTTATAGTCTGAAAAAATCCTCTTTGCTAGCGATCTGAACAGAGAAGTGAACAGTTTTCTTTTACTGCTATGTTGGCTGTGAGGTCTGGAGTCTCCATCAAGGAGTAGAACCTCCCAAACACAAAACATCCCATCCCTGTGGGATGTCCTTCAATTACCAAGTGTGTGCAAATATTGGCTCCCTAGCAGTGCTCATGTAGGAAGAGGAGGAACAGGACAAGTTGTACATAGTAAAGGCACTGAGGGTGTAAGTGAGCAATGCTCTAAGAACACAGTCAGGCTTTGATAGAGTTGAAAAATATAATTTCTTACATGCACTTTTTTCCCCATTCCCTTTGGTAACCTCTGAATCCTTCAGGCTTTGGGCTTAATGCTATAAGCATCAAGGTTCTTTGTCAGAGAACTAAGTGCTTTGGAGCCAAGATGACTCCTCCTTATGACTTATCCAAAGATTTTTTCATACTCTTTGAATAGAAATTTATGGAATTTGTGCCATATCATTTTCTGTAATTTACAGGTCCTTCTTCTTTTCTTTTAGCCATTTGCCGTTGTTGATGGTCTTAATTCACTTGCAATTTTTGCCATTTTTCTTTTCCCCCCCTTTGTTCTGTGTCTCCTATTATTGTATATCAATACATTAGCTTTTTGGTTTGTTTTTGTTTCTCAGCCATGTAGCAGAAGTTATTACAGCCAAGGAGACAGTCCACAAACCAGTAAAAACTAAACCAGTGCCTTTCTGGCACTGTTGTGTGGAAGCACAGAAAAGAGTACAAATATGCTGGAGTTTTTTTATCATCCAGCCATCCAAACTGTCTGAGAAGAGGTGTAGATTTTCTAGCCTCATTCTATATTAACACAGAGGCAATTCCAGCATAAGTAATTTAAGAATATAATTTATGTGTTTCTTTATAACTTCATTCATATTCAGTTGTGTGTTTTCTGTAAATATGGTCAGGCTTATAAAATGCTGAAATGTTTCAAGCAGGTTCTTTAGCTGACAAAAACCTGTAAATAATAAAAACTGCAAGTGGGAAAATCGTTGCAATGGAATTGCAGCTTCTGACATTGGACCATTAATCTTCACCATATTCTAGTTTTCTACAGCAGTTGCTATAGAACTTAACTATGGTTTCACTAAATATAAAAGCAAATAAAACCAAGAAAAACAGCTTCCCATTACACTACTACATTGAACATCTGTAGAAACTCAAGGTTTGTTCAGCTTTTATGCCAGCATCTTAAAAGTCTCCATTTAAGCAATGAGTGGTTTTTAGACCCATTTGAACAAGCCCCATGGATATTACTGAACCAGAGGCCACGTAAAAAAAAAAAAAAAGTTACTCTGGTGTTTTGTGATCACCTTCAACCTTCTTCTCTTTTATAGTACCTCAAATGCTACTTTTGTTATAAATCTATTTGACTTGGAGAATGACACAGGTTTTCTGGCTAATATTCACTTCAAGTAGAAGGACTTGCAAGTAGGCTGTGCTAACCCCTGTATGAGTTAGCTCAGGAGTGAGAAGTAGTGCTTTAGTTAAGTGTTACCACATCATTTACCAAGCAAAGTGTATCTGTATTGCATGGCTTGCTTGCATTTGAATGAGATATTAAAAACAAAAAAATGTCCATATTCAGACTTACATTCATTAGGATGCAACTGTCATCCAAGGTAGTTGGTAATTTCTCCTGTGTATACTGGCAATTTCAATAACTGTCCTCGTGCCACAGATAGGATTTTACTTAATATGTCTGTAATTATTTTTTCTCCATTTTCCACTCCTTAATTGTGACTGAAATTCTGATGAACTTCACAAGAACAGTCTGGATTTGAGAGACTTACTACCCAAAGTGTATCTTTTTAAATAGAATTGTCATTTTCCTCAGTTTGAGAGACTTCTCTAAGTTTCTCTTCATGAAAGCACTACAGTGGAGAATATGAGTTCCCAGATCCTACAGAATGCATACTGATTGCCTATTTTAGTGTTTCAGGATGATTAATTCCTCTTCTGGTAACAGTAGAAATATTAAACAGTAAATAAATATTAATGTCGACACAATACTTAAGTATTGTGCAAAGTACTTAACTGATTTAATCTTCAGAAAGAGTATATAGTCAAAAAGTGTTAAGTAAAACCCAAAACTTGGCTGCCACCATGACCAAAGTTTTCTTTATATTTACTTGCATGTGTTTAGTGTTCTTTTTTTCCTCTAGTATCCCTTCCAAGGCTCTGATTCCTTTCACAAACAATATAGAAGACTGGGATGCCATTTTCAATTGTCACAGTTGACTTAGTCTGAAGCAGCTAAAAGGCAGAATGTTCTGCACCTTATTCAGAGATGTCAGAGATTATTATGTGATTTATAGCTAGTGAATTCATATTTATAATGCTCATCAATAAATAAATCACTATTTTGCTGTAACTGTATAGTTTTTTCTTTTATTTTCTGGATCAGATTACAAAGAAAAGGAAGCAGAAGCAAGGCATTAAGTCTCTATTCTAATTTGATTAGGACCTTCTAAATGACCAGGAAGACTCTTAAAACTTGAAGCATAAAAATATACTTTAAAAAGCAGTCTTTTCATTGTGTGAAAAACAGTTTTATTGAAAGAAATTTAGCAAAATGTTGTTGATCCCCTAATTCAGTATTTAAAATTTTATATAGTAAAGAAAGAGAAAAAAACCCCAAACCCTCATAACCACTTTCATACACTACTGTAACAATAATGTAATATAAAAAATATTCTATATAAAGTTTACAAACTACCAGATAAAACCACATATCACATAAATATGAAGCTCTTAATTGTCAAGATTTTGGGGATGAAATAATATTTATTGACATGAAACCTAGGTAAAGCTGGCTGAGTACAAAAATCACATTTTAATTTAATTGGTTTAAATTATTAATTGTGAAATAATGGCAAACAGCAGTGGGCTGTGTTTGATGTAAAAGGAGCATTTATAGAGATGCAAATAACTTAAGACCTGGGGGGGTAAATGCATAAATTGGTAAGCATATGAAGTAATTTATTAAAAATTCAATAGATCTGTTTATTAAGGGGTGGAAGCAGAGAGAAAATAAGGCACTGAAGAGCTTTTTAACCTTAAAAAATAAGCAAGTAAAAAGAAAGTAAGTAGAAATCAAAGTGAGGCGAGTTAAAATGGCAAAGAAGGCAAGAACTGTAAAAGCTGTGCTTATTAGTCAGTGAAAGAAGTTGATACCATTTAAATCACTTCAACCAGTACCACACCATGTGAACCAGTAAGAAGTTGATAAATTTAAACCCCCTTTTTTTTTTTTTTTTTTTTTTCTTTTTTTTTTTTTTTTTTAAGTATAAATTTATTCAGACTAATGCTAATGGGACAGTGACACCACCAGCATGTGGATGAAAATCTGAAAATCTGTGGTCCATGTTAAAAAATTTTTCAGGCAAGATAATTTAATGATACCGCTTTTGACATTAAAATGTATCTATGAGTCATTTTCAATAGAACTGCTGGAAGAATTTGCTGTCAATAAATATTTCTAATTTGTTCTCCCAGAAGCTTGCTTTGCCTTATCGTTTATTTTGGGGAGTAAAGCCCCTTTAACAGCCAACTACTTTTAATGTTGCAATTGAACAATATTCAATATTCCATAAAAGCAGGTAATTCTATCACTAACTTCAGAAAGGCAGGGGGCCTTATCATGTTCAGTATTTCCAATCTGATTTAACTGAATATGTCTTTTTGGTACCTCTTGATACACAGTTTTAACATGAGTGTTTTGAGAGTGTGTACATTTGTAAGTGTGTATAATTGAACAAGATTTAAGTATCTTAAATAAATTTGTAAATAGCTTAAATATTTAAACATTTTTTCCATATAGGGGTAGAAAAAAGTTTGTTACATATTTCAGATAAATTATGAAGAATAGCATAAGAAATTGCACTTCTCTGTCCTTTTTGTTCAGTTACTTATGTTCTTCAGCTCATCCAAACATCTCCTTGTAATTGTGAGAAAATGCTTTCTATAGTTTAGTCACCTGCCTCCTATCTTCAGTGGCATGCAAAAATATTTGGAGATTCACAGTTAGATTATGCTTTATTCAGCATAAAACAGGACACATATTCAAGTGTCAGATCAGCTCTGAAATGAAATGTGAGGATAAGTGTGGAAGGCAGTCTGTGCTGGCAACATGTCAGGGTAGTGAATCATTGGTGTTTACAGTTAGTACCATTCACATCAGTGCAGCTATAATTTTCTTGCTATATTAATCAGGACCAACTTGGTGTCTCAGAAGACTTGTGATTCCTTCCTTATTTTAGCTGTTAGTATGTGTAAAATCCTCAAACGTAGTTATGTTAATTTTTCCCACTTAAATTGCCTGTAATTATGCTGTCCATTTCCAGTAAGCCAAGTATGAGAAAAGGATGATATAAAAAGGATGGGAAACTACAGACAATGATATTTTATACAGGTAAGTTTTAAAAATAATGCCAATAGGCACATAAAACATATAAAGTGCAGGTAGAGAACGTATTTTGAGGTCTGTCATTCACATGGTTTGCTCAATGGTGAGACTTGCATCCTGATGTGATTCCACTAAAAGACTTCGCACTCACAATGCTAAAGAGGCAGAAGCAATGCAGCCCTTTTAGGAATAAGTTAATGCTGCATCCAAGGAATGTCAGATTTTCAAGCTGGGATTTAGCCAGGTTCTTGGAAAGAATGCTAACTGTTGAGTATTTAAATTGAAAACAATTGAAGTGATTTTCAGTCTTTGGTTTGCCTTCTGTCCTACATTTAAGACTATATAATATTTCCACAGAAAAGAGCATCTATTTCCACTCTAAATAGAATTACAGTTGTCTTCTCAGAAAAGAAAAATATTAATAGTCAGAAATATCTCCATGTCCATTGGCATCAAGGCTAACACTAAGTTGGCTTCAGTTAGGCCATAAAGAAGAATTTGTGTATTGAAATAGAGCTCCTAACAAGGCCACTGAATTTCCACCACTGGATCCTTTTAAGTGTAAGATGGTGTGTAGCTGCTCCTATCATGCACAGAGATAGGCACTAGATGGCTGCACCTCAGGCGAGATCATACACGTTTTCTGTGATTCTCTGTGTGATTTCAGTTCATTTCTCCTCAACATGTACATAGTTATGCAAGCCCTAATCCATGTTAATCTGGATAAATTCCCTGGGCCCTGTGTGTAAAAGGTGTTGTTGTTGCTGTAACTCTGCAGCACCATGTAAGAGTCTTTTCTGAAAGTAAAGAGGCAATGTCATTACATGCATGACGACTGCCACTGTACGAAGACGTATTCATTTTTTGTTTGGTTCAGAGAGAAAGGACAAACAGTATTTGAAATGTAAACTTATTAAATAAAGCTTTTCATGTTTCCTGTTAACTTTAGAGAGGTTTCTCATTTTTTATTAATTCCCCCCCTCTCTGCCTTTTTCTGACATTTCTTATGCAATATTAATATAAACTGTCACCTTTTGGGTGAAAAATAAATGACTTGTGTTGGGCTGGGGCTGCCAATCTCAGAGTCTGATCCTACATCCTAGAAGAAATAACAAGATAAACACACAGAGGAAAACAAAAAAATAACAGATACAGAAAATAAACTTTTAAATGCCTTCTGCAACCTCTCTGTTTCAGAAATTGCTTTTTGCTGCCTGTCTAGTTATGAGACTGACAGTGCTGTTGCAACATCCTTGAAAAGCAAAGCCAAATTAACTTTCAACATAAGGCAAAGGGAATGTTGAAAAAGAGCAGAAATGGGATGTGAAATACAAATACTTCGTAAGGATACTTGGGAAAGAGAAGTATATGTCTTAAATGCAAGATACTTGAGATTTATCTTAAGAAGTAAGCTCGAGAAGTTTCTCTCCATTAACTTAATATAATCAGAGCATGTCTAAAGGTTAGAGTGGTATTGTATTAGCTAATATACTCTGATTCATCAGTTTTAGTAGATTTTTGTGAAATAATTTTCTCTTATTTATCAATTTTCTCTTCTTTTGTGGTCATGGACTTTAATTATTTGAGGTTTTTTCCTATCTTTGTGTCTGGCTATTGCAATTTAAGAAAATTAAGCTTGAGATGCTGCAATCTTGTTGCACAAGGAATTTGTGACTCTAGGAATTCATGCAGAAGTGGCAATTTTTTATTTTTCATTGAAACTGTGTCCCAATCCTTATATGAAATGAAGTGCTCCTGTCTCAGGGGCAGATATTCAAAACTTCATTTGGTGCATTCTCTTCTCAGTGGAGGTCTAAATGTTGATTACTCCCAACAGCCAGAGCCAGCAGTGAAACCAGAAATATTAATTTCTTAAAAAATCTTTGTCTTGTTGTTTTGTGACAGGACCTTTTTTACCACAGTCCCTTCTTATTTTTTTATCTTAGCACTATTAGTAAGGGCATGTAAAATAAAGTTTTTTACACATTTGCTTATACAAATTTTCTGACATAGTGATATTTAACACAAATGCTTTTCACTGTGCTGCTCTAATGTGCTCTCTCCTTGACATACTGTATTGACAAGCTATTTGAGTAAGAAATTCTGTCCAAAAAAGAAAGGAAGCTAAACAAGAAAGATTATGCAGTCAAGTTGATAATTCTTCTAATATAATAGATAATCAGTTTGGTGGGTAACTTTCCAGTCTCTTATTAAATCACGTTTCATGCTTTCCCTTCCAAATTTTGTGTCCTTCATGAGGAAGACCTTTAAAAGATCTCTGTCTGCCTTTAAAACAAATACATCAAAAGTTGAGGGAAAAAAAATACAAAAACTGACAAAAATGAGAATGAAAATAACTTTTCTTTCATGTAATTTTTTTGTCTACTTCTGCTGCTGAGTCAGGTGTTTTTTCTGTTATTGAAGAGGTGCATAGGCACTTTAAGGAAATGTAGAGTATCCTGTTCTCACTTACTAGGGCCAGTAGCTTGACAGCTGGAAATATAGGGAAGGTTCTCCTCCTTTATGCCATGGGGATGCAGCATGTTCAGAATGAAATCTTCAAAATGGTAACAGTCAAATTTTGCTCAGAACATATAAATTTTTTTTAGTAGATCTTAACTTTTCTTTCCAAGGGCAGCAAAATTGTCCCTGTCCCTGAATCAGCCATTGCTAGTCCAGAGCAGCCCAAAAAGCAGATCTGGGGGCTCTGTTTATTTCGTTCTTTTTTACTGGGATAATCCAATTTAATTCCTTTTTGTAATTTATTTTACAGAACTTATTTATCCATTTTAACTATAATATAAAATACAACAATATCCTCAGGCAGACAACTAACATGGAAAAAAATCAGCTGCAATTATTTAAATTTGAGAAACTTTTTTGAAAAAGGGTCAGAATGAAAAGATAGGATCACTCTTTAACATTGCTGTCCATTATCATTATATTTACTCTTATGGGATTTGTTCTTAATTTCCAGCAAATAATGTCTCAAAGTTTGGAGAGGTAAAAAACCTTAAACCTTAGTAACTCTCTAAAGAGATGATCAGCGCATTTTTTAGTATCTGTTTGTAATTATACTCATCTCTGATTTCTCTGTAACAGAAAATAACCATTAATGCCTCTCCAGAAAGTATTAGAATATTTATTTCCTCAAAAGATTAGCTGGTTTTATGAACATTTTAAAAATTTTCCTCATATGGCAAAAAAATAAACAAGTTTCTCAGTAGAGTTCATTAAGAAATAGACAGAATTATGGCACTGACTCAGAAGATACCTGTTTTCAGACTCTTGGCTCTGATTCAAATGAGGGTCTTCAAGACTGTCTTTTAATCAGACAGAATAGGAAATTAATTTTCCTATTCAGGCGGAATAGAAAAGTGATTCAAGCTTAATGCTGAACCTAGTGGAATGAACCTTTCTTTTTCTCTCCAGTCATCAGATTTTTCTAATGGAAATTTAATTGAAAGTAACATTTATTCTGCAATTATAAGCAGTTTCCCCCATGAGTAAACATACTTTTTGTCAAATCTGAACATTAAAATACTTTCTGTCCAGTTTTAGTTTGGTTGCAATTCTGTGTTTACTTAAATATGTGTATATATAGATATTTGTAATTTCAACTTTTTTTTTACACTTCTTCACAATAAAATTCAGAAGAGTCCAAATAAGATGAGCTATGTACAAACACATGCCTGCATTGATATAATTTATTTATTACTTGAATAATGAGAATATGTTGGAGAAACTGTATGTTTTTTTCACTCTGGAGTGAATCTGTTCCCTGCTGCCTGTAAATGCTATTAGAACCATCACCATAGCAACTAATGGTGATGCTCAAGCAAAGTGTTCTGAAAATTCCAGCTGAAGAAGTAGATCATTATATGCCCTTAGAAAGAAGGATGTATGTTTATGCAGCCAGAACTGATATGTAAAAGGAGAAACAAACAGTAAAACTCTCAGGGCACTGATGCCAGCAAGTGCAAAGGCATGATGTGAGAAATTTTTACAGTTGCTTTGGAGTTATTGCATAAGAAAATGCTTTTTATCTTCAGAGAATTTAGGTGCTATGTTTGAATCTTGATTATGAAAGGGCAGACTTCTTTTGGCAGAACTGTCTAAACTAGTCAACAAAGAAAACAGGTTTTGTTTCTTTTCTAGTTTATGTGTTTTGCAGAACTGTTATAATTAATATGAGAGATGTGAATACTTACTTCATTTTAACAGCTGATATTATTTTCTTGAAAGTCAAAGTCTATTTTGTCTCTGTAGGATGGTTTTGAACATCTTACATGAATTGTTGTTCATGTCAAAAACTGCTCACTGGTATCACTAACATTTACAGTTCCATAGTAAAAATATTTGTGCCACTCTCTATATTACATGTAACTTTATAGGTAAATCAGACTTCCAGAAAATTCTTCAGCATCTCCTGAGTAAAAATCATGCCATGAGCATGAAAGAGGCAAATGTTTGTTTTCTGGTGTAGAGACCTTTGTAGAATAGAAGACCTCAACTCTCACTATCCCAAGAGGTGAGGGCCTCCTGCATCCTAGCAGATTTAAATAATAGTCAAAATGTGAATATTTAATGCACTCATCCTACTCAAAATGAAAGGACACAAGTAATCAAAAAGAAGTAGTGCTGCTTCTGGAATGAGCAGTCTTTCAAAAGAGAAGAGATTACCCCTGCAGAAGGGAAGGCGAAGTCACTATTTAGTGATAAAGAGGTATTCTGCCTTAATTTGGAAGGACCTGCCTAATGAGCCATGCTTAGTTCCCATGGACAAATTTATTACTCTCACTTAGCATGGATATCATTATTAATTAGGCAAGCAGGAGTCATACTGTCCTGTCAGCAGAGATGCTGGATTATCCTGAAGCTGGGTGTGAGCCAATGTCTTTCGTCACAGTCCATTCTTCAGCAGGACTGCATTCCCTCTAGTGAGAATTAGCATACTGCTAAAAGTTTTGTGTGTGCTTCTCTTCAGAGAATTTTATTAATTCACAACGAGAACATCAGGGGCAAAAGGTACAACTAATCATTATCAGTATGAAAAAGTTCTTAAAAATTCAACATGAAATTGGCTCATGTCCATCATTGACTAGTAAATGAATATAATAACACAGGGTCATAGCAGATTCTTAAACGGGTAGAATGACATTTATATTTTAGTTGAAGTAGTGCTTTGGTAAAAGTTAATTAATTAAGATTTCTGCTTCATCCAGACCTGGTTTTGAGACTCCTGAGAAGTTTGGTTTTTTTTTTTTTTAATTTGCAGACTTTTGGACAATTCCCGACTGGATTTGTTTAAAAAAAAAAAAAAAAAAAGAGCTTTAAATTCCTGTCTTGTCTTTATAAGGATGTTTGGATAGCTATCTTTTAGCTTTGCCTAGTTTGCTTTAGCTTAGTTTTGTCCAGTTATCTATTGCACAAATTATTACATTCTATAAACCTTAAATACAGATTTTTAGTGCCTGAGAAGAAATGCAAAACTAAAGAAAGATCTTGCCAAAAAAGCAGAAAAAATGTCAGAAGCAGTACTAAGGGGAACGTTGCCCAGAACTTTTTTACATGTAGGATGGGATACTACTAATTAGGAAGGGAATACTTCATATATATGTTAGCAATTTTAGTAAAACTAAAATACATTATTTAAATGTATTTGACTTGCACTTCTCTTATCATGGACCTAATCATAGATGATGTTATCAAAATCACAAGTGTATACATTACAGCTAATCACAAATTGAAATTATTAATTGGTTAAATTATTATTTCTGGGGAAATGTTGTATTTTGTTTTCATTCTGAAGAGGAACTTCATATAATGGAAATTCCAATAATAAATGAGTCCATTATGTGCGTTGTTTGCCACAGTATAATGTAGTAGATGAAATATTCTAAATTTTTTATATGCAAAACACTGTGGGGAAATACTACCTTACTACTGATTAGATCTTTCCTAAATCAAAGCATGCTCTCATTTTCATACGTAAGTAGCAAAAACTTGGATAATTATTGTAGATCCCATTTAGCTTTTTTCCCATCATCTGGGCTTGATGTAATGCTTAGTAGAATCTAGTACAATTCTTACTAGCAGTGTTGATAATAAAATACATAAGTTTTTATTTAATCACTTCAAAGCCTCCAGAGATTTTTGCATTTTTCAAGTGCTTTTTAACAGAGATCAATCTCAATGAAACTTCTAACATTTTGTTTTTCACAGTCTATGCAATAACTCTTCACTTTTTCCTAGACAGCATATTCTTCTCAATAGGAGACAAAAAAAGCTCATACTACTGGAAGAGTCTAAGGGTATAATTTAAAAGCATCAAATTTTAGCTGTGCCCAGCTAAATAGAGATATGCATTCTGGAACTGAGCCATGCACTAAGCTCTGTCCCATTTGAAAACAGGGGTTATTACTTCAGTTATTTTAAAGCAAATGATTCATGTGATCCCACATAATCATGTTTCAGAAAAGCTTTAAGAGTCTCCATTACTAACAGTTACTTATTATATACTAACTGTACACATGAACAGGTAAAAATGAGTCCAAAATATTTTTAGTTTCTTCTGTGGTTGTAGCTATGAAGGATTAAAACCTTCCCCAGGAGATGCATGTAGCTTACACATGAGTCTTGCCACACTCCATGCTGAATAGGTCCTTTGGGTTGTGGGCCAACAGGCCCGTTCAATCAGCTTTAGCTCTGGAGGCACAGGCAGTTCAAGATCCCATGTAAGATTCGTCAGACAAGAAGTGCTACTTCTAAAAGAAGTAGCTTTTCTGCCCTGGAGGAGTGAGGGTTTTCCAGTGCTTTTGCTCATGCAGAATTGAGATTGTTCAGCCTGGAAGAGAGAAGGCTTCAGGGTGAACTCACGGTGGCCTTTCAGTATCTAAGGGGATCCTATAAGAAAGATGAAGAGAGACTCTTTTCAAGAGCATGTAGTGACAAAACAAGGCAGAATGGCTTCAAACTGACAGAGAGTAGGTTTAGATTAGATGTTAGGAAGAAATTCTTTATTGTGGGAGTAGTGAAGCCACTGGAACAAGTTGCCCAGAGAAGTTATGGATGTCCTATCCCTGGAAGTGTTCAAGACTAGACTGGATGAGCTCTGAGCAATCTGCTCAAGTGGAAGGTTTCACTGCCCATGGCCTTAAGGGGTTGGAGCTGGATGATCTTTAAGGTTCCTTCAAGCCCAAGCCACCCTGTGATGCTGTGTTTTGTTGCTACACATTTCCACAAGGTTAAACATTTGTCACAGTGCTGCTGCTCTGTGTGCTTTGAGGCTGTGTGTGCAATGGAGCATAGATGTCATTAGCAACAACCTGGATATTATAACCTCTATTATGAATGCTGGTCAGGACATACTGTGAACAGAATTGACACTTTAGTTTTAGTAGAAGGGCCTGAATGAAAAGGAAGAAAAAGAAGGGAGAAAAGAGATACTAAAAAAAGACAAAAGATTTTTCTGATAGGACATAGACTATTATTTAGCTACACCTAACTGGTTCAACTATACTTCCTTGTGAATATTTGGAAGAAAAATCTGGAACAAGTTTTTTTTTTTTTTTTTTTTTTTTTGGAAATGGTGTCTTTTAAGATCAAACATGTTCATGCTGATTTTTTCATACATGACTAAGCCTTGTACAGCTACTAAGCTTAGCACTTGATGGAAGTAAGGAAGGAGATTTTTCCACAGTGACTGGTCATTTTAAAATCATAGCAACTTGTTTTTTCATGGTGATTGAAAAGAGAGGATATGATGCCTCCATAGGCAATTCTTCCAGAAATTGTAAATCCTGCTTCAACCAGAAGCATTCATGAATGCATGATGTACTGGCTTCCTTGAGCAGGTCAGTCACATTTCTACTGAATGAATGGAAAGGGGGGGGGAAAGTAGTGCTTGCCCTTGCTACTTGTATAACTGAGAGTGATAGTTTCAGACAGGTTCCTGTTTTATATATTTTGTTCTCAATCAGCTTTAGGTTGCGGGTTCTCTGCCCCAGGGAGAGCTGACTTGAACAATGTAAGCTGCTCTTCCAGCTTGTATCAGCTGGTTGTGCTCCCCTTGGTCTATTAAAGTTGTGTATAACCGGAAGGCGATACTGTCCCATGAGTCTCCTTTGCTGAACTTAACTCTGCCCTTTGCTGTTAGGTAACTTTGTGAAAATTGCATGCAGGCTACTTATACCCAAATCTCCAGATGTATTGGCAAAGACAGCTGGTGATCTTGTGACTTGTGGCAACTTCTTTGATGTAGCAGGGACTAAATTAATTAAAGCTGTTTCTGCAAACCTATTTTTCACAAGAACAAATTATGTGCCAGAGTTTTAGCATGAAGCACCCTTTTTATTATATAAATAAAGTCTAAAAAATAATTGAAAACATTTTAATTAATGGATTTCTTAATTAACTTGCTTATTATTTGGTTTAATACCAATTACAAATACTAGCAATCATTAATTCTTAAATATGTATAACCTGATGTCTATTATACGATGTTATGTTGAAAGTAAAGCCAAAAGTAGTTTTCTCATCCAGGACCAAGGCCAGCAACCTAACCATAGGCAGCCACTATAGTCTCTGCCTGCAGTATCCATTTAAAGACTAATTGTATGTTGGATTTTGTAAACCTGCAGAAATATGAACTTGTTTTCTCAAGCCTCTATAAAGAAAATAGAACATATGGACTTTTCATACTTCTTAAAATAAATATATTCCTTTGACCAACCTTCCAGAATAGGGTGTATAAGTGAAACAGGTCAGAGAAGCTGATATTTGTGTTCCTCATGTGATTAGAAAGTGGAAAACTTTCATTGAATGTAGCTAATCTAAAGTGTATAGCTGATAACATTTTTGAGAAGTGATTTGTTAAAATATTTAAAGTTACTGCCTGAGATATGCTGTTCTGTACAATTCTGAATATAGGCATCCTTTTTAAAATTCATTGAAGTGTCAATGTTTAGACCAAACCCCTGATTCTCAGTTCCTCAGCGACTGTGGTTATTCCTGTCATTTAAAATGCCATTTAAAAATGCTGGGTTTGACACATAAATGTTTGCAATTAAAAATATTAATTGATGTATGCCAGATTATATAACTTCAGGTTTTCATCAGGACAGTGATCTACTGGACCGTCGGAAACATTGCTTCAGTGTCCAGTCTGAATCTGGAGAAGATCTTTACTTTTCTGTGGAACTAGAGTCTGACCTAACACTATGGGAAAAAGCCTTCCAAACTGCAACTTTTTTAGAAGTTGAACGGATACAGGTGAGCACAACTGCCTTGTTGATCATGTTTTGGTACATTAGCAAATTAGGCCCATATGAAATAATGATGTAATTTAAGAAATTTTATGACCTTCTGCAGCTCTCAAGTTGTTACTCTTTTATGTAACTAATTGCTTTTACTGTTCCCAAACAGCTTGCAAGCTAGCCTTCAGAAGAGGTCACCTGAAATACAATCTTTGAGTTATTATGACAACGTGATACATATTTGTTAACTGAAGTTCACGGACAGAGAAGAAAAAACAATCTATGGTTCAGGGACAAAATACAAGTGTTTAGATATTCTTACTTGCTTACATGCTACCTTATTTGTTACTGAAAAACCTTGCAGGAATTAATAGTCCTTGTAATACCAGGAATGAGAGTATACTGAGGAAAGTACTCACTGGATACAAGCAAGAACAAAAGTTGTACCTCAGATGCATTATTCTTTCTTCACGTATTTCCTGTTCCTTGTGTATTTACTCTGTTATCAGGTGACAGCGCAGAGATGGACAGCATTCAAATACAGATTATTAGTGACTTTTTATTGCAAAATTCCATATCAGAGTGTTTAAAGATGACTTCTCACATGAACAAAAAGTCATGACTTTTTGACATAAAAAAGGAGAAAAAAGCCACCCACCACAATTTTAATTCACCTAATCCCAATTGTAATATTGATTTTCTAATAATGGAATATACATGTGGTTAGAACAGCTTTAGTTGATGTTGGCAGGAGTTACACACACCTACCCAAGCCATATTAGTGTATTATGCTGTGCAAGTATTGGCTCATTTTCTGTGTCCTCCTGGGAATGCAATGTTTTTATTCAGACAAACTGTTAGTTAGTTATATATTAGCCCTTTTCTGACCTGCAAACCACCACATGCAGATGCACTGAATTGGTATATACTAATGAAGATCCAATATGCAAAAACTACACTGGTGTCAGTTTTAACTCACGGTACTTATGTTGCAAGAGGAGTCAGGGGAGGTTTGGCTTTCCTCTTTTAAATTCATATATGCTGTTACCTTTTATAGAAACTATTCTTGTCTTTTAAGCTGTACTTGCATACTGGAAAATCTAAGACTAGGTTTTCTATGTAAAACTTGCAATAATGTATGTCCTCTGCCACTAACTATTTGAGAGTTGCTGTCTTTCTTATATAATTCACTGCAACCTACTTTATAGTAGCACTGCTCTGCCATCAGTAAAAGAATATACAGCATTTTTCTTGAATAACATTTATCTTAGAAGCCACCTCATGTTTGTTCTACTTTCAGATTGATTCATACTATAGCATTCCTGGTTTAGATTTTTCTTTTGAATTTTAGAATTGCATTTATTCAAAATTGCCTTCAGGCTTCTCCAAAATAGTTTCCTTTATAATCTTAATCTCAGATTCGTCTTAATCTTCTCACCTTTTTTTGTCTCTCCTGATGTTCAATGTAGCAATTAAGAACTCAAATTAATTATTTCCTCATTGATTGGTTGATTGTTTAATTATAGATCTGTGAAAGTGGACAAACAGACTTCTTATAATAGAACATTATTGTGGAACTCACACTCATTATTTCACCTTTTCTTTTTCTTTATTTTCTGTATCTTGATTTGGAAAAGAAAAAGATAGAATATTTTAAATATAACTGGGTTTGGTCTCATTTTTCTTTTAGCAATTCATTACTGCTTTCATCTACCAACCTGCAGATGTAGAAAAAATCTGGTGGCATACTTTGTTTCTTACAAGTTCTTTCATTGCTCTGTGAGAAAAAAAAAAAAAAAAAAGTGACAGGTTGAAAATTAAGGTATCAATGGTACATTTTTACTAAAATTTTGCTTTATGCAATTGTGTTGATATGAATATTCATATTTAAAGTGAATTCTTATCCAGTAGGTTTGTCTTACAATACAATAACATAACTTTGAAAATATAACTTCAGTTTTAAACTACCATTTAAAAATATTCAACTGTGTTGTGTGCTACTCCATAATCATGCAATGAATAACTGTTACTCCATGGCTATAACCTCCAGAAGAGGTTAATCAGGGGCCAATTCTAA
The DNA here is from genome assembly GCF_017590055.1 of Onychostruthus taczanowskii. Classification (NCBI taxonomy): domain Eukaryota; kingdom Metazoa; phylum Chordata; class Aves; order Passeriformes; family Passeridae; genus Onychostruthus; species Onychostruthus taczanowskii. The sequence continues at coordinate 2,081,401 of NW_024501459.1, forward strand.
TCCAACTCCAAAGAATCTATAACAAATTCAAATATTTTTTAAATGCATTACTATAAATATGTAATGAATTCTGTTTCAACCTAATTCATAGCTTCTGCCAGAGGTATATCTAAACCAAAACTTGAACAGTTGGTTTTTCTTAGAAAATAAATATATTAGAAGACGAATAGTAAAAAAATGGATAATTTACCAATAACAAGGCACAATGTTACAGTGGAGTCATTTTGGTGTGTTACAGTCACTCTTTAATTAGTTTTGTAATGTAGTAAGTGATGGTAATCCATTTTCATAATTACCTATTTAAAAAATTACTTGAAATGAAAATCCTTTTTCCTTACTCTCTCACAGCATTGTCATACAAAGAATCTGAGTCTATTATAACTTGCATAATGATGTGCAATTATATATATGCCTGTCACATTCCCTTTGTGTTCCTGCTACTTTCAGCTAACATCTTCACATCTTGCATCATGAATTTTTTTCTTGCTGTCCTTGCTTGTACTGTAGTTGTTTGTTCTCTAATGTAAGGATTATTATGTAAGCTGTTTTATGTTGCAGTACTTTAACATATGTTTTCATTGAAGTTGAATTTGAGTTTAAATCTTCAGTTTAAAAGTCTGAATTAGGTCTTAGATTTATAGTTAATTTTGTTTCAGGTTCAGAGATGGCTTACATGAAGTTCACAATATATTGTTCTTTCCATAATTTAAACTGTGCATGTTGAGGGAATAGTTTCTAAGGAACAACTTGGAGTTGTCTCCTTCAGCCTCTGCCTGACCCATTGAATTATTAATAAACCAAAGTAAACATTTTGTATTCTGTGGAAGAACAGCAAATGACTGCTGAAGTGTATTCTGCTTCTTTTGGGAAGGGGATGCTTCAGTTCACACAAGGTTTTCATGAGTTCTTGTGAGAAATCAGCAACCAAAGCCAAATATCCACAGTATATATTATTTGTAGTCACTTTCAAAGTTTTAAAAAGTTAACTGTATACAAAACCGTAAATTATCTTGTACCTTGATAGCAATTTTTGCATTTCTGTTTTCTCCAAATATCTGAATTAAAAGGTAACTTAAAATAAATAGGAGAAAAGTCTTACAAGAGTTAACTAGTGTCTGAAAGTTCACATCCCTACTCTGACCTGTCACCAGAATCATATGCAAGTGGATAAAACACCTGCAAAAACCAAGGGCCATTCTTCCCCAAGGCAATGAAACTCTCACTGCCCAGAGATCTTTTTGTTATTTTCACATTTTTTCTTCTCTAAATTGTTTTGGACATCATAGTATGAGGGCATAGAATTGTCTTATATTTATGTAAGTAAAGAACAACTAATAATCAGCTGCTACTAGTGATCTGCAGTTTCTTCCTGCGAAGAACTACACTGAGCTGAGCTAGATGATACAAATTGAGCACAAACTGAGCACTGCATTTTGTAGAAATACCCTTCAGTCTTGGAAGTAGTTTGCTTTTTCAGTACAACCTTGAACCAAGGCTGGTATGTCCTGTTTCTCATAAATCTTAAGTTCCCAGTGAGGCTAATTAGCCAGTCCAAGTTCTGGGCTGAAAAGCAGAGGGAGCTGTGTCAGCTCAGCATGGGGCTGCAGTGCACACTGTGGGTTGGCCTCTGGTGTTGGGGTGGGGAGTTAGAGAACTGTAGATGACAATATGTATTTTAAATCTGATACACGTTTTCCGTGCCAAATTTAATTTCCAGTAAAGGCTCTAATTCTGTTCCAGATCTTTAACGTTTACAGATAAAAATGTGATTTGCGTCTTGTAAGATGTTTGCAAGATAATTCCACAAAAATGTACATTTTTTGCTTTGTAAAACTTGAAAAGTTTTGCATGTGTGACTTAATTAACTGTAAGTAACTATGAAATATATTACTTTACATTTTCTGTTCTACTAATGAGATAATACCAAAGGCAATGTCCTCTTTTTTTTTCAGCACTGATTTACAATCAAATTTCGCACATTCATAACAGTCTCATGGTGTAGCTGATCAAAGGGAAAAATAAAAAAAATCATATATTTGTTAATATAAACACTAAGTATAAAGTTTTCAATTTTCCTTCATTGCATTTTGTACTTAGAAGATGTTAATGCACCTTTCTGCTTTCTCTGTTCTAAGGAAGACCATTAAGAATCCAAACAGCCCCTCCAAAGAATATATATGTAAAGGCATCTGATTTATCTTCATAATCAAAATGCCAAAAATAATCATAGGTTCTTTTTTAGCACTTATAATCTATAGCCCACATTTGCAATTTACATTCTGATTTTGCTGCCACATTATAGGTCATGGAAGTCTTTGTTCTCATTTCATAATTTTGGCAGCTACAGCAATATTTGAAGAGTATAGCTGTATAATCTGGAGGGCAAAATGCCTATAAAATAAGAATAATTTCTTTAAAGAACTTGCATCTGATTTGGAAATGTTTTGATTTTTTTTTTACATATTTTGTGATGAAAAAGACAAGTCTGTCATTTTGTACCTGCAGTCAGCCTTCAAGCACAGCAGTACTTTTGATTCTAAAAATCACACTTATAAATGTCTCATAATGTGTATTCAAGTGTGATGTTATGGAAATAAATAGAAGCATATATTTAAAGACAGTGGAATGATAAAATCTTTCAGAATTCCAAGGTTTCTCATAGAAACCTTTGACACGTATTGGTCCACTATCAGAAAAAAAAAAAAAAAGTCCAGATAATTCCATTAGCTGCTAAATGGTATGAAATACTAGCTTTTTAGCTGAGATTTAGGACAACAGAAAACCACAAGAAACAGTGTAGTAAAGACATACTTTATATAACCTTTTTTTTTCCCTTGATAAGATAAAAGGATTATATTAATCTTAAAAGTTGTTGCATATGAAAAACAATTAAGGATGTTTGAAAATAATAAATTTTTCCTTTAAGAAAATGTTATTAGTAAGGCACTGAGGCAATTTTGAGCCTTTCATTTTTTCCCTAATGGAAGCAAAGCCTGTTTTCATAAGTCTTAGACAGCTTCATCACTGATAAAAATCCTTTTATTTGAAATAAAAAAAAAAATTGACATATTTACACACTAATTACTTATTTCTGATAATAATTTTGAGGTACATGAACATTAGAATAAAGTCTCAGAAAGAGTGGTCCTAGAAAAGCATTTAAGGAATGTCTTCTATGGTAACTACCCTTTCTGATTTTTCTTTTACAGTGCAAGACGTATGCCTGTGTTTTAGAGAGTCATCTTATGGGACTTACCATTGACTTCAGCATGGGCTTTGTCTGTTTTGATGCTGCCACAAAGGTAAAGTTCTAATAAATTTTTCCATCACACTGTTATTATTCCTCATTATTTCTAATATTTTCAGATAAGTAGTACATCCTTCAAGTGTTCTTCTCTTTGTTATAGTAACAGATTATCTCTTGTCAAATCTCTCATGCTTTAGTTGAAATTCAGGACTGATTTCTAATTATGTGAGAAATAGTATTCTGTTATTTGCTCGTTATTGAAAAATCTATACTGATACCAATCTGAAACAAGCATCAGATCTTTATTCTTTAATTTCACATGAAAGCCCACACTGATTCAGTTTGATGGTTTGTTTTGCTAGTGTGTCCTTGGTTTTGAGAAAAGATAATTTTCTTTGTTTCAGTTTCATCTGTGAGCTCAAAAATAATCTTCTATTCTCTTCTCTTGTTTAATGGGCAGGAGTGTGTGCTATTACAGCAATTCCACAATTCCCAGTTTATATTTTAGCTATTATTGTTCAGATGTCTGTAAAAAGAAAAGCCAACCATAGTCTATATGTCTCACCCATCAGCTTTTCCTGTCAGCCTTAAAAAAACTCAGTAGAACTGATGAAAGAGTTTGCTTTATCAAGCAAATAAGATGGAATCAACTTCCATATTGTATTATTGCACATCCAAGGCTCAGTAAAACCATTGAGACCCTGAGTATGTCATATGTTGGCATTTGCACTAATTGCTGGCAAGTCCTACAATGTGCTCAGGCTTTATTGCTGCTGCTCAATGCTGCTGTTAGTGGTAGAATCTTTCTTCTGAGCAAAATGGTGAAACCTTTCTTTCGAGTTCCACTTCTCTTCAATACCTGTTTTCCTTTGAGATGCTGCAACTTTGCCACCACCAACTGCTGAAAATGCCCTTTTGACTCCAGAATTTGTTCCTATGCTCTGTCGTAAGTCAAGTCTTCCCACCTCATTACTCCACTAACCCAAACCCTTTTATTATCCCCACTCCATTCTGTTTGTTTGCACAAAGTGATGAATTTTAAATTCAAACACTTATGTAACCTTGTTTCTTTTTGTTAAGCAAATAGTCTTGTATAATTAATCAGTGAAATGTGACTATCAGTTTAGAAGGTATTACACTAAAATACCAGTACAACAGAATTAAAATACAGTAGCTCAGTAAAAAAAAAGTGTGACTTTCCCCCCACCTTCCAATATTTATATATATATATAAAAGTATAGTAAAGAATTTCTTTTGTATATCTAACCTTTCAGTTTGAACCCATTCCTTCTTGTATTATGTGTATGGTATTGCATGCTAGAACAAAGCATTACACCATGAATTAAAAAAAAGGACATTGTTTTCTTAGGTTATCAGGCATTAGGCAGCGTGAGATAAGGATGACAGTTGCATTAGAAAAGAAAAGAAACAATACAATAGAAAGCAACATAATCCAAGTGACTGCTGCAATTCAAATTATCAAACAAGCCATAAGGTGAAATGTCTGAAATCTAAGTGTGCCAACCACGTTTTAATGGGTATCTTCAGTAAATCTTCAGGCAGTGTCAGTCTTATACTTAATACTGTGCTCATGGTATTTTAAGGTTTTTTTCTTACTTACTAATGAATTGGCTGTGGATTGTCTATATAAGTGCATAATTACGAATAAACTGAAATGAAGGAAGCCAAATTCTTTAACTCATTATTTTAACAGTTATTCAGTTATTCAAATGTTCCAGTTATTTAAGCCGTGCAATAATATTTAAATTATTTCTTCCTCTCACATTTCCAGTAAGTGAATAGATTTTGTCCAACATGCCCTGACAAATTGCAGTCAAAATGTCACAAATTTTCTAAACCCCAAACTCACCGCAGTCTTCATGAACAAGTGTATAGGGGATAATGGCTCTCATTATGTTTATGATTTCCAGACAAAAGCCTTACAACCCTGTGTAGGCTGTAAGGCTTGTTTGCTATCATTTAATCCTTAAATAATACTTAAATATGTAAATTGAAATTAGTGGTTAAAAACTGTCATCTGTGCTAAATGTATTTCAAGCCAAACATCATAATTAGATAAAAACATTGTTTCTGTGTCTGCACAGACCTATGATAAATATGAGTACACAAAGTATTAAACTGAGTTATTCAGAAGGAATCTGTGCTGTGATGTGATTATAACAGCACTGGCATAAATCATAGCTGTTTCTGCTGCATATTTCACTGCTTTCTCATATTCATTTTCTGACTGATAACTCATACAGTCAACAGTAGTTTGTCATTTGGAGTATTTTCATATGATGTTTTATAAAAAGCAGTTACAATTTCCTGAAAGGAGAGTGAACAGCTTTTAAGACTACCTGGTTAAATCTGATTATCTCGACATTTCAGAAAATTACTTCTCAATTCAGGTAAAAATTCTGCCAAATAGAATTTTGGCCACAAAGTAATTTTTCTCCTTGCACCTTGAAAAGTAATGATAAATATATTTATGCCCCTGTTCTTCTGTGGTACTTTTCAGAGCCAAAGCTCCAGTGCAAGATATCATCTTTTATTAGCACTGTATGGTTTGAAAGCAAACTGTGACACATAGCCCAAGCCAACATTGGCACGTGTTTGATTATGATTCTTTTCATTATGTAGTCCTTCATTTGTGGTAGTTATAAACCTGGAGTCAAAAAAGCCACCTGCTTCCTGTGTTGGCATACACAGAAATGTAATTCTAATCAATAGGGAGTTTCCTCATGGGATCTCCTCCACTGGGGACTTCTTCCAAAAAATGCCCACCAGCTTTAACCAATTTTGTATGCTTTATTTGAAATACAGGATGTCAGATAGAATCCCCTCACTGAACTTTCCTCTTTCTTCATTGCTGGTATTCTGTGAAAAGTAAATTTAGCTAATCTTTGTGAATACCCTTTAGATATTTTATTTTCTTTCCTGCCTTAATCATATTTTCCTGATTCTGCTTAGTTACTCCTTGCACTACAAGGTGCCTTAGTATACAGCATCTACTCCAGAAGTAATTTTTCACTAGAGACGTTTCATATGCTAAATATTTTGTTTATTTGGTTTTAAAATATGAAAAATCTGAAAAGATGCAAAAGGTTCTGTGGCAGTTCTTAGAAATGATATACCAAATTTTATCCTAGGCCATTTTTTGCAGTATCAGTGTTTACTGGAGAAAATATTTTTCTCAAGTCCTGCCCAGCTACATCTCAGCATTCATGTCCTAAATTTGTCTAACATTAGCTAAAATATAGACATCAATGTTTTAATGAACAAATGTAAGTCTCTCATGGGCAATTTGTATTAGGTATGGACGTACATAGACACTGTGATGAACATTTATAAATAAGATTTGCAGCCACAATAGGCACCTTAAGAATTAAGTATGGAGACTGATAGATTAAAGAGAATAACAAGACATGTACAGAATGGAACCTAACTACTATTCTGAAAGTGATCCAATGTATAAAACTACTTACTCCAGTGCCATTTAGTAACTGATTCTTAATGTGCTTCTATAAAAAATGTATGGGGGGATATACATGGAAATATGTATATTATATATATTTCTGGCTTACTGACATATTCATTAAAATAGTTTTCTATAATGTGCATATTTTCATCATCAATTCCATGTAATAATGTATGTCTGTTTTGAACATACATTGCCATATACCTACCTGAGCAAAGCGCTGTGTCTGTAGTCCATCATATTTACTGCTCATTAAAACAACAATCAAAATATATATTTCTCAGAAGGAAAAAAAAAAAAGTGTCCCTTGTAGAATTGAAAATAAATGAAGGTGCTGCTGAATTATATGGTGGTGCTAGAACAAAGTAAGAAAAGGCTCCATAATGGCCCACAAGGTACCTATCAACAAATCTCAGTGTACCTTCGTGTGTTCTCTTGCTGAAACCTTCACCAAAAAAAAAGAGAATATACGAGGAACAATTAGTAGCTTTGCAAATACCTTTTATTTGGTTTCCATACCAAAAGACTACTAAATCACACAGATCAGTATTTCTCTTAATTTCTTTAGGAGCAATCTCCCATGTTTTCTAGGGATACATACCTTTTCTGTCTCTTCATGCAACTAATACATATACAGCATATTGAAATAAAACAGCTTATAAAAACCTTCTTAATATTCAAATTACAGTAGTGGGGAAGGCAGAAAAAAAACCAGACTCACTGGAAGATGGAGACTTAATGATGTAACTCTTGTGAAAAAATATTTATTCCATGCTTCAAGGTTTAAATGTTGAACAAATAGCTACTATAACTTTAATATAAGCCATCAGCATGCTTCATACAGTTTTATGTTCTGTGGCTAGAAACAAATGTTGGTATGTTGTCCATTGGCACCAAGCAAATACACTGTAGTCTTTTAGCATTTTATGTAATTTCAGTAATGGACAAGAACAGTTATTTTATAAGGGCCGACTTTCATGCTTTTTTCCTTTGTCTCATTTTTGTTCTTTATCCTCTGTGTCCTCCCCTGTCTTTCCCTTTACAGTTATAAAGCTGCAGCAGCTGACAAAGGAAATTGCCTTGGACCATAATTCTTTTGCAGTAAGACACTCTCCAGAGATCAGTAACACAGTAGAACTGAGCATGAACAAGATCTTAATCCTACTCAGTTCCCTACTGCTGCTATAACTCTGGATAAAGTGTCACTTGGCAAGAATGAAATCTTTCTCAATTAGCTGTGAGCCAAACAGACAAATTAAGGTGTATCCCAGGTGCCTGAAGACTCAATTACTTTTATTCTTAGAAACAACGACCTGGAGGCCTTAAGCTCTTGATTTAGTTTGACTTGTAGGAGTATCATGTGGTTTAGTTACGACAAACAGCATTAGCTTGAAAGGTGCCCACTGAAGTTTAGCATAATTCTGTAACATATACCACACATTAAAAAATTGCCTTAAAAATCAAAAGGAAGACTAATTCAAACAGTCAGAGTATGAAGAAAAAACGAGGCAGTGTTGAAAACAGCTATAGATTTTTGAAGGTGTGATGGAGAAGACAACAAAGGAATTTGATGAAACTAGAACTTGAAAGTGACCTCTGACATCCTATCCTTAATAAAGATGGTTTCTTTGTTTACTCCACTATTTACAGGTGATCTGGAATGTAGCTGTCTAATCAATATAAAACACTGACAGACTTTGGTTTTTTCCAAGCATCCTACTGAAGGCCAAACTTTCTCTTGCTATTATAGAATAAAACCTGTGTTATTCATGCCAATGGAATGGCATTATGCTTATGACTTCCCACAGTTCATGTATGTAGACAAGACGCACTTCATAAAATCATAGGGTATCCTGACTTGGAAGGAACACATAAGAATCATCAAAGTCCAACTCGTGGTCCTGCACAGCACAGCCCCAAGAATCACACTCTGTGCCTGAGAGCACTGCACAACTTGAGCTCTGTCAGGCTTGGTGCTGTGACCACTTCCCTGTTCCAGTGCCCAAGCACCCTCTGGGTAAAAATCCTTTTCCTGGTATCCAAGCTAAACCTCCCCTGACACAACTTCAGGCCATTGCTTTTCCTGGTATCCAAACTAAACCTCCCCTGACACAACTTCAGGCCATTCCCTCAGGTCCTATCACTGGTCACCACAGAGAAGACCTCCGTGCCTGCCACTCCTCTTTCCCTCGCAAGGAAGTTGAAGACTACGATGAGGTCTTCCCTTAGTTTCCTCTTCTCCAAGTGGCCTCAGTTGCTCCTCATGTGGCTTCACAGCAGGTGAAATGATGCCATTGTAATATGAAGTGCAAACACTGTTGCTCAAGTTTATTAAGTGTAAATAGTCTTTCTGCAAGAGGAGAGTTGGTCCACAGTGGATAATTTGACGCAGGAGACAAAACTGTTAAATAATAAATTAAAAGTAGTTCACTAAATCCATAGGACATAAATTGTGTTCTGGTTGTAGATTCTTATGTTGACAAAATACACATTTTCTTTCCTAGCTGTAATGCTTAATGCCCTCTGTATCCTAAATTATATATCTATCCCAGAGCCATGGACTAGTCAGACATTCACATTTCTATGAATATTCCTTAGAGCATGGTAAGTAAAAATACAGTCACCTATTTATTCTGTATTTGTTTGATAATCTGATCTCTATTTAGGATGAGAACAAACTCCTTGACCCAAAATGAAACAAAAACTCTAATGAATATTCCTAGTCATAGCCCAAACAAAGATAGTTACATTTCTGATGTCATTACCTAGTTGGAAAGTGATTTTGTTTGATGTCATGTCACCGAAATTGTATGTGGATTAGTCCAAGATTCTGGGAATGAGTCACAAACTGACATATAATATGATTACAAAAGTATTTTCTAAGGTGCCTTTAAGAATACATGTTCTAGATCTAGCACTATTGCTAAGAATAGAAACAATAATAATTGTCTTAATTTGTACGGCTGTATTAAAAGTATAGACAAGTCAACTGCTTTTCTTCCATGTGTCATTTGTATGCTGCATTTAAGTACCAACTCTAAAATAGAAATATGCAGGCAGAGAGCATTCTTTTTAATTTTAGTAGAATAATACTAGCAGAAGATAATAGGCAGTAATTTGTTTGGAAAGACTAGCACAAATGAGTCCTAGATGATTACTTGTAAATAAAATATTTCTCATTAAAAAGTATTGGTGAAGAATCTTGGTCCCAGATACGTCACAGGAAAAAAAATCCTGCTAATCCAGTGAATACAGGATTTTGCTTTTTGATGATTTGTTATTACAATAATTTAATAACATCTCAAGAGGAGTCTTAAATCTAATTTGTCAGCTTGTCTGCAGAGTTTATTTGTGTGCATTGCATTCTGGTATTCTTTGAAGTTAATTTTATTAAATGGTGTAAAATGCAAAAGGCAGCCAGCCTAAGCAATATATGAATAATAATTGGAAAAAGGACTTATATCTTATTGGTTGTTTTCAATTTTATGCATGATACATACTGTATTTGTTCAAAGAGATTGTCTTCTTACAGTGCATTTTTCAAGCCATGGATTAATTATGTCAGATTTTCTGTGGCCACACTGGGACTGTGCAAATTGTGGCACTGGTGGTATTTTCAGTGTATGCCTTCGTCCCCACTTGCTGAATTGGACTGCTTGCTGTTGTTTCTAAATTCTACCTCTCATTAAATGAGAGTTCACTTTTCTCTCATTCACTGAGAAGGAATAAATAGTGCATCCGGAGTTCTCCTCATCATCTTCCTTCAAGGTATCATAATGTTATGTGCCATGACTTGAAAGGTATGTCAGGATCCTCAAGAGTAGCTGATGCCACTGTATACAAGAGAATATTTTTTAATTTGGTTGCAATTTGTACTTTAAAAGGAATTGGTACCTGGCCCACCTGTCAAATCTATTTTAGGGCAAACAAAAATTTATTGCTTCCTATAAATGCTGTATATAGACCTGTAAAATATTCTCAGTGATGCAGGTTATTCACAGTTACTGAGGGAACTACTTGAAGAGAACAAGCTGTTTTTGTCAGCTAAAAGTAGCCCTATGAGTGTTGAGCTCAGTTACATTGCCCCTTCAAACCAGTATGTACTTCTGTTTATAGTTCATAATTCCTAAAAACTGATTTAGAAAAATTTTATGTGACACACATTTAGGTGTTCAACAATTTTCAAAAAAGACAGCATGTTTTACAAGTGTACTTACTGGTTCAAAGCCAATATGTATACATAAATATATTTATACAAAATTATGACGGCCTATGTTAACTTTCTGGAGCAACCATTCAACAAATGGTTGCAAGGAACTCTGATATTCAAAAGCATTAAAAAATAATGCCTGTGACAGTGGTGCAGATCAGTATTCCCAATGATACCTATACCTAATGCAGGAGAATTAGCCTTTAAAAATAGAATTTGGAAGAATAACCACAGTGAACCCTGTAAGACTGAAGTCAGCCCATAGGATCATGAAATAAAACACATGAAACTCTCTTTCTCTTGTGTTAATGTCACTGCTGTTGTTTCACATCTGTGTGAAACTGGTGCTCAGGTGAATGGGTCTTGTCTCTCCTTTCTTACTGTGGCACTATAAAGTAGTCATTGAAAAAGGATAGGTCTGGTCTCTGTTCACTGCTTATGCATTTTGCAGCAATGAAAATTAAATGAACCACACTCAGAACATTTGCAATCAGAGAAATTAATCCAGTGATCCCCAAGATACTTTATTTTAAGCAATGTGAATGCAGTCATAGCATTCTGTATCCATTATAGACATGCTATGCATACAAAATGTGCAGTTCTGGCTAACAGGGCAGCACTTCAGCCTCTTTGGCAGGAGAAAGGATTTAAATGGGTCTTACTGGGCATATAATTAACTAATTTACTCAACTTTTGCTATCTAGAATTTGAACTTCTAGTTTAAGTGGTTTAAGCTATCTGTTATGCTTTTAACGTAGTATAGTATATTGAAGTAAACACACATCCAGACTCTACCCTAATGAACCAATTCTTGCCATTTTAAGTGTGTGTAATTTGTTGAAGATCACTCAAAAGGAGCAGATAATTCTTTCATGTGGGAATCATTTAATGCATTGTCAATAGCATTTCTACTCCTTATGCTTTAGATGAAGAGTATTTAATTGTCTCTGCAGAGACTGTCAGTTCTAGGAACTTGTTTTAGTATCTTGATGTTGAAGTGCAGTTTTGTTGGGATTAGTTCTCTCCACACTGTAGACCTGATTTTGCAGTATTCTTAAGTAAGAGCCCCAGCTAAGTAGTAGTCTCCAAAACCAATGTTAATTGAATGCATAAATTGAAGTGTGTTCCTGAGTCATGCCTGTGATTTGGTGTGACTGTCGTTCTCTTTCCTCTGAATGGGAATGAAGTACATGGCAAAGCATGGAAATGTCAAAGTACCTCAGTTCTATACATCCTTCATCTTCATTCAAACTTAGTCTGACTGGGAATAAGGCCAGGTACCCTGGGATTTTGCCGGCAGATCTAAGGGTCCTTGTTAAAGGTGCATCTCTCTCCCGGCCTCTCCATATATCATCAGAGAAGAGAAAGATGATAGCTCATTGCTTTGATTGTTTTCTCCTGAGATAAAGAGACAATCGGTGCCCTTTACATTTCTCATCCAGGAAATGACATACTTAAGTAGATTTTCTGTCCCTGCAGAAAGGCAATGATCTTGATCTTCTGACAAGATATCATAGATCTGTAAAATAAAAAGGAGTTTACAAAGCAGGTAGGAATATAGCCAGCTGAATGATGTTATATACTGGATTGTTTTGCTTAGTATTTTTGTTGGGTTTTTTTTGTTTGTTTGTTTTGTTTTGTTTTTTTTACCTCACTATTTGTGCAATAGAAATAAACGTCTTTGGTCAAACAACATCAAAGGAATTTCACACACATAGAAATGAGGGAAGCTATTCTATTTTCTGTAGCACAGATTGGTGGGCTCAGTAGGACAACATTTGAAACAAATAGGATATATTTTCACATAAGCTGCCAAATTCCTGTAGTTTATGTGAAACAGAATGTTCTTAACTCTGTTTATGGCAGATGGGAGCTCACCTATCACATACACACAAAGAATGAAAGTGGTGCTGAGACTAGGGTTCTTTCTTTTAATCTGGAAGGGGCAACTCTAAAGAGACAATTGTGGAGAAAAATTCTAGCACTTGCTTTGTGTATGGTGCACAGTTAAGACGTTGTCCTTGTGGTTTCTTTTGTCATTAGGTTGCTAAGACAAACACAACAAACTTTATTCAGCTTGGTGCAGGGTAGAGATTTTTGCCAGTCATAAAGAGACCAACACGTCCTGAAGCGAAGGAGCCTGCATAGATATAGGACAGTTAAAAATTTTACCTCCCCCATATTCTGTTCAATTCCCAGTAGATAGTAAGCCATTCATAGATAAAGACCAAGGGCACATATAAAAGTGTTGTCCTACACCACTGAGAGAGAGTAATTTACAAACCCTTATACAAAAGTCTTGCCTTAAGTTCCTGTGTTGTCCGATGCCTGTGAAATTAATGTTCATCAAAGTAGTAGCACAATGTAAGTGATGATGACCTCCTAATTATGTGAAATACTATTGGAATCACAATGAAACATTTTAAAAATCCAAAATATCTGGATGGTGTGGGATATCTTTAGATGAGGTTGAAAGGACAACAAAAATAGGTATTTTTCATTTTTAAGCAAAGTAGTTTAAATTTTTTTTTCTTCATAAATCCACACTAGATATCATTTTTTAAAGAGATGTTTTGCTAGACATCTGTAAATTTTATTAATTGTATATTTATTTTATAAGGCATTATGTCTTTTTCAACAAGATACAATGCAATTAATAACATAATTAATTGAAACGCCACTGACACGTTTAGAATTAATGATTTGCTCAAATCCCTCACTAGAGCTCTCATAAATAAACTCAAAATATTTTCTCCTTAAAGAAATTTCTTTTGTTATTTTATCTTTTAAAAATAGAGATTTTTTTTTACTATGATATGCTCTTTATGTTAAGACTAGACTTTTTTAGTATGGAAGAAGGGGTCTTGTATGTCAGACAAACACTTCAGATAGAGTAGGGAATCCACAGATCATCAGTGGAAAAAATCCTTGTCTTTTTTGTTTAAATACTAAATATAGATAAAGGAAATTCAGGGTAAATTTCACAAATGTAGTCTGACAGGTGTTATTCAAGCACTGGCAAAGTATAATATATCTATATGATTGAAGAAACATGACCACAGAACACTACATTTATTTAATTATGTACCACAGAGGTGTTAAAATTTTACTTGGAAGGAGATCAGCTATTTCTAATACAATTTTCAATGACAACTACATTGACTTACTTTTGTATGATTTTTTATATTTTGGTTTGGTTTTTTTTCCCTTTAGGCTGTGCTTTGGAGGTACAAGTTTTCCCAGCTCAAAGGTTCTTCAGATGATGGGAAGAGCAAAATCAAATTTTTGTTCCAAAACCAAGATACTAAACAAATCGAAGCAAAGGTAAAAACAATACATTATTTGTATAAAGGCAATATACAATTTTCAAAGCAGCTAGGGGAGTGGGGAAGCATAGTAAACTAAGTTACTTGGAAATATTAGATCAATGCATAAAAAATGAAAAAAAAAACAACCTATGAAATTGAAGAAAACTGAACAAATTACTTTCATCTAGTTAAAAGTTTTTTGGAATGTGCAACTAGATTTAAAAATAATAAAATACAGGACGTATGGTATATATGGGTTAAGGGATGTTTTCTAACTCTCCTCTTTCTCATTGTGATAAAGCTATTTGAGAGCTTGTGTATTCTGTTTTTTGCCCTGTAATTGTATCATGAAGAAATGGTGGAAAAATATATCCTTAAGTCAACCTGGGAACAAAACTCAGCAAAGACTAAAAATCTTTTTTTTATTTCTCAGAGGAAAAAAAAAAAAGTGTGGATTAAATACATATTTCCCAACAATATGCTGAATAAGCTGAAGTGTCTGTGTCTAATGCAAAATTAGAAAAGTTGTATTTCCAGCTGTGCTTTTGATTCAAGAGTTAATTCATTAAAACAGTAGCTGTGAGAGACAAGCTTACTTCAATTTATGTCTTTTGAGAATAAGGGCATTTACTGTCCAATGTTTGTGAGAAGTGATCTTCCCAAGGTCTGCGATGGTTGTAACTGCCTTAGAGTCTGGGTCAAAGTTCTTTTTTGACTAGGATCTAAATTTTAGGGTAAACCAAAAAACTAGTTTCTTGTTGATGTCTACGCTTTGCTTTCAAAGCATTTTCTATACTGTTTTTCCTGACAATTTCAGAGAAAAATTTGCAAATATGTAGGGTATTATGAAATATGTAAAGAAAAAAAATACGTGGTTTTGGGGATAGTTATGTGTTTAAATGCCAGTATCTACATTAAGCATCTTCCTCCATGTCTCTTTATGCTTCATGTTAATTGTGTTCTACCCAGCAGCTATTTACTTGATTTTGAGAGTTTTACTCAGTAAAATAAAGGTATGTAAGAGTTTCTATTAAATCAACAGCAGTAAAATGTGAGGACCATGATTCTGATACCTTCAATGTTCTGCTGCATCTCAAAGATAGATACTTTCTTATTTCTGATTTCCTTCAGAGATATTTTTAGCAGTAGAGAAATTTTTTTTTCAGCCCTAATAAGACAATACAGTTTAACTTAATGTTATTAGCATTATTTTCTCTTAAGAAAGTAATTGTAAAATCCTGCTCTCCTGTACAGATGAAGGATGAAAGTCATAATTTTTTTTCTAATATCTGTCTGCTATTGCTGTCGTATTAACACATTATTTTAGCACTAACAAAAGCCATAGGAGTCCAAGAATGATGCACTGTTGGGGTGTTTGGGGATTTTGGCAGTTTTGGTTACGCTTTGGGGTTTGGTTTTTGTTTTTTTTTTTAACTGGTAAAGCTAGAATACATTTTTAATACTGAATTACATTTTTAATACTGAATTACATTAAATTACATTTAAAATTACATTTAAATACATTTTAATACTGAATTACATTTATTTTTTATTTAAAAAAATAAAATAGAAATTTGAAAAAAATTAAGGGTTTTTAATGTTTTAAATTATATCTGTCATATAAATCACTTAAAGATACATTAGTATGTTGGACATACATAAGCCTTAGAGGTATCCTGTGCCTTTATTGTACCTATTGTTATTTCCACTCAAATTGAGTTCTAGAAAATTCTGCCAAACTTTTATTAAGGTAGAAATGCTACCTTATGAAGCCAGAGTATTATACAAACCTGCTAGCATGCTTATTAATATGCTGTCTTGTTCCCTGGTTGCTGCTCTTTACTATAAATTTACTTTCACATTACTCATTTTTGAAATTAACATTTGTTTATTTTAATTAATTTTCATGGTGAGCAAAGCATATCAGCTATATGCAAAGATGTCAGGTTATATTCTGTTTGGAAGTTGCTGTGGCATTTATAATGAGCACTTCTATCCATTCCAATTTGTTTACATATTAAGTATGTTGCTTAGTCTAAGAAATGTAGATAAATGTGTCTGTAAAATGAATGTGAAGGTTATTGGGTCATATATTTTCAGTGCTGGTTACTTTACAATTTTGTGGATAATCGCCTTCTGTATCCTTTAAAGCTTTCATAGATTTAAAGCAGTATTCGTCATAAGGAGAGGTGGTACAGTCTAGCCTCTATTTTCTTGCTTTACATTCCTGAGTCAGAAGTATAGCTATTTTTGGAACTGTTGAGTCATTAACAAATGTTAATCAGATTTTCAGAAATATTTGTAAAGCCCGATTTCATGAATACTGTATGCAGACTTCATTTGAAATCAGAGGATGGAACTTTTGTAAAACATCTATTAAAGGTTGTGATGAATATTCATGCCACAGCTATCATCACCATCATCATCACTATCATCATCATCAGTTTTGCAGCTGGAATGGAGACCCACTGCAGCAGCATTTTCTTTATGATTCTATTCTTTTTTTCCCCAAGTTATAATACAGGGGGAGTAATCAGAATGTGGTTAAAGGAGAACACAGCAGAGAATAAAACAAAAAAATTGAGGAGCCATTGCACCAATGTATTAGGGCTCTTCACTTGCTTATTCCCAAGCAGCAATGCGAAAGCAGGGCGTAGCAGGTAACTTTCCAGACATCGCAAATACTGTATTCAGTTTTGGGCCACTCACTAAAAGAAAGACATTAAGGTGGTAAAATGAGTCCAGAAAAGGGAAAGAGAGCTGGTGAAGGGTCTGGAACACAAGTCTGGTGAGGAGCAACTGATGGAGCTGGGGTTGTCTAGCCTGGAGTGAAGGAGGCTCAGGAGGAATCTCATTGCTCTCTACAGCTGCTTAAAAGGAGATTGTAGCAGATGGGGTCAGCCTGTTCTCATAAACAGCAAGCAATTGGACAACTTGAAATGGCCTCAAGTTGCACCAGGGGAGGTATAGGTTGGATGCTATGAAAATATATTCACCAGGAGGATTGTCAATCATTGCAGCAGGCTGCTCAGGGAAGTGGCAGAATCACCATCCCCAAAGGGATGATGTCGATGTGTAGATGCGGCACTTGGGGACATGGTTTAGTAGTGGATTTGACGGTGTTGGATTAACCATTGAACTCAATAAACGTCCTATTCAACCTAAATGATTCTATGATTCTATATTATAGCTTCACAGAAAAATGTGAGATATCAAAACAAAATTCTTCCCGTCTTCCTTCATATATAATGCAGAATATTTTGTGTATCTCATGCTTTCCCAGATGTATGTGATTATGGCAAGAGGAACCTCTGTGCTAATACCCTTTAGCTTTAGAGCACTTATTCATGATGTGCAGAATCAGGAGTGTCAAAATTCTCATCTATTGAATTTTGATCCAAACTTAGATAAATTTGTTATTATTCTAGAAAAGTGTTCCAACTTTTAGATACACATTTATGGGGAAAAATAAGTATGCATCAGCATTTTAAATTTTATCATACTATCTTCATAATTTTTTAGCACCTTCTCTGTATTCTGGTGGAATATATTGAGATATCAATGTTAATGTTAGAAAAATCTAAGAAAAATGCATTTTGGAGTAAGTCCACTCCACGTACATTCATCAGTTAGCTTTTTTGTTGTTGTTGTTGTTTTTGGGAAAAAACACTTGCCACCAGAGTTTATATTCCTAAGTGAAAGAAAGTCCTTCACTGACACTGAAGAGCTAAGATTTTTATGATACTGTCAACATTTTTTATAGTGTGCTTCATGCCTGACTTAAAAAATTCAAAATGGCATGCCTTGAGACATACAGCATGTGCTATGGATTTTGTTACAGTTTAACTTATTTCCCAGTATTGTTCTTTTCAGCTTTAAAATAATTTTAGGTATTTAAACATTTCAAATACTGCCTCTTTTTTTTTCTGTAGAGACGTTGTACTCATGCTTTTGTTTGGCTTCTCTCTAAGTGAAATTATGTTATTGTAAAGATATATAATGTAAAATAAAAGTGCTTCCTCATGGATTTAAGCGGTTCCAGTCTAAAAATCTGAACAATAATTACCACAGGTCATACCAGTGGGTCTCTGGCAGGGTGTCTGAAAGCAAACACCTTACTTAAAAGGTATCTAAGGCAAGGTCTACGTGGTTTCTGACAAGAAAACCACTTAAGGGCAGCATTAATCACTGATACCCCTTAGACATTCCAATCTGTAGGTTATTTCCCAGCTGTCACTCAGCAGGAGATATTGCACAATTTTTCTCAGTGAGACAAAATTTTTATGAGTGAGAGCTACAAAATAGAGCTGTCACCTTGACAGAATGTGGAGCCAATGTGTCCCTGTATTTGTTCTTACTGAGCTGTTTGGCTTTGGTTAAAAAAAAACCCCAAAAACAAAACTAAGAACAGGAGGGCAAAGCTTTCTCTGCATCTGTAAGGCCCAAAAGGGTTTCTCTTAGACCTTCCTATCTAGTTACTTATCAGTTTACCTGTTTGTTTAGCTGTAATTTAATGATCCGTTAGTGTCTCAGTAGTATCACAGCAGCTTCTGGAGGTGATACACTATCTAAAGACTATAATAAACTCAGAGTGGTGTGACCTTCAATACAACCTAAGTAATAGATAGACTTTTCTGACAAAACAGAAGAGAACCTTAAATCTTTGAGTTCCTGTTTTGAGATAAATATATGCCTCCAAACATAGGACTAAATTATGTGTATAAAAATCAGTATCTTATTACATTATTGAATTTTTACCAAGCTGGGAACTGAGGGTCTCTCTATGCTTGATAAAACATGTGTGATTCAAAAGCTACGCTTCAGTCTGTGCTTTCATCTCCCCAGCTTGCAGCACAACAGTACTCTTAGAAAAACTCAGGCAAAGCCACATTGCTGTGCTACATCAGGTGAGCTTTTGTTCACAGATTGGCTGAACTCCTAAGCTGAGCAGTACAAAACTGAAGTGGGTGCAAAAATAATTTATCAAGATGAAGGTCCAGTCAATTGTCTTCATCTATTTGAATATGGAAAACGAAAGAAGCATAAATATGGTATTAGCAAAGAAAAAAATTTAACTTCAAGGATTTGACATTAATCTCATTATTAATACTAACTTAGTATTAATTAATGCAAATTAATAGTACTTGAAGTGATCTTGTAAAGAAATCTAATCTAAATATCCTGAATGACTACTGATCGCATTACTATGAACAAATACCCACTTCCTACCATTGCAAGGTGACTTGATGGGTGCTTGCAACATTTTCCAGGCTGACATTTCTGCTCATTTCAAGTCTGTTCTCCAAAATGCAATTTTAAATTAATCCTTGTTCTTAGCCTTGAGGGTTTTTCAGTGAGCATCACAGTGCTCTTCACATTTAGAGTATCATCTTTAAATGGGTTATAAGTATACAGCCTTAAGATTTTTATAGAGTGATTGCTCAGTTGCAGTTACTGAATTTTTGTATTCATATTTCTGACTTGTATTGGTTTCTGTTTCCCAGTGTCTTGCACATGGATTATTTGTCTAATATCTATTTTAGATCAGATTCTATGCAAATATAGAAAGACACTGTAACTCCACTTTTGATGAGCTAACATATTCTTATATCAGCTGTTTATATATGGATGAAAGAGAAGACTTTTTTAACATATATCATGGGTACTTCAAAACATACAATTGCTGGATTTTGTAAATGCATCATTTATGTAGTTGTATCATACTACATAATAGATGTATAATACAATGCAATAAGAGATTGCTGGAGTTTCCTTCTTTTCTTTTGGGAAAACTCTTTTTTTCTCTTTCTTTCTTTCTCTGTCTTTTCAATCCAGACTTCCTTTGTGAAAGGCTACTAGAATTCCAATATGCTTCTGACATTTCCAGTCACTGCATCTTTCTCACATGCCTTTTTGCCCACTTACATTGTCCTCAGGAGGAACTGCAGATGTTCAGATTAACAATCTGGTATAGTGACAGCAATGTAGGGAGAGAGCAGTTTAATCAAGAAACAGCTTAGAAAGACAATTTGAAGACCAGAGGGTACACTGATATTGCTGGGAGAGTAGGATCTTAGGTAAGGTGTACAGGCAATGGTCTGGAAATTGTAATAGTAAATTGTGTACTTGTGCATGGACAAGCAGATGTGGCTTAAATTAGGATTTCTTTGCTTTTTTGGAGGATTCAGAGCATGTGACTTTCCCTACTGATGTCAACTTCAATGGCTTAATAATGCATATTTTTTCAGGTTTCTTAAGGTTTGTCTGTTTGTTCTCTTGAAACTTCACCTGTACTATGTGTGCAGTACACACTATCCTGCCTAGAGGAAAGTGTATTCAGATAAAAGCATGGCAGAGGACAAAGTGTGCACAAAAACAACCAGGGTGGCTGGGGGTGCACAAGAGCCTGAGGGTTCCGCTCTGTCTGCTGGCAGTAGTGCCAGCCTGGAGACACCTAAAAGGGCAAGTTCCCAGCGGAAGTGAGGGCATGCTTTTTCTGTCAGCAGCCCTACATGGAGTTGTATCTGTTTGTTAAGGTTTCTTGTGATTAAGCTAATCTGCCTGAAAAGTGTTGTCCCTGATAAAGTCCTGTTCCCATCAATCAGGCTTCTGGGAACTGAGTCGCAGCCATTAATCAGACCCACGTGTACTTGCCACACACCAGTCAGCCTACTGTGCTTCACATTGCTTTAATTTCCAGTTAAAAATGCATGTTTTCATTGAAATAGGAATAGTGCTTCATTGCAACTAATAACTGAGCCTTTGCTGACTTCTCAGTGCTCTTCTTTGCAGTCAAGGTAATTTCCATGTTGTGTCATTACTATTGATAATAGTTACCAAGTGGGACGTTCAGAGGCTGTTCTGTGGCCTCACCCATTTCCCTTGATGGTCAATTGAGCAGTGGTTACTCCTGATGTGTTACTATTGCAGAAACCTGTGATAACTCTTGGAAATAATTATACTCATGCACTGTGGAAATTCAGTGCCCAGTAGCTGTAATAATGATAGTAACAACGTTTAGCTTGTAGAGTTGCCTAATTGACTTGAACAATTCTGAAGCTGTAGCATTTGTTTTGATATGGTTATCTTGTTGAGACATAGGGGGAACTGTAGTCTTTCTACAGATAATACATGCAATTTATATTAAAAATATTAAAAATATTTCACGGTTCCACTAAATATTTATCCCCTTATCTTAAGCTTCAGGTGTGTTTTTATAGTACTAAAAAGGTACATTAAAAATTAATAAAATGAAGTTAACTGAAAAGTAACTTAATTCCAATGACTCATAGTTGTTATTCTGAAATAGCTGCCATAATTCCTTGATTCCTCATCTCCGAATGACCATTGTTTTCTTATTTATGATAAATTTTCTTATTTTAAAATTTGAGGGAGGTGAAATCCACTTTGATATAATGATAAAATTTCCATCCTCTTTGGATTTAAAACTGAGAATGTCTCCAAATGGATTAATTTTTTATATAGACACAGCTGGCAGGTTTGTAAAACTTGGCATAAGTTGTATCTTCTTTATTGAGAATTGGTCATCAGGGGACCCCATGGGATGTCATCAGTTTGTTTCTGAGCATGTCTGAAGGACATCTGCTGAGGCTGTAGGAGACCTGAACAAAGCCTCACCCATTCAGTGCATCACTGGACGCTGCACATCCAGCTATCTGCTTTCACACTGTTGTCCCTCACCCATGAAGGCTTTGTGAATGTCTCCATGCATTCCATGAAGCAATGTCTTCCAGGAAATCTCAAGTAGCAGAAAATTGCTTGATGTCATTTGAGAGATTTAGCAATTTTTCTTGAATGTACAACTTTTTCGATAATCTTCTAAACAATGAAAGCAAAATCCTGGCACTGTATAGCCTGGAAATACCAATGTTAGACAGAAAGACAAGTAGAATATACCACAGATAGCAATTATTGGTTTCATGTTGCAATGAAAAAATCTGTATGGGCAGTGAATCACAGCAGAAATGTAAAATCTGTACTGCTTTCCCTAGACTTATATGTATTGAAGTACCTCAGTAATGGATTAAAATACAACAGATATTTATTGATTAAATACCAGCTTTAAAAACACATACTGAAAAAAAACTAAAAAAAAATTATCAGGTAAAGTCAATTGGACATAAAGGAGCACATTTATATATGTGGAAAAATGTATTTTTATTTATTTTCTCTCTAGTGGGTCTAAAAAAGTCCCAGCTAGTCTAATCACATGCTGAGTAAGCTATAAAGGAATGTAAATTGAAGCAGAAAAATCAGGAATTTTTGTAATATTCCTAATAAATTTAAAACATGGAGTATGTTCCTTTTTTGGCCCAATAACAAATCTGAATTATCACTGAGTGATAGTAGCATATTTTGAAAATATATCCTCTCTTTTTTAATATATATATTAAAGAATCAGGTAAGAAAATAGCTGTTTGTGTGATTTAATGGCTGATTAATACTGTGAGGAGGCATGATGAACAAATGTAATATATATGGCACTCAACATAATTAATTTTTATGGTTAAATAGTAGTAGTCCAGAGGTGTGCAGACTGTTACAGCACAGCCATAAAGTTTCTGTCTAAATTAACCTGCAAAGGTGCCAGGTGTGCATTAACCTGAGCAAAATAAAAATTATATAGTGTCACTTTCTTTCCCCTTTAGCTAGTAGGATCTCATATTTCTATGAGGCACTTAATCCAGAAATTTGTCCATCTTAGCCTCCAAGCAATTATTTACAGAATGTTCCATTTTCAATGTCTAAGTCCCTGTAATGGAGAATTGTAAGGCACATCAGCAGAATTGCATCAAGATATTAAAATTATTGCTGTTGTAATAGTGGTTCATTCCTAGTTATATGCTTATGGGGTGTTTTTCCATTTCATGTTTAATTTTTTTTTTTCTCACTTCCAGGAGCTGGAGTTTTCTAATCTGTTTGCAGTCCTTCACTGTATCCACTCATTCTTTGCAGCCAAAGTGGCTTGTTTGGACCCTTTGTATGTAGGCAGCCAAGCCACAGCTTCTGCTGCTCCCACAACTTCTGGTACTGGCAAATTAAAGTATTCTACTTGACATCCCCCATGACAGCACTGCCACTTAACAACAAGACATAAAAATGTATAAATATTCATAAGATTTAGACCTTTGGTGAACCATGTATGTGGAAACCAATCCTGGAGGCAAGACATCTTGCAGCATCAGCAGATAAATGGTCACGTGGGATCATAATTTCATCTCGGTTCTGCAAGACATCAGTAAATAATCCTAGTCAAAAACCCAGAATAGGATGGATATGCTTCTAGTATTATCTATTTGTACTTACATAGTGCTTTAAGCAACGTTGGAAGCAAAGGAATAAATGGCGAAATGAAGCACTTGAGTATTTAATAAAATTTTCAAATTGCTGTAATAATACACAAATAGAATTGTCATTTTCCTCTTTTCAGATGTTTTCTAATGACAATATACTAAACTCTGAGTATGAACATAATGCCCTTTCATTATATTATAAATGAGAGCAAGCATACAGTACATGGTGACAAAGGAGATAAGCATGAAAAGACATTTGTGTGAGTACCTCCTCAAATAAGAAAGCACTTTAAGCACTGTTGTAAATCCATACTTGTGTTCATACATGGAATCATGCTCCTTTTCCCATTTAGTTCTCTTCATCTAAAAGTAACAACAGCAAACATATAGCCATACTGGTCTGATACATTAAAAACAAAATAAAACAAACAAGCCACAAAAAGAAAAAACACTTTTTCATGGATATGTCCCTCTTCTTCAAGTAAAAATAATGGCATATGAATTTAATTTTAATTATAAATTAAGTGCAAGTACAAACAATAGTGTGAAATCTATTTATTTCCTCCCTTTTTTGTTAAGAATTAAATACTGTAAATCTAACAGTTTTTGTTCACAAGAGTTTGAAATTGTTTCAGACAACTCAATTAATACGTTGTTTCCATGGCTAACCTTTATTTCACATGATAGGCAGAACTTATGTTTCATTTAAACTCTCAACAAATAGATATTTTTCATTATGCTTGAAAAATTATTTTACCATTTGAATTCTTAATAAGTTATTTTATGTATATATATTGATAGTAAGACAGGGATAAATTGAATAAACTATAAAGAATGCATTACAGAATGCATTCTTTGTTCACTTCTTTGTTTTTTAAGACCTTTACATCACTCTGGATCAAGTACTAGTTTCAGAGTATAATTTAATGATGAAATATAAAGGACTTCTAAGTTTAAAATTAATAACTTCATTTAATTGCAATTTTATAATATAATTTAATTTTGTGCTATGACACACACAAATTAAGATGATGGAAAAAAAGTTATATATTTTCAGGAGTAGTTTTGGTGTTTCATTTTATTGTATTGAATTTAAAACTACCTTTTTTCCCCTTACATTTAGACTTTTTAGTAGCATTTACAAGATAGGGCCACCATCATCCTTGTTTAGCAGGAAGACTAATTCTATCACATCCCTTTCTACGTGTTAAGATGATTAATACTTAAAAAGTGAAGCCAGAGGAGAGCTTCTCCAAATGGGAACAATTCAAACTGCAAAGCAAGGACAAAAGATTAATGAAATTAAGGATCAAATCATGTCTCTGGTTTTTTGCTTTGCATTAGAAATATTTGGATTTACATGTGTGAGAGTAACATTGTTTTGTAGTATAGCTGATCTAATCTGATACTAGTTCCAAATAATCTGAAAATATCTGGGGGAGGGGAACTGTTGTATCACTTACAAAGGTCTTCTGCTATACACGTACTTCCTATTAGTACACCTCCAAGGGCTATACATTTATTTTCCATCCTAAATTCATTTGAATGATGTAACAATCCAGCTATTAAATACTCTAAGTGGCATCAAAATCCAATGTTTTCATAGACACCATCATGATTTTTTTCATAAGAATTGTCCCTAAATAAGGCGGTCACATCTGAAGGACAGATGAAACTACCATGGCTGTCCATAGGATCTTGAGCTTAGACACAAACCCTGGATATTTTGAATCTAAAGCTGTAACAGTTCAAGAGATTTAACAATGGTAATTCAGGCACTGCGCTTGTCTAGAAAGCATGTACTGGAAACACAAATTTTGGCAGAGCATTGACAGTGCTGAAAAGAGAAGCCTGATATCTTTTAATGACAGTTCTCAGTGCTCCCAAATAATTCCTCCACTTCAGTGCATTGCTGTGGCATTCAGCTGTCACAGCAGTGTGGCCATGTGCTGCCACCTCTGCTGGCAGTAGTGGAATCTGAAACTGGTCTGCTGCCGGTTGAATGTTTTCCCTTCAACTGTTCATGTGATGTGCAGTTGCATCACTGAATCTGAGGGGTGTTTAGGAGATGTGATTGAATGAGCGTAACATTTACCCAAACCAGCACAAAATATGCCATTGCAAATTTCTGTAGATGAAGGAATTCTATTATATGAAAGCCCCCTCACAAAAAATTTCAACAAAAAGGCTCATTGTGCAGAATGGAGTTAATGACATGAACTTCTGGAAATCTGCCAGGGTATCTTGAACCTCTCTGTCAAGAATTCAGTTTGTAGACCACCTGCATTCATCACTGAGAGTTTTATAATTGGGCATTAAATACAGAACATTTAAGGAACACATTAGCCTGCAAATTGTTTTTTTGTTATTGTTGTTGTTGTTGTTTTTTCTAAGGAGTTAAGCTGGTAGGGCTTTATCAGTACTTTTATTTACAAGAAGATAAGTGTTATTGAGAGAATATAAGATGTCATAGCTTTGACTGCAGATCAATGTTGATTTGTAAATGCAGCAAGCATTTGTGCAGTGACCTGACAGATTATTCAGAGGTGACTCTACATCCAGCCTTGCCCTTGTAGAGCAACTTGGTCAGAAATTCAGTCTTGAACCAAAGAGGCAAAATTTTAAATTCTGTGTTACAACTAATCCTGAAATACCAAAATAAAATTTACAAACCTATTAAATGGCTACATTTTGCATTTAAATACCTACATTGGAAGCATAGTGAACTCCATATGCATATGTCAAAACTCAGGCTTTGTGTTGCAGCCTGTCATTTCACACATAGCATATAATGAATACAAGTGTTTTGTAAGTCAACACAGCCCATTGACAATGAAATGACAGAATTATAATGAGCCATCAGCTTTTGCTAAAAATCTGTATGCAAGTGAAAGCAAATATTTTAATAAGAAAGAGTAAACAAACCAATCCATAGCATAATATATAATTTGTTCTCCTTATGTTATGATATTTTCAAGTAAGTTTAATAAAGAAAATTCTTTATAGTACTGTGCCTATTGATGTTATATAGTATACCAAAAATATGTACTCTTAAGTATAACTAAATGTATTTGGTTTGATTTGGCTTGCTTTATGATGGGAATTTTAAATTATCTGGTCTTCACAGAACTAATCATATGCTAGGATATAGTGTTAGCTTATTTATTATGGAAGTGTTACAAATTTGAATACATTTATTCTTGATTTCATCAGTAAATGAATATGTTTCATTTTCCACATCTTTTTAAAAATAACAGTTACAGATTTTCAAAAGTGCTTTGCATTCCAGTAGCACAAAGACACCTTTGAAATAAAAATCAGCATATTTTTAGCTATTGGCCATTTCATTATGTTAATTAAGTGCATCAAGAACTTTGTGGAGAAGAGCTAGTTTTAAGAGGGCTATTTTTTAAAACAGTCTTTTAAAGTTTTATTTATTCAAACTAGAATTCTTAAGAATGCGAACCAATAATATACAGTATCAATATGCTTTGAGAAAAGAATCATGAAAAGTCTTGTTTTCTAAATTAGTTCTTAATTCCACAAAATGATATTTATTTTAAATGCAGAGACCTATCAGAACACTCCAAGTGCATGATTAAACATGTAGTTGTCAACACTGCAGCCTGTTACTTTAAATGTGATTTGGTTTATTCAAAGCCTTAAGATGTTACTTGTATCAGACAAAATGTTAAAAAAAAAAAAAAAACTTGAGATCTTGAGAATGTACAACTGTTGCTCTTAGAAATTCAGACCAATTTTCATTCTTTCTTGGGAACTCTAAGAAAGCTTTTGGAAATTTTATTAACATTGAAAACACTGAGCCCTACATTTCACTTTCTATTTCTTTATGTGGTGGTTTGGTCTCTGAAAAAGTCTAGTGTCTGAAAAAAATTAAAGCTGATTTTAAAAAGTTCTGTCTCAGGCAGTTGTGAGTCTGAGCTTAAAGCTCACACCTCTGACTGGTTCAGTATGATGGGAAACATGAAAGACTCACTTAAGGTCCCAAAATTTAAGTACCTCTCTTAGATGACTGAGGTTGCAATTCAGGCACTTCAAAAAGGAAATACAGGGTGGGAGTGTAGCTTAAGATCTCTGAAGATGCACTTGTATGTGTCTGTCTTTCTCTCTGTTTCTCTAAGGAGCTAGAGGTGCTTCTACTTTAGTGTTTTCATTTTATCAGGAATTTTAAGCCAGTTTCCTGCCTATGGCCACTCATGCAATTCTTTTTATCACAGAGCAGTCATCAAGCACATGAGCTGTTTCTTTCAGGATGACACTAAGCAAGCATCCCAGTTCCAGGTCCTGGTGGGCTTTCAGACCATGCAGCCCAGTTGAAATGAGTCCAGAGGAAAAGCCCCTCTGGGATGCTATCAGCAAGGTTGCCAGGTCCTGGTGCCAGCCATTTCTGTGGCTGTTGCAGCTGCTGCTCCTGCAGAAAAATGGAGAAAAAGATAAAAAAGCTAAAAAGCTGAGCTTCGCAGTGGAGCCCCTGGGGCTCAGTGCCTGGAGGGGGATGCTGTGCTGCAGCAAGAGGCAGAATGAAGCTGAAAAGGGCTGATGCTGCCCAGGCAGGTTATTCTGCATCACTTTTTCCCTCACCACACCAGGACAGTATTGGCTGCAAGCAGGCTACCCCGTGCTGGTCAGCCCTCTCCCTGCTGCATCCTTCTCCCCATCTGCCACAAACACACTCCTGAATATTGGCTCTGGATCCCCAAGCACGCTTCCATGCTCCATCACTCCCGTTGCTCAGACAAATGTCAAACTGTTCTTAGCTACATAATGGAGCCTCTAAACCTTGTACATGGCCAGGGGACAGTGTTAAGGTTTATGGCAAGAGCATAAAGTGCGTGAGTGTGTGATTAACTTTCAGATTGTAGCAAATAAAGTCTTATCTGTGCTTAAGTGCTTTCCTGACTTGGAGGGATGTTAAGTGGAATTATTTTATTTTCCTGGAATAAGTTCTATAATGTCAACACATTTCTACTTGCTTGGCTCCATTTTCAGGAAGTTTAGCAGAGATAGTGGTTCATATCCTCTTGGAATCATAAAGAAAAAAACATTGGAATGCTGGAATAAAAAAAAAAAACCCTCCTGTTCAGATTCTGTATATTATTACAGTACATTGCATAATCTATCGAAATGTATTGAACAATGTAAAATCAAATGCACTCATTTACATTTCCTTGTCAGTTTTCGCCATGGTATACATGCCTTCCACTTTCAGCAACTTTCTCCACAGGAATCCCAGCTATCTGTTACAGAAATCTTTTGCTATTCAGTATATACTAATATATAGTGCTGTGTGTATATATGTGTGTGGGGGGTGTGTGTGTGTGTGTGTGTGTCTATATATTAGTATATACTAATGGAATATATTCAATATATATTAACAAAAGTTACACATTAGGCACAACTGTAAAACAGAAGCATACATCCATGAAGCTTTATATTTAAAAACTTACAATACTATAAAGAAACATATGTATATTAGTTGAAGAAATGGCTATTTTTGCAGGGTATGCACAATCTGGATATATGATAATAAATTGATAAACATTAACAGATTTATTATTTCATACCTCCAGGAACTTAAAGATTTTTTTAATTATTCTTATCCCTTTAGCATATTTGCAATATATGTCATAAATTTTAATTTGTTATGGATTGAAATGATTAAAAATGTAATAGAAAGTCCTATATATTTTATAAATATTAAAAAAATTAAGAAAAGCTATTCAAATTATTTATTTCATATTTAGTTAAGGTTTTGTGATTGTTTGTAATATGTATTTGTGACAAGCATAAGTCACCTAGTTGTTTAAGCTCATTAATGTACCACTAATAAAATGCTATCTTCTGTTTTGTTTTTGTTATGCTTCTTTTTGTAATGGAACACAGCAGAAAAAATAGAAAATAAATACTTTTTTAACTAATCTTTTGCATTCAGTCATACAGTGTATGAGTTTTATATCATTGAAAGCCAAGCCTGGGAAATCAAGAAATTATTTGAAGGACCTGGGGTGGTAAAGTGATTTCCCAACAACTGTTTATTTAATAGAAATAATGACCATTTCTTACTTGTATGATCATTTCTGTAAAGCCTGTCACCCACTTTACACCTGACTAGCACTTTGGAAATATCCCACTCTCCCCTGGCTATTAAGCTCAAGCTACAGCTATCATCCAGCCACTAGATTATTTTACCATTTAAGTGCTTAGTTCGTTGGAATTAACCTAGGCATAGTATTGCAGTGCCTGAAAGTATTTTGGTGTATCACTGAAACCAAACAGTTTTCACATGATGCTGCAACTACTAAAGAAAAAACAATCTTCATGAGTTTAATTTTGTTTGGATTTTTTTCTCACTCAGGGAAGGGATGCTGGAAGATGGGGATTCCCTGCTTTTATTTAGTCACCTTTGCACCTTTTTTGGCAATTTAGGGTGGGAGTCTGCATGCACATCTCACCTGCAAATTTTTGATGCCTTTTTTGTGCTCCCAGTGTGGGAAGGCCAGGTAAGCTCCCTTACAACAGTGCTGCTGTCACCTGTCTCTCTCAGCCCTTCCAAAAGCATCCCCATGGCTTTCTCCTGAGGCTGGGGTTGCCTTCCTCAGCTCTCTACCTAAGGGAATCTTCTTTGGTGGCCCCAGCCCTTTCAGCAGCTTGAAGAGAAGGAAAAAATATGAACTAATTTTAAGTGTGATGAATACCTTGTGTTAAAAAAAATTCTCAGTCCTCATTCCCTGAAGTGATTAGGCTGTTGTGGGTCAGCAAGCATACATAGCTCAGCCAGATCAGTTAGCTTCCTGTGTCTGAAATTTGGGTTTATGCCTCATTTAAGTGAAGGGGCAGAAAAAAATGAGAGGAGTGATTTCTTATAAAAAAGAGGTGAAGGGAAACTTAAAATATTGCAGTTAGAAATACCTTGGTAGTACATATATTCTAAATGTACAGGAATCCTCTTATAGCCACCATTTTCATTTGCTCATTAAGTATGAACTATATTTTGTATTAAGAGCATGGACTCCCATAGGACTGAAAAGTTTGTTTATTCTGGAAATACCTATCTTCTTCTGAATTATCTTTTTTAATCTCACATGTTTTACATGTTTCCCACATGTTTTGGCCTCAAATGAAAACTCTTATAATCAAAATTTCCTAAGATAGATATAGTTCTTAAATAAGATTCTTTAAATTCATGTTCCACAGTTTTTATACTTTTGTAAACCAAACCCTACAACAATTTATTATTGAAAAATTTGAAATTAGTTATTATCTATTTACCTGTGCATCTGATCAACAATGGTTAAAAATTATATTATTTGTGGTTTTTCAATGATAAATTTTAGTTGTCTAGGATTTATTTTTCAGTTTTTGGACAGAAGTTATTTTTACATTTACCTATCAAGTAGTGGTATTTTTTTAAGTATTCTTCAAACACAATCCCCTTTATAAATTGAAAATTAAATCATTTTAATTTTCTAACCGGAAGTAAAATAATTTATTCTCTGTAGTGCTATGGTTGTTATTGCTATAGATTTGTTCAGAACAGTGGAGGATTTCACTCCTCATTTGGCGTTTGTTGGCTATGTGCTTTGTGTACTTTGCATGTACACTCTTCTCACCACTTTGAGCTGAATTTCTTCCCAGGCCTTTCTTCCATGTCATGTACAGCACAGATTTCAACCAGACCTGGACTCCTTAACACTTTGAGAGCAAAATTTTACTTCCTCACCAGTCTGGAGATGATTTAAAACTTGAGGTCACAAGCAGAGATTTATTATTTTTCCTAAAGTACACCACATAAAAGCAGCACCAGCTGGAAGAGGGTGTGTGGAAGCATGGCCATTCCATATTCCCTGGCTTGGTCTTGCAGAATTGTGAGCATAGAAGATAGCAGTGGTTTTGTTTTTCTGGATTACATAAGGTACAACCTGAAACTTTTTAAGAGTGTTTTATTTTGCTGCAAGGAAGGATTAGAAAGATTTTACTAGATGCTGAGATTGTCATGTGAAGCTGTATCTAGAAACACAGGCTTTAAAAAAGGTTTGTTTTTTTTTTAAAAAAAAAGCTCCATCAAGTACCATCAGCTGCAGTGAAGACACCAGTTCTGAGACCAGTTTCAGTGAAAGTTCTTCTGCTGACAGATCCAAACTCTCACCTTTTTCCTTTGAACAAGTACAAAATTCTTTTAGCTAGATGTCTTTATTCTTTTTCTTATTTTGCTTCAAGGGTCCAGTGAGGAAAGACCAAAGGTCTCAGAAATGTCAAACCGCTTAACTGAGGCAAGGAAGGAGATAGTGGTCTTTGCAGTGCAGTTCACCAAGTGCAGCAAAGGGTCCTACAGAGCCAAGACCACAAACAACTTAGGTTCTCTTCACATCAGAAGACAAATATTTGGAAGAAATGTAAAGCTGAGGCCTTTCATCATTTCACAAGAATCAGGAGCTCAGGTTGTACTTAACATGGAAACTCAAAAGCAAAATTAGAATTCATGTCTTGGTGGTTCATGCTTGGTTGCAAGCAGCTCCACATGGGCTTGTACAGCTCTCTTCCTTGACAAGAAGTTTGAGAGTCTCAGAGGTGGTGCAGTATTAGGGAGATCTGAGCTCTGCGAGAAAATTAAGGCAATCTTTTGACAGCTACAAATGACCAAGGGACTCATCAGATGGCAGGAAAGTGTTCAGAGGAATATGAATTTAGGAAGAGCTGCCTGAGCTACTGAATCTTATCCAGTTTCCTCAGGCAGCAATGTCATATAACCCTTTCACAAATATTTAAACCTAATCTTAAAAGGAATTAGGCTTTTTGGCCCTCGTCCTCTTGTTGGAAAGCCTTCTGGAATCTCACTGCTCTGATGGCTTGAAACTGTCTTCCAATTTCCAGCCTAAACCTATTTGTAACTAGTTTATATCTATTTGACTTTGTGCCAGTGTTATCCCCTAATTTAATTTTTTTCCATTCCCCCATCTCCCCTCCTCTTCTTGATATATTTATAGCAAGCAATCATATGCCCTGACAGCTTTCATTGTGCTTGAATGCACAAACCAAGCTCATGCAGAAGATGTCGATGCAGTGCAGTGAAATTTGGTGCAGAGAATCCTGAGCTATTGCTGACTCCAGCTGATCTGTCTACCTGTTGTGCTGCAGCAAGACCAGCTCAGGGCCAGAAGCAGTTCATCCACTTTAATGCACTTTGAGATAATAAATACAGCCCATCAGCACCATGCTGTGATGTACTGCTTCTAGAGCAGATAAAGTCCGTGGCAGCTCAGGGCTTTCAGCACTGCTCTTCTTCATTGCTCAGTGCAGACATTCCCTAATCAGACTCCCTGGCTTGTTTCCACACCATTTTAATGGGATACAGCCTTACTCTAAATCGCTTCCAAATTCTACCTTTTTCCCAGACTGTGACTACTCCTGCACCTTGTGCCATGGTCCAGATATGCTCTCCCTTATGTGCTGCCCTATGGCCATAATATTTGTCACTGTCTGTGAAGACTGTGACTGGTAGCATGAGTTATTTCTGTGACTACATCACACCAGTGACTCACAGGCATCCTGTGCAAAGCTAGTATATCATGGAGCTACTCGCTCTTCCAGTCTTGTGATCAGCTCTCAGCTCATCAGTAATGAGGATGGGGCATGGGAACAGGTCCATTTATCACCCAGAACATAAACTAGGACTTTTTCTTTTTTTTGCCCCTACATTATGGGGATGGGGAGGGATAGAGAAATGAGCCATCATTTTAGGAGTTTGCTTTCTGTCAGACAGCTCCAAAGGGGGCCAGGGTAAAGATGCATATTTGGATGCAAATTCTTTTTCTTGAAGGCAGGTTAGCGGATTTATATGCCATTTCAACCCTTTCCACATCTTTTGACTTCCAGCCATGACTAAATAGAAGAAAATAAAAAGCCTGAAAAGGGCAAAGGAGAAAGAATGAAAGGCTCATAGGAAGCCTTTTCTTTATGGTCTTCCAGAGGTAAAATATCTCTATCATTTATCAAGTCTTGTTCCATATTTCCAATCAGACAGTTCATTTCTGAATGACTTTTTTTTAACCCCTGCAGCTGAATTACGTTTCAGCAGCTGTGGTTGGGACAGAACTCCAATGACAAAATCAACATTACATTCTATATACTTCTTTTTGTTTGATCCAGAAAAATCACATCTTTCAAAGCCCATTCACACTTTATGTGAGCAGAGCTTTTGGAACACAAATAACACTATACAGAATTTTAAATCTTCAGTATATTTTTGTTGTTGTTCTGTTTTCTTTTTAAATACAAACAGGTGAAACTCAATGAATCAATGTTGTTTCCTTTTCTTTTCGGTGTATAAATGACATACTGTGAGTCCATTTATTTTGACTGCTTTGTGATCAGTTGCAAGGACTTTGAAAAAGAGAAGTGCAAATCAGTACAAAATAAAAAAAAAGTTATTTGCAAATATCAACTTCAGCCAGGGGTCAGGGAGTTATCTAAGTTACTGAAAGCTTGTGCAAAACAACATTTTATTAATGAACAGGAACATTAGATTTTAAGGTTATACATGTATTCAGTGTTAGCTTTAAACTATGAGTTATGAGCTGTTTCTATAGAAAAAAAACCAACTCCTGATACATAAAATGTCAGACTGCCTCATAGTAAATAGATAAATTTGGCTAAATCTGAATCAAATACAGTGTGGTGTCTGTATTGCAAAGGAGATAGATGACTGTTTAAAGTGGTCTTTCACCCCTTGCCAGTTGGCTGCTGAGAGGATTTGCAGCTGAGCCCACGAGCAGTGAGGAGACTGTAGTCCATGGGTTCAAGCTGCTCAGAGAAGGCAGGCCTGTTACTCTGTCCTTCACAAAAAGACCTGTGTTAATCTGATCCTTTCTAATCTCAGTAAGGGAGACTTCTGTCTTCTATTTTTTGATGGGAAAAAACCACTGGCCTCACAATACTGAGTAAAGATGAGAGAAAATTAGTCAGGCTAGTTCAGAAGGACATCTTTTCCAAACTCCCATGCTCCAGATGACAGGATTAATAAATAAGAGTATAATATCCTTTTTTTTCCCTAATTGTTATTTTTATGATTCCCTAGATTTATGATAGATAGTGATAACACTGGGGTTAGGAGCATTGGCGGTCTTCTTTCAGTTGATGCATGAGAGGAGAAGAACACAGTATTTTTATAAATTCTTTTCTGGTTAATGCTAAGCTTTAATACTGTGATTCTAGTGTCTGTGACCTGAATAAAGTATTCTGTGTTTTAGTATATGGCAATGTTTTAATTAGAATAATTTTCTTTATTATACTGATAACATGATTCTTCCATATTTTTCCTTCTTATATCTGTTGGCTCCCAGTTCTGTTCTCACACAATTTTTATGAGATGGCTTCAGTAGTTTCAGTGTTTCCATTCACTTTTTTGAAAAGATGCTAGATTCGGTTTAGATTGATTTAATTACACATTGTTATATTCTGAATAGTGCTTAAAAAAGGAAGGGGAGGAGGCAAGGGAGAAGATAGAGTGTGTTTCAGTACAAACAGATAAAAAATGGTTGATGATTTCTGTAAAATTATAAATCATAATTCTTGATTTTTAAAATTTATACAATATGTAAAAGTATTGTCAATGGGACTGAATTTTCATTTATGAGTTCTGATACTTTTTTGGTATATGCTAAGTGACTTTTTCCCTAAGGTTACAGATGAATTTATCTAGGTTGAGTCAACCCTGCAAAGTATTGACTTCTATGTGAAGTTTGCTGAGACCAAATCAAGATGCAAAATTATTGTTATTTGCTTTTTTTCTAATGCTTGCTTTGTTTCAGTTATTAAATTTTGTGTGAACATGTAATCAGAGAAATGTATGTGGGTTGGAAAAGGAAATTTGATTTACTCTAACCCAAAAGCTGTGTGCTTTCTTATGTTTTGCTGAATTCCAGTACTGAATGGCCAGATGAAAGTCTTAAGTTCCTTAAGAAAAAATGCTGCAAATCTCATCCTTTCAGAATCTCTCCAGGCAATGTCTCTGGTTTGTGTGTGCTCTCTCAAATAGTCCCTGGGCCCTGGTACTTAAGGTATGATATTTTCATGAAAGCATTTTCCTACAGCTATTTAAATGGATGACACCATTTGAGAATATTTTTCAGCAGTAGCTTTACCTGGAGCATGAACCTCTTTTAACAGTGGGTTGTTTGTTTTAATGTTGTTGTTGTTTTTTCCTAATGCCTTGCTCTTTTCAACACTTTAATACCAGAGGATCCCAGAACAGATAAGCGTTTCAACTGGAAAGAGACTACAAACATAAAAGCATCTACAGATAATATGTTGATAATGTGTCTAAGCTTATAGTCAAAAATCCTCTACTGAATCCTATTCACATGTTTAGAACTGGTCTGTTAAGTATCTTTGAGACAACAGAATAAAAGAATTTCCAGACCTGTTTCAGATAAAGGCCTTCCCTTTTTCCATGAAGAAAATTACTCAAGAAGGAAGAAACTAAAGTACACAGCTTTCTTCTAACATCTGGCAGAAGCCATAGCATACAAAACATGGCTTACTTTAAAACGCTACAAATAAATTTTCCCTTTATTTTTAAAACAGTTCTGTGATGGTCTCAATTAAAAAAAAAAAAAATCTTGTTAACTTCAGGTCATTCTCTCAGGTCCTGTCATTGACCACGACAGAGAAGAGATCAGTGTCTGTCCCTCTTCCTCTCACAAGGAGTTTAATATCTTTCTTATATTGTAGAGCCCAAAACTGCCCCCAGCATTCAAGGTGAGGCCGTCCCAGCTCAGAGCAGAGCAGGTCAATCCCCTCCCTTGCCCAGCTGGCAATGCTGTGCCTGATGTCCACAGGACAGGGTTGGTCCTCCTGGCTGCCAGGGCACTGCTGACTCATACTTAACTTGCCACCAACCAGGACCCCCAGCTCTCTTGACTGAAAACGAATTTTAATGTATTTGTCCCTAATTGTTTGATAGCAGTAATTTTTTAGATAAATTTAAATTTTAACTTTTTAAATTAAGTTAAAGTGCAAACTAATTCTTGCCTTATTTTTATGTCTTGCATCACTTTACTGTTGATCACTGCCTGAAATGTTTCCTAACATTGTAAATACATGATCTAGTGGACCCAAAATTTAAAGATTTTCAGGTCATCCTTTTCATGAGTACCCCAAGCTGATGTTCACATTGTTTCTGTAAATGAGATGCTGGAAGTATGGCCAGATAATGACGATAAAAGGCTTGATTTACATTAACAGTAAATATTCCCATAGTTTTTCCCTTATAGCCTTTTTTTCCTTCTTAGGGAGCTCAGCTGACTCCTTGATATTGTAACTTATAGTGGAGTAGAAGATAAATTGAGCTGGGAAGTGCTTAGAAGGCTAATAGGAAATAGAAAGTATTAGACAACATAAAGAGATAGTGTTAGCCAGGGAAATTTTACTTTGTGGGAAGATGGCAGCTTCCTAGATGTTAGCAAATCTAAAGGCAAAAAATTTCATCACCAATCCAACGTTATTATCAAACCAAAGTGCTTTTTATTATGATGTTGCCAAGGTGCTTGATAAAAGATAGGGGCTGCAAGGTAAAAGAAAACAATTTATATGCCAGTTTTCTAATTTCATGCCTTTCCAAATTACAGTAATTGGAGAAGTCCCTGCTCATTGCATGGCACAGTAAGTCCTGAGAAGGCAGAAACTATTCCACTCACACTACTAAATTTCTGTATGCATCTGGGCAGATTCTTTCCAGTCTGAATTTCAAGTCATAGCCCCAGACAATGTTCCTTTGAACAACACAAAGGTGTCTTCATTGTTTTGTTTTGGTTTTTTTTGTTGGCAGGCTTTTATACGCCCTCAGTCTAAACCCATTCCATAAGCTGTCAGAGCATAAAGGCATCAGATCTAATAGTTCTGCCATTATCTCTTAATGACCCTTTTGTGAGCTATCATGAGTAATATATTTTCTGCTTGACCCATTGCAGACAATTCCAAGTAAGAGGCACTTAAGTCAAAGTATTTGTATAGAAACCACTATGTCTGTTTACAGAATTATCAAATTATTTTAGAGTAGCTCTAGGTGAGTCACAGCAGCAACAATGCATTGATTAGTCCAGCAGAAATCAATAACTCTCTGCATCTTCTCAGCAATCTGTGTAAATTGTCATTGTAGACCCCAGAACTGGGGCCAAAATTCAAAATTATATGTAAAGATTTACTTTGGTCTTACATATGATCTTGAAAATATAATAGATGAAAATAATTTATCAATCTTTAGAGGTTAGTGAGAGTCAGATAAGGATAGTAGCTATAGAAAAAGATCTTAAAAGTTTAGCATGCAGCAATATCTCCCTAAACAGCCAGGATGGGTTGCTATCTCATATAAGGGACAATGTGAGAAGTGGTTGAAAGAAAAGTTTGGATCCTTTCTTTCTCCTCATAAAGTATAATTGTAGATTTTGAAACCACCAAAACTGCAGTAATATATTAAGACTGCTGCTTCTTGGCCAAAAAGAAATGCTCCCTGAGCTGTGGATGAAAGGCTACCATTATGTAAAAGCCAGCTATTTTTTTCTGCCTCTAGTGCTTTGTGGCGTGCATGTTTCCAAGTAAACCTCTAATGTTATTAGTGAGCACTTCTGTAGAATACTGATAAATCTTTTTGTAGTACAACCTCTTCTCTTATCATGGTTTTCAGGATATGTGGAACAGCATACATAATAAAAAAATAGTACAAAAACAATTGTGATATTTTACTCTTGTCTTTGGCAAAAAATATAAATGAGCAAGAAAATTTCTGTAGTCTATTTCACCAAGGCTACAAAAGTTGATCACAAAGGACAGGTTCCCAAGCTAAGGATCTCAGCTGCAACTTGAAAAATGTATGTGGGATCCTAAACCTCAAATCAATTGGATTTTATTTTGGGTGAAAATCAATTTAATTAGCTAAGTATATAATTGGATGACATATTGGTAATGTAGGAATAAAAATTATTTGCAAGTCGATTATTACCACAAAATGCTGGGACACCACTTTTACAGCAATAAAAATGAGTTTGCAAATTTATAAAGACAGTCCTGTGAAATTGTTTCTCTTTTTCTTTCTTTCTTTTTTTTTTTTTTTTTTTTTAAGAAAAAATATCAATAGATCTAGACAGAAGAATTTCATGATAATGAATTTGATATACACCTCATACCAAAATGTACATGTATGCTATATCAAAATGTTATATCAAAATGCAAGCAAACCTGATAGTTGATGTGACTTCATATATTGTCACATCTCCCTTATAAAAAGAGGACATGTCAATTCTTTGACTTCAAAGGAATTCAATTCTCTTCAAGTTTTCAGTACTTAGAAAAAAAATGCCTGTGGTTTCCTAGACATTTATTATGAAGTGATATAAAACAGATATCCAGGATAGATGGCAGTGTATTCAGCCAACATAGTTTCTCAGTAAGAAGTGATGCTGGTGATGTGAGAAAAGTGATGATAGAGAATATTCCTGGGTGCTGGAACTGAACAACTTTCACTGCTCCATTGTTATGTCCTACTTATGTTGTCAAATGATTGATTAAAACGGTCCCTGGCACATACTTGGCCTGGGCTGTCTCCAAAGCAGTTCCTGGTGGGATTACAGAGTGTGCACTGATCAGGGCCATCCACCACAGGGAGACAGAATGTCATCATTCTGTTCTGGAGAGGGAAAGAGTATAGTGATATGTGTGAGGGCTACTCAATGCCAGCTTGTCTCAATTCCAGAAGACAATATTGGGCATGTTTAATTTAGTAGGATAGACGTAGCCTTGGAGACTTTTTCCTGTGTATTAACAGAAAATCACCTCAGAAATCAAAGGCTTAATTAGAACCAAGACATTAGTTTAATTTATCGCTGTCTACTGGTATTTTAATGTGTTTGCAGTAAAGCTGTGCCTGCCTTGTCCATTTTGCATTTCA
Organism: Onychostruthus taczanowskii; assembly: GCF_017590055.1. NCBI lineage: Eukaryota > Metazoa > Chordata > Aves > Passeriformes > Passeridae > Onychostruthus > Onychostruthus taczanowskii. The sequence goes on from NW_024501459.1 coordinate 2,120,922, forward strand.
AATGTGAATGTTACTGTCAAGGCTCACAATAAGTCTTCTCTTATGAAAACATTGTGTCAGACCTTTCTTATGGGGAATTACATAAGTTTGAGTTTTGTCTCTCCTGCTATTCAAGGGGCATTAAACATTAAATCCACTTGGATATATCAAATTAGAAGGGTCTGTTTCACTCTTCTGGAAGATGGAACAGCTTATGTTATCTGTTTGGGAGCAGTTTCAGGAAAGTCTTCTAGCCCATTAGGATAGAAGATAAATAACACATAATACTGATAAGTATGCTTACCAGACTTGGGATATGATATAACAATCATGCAATCACAGTAAATTTTATAAACAATTTTTTTCCCTGGTCCCATTAGATGATTATCAAAGTATTTTAATTACTCATCTAGGGAGATAAGTAAATTCACTGGAAATATGAAGTAAAATTCAATCACATTAGTTTTTTCGGGGTACAAAATGGTTTTATGACATTTGTAATAATATTAAAATGTTATTACCAACTATTCTGTAAATCTTCTCTTGCTAAGTTGTTACAACAGCTTACTCAACAACTGTGCAAGACTGCCTCTTGGGGTGGGTCCAGAAGAGGGCCACCAAGATGATTAGAGGGATGGAGCATCCCTCCTATGAAGAGAGGCTGAGAGAGTTGGAGTCTGGAGAATGCCCTGGGAAGAGCCTAGAGCAGTCTTCCAGTACTTAAATGGGGCCTTCTGGAAGCTTAACGTGGAAAGAGAGCCAGTACCTAAATCACCTACTCATGCCACTATATTATGGTATGTTAGAGCCATTTTCATTTGAGAATAGCTAAGAGCAGGTCTAACAGCACAGCAGGCTTTTGGCTAAATTAATATCTCAAGTGTTGTGAAATCCCAGCAGCAAGTTACAAGCATCAAGCTATCATTTTGTCCTAACTTGACTATTTTTTGTGTGTTCAAAGTAAACCTGAATGGGAAAAGTTATTCAAGTGAATATCAAAGTCCTCATAATTGAAACTTAAATGAATATGACTAAAAAAATAAATCGGCATATAAGTGAAAATTGTTCTAGTAATTCTGACACAACTTTTCATGTTTGGTTCAGAGGCTATAAACTCAGCTACTTTCAAGCAGCATTTTGTCTTAAGTTCTCCTTACTATCTGGAGGAGAGGTACACAGTAGAACATAGATAAAAAAATAAAAATAAAACTAATGGGCTAGGGAAATTAGACCTTTACACTGTAGATGGTTTTTAAATTGCTATGGTTTTCACAATAATCTTGAGCTCTTATCGACTTTTATAGGGCACTGCTGTTTCCAGTCCCCAGGGTTAGCAAGAGTAGGAGTACTAAAAGAGAATTTTGGCAGCAGCAGCCCATGGAGACTTCCCCTTTCCATGGCAGAGCCATGGTGGCACAAATGCCACCATGTTGAAGGAGACACAATAATCTTCTGCCACTGTGCAATTCAAAGCCTTTTTTGAAGTTACCTGCAACTAGCAGATAAATACAGAGCAATGGGAATGCAATATATCCAATCACTACCTATTTTCCCCACGTCTCCAAGGCAGGTTGAAAAGCAGTACGTATAGTTAGATTCCAAGCCCACTTAGAGTGACTGACAGCTGGAAAGACAGGTTCTGTCTGCTTTTGCTCTAGGAGAGCATTTATTCATTAGTATACTTCATTAATTAATAAGTTGTATTGCTTCTTTGCCCTATCTATTCCTAAGCCCCTTTGCTTGGGAACTAAACCACATCTTTTTCATTTATCTGCAATCAAAGCAGCTAAGGCAGCAAATCGCAAATGTTTGAGCTGTGAAAAGAGGGCGGATACAAGTGTGTGAATTTATGTGAATCCCCCTTTTCTGCAAAGTACTGTAATTTATGCTTTAAAAGCATATGCTTTTTGCTATAAAAGAATAGATGCACTTTCCTGTTGTCAAATTTACATCGGCCTTAAGGATAAAATGATATTTACCAGTTTTTCTCTTGCATATCTGAGCTATAGCCCATATGTGAAAAATACTGTGACAGCTCTATTAGTGAGGATTTTAACTGATATTTTTAAGATGTTTAATAGTATTTATGGTGGTGCTATTAATGGAAAATATTAAATTCTTGATAGATTTGAAGATGTGTCTACTGTAAGAGCTCAACTTCTGTAAAATTTCTGTGGCTACTTACAACTGAACATTATTTGTGTCAATTTGAATGCTCACATAAATATCACCCTTTATAAATTATGAGTTTTAAGCACAGAATAAACATAAAGCAACATGCTTCATATGAATCTGAAAAAAAAAACATAAGTTATGGAATCAAGAGAAGTCTGGTAATCCAGATGATGTTCCAAATAAAACATTTCTTTTTATTAAAGGATGTTCAGTTCTAAGGTTCTTAACTGAGTTAAATAACTTAAACACCTGTAAAAAATCACCACAGAAGTTTCCTTTACCATGTCAGTATTAAACAGATAATAGAGCAGGAAAGAAAAAAGATAGAAAATGTATTTCAAAAATATATGAAGACAAAGGTAATTTATTGCAATATAAATTAAAAATTAAATGTTAGCAATGGAATTGCCACAAAAAGTTCACATATTATCTGTTGATAGGCAAAGGGAGGCACCAAAATTTTGACATTTTTTTGTTGCTGTTTCATGAACCAACTACCAGACAAGTATACTTTTAATCCCCTTTTGAGATAGGATCTAACATTGAATAATGAAACTTACACTGGAAGAACTCTGGGAATTATGCATATTTGCAGACAGCAGATTGAAGACAGGGTGTTTAGAAGTGAAAGTTGTCAATTTTCATTTGGGGTCAGTCTTGCAGGACAGTTTAATAGCTTCCAGAACTGCAAGTGCTCAGGGCAGAACTCTCTCACATCAGTCACAAGTATGCACACTTGGAAATTTGGAAACAAGCCACTCTGACCTAATTTTAGAAACCCAAGAAAGAAATTGGTCTTAAGACAAGAAAGGGATTCATATGTTTCAGTGGCCTTGAAAGAAAGCCAGAAAGAAGCCAGTTCTTCACTCAGAATTAATTTACTTCAAAGATAAGACCCTTCTTTCTTTACCAGCAATGTTATCTCATTTGTGCCATTTCATTCCATGGCTACAGCAGAAGAGAGATCACCTGTGCAAGCAGCTTCATTTCCTAAAACAGCACTGTTTTACTGCCATGGGGTGAAGCCTAGCAGAAAGTTCTGCTCAGTAAGTGACATCTTGTCTGCATGTGCTCAGCTATAACTTATTAGATGATTCTTTTAAGTGCTGGGGTAAAAAGTGAGCACAGATAATTTTCACAGGAGAGGCTTCCTCCAAAAAGCTAAATCATATCTTCTCTGCTTTGATGGTTTAGATTTTCACAGAAAAGAAACAGAGAAGCAGAGATGAACTCTCAGTGACTTTACATCCATCTAACCTGCTTAGGGGAGGACACCAGAAGGTGACAGTGAGCCAGGTAACAGCAGTTTATTGGCTTTAGGTACACAGAAAATTAAAGAGCTTAGCCTGGGGTGACAAGATGAACAAATAATTTAATAAGATGCACTTTTCTTCCTGACGTTAATTATTCTGACTACATTTCTGAAAAAATATATCCTCCTCTGAATCTCATCTCATGTAGCAGAACTATATGAAAAGCTATAAGTACATATGAGGTCTTACCATATATTCCTGTAGCTCTATTAAAATGTCTGTAAAATTCTCTGTCCTCTTCATTTTGCTGACTTTCTTAACTGTATTCTGCATTTTTCATTTAGCTGTCTGCTGTGATATTCAAGATTAGTGCTTAAGAATTTTTAGGGAACACCCTTCCAAACAGAATATTCTATTTTTTTTTGAAATTCCCTGCCAGCAATTTTACTGCCTAGAAGGCATTTCTTTCTTCTTTGCTAATATATACAAGGGTTCTGACAACAAACCCTCAGATCTCCTTGATTTCCCTTACAGCTGCATAGCATTAGAAGAGCCATTTCCACATCTTGATCATTCTCCTGCCTTGTCCCAAGGTTTTAGTTTTTTACTGACTGAAAAAAAAATTGAATTAGAGTCAATTTACCTGAAATAATTCCCATCATGAGCAATATGTAAGAGAGGTCTCATTTATAGCTGGGGTTTTTTTTGTTTTTGTTTGTTTTTTTAATTGCTGTTGTTTTGTGTTTTTTAAGTTTTTAAAAGTATTTTTGGAATTCCTAAAAATTACATGCTGCTTTGTCAGAAAATTCTAACATTAGTATTTTAACTTTTAAACTATCAGCAGCCACTTCATGAGCAGTTGGTGTGGAAATGGAAAAGTCTGGGAGGGCACTGAGGTGAACAACTGAAGCAGGGGCTGCAATTTGTACCATCCTTTATTGCCATTAAAGTATACAATAGGAACATACAGATTTGCATATCTTTATGAAATACAGTCTTGAATTCTGATAATTCTGTGTTTTGGAACAATAAAAATGACAAAGCACCCTTACTTCCAGGGTTTGAATATTAGTGTCACAAAATTGTTTAATTTAGACCTACTAGGAAACCTTTTGGTTTGGGCATTTGGAGGGTAAACACATCACTATTGCTGACAAAACCTCAGGATTCTACAAAGTTTAGTCCATATTCAAGCTGTAAATCTCACCAGGACTTCACAGCTTCCAGGAAAACATACCAGGCTTCAAGTGCAGCTTAATTATATCCAGACTGCATAATGGGACTGGTCAAGATGCATCACCTTTCCCCATCTGTTCCCACCTTCTCCTTACCTGATGTCCTAATTTCCACAGAAAGTAAATCAAGATATGTCACAGAAAGAAAGGTCTAGCATGTCTGTGCTCAAAGTAATAAGAAAACAGGAATTGAACATCCCACTTAAAAAACCGCATTAAGTAAATTTGGCTGGAGAAATTAAGTTTGCAACTCCACATTTGGAAGCTCTGGCACTTTTACAAAACTGATCTTCCAGTGTTGCAGGAATCAGTAATCTGGTGCTCAATTCTTAGCTGCCCCAGCACCTAGCTGAAGTTCCCTGAGCTCTTCTTTTATATGTAGTAGAAGCATGTGAATAAGATTGAAGCATAAAGATTTTCCTATTATTATTTATTCAGATGAAAGTATATCATTGCCTACTTAGTTGCTATTTTCTGTATTGATAGAAGGACATGAAAAGAAGACCTCCCAGGACTGTGTAGGGAAAATATGCATCCTAGGAGATAGCAAACTGGGAATTCTTAAACAAAACTAGAATATCTCTAGATGTGTCCTTGAAGAATGGCTTCGTTATGGCCTGTATTTCTTTCTGTCTCCTTAAAAATAATCTGTGTTTCCATGGAAACAGAAAGAAAGCAGAAAGATCAGGTAAATTTGATAGAGGGAAAGAAAGTGGTTGGTGTAGTAGTTATATTAGTGTGGTAGAAGAAAACACACAAAAAAACAAGTAAAGAAATCAATTTTATAATGGTAGGCAAATCATAATTATGACCCCAGAATAATATTCAGAAGATAATCCTGTCTAGAGAGAGCAAGAAAAAGTCTTTATGACAATAGGACTATAAACCAAATGTGATTGAGAGTGTTCACCTCATCTGGACCTAGACAAACTGCTCTTAATTTCATGGTTTGAAGAATAAAGTATCTCCTAGTATTCTGTAGTTTTGTTTACTACCATGTAAACTATCTGCACAGTCATAGCTAAGGAGATGAATTACTTATTTAGAGATAATATTGTAATATGCTACAGCGTTGCTTCCATTGCATTCCTAATCTTTATACAAAAGCTCTGGACTTTAATATTTGGCCAGTGACTTTGCTGAACATGACTCAGTTCCTGCTAATTTTCTTTGTTTTATGTCAGAGCAAAACTCTCTTTTTTTGGGTTTCTCATCCCCATGAACAGCTCTATGCATACCCCCACCTCAATACATTACTTTGCTGACCTTCAAGCAGCCATTAGGTCTCCCAGATGTCCTTGGTCTCCCATTATCATCCAAGGAGCTGAAGTGGGTGAAACCAAAATTCTCAGAATGACCAGCACAACTGGGCAGGTGAAAGTTAGTGAAGGAATATGTGAAAAGAAAAACACACAATAAAATACCACAGGGTTCAAGGGTGTGATTTAGCAGTGCTGGCTTTTCCTCCCATCTTTCTGGAGCACACAGTATCCCTGTACATTTTGAACATCAGAAAGAGCAGCATTTAATTTGTTAGGTCCACTTGAAATGCCTGTTAAGTAAGTTTGTCAGTGAGCACCATGAGGACCAAAGTGGGACTCTGACCAAACCTGATCCTTAAAAGGCTCTTGGCAATTTTCCCCAGAGGCAGATTTTTTACTCCTTGAATTATAAAAATTAGACCATAAAATTATGGTCTTGGTAATGCCTAGCTGGTCTGTCAAGTTGTTCTCCTTATGTAGACTGCTGTGCAGTGCTACTGTGTGTTAAATGGCTTTCACACTTGGACAGGCAGAGTTTAACTTCCCTCTTAAATTGGTCTGATAATTTGCAGTTTGACACGTGGAAAATTCCATACACATGGAGTACACGGGTTAGGCTTGTGAAATCAATTAATCTTTTTTCTAGCAGAAACTTAACAAAAAGTTACAGGCAAGCTGTTGTAGTATTAAACAAGGATTAGAACCCTTCAGAAACTTCTCAAAAACACCAGCAGGTAAGCGACAGTTTACCTTTAATTAGTTTATTTTATTAATGAGTAGAAGCATGCACTTAGTGGATACACTATAAATCTCCTTCTACATATTTTTGTAGAAATTATAGAGTTTTCTAGTAGAAGAAATAGTATTTTTTAAAATATTTTCTCAGCCATAACAAATTATATTATGCTATAGAATTGATGTTCTATATATTTACTACTATCCAGGTGGCATCCTCATTTTAATCCATATATAAAAACATGTTCTTGCATGCGCTCTGGGTATTAAAATTAGATTTTTATCATGGATATTGCGACTGACAGTTTTCAAGGGCAAAAATTGTGTAACATAAGAAATCACTCATTCTTTGAAAATGAAATTCAATTCTCAGTCAGTGAAGCTGGCTCAGAAGAGTAAAATTCTTGGAATTTTGTATTTTACAACAGTTTATTTCAGTGTTGTGTTCTTCAACAACAAAAGTGAAGTTATCAGTGAAACGTCTTATATCAATACAATTTGTTTGCTTTGACAAGTACTTTCCGCACTCCTGAAATGCAATAGCAAAGATTACATTCCTTATTCACAAAGTATTTTTCATTGTCAAATATACTGAAAGAAAAATAAGCAATGGTTTTCAGCATTAGCTATTCTATCTCAACATTTTAATTGAATTAGCCAATGAACATGATGTTCCATATATCTAACAGGCAAAAAACTTTCTGTTTTGCAGCAGAGTTGAGAAGACAGATGAAAAATTACCTCTTCTGTCCGCTCTACCTCCAAACTCAAACAAAGGAATAATAGAATCAGAAATACTTGTTCTTAAGAGCTTCATGTAAAAACTGTCAAGGTACCCAATTGACACTGGGCTTGTAGCTGTTCTGGACATAGGTGGCCTTTTGAGTTTCCTAGTTCCTGAAGGATAGTCACATCTGGAGATGGTTACAGGGCTGGAGGAAGGAAAGCAAAAGTGACTGCATGATGGGAGAAAGCAAAGCCAAGTTCCTTTGTCTGGATCCTGAGTGATTCAGACTGCTACAGTAGGCAGCTACCAAACAACCAACAAATCTTGGAAGCAGATCTGAAAGTTATGTATCCAGTTTTGAGTTAAAGCACTAGGAGAGCAGCTGTAATCCTATTCTTTCTTGTTTGGGTTTTACTATTTCTCTCTGGCTACATAATTTTCCTTGCTTAGCACAATATCAACCTTGAAAGAAAATGTTCCTTTTTTTTTCCATCTTGCATTAAGTTTAAAGGCATTCACTAAAGAAATTAGAGATGTAAGTTCCAATCTCCCTGGGAAGACACAGGACTTTGATTCAGGTCATGCAATTTACTGGACAAGTAAATGTTCTAGGCTTGCAGGAGGTCATACAAACAATGTATTGCTTCATTCAGTTCTGGTTTTGGCTCAACTAGTCCACAATTAGAGATCAAACTATCATTAGGCTATGAGGTAAAATAATTTAATCCATGGAGTCTTGTTTGCTTTGTACATGGAGCCAACAAATTGTGTAGTAGACAAAACCAAAATACTTAAAAATACACCAAGAATCTTTTTGCAAATAGCATGCAGACACCTAAATGGAATTTACTTGATTAGTGTCCCTGGTGAAAGACAAAAAAATGCCAGATGAGGAACACTTCAAATTGCTAATTATTCTTTGGAATCACAAAATGTAATGTAACACTCCTGGAGTGTCATATAGAATGTCATTGTTTTCCACTACACTAATGAAGTGTCTGAAAATAAATTGCTGAAAAGCGTAATTTATCTCCAACAAGTTCCAGATGTCAACTGTTTGAATTCATGTCTGTGCATTCTTTCATGAAATTACTAAATTTGTGTATAATGTGTGGTTTTCTGTATGTTAGATGGGAGAATTTTTAAAAAAATAAATAGAAATAGAAATCTTCATATATTTAACAAAGTGTCACAGCAAATCAGAAAAGATGGAAGACATAGCATCTGAAATTCCACTTCTGTTCTGAACTTACGTGACTGTAGAGAACTGGAAACTGTTTTCCACAACTTGTATTTATAGTGCATAAACCTTTCTGGACTTCAATACTTAGAAGTCATTTCTTTAAGATATATCATAAAGATGGTTAAATTGTCCTCCAAGGAAGTCTGGGGTCTTTTTAAATACTGAGTACTGAAATTCTAGGTATCAGACCCTTGTATTTCTAATGGAAGGCACTAATAATTCTAATAATTGTAGTAAATGTAATGATTCTCCATGTATGTTGAACTGGGTGATTAATTGCAATGATATCTTACTGATGTTAGATAAGGTGCTGTCAGTAAAGGAAGAAGAGAATGAAGGGAACCAAAAAGACTTTTCTTTTCATAATATAACCACTAATTCTAGTAACTTTTTTCTTCATATGCAGTGACAGATCACTATTGAGAGCACAGGTCTGTCCTTCAAGATGGAAATACAGATATATCCTTCATTTTTCCTACAGCTTTGCAGCTTTCACTAGACTTACCCTCTAGATAGATGTCAGAGGGAATTCTTGCATCATGAATACCTGACTCTGTAGATGGTTCCATCAGAAACTTTGTCAGGGTTACCAATGATCTGCCTGTGTTGCAAACCGATATCTCAAGAGCTCATTTTTTCCATCTTCTGGATATTGCCTTACCAAAAACATGGATAGGATTGGTGTGCCACTTTTCACAATGAAGAAGGTCACACAGATATTGCCAGATAGCTAAAGAATTTGGGATTTGCTTTTTTTCTCTGGAAGTGTACATTCTTTTGGGAGAAACTGCCAATAGTTTAGCTGTTCTCACTGACTGTTAATGAGTCCGTGACCATGCACTGCCAGTTTTCAATGCAACAATTAAATTAAATGTGATAAAGCTTCCCATTAGCTGTTCTGGATAATGGCATAGCATTCTTGTTTAGGAGAGGCTATATGGATGATCCTTTACAGAATACAAGCTGGTGGATATTTACAAGCACTGTTAATTTTAGACAATTTTTTTTCTAGCTAAGGAGACTATCATAGTCTCTGCTTCGGGATCTCGCACATTATGCTGAAGTTGAAAGCAGAAATACAAGTAAAACTTTAGTGAGGCACTGACAATGGATATGACTCAGATGTGACAAATATCTGGAAAGAGGTAGGTCAGGAATTAATTACATAATCCAATTGACAATGCTTTTAATGTAAATGTTTTTGTTAATCAGGCATGTTATGACAGCATTTTATCCTGACTCATTTTAAAATTAGGTTTATCTCTCTGTGCACACACACACCCACCCACATAAACATATGTAATTTTAGCACCTACTTAATGATAAGTAAAATACTCAGGGCAGGCTCTAACTAGCAACAAAGAACCAGACAATAGAACTTGAGCAAAAGTGATTATGAAATAGCAGATATTGTATTCTTTAAGAAAGGGAAAAAGTAATAACAGAAAAATGAAAACCAGTAGATTTGAAGAAGACAAACTTTAATAAACTTTGAAAGCTGACAGCCTTTCAGTTGAAAATCTGTTCAAAAGGGAAAAGAGAACTGGCAGGTTCTTAGAGAAATGATACTGAGGTCACAAGTGCACACCCTCGTAATGCAGAAGAAAAATAGGCAGAGGGTAGGTGATGAACTGGACTAAACCATGACTTCTTTGACTTGAGAGAAAGAACACATTCAAGAAGTAAGATATTTGTGGCAGGAAATAGGTCAAATGTGAATGTACATAACAAAAATATTGAGAAAAAATGAAGTGCTTGGATGTTCATATTTATAAGTTAGTATGAGTGGTATAGTCTCTACATGTGACATGAAGGGAGTTTAATGACCTTTTTTTCATTAATCCTTAATAAAATGGTCAGTTTGGATCAATTGTAGAATAAATTCCCCCATTAAAACTTGAAGAGCTCAGCCTTCAGCAAAGAAGATTATATAAGCATAGTGAGAGTTTGGATAAGATGCTTTTAAATGAAGAAGTCTGGAAAAATCCCATCCCAGGATATGCAAGAAATAGCTTCTGAGTTCTCATAAACCTTGTGGGTTATCTTTGAGATTTCATATAGATCAGGTCCCGGGAGAATGGAAGAACTTTTCTTTTTTTATTTGAAGAGGAAATGGGTGAACATTTCTTTCTTTATTTGAAACAAGGAAAAGGAGGAAATATAGGCCCACCACCACTCAGTACTACTACAAATGATAAGAAAACCTAATTGTGTGTCACTGGAAAGGAAGAAGGAAATGAGTAGCAGACAAGAAGGATTTGTCAAAAGCAACATATGTCAAACCAATTTAATTTCTTTCTGTGACAGAGCAGAAGACCCCATGGACGGGGAATAAACAGTGGATGTCACCTATCTTGAATTTAGGAGAGATCTTGACAAAGTTTCATGACATCATTTTAAGTAAAAAGAAAAATATTGGAAAACTGTTCTTCAAGAATAACAGAATAACAAAATAACATTGAGGTTGGAAAGCACTATTTGAAGTCATCTACCCCTCCCCATGAATCTTCCCTGCTGTCTCCCACTCCATGCTCATGCAGAATCAGGTAGAACAGATTGCCCTAACCCATGTGTAGTTAAATATTTAGTATCTCCAGATACTGTAAAGACTGTAAACCTCCCTGGGAAACCTTTTCCAGTGTCTATTTTCTCTCATACACCTTTTGTTCAGATGGTGTTTTGTGTCTTTTAGTTTGTATCCATTGCCCCTTTTCCTGTCAATGAGTGCTGCTGAGAAGTCTGGATCCCTCTTCTTCAGTCTCCCATCAGATCTATCAACACAGAAGGTTCCCTCTGAGTTTTCTATCATCCAGGCTGTAAACAGAATGTGAAAAAAGCTCCAGTCCCTTCACCGCCTTTGTGATCCTTTGCCAGAATACTCACATCACAGATGTGTTCATGTTGCTACAGCACCTCTCTAATTTTGGTCTACATAGAATCACACACAACCAAGTTCTGAGATCCTATGTCAGTCACATTGCAGAATTAATCTCAGTTAGGGAAAAGAAAAAAGAAACTTGCAGGACAGTAGTTGATGGAAATATTATTGTCCTTATCTTATTTCTGTACCATTCCATTGCCTATAAAAGTTGTCTCCATGCAATTCAGAGAGCACTTAACTCTTTTACCCCACGTGTATTCAAAACTATTTTGCAAGATACCCCATTTCACTGTGCACAATTCTATCATATATTTACAGATGCTTAAGACCATCTTCCATTCTATAAAATCCAAAACAAATACCTTTTACTCGCACAGAACTAAAACCCCAACTTATCTGGACCATACATGCAAAACATTACTAAGGTACAAGAATTTAAATTATTCTTCTTTTTTTTTTTCCCTACAAATAAATGTGTAGAAAAATTACTTTATTCCATGACCTTTGTCCCAGTCCAGAAGGAGCTTTAAATATAGTCCAACTCATTTATAAGTTTATTAGCAATATATTTGGAATAAGTTCAGCATGATTTCTTGGAGCCAAATTAGTTTTCTCTGTTAGAAGATGTAATTTTATTGCAAAGAATTAGTTCACATTTCCTTAGAGATTAGGAGAATTTAGGATTAAAAATATACAGGTCAAGTTTCTAAAAGCTTTCATTGGCAAAATGTTTCTTAGAATAATTTTCAGACATTACTTGAGCATTTATTTATATTTATTTCATTTAAAATTAATGAAAAACAAGAGTCAAAGGACAACAAATTAACAGAAAATACCACTTGCATCACTTTCAGAAGTTTTATCTTGCTTATCTGTCATTTAGAAATATAGACATTATAGAAATTCCCTATCAAAGGTAGGGATAAATTATATTTTGAAGTGAATTTTGAAAGGAATAATTTTCCCTCTCTGCTAAAGTACAGAGTATACTCAGTATTTAAAAGAGTCTATGAAAAAATAGACTTCAGTTCTATTAGCATCACAGCACAACACAGTATCAGCTGTCTGATTTCTAAACAATGGTATTACTTACAATAAATGCAAAATTCAAACAGAAGAAGGAAGTGTATGGCATGTGGAAAAAGGGACAGGCCTCTTAGGAGTAACACAGGAATGCTGTTGGAATGTGCAAGGATGTGACTAGGAAGGATGAGGTCCGTTTGGAATTAAATCTGTCAAAGGGTATAAAGGGCAATAAGAATGAGGATTTCAGGGAAAGTCAATGTCACTAGAGTTTTAAAAAAGGGCATGGAAGAGGACACAGGAAAGTACAGGCCAACCAGCCTCATCTTCCTTTCTGGAAAGGTGATGGGGCAGATCATTCTGAAGGCCACCTTTAAGTGTGTGGAGTAAAAGAAGTTTATCAGGAGTAGTCAGCATGGATTCACCAAGGAGAAATCGTGCTTGACCATTCTGATAGCCCTCTATGATGGCAGAACTGGCTGAGTGCATGAGACAAGACCAGTACATGCTTGGCTCCAGCAAGGTTTTTGACACTGTCTCCCATAATACTCTCATAGGCAAATTCAGCACGTGTGGGTTAGATGAGAGGACAGTGAGGTGGATTGAGAACTGGCTGATTGGCCAAGCTCAGGGAATTGTGATCTGCAGTGCAGGGTCTAGCTGGAGGCCTGCAGCTGGCTGTGTTCCTCAGGGGATTGTACTGGGTGTGGTTGTCTTCAAATTTGCTGTCAATGACCTGGGTGAAACGACAGAGTGTGCTCTCAACAAGGTTCCTGATGATATGAGACTTAAGAGGAGTGGCTGATTCACCAAAAAGCAGTGCAGTCAACCAGCAAGACCTGGACAGGTTGGAGAGCTGGATGCAGAGGAGCCTGGTGAAGCTCTACAAAGGCAAGTATAGGATCCTGAACCTGAGGAATAATAACCCAGAATACCAGGACAGGTACAAAGCAGCTCTGTGAAGGAAGATGTGGAGGTTCTGATGGACAAGAAGTCACTATGAGCAAGTAGCGGCTAGGACAAGGGATTGGAGAGGGTCCAGAGGAGAGAGGATAAGAAGGGGAATAAAGCATCTCTCTTTTGAGGAGAGGCTGAAAAAGCTGGGCCTGGTTAGCCTTGAGAACAGAAAATTGGGAGAGGGTCATGTCAATGTCTACAAATACCTTAAGGGCAGCTGTCAATAGGATGGGAAAAGAATCTTTTAAGTGGTGCTCAGTGACATGAAAATTAACAACAGGTACAAACAGAAACAGAGGAAGTTCTGTGTAAATATGAGGACAAACTTATTGCCTTTGTGTGTGACAGAGCACTGCAACAGTCTGTTCAAAACCCATCCAGATATGAGCTTGTGCAACATGCTTTAACAGTGGTGTTAGACTAGATGACCTCCAGAGGTCCCTTTCAACACCAACCATTCTGTTATTCTAAAGTGGTGATAAATTTTCAAAATTTTTCAGTTTTTACTTATGTATTTGTATTTGAAAGTCTTGACTCTTGACAGAATAGTGGCATGTAGGTTTTGCCTTAATTTCCAAGATAGTTTTATCTCTGATCGCATACTGCTATCCTTACAGCTGAATGCAGTTACCAATATTGACACCATAGAAGGCTTCATACAAGCTACTGATTCTTTTTAGAAAACTTTTTCAAACAAGAAAGGCAATAAGTAATAACACAAATGGATTCTTATTAAAAAGTGGCAGACCTGTGAACATGCACTGAGCCATACTGTAAACTGTGTAACAGCTGTAACTAAATGCAAAGCTACAATTGACCTTTACCTGTTATGTGTTCACCAAACAAATTGTTATTGACTAGTTGAATGTCTGTAGTGGTCAGACAGATTGATTAAATTTATAGAGATTTTGGGTCTTATTTTGTGAAGGGTCGAAATCAGCATGATTTTGTGGGATTAAATTATTTTTTTAATAAATACAGGATATTTTCAACCTTCAGAGATCGTGTGGCATGTATAGTAAATTTGTGATGTAAGGAGTTATAAGAAAAATGTGTGGATATGAAAAACACTCTTTGCCTTAATTCATTTTTGATGATTGACACCTGCTGCTATTTTTGTACTAGTTATTTTCTAGGGTTCAGTTTCTCCCTTCCATCTATATATATCTATCTCAAAAATTATCTTCATACCCTCCCTTTCTATTATACTTCACTGATTCCCATTTCCCCTTAATAAATGGTTCTTCACAAAATTAATATTTCTTAAATAAAGAGATGCATTAAAGAGAAAACTATAAGTAGCACTTTGCTTTTATTACTAGGCTAACCCAAGTAGTGTATCTGGTTTTCTTCATAGGGAACAGAAGCCAATTTTCCTGCTGAATTAAAGGAGAAAGAAGATCAATCTGCTGGAAAAGGCTATAAAATGCTAGTTTTTCTCTAAAATAAGCAGTAATGGCTGCTTCTGTTTTCCATTCACATTGAGGAAACATGTACTTACAGGCCAGATTATTGTTATTTTACATCAAATGAGACTACAAAGAAAGAATATATTTGTAAAGAAAATGTCTCTATGTGTACTTGGGCAGAGTGTCATTGCTGCATTGTGTGAGTATTAACAGTGAAAATAAATCTCCTGAGGGTTTGGGGGTCTTTAACAGGGAAATTGCTATGCTTTTTTGTTTTTTCTTCAACTGTAGCATTCCTCTGCTTTTTATCAACTTGAATTAGAGAGGGGAAAATAAGGAAACAAAGTGGGCAATTATGGAAAATTATGGACAAAGTGAACAAATTGTGGACAATTATCTTTCAAATAAAAAATCCCTTGAAATGCTCCTTCAGTCTTCAATGTGAGAAGTTATACATTTAAAAGAATGCATTAATTTGATCAAAAATTAGAAAGTAGATAAATAAAACTTTTTTTTGTGTGTCTCTTGTAAAACATTAAATATTGCATTTCTAAATGATTGTATTATTAATACCTAATGAAACGGCTTTTGGTATATTACTACTATAGTTATAAACCCTGTTCATAACTTTATATTAATGTGTGAATGACTGTGGGAGCTGAAGTAAAAATGCTCTTTAATTTATCTAAAAAGACAGTGTTTCTCCAAGAGAAACTAAACTAAGATAAAAATCTTGTAATGTTGGCAGTAAGGACCAAATTAGTGCTTTTCAGTATTTAATCTAAAAAGGATAAAATAACCTCCGTTCAAAAATTAAATAAAAATATAGACCAATAGATATCAATAAATAAAATATTTATTTTGCCTATTTGTTTAGATTTTTCAGCTAATGTCAAGCAGATCTTTAACAAAGAGCAATCTAAGTTCATTTAACTCAACAGCAGAGACACTGGCTTTCTCTTAACTGCCTGGGTGACAGCAGGCTATGAGTAAAACACATCTAAACATGGACTACTTCCATGTATAAAAAGCTGTTGATAAACATTTTAAAACACTTAAAAAATTAAAAAATAATATCTCTCTGTTTTTGCAGTTGTGTAATAGAATAATAGCATGAACACAAAGGTGAACTGTTTAATATTCCTGAAATTTGCTGTTACAAGGCTATTTTTGTTAGCCTGAATCATAAGTGCCTGGGGATGATTCTGAAGTACACAACGTTTCATCTTTATCAGTTTAGACCTAGGCAACATCGAAATGACTGGCAGTTGCTTGATGTACATTGTGAGTTGCTGATTCTTATGCAAGGCCTGTGTAGTTATTCAGGTGTCCACTTCCAAGTCTGATTTTCATCCACCTGATCACCTCAAGGGGGAAAAACAGAAGAAAATTGTTGCATTAACATTAAACAAGCAACAATTTCAGTTTTTACATTAGCAACATACAGCAAAATCAGTAAACATTTATTTTGTAGCATACTGGGACTTTGTTTTAAGAACCTGTTGCTAATTAGTGGAGTTATGTTAAAAAATCCTGATCCAGGTAGCCTTACAACCTTAAATTTGGCAGCTGGTCTAGTTTTGCTCTGCAGATTCAAAAGATGAAACATATATTGCTATAAAGCAGTAACTAAGTGTTGAACAAGACAATTAGGTATTCATCAGACTAATGTATCATCAGACTAAGGTATTCATCAGACTATTTATTCTAATAGCAATATAAATTAGCATGTTATAAGGGAAAATAATGCTCTATCATTAATAAACTCAGTCTTCCATAGCAAAGAAATAAAAAAATTAGAAAGATAGAAGACTATGCATTGATTTCAGGTACTTAAAAGATATTTTATTACTCTCATTATGTTTAAACAATAATGACCTGACAACACACAAAGAATCTGAGCATCCCAAAGCTTTAGTGAATTTACTATACAATGATGCTCTCAGTAAAATTACCAGAGATTAAATTACTTCCCCCAAAAAAACCCCAAAAGAACAACAACAAACAACAACAAAAACTTTAAAAAGCCCCAAAACCAAAAAATAACCCAAAAAACCTAACCAAACCAAAAATAACCCAAACAAAAAACTCCAAACAGCGACAACTCCAATAATTAAAACAAACAAACAAACAAACAAAAAACCAAAAATAAAACCAGAACCAAAAATTCTCACACCCCAAAGCAAACAAAAAAATTGTTTAGAGGTAAGTTTAAAAGAGGAGTGGTTGGCAGATAGCATATGACAGACACCTTCTCAAAAGCCAGGAGGAAACATAAATAGAGAAGAGGAAAGCAATAAGGTGGGAAGATTGCAGAGACCAGTGGGACTATGACAGTCACAAAAGGAAATGAAAATAGAAATGTAAACCAGGATAAGACTATGTGAAAATTTTAAAGATAAGGATGTCATGGAAAACAAAATGCATTACACTGGGACAACAGCCATCCAGAATGAGATTTCTGGAATGAATAATGGAGTTAAAAGAAAGGAGGAGAGATTATGCAGCATTTTGAGTACAGAAGTTGACATTCTTGGAAGTTGAATGGAAAATTATGTTAATCAGACTCTTTGAGGAGATAAGTGACTCAATCCTAACATAGATTTAAATCCATTCTATAACTGGCATGGAGATTTAAATCTAACTGCATTCAACTGATTTTTGTTAGAAGCCACTCGGCATTAACACACACACTTATGCACTCTGAGGAAGAATATTCCAGTGGAAGTAATGAGCAAATTGTTGCCTGTTTCCCTTGGCTATTTTACTTAGAGAGTTCATCTATTTCAAAATATGCCGAACAATCCATGGGTAAAACTACATATTGCTGAACACTTGCTTTTTAATATTCTGATTTGCTTTTTTGTTATGCACCATGCAGAACTAAAATTACTTATGACCTGAAGTGCTTCCTCAGAATTTATCAGCATTAAAGAGCAGAGCAGTGGCATTTGGAATGGGTCTTGGATCCTCAGTACAGAGGTGGGCTATGTTATATGATGCAAGATTAACACTGTGATAGCTTTTATGATATTTCAGCTGCATCATGAGAATCCTCCACACAGCAATCCACAGGGTTTCTTTCATCCTCTGAATTACACTGCCACATAATCACTGTGCAGTTTTGGTCATCAAAGTTGTTCTAATTATGTTGCTGTTTTAATGTGGTTGTGCAGTAACCATGATGTTAAAGAGTGTCCAGTCAATAGATTGCCCGATTTAAGTGCATTTGTTCTAGCAACTGCTCGCAATTGCAAGTTTATTTTGTAAGCATACTTGACTGAGGATATACGTGTTTTGGATTTGAAGACTTCAATGACTTTTCAGGCAGCTAAATTTACATAAGATCATAAAAATTTACATAAGATCATCAAATTTACATAAGATCATCATCATATGCAGACCATCTCCACCCATAGACTCAAAGCTCTCATGAGTAACAAAGTTTGTAATAAAGTTTTGATTCTGCTCGCGGCATTTTTTTCTAGATTTGCTATTCAACAAAATTTATATCACTTGTACTGTACCCAGAAGAGAAGGCTGATAGATTTGCTGTTCAGGTCTCTACAACTTCATCAGTCAAACAGACCAGAATAACTTTGTCTTGTACCTTTCCAAGCAGTTGTCAGTTAAGGAATGCCCTGATGATTATCACATGATGATTGATTTCATTTCCTTGCTCACAGATGAAAACTGATAACATCTTTGAAATCTTTTTCCTAGGCTCCTCAGGTAGCGAATACTTAGCTTTCTTACCAGCTTGTGCAAATCTTATACTTTGACATTTGCTATTTATTTGTTCGTTTTCACAGCTGGAGAGATACTTAGTGATCTTGAAAACTGATCAATTATTTGAAATGGTTTGTAATTATCTTGCACTCACTGTATACAAAATGATCCTTATGCTTATTATGTTAATGACTAGCCCATTTTTTTCCAGAAGCATTGTGTGACTCTTAATACAAGCCGTTCATTGACATTGCAGCAGAAATTTAATTTTCTGACTACAGACCATATACAGCTTTAAGTTCATCAGAAACAATTTGAAAGCTTTTTTGCCATCTGAAAACTCTGGTCATAAAATTTTCTTTCATAAAATTTTATTCTCCATTATTTGGAATAAAAATGTTTTTCTTCTCCTGCACAAAAGTTGCACTTTATTTCCTTAGATTGTTTAGCATTCTGGAATGCTGGGCAGATAATCTGAAGACTGGGTGGTAACTACGAATATAGTGTGCAGAAATGAGACAGACCTGGCAAAAATATAATGACAGACAAAAAAACCCCATACTGAATCACAAGGTGTTATGGGGTTTTTTCTGCTTGTTTTGTCAAAACTATTGTAAAAAACCCACAAGAAACCCAAACACATAAATCCACACACATTTGACTTGCTTTTACTGTGCTGTTCACAATCCTAATTAGTAATTCCCTTTTAAACTCTATACTTAGTGGATATATTAAAGCACTGAGTTTTGCCACTCCAAGTCAGTGGTGTCTTTTTACATTATGGCAGTAAACTATGAAAGCAAACTATGGAAGTTGTTCAAACCCTTTGGACCTTTCTTTCGCCATTATTTATAGGATAACTATATAGCATATTAACAGTATCATACTGTTAAAAAGCAGAAAAGGTATTTTGCAACTTTTAGACAATGTAAGAGGAACTAGAATTATCAAGAAATATAGGAACATGATGTTTAGAAGAGCAATTTTTTGCACCTTTTTTTCTGAGGTGGTTTTTAATAATTTCCAGTTTCTAAGTTATAGCAAAAAGAGATGGAAACTGTAAGACAAACAGGAAGCAATAAAATTATACTATTCATCCTGTTTCTGCAAAGAATTACATATAAATTAATTTTTAAAAAATTTGAGTAGACCCATGGCAAATTTCCTAGTGTTGAGGTATTTATGAATTTGAAGTAATTTTTTAATAGCTGCTTCCACTATTGATAGGGGTGAAGGGAGGAGGCAGGAGCAGGAGATCCCTAGAGTTCCCCCACACATATATATATTTATATATATATATATATATTTTTTTTTATATATATATATATATATATCTTCACATATATATCCATATATATCACCACATATATTTCCACATATATATATATATAAAATATCTCCACACATATTTTAAAACTTTCATCACTGCTTTAGCATGTTCAGCTTAGCTTTTGTATTCATACCTCAATTATTCAATCATCTTTAGGGGAAAAAACCCAATACATTTAAGTTCTTTTTTGACAGTATAATATAGTTCAAACCCCGCATTAAGTATTTCCAGCAGTGTGTGGATGTGACATAAAAGAAGGTTATATCTTTTGAAGAGTATTTTATTTTCAGGGAGGCTGTATTTACTACCAAACTTTCTCTTGTATGAAATAACCTTCTGCTGTGCATCTTAACTTTAAAAGAAAAGCAGAATCTTGAACAAAAAATGATGTATGATACATTTTATGTTAAAAGTAGCTCCAAGAAACTCTGGCTGGTGGGCGCATCTTTGAATCCTTTAATACCTTCTTTAGATCTTTCCTTTCACCAAGACAGAACGCTTCCCTGACGGTAACATCTTGCCACCTATCCAAATATCAGCAATGAAATGGACAAGCGGAAACAAATCAAGCAGTGAATGACTCTTTATTCATATGGGCCTGATGCCACGCTGTGCTCAGCCTGTGTAGAAGTTTCAGTGTCCTTCCATCCTGACCAAAACCCCAACTCTGAATCCAGGGCTAGCTTCTACAGAACTTCTTTTCATGAATATAGACAGGAATAACGATTTTATGGAATAGTTTAAATTAATAGCATCTATTTGCCTGCATTTTACATTTCCATCTCTGTGCAAAATACCTCTATTTTAGGGCTGTTTCTAATACAGAACTGAAAAGCAAAGATTCAGTGTATGAAGGAACTAGTGAGAAATCAACTATAAGTGTATCAAATATTATTTTAAGATAGTGGACTTTGAATTTAATTTATTACTAATGTAAATTTATTTCAAACTATTGAAATAACATTCCTTCCAATGTAGCTTATATTGTTTCCTCATTTCAAATCTACAATCAGCCACATTTTAAAGACATTCATGACTTGTTCCTGTGCAGTTCTCAGCTCACTAACTGCCATTTGTGTTGCTGAGTGCTAAAAACTTTTCACACCTTAGAAAAAAAAGTGGGCACCATTTCTGTAGGTTTGCCTTAATTTTATACTTTTGAATTAGTGCGATTTCACTGCTAGTATGCTAAATGGTTATTCTCATGGAATTAGAAGTTGAGTTCTCTTGGCTGAGTACGTTATAAGAAAATCAATATCATAAGGTTGTTAATTGTTAGGAAATCTTAAAAATTACACGGTGAGATGAAGCATTTAGATCAGTGTTCACATGAAAGTCAGTTTCTACATTCCCAAAATAAATTATACTTATTCATGCACTTCCCTAAACAGCAGTTCATTGGATAGACCTGTTCTGCCTTCTTTATATATTTTTCCTAATTTTTTCATTATTTTTTTTAAATATTCAAATGTATCACTCTGTGAACAGCAAACTGGGCATTACCACTTTCTCTCTCTCTCTCTCTCTCTCTCTCTATTGTTTTTTTCCCCAGGCAATGTTTATATGATTAATTTTTTTAGTATTTGGACTCCATTTAAACATATAGCATACTTAAGGTATAGGCTTTTTTTTATTAGGACTACCCATTTGAAGTTTTTTTAGGGCTTTCATTTTAAATTTCTAGATTTTGATGCCTTTTATGCTGTGATTGAAAAACATCTAAACAAATTCCAAATCAAACAGTTAATGGTATTATTGCAGTTAAATGATCAAGATGGCAAGAGATATCTTTCTAAGAAACCAGCTGATACAGTTGTACAGTTGTAAAAGTGAGCAATTTTCAGGCCCTCTAACTTTGAACAGGTCTGGACAGACAGATCAAATGAGCATCTATTTATAAATCAAGAACAATGTCATTAACTTTGAGAAAAAAAAGCATCAAGCCTCTCCAAAAAACAACAGAGACAGGGGTTAGCATCTCCTTGACAACCAGGAATGAGATGTCAAAAATGGAGATGTATTTTTTGGGAATTTTTTTCTCACTACTAGTTGCACTACTAGAAAAACTAGTGTTTTTTCACTACAGTTGTCTAAGTTCTGCAGATTGTATGTAAAAATTATTGTCGTACACAGCAATTTCACTAGTTGAGTGTCTGTGTGCTAATTCACTTTTCTGACAAAAAATTATATCCTTATGTAGGATCCATGAAAACTAGTAGGGGAATCCTACCACTTTCAGATTCTCCCAGCAATCAACTTATTAAGGACAGAAGCACACAAAGAACAATTAAACACTGATTTTCCTACAACAGCTATGCCTTCTAACTCGACCCTCAAAATCTGAATCTTTAACAGAGATCTGCAGGACAGCCTCAGTTGATGAAATGGAGAGTAAAATTCTATTAAATGTTAAAAACGTTTGTGTTAAGTGTTAAAATATAATGTAAAAGATGTTGAGACATCACAAGTCGTGCTTCTCACATGCTGTTAAAAGTTCATTCCCTCACAAATGCAAAGCTTTTTTCCACACCCCTGCTGAACTTGTCATCTTTTTCTTGTTTGTATCCCATTATGCCATGTTATCACTAAGTAATTTTCTACCTCAGTGTGTTTGATGGATTAAAATAATTCACAGATTAATGTTCCCAACCTAGTTTTGGATTTGCTTGATTATTTCTCTGCCTGTCAGAACCAGTGTGTGGCTTATCGTAAGAATTTGCCCATTTTTTCCAAATATATCAATTTCTCAACTAAAGAAACTGTTTCTTAATGCAAAATGTACCTGGATTATATTTTCAGATATATCCAAGCACACATCCAGCTTACTTAAACATTTACTATGGTCCGGCAGTTCAGTGGATCATCTGAATGGCAGAGTATTGAAAGGCAACATTATAAAGAAATCTACATAGAGTAGGCAAAAAATTGTATATAGTAGATACACATGCTGAAAATAATGAGCTGTAAACAAGCTGGTGTTGTTCCTTTATGATCATCTTGCAAGTCTTTTGACTAGTTTGATGAAAAACATTGGATATGAATAATCAGCTTCTGTTAAAAGAGTGTGAGTGGAAGGAATTACTTCATACATGAATAAAAAGGAAAATGTCCTTACATTGTTATATACACTTAGATTATATCCAGTCTGGAATGTTTGTATTCTGTCCCTCTACTTCAAATGGTAAAAAGGTATATAAAGGGTTATAAATGATGATTGAGGGGCTGAGGTGACACATGTACTAGGAGACATTGAATAGACTATGACACCACATCAAGAAAAGTAATGCCCAGAAGAAGGAATTAGGGAGGTTTTACGTAGGGGGATAAAAACAAATAGAGAATGGTTATTTTTCTTCTAACCATACAAGAACACAGCAAATAAAAGGGTCAGAAAGCATGCTGGAAACACATAAAAGACAGTTTTTTCAAGCAGAAAGCAGTTAACAGCTGAAGTCCTTGCCAAGATATTTACAGTCCAAAAGCATAAATAGGTTCATAAAAGATTAGATAAATGCATGAGAAAATTACCCTAGAAACTGCTATTAAAAACAGGGTTTTTTTTGGCTGAGGCAGTCCCTAAGCTGAAAATTGCAAGGATTTTTAATTTCTCTGCTGTTAAAAGGAGGTTTTCCTTAAGCAGTGCTGACCCCATTCAGAGGGAGAATTCTGGGAAAGATGGATCTTTAATCTGACCCAAGGCATCTATACATATGTACTTACAGTGTGCTGAAAATCTCCAGCTCAATATGAAACCATAATTTCAGCAAGTACTTTGATGTTTTGCCAAGCTCTAAATATTTTGCTAAATTATTACCTTCTACAGTAACATTTCACCTTTTGTGCAGCAGAGTATATTCCCTTTTTCCATCTCTATTTTTGACTGAGACACAGTTTACACTAAAGCAGAGGTTATGGCTCCATTAACACATAGGTCAGTTTTATTTAAATGGCAACACTGAGCCATGACAGGTGAACAGTGTGTTGTAACTAGGTCCTTCTACTCAGCAGGGTATACATTTCTGTTGAAACCTATCAGTAAGTGTCATAATATCAAATAAGAAAGAATGACATCTAGCAGCCATCCTCATTAAATGCAAAACCAAAGACATCAGAAATAAGTGGATAGTTTCTCCACTGCAAGATTTAATAAAGTGAGTAGCAAACTAGTGAACAGGGGCATGGGGGGGGAGGGTGGGGAATGGAAAGCTGTCAGTAAATGTCTTTTCATATATATATATATATAAAGAACATCTCATATTTTACACAGGGAGACTGTCTGAGTTATGAATTAAATGTTCTCATTTGGTAGACAGTATTCCACCAACTCACAGCAAGGGAGGGCTGAAACAGATGTCCCAAAATTCAGCTGGGTGTCTCTACTTAATGAAAGAAGAGATCTGCCCTGATCTGCTCCCATGCTGTGTTGCCTTGAGGTCATGATTACCTTTGCTCACCAGTCAGATGACCCTGTCCTGAGCTGAGAGTCAGCATGCACCTTCATTTTTTCCCTCCTTCATTTTCCTTCTTTCCACAATCTCCACTCTAATTTCTAACTAAATAACTAAGCATTTTTTCCTACTTTTGTCCAAGTAACATTTTTTTGATAGTCAAGATTTTTTTAATGTGGGGCAAGTGGTACTTTTAATTTTTTTTTACTGGGCCAAAAATTTTAGGAAGAGAGGGAGGACAAAAAAAAGTGATCTGCAGAATGTAATGAGGAATGGAGGGGAACACGGTGATAACGCAAGTAGTAAATTTTTGCTGTTGCAGTGTACAATATACTAAATTGCAGCTGAAGCAGGTCAGAATGTGCCATTAGTCAGGTATCGTCCATTCTTGTGTAAGGGAATGCTTTTTGTTTGATGTCTGTCTCCCTTTCCTCTCTTACAGAATTCTGTATTGCTCATGGCGTCTCAGGACAATTGTTTGTGCTCAAGTCAATCACCACAGGCTGTGCCATGCAAATAAAAGTAAATAATCAAAAAGCTAAAGGGAGCTGAGTGCTGAGAACTTGAATACAACTTCCTGCTGAGTGTATGACTTCTGAAATGGCTCACAATCTCTTTGGCAATGTGGGGACGTTTCACAGCTTGCCCAGTCTATGAATTTTTTGAGCAGTTTAGGTTAAGATTTCACTGGAACACACTAAAAATGCAGTTATACTATTTAGGATATATATTTTTTTAATGTGGAGGAAGAGAAAACATCCCAAGAAATCACAATACCAAATGATTGCTTTGTTAGAGAAAAGAGGAAAAAAATCTAGCTTTCCACTTTCTTTTCAATGTCAATGACAGTTGTCTTTTAAACACTAGGTAATACTTTTACCAGAGCCTAGGTAAACAAATAAGAGAGAAAATTAAAGTATTTAAGTATGTCTAATAGGAAAAAGAAAAAAGTGGTTTCATCAGTACAATTCAATTTAAATTAGGATGCTAAAACATAACAGTATCTTTCAAGATTAACTATACTTTCAGATAAAAAAAAATTCCTCCTCTAGACTACAGAAAACACATTTTGTATTTTCAACTAATATTTGCTTTTCTCAAGGCCCATTTTGCAAGGTTAGTGAAAGCCAGGTAACCACTTCACATGCAAGTCATTAAAGCTGAAGTGCTCAACAGCTTTTCGTTGTTTGTCCACAGTCTGTGAAGAAACACAATCCAGGTAATTTCTGAAGACTCTTCACAGAGCTAGTATATAAAACTGAATAGAAAAAAAGTAGTCCTTGATTCCTGTAAAGAAATTTGGCAACATCAGGAAATTTTTTAAAAGTGAGCACTGGGAAAACACACAGAGAGCTAGAACTGATAAGTGTGAAGACCTTCCTTCAGCACTTCATAATCCCTTAAATCTTTCTAACTATTGACAACCAAGTTGAGGCTGGGATAGTTCTTTGAGCTCTGACACAAAAACCTACCTTATTTATGAAAAAATTTCAGCATGCAATTCTAAGGAAAATAGAGGTAGAAAAATAGAGGTAAAATAATAGAGGTTACTCTGGGTTCTTGTCAAAATCTGGGGGAAATGACATGAAATTAATTTTAGATATTTTCTTTTTATTTTTTTAAATTTTAAATGAGAAAAAAAATTACAAATTCAGCATAAGATATTAAGGATCCTTCTGCCTCGGAAAAGAAGGATAAATATAGTAAAGCAATAATCTCAAGGGATTGGTGTTTTTTGAAAAAGCAATCTCACATTACATGTTTTCCAATAAAAAGCATTAGGATTTCCTTCTGCTGTAAGCAGGAGCATGCAAGAACAGTCCCAGGCAAAGAGCTACAAGCAGCTGATATGTTTTACTGGCTTGTAAAGGTGAACAAGAACATGTCCCTAACGAGGTACTTCTCCCTGAAGTGTATCCTGTCCTTTCCCAAGAGGAAGATGCCAATCGTGCTGCCATCTGGTGGCTTGGGCTCCTTGCAGCTGCCTCTGTTTAAACCTCATTCAGAAAGGAGCATCTCTCAGTTGCTGTTTGCAAACTGCTTCAACCAAAGTGTCTGAGCACAGGTTTCTACAAAATTATACTTTTGCAAGTAACAGTTGACTGATTTCTTGACAGTTTGTTTTGGCACCTGTGTCGGGGGCATGCTGTGATAACATTTCTCTAATTTTTTTGAATGAGTTCATGGAGGAGAAAGTTGAACAAAAACACTGAAGAAGAAATTAAACACTTTCTAGAGACAGCTGTGTTGGTACCACTACTAAGCTACTGGACTAATGAGGAAAGTGAGGATAACAGGGATTAAACAAATAGTAGATAAAACAATGCAGAAAATACCATTTAAAAGCATCAAAAATAATACGGACATAAACTACAAAAGGGATACATCACCAAAGACCTAGCATAATCAAGGACAGCCTGAGTCTGCAGGGTCACAAAGTACAGTTTATTCTGTGGGGATTTATCAATCCAGCCTTCAATTAGTCTTCTGTAAAATGGTTTTGTAACTATTCTGCAGCACATGGACATCTAAACATGAACAATAAGATGCACAAAAAGCAATCTTTCATTGCTGTTGTACATATTTATTACTCCAGTGATACTCTTACAAAATCGTCTGAACAGTTTTGATAGGTAAAAAAAAAAATACTCATTAAAGATATTTACCTCTTTTTTGCAACTAAAATAGAAAATTCATAACTTTTATGTATTTTTATCTGATTTTAGAAAGACTTCTCATTAAAAACTACATTCCATAAATGAATTTATTTCTGATTTACCCTGGACAAGAAAAGGTGTAGAAGAAACTATTAGCTCAATGTGAAACCTTGGTTAGAAAACAAGTGAAGATTAATTTTATATTAACATTTTGTAAGCACATACTGCCCAAGCAGTTTGTTCACACAAGGCAAAGCCCTAGTATTTTGAATGTTACTATGACATGAACAACAGCTCCTCATTTTGCTGGAATAGGTGAAAACCAACTCTCTTTGAGGGTGTTGGGATAGTTCAAATTTAAACAGCTGGCCTCTACTGCTGTATTATTTATGAAAGCAAAGTAACAAAGTACCCTATAGTTATCATGTGCTGTTCAAGCCCAATATTTTTAAAAAGTGTAACTTGGCAACCTCATGTTCAATTTCCTCACAGAGCTGTGAGCACCAGCATGTACCTATCTGCCAACCACATTCACAGAGTAAATGCTGCAGAAGATAATTTTAAACTGGGGAAAATTAAAGAGTCTGTTTCAGTTGATTGATTACAAACTGGTTGTCAATAGATTAAGCCTATAACTGCTGGGTTCATACCAAAAGAATGCAAAATAATGTATTTGCCCTGTTTTTTAAAGACAAACATTTTAATTTAAAAAGATATAAAAACAAGTTATGAAGGTTTAGAAAACTTTTATGGGGGATTTTTTCTTCACTAAATATCATGATAAAATGGTAATCAAGTGCTGTTCATGCAGGTGATATTGCCACCTTGAAAAAAATTTCCTTTTTCACTTGGAGAAAAAATGCTGTTTGAGAATGAGACTGAGCTTAACACTAATGAAGAGGCAACTCTGTCAGTAGCAATTTTTGTAGAATTATCTGAGAACCTGAGATTAAATTTACAGAGATGACTCTATAAATGGTAGAGCATGAATTAAAGGTTTTGAAAAATTAGTTTCCATCGAAGTATATAATATCATAGATTAAATTTGTACTTTTAATTTACTTTGAATTTAGTCCTATATTCTAAATGAGGCTGTATTTTGACATATCAGTACTCATCATGAAGCTTTGTCATCAATTTTTTTTTGCTTTTAAGACCTTTGTTTGTCCTCTGTTTTCATAAGGCTCACAAATTTTCTCCTTCCTTTCCCTGAACCTCTTATTCTCCTAAATTCAGTGACATAATTATAAACACAAATAGAAAAAGTGTCAGACAACATTTCTTCAGGAGGCAAAGTGAGTTAAATAGAGTGAAACACCCTGGAAAGTAGGGGTTATTTTGCTGTTAGCCATAGTTAAGATCCCTAGTATAAAAAGATGAAATTGATATCAACTATTCCCTTGTCTTCTAGTAGAAGCACATGGCAGTGGGTTTTGAATAAGGGGTAGGGTGAAAGCAGAGAAAGAAGAGAGGAGAGAGAAATAGAAAATGGAAGAAAGGAAGAAAGGAAGAAAGGAAGAAAGGAAACCATTCCTGGCTCCAGTGTTGATCAAGGTGATGAGGAGTCAAGGGTCCTGAGGGTGCCATCTGGGTTGTATGGGTGTGCTTTTTTATAGTCAATTTTCCCCTGCCCTCGAGCTACGTTTCTGGCTTTCTATGCAAGTTAATCATCATACACATTGCCTCCTACGGCCGAGGGCTCCACCACACCCTCCCCCTCAGTCTCTGTTCCCTCTACTTCTCCTGATGGCCTTGCCATTCCTGGCTTCCGGCCAACCGCCTCCCCCAAGGTGCAGTCTCTGCATTATTGGAAGAAATGGGTTTCGTCCCGTGGCCATGTACGAGAAAAGTCCAGCCAAAGCCACTCCAATCATCTCCTCCATCTAGGGCACTCTCATCTGCTGACATTTCTTCACCTACTCAAACCTTCTTCTCCTTTCCCATGCTCCATCCCTTCTCAGTTCTCAGCTGGGGAGGATCAGTGTTTTTTACAGCTTCCATTGTTTCAACACCAAAGGGGTTAAAAGCTCAACCCTGTCTGCCGGCGGCTGGGCACCTTGCCCCCCCACTTCTCCTGGCCCTGGTGCCGGCACAAGATATCAAATTTCAAGCCAGCACAGTCTCTATCATTCTCTCCCAGGGGGGGCTGCCCAAACCTTCCCAGGTCTCTTCCACCCCTGCTCCTTGCAGGGGCTCCAGCCTCCCTTCCCACAGGCTGCATGGCCTCCCTCTCCCCCACCCAGACGCAGCTGTGCAGGGGAGAAGTCAGATCAACTCACCTCCAGGCTCAAAAGAGAAAGTCCTTCTGGGAATCGTCTGTTTTTAACCCCTGTGTGTTCTCCGAGGTGTATCCAGGTCCCCAGTGGCCACACCAGGCGCCACCTTTAGGGCCTTTGGTGGTTTTGATACCCTATAATGAGTTTACCTTTGCTCAACAGTCCATAACTGCTTCTTGACTTCACTCCTGCACTTGCACTGTGCTGTGTTGTGCTTGTCTCCAGGAGCCTGAACAAGGATGCTTGTCCCAGAAAAAATGCTGTCCTACCTCCCTCTGGTCCTCTTCTCCAACAACATCCTGTTCTTTCTCCCATCATGTTCTTGCCAACAGCTGGTAATCCATGGCTATCCAACTATAGGTGTTTGACACGTACACATTAGCCCTTGTCTTCTGAGATTTTGAAACCTCTGGCAGTTTTTCTCAGCTGAGCTATAGCTCTTGCTCTAATTCTCTTTTGAGTAGGACTTGTGGCACCTAATAAAATCTGAGTAAGGCACCACCTTTATTTTCCAAGACATTAAACCTTGTGAAAAACTCTACCCATCTCAGTACCAAACATCTCCACTGCTAGTGGCTCACTAGCTCTTGTGCAATGTGTTAACAGCAGATAGCATAAAAAACTCTCATGGACTAGGAACACTAAACCAATCACCATAGTCCATGTCCCATGTTCTCTGGCATAAGAGGAATCAGTGTAATTACAAGGCAAGGGTGATTTAAGAGTTTGTGTCATGAGTCCAGCTCTAGGCTGGGAACAAAGCATTAACAGAAGCTTTTTCTCATAAAAGCTTTATTTTTGCAGGTACTGAGGCAGCTTGCCTGGGAGACATACCATAAATATTGGGTAAACCAGCTGTGTAGCTCATGAGGATAGAAGAAATTAATATTACAGTCCAATGTCTGAGAAACTGGGACATGGCCTGGCAAGAGAGCTGTTCATTATGCGACTGGCTGTTGGCTGCCTCCAGTCTGGGTCCATCTGTTCTTTCTCCATCCTCTTGTGAGCCCTAGAGCTCTCTCAGTCTTCAATGGCAGTCGATTTTGGGCTACTTGATGGCTGCGCAGCTCTGAAGAGCCTGTGTAACACTGATGACATAATCGGAGATCCATTAAAAGCACACTGCAGTGGTGGTATTTCTCTACAAGAGATAGGAAATCAGATGGTGTCTTTCTTTGGAGTGGTCTGCATGACTTCCAGTTATACACAGACACACTGTGTGTTTTTATTTATTGTATCACTATTGAAAAAACAGATCTATGAGTAACACAGAGAGTCAGCTTTTAGTATTCAGCTTCTGGTTATTTCAGATTGATCATGGCATTTTCTATGTCTTGCAATGAAAAGAAAGGTTTTCAGAAAGAAAAAAATTCAGCATCCTTTTTGTTGTTATTTTCATTAAATTAAGTGAAAAGTTACAGTTATGGTTAAAGACTATTTATTTCTCCTCGAGAATGAAATGTCGTGTAAAGTCTGTTCTTTTAGACTCTTTGCAGACTGAGGAAGGGCAAAAAATCCCAGAAAATAAAAATCCCTGATGTACTCAATTAATGTTTCTTTTCAAATTTTTTTTTTCAGGTAAAATTAAATTACTCTCCTTCTGATTCTTTTTAGTTTTATTGCTAGGAAATGTGAATGTAAATACAAAATGGAAGACAAGTGTCTTTCAACAAGTCTCATAAAATTATTAAATATGTGTCTGTTTGCCATTGTTTTATGCTTAAAGAAGATTTCTGCACATAATTTATTTGATAAATATAAATTTAAAGACAGAATTTTTTTGACATCAGTTATTAATTATTAAAAAATAGTACCCTAAAATCTTGAATCATGAGTAATCTTTGGGCATTTTCTCAGGGTGATCTTAACCCTTCTTACTGGCTTTTATATAGAAGTGCTAAACTATAATTTTCAGGCTGTGGTGAAAATGAGAGCGAGTAATAGGCACAAGATACTTGTGATTTGGGTCATTGCTATAATTACTTTAGCAACATAATTAAGTCTCAATCAACTGCAGTCACTAAGCACTGTAGTAAACAGTGCAGTACAAATAACTGCTGAAAGTAATTTAGATAATGCTTCTTGCTAAATTCTACATTCACTGTCAAGCTCTCTAATAAAAAGATATTTTCCTGGGAGGCCTTGCTTTGAAAACTATTTTATTCTTCCTACTCCTCAAATGCAGTAAAATTAAACCTTATCTGTAGCTAGTCAAGCTTCTAGAGCTCGCAAGACAGTTATTATTTGTGCTTACAATAAAAGTCAATAAAAGTGGTAAGCATATACAGAGCAAAAAAAATTACTTTTGCGGCCCACATTTTTTTAATTGTTTTTTCCAGAGATTGCCCCTCAAACACCTCTCTTTTCAATCTTTCTCTCGTAGGCCTGCATTAAGCTGATCAGAAGGTTGAAATTCAGCCTTCAAGAATTCCTCACAGCAGGAAGAATTTAGCATTTGATCTTTTCCTCTGTTCCATGCTGTGTGGAAAGTGTTCCATTTTATAATGTAAAATGGTGTTTAAATTACGAAAATCTGTGCGTAATCACAGAGAAAAAGCAAAAACACCTAAACAAACCAAAAAACCAAACAGGTTTGAATTCTGGTTAAGAAAAAGAAAGTATTTCTTTGTTTTTCTATCAATCCTTTGCTCCACACTCTGTTTTTATGGGACTATTTACACTAAATCAATAATCATATGCTAGCAGATTGGACAAACAGAGGTCCTTTATGTATCTTTGTGGAAACAGAAACTTTTCACTTTTAAAGTTACATTTTCAAAAGTTAGTATGCATGGGTGTGTAAGTGTAGGATATATATATCCAAAAAAGATCTGAAAGATCACCAATAAATATCATTATATTGCTCACTATTTTTGTATTTTTAATAATATTTTATGTTATTCTGTCAAGCACAAAATAAAGTTGTCCTGTTCTGCTTTTCAGAGAAATTAGTTCATTCTTCAATTTCATCCAATGTCAACCTAATAGAGGAGGAGGGGAGTCTGTTCTGCTCTGCTGATAATTTCATGACTTGCAGAGCTGGTGTTTTTCTTTCCAAAGTTGTGTATAGTGTAACTGGGGGGGGTGAAAAAATGTTTTAAATGGTGCTGTTATGCTATTACCAGTATTCTTTTGCATTGTGACTTGCAACTTGAAAGAAAATGTACTGCCTTGGATATCAGTTAGCCAATGTTTAGATGACTGCCTGCCATATTTAGATGACTGAATTTAATATGTTTGAAGAAATATAGAAAACAATAAATGTGGCAGGACAGCATTTCTAACTCTACAGTCAGTGTTCACAGCTGGGATTGAAGTCTGTGTCTGGGCTCAAGGGTCTCAATTTCTTTCTGTACCTTTAGCTTTCCTCTTCAGGTGAGCTTTTCCTATGTCAAAGGCAAAGATATCCGTTGAAGGAAGTCAAAGGTGTATTATGTAACTAAAAATAAAAAATGTTTTGTTTTAGGAGAATATTAACCTACTCTGTCAAAGCCAATAATGGATTTTTTTGTTACTTGCAAGAAACAAAATACATTTTATGGGCTAGAATTCTTCAGAGTGGAACATGAACAGCAATGTGTGTGAAAACAGGCTCTCCACTGTGGAAAGCAAGGCACAATTTAAAAAAAATGCAATCTCCATCTTCATAATTCTATTCTGCTGTATTTGATTAATTAGAAGAACCCTCCTCCCTTTCTTCTCTCAAATTGTTATGTCAAGGGAATGTGATATTAATTGAAAATTCTTCTTTCCCCTCAGGTATCCAAATGTTCATACGGCAGGATTAATCCTTCCTGTTAATTTGATTACTAATAAAAAATTACAGTTTTTATTTATTGCTCAGTTTAATAATTAATTTCCCCCATCTGCTGTTTGAGAACACTGGACTACACTGAGATGGTAATCATAAATATTAAAAGTTGGTGGATTTCTGCCAATTTATGCCAAAGTAAAATTTGCTCTGTGCACAAGCACTATCCCATTTTTGCTGGCAATGTTATTACCCTATGTAAACAGTGGAAAGTAGGACATGTTTTCTGGGTTCATAAAAAAATTGAAAAAATTGAAAAAACTGAAATCAATGCTGAAAATCAATGCTTTTGGAGTACAGTACAGAAATAATGTACCCTACTAGTTTTTCACGGTCTCAAAGAAGAAGTTAGATGCCTATTTTATCTCTGAAAAACCTTTTTCTCAGTGCTAATTGCAGAGGCTCATCTCTGCTGAAAGGAAATTAGGTCGGTTGAACTGAGAACAATGTTATCTGCTCCAGGGAAAATGTAAGCTTGTGGCTTTATGGATAGATATGGTCTATATGTATAGATACATATTTCCCTCCATATCTATAGAGGCATAGAAAAACAGGGCTTACATACGTATATATGCATACGGGCACAACCAAAGTTAAAATGTACTTACTTTCAAAATTACATAAAGTCCTCATTTTTCACTTTGTACATCTTGGGTGGCTAGTAAATGATGGGAAAACACCATTTCAGTTAATAGTAGATGTTGCTTTTCAATTTGCTTTGTTTGCTTTTGAATTTTCAAACCCAAACTGCATTTGACTTTGCCGAAAGGCAAATAAACTAATATAGTAGGCCAGTTTTTTTACTAGTGACACAGTGTAAACACATGTAAATTATGTTGGTAACACCAGCATTAAAGAAAAAAAAAAGTCTGAAAATGAAGATCAAACTGATATTCTTCTTCATTTACTCAGAAGTAGAAAGTTAATTCATCTTGGATGAATGTAGCTCTTAGTAAAAAACCTCCGTACAGAGAGTTTTCATTACGCATAACTAATTTAAATAGAAATCAAAATCAGAGACCAAAACTTACCACAAATAACTTACTAACAAAATAACTTACCACAGACTGCAGTCCAGATTGGTAGCAATACCACAGATGGAATATTATTTTTGGTTGTGCATTGAATTTGAGGAAGTTGAGAGCTTTTATATTCAAATATCATGCTTTTTTTTTTTTTTTTTCTTTTCCAAATAGTAACTTAGCTTTTTCTTACACACTGTCCCTGTCAAACAAAGAAGAAAAAAAAAAAAACAAGAAAAGGGTAGTGGAGTGAGAAAAAAAATATACTTAACTTTCTACACAGAAGAAAATGCAAGATGGAGCAGGAATTGGATACTCTGAATGTGTTATTACTGTACTAATCTTAAATAATAACTTCTTAATGTACATTTTGGTTGAATTAATGTCATAATTATTTCAGGGCCAAATCAGTTTTACTCTTTAAAGATTAACTTCCTGTCCTTAAAATTTCTGTGCATTTCCCTATAGTTTTTGAATGAAATAGAAAATGTTATGCTATGCAAGTATTGTATTTGTGGGGACCCTCGTGGTAGGAAGGAATGATTAATCTGACTCCATGTTCTCAGAAGGCTAATTTATCATTTTATGATATTATATTATATTAAAGCATACTAAACTATACTATACAGTATACAGAAAGGATACTTACAGAAAGCTAAAAGATAATAATGAAAACTCGTGACTCTCTCCAGAGTCCTGACACAGCTTGGCACTGCTTGGCCATTGAGACAAAACAACTCACAACAGAAACCCAATGAAACAACCACCTGTTGGAAAACAATCTCCAAACACATTTGAAAGGAGCAAAACACAGGAGAAGCAAATGTGATAATATTGTTTTCCTTTTTCTCTGAGACTTCTCAGCTTCCCAGGAGAAAAATCCTGGGCAAAGGGATTTTTCAGAAAATATGACTGTGACATGCAAGTGTTGAACCAGTTGTGCTGTGAGAGAGCTCTAAGTCAAAGCACTCATTCAGGAATCATCCATCAGCTTTGGTATAGAGTGGTAAGGCTGAACTAGCCTTTGGAGTTCCTTCAGCTTCTTTAGAGCCAAAGTCAATTCCACAGAGAAATAGCATGTATGCAGGTAGAATAGAGAAAACAGATTCTCTGTCTTGATACTGGAGGAAGCCAAAATAATCCTTTGGATTTTCCATGGAAACAAATCAAATTTTAAAGAAAAAATGCTTAAAATTAGACTTCCTTCTCTCTGTAAATCCTTGAATTTTGAACTTCTGATATATTTATATATATATATATATATATATATATATATGATATATATAGCAAAGCCCCTTACTTTTTACTTCTCTTTGCAATGAATTTAAATTTTATTAATATTCAAAACTTGAAATATAAAATCTTTGGGCATTTTTTACCCTTTTAAATCTGCATTTTATTGAGAAAATTATTTTCTTTCAGTGACATGGTGGGTCACTTTATAATTACCTAATGTTCTTTTGCTAGAATTTATTTGCATCCCTTAATTAAGGGGTTATGTCTCTACCTTATGACAAAAAAAAAAAAAAAAGGAAAAAAATCACCATTGCTAGATTCTTCAGGCTTCATTTAGCTTTCAAAATATTTCCTAACAGCTGAAGTAAGTTTGAATATACAAAATATTGCACAGGAAGAAGTTTAAAAGAAGGCATTTCCTTCAATTGTATGTGCTCAGTGGAGGACTACAGGTTTCCTATTGTTTTATTCTAGCTCAATAACTGTCAAGAAGCAGAATATCTTTCCAGGGCAGTATATCTGATCATAGTCACCTGCAGCTTAGAGGTTAATTCTGTGAATTTCACTGCATAATTATCTGTGCATATTTTTATAAAGTACTTACTAAGAATTAGAAATGAAACCTCATTGGATTAAATGCAGTAGGAAAGACAGCTAGAAGAACTTGACACGGCATGTCAGGTGATAATCTTTGATATTAATCTGACAGAAAAGTATCAAAACATTCTGCTATCTCACATGAAGGTACAGAGATTTGTTTAATAAGCAAATACTTCTGAGGATCTGATAATATCACTACTGACATGCCATGTTTTGAAAACACAAGCAATCTTGGTATCCACCACTCTTCCTGGCACCTCAGGGAATATTTGTTTGTTGCATGCTATGAAAACATGAGATAAGAAACTATGCATTCGTACACAAAAAAGATCCTTCCAGTACTCAGGGGCGAATGAGCTGGGATGTTGGTAAATACTTTTAAACTTATCTCTATGTAACTGTGGATATGTGAGACCTATTTCTGTTGTTAAGTGGTAACAAGTGTTTTAAGAGAAGTCTATTGATAACTTGGACTAAAGCTGGCATAATTTTACACCTCACATAGCATTCAAATTGGACAGCAAACAAACAAACAAAAGCCTGGGTAGCAAGTAATACTAGCAACAGAAGAACAAACCAGTTTACGAGCGAGGTAATAGAAAAGTGTCACAGAATTACAGAATCAGAGAATAGGCTGACTTGGAAGGGACCCATAAAGATGATTGAGATTAGCTCCTCACCCTGCACAGCACCATTTCCAAGAATAACATCAAGTACCCCAGAGTATTGTCCAAACATTTCTTGAACTCTGTCAGGCTTGGTGCTGTGACCACTGCCCTTGGGAGCCTCTTTTTGTGGGTGGGCACCCACTGGGTGAAGAACCTTTTCTAAATATCCAATCTAAACCTCCCCTGACACAACTTTAGGCCATTCCCTCACGTC
The DNA here is from genome assembly GCF_017590055.1 of Onychostruthus taczanowskii. Taxonomy (NCBI): domain Eukaryota; kingdom Metazoa; phylum Chordata; class Aves; order Passeriformes; family Passeridae; genus Onychostruthus; species Onychostruthus taczanowskii. The sequence continues at coordinate 2,157,792 of NW_024501459.1, forward strand.
CTGTCACTGGTGACCACAGAGAAAGGATCAGGCCCTCCTGGTTGCCAGGACACAGCTGTCTCGTGCTCAACTTGCCAGTGACCAGGACCCCCAGGTTTTTTTCTGCAGAGCTGCTCTCCAGCCTCTTATTTCCCAGTCTGTTCATACATCCAGGGTTGCCCCATCCCAGGTACAGTATCCAACACTTCATGCAGTTGGTGTTTGCCCAGTCCTCTGATTTGTTGTGGTCTCCCTGCAGGACCTCCCTGCCCTTGAGAGAGCCAACAGCAACTCCCAGTTTGGTATTGTCTGTGCACTCACTTACTATTCCTTCCAGTCCTGTGTCCAAGTGATTGGTGAACATGTTGAAGAGCACAGGGCCAGGAATGGAGCTTTGTGGAAACCCACTAGTGACAGGTCACCAGTCTAATGCCACTCCTCACTATAACCCTTTGTGCCCGACCTGTGAGCCAATTGCTCACTCATCACATAATGTGTTTGTTTATCCAACTGTGTACTGGATGTTTTGTTCAGAAGGATCCTGTGCGTGACAGTGTGGAAGGTTTAACTGAAGTCCAAAAGGATTACACTGACAGACTTCCCTTGAGGAACTAAGTGGATTACCTGGTTATAAAAGGAAACCAGGTTTACTAAAACAGGACTTTCCTCTCACAATGCTGTGCTGACTGTGACTGATGACTGTGCTGTCTTTCAGCCTTTTAATACCTCCTAAGAGAGGAAAACTGTAATTTCAGTGTTTCCTACACTCACACTGCCTGTAGAATATAACAAATGCCTTTATAAGAAGGCAAAAATAAAATACTCCATATGGATGAGTATATCTAATGATTACATCTAGACTTGGAAGATTACATAACATTTTTCTTTTAGATCATTTCAGAAATTAAGGTAGGGAATGCACGAAACCAAAACAGAATTTTACTGGACACAAGAAGCTGAATACAAGTTGTTTTCCTCTCTGGGAAAAGATTTGCATGTCCCAAATGTATTCCTGCAGAACTGAGCTGCATGTGTCCTATGTTCCACAGGGGAGAACCACATCAGTGTTCCTCTACTTCTTTCTTAATTAAACTGTAATGCTTTCCATGAAAATTAAATTGTTTCAAAGGAAAGCATTTCTTGCCAGTAATATTCCAGATCTCACAAGTCTAGAGACCTTTTTAGCTTATCTTGATAACTGATTAATTTAACCTGCAAAACTGAATGTGATAAACAGTAGTCGCTCATATGTACTAGTTACTTATGCAATGCTTAAAGTTAAATAGGAGCTTTCTGCCCAATATTGGAAGCTAATCAGTTCCAAGTTAAACAGAAACAAATATTTAAATGATTACAAATACATGATATAAAATATATGCTTATTATATTACATATTTATGGATGTGTATGCATGATGCTCATTTATGTGTTTTCAACTACTTTCTGTCAAATATTTAACATTTTCTGTCCATACAAAGGCCTAAATTTTAGAGTATTTTAAATTTATTTTTACATTTAAAGATGGACCTATTCAGTGCAATCTCAAAAGGATGTCTGGTTTGTGCTCTTATATTTGGATAGGTTGGAGAAAACAGAGGAGAGGAGAGGAGAGGAGAGGAGGATATATAAATTAGATGACACAATGACCATCTAGTCCAACCACCTGACCTTTAGGGCTGAACAAAAGTTTAACCACATGATTAGGGACATTATCCAAATGTCCCTTAAACATTGACAGGCTTAGTGCATCAATCACCTTCCTAGGCAGTCTGTTTCACTTCATAACCAACCTCTCAATAAAGAAGTACTCCCCAGTATCCATGGAGAGGACTTCTATGATGGGTAATGCAAACAATAAATATCACAGCTGATGTAGTCTGTGTCTACACCATCTACCTTCTACAGCAAAACTCTCTGAATTTCTCCCAGAGCAAATAATAAAATAAAGAACATATTCTTAGTAATTAAAAAAACCTAAAAAACAGAAACAAAAGAAACAAGCAAAAAACCCTAAAACAAACAAAAAAAACCCCTAAAATTCAGATTCATGTAAATGAGAAATTAAGATTTTTATATATTTTTTTACCACATTTGCCAAGGGAGTTTATAAAAAATAAATTTAATTAATTAATGTATTTGATTTGGTCAGAACAAGTAAAATGCCTACATACAAATAATTTTATTTTTTTCTTTAATGGGAAAGGAATCACACTAGGATCAGAGTATTAAGTTTTCCTAACTAGAAAAATCAGTCCATTTCACTGGATGTGACCTAATAGTTTCAAAGATGCAACATTTCTCTTTCGCCATTAATATCCTCATCACTACTGATTAAATTTCTTTTAATTATTTATTATTAAAAGGCTGCTGTACAATAGACTTTGTTGACCCCACCTTATGACTTAAAGGTTTTTTTAATTATTCTCTGAGTTTTCAATTTATTACGATTAGAAAGCCTGAAGTGAAATCAAGCAAAAATAGCCAACTGCTTGTTATACTAAAGAACTTTTTTATACAAGGTCATGAAATCAGATGCAGAGGAATTCAACACGATTTCCATGGATCTGCATTGGTCACTGGGATTTCATTAGGAATTTATATAAATGCATGCATTTATATGAACTTGTCTATAATTTTTCACTATAAGTAAGCATTTTTAGTTGACTTCAGTGCTGTTGGGGAAGAAGTTTGTATGAACCAAGCAGTATCTCATGTGTAATTTTTTCCTAAACAACTCTCAACACAGCTGGTTAGATGACATTTCATAATGTCACAGAATTCAATTGTTCTTTTTAAAAATGATAATCAGGATGACTTTTAATCTCAGCTCCTGTCATATATTCAGCCATTTACATTATTTCCATCTGCTGTTAAGGTCCATTTTCCATTCTAAGGCAATATGGTGATATTTCTCAGTGATGTTGCCAGAGTGCTAGTAAAGAGCTTACACTGGAGTTTAATTTGGGTTTCCTGCTGCTCCTCTTGCATTCTTTATACATACAAAGGTCCTGCTAGTCAAAAGTTTGAATGTTTCATGAATGGAAATTAGACCTTTTGTCTGTGTGCACTAAGTGTAATTTGAGCACTGAGTAACAGTTCCAGTATGTTGGGTGTGGTTTCTTCATTAATAGTTTGTGGTTATAGTTTTACATTTACAAATATTTTATGAGGCTTGCTCTTTTTCTGACTGCACTGTATATGCTGAAACACATTGGACTGTTCAGGAATGAACAAAAATAGAAGCAATCTTTTTTTATGCTTCATGTTTTCCCTAATGAATGTACTGGGGATTGTATGGAGATTACTTCTAAGAGAAGTCTCTTTGAAGTTAAAAAAAAAAAGGAAATTGATACCTTCAACAAATTCATCCTACTCAATACTTAATAGCAATTAAAAAAAAAAAAAAGAATAAAAAGAATTCAAGGCCAGATTGGATAGGGCTCTGAGCAGCATACTCTAGTAGTTCCTTTCCCATGGCAAGGTGCTTGGAACTAGATGATATCTAAAGTTCCTTCCAGTCCAAATTGCTCCATGATTCTATGTAATGCAGTACACGTTCCTGTTAGTCAAAACAAGTATCAGAACAGAGAAAAGAAAGCTCTACTTTAAATACAGCCAATCTGTGATTTGAGTAGAAAGCTGTACATTGATTATGCCAAAAAACTAATGATGGTAAAGTATCAGGAGGCAACTACAGTTCAAGTGTCAAGAAAATTTAGGCAGAACAGAGCACACTTGCTGCCCACAAATACAGCTGGAGGGAAAGGGAGAGTTTTTCTTAAGTGGGAAGAATGACTTATGAAGAACTTTTACATGACAAGGAAAGCAGTGGTTGTAAACTGGTGTCCTGGTTTAGGGCAAGTTTGGGAGATAACCTCCAAAGGGGCTTCAGTAGAGATTCTTTGCAGATCAGGAAAATGCTGCCTAGTTTTAATCATTATATGAAATTATTATTTGTAGTAGCAAGAGTAGGTTTGTTCACAAGTTCCCTCTGAAGTCACATTCCTCCGCCATTTGTTGGTTGGCAAAACCAGAATGAAACTGCAGAAACTAGCATGGTGCACTCAGGTTTTACTTTTTCTCCATTTTCTTAAGGGAAGGTTTGTTAAAACAGCAGTTTGGACTTGTTTCAAACATCACTGAAATGTCACAATGTAGTTGAAAAGAGGTCTAAAGCATTAAAAGGTTCAATTTTTAGGGTACTGGAATCCCTGGAGAGGCAGAAAACTGATTTCAAGAAGAAAGAGTTTCGTTGAATGATTTCAGGTACAGAAATCTAAGATATTAGGCATATCTGGAGCACAGTTATGATCTTAATACATAGATGCCTAAATATTGCAGGAGCACAGCATTTCATCTTACAATCCAGGATACAAACTTGGATCCTTTACCATCTAAATAGACCTCACACTGCTATCAGTTAATTGAACTACTACACAAGCAGAGACAGGAAATGAAATGTTCATTGCTCTAATCCAAGTTGATAAGACTTGATGTTTAAGGGGAAGTTAAATTAGGAATACAGAACGGGCTGTAACATTTATATCTTAGCTATACAAAAAGCTGGATTGGAATAATATTTTTCCTTGTCATTATATCTGGATGAATTTTTTAAAGGTAATTGATTAGACATACTTCCCTAAAAAAAAAAAAAAAAGTTAAATAAAGTATTTATCAAAAAATTTTTTGAACCTGAGCAAAAATTTAGGAAAATCAGTGTCTAATTATGTTGTTAATATTTTTTTGTGTCTAGTGGAAATTTCATACACAATATGTTACGATGATAGCAGGAAGAATTGGAATAATGATTTCTATTGAGTTTCATGTTGATTATTGAAAATTATTTAGTCCTGACTCTTTTTAAGTCTTCAGATTTTCTTGCTTATCATTATACTGGTGTAAATTTTGAGTTAGTAATGTTGTGTGTTAAGTCAGTAATTTTAACCATGAAGCGTAAATGACATGCTAAATCTTCAAATTATATACTGTAGCTTGCTTATATTTTAAATTAAACATTGCACATAGATGTACTGGTGTAATATATAATTTTATGGAATTAGCAGTGGTATAGCCTCCGCTGTATGGTGCTCTGACAGTGCCTCATTTGCAGAGGTGGCTATTAATGCATCTTTTGCTTGGTTTTTAAATTTCACTTAGTTGTAAACTCACAGTCTTTGAAGGCCAAATTTGTCCTACCAAATTCCTTTTAGGTTTGAGTCCAGGATTTTGAACATATATCATTCAAATGCTTTTAAATTAGCATCCTGTTGTACTTCAGTACATTGGTATGCTGAGATAAATGCCTTCAGAGCAGGAAACATTAATTAGAAATTATTCCACGTAAGATTGCCAGCGGCAATCTTCAGGGCTGATGCCAAAAGAGAGGTGTTATAATGGTTAAAAAATAGAAAAAGTGAGGTGCTCAACTATCCAAAAAATAGTTGGCTTCATTAATAGTATAGGTTCTTCATGTCCTTTCCTAAATGGTGTTACTTTTCCCCATATCCTACCAATGAAAATCAAAATACATTGACAGAGTCTGTAAGTGCTTGGTAAAACACTAAAATTGCATCATTCTTTATGAAAAAGATGTTTGCACAAGCCAGAAATGGTGCCAACACCAAAAGCTAACACCCATTGCTTCACTCATCAGGAACACATAACCTTTTTCACATTGCATTTGAAAGTTAGGGCTAAAAAATATTCTCTTTCATGATCCTTGAGTCTCAGTTGCTTGGAGACATTTAAACCACTTTTTTAATTTAAAAATTGTCTACAAAGAATCAACATAAGGCGGAAACATGCTTATCATTTCCAAGAGCAAAGGGAATGAAAATGAGATGCTTCAGTTCTTTCATGAAATGAAGACTGAGAGTAAAATTATACCCTTATTTATAAATGTAAATGCTATTGTCATGATATCACATTCTCAGTTACACATGTATTGACACTGCTTGTGAGGAGATTTTCATGCGGCAATTATTGGATAAGGTTCTATGTGATTTCTATTGCAGAAAATTAAATGTAATAATCATAACACTTTAGGAGTTTCAGACCCTCGTATCATAAAACCACAGAAATTTTCAAAAGTTAGAAAACTAGGAAAAAATCAATGTTATTGATTGTGACAGGATTATGATTGATATATGATATGATTTGTTGGTCTTGGGAGGGATCTAATGTATTTATCAATAATTGCATCTTCATTCACCCTGAATGCATTTTCAAAATATTCCTTAAACAGAAGTCCCCTCACAGTTTCCAATGAAGAAGGGGAATTATTTGTGGCTTGTTTTTATTTTTTCTTAGAAATAATTATTGACAGAGAAAGAGGTTTTGCATAGTTCCCATTTACAAAAAAAAAAAAAAAAAAAAAAAAGGAATGAAGGAATCAGGATATTATGTCACTTAACCCCAGGCATTACTCTTTTACTGTAATCCCTTACCCAATATTAGACATCATGGTTGATGTTTGGAACTCTTCCTCCTCAAATCTCACTTCTTATGCTTTAGTGAAAAGCTTTTAAACACTTATTTTTGAACTATTCTTGAAATTGATCCCATTATTGAATGAGAAAGCATCTTGAAACAGAGAGATTTAAAGTTTACTGAATAAAAAGAAGCCAAGAGAGAAATTATGAAGAGATTCTTGAGTGAATCTTTTAGCGGACACTTTGCGTAAAGACTCTGTGTTTACACACTAGATAGTGAATACTGCTGGCCAAGGGGTTGAGGAACTTTCTCAAGTTCTGATTCACTGCTATGGGGTTAAAAATAAAAAAAGAATTTATAAACTTTGAGAGGAAATGAAGCATCTTCACTGCTTAGTTTGAATTTTATATAGTAACTGTCTACTGCAAAGCCAATATGCTGAACTAATAGCTTCCTGGAGACATTTTGGTTTTTTCTCACTCCATTACTCAGTTTCCTGCTCTGTGTTCAGCTTCTCCTACTGAGTCATTGATTGCCCAAGGTTTACACAGTCTTATACAGAAATAAATTAGTTTGACTTATTTTTCTACTTGATTTTATTTTTCTTCTTTACTGCTCAATGGTAGCAAATGAAACGAACTTTTAAAACCTCCAACGTTGATCTCTAATACTTAGTTCTTAGTCACGTTTCATACTTATGCTTTATAGTAAATGAAATAATTTCAAGAGATTATATTGCTGGTTAGGACAGAGATTGAAGATCTGCTTGTGAGCAATCAGGAAGCAATAACATTACAAAAAAGTATTTAGGAACAATTCATAAAGTTATGCTAACTAAACAATATTTTGGGTACTCATTTTCTCCTCTAAAATGAATTAAATAAGCAGTCAGATTATAGGAGCACCTGTCCCTTCCTACTTAATATTGAACTTCTCACAAGCAAGAAAAGAGTGATATTTAATCTTATGTGTAACAATAAGCATCTTAAGTATTCTCATTTTTTACTGTGGATTTCTTTCATTCTGTGTTTAAATAGCATTTTCTTCCCAGAGAGATGCAGAAAAAGAAAAGTATTCATACAAATATCTGTTTGCATAGACACCATGCATTGGAAGAAAGGTCAAAGAGTTTCAAGTTCTAATGTCTACAGTAAAGTTTAATGACAAAATAGGTCAATTCAAGAATTAGTCAAACAGAAAGTTTTCAGTTGTGTGTAAGAAATATTTTATTTTTAACAAAAATAAAACACAACCAGTTGAAGTTAATAGCTTCAGAATATCCTCTAAATAAGGATAAAGAAATATTTAAGGTCCTATTTAATGGTGTAAATTTATGGAGCAGTAGCTAGTTACTGGTTTGAGTCGTAGTTAAAACAAAAATAAAGGATATTTCACCCAATTTTACTTTAGTAAATTGGATTCAAATCTATGTAAAAAGTAAATTTTATAGGAATGATACCTCAACTCCCAAATCTGATACTGTGTGTAAAATGCCATGAGAAAAGGAAAATACTGGCTCAATTACAATTTGGAGATGACACCCAGGGAGGTGATGCTCTTGAGCTTTTTATTATCATGAACTGTATTATACACTTCTGTTTTTCATGTAATCTCTCACAGAAAATAGCATTTCTCATATTCAGCACTCACACCAAGAACACATTTTTCCTGGTAATTTTTTTTACCTAGGAGTGAATTTACACTGTGGCAGATTAATGGCAAAGCAAACTCTGGAACGCTGGGGCTGGTCTCTGTTCAAGCATGTTTATCTCCACAAGGGTTTATTATTGAAAATTTAGCACTCAGCTGGCTTTGTGCAGAGATAAAGCACTGGGCTGGCAAGGTGTGCAACAGGAGTATTAATAATGTGCCACAACGAAATTGACAAGTGAAAAGACATACCAGGACATACTTTAGAGATTCTACCAGCAAGCATTCATTCTTTTGACAACCTAGCTCCTCTTTATTCAGGTTAAGAGGGCTTCACTGCATTTTGTTATACATGCAGTATAACAGGGATTTTTGTTAGTCTTTGCAGTTTGTTTCCGCAATATTATAGCCATATGACAAGCATCAGTAAAAATTGACATAACATGTTGTCAGACAGAACCCCAGAGAGCTGTTAATTATTGTTATAAAAAAATCTGGCTGCCAGCTCTGTTCTTTATTGCTTAATCTACAGATTTTAAGACTTCTCAGCCTCTGTTCTACAGAGAAGACTCCTTGGGACTGAGCTGTCAGTTCTGAAGTATTTAAGGATGTGTTAAATAGTTTTGGCTGAAGAGCTCTTTGAAAATATTGTTTCTTATGTGGTCAACTTAATCAAGCTAAGCCATAATAAGGAATCCTATTCTTTCTATACCTAGAGTAAAACTAGTATCAGGATGTTCCTTAGAAGATATACTTTGTGGTAGGTTTACTTGAGTCACTTGTAACACATTCATTTAATTGGGGGAAAATAAAAATATTTTGTCTTTTCAGAGCACTGTGCTTGAGGAATCTTACATTTGTGACTCATGCATCTCCCAAATAGTCCAAAGATTCCCAGTCTATGCCCTGACAACATAGATTTAATAGTAAACTTAGCCCTCTGAAGTTCACAGACAATATATAATAAGAAAAAAATCTCATTAATCTTGTTGTTTTGAAAGAGCTGTTTCATGTATCCATTTCAGTTAGATGATTGTTAGAACCCAGTAAAGATTTTTAGGGGAAAGATGAATTTTTTTCAACTCTTTGTCCTATGTCAACCTTCTCCCATTTGCTCTCCCATGGTCAAAGTCATCAGGTTCTGTGTTTCACTCCCACCAGAAATTCTACCACACTCTTAAAATTGATCATAAAAATTAATAATCAATGTCTTCCTTGAATTAACACATTTTCTTTAAGAGTCTTCACTCTGTTAGATTATATAAATATGTGGATTCTTTCATAGGAAAACTGTGAAGTAGTTTCCATGAATAGAGATGAAGTTTGGAGTGGTTGTCCTTATGCCTGTGCTGCTGGGTAAGAGTTCTGTGTTAGAAGTATAAACCAGAGCTTGTTGGAATGGGGCTCAAAACTGCCCCTTTGCATTATTACTTCTCCCAAGTACTGAAATATAAACTCTTTCCCATTATCCTTTCATTCCCTCTGCAAGCCTGCACAAATTAAACTCATTTTAGAATGACTGGTTAGAATCATTAGATATTTATAAAGGTTTTTTTGTGCAATAATTTGTATTTATTGTGTAGTAATAAATACTCATTTACAAGGTAATGCAAGAATTCCAAATTTCCCATCAGTATTTCTAAAATTTCTATAACTTATTATATTCATTATTTCTTTGAACATGAACAAAATTAACCAATGACACTCAGTTAAGTGCTTATTTGCATCAGTAATCACAGAATTTACTGATTATATCTTATTCTTTTTGACCAGCAGGAGAAAAGGAAAAGGAAAAGGAAAAGGAAAAGGAAGGTAATAATTCATGAGTGTTATTACTTTTGTTATACATGTGTAAAAGAAAAAGATTTTCAGGCTGAATATTTAATTTCCATTTATGGTATTTATTCTTCTTAGTGGAGAGTTTTACTGAAGGAAAAATATTGTTCATTTTTTCCTACAATATAATGAAAAAATGCTAGTTCAAAAATTTGAACAGTTTCCTCTCCTTCCTCCATTTTTTTTTTTTTTTTCAGGCGGGTAGAAACATCAGTTTGGTAGAATATATAGACTTTGCTTTTACATTTTCCTAGCTTATAAACTGTTCTTGTCACAGGTTTTGAAAGAGTTTATCTTATTTCCTTGTGTCCAAGTGTAACACTGAACAAGTGTTAGAAGCTGCTCCCATCTCCAAATCCTAAGCAAAGCTGGGGAAAATTATTAAATTTGGCATGTACTCCCTGCAGGACAGGATCAATGTGATCTAGGCCAGACAAAAAAGAAACTAATCCTACAGACTAAGACACAGCTCCAAAAGGGCAGGAAGGAGAAGGAGAATTTCAGCATCACAGTAAAGAACTTTGATCCTTAAAATCACTTTTCAGTTTGATTTTCTTGGAAAAAAATGAAAACTGCACATGCTAGCAGTTTACAATTCTTATTTTCCAGACATGGAAAGGGTCTAAGTATTGGTAAATCCAGCTCAATTTTTTAAATCTGAGCAGAGTCACAATAAATCTCAACAAACACCTCTAGTTAGGTTCCTACTTGTAAATCCACTAAATCCTAGGAATGGTAAATATTCTTGTATCTAACTTCCAGCAGACTGGCAGGGTTGCGTGCAAAGCACAGCTGCTGGTGTTGCTTCTCTGTGGCAATTTTTTGTGCAATATGCTGGAGGTTGAAGGCAGAGCATGAAGGACTTCATTTCAGATCCCTCTTTATTTCAGATCCCTCCTTTGTCTCAGTAGGTTCAAAGACATATGTACCACTTTGAAGGGTGTATTAACACGGTGAGTTTTCTGTAGGGAGGATGCTACAAGGACGGCCTCTGTGAGAAGAGACCAAAGATGCAGATACCAGACAAAACCAGTTTCAGCTGGCTCAAACCAGATCCACCACTGTCTAAAACAACTCATTGTTGATACAGATTGTGCCTCTGATAGCATATTTAATAAAGAGTATGTTATAACTTAATTAAGAATGACAACATATTCAAGAAAAGCTAGTATGCTAATGCTTTTGGTATGACTGAGATTTGTGCTCTTTAAGCAAATAAAAATAAGTTTTTATTGTTAAGCAAATAACATTACCAACAAGCACTGTGCAGCAGCTATTTGAGAGAGGAGTGAGAAAAATATGAGAGAAACTACTCATCAGACATCAAGATGAATAAAGAAGGAAGGGGAGGGGGTGGGTCAGGTGCCATTGCAGCTTATGGAGAAGATGATGGTGAAGTCAGGTGAAGCATGAAGGACCATTGTGGAAGGTATCCATGCCACAACCTGCAGAGGTTCCAGAGAAGGTTCATGTGCCTTGAGGGAAGATGCAGTCTGCAGAGATGCCACACAGGAGCAGACTCCTAAAAAGATCTGTGGACCAAGGAGAGGAGCCCATGGCACAGGTTTTCTGGAAGGACTTGTGACCCACAGGTGACCCACAGTAGAAAACTGCAGCATGTGCCTTTCCTGCAGGACTGTATGTCATGGAAAGCACCCATGCTGGAGATGTCTGTGGGGCTGTATGCTCCGGGAGTAACAGATGACTTTTGCTTTTGGTTCTATGTGATAACACTTCATAGGTATTAGTCTGATCATCTATTTTTATCCTTAAAATGCAAACTAGTATACTAAGGATTTTTATGTGATTGAGCTTAGCTTTCTTTAAGAAAATAAAAATACATTTAGTATTTTTAAGCTACTAACAATGTTGATGAATTTCAGAGCCTATCTTCCAGCCAAAATTAAACCAAAATTAGAAAGTATTATGACAGCCAGATATGTACAATTTCACTATAAAAAAATTCAGATAAATGGACACTTTTGGACATGGTATGCCTAGAATAATAAAAGCATTATAATGTTATGATGGTTTAGTTCTATAGACCTTTCTTTATCTACAGACCAATAATTTCCCCTTTTTGCATTCACATCTACTTGATGGGTTCAGATCTATCTAACTGGAAGATTTTCTTGTTTTCTGTGCTATGCATTAGCTTCAATTTTAATGTCTGCTGATTGCCAAAGAAGTTATCAGTATTTAATAATCTTGAAAAGGATTTTGTTACTATGTAGATAAATACCATCCAGAGTAAATACCAAAAGTGCACAAAAATATAAATGTGCAAATGTTAATGCAAATCTGCTCTCCATGTTTGGAAATGTAGGTACTGCAAAAGTATCTCAAGTCCAAGGTTTCTCACACACAATATCAGGAAAACTCTTAAATGGTGGAGTTTTTTTTATTTTTTTCTTTTCCTAGCATTAACTAGAAGTTCTTCAAGTGTTTGATTTTGCTTTACCTGCAGTAGTGATTCTGACATCATATCAGCTGTTACAGAAAGACTGTAACATTAACAAAAGATTATGACTTAAAGAGAAGACAGAACCAAATAAGCTCTTTATCTGTTTTGTGATTGCAGAAATGTCCTTGAGCAAACTTGTCAATTTTTTTCTTACAAAAATTCTACTGGAGTGTACAGTGGGCTTTCTTTTATCTAAGGGGCTTAATTGTATGGCAGCAGAGTTATTCAGAAGAATTTTGGTGTCAGTATAAAGATTTTTATCTAATCACTTTTAATGACTTAGAATATTAAAATGATACAGGTTTTAAGAAAGAGTGTAGCATGAGGTTGAAAATATTAGCTTTGTTTTCACACTTGATGAAATCTAAGAAAACTGCAACAGTCAATAAATTTTACACAAATTTCCTTAACAGCAGAATTTTCTTGCTATTGCCGCCACACAGTGTAAGTCTGTATGTGGAAGCTTTGTGAGGGGAGGTACTTAATTTACTAAGAGCAAGCATCAAGACATTATCATAAGCACATTGTCAGAACTTATTATAAAAGCATCAGCTGGCAACAATAATTAATTGGGTTTGGACTGCAAGGATTGACTAAATGTGATATATGTGTTATTTTAAGAGCATTTGCTTCCTGAATGTTGCTATTGTGCAACAAAATTTGCTTCTGTTTTACACTGGGACTGGAAAGAAGAGTTTAATGATTAAATGACTACTTTCTGGTTTTTGGAAGCACCTGGTTGTATAGACTCTGTACAGCAAGAGGCATAAATCTGAACGCTTCATCTTATGCAAAAAAAAAATTAAAAAAATACATCTTCAATAGGAAGACCACAGTAACAGATCCATGGAGAAACTGCTAAGCTAAGTAACCATTTTATATAATAAATACATATTCCCAAGTCTTTCATAACCTGACTTTTTGTTCTGCTCAAATACTGGTTTTATCTTCTTTTGTAATATAAGTGTGTTTTGCCATACCAAGAATTTGCCTTGGGCAAGACCTTATTCCCAGTGGCATTGTTGTGCTCTATTTGGGCCAAAAAAGATGCAAATTACTGTGTTCTTGCCACCCACTACTGTCAGGATTTAGGTCTAGAAGGGAAAATGTCAAATAGAACAATGCGCATTGGAGTTATAGCACAGTGCCAATCTAGTTTCTCCATCCCTTGTGTTTACATTTCAATAAATTTAATTACCATTGGATTGTAGAAGACTGCATGGTTTCAGATTTGATATCAAATATTGAATTTTATTTACATGTAAATTGCATCCAGCTATTAAACTGTCTGAGTAGCTTGCATGAGTTTTAAAATGCATCATTCATTTTACTAATCTTGTGCAGGTTAGTAATAGTTTTAGGACTTTGTGCATGTTCAACTTAGCTAGGATTAGCATCAGCTGGTGAAAATATGAATATCAGACTCTGCATACTTCTATTTTAACATGAAGTGAAAGAAAATGCACAGAGACCAAAAAACTTTTCTAAAAATTGCTGCAATAAAGGAAGTTTGCCTTTGTTTGACGTGTTTTACAACGACATTAACATTTTTTCTCTCATGCTTTCACTTTCATAATATGGCCAACATACACAGACACCATAGAGAAGTACATTATAGTATTTAACAGCATTGAAGAAGAGTTTATATATACAAAAAGGAGTTATTTATATATACATATATAGTTCACACAGCCTATATTTGTCCTGCTTCCAAGGAACCTAGTTAGCTTTTCAACAGATTTTTGAAGGAAAACAACTGCTATTAAATAAATAGATATAAATTTGAAAAATTGGACCATTTAAATTTACTTTTCAAATAAGAAAACACTGATGCTGAAGGGAGTGCATAGCTCTGAAAAAAGGACAGTTTTGTCTTTGGAAGCAGACCATCTGATACTGAGCTCCTGGGAATGTTCCAGGTTGAAAGCCTTAATCTTTGATAAAATTGAAAAAAAAAAATTAATCATGAAACAGTCATCTTACACACACTGATGCACACTTAAATCTTTAGAAATCCTGAGAGTGTATTTCTGAATTAATGTCTCTCAAAGCATGCACAAACAACTGGTTTGTGCGAGTTATTGTCTCCAAGTTTATCTTGCCAGCCTTTAGCTGCTCTCTTCTGCCTCCTTTAGGGGCAGACCCAAGACTGTCCTCGTAGCAGGCATGCAAAAAAGTAATTTTTTGCCTGCCTATAACCTATTCTCATTCTTCTCTTTGTCAAAGGCTTTCTAAATACTTGGGCAATTATCCCTACATGCACTGTGCATTTATTCAGGCTGCTATTTGCACATATAAGCTTATATTGTCAGCCAAAGCAAGGCTACAAAGCCTGCACATGACCTAAGGAATCTGTCTGCTGCACTTGAATATGAACTAGACCTGAGCCAAGCTCAAACTCAAATTCTACAGAAAGGAAAGCTATTGAATAAAGGCAATGAATTACACTCTAATAAAGTTTTACATTTTATGAAATTTTCTGTAAATAGAGTAATTTTTATTTTCAGATGGGAGAGGCCTGGCAGGGTTAACGCCTTGTGAATTTTAATCTTCCCTCCATCTTATAGTTAACCTCAGATGGTTATGCTTTCTATACTGTCATGTTCTTCATGAAATTAGAACAAACTCTGGAAAGGATTGTGTTTTCAGATATTGGCTTTAAAATGGCTGCAAAAATTGAATCTCCACCATGAAATGATTCTAAAAGAGAGAAAGGGCTATATATTATCTGCAAGGGTTGAGGAGACTTGAGCAGAAGCTTATATTTTGGGGAAATGTATTTATAAAATCAAGACCATTGTAATCCTTAAGTCATATTGACTGTTCTGTTGCTTTCTGCGTGTCATCTTTTTTTGTTTGTCTATATATATGCTGAATTGCAGATTGTATATTTTGGAAAAAAAAAAAAAAAGACTCATAATTCCTTGCCAGCTTTTCAGTTCCATTCATTTGTAATAAAATAAACTTCTTTTCACTCAGGCCTCAGGATACTTAATGAAAGTATTTCTGGTAACACACTCTATGTCCATCTAATATGAGTGGCAGGAAGACTGTCATCCAAACCCTTGGATATAAGTGACAGCTGTGCATCACTGTGAGCTGATATATTCCATCAGTCTATCAGAATATGGCATTTGTAAAGCAGCATCTCCAGGTGTATTCACAACAGCAACTTCTGCTCTCTGTTACTCCAAACATATACAAGGGCTTACCTGAAGGCACAGAAAATTCCCCAGTTATCAAGAAACTTGACATGGCAAGGACATAAAAGCTGAGAAAGAATATTTCTTTTCTCTCTCAATCAGAAGCTGAGCAACTGGCTTATGCCCTGGTCCCCTGACAAACTGCCTCTGGCTATGATGGTGTTTCTCTTATGTCATCTCAAGGTTCTCTGTGACACTGCTGTGTAGTAACCACTGCAAACAGATATTAACCTTTCTCATATCTTTAAAACTGGTAGACCAAAACATTCTATCTGAGACTCCTACTGATTCTAATCAAAGTCAAGAGTTTTTCTCTTAAAAGGTGACTGATATTTGGAGCATGCTCTTTTTATGAGGCAAGATGCCAAGATCATCAGAGGTCAGAGATCATCATCATTCAGATAAGCAAAGGTCAATTTAAAATTACTATTATTATTATTATTATTATTATTATTATTATTATTATTATTATTATTATCATCTATGTAACTAACATAAATTAATTTTTTTCTAATTATGCTTGAGAGACTGTCTGATCAAAATTATACATCACCAGATGCGTACTTTGTCACACAAATAATTAAGAAAAATACAACGATGTTAGACACATGCATACTTAACTAGTGAGAATTATTAATTTTCATTTTGGGTTCTAAGTATATTATTAATAGGACCTGCATTACAGGTGGACAGTCACCTCATACTTAAATATGATTTAATTACTGAAGAATGTCAAGTGAGTACGTCCTTAATTCAGTGCATTTGTCAGTAAAATTCTTCATCTAGGACATTTAATTTAATTGACTTGTAAGCAGCAATATGTCAAATCATCAACACATGTGAGACCCCCTCCATACTTAAGTAATTTTTGCTGAGTGGTCCAACATTTTGTGCTAAGGCATACACAGGTAAACCAAACTGCAGAAGGACATGAATGTGCATATGCCTCTTGCCAACTCTCCAGGTACACTTTAGGCTTCATATGAAATCATTGTTCTTCACATCTCAAAAATAATTTAATTTTATAAGAAAACACAGAAATAGGATCAATTTGTAAATAAACAAGGAAGCTTCAGAATTTGTCACATAGTGATGAATAAAAAAAAATAAATGATATAAGTATACAACTTACCCATATGTTCTAGGATCAGATTCTCACTACTGGATACACTGGAAAGTCCTAATACCAAGAGTTAGATAATGAGTAAAAGATGTAGTTCTTCTGAAATCAAATTGCTTTTCAGATATTTGAAAGTATTTGTGATGGTTAAATGGTAACTGCTGTGTGCTCTGATTATACAGCCCATATCACGTATTTAATACTTAAAAGTTCTGCTGACAAGTAATGTTCAATATACAAAATTCATTTTTCTTTCCACCATTTATGTGATTGAATACTGTATGAAAAAATGTAGTTACATTCCTGTTCATATCATACATAACTCCTCTATATTAAAAGTAACAAAATATAGAATTTCTTGTTGCTACCTCTCAACAAGGAAAAAAAGTAATAATTTATTAACAAGTTCTGAAACAATGAAAGCTGACAGATATTTGTCAATCAAAATATCTAGAAATGGCAGAGTTTACCAATCTGTGTTAGTTAATAGGAGGTAGAATGTGGTTTAGAGCTTTGTGTACAGGGTCCTTAGCTATACACTTGCAATTAAAAGGACTGCAGGGGCTTGGCACTGGACAAGAAAGAACAGTATTTCTTGACTTCACTATGCACAAAATTAGGTGCATAATGGAATTTTTTGAACTCTTTTGTAGCATGGCTAAAGCACATTATTGTTCGGTTTTGTTTTAAATTTGGACATGGCTGAAGTTAATAAAAACAATAATTGCTTATTACTGTGCTCAGAGTTTAAGATTGCCATATTGAAAACAGCATTTTAAATTTTTTGTTTTGTGCAGGTAATAGTACAATTGTTCCTGCTGTTATGGCTGGTGAAAAAGCAGCAGATAATCCTTATCACCAGCAACTTAGCAGCAATATGTGACTCATTCAGATTTAAGATTGGCTTCTGTAAAGTACTTCACTGGTCTGGCAGATACCACAGTTGTAGCAGTCAGTCTGGACAATAATCGTGTTCTCCATTATAACCCAGAGGAGAAACCTGGAGACACAGTTTATTTCCTTGTTACTATGATCTTAGTGATGCCAGGTTGGTTCTGTCTCTGTTTTAGTTTTCTAAATTATGTGTTTCCCATTGTGGGCTATTAAAACAATACATCAGTATAGATAAGAAATCTGTCATAGTGACCATGAGAAACACATTAAGCTAGAAAACCCCAAGTAAGACTATTTGTTTGCATTAATATCTTTGGATCTCAATTATAGTGATAGAATTTACATTAGTCTTTCTAATTTCCACTAAATTAAAAAATTTATTCATGTGAAATAGCAAATAATAGTGTTATAATAGTGTTTACAAAATACACTGATGTAGTTTCTTGTTTTACTTTATCACATGCCTTTTCACCATGTCGTGTTGTGACTGTAGGAGGAAAAGTCAAATTGTTCTTCCCCAAACAATACCCTTTCATTTTAAGAAAAAAATTAGGCTTTGTACTTGATGTAAAAACTCAGTCTAACACGATACCTGGTCATGCCCATCACTGGGAGAATTATATCAAATTTTGGCATGCTGAGTGCTAGAAAATGGGAAACATAGTATTCATTGTTGTGGATTTGTTTTATTAAATAAAGAAGAAATGTTATTGTTCATTTTTAGAATGAACAATAACAAAGAGCTTTAATGTTGTTTCCAGACTTGTGGAAAGGGCCTGGGAGAGGACCTCAGGGGTATAGTTTTCACACAGCAAATTTAAGAGCCAGAAGCTGATTTGGCAGCTTACTTTCTCCATGATCAGCAGGAAATGAATGTACCAACCTTGCAGCTGCTTGGCACAGGTCAACTGGCCATTTTTCCTCCTTTGTAGGAGATTTGCAGCCTTCCAAATCCTCCTCTATCTATGATAGCACCTCCTCCTGTGGCTAAACTCTTCTACATACAGAGGAAGAGTAGCAATGCGTGCTGGGGCAGGTGCCCAAGCTCATCACCCACCTGGCAGGGCTCCTGGAGGTGGATGTGAAGTGGCTCGTGCAGAACACATCTGGTTGTCCCTGTATTCTCACATATCTCTCTGTAACCATCTTTACTATCAACCATCTTTGTTGATGTGTCTTTAAATGTAAAGGCATTGGCTTCGGAGAGAATTATTGTAGGAAATGGGGTGAATACCTTCTGATTTTTATGTATGTATGTGTGTATGATTTGTATGCAGAGGTTTGGACTAAAGCCATCTTAGATTTTGAAAACTTGGAAATATCTGGATGAAGATGTCAATAGAGGTGAAAAGAAGGAGGTCACAACACATTCCTTCAGGTCTCTACCATGGTGACATGTCTTAGTCAATAGGATTTTATTCCCAATCCCAGAAACATAGGATAAATAATGCAGTATTCCAAGAAAAATTAGGCTTTTCCAGCATAGGAAAACCGGCATTTGTGAACAAAGTAAAAAATTGTGTCATCACTTGAAGTCAACTGCAGGTGTCTGACACTAAAATAAAATATTCTCCCTGTGTAGCTTAACCCATTGGCTGTCTCAACTAACAAATCAGATAAAAAATGGGGGTCATGACCTTGGACTGAGGCAGCAGAGCTCCACTGACTAAGCCAATTTAGACCATCTGAGGCTAGCATTCTGTGAAGCTGAAATTGTTCACTTGATTAATGGACCAACTGTCTAGCTCTTATCTCACCTGGACTGCAACCAGTCTCTTTTGTTGTCAAATGCCAGCATGAAGTCCACAACCATGAGTGTCAGTAATTTAACATGTAATGAGCTGAGAAACAGTACCACAATTTTTGCTACCTTGATATATGACCTAACCATGCAATTCAATGCAAGGCTTGTTTTCTGAGTTTTAGATAATATAGAAACACTAGCCTGAGGAGAAGGAACTGTAAAGGCTGTGTAATCTGTAAGCAGCATCTGTGTTTGGACCACTGACAGAAAATAGAGAAGCAAAACACTGTTGCTATTTCAATATCAAGTACAACACTCTGATTGAATGGGGAAGGGAGATAAAAGGTTATTATTCAATAGTGTACCCTTTTATATTAAAGTGACTAAATTTTCTATCGTAATGTATAAAGGAATTTACTTTCACTCAGATAATTTTTTTTGATATTGTATTTCTAGATTGCTAGTTTTACATGATAGTACAAATTTTTGTCCCCATACTTCCTCCTGGTACACCCCATTGCTAGTAGTTATTCAGTAGTTTAAATAGATTACAGCTGTTTTCCTTTCCATTCAGGTAATTATTAAAGATTTAAATGTATGTCTGATGAATTCCACTTATGAGTAGAAACATCATAAAAGGGATCTATTTCTAAGAAACATCTTCTTACCCAAGTGCAGGGAGACACCATTTGTTTGACTTAATTACTTTGTTGACACTCATGGAATTTGTCATAAGCTTCAGACCATATCACTGTACATGAATTCAAACCAAATGATCACCAGGACTGCAAGTGAGCATTATATTGCTTTTTAGCATCTCTGTTATTTGAGAACCCAGAATTTGTTCCAGCTATAAGGTTCTGGAATAGAGTTGCTTCAATTCTCAGTTACCCACCTGGCACCTCAGTTACCCACCTGGCATTCTGTCTCAGTAATAGCAAAAGTATATTCTAAAATATGGTTTAAACTGGCAAAATTACTTTGACAGATGTGTATTACTAGCATTTGCTGAGTCTGAATGATCCAACACCTCCAGAAGAACAGGAAGCCTCAGGAACAATTTGGTACTGAGTAGGGGCTGATCAGTCCAGGTTAATCAGCTTAATGGTTGTCTCACTGTATGACTGAGGAAGATTTTGAGACTATTATGAAAATGACTTTATTGCAAAGAGCCTTATTTGAGCCTCTTTGTTAGAATATTTTGAATTAATTTCGGGGTAGCCACACAGACCAAAAATATGAAACAAATCTGATTAGATGATTATACAACTCAGCTCACAAGAGTGAATGAGATATCAACTACATTCTACTACCATCCTCTATCTCCTCCTTTATGGTTTTCCTAAAGTCAGAAATATTATCAAATATTACCTTTGCTGTCATATAGAAAAAACTTTTCTTGACTTAACATTAGGAGTTTGTCTGAAACCAGTTACAAGTGCACACATCGCAGATAACCAGAATGAACTTTTCAGGAGCCTTTGCAAAATACAGATGCTACCAGCAGCCAACATTTTTGCAAAGTTGGAACTGATCCTACCTTTAAAATTCTGTTTATTTCTGTGAGTAAAATCAAATCAAATCAAATAGAACCATGGGGTGATTTTTCAAAGGCAAAAAGTGAGCTGGATACTTTTAGGAGTTGTCAGTCTGGTGATCTAATGGAGGTGAGGCTGTTGCATCTTCACGTCTCCAGGTCCAAGAAGTAGTGAGGTTGAACATTACACCCAGTAGAGAACAGGCACACAAAAACATCTGTGTACACGTTGCGCATACACATACCCTTACTGTGATATCTACAAACTCACACATGTTGAGTGTAGTTGTCTCCAGCACAGGGCTCAAGCACTGCAACAAGATGTGTAGAAGTTACATCTGGATCTCTGTCTCTCCAGCTGCTGGCAACTGGTCATATGGGCCCTGAGGTGACAGCCAGGTCCAGATGCTGGTACAGAACCATCTCTCAAATGCACACACATGGTGCTCCCAGTTGACACCCAGTCCCACAGTCTTACTGGCAGACAGCCTGGGCCTCCTGGTCTCTCTGGCAGCCCAGTCCTTTGGCTGCGGCATTCCTCGAGACCCATCCATGAACATCCATGGTTCCCAGACCACCTGTTTGCTGGCTAGTTGTCCTGGTTTAGGGCAAATTTGGGAGAAAACCTCCAAAGGGAAACCCTCCAGAAAGCAAACCCACACAGCCCCCCCCCCCAACCTATTCGGGAAAGATTCCTCAACAGGTAAAGTACTCTCCAACACAAAAAATGAAAAATACCAGATGGCAACACTCTTTCACCACTCTGAAAAAGATGACAAATTCAGAAATTCTCTCCTGGGGGTGGTTGCTCTGTTATCGGTCCCCCTGCTGCTGGGAATAGCTGTCACAAGGTGCAAACTCTCGATGTTTGCCAGGTCCCAGTCCAGAGCAGGCTCGAGTGGTTCCAAGAAAGGGAAGAAAGACAGTCCAGGGAAAATTCAGACTGCCTAGCTGAACTAACTAACAAACAAAAGCAAAAAGCAAAAAACAAGAGCTGGAGCAAAGCAGAAGCAAGAGCCAGAGCAAAGAGAAAGCAAACAAAAAAGAAAAAGCCACACTATGTACTGCCCCATCTCTGTCTGCTAGTTTTGGGGGAGCAGGCTGATAACAAAACAGAAACAAAATTTTGCTCTTCAGAGCCAGTCTTGAAGACCCAGAACAAAATATCTAGCATAAACAGAACAGGCAACTGGGGATACAAACATCATAACATCACCCTAGGGCACTAGTCCAGCTTGGTACCCCCTGTGATCACTCCTTGACCTGCAGCCTGTTCATGGGTGACCTGTCCCTCTTGTCACCATAGCCCTGGCTTTCCCATGCTTGTTTGTCCACAAAACACTGTGATCCCTCTGTTTCTCCACCTTTGGTTCCTCCCCTAAGCATCCCCTCACAGGACTTGTGCCATCCCCAAGTGCCTGCACCCCTAATAGCTCTGGTAATCCTGTAAGAGTCAGACCTCTCAATCTGAAAACTTGGCTGAAGAGGCCTATTGTTGGTGGGAATGTGGGGACACCCAATGGTTCTCCTTTGATGGCCATGGGAAGAGCTGGGGCAGGATATTTGTTTGGATTCCTCCATCTTCTCACACCCTAATCTTCTTTTTGGAGTTTAATACTTCTATCAGGCCAGCATAGAGCCTTACCATTTTAAGTTATGACCTAAAATTTACTAAGAATTCAGGTATTTAAGTACACTTAACAGAAACTATTACATTTTCTAACCACACAATCTAGCACAAGGTACAAGAATATGTGTCTCTAGGTAAGAAACCCATATTAAGTTACTGGTGTCTTAAAACAGTTGTAATGGTTTAGGAATGCTACTCCCCAATTTAGTACCCTCACTAAAAAGACCATGGACATTAATTTATTGTGCATTTTCTTCAATGTTAGTCAAGTTAAATTTTAGCTGGTTTTAAAAAAATGTATTCAATTGTAAACTTTAAATTTGCAACATTGTTTCTCTCCTTGTTCTCCCACTGTTAAAGAATTATAAAATATTAATAAATTAATTTTCACACTGTGAGTATTTATTTATGGGTTTGAGATATAGGAAATAAGTAATTTAGATTATCTTTGTTTTCCCATAGGACCAGAGTATTTAGCTTTAGTCATGCTATTTCCCAAATCAAGCAGTCATCCAGGAGTTATTTTTCAAAGAAGAAAACTTACCTTCTCAGATAATAATCCAATTTCAGCAGCTGGGGCAGATAGAGCAGTAGAAATCTCTTCAAAATCAAATACTCAATGAAATCAGAGGAGTCGAAAACTCTGTTCTAACTCGATAATCAAAATCTGACTCATGGGAATTCTTAAAATAAAACTTTCCATGCTAGTTTTACTGAAGAAAGACATTTAATTTCTGCTTTCACCAACACTATTTTATTCCACCACCGCAAAACAAGAAACTACATCCCATTTTCAAGGAACTCTAGCGGTATTTAAGGTGTTCAGAGTCCAATTTACTGGCACCTGCTCAGAGAACTAGGGTGATGACAGACCTGAAAGATTACTCTTTATCTGTATCCACATCTGCTGGGAACCTCTGAAGGAAGGATGGCTTTTATGACATCAAAATAATGAAAAAATATGAACTCTGACAAGCTGCCTAATACCATTTTTGTAACCAGGTAAAATTACACTCCTTACACAGTATTCTTATTGGATTCACAGATAACAACATGGTACTATACAGCCCTGCGAAACCTCAGCCCCAAGGGAGATGCTCTTACCTCTTCAAACATGTACCTACCTGAGTGTGTTACTTGTGCGGACCTTCAGCAGAGAAAAATATCCCAGAACTAGTGAACAAAAATCTGAACCCAAGAATTCACTTTAGAAAGAAATGCAGTTACCAGTTTGGGAAATTATGTAAATCCTGTGTTACTTAGTTATCTCCAGAATTTCACTCACACATTTCATTAAATACCTACTGCCATTTTTTTTTTTAATTAGAATACTTAACTAAAAGTGTCTGGCTGTTACTTGGAAATAAGATGAACATGCATTACAAATGTGCATTATTGTTTCATATGCCAGCTAAATGAAAAAGAGTCTTTTCTGTTGCTCAAGTATTTAATATAGAGATCTGAAGACACACCTCAGATTACTCAAACCTTTACTTTACAAATTAGCCATATTTTTTCAGTCTTTCAGGAAACTGTTGTTCTGCTGTACAGTGAGATAATTAATGATTTAAAAAAAACCTTTTCAGTGAGGGAAAAAAATCTACTTTGCTCAGTATATTATACTTTCATCTTTATCTGTTAATCTCAGTTGATCTCAATCAATATGAATGACTGAATTCTAACTGAAAATATAGGGACATTAATAATTTTAAATTGGCAAACATGCTCACAGCCTTGTAGTTTCATTACTAAAGAAAGAGGTTCTTCTGATAAAAATAGTAAAGCCATTTTTTCTTAAAACTTTAAAGAAGGGAAACCCAGACAATCAGGACTTTTGCATCTAAGATTGCTACCAACAATTTATTTTAAAAAGCTACAGAAATCCTTTTACATTCAAGCTCCCACCATACATTTATATGCAAACACACAAAACATAAAAGTTTTTCATCTAAACCCTCCCAAGGCCAATATTAAAAATCAGCCCTCAATAAGTAGACATCAGTAATGAGGTATTTATGAGGAATCCATAAGACTTATTGAACAAAGGGATGGTTCATGAATTTCAAAAATGGTAAAGGTGAAATGGCATTCATAAGGAAAAGAGGGTTCTGACTTTGCATACAGATAGTGGACTCTGATCAGACCACTGCAATACAGACTGACACCCTGGATTATTCAAAAAATTTTGGTGGAGGCGCCAGAACCAGTAGTGCCCCCAAAAGGCTTTATACAGACAGGAATGGAGAACACAACAGAAAATTTTATTTTATTCAGACAGAAAAGGTGAAAAAATCAGACAATGTTAAGCTACCTCCATGACCGCAAGTTCCAAAAACAACTAAATTTAAGTACAGACTAAAAAAAGTAAAATGCTATTTCTGTTTAAAATGTAGCACAAATGAGAACAGAAGCAGACCTACGATTTCCCATGCATTTCAACTCAGTGTTGCCAGTTTTCAAATGGATGATCTTGGTTAGCATATCAAAATCATAACACATGCATACTCACTTTTAATTGTCAAGGCTAAACAACCCTGCCATTTTGTATATTATTTTTCAGTGTGCACAATCTGCTCAGCAGAAATGCAGTTTATAAAATTTATTTCAGTAAAATAAGAAATAAATCTGTTTTATAAACTTTATTATTCATTTAGAAATCATTACAATGATGTCTGTAAAGTTAACCACATTTTGTGAATGAAATTAGATTTACACATCACGTAGCACTAGAACAGTTTCATCATTCTTTCTCTTGTGGCACTTCAAAAGATAGAGGGGTGAGCTCTTTTAATGTATATCTAGTTATAAGCTTCTAAAGATCTTTTTGGATGAAGATCAGTGGCAGGTTTCATTACACAAAAGCTGGCTTATTTATCTGCAAAGTTTGCTTCATGAAGCAAATCAATAAAAACTTCAAAAACTCTGCAGTTATTTACATTTCAATACTGTATAGCACAAAGGCATTGCTTTACAATAATTGATCTTTAAGTATTTTCCATGCTTTTCTATTTTATAACTGAATAACCCTTTAACATGCAGGAGGAAATTGAATTATTGAAAGTCTGTGGCTACATGAACAATGCATAATATGCAAATCTTTCTGTCCTCCTGAATTTTGTTTGATGAAAAAGCAGATTTCCATATCATTTTCTGGCTTTGCTAACATTTGGGTTTGTGTGACTTTAATGGAATCATGCAATTATCAAAAAGGACAAAACTGCAGGTTAACTTTTGCTGAATAGTTTTGTATACTGTGCTTAAGGTGCCCCGTTTATGTGTGTATAGCTCACTCCAACACTTCCAAGATATGTGTATAGCTCATTTCCAACCCTCCAAGCTTCCTTAGAGCTTCCTGCTCTGTCTCCCTGGCAACGTCTACTCTACTCTGCCCTTGCTAAAGCCATCGCTTCTTTCTTTTTCTCTGTTGGATTCTATCTAAGAAAAGGATGTAGCAGGAGAGATGGGATTTGGGTCATTAAGCAAGACATAGTTAATAATTCCTTTAATAAATTATATTTTCATGCAGAGGATTTCTAGTGGAAATAGGAAAAAGAGGTATTTAAGTATTCTAATTAAATAGAAAAAGAGGCATTTCAATATTTTTTTAACATGACCTTCTGATAATATTGATTTCTTCCATTTAGTTGTTGTAAGTATTCTTTCTAGAGCAAACAGCTCTTTTCCAGCTCTAGTAAAACCCATTCATAGCACAAGGCTTTATGAAATTTCATGTAGAAATGACCAGGTCTTTAGTCTGAAGATGTTAATCTAGCAGTTTAATAGTTTGATGCTAGTTAGATTTGTAATTTAAAGTATAATTTTTAGATTTTTTCATTATGAATTTTGTTCAAAGATCAGTTGGAGACAGAAAATGCTCCATTCAGTGTAGACAAATTAATAAATTCATCATGAAAGACTATAAAACTTCTGCTTACACAATTTCATCACGTCTTTCTTCCTAAGACCTAACTTGATGTAATTTCCTTCAAGTTAAATAATAAAAATTTCTCAAATTAAATACACAAGTTGCATAAAAACCTCATTTGTTTAATGAGAAATGGATTGCAGAGGTATTTTATGGTGTGTTGTCAGGTAGGTTGACTAGACACTACTACCTCCTGACAAAGATAAACTTGAGAGGTGCAACTGATAAACACAAAACATATTAACACAAGTATTTATTTACACCTGTGTTATCAGTGCATTTATTTCATGATCAGCCCAGAAAATATTACTGATGGTTCAGTGATGTTGACAGGGTAGCAGATAAGATTACCATGCACGGAGGAATTTGAGAACAACTCACAGAAAACATCTAATCTCAAAGGCCATGATCAACTGTCTTCATGCTTAGGTTTTTTTGAGTTTTGTTGGTTGGTTTTTGCTTGCTTTGGTTGGTTTGTTTTAATTTGTTTGTTGGTTTGGTGTTTTTTTTATGCTTTTTTCTTTCTTTTAGCTGAGGTTTTTTAGAGAAATGAAGCTATCAAAATGTTTATCCCCAATATTTAAGGTGGACAAATACTCTTTATAGTGTGAAAATTAGAATACTCATCTGGATTAGTGATCATTTGGATGTTCCTGGTGAATTGACAAGAAACAATGGAATAAGTGTCTTTTCTTCTGCCAAAGAAGACTGAAACATATCTTGAGTTGATATTCCTACTAGTACTATTACTACAAAATATTTTCATGAAAATATTTCTGTTTAACAAACCCTCATTTTCAGAGAGTATACTGAAAATTACATCACTGCAATGATTCCTTACCCTGTCTCGTTGCAAATTTTAATATATATTCTGTTCAAGGATAAAGACAGTGTTCCCCCAGAGAAAGCTGCTCTGAAACAACAGAAATACCTTGTACTTACTATTTTCCCCAAGTTTATCTTTAAAATTGCAGTAACAATTGAAATTGCTGGTCTACAAAAGCAGCAGCAAATAGCATATGATTGGTATCTACTACAATGATTTATAAATAAGATTCCCCATGAGCTTAGCAACTATGAGAGTTACTTTGAAACACAAATTGTTTACACTGCTCTGGCTAAATAAACAGTGCTGATGTGTCAGATTGTAGAGTATTATTTGACAAAAATGCCCTAATTTACTGTTGAGAAGAGGATCACGGTGTCAAAAAGAAGAGATGACTTGTGGACTACTCAAAGTGAAAAAACAACTGAATATTTTTATTGTGGATTTCACAGCATGCCTCAGGGTAGGAGCAAAGATCTTTTTTACAGGTATGCTCTTCTGGCATACTTTCACTGTGCAACTTCATGGTTTCTGGAGGAATTTATGCTTTATTCCATCCTAGGCTTCATTGCCACAGAAGACCTGCTTTTGAATAAAATGACCCAGAAACTGACTGTTAAGTTGTATTTAAAGCAAGTATGTCTTCAAGGTTTTCTTTGAACTCTTTCTTAGATGACAGCATTTATTCTTTCCCGATCCTCTTTGGTGTGCTTGTCATCGATGTAGTGTTCAACTCCATTCTTTTGGCTGAGCCTTTATGAATGTGCATTCCAGGTGCTACAGGGACTTGTTACTGGCTATTTGAGATCCCATTCAGCTCAGAGTAGATTTAATTGTGATCTTTTCTGGCATATTTTCAGCTGAAAAATACAACATACCCAGTTTTTGTGTTTGTACAACAGCATAATAAGCATAAAAATGTTTAATTTTTATTTGATGGAACATTTTATATGATCTTGACTTTGTATTTTTTTCCATAAACTAAAGAAGGGGAATTCTAGTCTTCTAGTCACCAAGCTTGCTGATCAAACTATTAAAAATTATAATATAATTAAATATAATAGAATTTAAATTATATCTGGACTACTTTGTTAGTCCAGACTTGATTGCAAACTAACAAACTAGTGTACAGAACAGCTTCTAGACTGAAAAGTTCCTGCTTTGAGTGTGCTCTGTACTTAATATTTGGAGTCAAATATCTTGGAGGGTCTGTTAGGTGACTATAGAGATTTAAAAAAAACAAAAAACCAAACCTAAAACTGCTCAAAAAAACCCCAAAACCCCAAACACTACTAATGAAACATATTTCCTACTAGAAAGACATATTGAGAATTAGAATTGTGCAAAATTTTCAAAGCTGCTTCAAGTTTGCTCTCTGTGATTTTTCCAACTATTTTTCTGAGTAATGGAAGCCAAGTATATAAAAAACATGAGCTGAATGAATATAAAGTTTTCTGTTAATGCACATTCTTGGATACATTAGAACACCACTGATGCTTATATTACATTTTATGCAATTTCTAACCTTTAAAGGGCAACAGAAGAGATTTATGTGATACAACAGCAGGGTGTTTTAGTCCCATTGTTCTCTGTATCCTGATGCTCTCACAAAAATTAAGATAAAGTTTAAAGCTTACTATTGATTGAAATTTCCTTTTGCCAGGTCCAGGAAGCAAAGATGGTAGATAATGGCAGCAGGTACAGTGACTTTTTACTCTGAGGTGAGCTGGATCTTAAGATGATTTCTACACACCCAGTTTGAAAATATTCCGGAGACACGGGACACAATTGCTAATAGATTTGAAGGGCACTTTCACTGAGAATTTTGTGGTCATAAAACAGAGTAAACACAGGGTCATTTTTGATGTAGGAATCAAGGAAAGCAGATGTGACCTTAATGAGGATTTTAGCAGAAAGCAAGACATGCTGTGCTCATGCCGACAAACTGTCTGGTTTCAAAACCAGGTTTAATCAAAACAGTAATCATTCTACACAGTTTTAATTAAAAGTTACACTGTTCTTTTAAACTCTAGATAATGACATAATTTTGTGAGTAGACAAAAATAAGTATTAAGAAGTACAGGTGAGTTATTCAACAGGCTGATTTAAATTATTACTTGCTAGTAAAGGAAAAAAAATGTTGGCAAAGCTTAAGGCATAACAACCAAAATTAAAAATTAAAGGTACTGCAAAGTAAAAGAAGGCCATGTTTTCATAGATGCAACACAATCTGAGTTCACAATTCACAACAGGTATTTCCAATCATAATTAATTTCTTTTATGGTGAAATGTCTGCAAGTATATCATGTGCATAGGGAGAACTAAGCAGCAGCTCAGCTTTAAGTATTGCATTGCCCACAAGTATTTACCTTCCACTTAATAATCAACAAGAAAAAATAATTAAGATGTGTTCTTCTTGAGGGGATAATAAATAATCCTACTAAATGTGGTCTGGCCCAGAAACAAATTATCTTTGAAACCTCTAGAAATTCCTAGAACAACATATAAGGAAACAATTATACATTGAAGGCTTGTAATAGGTCTTAAAGTGCTTTAATCAGTCATTCAGTTGCTACAAAAGGGGCTCAGCTTACTTTTGAGGCTTCAGTGAATCATGAACTTCAGTTCTAAGCTGTGCTTGAAATTTGTGATAGGAAACATGGAGCTTCTATAGGAGAGGGAAAGTAGCAGTTTTCAAAAAGGAAAAATAAGATGAGAGTCAGCACCAATGAGGTCTGGAGTGCTGTCAGGTTTTTCAAATGAGAGTCTAAAAGGAATGAGCTCTAAAAGAAATGGGATCCACTGAACTATGGAAACTGCAATTAAATCCCCAACATTTTTAACAAAGCAAAATAAGAAACTGATCTGGACTTTCAGGTACTCACTCAGACCATTATAATCAACAAATAATTTAAAATATGCATCTAGCTCCCAGTCAAGCAAAAATAAAATAAATATTTGTACTTTGGAAGTGTCACTGGATGACACTATTATTTATGGTTCCCTTCCAAATTCTTTCAATATAAAAGTGGGCAAATCTAGGAAGACATGGAAACACATACATAAAATAAAATTGCTGATGAAAGTGAGGTTCTTTTCAGATAAACTTGATACACACTTGGAGATTTTGTTCTCTCCTTGACCTGCAGAAGAAGACAGGTTTTTAAGCAAAGTAGTTCCCTGAAAGATAGGATGAAATTCCTAAGAAAAGTCTTTTTACACCAACGCTATAATCTATTTCCACAGACAAGGCAACAGAACATAAAGTCAAAAGGGTGCATGAGGGAACTGATGGTCTCAGAGCCTTACTTTAGCTAGCCTGGATGTAATGGCACAAGTTCCCTTTTATCTTGCATACCATGCACTGAGGCAGCTGTGGTTTGCAGAGCATGGGTTACTGAAGTGAAAAGGGCAGGGAGTCTCAGCGCTTCATAGTGTAAGAATGACTTAAAATTACAGAGAAAAGAACAAAATGGCATCATCTAGGGTAATGACACTAAGTTAAAACTGATAACACAAAATGAAGTATATTTGCTGTTTATCTGTATTATTGATAGTTTTATTTTTTTCCCACATAAAGCAAATTTATAATCTCATGTATGTCTCCTGACTCTGCTGTCATGGGGATCAAGCTATATTTCCTTAGGTCTACTTTTCCTTTTTTTTTTCTTTTTTCTTTTTTTAACATTAGCATTGTGGCTCTAAGGTAGAAAAATGTCTAAATATATGTTTATTTTTCTTTTTATCTTTTCCAAGCCTGAAGTTAGACTCTAATTCCAGTCAATGAAGAATTTACTTTTATTTCTTTAATTAAAACATTAGAATTTACACACCCTGAAGGAAAAATGTTTGTTCTTATTCCCTTTACTGGTATCTGCAGAGTTTCAGTCCTTCGCATTTTTCAGCTTTCTCAATTCTGACATTCACACACTCAAAACTTGTGAAATGCTTATTTGAAAAACATAGGTTTGAAATGTTGAATCTGTTATGTAGCAACCTTTTTCTGGATGAGGTGCAGTGGCATGCCTTTATTTTGAAATAAAACATTTTATCCTTCTCAGCACTTAAGCTCTCTTTTGCAAGAACAGTACACTCCTATATTAATCAAGAATGACTACATAAGATTTCAAATCCAATATTGTTTTTAGTATTCTATATTCTTGGTAGTTACCAAAATTTAGTGGGACAATGAGAGATTCCAGTAGACCAGAAGTAGGACTGAAAAACATTATTTATATTTTATACCTGGACAGAATGACAGGGCAGTTTTCTACCACCTGGAATCTCTGCACATTTCTCCAGAGGTAGAAAGATGTTAGCAAATAATAGCAGGTATAGATTACTGTTAGACAAAAATAAAATCTTTTTCTTTCTTTTTTCCCCTAATTTGCAAGCAGACAAGCAACATCACAGAATGTACATGAAAAGATTTACTAGAAAGAACATAAAAGATGGGAAAGATGTGCTAGAAAATATTGGGAGCTTTGCAACTTTTCTGCTTTGTGAAGTAACTTCTTTCTTTAAAGAATAATTGAGAATACATTCAATACATTTCACAAATTAAGAATATCTGCTGAATCCCAAGATCTGTGCTTTAAGTTTTGGACCTGAGCTACAACTATTTTTGATCCCATTTAGCATGTAAGAAGACATGCAAACAAGTTAAAGACCTATGGTATAGCACTGGCCCTTTGCAAAGGTTATGGAAGTATTGTAAGGAAGATATGCAATGGTAGGTCAGTCATTGATCCAGAAATATTGGACAGAAGTTGATCTACTTGTGTTTGTTCTGGTTGCAGAGGGAAATACCAATTAATAATACCCTGGTGGTTGCTATGAATCTGTTGTGGACCTATTATTGACATAAGAAAAATAGATTATTTATATATAAATAATTGTCTTAATTTTAGTTGCAAAAGCTAAGGGAAAAAGAAAATGGCAAAAAAGAAGACATGCCTTTTATCTGCACTGCTGATTATTCTTAAAATAAGTTTCCTCTAGGACTTTTGTGTGTGTGACCAATTTCAAGAGGGAGGTTGCTGATATATTTTTTTAATATCAACTGAAGTTTGTACCTCCCTATGTCAGCTTTTCCTTCTCAGTAAAGCTCAGCTCTAGACTTTTAAATAGAAGGACAAAATATAATTAGTTCTACAAGGTTTTATACTAGTTTTATATGGTATTATCTTACTTCACAATGAGATTATAATAAGGACCCTGAGGTATTTATTTGGTGAAGAGAAATATTATCCTGTTATAGAACCTATTTTTCTAAGTGGCTGTGGAAATTATGAAAGCTCAGTAAATTCGAAGATTCAAGTATTGTTAAGGAGAAAAAGGATCATCAGGTTAGGTTAGAACTGGGCTAGCACTAGCCAGTACAGTCTATCAAGCTAACCTTCTGACTCCTAGCTATATTTTATCACACATTTATTGCAATAAATGCCTAAATCACAACAATAAGGAAATCTGCAAATTGCATGTAAATTATCACTGTGATGGTGCTAGAGCTGAGACCTCAGGGCAGCAAGTGTCACACTTGTTTTGGCTCTGCTGGATAGTCCAACAAAAAAAAGTCACCACCATGCCCTCAGCAGCTATTTTTCTCTCGACAAGCATTAACAGGGTATTGGGAGCTATACTCTTAAAATATACTGCCTTTATCCTTGTGGAGTTTCTGCTGAGAGTGGAAAAAGGAAACAGATTCAGACAACTGGGCTGCTGCATTGTAGACATGACTCAATATATTCATGGATTTAATTATTTTCTTTTTCCTTAAGCCTAACTTAAATAAAATTGCTTCATGTTCATCAAGCTTTTCTTTACCCACTGGCATAGAAATTTCCATTTCAGTTAAAAGAGAAATCTACAGTTACATTCACTGAGGTGAATACAAGAAGACAGTAATTAGTGTGTATTAATGTTGGAGCAAATTTGAAATTCCACCAAGTTTTAATGAGGGCTTCACCAACAACACTATGTGGCAAGTCTACTGACTGGGTCATCCTTTAAAAGCAGCAGTACAAGGTACAAGTCCAGCTCCAACACTCCAATCCCAGGATTTATATGCACCACCATTTGCTACCTTTTTATTTCTTACCATCTACTCTATATGTGAGAGATTAGTTAGCCTTAATTACAGAAAAATATCCTGCAGTGACTTTGATGTCTTTTTAAGGACAATTACTGACTGAACTTATATTCTTTGAGCACTTTTCAAAAGGAAAGTTTAGTCTCAACTTTTACCCTTAAGATGCATCCTCACTGAAGTGCTTTAACGTCTATCTCTGTGTGTGTAACTGATTTTTCTCTCTTTAGAAGTAGTAAATACCACTACTTAACGTCAAGTAATTTAGAGATGAAGACAGGATCCTGAAAGAAATAATCTCATAAAGCTTCTTCTCTTCTTTTTGTCCAGGCACAATAATGAAAACTCTCATTCCACTCAAGTGCCTTAAGGACAACATTCAGAAAAATCAAATTTTTAAATCCAGGTTAATTTGCCTCCCTTAAATCAAATAACATGCTGATTCAGTAACATGGATGATTAAGTGCAACGAAGTGAACAAATCATTTGTCAAAAAGCAGGTTTTGACAACTACAAAAAAAAATGTGGTACAATAAGTACAAACATTTCTAATTTTGAATGATCCTGAAGTAAGTAAGTCATATGTGGGAAGGTAATAATTTCCATATGCATTTAGTAATCTTCTCCAAAAAGTATCCTTACAAGATTAGTCCACCAAAACTGTGTTGAAAAGGTGCTAATTAATGTTTCTTCTTTTATCTTAAACAAGTCACACTCAGTCTTTCTACTTAGAAAAGATACATATTGAGAAAAAGGATCAAACTCATAACTTAGCATGAGCTTGATTTTACTCTGTATGCACCAAAGAGTAATTCTGTGTAGTCATAATATTAACAATATTTTCAGATACCCCACAATTAGTACTGAAAAAAGTCACAGACAGAAATTCTTTCTACTAGAAGACCTCTGGCCTAATTTTCAGGTCTAAGAGCTTTTCTGGTAAGACTCATCTAGGACACATTTTAGGATAGTTTAAATTGTACCAATGCCCACTGGATACACGCATTAGTAAGAATTCTTCAAGTGTTGTTTACTTCCTGTAAATGAAGCACTAGAAGTTTTGCACAAAGAATATTGAATTTTACAAATTAAACTATAATAAGCAAATAAAGTTGTTTGTAAGATCCACAACCAAATACTATAAAAAAGAAATTTCTTATAATTTTCACTTAAGTTATAAAATATTTCACATGTCCCCTCATGTTCTGTTTTTAAAAGAGAAGAGGTTTTTTTAATACATGTGTGGTTGGGTGGATGTTTGGGGGGAGTTTGTGCTAAAAAGAGCAGCTCTCAGTAGTTATCCTTTTACCATTCACTTAATTCCAAGATATTTCAGCCAAGCAGAGTTCGGGTTGAAGTGTGTGAGTATTCCATACATTTAGTATTTTTTTCTTTTTTTATTAGGTTTTGTTACACAGATTATTTTCCAAGCAGACCCACTATTATTGTGTTCTTTATTTGTGTTTTACTCTATTAATTTATGTGATTAAAGGGCTAGCAAGAATTTTAAAAATAAAATATGTTTGAGTTTCCTCAAATCCCACGCCACTAATCCTGCCTCCTAGAAATAGGGAAGGACAACCCCAAAAATGAGTGTTGAAGCAAAATTTTCTAAAAGTGTGAGAAGCAAAAAAAGTGAACTAAGAAATTCTCTATAGCTTGTTGCAGTTATATCCCACAGAAAGAGTAGGCCTCACTGAATGCACAAAATATTTCTTTTTATGTATGTACAGTTTTTTAACTTTGGAGATACCAAAGTTACTTTTCTGAACTGCAAATTAGAACTAACTAGGGGATCTTAATATATTCACCTTTATAAAAACCCCACTAACAATTATTACCTGGGCCAGCTTCAATACCATAGAAATGCATCAAATTGGAAAATTAAATCCGCATTTTTTTGAAAAGACATTAGGACCTTGTCAAGCCAGATCATTATAGCAGAATTATATGTCTATTATTGCATATACACATCCACAGACTTTATATGAATTCACTTTGCTGTAGTCCAAAACATCAACCACCTTATCCAGGCAAAGAGAAGTTCAGCCATACACACTTTAGTTGCAAATATGCAAAAAGAAATAGGAAAACCTCCTCCACACACCTGTTTTGGAAAAGAGCAGACAGTTTACTACCAGGCTGCTTCAACAGATGTCTTTACTCAGTTTTATGATAGCTCCTATGTAGCCAGTGTTAATTGTCACTGAGCTATTATGTCAATCTGAAATGAATTTCCGTCTCACATTCTTGAAATGCCCACATACAATCTTAGGTAATTTATGCCTAATTTTGTGTAATAGACTCAGGCATGCCAATCCCAGTTTTTGGAGATGATACTTAGGGATAATTCACCTGTTATCATTTTTACTTCCAGAAGCAAAGTGTAGTTTAAAAGGTTGGAATCTGAGTTTTCATATTGTTGTGAAGTTCATTGTGCTCCTCAGTTTTGAACATGCATTTTGCCTTAATTTCATTATTCATTTCAAAAGGCAAGATAAATTCTATGGTCTTAATTCAGTCTGCTGCTGATGGCCAAACTATATTACATAACCAACATTTGGAGCAATCTACTGAGATTTCTATTTCAGTCTGGAAGAATGACAGTCAATCCCAAAACATGCATATGGTACTTTTTTGGTTTTTTTCCTTCTCTGACCTCTGCTGCATTTCACATAGCTCAAAATCCCACAAAGTGGATTCTGTAGGAAAGCAAGAATAGAAGAACCTGCTCAGCTTAAGATCTCTGAGCTTATTTCAGATTTATTCTTAGTGTTTGAAGTCATCATTTAAAATTAATCCTTTTAATCTTTTTCCTTCAAGTTAATTTTAAATCCAATAAACCAGCTAAACTCCAATCCTTTCTTTCTCCAAACGTTCTAACACTTTACAGAGTTCCATGTCCCATCTGTTTCCTGAAGGACTGTGACCCTATCTTTATTACATTCATAACAAATATTTTAAGTGAGTGGTAACAGTGTTTCCAGGACAAGCAGAGTAAAAGCAGCCTTGTTTACAGAACTCTGATGCAGAGCTTTTCTGATCTACAAAAGAAACTTTGAGCAGCAGTAGGGTAATTACCTCTATTTCTCCCTGGTAGAATATCACGGAAGGCAACTTTTAAAATTATTATTATCATTGCTAGTATTATTATTGTTATTATTATTATTACTCACAAAAGACATTTATTGTGGAATTAAAAAAGAAATAATACAAGCAGTGTAAATCAGAGCTGGATCACTTACATTTACATGTCTCAGAATCTTCCTCTAAAGTCAGGAATAATTCTTCTTCATTATAACAAACCTTCTGAAGAGAAAAAGACAGTTGTGTTAGTTCCAGATAAGCCAGCAGGGTTTCTATAGCCTTCAGCTGGAGGGGAGCCAGTGGCATATAAGGTTACCTGGTGTGTCGTGGAATATTGAAACTTATGAGGATACTTTAAGATAATGGCTGCAGATTCTGTGACCTCTTTATTTATCTAAGTTGTAAGCTCATTTTTGATCAAGGAGAACAGCACTTATTTTAATCTGTCATCTATATTTTAGCATATATATGATTTATGGAGTAGATTTATAGTAGATCCATTTTTGGCATAAGTGGATTAAGATGGTCTCTTGCCTACTGAGCTGAGGCTTATCATAATTTGCCTGGTCATTTACTAGGTTTCTGATGCTAGGTTGCCTTTCTAAAAATATGCATTTATCAGTTTTAATGATTTGCAATGATTTACTCTCCAGTAAGCCAAGTTAGTCAAAATCTTCAGGATTTTCTTTAATATACTTTGCTAAAAGTTTCCTTCCATAGAAAATTTAATTTAGATTTTTTTTCTATTTTTTTGAAAGTGTTGCCACTTTCAAAAAAGGTGACTTTTTTTAGATATTAAAGCCCACCACCAGTTAGCTATTTAAGAATCTCTCGAATTTACTTAGAAAAAATGTAACCCTTCACACTGTCAATACACAACCAGAAATTAAATAGATTGCTTTTTCTGGACTGAGCAATGTCCCTACTATATCTAATTCTATCAATATTGGCTAAATAACTGTACATTAAGAAATCATATTACATAGCTCATCAGTGTAAAGTAATGAAGCTGGATTGTAAGTATCTTCAGTTTCAGTATCTTCAATATATTTTTTTCCTTTTTTCCAAATTCTTTGGTGCTTTTTCATTTTTATTCAAAAAAATACAATAGAGAAGTGATCATGAATTATCACTTTATTTGGAAGTAAATTTGTTAACATTTTTCCCTCAATTATCTGCTAAAAATCCTGATTAAATTTTGCCAAAGCGACTTGAACTAAATAATTAAATAGGACAAGTATGACATGTAAAAGGATGAGTAGATTCCTAAATTTTTGATATGTTAATCTCCTCAAATGAGAAAGGAAAAACAAAAGCACAGCAAAATTTGTACTAGATTATT
Organism: Onychostruthus taczanowskii; assembly: GCF_017590055.1. NCBI lineage: Eukaryota > Metazoa > Chordata > Aves > Passeriformes > Passeridae > Onychostruthus > Onychostruthus taczanowskii. Next base: position 2,195,549 of record NW_024501459.1, read on the forward strand.
CTGTTGTTAATATTTATGTATATTTTTCATTTTCAAAATGAAGTATGCAAATTTGGTTAGGTCAGTGCTGACATGCAGGAAGTAATTTTTTTTCATGTCTTAGTAATATTGTACATAAAAACTCCTATATCTTGATGCTGGTAGCAATGATGATTAATATAACCACAATACTAAGAAAAAAAAAGCTGAACTGGGAACTTGATATTGTAATTAAAATAGTTATTTTCCAAAACCTAATTTATTGCTAAGAATGTATATAATATCCATTTCCTTCATTTCCTAAAAAATACTTCCAATATGTTTGATTGCCTGTTCCAGTTCAACACAGTCCAGTTTGACTTCTTTTGATACATGATAGAATGTATTTATCCAGATATACTTTAGAATATAAAAAAGAAATATTGGCTTTAATCTTTTGTTTTAACACTACCCAATCCAGTAATTCCACTTTCAAGCATGGACCTTTATGCCAAGATCTATTGTGCATTAAAATACCAAGAGGATGCTGTAAGAGCTCACAGGCCAATCTCACTTTCTTGGTAGATCTATTCTCCTTTTATATTTGGAATATGAGATTTCCCTAGAAAGAGACAGAGATTAACTATTTGAGAGCTCTAGTTTTTCAGACTTTTGGAATAATGCTAAAAATTAATCTCATCATTACCTTTTGTATTCCATCCCTACTGCTATATGTGGAAGGGCTGTGATACAAACAAGGTGTTTTATTCAATGGATGTTGGTGTATATATATAGATAGCTTTTCTTTTTACTGATTCCTCAAGTACCTCTTCTGAAATGTCTCAGCTAATCACAAATCCTAATGATGACTTTAAGATATGCAATCTGTGAGACTCAGACATCTTAAATTAATGTAATTTAATAGAACACTTACTTTCTTATTAGCAGAAATAAATATGCATGATCATAAGTGTTTTGTATCCAGGTTATATACTAAAAACTTGTCCCTAAAGGCTGCCCTTAACAGAAGTTCTTTTTTTAACAGCAGTGTTAGAGAGGAAAACAAGATATTAAGTTGACTTTTATGCTTTTTTCTTCTCAGTCTGTATCATATTTGACCAAAAAATTTCCTGTTTTTTATCTTCTTTTTCAGGTTTCAGCCAGACTGTGCAGCAGCAGGTGGAAGTCTGTTGAGTAAAGAGGGAATAAAATTCAACCCTTTGGATTGACCTGCTCAGTTTTACAATACAGCTTTCTATAATGTTCACTACCACAGCAGATAGTATGGATTTCTCATAATAGAGATATTATATTATGAGAAAAGAAATTCACCATACATACTTGAGGTCTTGCAGTTTCTATCTATGACATCATTCTGCTCATCATCTGTTCTGTGTGGAAACGGTGGAAATGGCAGCTATTAACTATCCTGTATAATAAAGAACTAGCAAGATATTTTAGTGAAGTAAATTTACAGTCTCACATAATGGACTGGAAAAAAGAGTACATAGAGAGTTTCTCCATCTACTCCCTTAATGATTTCTCCATATTGAAATGAAGCATGGAGTGGAAGAGGCAAGCTCTTTTGGTGGCTTGTGTCCCCTGTTAACCAGGGGGTCTGGCCCAGCTATGGCTTTATGAAAGTCAGGTCCTGTTTGACAAAGCTTGTCTCCTTTCATTACCAGGTGATTCGATTTCTAGTCAGGAGTCAGTAAGGTCAGTAAGAAAGATGACACCACTGCAAAGTTACTGTAAGAATAAAACTAACTTTGGAGCTCTCATACTGAGTGTTCCCTTAGTGCTTGCCAGCCAATCAAGCCTAATATTCATTAAGAAATTTAAGTAGGGTTTTTGTTTGGTTTTTTTTCGTGATATGGTTTCATAATATTTCACAATTCTTCCTTCTGTCTCATCCACTTATTTTTTTGCTCTTTGGAACAAAAGTCTGGTACTTGAAATTGCTCTGGGTACACTTGGAAAATGTTCGAAATGTTTGTTTATAATGTCTTAAAATGCACTATCTTTGGTAGCAGATAAATTGTTTGTAAATTTAAATCCAGTAATTAGGATATTGTTCTTTCTCCCTTGCTGAATGATTAAAAAAATTTTATTGAGAAATCAGAGCAGTAGAGAGGTGTCTCTACATATAAAGTAGCAATCATCAATGTTCAATTTACAGTGTTCAGCCTATTGAACAAGGATAAATATGTTTATATGCTAAATAGCCATCGATTCACCATTTTGGTTAGGGAAAAGAAACCCAGTGAATGCAGACTTTATTATGTGTTCAGTAAGTTAATTACACTTTTTCAAAGACTGAGATCTACTTTTAACAAACTATAAAATACTGAGCCTGTCATTTCTCTCTCCAGCATCAGCTTCTGTCCTGACACAATTCGTACCCTTTCTTCCCTCCCTAATGTGGTAGTGAAAATCAAACTGACACAGCACTAAGAAGGACACTAGCTAAGGAAAACAAAACCAACAAAAAGCAAAATCAAAGCAATCAACAAAGCAAAACAAAATTTAATAAATAGAAAATAAAAAAACAGGAAACACAAAAAATCTCTCAGTAATATGGCCAACTAAAATGGGTTGGGTAATATATAAGGTTTATAGGTTGAATATAACGTCCAAAGTCGATACTTCATTACTTAACCACAGAGCAACTTCCACTGATCTCAATCTCATCACTATAGATAAGTTCAGCCTTCATTATCCTTACAAGTCCACTCTGATGATCTTAAAGCCACTGCCAATTTGATTGCCATTAAGAAAATTTCACGTGTAAGAACAGAAGAAGGAAAGAAAAAAAAGACAATAAAGGGGAACTTCCTGTCATTGAAGATAGATTAGCATTCAGGGAGGTTACAAAGAGTGGTACTGACTGTGAGAGTACAATGTGGGGTAAAAAGGACTTCATATTTTGCAAGGGTTCTCACTATCAAATCAGTTCTTCTGAGGAAGAAAGGCAAATTTTTTACAGGTCCTGGCACCTGAACATTTCTAATTGCTGCTTACCACTTTCCACCTCTTTGACTTTTTTATTCACAGTTAACTATGGATGTGTAAGTAGTGTCATTAGATGCAATTACTGCCACAGTAAAATCACTAAATTACCCACCACACAGATGAAACTGTTATTTCAGGATTCAAAATTAAATTGTTCAGGCAAAGATTTTTATGCACTGCATGTTATCGAGGCATACTCTTGAGGCATGGACATCATGTTGGGGAAATGTAACAGCTCACAGTAAAGTAACTGGGATATATGCAGAGACAGGAGGCAGGAGTAATAGGTCTTCAAGATTTTTCTTTGTGTGAAAAAGAGTTTCAGCTTCCTATTAAGGTTTCTGAGAAATATATCTCATTAAAACTTGTTTGAAGAGATTAAAATATCATATATTTCTATATATGTATATGCTATTTGATTGATATTTTCAGTGTTGCATCTGTGTTTGTCTGCTCTGACACATTTTTATCTATAAGTCCTTGATGTATGATGACAAAAAATAGAATTTTATGCCTGATTCTTCTTTAGCTTTAATTTTCAGTTTCTTTATAAATAATACATGATTTTTACATTGGGAAATTTTATTATCAGAGCTGTATTCTTTTTTTTTTTTTTTTTTTTTTTTTTTTTTTTTTTTTCACTTATTTTTTTTTTTTTTTTTTTTTTTTTAGTTCTTCTATGTGTTTTGTTTCTGTGACTTATTTGTTTTGTTCTGATTAGTTGCTGTAAGCACTTGGGACTTCCCCCCCAACATATTTTGAAAACCCAATCACAGGAATGAATGTTTAATTCCAGAATATTAAAGTTTAACAAGTATCAGTTTTTAAATTCAAGATCATTAGTGGTGAGTAAGATGGAATAGAAAATAAAATTGAAATATCCTTTGAGTTATTGCATAATGAAATTTCACATTATATTCACCTCTTGCACTGTTAAGAGTCTTGAAAATTGTAAAACCCTTATGAAATAGGTATTAAGAAAAATTGTTTTACCTGTCTTTGGCAGAGAGTCCAGATTTTTAAAGCTTTTGCTTTAGCACTTCACCTTCTGCTAAAGATAGATTTTATGCTATAATTTTTCTTTTGGAAAAAGGAAATTTGTCTCAAAACAATTTTAGAACTCTCCATCTTAAATCTAATGTTTTTTCCTTGAGAACCACACTACATTATTGTCAAAATTCTTTGTTTATTGTGAAGTAGAAAGAAACAAGTGAATACTTGACTTTTCAAGGACAGTACCTTGCTGAGTGAAGTGTGTTTAGCCAGAAAATGATGTATTACACATCGGTCAGAGCGTAACTGGTGTTATTTGTGACCTTCTGTTACACAAAGAAAGGTAAACTTGAACTGACTCATGGTGAGTCTCACACATCATTCACATGCACATATGAGTTTATGAAAGGAGCAGATGTCATGAAATAAGTGGATAAATCTTGTAAAGCATAAAATCACAGAAATCAGAATTTGGCATCAAAGACTTTTTTTTTCACATAGTGACACTGTTCTTTGTTCTCATGCAAGTGAAACACATTAAAGTTTTCTTTTGCAAGGCTGTTAGCTGTTAATTCCACTGTCTATGGTAACAACACAAGTTTAGGATGTACTAACATGCCTCAGCCTTGCCAAGAGATCTGTGATGAACAGAGCTACTGGCATTAGTTATTTTTACCAGTTTGAGCGTGGAAATATTCACATCAGTAAAAGACACATTTATGATGTCTGGTGATATATCCTCACAGGCCCCAAGATTTGAACTCCATGGTTCTGTCTTTTGAATCTTTTAGAACTGTAATTTAAAGTAAGTACATACTAAGTAGTTGGTGTCATTAATAATTATGTTTAGGTGCAGATTTGTCAGGACAAGAAGAAAGAGAGGAGGAGTGTGAGAAGGGATTTAAGCATTACTTTTAGGATAATTTGAAGCACCACATGCTCATAAATGCACTTTTCTCCATTTTGATAACTGTGTATTCTTATAGAGTCAACCAATTGTAAAATTCAGCAAGCAGCTTGATACTTGTCAGACTCTAGGGACTTAACCTAGATTCACTTAACTTTTGGTACATTAAAGACACAATCAGATTTTTTACAAAAACTAGGCACAGGTGAAAAAGAAGCACAGCTGCTACTGCCTCAAGGCTGTATTTATTGAGTCCAATCTAAATTGTGTGACATCTCTGAACAAAATAAGATAAGTAGAAGTGATTTTAGATTAAGATCCCAGTGGTTAACTTGCTTTAATTAAAGATGTTTCAAAAGATAGAGGAATCAAGAACAAAGAAGAGAAAAGAAATGTGCTATGTGAATTATCAGGTAATTGCTTCAAAGGTAAACTTGTAAATTTCTCAAGTGGCCTGACCAAAGTCAAATAAAAAGTTATTCTATGGATCTCTCATGATTTCAATTTTATTACTTCTGTGATTAGAAGATAACATTTTGACAAAATACTAAGTTTTTTCCATGCTGTTTGTAATTATTTTGATATGAATTAAAGATATTTAAAAGTTTCCAAGATTACTCTTAAATGTTTTTCAGATGAAACCACAACTCTACTTCCAATAGCATCAACAGCTTCTAAAATTAGTATGTGTGTGCTTCTTTTCCTCTGGTTGAAAAATATTCAACAAATAGGTCGCAAAAGTTAGCAAAACCAAGAGTAAGTATAATAAACCTACTGATGCTTAGAATATGATTATAAAATATGCTTTTAGAGTACACAAACTTATAAAAATATTTAGGCTCAATGATATGAAAATCTGAGACTCAGCATGAAGCAACATGCAAATCAGAGAAAATATGTTGAAGATATTATTTATAAATATCTTAAAAGAAGAATCAAGCTAAGTTTTCTGATTATTGGCAGTGATTGAAAACTGACAGTGAGAGCCAATGAGTGTAAGATTTTTTGATTCAAATCATCTTTCTGTGTTGGAGTATCAGACAACACTATCAATAATTGTATATGAATTTAAGTATAGATTAAAAAATTTCAAAGCAGTCTAGATTAAGAACATTTTCTGCAGGTCACTCTGAGAATTGGCTTAACCTGTCAAACCTTCAGGAGTTCCCTCAGAGCTCTGGTAGGACAGGTGAGATGCCAGAAGGCTGAAGCCTGCAGAAGTCTAGTAACATTCATTAGAAAGGTTTCTGAGATCACAGACTAGTTAGATTAACTTTTGTTCCTAAAAAATAACAGAACTAATGTTAAGTGGCTACCATGAAAGATCAACCAAAACTATTCATAGGTATTCCATTAAGTTGAAAAAGAAATTTTATATACTATACGCTTCCATATATTTTAACTGTTTTTTGTTTGTTTTTTTTTTTTTTTAAATCTTTACAATTGTGTGGTATTACTAAAAAGTGATTTGTCCAGGTGATAGGAAAGGCCAAATTCAGGGAATAAAAAATAATACACAGTCATCAAAGTAGGAATATAGATCCATTGTAGCCTTTTGCAGGGAAAAAATTCCAAAAACAAACCAAACACTCCTTTTCCCTTCATGATCAAGAAAAGTTACCAGATTAAGCAACAGGCCAAAAGTCCCTGCTGCATTTTAGATTGCCTTGTTCTGCTATTACTCACTGCTGCATTTATCATTATTTTCAGGATAAAAGTAGAAAATTTAGAAGTTGCAAGCACATTGAGGGTCAGAATAAGAATACAAATAAACTTTTCTATTGACATGCTTCTAAGGGACACAACATTTAATGGATATCTAATTTATGGGTAATTGTGTCTGGGCATAAGATTGTATGAGTAGAAGTGTATTTTCATGTATCCTGCTGCTAAAGATTCATTTAGAACCCTTTGAAGCTTCATGTTGAAAAACACTGTCTGCTGTTTCAGGGTTGTGTATCTTAAAGCATTTCATTTGAATTTTAGTTTAATTTAAAATACTTCAGAAAAGCACAAGGCACTTCAGAAAATATATCTAGAAAATTTGCAATAACTTATGGCTACAAAAGTTGGTTTAAGAGATTTGCAGATTGTATCTATTAATTTTAAGATTATTGCATTCAGATATACATTCCCAAAACATTTGCAACTGATTCGAATCAGAGTTCTGTAAAACGTTTTACAAGGTAATGTAAAAGTTGCTGTGCATTAGAAATTAAGACCAGATGCCAAAGATGCACTTTCAAGCTAAATAAGAGTCAGTGCAGGACACTAGGGTTTAGTCTTGACTTTAAGATAAATGTTTTAAATTCCTACACATGTCCACTAAACAATATTTAAAGTCAGCAATTATTATATTTATCCACCTCTTATTTTTTTAATGATAGCAGGTAAAATAGTATCCCATCAGTCAATAATAAATGCTCACTCTTGTCTGTCTGAACAAAACTTTTGGACAAAATGTCTAATTACAAGCTAGTAAATATTTGTCAGTACCTTATTTTTTTGAATGTATATGCACGTTAGCCAACAATCTCAATAGAAGTTTTAATGTTTCATCTGTTCTCAACTTTTACATGGCAGTGAGCTACAGCCATTTCATGTATGGTGTAACAGCCTTTCCAATATATAAATGTGATCTTTCCATTTGGCTGAGGAACAGACCCTTCTCTTTCAGATAACAGAATTAGTCAGGATTTTCACAAGTGCAAGATAGCTATCTGTCAGCTTCAGTCTTTATCCCCAGATCCTTTCTACATCTCTTGGAGTTAAAAACAACGTCTTTACTCTTCTTCAGGTGTCTTGTCATAGAGGTCAAGATAAGTGTCAGGAGTATATTTCTACCTCTTATCTTCCATGAAGTCTGTGGATTTTCTTCCTTTTCTTAGCAGACTATTTTCATCTCATAGCAATTTTTTCACCGTAGCTTAAAATCTCAACAGCTCCTCCCGAGACTGCTCTTCATATAGTCTGTTGCAGCAGTTGTTTCTAATTGTCTTTGTCATATCAAGGATTGGTAATTAAAGTTTTCATTAACCTTTTCTAGGCTGCTGCAAGGTGGGTTGTACGTGTCTCCATGTTGTGCTTTCTGTGACTGTGTGTCTTTTCCTTAACAGACACTGCGAAAAATGACAGCTGGAAACAGTTACACCGAAAATTGTGTGGAGTGAAAAGAGATCACTGAAATGAAAGATAGGAAGTATTTTCAATCAAGAATAGGAAGAAGTTTAGTCCTTTCTTGTTTACTCCTTGCTTTGTAAAGGAAGTAGGAATTTATTCCTTACCTACAATGACAAGTCATTGCAGGATTTTCCCACTGAAACTGGCCACATCACAGACTGTGATATTAGGGTTATCGAGGAAAAATAATACTGTGTCTCATTTCCAGTATTCTTTACCTGGTCACAGTGCAGTGGTAATTGTAATACATCAATTTACTTTCCATACCAGATTCAGAAGCTTGAATTGATTGAATGAAGGCATAAAATGTGTATAGTATGAATAATATGGAATTAAACCTATGTCTAATTTTTTTTTGGTCTTGTTTTTATAGCTAGGGCATGTCTTACAATGGAGTAAACACAAGTGAATCTGCTACCCCTATTCCCATCCTTCACAGATACATCCCCATACAACTAAATTCCAGGTAAAATACCATGACTGAAATACAGTTTTTCACTTCTGGTTGTTCCGTAAGCTCAGATGTGGTTTGATCTCTAATGTTACACAGAAAGGAAAGGAATCATTAATACAATGTGAAAGACGATTGCTTCTGACAGGGAAAGAGTTACACTTCAGCCCAAAATTTTCAAAGCTGTTCTGAGGCTCAGTGCCCACTCTATCTACTGAAACAAAGAAAATGTCTTTTGAGAAACAGAAGGGATTTTCAGACTCACTGAACTCAGTGGGAAAACTGAGCATCTTCTCATCTAATGATAATGTCACTGATTGTATGCCTTAAGTATAGCACTGGCTCTGGGGTGTAACTAGTTTCCATTCCTAGAATGGAAATGATTAGGTTTAGTGACTACAAAAAGAGAGGAGAAAACCTCCTTTTAGGGAAAGCAAGAAATTATCCTTGATAATACTTCAAACTTCCACAGCATCTTTAACAAGTGGATAATCATCTTTAACAATTCTCTTATATTAAATATGTCTTCCTAACAACCTCATTTGTTTGTTACAAGATGACAGTAATTCTAATTTTTGCATAACTGACATTAGCAGTATAGCAAATAGAACTGTGTTCTTGTACATATTTATGAATATAATTTTCATCCTGACTTTTATTTGAAAATTTGTTTATCAGAGATTCAGGGTTTCAACAAAGCTGAATGAAAGCACTACAGCAATTTATATAAGCTCAGTCTGTGATTTTCTGGTATCATTAAATCATGAAATGATTTTTATAAGTCTTTACGGTTTTCTTTATTAAGAATGACAGAAACATTTGGAATAATGATAATTACATTGTGTAGCTTTTCGTCACTAGGTTCAGCTCCCTTCTGTACTGTATCACATAATGGACTATGAATTATGATACTGCTTTGAGAAAATGATATTTGCTACTTTAAACTTGATGTCTCCATGTAATCCATGTAGGGTCTATCAATCATGCAACATAATATTTCAGAAGAGTGGATGAAAAATAAGTGGGTAAATGTTTCTACTGCTAGCTTCTCTGTATAAGATACATGGAAAATAATTTTCAGAAAATGAACCACAGGATCAATGTTTTCATTTGAAGTATATGCAGATTGTGAATACCACATTTATACACAACTGAACTTGAGCAGATTTCATTATTCAACATGCTTTGAATGGAAACTTTTAGCCAACTCTTTTGATACCCTGCAACAAGACAAACATGCCAGCTTTCAGACAAAGTGAGTTGCAGTATCCTAGCAGTTCACCTGATTGTACCTGTTTATCATTTCACCTGATTGTACCTGTTTATCATTTTACCTGCCATTATCACAATCTATTTACTTCATTGCCTTGATCTAAGTTTTCAAGTCTCTTCTCTTCTCTTCTCTTCTCTTCTCTTCTCTTCTCTTTTCTCTTCTCTTCTCTTCTCCTCATCTCATCTTTTCTTTTTTCATCACAATCACAGAATAGGCTGAGTTGGAAGGGTTTACCAAGGATCACTGAGAATGACTACCTTGTAGTGTTAACTGAGTATTTTCTAAGTCTTTCAGTAATACAAAACAAGATGTTAGTCATTGGCAAGATTCTTAACTACTTCCTACTGACACCTCAAACTATATTAATACATTTATACATACATTGATATGAAGAGGAAAAAATAACAGGCAATTTAAAAAACCAAAACCAAAACAAATCAACACTGGTGATCCAAACAGTTTCTTCTTGAACTCTTTCAGTAAGTTCATGCATCCCTTGAATACTACTACAACTTAATGACCTCTCACTTCTTTTGGGTTTGGTTTTGGTTTTGGAGCAGCAATTAACTAGTTCAGTATTCCATGTGTAGTCTTAAAAAAATTGCTTTTTGGTGTAAAATTGAAAAGAATTTGGGTCTTTCCCCGTCTTGGCCAGTGTGGTGGGTTGGCCTTGACTAAGGGCCAAACTCCTCACCAGCTGCTTGCTCGCTGCCACTCTTCAGTGGGACAAGGGAAGAGAACAGGAAAAAGATTGCTTAATAAATGCTGTCATGGACAAAATGTACTAGATTTGAGGAAAATTAATTTATTACCAATTAAAATTTCTTTAGATAAAGACAAATGAAAAGAACATTAAAGCAATGTCTGCCGTCCCCATTCTCCCAAGATCAGCTTCCCTCAAGACTCCCCTACCTCTCCCTCAACTGAACAGCCTGGAATCAGGTGGGTTGTACACAGCAGTTTCTCTCTCCTGCCCCTTTCTATTTTCACCTGCTCCAGTGGATGCCTCTCCTTCTCCTTCTTCTCTCACCTTCTCTCACTAATTTTTTTTTCCTCCTGTAGCTTCGTTTCTGCGACTGCTGCAAATGAATGTTTTATGTCACTCAAAGAATCACAGGTAAAGATATTGGCAAAATAATAGTATTATTAAAGTGAAAGCATGGCAGAGTTCATTGGCAAGGTTCATTCTTTGACTTACTACATATTTAAGGCCCAGAGAGAAAAATCAGACTAAAATCAAAAATCAATCAATCTAAAATTAAAATCAATGTAAAGGGATCTAAGCAGAAGCTGGAGATGGAAAAAGGATAAGGGTAGGAGAGGGTAAGGATGAAAGGGAATAAGGGAGAATCTCCTTTGAGACAGGAAGTTCAGAATGGACCCGTTTACTAAAATTACTCCTGGAACTGACCAAAAGTTTAAAGGGGGCTTGTTGTGCAGCAGAAGTTCCTGGAAAAACAGTGTCTCCGAAAAGCTCGAGAGCAGCTTAGCCCAGGTGCTGTTCATCAAGGCCAAGGCCTAATGAATTTTTCTGAGGTCACAGTGTAGCCCGAGGGGAAGGGGAGAGTGTTGTTCCAGCACACTTCCCACACTTCCTCCAGCATTTTCTGCTGAATTTTGAATATTTTTTCCCAGAGGTGCTGCCATGGTGGCTGCTGGGCTCAGCTGTTCCCTGTGGTGGGTCTGTTGGAACCAGCTGTCTCAGGATAGGGGAAATTGTGGCTTCTCTTATGGAGGCCACCCCTGCAGCACACCCTGGGCACCTGCACCCAGCACAGTCCAAAAAACTCCACTTCTTCAGAGGCCCTACCTCTTGAAACATATGGTTTTGGAGTTAGTTTGTGCACAGAAAATTGTGTTTCTGTTTAGCATCTCTGCTGAATAAAGGTTATTCCTTCCAAACTGTATTTTATATCCAGTAAGAAAATAAATTACAGGCCGAGAAAATAATCAATAAACTCTTTTCTGTTTGCTGTTGTAAGTTATCATGCTGTTACTTCTCATTATATATAAGGAACATCTGATATTAATCTTTTTGAAATAAACATGTATAATTTAACCGCCTTTCCTGTCTGCAACAAAAATCTAATTTTTTTAATTTCACAGTGATATCTTTCCATGAAGAATAGTGTCCTTTTGGCCTGGTAATTCCCTTAATCTCCATTTTTCATAATAGCAGATGCTGAGAGCTTCCTGACAAGCAGAAGACATAATTAAGGTTACATTTCTTCACCGCTGCCTCTGGTTTTGTTCATCATAGACACCCACATTTTATGTCATTGAACATTTAGTATTATAGTCTTTTCCAATGACATTTGTAGCTAAGCACATTGATATTAAAGGTCAATGTGCCTTTAAGTGGATCAATAAGAACTTGACAGTATAATATATAATCACAATTTCTTATCATATGAGGTTTTGTAGGGTTCGATTATGCTGTCTTCCTCTTTCTCATTCTTGTCCTATACAGTAAAGAGTGACAAAAGCATGAGGAAAACTATTCTCAAAAGTGCAATTCAGAATTATTTTCATTGAGCTCCATGGAATATATACGCTGGACTTTCCTATGATCTATAAGTATGTAGGTATCTGGAATCATAGAGACAAAATAAATGCAATTCCTTTACTAAGGTATCAAAAAATGGCACTATCAGTAATAAAGGAGGAGGAAATAAGGGGAGTTTTCATTAAGTATTACAAGCTTTTTTCTATAAGTGACAATTTTTTCTCTAACCATGTGAGTACTCAAAGTGACTGTGAAACATCCATCTTTAGAGGTACTCAAAACAGGATTCAAAAACACATTGAGGAATCTGATTTAAATTTAAAGTTATATCTGACTTTGAAGTTGACCTTGGTTTGACAAAGGGATTGCTCCAGAGATTTCTGCCCATCTGAATTAATCTGCAAGGCCATGATTCCAACAACTTATATCTTGAACACTGTTGTGTTAAAACATTTATTACCATGAATAGACCTCAGCCTCATTTTCACAGTTTGGTTTTTTTTCTCCCCTATAATGCCTAGGAAAATATTGTCACTACTAACTCTCACTCTACTGTGAGAATAGAGAATGAGCCAACTATCTTAAATATCCTTCTGCTTTTTTTTTTTTGTTTCCAGTCCTGTTTTGGCCTTTTTTTTTTTTTTTTTTTTTATGGTGGAGAGAAGGGAGGATGTTTTATAATTTTCAGGTCACAGATAGATTAAATATTTTTGCCTTCAAAACCCATAAAATACTAGTATATACAGTATATGCTAATCAATATAAAAGACTATTTTTAGTACTTTAAAGATGGAAGTTAATCTGACTCTGTCAGTCTCATTCAAACAACAGAAATTTAAACCAGTGTTTGTGTTGATTTTCAGAAGATAGTTGCTTTTGACACTTATTAAAGGTGCTCCTCTGCTGACCACAGAGTCCTCAGAAACAACTGCAGAATCCAGATCAAATTATTTGTTACTGAGAAAGCCAGCACCCTTCTATTTGTGATTAAGACAATTCTCAAACATCTTGTACCATTGAAAATGTTTTTGAAGGGAATGCATTTACTTGGCAGCTACCAGCTACTGTTGTAATTCTTTTATCAAGACTCCCAGTTGTTTAAGCAGAACTGCTTAAACAAGAATAATAAGTCTTGCACCAATGCATAGACTCACAAAATACAGAATGGTAGTCTTGGGATGACGTGGACAGCCCATAATATGATGGTGATGCATCTTATCCATCAATTATGTGGAGACACAGAATTACAGCAATATGCCATAAATCCTTTTTAACTTTAGATGAAATTCAAAAGCATAACTCCTTGCTAGTGTGTTTCTTGTCATCTGTAATTCACTGATGTGTAAGCGAATGAAGCATTTGTCAGGAGAAAAATTAATTTGACGTCAAAAAGATTACTTCTAAGTAAACATTGCTTTGCTGAATCACAAAGATGATTGATTCTGTGCTATTTATCATCCAATCTTAATTTAATTGACATTTTTTTGTTTATTTTTTATGTTGCTCTCATGCTTGCATCCAGCCATAATTGGTTGCTCTCAAAAGCTAGATTTAGTCTTTCAAGCATTTCAGCATTTGTTTTTACCACTTTTAAGAAATTCCACCTTGTGATTCCCAAGTTTCACTGACATTCAAGAACCTTGTGTTCTTTCTGAATAGTGTGCAGTACTAATGGGAAATTTTGCTAACATTACCCACAGTGTCCCTGCTGTTAGTAGGGTCTATTATGTACTAGCATTTTTTCCAAAACTCTACTGTTGACACTTGGTAGGCCTTCGATTTAAGGCTGTTTGTAAAAGAATTGACAACAGTTCTTGCCAGAAGTTAAGAGATACAAAATAACCTGAGCCTGCTGGTGAAAACAAACTGGTTTAGATTACGGCATTCTTTTAGAGCTACAAGCTTTGCTTGACTGCTGCTTCTCCTAGTCTGCAATAGTAGCCAAAACCAACTAAAAGTGCCTACAGGAATTTTTCTGCCACATCACATTTTGTGAATGATACTATTCTGCCCTCTCATGTGTACAGTCATCAACTAAAGATTTGTAGAAAAACATAAGCCAAAAAGTTCTCACTTTGCAAGGGCTCTATTTTAGAATTCTGTTCAGACAATTATCAAATTAGCACTTTTGCACTGCCTAACTGAATAACCTTGAAAAACAGTTAATGCTTACCACTTTTCCTTTTCTGACTTTCAGTCCTACTTCAATATGATTTAATTTTTAAATAAGATAGGAAGATTGAATACGCTAACCATTCCTTTGGTTTTCTTTTTTATTTTCTGAAATACTGAATAGTAACCATATTATTTTAATCTCCTGGGCAGCAGATAAAGACATTTTTTTTATCTTTAATTCATAATTAAATTCTGCCTTTCTAGAGGTGATCTCTTCCCTGCTTTCAAAGAAACACATCTTCGCACTATTTATTAATATTTAAATGAATTAACAAATCCAAAGTTCCCAATAATTTCATTGTGCAAAGATCTATATCTACCCCAAATTCTTTCAGTCTAGAACTTCTCAGTTGTAAAAATCAAACAGCAGGAATGTATTATAACTTAAACATTGCCTGATGATCCATTGTGTTTAGAGCTAGGATTACTAGTATAAATATTGCTATTTCACTTGTATTAAACTCCTGAAGATGTCATTTAAATGAAGGAAAAGAAACCATATCATATCATATCATGTCATATCAAGGAAAGGGAAAGGAAAGGAAAGGAAAGTAACCTTGAGTTCTGTGCAAAGAAAGGTCTCAGCTGGAGAGCGATTACCAAAATCTAGCCTGAAATAACTGTGAACTATCCATCCCTTTGAAGGAAGAAGAACAAGGGTGAGAAAGATTCAGAGCTGTTGTTTAAGGATTGTGGGGATTTCAGTCCTGATACTTAGACCAGTAAGCCATGCTTCTAGGAGTAAGCATTTAATCCATTTACAACATTTGTTTCTGGATCCAAATTTATCTAGTGCATTAAATAGATAATCCTTCCTTAGTCTGTCAAATTCTTTTCTGGCACGAAAGAGAACAGGAAGTACTGCTAGAAATTTTTAAGTTATTATTTATCAAGATTTCAGAAAGGTTAGCTATTTTTTAAAACATTTTCTGTCAGTGAATTATACTTTATTTGGTTATATGAAATCAGAAGCAGTACCTATAATTTTTACTGAAAGTGTCAAATGAGTTAGGAGCTCTTTCTAGTCTTACATTGCTTTATTGATAATCTTTTTTAAGGATACTTGAAACAGAAGGTAATATAAATTTCATGATTTTCATGTGAAACACATTTAAATACTTCTATGTTATGGAAAAAAATCCTGCTTTTCTTAATTAGCAGGTTTGGTTTTGGCATATTAGATAGCTTTTTTATAAACAATTTTTTCTTAGTTTTAAAACATGTAATTTATGAGGTATAGAATGCAACAATGAAGCATAAGAACATCCAGTAAGGTGATTTTAAGCTTGGCAGTAAAAAAGGCTCCTAGAGATTAGGAAATAACAAGAAAGGAAAAAGCAAAAGTAAAACAAAGGGATAAGGAGTTAGCACAAACATAAACCAACTTCATACAAGAGAGAATTTCTCTTGGTTTTGAAAATATGAGTTTAAAAAATACACCTGTTTAAATAAATGTCACTTTCCACACTGAGTTCACACCCTTGATCTGAAATTTAAGCACAGAAATTAACATATCTATGTAAGATGTACACCTCATGTACACTTTTTTATTTGTAGCCTTTCTCTTTTGCAAGGATTTCTATGCTTATTCCAAGAATTCAACTCCATATGCAGAGTGTTGCAATAAAGCTAATGTACTAAAGTCTAGAACCTGGCATCTGAAAAAGTCCCCTAAAATACACCAGGACAAGTTTAGCAGAAACACTGATCAATACCTTTTTCCCAAGCTTTTGAACCTGTTGTGGAACATGTGGTCTTTATAGAAAACTCCCAATTACTTACTGTGTTGAATTTAATTAAGTCGTTAAAAAATAAGTGTTTATTGTAACACATAATTTACAAAGCTCTGTCATTATTGTCTTAAGAAGATTTCTGTAGGACAAACCAGGTAGGCAAGAGGAGAAATAATCATTAATTTAAAAAAAAAAGTGGATGAGGGAGGAAGCAATGCCCTACTTTCTCATATTACCCTTTGTTATTCTCATCACCTAAAAATTGTCATATTGTTTATACAGAATTAGTCAGCTCACCTTGGCTGAGTAGAGGCAACATGTACTGAGGTCTCATCCAGACTTGCCTGCTATATTTGGAGACAGGCTAGAAAACTGTAAGAAGTGGAAAGGAAGTAAAGAACTTATCAGGGCATGCTGAGGTAGGGAAACTAAATATCTAGTGTTCACAGTTGGTTATTGTCATTTTGGGAAGAGAGGGAGGGAAGGAAGGAAAGAAGGATGGAAGGAAGGAAGGAAGGAAGGAAGGACATGTGTATCCAGTGCAAAGAGGTTTTTAAATTATTTTAATCCCTACACTGAGAAAATGCAGGGCGCAATTTCTTGTGTTTTCTTGGTGGTGAATCTGAAAGATTTGACTTATTACCCATTAGATGTGGGAGGAACAGACAGGGAAATAATTTACTGAGGTAGGGGAGACTGATTGTATGTAATATAATTGAAGTTGCCAGGAGGTGGAGAAGGCTCTTAGGCTCCTGGCAACAAAAAAGGACAGGAACACAGCGAGATTCAAAAATCATTGAGGAATCACCAAGTATCATGAGCACAGTAGTATACAAACAATGTGGAGCAGCTTCTGAGGACTTGAGTGGTTGGAAGTATCTTTATCTCAGTTCTTAACTGTTTCCCTCCACATTCTCCACCTTTTGTGCTAGTAAAGTATAATTAACTTAATCTATTAATAAAGGTTTGGAAGGTTTGGGGCATTGTTAGTTTGGGTTTGTGGTTGATTTTTTAAAGTTTATATAAATTTTGTATTTACTGCTTAATAGAGTTGCCATTTTGAGAACAAAAGGCACTGCGAGTTTCAAGTTAATCTAAGAATGAATGTTTGTCCACTGCATAGCTATCCAGACCTCTAATCTGACCTTAAATCATACGATTAGAAATTTATTCCCATGATATCTTAGGCTTCAGGGCAGAGTCCAAAAAAGAACAATATAGTCCCATCCAAATCCAAACCATAGAAAAGATGTAGTTATGTGAGTGCTTTTATTTTCTCTGGTGAGGCAGATTAAATTTGCAAAGTTCTGTGATCTTATTAAATAATTTAAAAAAAACTTGCCTACAGGGTTTGATACAAGCAACCATTACTATTGTGAATGCAATCTAAGGGATGAATGACTACCATGTAACTGAAGCTTGACACAGTGCATTTTGTCTCTGAAAACAATACAATTACATCATATTAATTTGCACAAGGGAAGACAAAGCAGGATGAGGTTTGTTCTCACCAAAAATGAAGCCCAAAGTTTTATTTTAGGTTCTCTGGACCCTAAAAAATCCTGACAAGATATAAAATAGATTTTTCTATGATAAAGAGAACTTAGAAAAGGGAGTTTCTATTACTAGGAGTTCTGACTACTACAGTCCAGACATTCTGACTAAATTAGTCTTTTTTTTTATTCTCAGGTGAATGACTGGTCTCATTACCATTGTAAAAACCCTTGAGGAAAAACAATATTAACTCTCTTGATGCAGGGATTCTTTCCAGAACTAATTACTTTGCACTGAGTCTGGGGCTTACTTTGTGAACAATAGGCAAAAAATGCTTACTGCTTAAAGCAGTTACACATGGCAAGATTTCATTGTAACCAGAACTTTGACACTTAAACTTGTTTTGAAATGGATATCACAAGATGGCCTAATTTCATGTTAAATGGAGACACTGGCAGCCCTTTTAAATATTTTTGTGATTATTTTGCTATGATCTCTATTTCTGCCTAGCCGATATTAAACTGAGATTGCTGATTGGACCAAAAAAAAAAAAAAAAAAAGGTGTTATGTGTTGCATGAGGCAATTCCCCCTGTATTGACTGTATCATTAGGATTAACATTGACTAATTTGGTAGGAGAAGGAACTCTGTTGATGAATTAGGCAGTAAGCAGCCCCATTTGCCACCTTCTAGTCTTTTTATGACAATGTAACTTGTATAAAGTAGTGAATCAGAGTATCAACAACCTCCTATTGAATTTATCCTAGCAGGGACAGCTTTCACTTGAACCTGTCTGTTCTTGTCAGGAGATAATTTATTTTTGTAATGGAAACTAAGCATCTTCTATACTCTTTGTATGTTAAAGCAGAGCAGATAATGGGATTCCAGACTTTCTCCTCACCTAAATTAGATTTGAGATGGTCACAAGTGGTGGCAGAAAAATTTTGACAACCTAAAAAGAAGTTACCAAGGTAGAGTGAAAACTAATAATTTTAATGGGAAGAGATAACAGCTGACAAAAAATTGGTTGTCCTTGAAGATCAATAAACTGTTGAGTGAAAAAAGAATCCATTTTCACATAATGTGGTCTCTCATGACTGTGTAGCTCTTTGCCCTTGAGTGGCAGACCATATGAAAAGAGTGGCAATTTTTGTGGTGGAGTAAATGGACAAAGGGATAGCTATCCTAATTATGAGCCTCTCTAAAAATAGAATAATATACAGTTATAAAGTAAAAGGAAGTGTGAGAGATGTAGGGAATTCATATACAGAGAATACAGGAGGCCCACCATATGGAGGAATACTAGTAAATGGGCTTTTGCTACCTTCTCTTTGAGATATCATCAGACAGTTTAGAAGTGCTAATCCAGTTTCTCACACAGGTTCCCTTCATGAATAATTTTTCAAATTTTGAAATGGACAAAATACCTAATAATTTCAATAGCTCACTCAGTCTCAAAATTGTAATAGAAACCAAGTAGATATTTATTCAATAAGCAGAATATAGACATTAGGAAACAGAAAAAATAAGAATGAAAGAAAGAAGCAAAAAAAGAGAAAATATAAATTCCTTATGTAGAAATTAATGGTAATTATAAAATATTTTCTGTTTCAACAATATTACATTTCCTCCTCCAAAAATATATAAATATTTGTTTTCTTCTGATATAAGACACTTTACTAGAACCAAGTATATTTCCACTTTAAAAGTGTAATAAAAGTGAGAACAAAGAAATTAATATCTCCAATTAACCCTTGTCATCAGAAAGAGTAGGCAGACACAAGAAAATTAGTCATGAATTCAGATAAAAGATCAACTTTTCATCAGCCTGATATCTGAAAAGTGGCAGTGGGGATATTTATGCCTATGGTTTATCTAAATGAATATAAGCATTTTAAACTAAATTCAGAGTATTTCTTTAAACCTTTATAAGAAAATTGATAAATTAGAACTGTACCTTTTTATTCTTTTAGGTCATCATTGTAACCATGGGTAGTATTGTATGAAGACTTTAAACATGAAACATTCTATCCCATATTTCTATGTGTACATTTTGTTTTAAGGAGAAAAAAATTCTAGAAATCAATGCTCTACCTTTAACAATAAGAATTTCCTCCCATTTGGTTGTTAATAAATGAAATGTTCCTGGATTGTTTCTCAATATTCTCTGTGTATGCTAATCTGCTATAAATTTTCTGAAGAAAAAAGGATTTAATGAAGCAGCCACTATTTACAAGTGGAAAAGACAATAAAAGGATATAATATACCTATAGCTTTAAATGTTAAACAAACAATACATTTCAAGAATACAACACGCAGTTTAACTGTGTATTACTCTGTGAGAGTTGGAAGGAATGAATTTGCAGAAGAGAACACTTATTCTCTCTGTATTCTATATTTGTGGTGGTCCTAGCTTCCCAACAGCCAACATTCATATACCTGTTTACTTGTCAGCCATAGAGCAGGTGGGAAATAGAAGGAAGGCAAAAAGACCTGTGGATCAAGACACTGACAGTTTAACAAGGAAAGAAGAAATTGCTCATGGAAGCAAAGCAGAAAGGGGATTCACTGCTTATCAGCAGGCAGATGTTTAGCCCTTCCTGGAAAGGAGGATCTCAGCACTGGACAGAGTTGCTTGGGAAGAAAATTCCTTAACCACAAAACTCCTCTCTTTGTCCTCCTTTCCCTGAGATTTAATGCTGTGTATATAAAATACTCCTGTGTTGTCCTGCTTGTGCTCCCTCCCTGACTCTTACCCATCTCCAGTCTTTTTTCTGTGGGGAAGGGTGGTGGTGGAGTAGCTTAACCCCAGAAGCCAGCTCAGCCCCCACAGCTGCCCACAGACTTCCCTCAAGTAGGTTGGAGGAGCAAATCAGAAAGGTAAAATGAAGAAAATTAGTGTGTTCAGATAAAGGTAATTCGACAGGTAAAACTTGTGCACACAAACAAAGCAAAATGAGGAATTCATTCACCACTTCCCATGGGCAGACAGATGATCAGTCTGTTTAAGAAAGTCAAGCTCCATCATGCATAATGATTACTCAGAAAGACAAACCACATTGCTTCAAACATCCCCCTCCCCTTACTCTTTTCTACAGATTTTATTTCTGACCATGGCATCATGTGGTATGGAATTTCTCTTCACTCAGTTGGGATCAACTGTCACAACCACATCCTCATCCCTACCTCCTCTTGCTCACCTGCAGTCTACTCACTTGTGGGGCAGTGAGAGAAACAGAAAACACAAAAACACCTTGATGTTTTATATGCATTGTTCAGAATTAAGTAATACACCAAAGTATTATCAGCACTGTTTTTGTTACAAATCCAAACACAGTGCATATCACTTTCTATGAATATTCACTCCACCTCAGACAAAATCCCACCCAAGGGGGCAGCGTGGAGTGAAAACAGAAAATGCCTTAATGATTTGCAAGCAGTCTTCAGAAGTAATGAAAACATAATGCATTACCAACACTGTTTAGTTACAAGCACAAAGCACACCACCATAGTGGCTAATGAGAAGAAACTAACTCCATTCCAGCCAGGTGAAGAAATTTTTTTCATATGAACTTCTAAGATGTCTCTTTATGGTGATATGTTATTCAGCCATCAACTCTTTTACAGAAGAACATTCAATAATCACCCTTGTCACTTTTAAAGAGAAAATGTTTTATATTTTTAGTGGTGATATGAAACAGGAGTTACACACTTCAGAGTTTAAAGCAGTGATAAAACTTTAAATGATCAGGTAGTACTTACTTTTACTTGTGTCCCACTGGTAGACTTTCAGTTGTGCCTCATCTTTGTCCCACAGCCAGGCATGTAAAACTCAGAAAGGAAATTATATTTTTAAGTACATATTTCACTCACAATGGATAAAAATACCAACTTTTGAATTATTTTAATATCTCAGGTATTGTCAGATACTTTAATTCCATTTCTTAATCAGAATACAAAATTATTCTGAAGCAATACTGAAGTCTAATATGAAAGGAAACTAAACCATATCAATAATGAAAGAAGTGTTTGGGGTTAGCATGATCCAGTATTAAACAAGAGATCATGAAAGACCATCAAAGAATTTTAACAGCACAAGATCAACAAGGTTAAAGAATGAATAATCAGCAAGGGACAAAAAAGAAATGGGTGGAATGCAGTCCAGTAAGACAAAATAAAATAAAGATGATAGAGGAGAAAAACGTTGAACAGAACACAAATAAGGATTTATATCAAAAACTTGGAACTTAAGCAAGCTTATGCTCAAATAGTAGCAACTCTGATTTTCTTACCAAAAATTTCAACTCATTTAAGATTGACACACGAAAAGATCAAGAATTAAAAAAGCACAAAAACCAACAAAAACAAAAAAAAAAAAACCACCCTGCAGCATGTCATAGTCAATTGGAAGAGCCTGACCTACATGCTTATCTATTCTTTCCTCAGACAGTAATGCTGTATTCTTAAAGACCATACCACAAATCTAAATATTGCATTGAACAGCAATCATCAATTGAAATTTGGGTGATTCTTTATTTTTTCTTGAAAATATTAATTTCAAGCTGTTGTAATCAACGGAGCAGAATCTCCAAAAATTCTAATAGACAGAGAGAAATAATTCTGGTAAGCAAAACAAGAGAATAAAAGCAATATAGAATTGTAGTTGTCCCTTAGTTATGTTTAAGTGCAACTTCAGTTTTCTGGCTGTGGATCCAGAGAGCTTCAAGTGTAGCTTTCCAAGGAGAAATTAATCTACTTGTCCTTCTTAACCTTAGAAATTGAAAGGCCATTTTGAATTGTTGGGGGTGTGGTTGCTTCTCTTTGTTTGTTTCTTGTGTGGGTTTTTTTTTTTTGGTAAGTAAAAAGGAAACCCTTCCCCCCCTTCCTCCCCACCTCCATTTATATCAGTGTGTTTGTAGCATTGCGTCTTTCATTTCAACAAGAATGATATTTCTTTGTCAGCCAAAGTCAATAGCCAGTCTCTACTCATTGTTATTGCAGTAGGTTATCAGTTTAAAGACAGGACAGGAAGTCTGTGTCATTATCAGGAGGAAATATCTTCTACACTTAGCATGAGGTAGCACCTGTCAGTCTCTCTTACCCAATTAAATTTGCTTTGCTGAAACACAAGGTGAGAATCCCTGATAAATAATCAACACCTTCTCAGAAAATCCTATACATATCCAAGAAATTATACTGGAAAATTTAAAAACAAACAGCCAATTTTGTGATTATATTTCTGAAAATAAAAACACATAATAAAGAACAATGTGATCCTTGGGAAAAAAATCAAAGTAAAATGAAACTGTTTTGAGATTATGTGTTAAAGGTTGAATAAATTTTATTACAGGGAAAAAATATAAATTGAGAAGTAACCACTTACAAAGCATTGATTGAAACCAACATTTCTGCACAACCAGAAATATCTAATAAACCTAAAACATTCCATATTAATTCCTTATGTACCTTATTATTACTCAATTATAACAGTGGAGATTCCCATAATATGGTCTAGAGCTACTTTTCCTGTTTTGTCCATCCATTGTGTGTTCCACCTGGAATACAAAATGACCAATTTTTATTCAGCATATGTAATTATGTTTGGCCCATTGCTTCAAGGTAAACTACTTGTGTAATTGTTTCAAGACAAGCAGGTAATCCCCGGAAGAATAGAAACATCTAATAAACATATTAAAATAATTTTTATTTCCTCACCTTCTGTGAATCACCTTAATTTATAAAAGAAAGCCAGGAATGATGATGAATATTTATAGGATAGTTATTCTAGCTGATTAAATTAGAATGTAACAGTGATCATTATACTATTTAAAGAATAATAAAACTATCCTCCTACTCAGGTTTAGTTTATTACTCATGTCAAGATTTACAGATATTAAATTCAACCTAAAGTTATGTCTCTTCTATATAGAGATACAAATGTCAAAATTTCTCCACCAACAGACTATAAAACTACCTAACCAAAACTGGCAGAACAGCTTCTCACTATAAAATATAGCGTAGTTAATCAAGAAAATAAAGGTCATGTTTAAAGAAACAGAGCAAGCAGCATTAGTGAGGACTTACATCTTTTAGTAAATATAAATTTATCAACTAGGAAAACACAATAAAAGAACTCAACATATTTCTCTCCAATTTCTTTCATTAAGAGCAGCATTCATTTACTGTTTTTTGCAATTTATTTTTAAAAATGAATTGTGACATTATAGGGATAGAATTTTTAGATTTACAGATATTAAAAATTAGCAATATTTAATTAAAATGTTATTCCTCTCCTGTGTCATCTTGTTACAACATTTACATAATCATGAAATGTAGCAGAAATTTCAAGATTCTCAAACCTCTCCTTTGAATAATATGAAGTCATAGGATTATTATGGCAATTGTGACTATACCCCCTTCACATATTATTGGATGTAGAGTAATGAATAGAGGATAATTCAAAATTTTAAAGTGCAGCGTGTTGATGGTGAAAGGTAAATATGTTGTGACAAAATATGCAGAATGGGTCAAATAATCAAAATGACAGATTCCAACCATGGTCATGATATTTGACTCATGCTATAAAGTTCAGCCAGTCACACTTGAGTTCAGCGCTCTTGGAGTAAGATGTGATTTTGCTGAAGCAAAGCACCACAAAGCACCACAGTTAATTCTGTGGTGACAATTTGTCAAACTTCACACTGTACTTCTGGCATTAATTATTGCCGCTATCCCAGACAGAAGATGACTTTATCACCCCAGCTGGTACTGGGCAAGGATTAGATGTGTCACATTCTGAGGTCCCAATTAGTGTGGTTATTAGCAGGCTAACACCTCCAGGCACTGAACTGAGTAATTCAGTATTCTGGAGAGAAGCACAAGATTTCCTGTTGTGGAATCACAGCGCCTTGGACAACACTAACCAGAATTTTTTAATAAAGTTGTATAATTACAATTTGCACTTCAAAGTAATATCCAAAGCTCCCTAGTCCAAAGCCACCATTTCTTTATAAATCTTTCTCCCTTCAGTAGTGAATACTGTGACTTCCAGTTTCAGTGGCACAGCCATGTTATACAGAGTGAGTATCTCATGATTAGATATTACAGAAAAAACATAATTAGGTGTGAAATTTTAATATTGTCAAATACGTTTTTATTGATATATCCCTGGGTACATGAGATATCCTTTAAGAGGCATTCTTCAGGGTGCAAAACTCTTTAATGTTTTTGAAGGTTAAACTCAACCTTCATTCACCAGTCTCACAGTCTAAATGAATCCTTTCTTTGAGTTTCCAAATATTTTGTAAATGGCTTATAAGTTGAAGAAAATTAAAGAAAAAGAAATTAAATTGAAGAAATTAAAGAGAAACCCCCTGATTCCACATGGTGTTTTCAAAAATGTGGGGCACCTTATCTAGTTCACAGAATCATAGAATCAATAAGGGTAGAAAAGACTGTCAAGATCACCAAGCTTAGTCATCAACCTTGCACTGCTACCATATTCATCTTTAAACTCCTGAAGTGCCATATCCACAGGCTCTTTGAACACTTCCAGGGATGGTGACTACCATGCACAGTCTGTTCCAATGCTTTCCATTATTTTATTTTTCCTCTTAATATCCAACCTAAACTTTCCCTGGCACAAGTTGGGGCCATTTCCTCTCATCTTCTCACTTCCCACTTAGGACAAGAACTGACTCCCGGAAGTCTACAACCTCCCTCTAGGTACTTGTGGAGGGTGATAAGGTCCCCTCTAAGCCTCCTTTTCTACAGGTTAAACAACCCAAGCTCTCTCAAGCACACTTCAGAGGACTTGTTCTCCAGAACCTTCCCCAGCTCCATTGCCCTTTTCTGGACTTTCTCCAGGACTGCAGTATACTTCTTCTAGGTGAGGGGCCCAGAACTGGTCACAGCACTCAAGGAGGGACCTCACCAGATCCAAGCACAGGGGGACAATCCCTGCCCTGGTCCTGCTGGTCCCACTATTGCTGATACAGGCCAGGATGCCACTGGCCTTCTTGGCCACATGGGCACACTGCTGTTTTCCAGTATGAATTTCTTTGGCATGTTGTGATTCAAAAATACAATTTTTCCACTCTTGGCCCTTGGGGTCTGTAGTCTTTCTAAAATGAGTTTATGAAAACCACACATTTTTTCTCATACATGCATTACATAAAAGTTTATAACTAATTATTAATGTTACACAACAAAAACAAAAAACCCAATTAAAATAATCTTTAGACTAATTTTGAAATAACATAATTATTTTACTCTTTACAGCAGTGTTTATTTTCACTTATTAGGTAGTTTTTGTATTTGATCACCAGCTAAGAAATCTGAGATTACCTACCTATAAAAGCAAAAGAACCAGAAAACCCAATATTTCACTAGGATTTTGTAGGAAACTTTTTTTTAAGTGTGTTTTTAAGTGCTATTGTTTGTACGTTTAATTTTTTTTTTTTTTTTTTTTTTTTTTCTTACATTTCAAAGATTAACAATATACTGAGAATTTGCAAAATTAATTTTTCAATAAACAAAAGTAATTAAGATTATGTGGATCACCAAAAGCCAAATGCTTCCAATTATCATAAGATATACTTTCTGATGACAGACTAGGTCATATAAACATATACTTTCTGATACTGCTTTTTTTCATTCTCAATAGGGTTAGAATTTTCTTTTTTTTCTTTTTTTCTTTTTTTTTTTTTTTTTTGTTAACAGCATGTTTATTTTAAACCTTTTTTTATCTAGGAAGAGGAAAGGACAATAATATATTTTTAATGGTCTTCAGGAAAGTAAACCCATTGCTCATGGGAGCTGTCTCCTTTTACAGAACTGCTGACAAAATAGATTCCACCTGTGCTATACTCAAAATAAGAGAATTTTGAGTCAGGAACATCATCCTGAATGTCCTAAGCCTTAGCTCCTTGTCATGTCATGCCATCTGAGCAGACATCATCAGGTGAGATTCTGATGGCTAGAAGTTAATCTGTGGAGCCATTTTACAGTGAGACTACATAATCCTGGAACCTACTGATGTGAACGAAGATATGCTTGGATATCCCAAACCTCAAACAGCATCAGTTCTGGGCATTCTGTATTGTACCATGTGCAATTGAAGGTTTCTGTGTTCAGTACTCCTCTTTTCTGTTGTTGGATTTTCAAGCAACTCATATACCCAGTAACATTAGTTAGTCCCTAAAAATTATGCATCCAGCAGCTCCCTCTTGATCTCCTGGACTGAGATGTGTGACACTGCCAAACGTTCCTTGGTCCACTGTTTTCTCCTTCAGCCTTTGCTGCCTTGTTCAAGCAAGGCAGATGTCCCCAGACAAATGATAGATACCTAAAAGTGTTGCCTTAGGATCCTCAGGATGATCTTCTTTAATCTGCTGAGGAAAAGCATAGAACATCAAGATTTTTCATTTTAGCCTTTTTCTGGCTCTTGAAAATTGCTAAATCTCGGTTCTCAAAACAGAGCTTTTGAGGGGTTTACTCTGATCCTCCTGCTTGGGCAGTATTATTCAGCTCCTACTAACTTGCCTGGCAGGAAGGACACTACTTGGCTAGTCCTTCATGAAAATCCCCATATTCAATACCTGCTTTCCTTTCTTAGAGCTTACAGATGTGCTTTCAATCCCTGGATTTAAAGAATTGCTCCATTTTGGCACATAGTTTAGGCTTCATATGCCTATTACAGTATATAGAGCTAAAAAACAGCTGGTGCTTCACTGCACACCTTAGTTTTAGGTAATAAACAAATGCAGTTTCCTAAAACCGTGGGGAGCTGCTGTTCATTTCAGTTCACAGTCAGTGTACTATAGGCCAGAAACAAAAAGATCTATAATTTAAATGTAAATAAATGAAATAATAATAAAAAAGTTACTCTAATACCATACAGAATAAAGATGACTGTGATGCATTTTGAATGAATGAGGACTGATTAACACTGCATAAACATAAGCATAAAAATCATAGTAACATTTAATCATTGTTCCCATTATCCTATGTTTTTCATGCTATTCCTCTAAGTGTATAGAGTACTTCAATGTTGGTATCATTGAAATGATCAGTTTTCCAAATTTAAGTCATTGCTATATGTCACCAGCCCAGAATAGCTTACATGAACTTTCATATATTTCTTGGTGGATATCAGTAAGTAATTTGTAGAAAAATTTGTTTGTCTAATGGAAGTTATTTACTTTGTAATGTGGATTTATCCTGCTGGATCTTACATGATAAGGAAAAAAACACAGGAATTTTTATTTCACAAGAGCTCAAGTTGTAAAATCAGTGACAAAAAATAATTCATTAATTATTAATAGGAGTAAATTTTCTCTTCTCTGTCTATATTACATATATAAAGAAAAAATTAAAGAAGAAGAAGGAAGTATTTTGCAGGATAGAGAAGGCTAAAACTATTTTTTTTGGAGATCATTTAGATGGTGTGAATATCAAGATAAAATTATGACCTCAGTAAAACTGATATGTGCTTTGCCATTGACTTCAGTATAACTGAGATTTAGCCTACAGAATAAAAGAATAAATGAAAGATTTTATTTGGAAGCTGAAATATGATCCACTTTTAAAGATTATTAAAAATATATAGAATGCATAATACAGTCCAACCAATTATTCGTCAACAGTTTTCATTTTAGTCCCTGTAGCAAAAACATGAAGGAAGGTCTCCAAAGTATCACATTTCTGAAGAAGCAAAATTAATCACTGCAGTACCCATGCTAAGGAATGAACCTGCTCACAGGAAATGATAAGAAAATAATTTAGGGTTTGAATTTCAGTTGGGAGATGGGGACGTGCAAAAGAATTGCATAGCAACATACAAGTTTTCAAACAATATATATAGAGGCCTGTCCCCAAAAAAGGAGTAAAACATAGCTAAGATTCAAAGTAGAAAATTTTAATTGTTGAATAAAAAAGATGGACTGAAATAAACTTTCCTTCTGTGTGATTTCTGGGTCAGGAAAATGTAGGAGGGCTCTTTTTTTTCTTATAATGCCATTATTGGAGCTCTTTTCCTCTCCCTAAGAGGAAAATATCTTTATTGGTTCTACCCTGCAGCATTAGAATATGTCTAATTCCAGAATTAGATAACAAGAATCATTATTATTCAGGAGTTATCAAGCTCTCCACAGAAGGCAGAGTTTTTCTGATGTTGTATCAGCATATAGCAACCTCATGTGAGATTGCTTAGTCAACAGCACTTCCCAATCATTGGAGCACAGACACAGACTTGGAGAAGTCAAGTCTTATGTTTGCGCTGCATGTTCAGATCTTGTTCTCAAACCTTTAAATCTCTTTAAATGCAGTTTTCTCCTCCTGTCAATGTTCTATGAACTATTATTTTATTTTCTGAGCAGCAGGGATGGACAAGCACGGTATTATGAGGAATTTTAGAAGGCAAACTTAATTTTTTTGGTCAATATATTGCTAGCTGTCCACTAAGTGCCTTTGTTAATTTCAAATTAAATCTGGAATGTGTATAGCTCTGTTTTCTTAGCCCTTTATGAAACTGAAATTTATATGTTTGAAAATACATATAGAAAATGCTTGAGTTCAAGGTAGTAGCGA
This sequence comes from Onychostruthus taczanowskii, assembly GCF_017590055.1. NCBI lineage: Eukaryota > Metazoa > Chordata > Aves > Passeriformes > Passeridae > Onychostruthus > Onychostruthus taczanowskii. Next base: position 2,224,819 of record NW_024501459.1, read on the forward strand.
GTTTGGGTATAGCATAAATAGATTTTTAGGGCATCTGTGTTTTTGCAGAGCCATCTCCTAATTTCTGAACACATCAGCATTACTGTGTAGCTATAAATAGAGTAGGCCATAGGCTGTCAGAGAATTGCAGAGAAGATTCAGGGACTGTAGGAAGCCCATCCAGATTGCCCCTCAGCCTGCCAGTAAAGGCTTCCAGCTGAGGAACTCTAATTGACCGGCTGAGCAGTTCTAGTCTGGAAATAAAATTGAATGTATTAGCTTAAGTTACCAAAGATGAAGGACCTAGGAATGCTAAAGCGGTGACTCCTAGGAGATGGTTTTCACTTTCCAAGTAGGTGCTAGGAGTCTACCTAAAGGGGCTCTACTTCATTGACATACACAGATTTGGGGGAAAAAGTACTATCGGTAAACCAAGATATAAATATTAGACAATTGGAAAATGGTACATAGCTACAGTTTTCAAACTATTTTGAAGGCTTCGTAATTATGCTTAGTAAATATGCTTTCTTCAATTAATTCCCGGTGTTCTTTGAATTTGTTTAAATCAGCTTTCTGGAGAAGGCAGCTAGGTAAATTAGCAAATAGTAGAGGGTTGGGGTGCGGAATGTACCTTCAAAGAAAAATAACACAGAGTTCCAGGGTGGAAGCTGCACTCATTTTTATCAGGATGTCAGCCACTCTTTTCCATGTGCTTTAAATAGATAAGTCATTTCCCCAAATGAAGAAGGAAGTATTCCTTTTAAATAATTACCTTTCTATAAAGGTGTTTACATGGCACGACAGTTGTATTTTCTACTGTAGCAAACTTTGTGTAAAATACTCATGTAGGTAATTTCAGTTCATGCAGCTGAAGCTCTGTGCTGAAAGGAATAATTTGAACACTTACTAAGGTAGGAGAGAGGGAGAGAGTGTGCACATATCTTCCAGAATCCTAAAAAACCTTAATGTACATAAGAACAGGAAATACTTCCTTCTCACTCTTCCTTTTCATGGCACTACCTTTTCCAACACTTTTGTGACGCTTTATGCATGGAAAATTTGAAATGTTAGATGAGATGGCACAATATAGAGTTAGCAGCCTTTCAGTCTTCATTACTTTTAAACAAGATTTTGTAGTTTTGTCTGAAAAGCATGTTATTTTCTGTGTTTTTTTTTTTCCTGAGGGAAGATAAAAATGCATCTAATATAATGATCATATGAAAACTGAAACCTGGTTTCTAGCTTTAAGGCTAAATTGGGGAAGACTTCAGGAAGAAAAAAATCCTTCAGGCCTGCATTGATTTCTAGCACCTTTACCCTCAATTCTAATACATGACGACTTACATTCTTAAAGTACTTTAAGGTTTTGTATACAATCCCCAACAGGTTTCAGAAATTCAAAGACACAAAGGAAAATAAACCAAAAAAAAAATGTATACAACATATTCCCTAAGTGTTTCTACTTAAACACTTTGTTGAAAGAACTCTGAATAACCTGAAAAAAACCCCTGAAGATTTTATTATTTAAATTTCAATTCAAATTCTGCTCATTATAGCTAAAAAAAAAGTAACAAAATAAATTTCCTTTGTGTTTTTTAATCATCCCTTAGGTTTTTATTAATGCCCTAGAAAAGATAAATTCACTTTCATTTGTTGCATCTACAAAGAAAGGAAGTAGAAGAGCAAGGTAAACAAAAGAATAGAAAAAAACCCTTCTGAAAATATAAAGAAAAAGGAAATTGATCAAACTAAACCAGCAACAGTTCCCTACTGAAGGGGTTTGGGGGTTTTGTCTGTTTGGTTTTTAAGGTTTTGTGGGATTTTTTTAAGTATTAGCATTTGAAGTCAATGGAGAATTTCATTTAAGCCTCTCAATTACTCTTTTAGAACAATAATTGAACATGACATCAATGACAGTATGAACTTATTTATACTCCTCTGGGATAATTTTAACCAGAAAGTGCTGCATAATATTCTAGCTTTTAGTTTGTAGAAAATGGTAATTTTCCTGTCAGGCACATGGTGTTCTGCAAGGGGGCACAGGGAAAGGAGTGCAGGGTGTTGTGCGGGGATATTTGGAATCTCAGTGGGGGAGAACTGACAACAAATGACATAAAGATAGAATAAAAATAGGAATATAGACAGGAAGGAAATCATGCCTGCCTCTGTCAATGATACGAACCCAGCTTTTGTGCAGCATTGAACAGGTCTGATGGACTTCCCCATGGCAGGCTGCACAGATCCCATCCATGCAGAGGTTCAGACTCCTTCCCATACCTCCGCATATCATCTTGGATAAAACTCAAAACTATCTGTCTTCTTTTAACAGGCTGGAATGCTGCCTCTGTCTTAACATCCAGCAGAGTGCCGTGCAGGATGAAACCAGGCACATCCTTACAGGAGCTGCTCATGCCAGCACGTGAGTATTTTAGCCCCAGTAGAGCAGGCATGTCTGGCCCAGGGTCACCAACTCCTTGAATTCAATGACTTCTCAAAGGCTTCCCGTACATAGCATTGAAACATTGCTTATTTCAAAAGCTGTTGCAAACCCAGAGGCTCAGGTAATCTGCGTTGTCCATAGAGCAACTCTACATTAATTTGAAGGATACAGTTGTCTCATCAGCAGTAGCAGGTATAAAAAAATAAGCAAGCCAAACTATAATTTCAAGGTAAAAATGCAATGCACATTTACAGGGAAAGAAAACCTTCAAGAGAAAACAGGCAGACAATATTTAGTAGGTATATAAATACAGAAGAGAACCTATAATGACTCTGAAAAAATGAATGCTGTGTTAAAATGCATAAAAATCCAGAACATTTTTCATAAAGAATTTGAATTCAAACAGTACTGCCTGATGAAAGCTTCAGCAATGTCTGAAAAAACTTCAGATAAAATTTCAATCAGCAAGGCAACAGCTTGAATTCATGCTGCAAGTTTTAGGAGATTAGAAGTATTTATTTTTTCATTCTTTTTTTCCTTCTCTTGTACACTGACTCAAATGCTGTCTGTACAAAGAAAAGTGCATTTGTCTTTCTACCCACCTGGTTTGTATAAGTGGTCATTTTCCTATTTGCTAAATGTGCTGCAATGACATAAACAGGACTGAACAAGAAAAAGATATTCTTTCAAGGTTTTTGAGTAAAACTTTCTGTCTTTGCACATTGCATCATTTTACATCAACTTAAAAAGTGCTTTTCTGAAGAAAGCTTTGGAGGAACTTTTGAAGTTTTGTGGAGGAATCACAGCTATTGGTCTGGAGCTTGTGTATCCTACCAATTTATTTTTTTCCTTTTCCTACCTCTATGATAGGTAAAAAATCAAGATTTTTTTCACTTTGGATTTTAAAAGATTCATATAGTGCATCTGATTTTAATACCTTGATTTTGTATTCTATCACTGACAGCATTTATACAAGAAAGACATTTAGAACAGTTACATTTTTCAATTTTAGTTGCACATGGAATTCCAGTACAGACAGAACCATTTACATTAAAAAAGCAAGCCAAAGCAAAGCAAACCGAACACTTTACTAACACTCTACTTTTTTTGGGGATTTTGATAAAACACTCTGATGTTTTATCAAACACAATGCTAGAACATTTGTTTTCTTTCAGTATACTTTCAATAAATCACAAATAAATAAATATTCAGACATCCTTCATAAAATATCTGTGAGCATTTATCAGGTTGTTAAAACATATATTTATTCCTCAAAATTAATGAATTAAAATGTCATAAGGGTCTCATTATGAGGGTCATGATTACCCAAATACTTAAAATGCCTCATTCTATTTTCATCTTCTTAAAAGAAATATATCTGAATAGATCATATGGGGGGTATAGTGCCAATTTAGCAGACAATAAGATATTTAGTAACAGTGGTCAATGTCTAATAGTACATTACTATGTTAAAACAAAATTATCTTTAATATACAACTGATGTTGTTACGTCTTGGTTCTGACCTTCAGTGAATGTTGGGGACATATCTTAAAATGCTTTAAATGGTTTATTACACTATGTCTTGCTTTCTCATTGTCTTGTAATGAATTTAAATTTAATTATGTCTAACATGTCATTTGTTTATGCCAAATAATAGAGTGATGCTTTGAGTCTGCACACCATGTTTCAGCTTGCACATATCTAATAGAGAGAAAAAACCAGAAAAACAAATGAGGCTCAAAATTAAATAAATTAGTCAACTTCATTAACATAACTCATCTGGGAATTATCAAGATGTTACACCCAGTTGAGGTCAACACATCTTAAACTACTTGTAATCTACTCCTCTTGTAAAAGACACAATTTATCACTTTAGAAATAATGTTTAGGACATCATGTCCTTATTTTAAATAAAGTCTAAAGAGTTAAAAAAACCCAAGTTTTCCCAACACAGTGACAGATTTTAGGAGATTGAACTCTATTCATAGCACCTTTATGTTATTCCATTTCCAAACTGAATTTTTCTGTGGTGGCACAACATCCCTAACCTGTCAGCCAGCAGAAACGGCTTGGTTCGACTGTCTTGCTCAACAGAGATAAAAATGCATGTGCTCAACACCCCTGTTTAACCAAATGAGTCTTGCATATTTTAAGTTACTATGTTCTAATATACCCTTATCTGCATGCAGATATCACTAGAAACCCATGAAGAAACAAGGTCTCTTCTGTTCAGCACATCCACCTGGGATCAGACCACATAAATCAGGTGCTCCCTTCTGTAGAGTCATTTGCTCTTTCAATAGCATTTTGGACATCAGATGCTTAACCAGGTGAACACTCGACTCAAGATTCTTTCTCTTAGGAAGTTTAATGAAGTGGGGAGAAATAATTATAAGCAAAAACTCCACACATTCATAAGCAAATAAACCCTGTATGTGGTTCAAAACATGCTAAAATTCTTAGCAAGCAGCATAAAGACAGGTACTAAAGCAGTAATATTTCCTCTCTGCCATTTCCTCATTAGCAATGGGAATTTGGGACACAAGCTCAGAACTCTGATTTAGAAACCTTGTGTCTGCATTTGGAATTGCAAGTTTTGCTAACAGTACTTGTACCCTTCAATCCTTTGTCACTGCTGCCTTTTTTTTTTAAGACATGAACATTCCCAAACAACACTCTGCAGGCTGATTCTTGTATCCATGAACAACAGTTTAATTAATAACTATTTGCTCTGATTGCATAATTTAAGACTAATTTAAAATCTTCTCTCTGGGATTTAATGGCTTTCAAAAGCCATTTTCTGATGAATATGCACTAAACTTATTTTTGTTTTTAACAAAATGGGTACACAAAGACACTTCACAAATCAGCAGCATTTGTAAATTGATTCCACAAAGCATTAAACAAAGAAAAGAAACAGTTTTGTAATCTTCCTGGATTTGTCTAGCAATTTAACATTTTCCAGCGAAGGTCAAAATTACATATAAATTATATCTATAATGTTTTAGGAGGTTTTATTTTCTCATTTCTGAATACCCCGTTATCCATTTACATGCAACTAAAGTGAACTGTAGACACCTGGCAGTAGTTTTCATATAGCTACCCAGCCTTTTAGGAATCATACTCAAGTGCTTTGAGTAGTAATTAATTTCTCTATGCTTCCATATGCTTAATGAGTAAATATTTTGTTCAATAAAGTCTGCATGAGAAATGTACCAATGCATCATAGACATTTCCAAAAAGATCTGGGAATTTTGTTTAGTTTCAAAATTCAGAATTAGAATTTGGATATTATTGAATAAGAGTTATAGTGTAGTATTCAGTCAAATGTGAGAATTTTTCAAAACAATATTTCAGGTAAAAGCAATATAAAATTAATTTTAACTGTAAAAAAATAATTAAAATATGTTAAAATTGTAAACATTTTTCTTTTAGTACATGCAGTAACCTTTCTACTATACTTTGAGTTACAGGTATATATATTTCTGTAGAACACTTCAAATAGTATTCAATTGATGATATTTTTCAACAGATAAAACTCGAATTATTCAGACAAGTGTCCAAACAGGGAGATACTAAAAAGTAGTTGCAATGCAATATTAAATTATATTAATATACTGTAATGATAAATGCAATAAATGTAATAAAATTGACTCTCTTTTCTAATAATTTTTCATGCAAACATAACGGTATCATAGTGTTATCTGGATTGATTTATTATAATTAAATTCTAGAGGAGCTATGCTTGAATCCTAAGAAGAAATAAAACTTTTCTCTAATGAAGTGTAATATTTTTTGCAGGTTTCCTTAGCAAGGAATTTTTGAGAATTAGGGAAGCTGGGTGCTGCCTGTGAGAAAAGGAGTTCAGTGAAACTCACTCACTTTGTCGCAGCCGGAGTATCCAGATGAATCAGCTGCAGCTCTGATGCTGACACTTACCTTTTGCTCTTTCTCTGAAGTCAGTGGCAGAAGGAACAGAACTCCCATAACAGGATCTTGCCCCAGACAGCCTGAAATGCAATTGGATTTGGAATCAGGCAGCCTAAAAAATTAAACTTGGAAAATGGTGAAGTGGGAGCCTCTTAAAACAGACATTGGAAACTGAAGGGGAGGTAAGGGGGATTGTCAGGAACAACCTCTGAGATGGCAGTGGAAGATCCTCCTCAATATTTCTGTCAGTTTCCTAGGGCATGGCATTGCTCAGTGATGCCATGCAAAGTTATTATTAGGTTCTAGGGATTTATATTTTCAAAGATTTCAGAAAAAAGCTATCAAGTGAATCAATGAATTACAGGGTAGAAGAATAAAACACAAATCATTACTTTCTCTCCCCCACCATGTCCTATACAGTTCAAATATGGTCCAATCCATTGCTGCATCTTGGGCAGCCTGATAATGACACTCATGATCTCTCTAAAATATCCTTCCTCCCTACTCTTCATTCCTTTGTGGTATTTCTCTATGTGCAAATTCTTCAAATGAAAGTCCACTTTTTTAGTTTTAAATGCAATGCTTTGTATGCTACAAATATATATACACATATACATAGATATACAGCATGTATGTGTGCTCAAGGGGATGGACTATTGCTAAACTTCCTCGAGACCATTATTTATAAATAATATCAGATTATCAAATAAGCAGCTGTACTTGCTCACCTTAAAATAATAATAAATTAATTATTAATTTAATAATTAATTAAACAATAATAAATTAGTACTAGCAAGTATTAATAAGAAACAAAAGTGTACTGTCACAAGCAATCAAAAATCAAAGAAGAGATCACAAGTAGTTATTTAAATTACTTACTGAAAGATCTTTTTTTTCCTTCAGTGAGCTGATTTAGTATCTTCATCCTGAAATTGCAGTAGTTGGAGTTGTGGATCTTGTGTACGTCTCATGCTCTTGGTGAAATATTTTTGCTTTAAAGGCCTAGGATTTAGATCAGTTTCATATTTCACTCCAAATCCTTCTATTTCCTCCTAAATAGGAAACCACCCTCTTCATCAGAATGCAAGTTGCTCCTCTTTGGTGACTAGCTGGCATCATTTAATGAAAAAATGTATATTTGGAGTGAATGCTGCCCATTCTCCATACACATACTGCTCAGATGCACACTAGGGAGTCTGTAGACTGCATAGTGCTGTAGCGAACTAAAGAAAAAGGTCAAAAACATTAAAAAATTATTAATTTTCTTGGTCTCAATTTACATATTTAAAGATGCCAGCTCTCCAAGTCATGGATGAATGCTGACGAAATGTGCTCTGAGTGCCTGGTGAAGGATTTTGCATCTTTGCAGACTGGTATTTTTAAAAGCTATAAGCCCAAGCTTATATTAGCCCAAGCTCTGATACCAAGCTTATAGAGACTAATCAAGTTTTTTTGCCTTCCTTAGAATCTTTCAAAGTTGCCAATGCAGTTTCATTGGTGCAGTGCTCAGAAAGGTGAGCAAAGCTCCAGGTAATTGTAGTAAATACTTTAAAATAAGATAGAGGAGTCTGACATGTGTGAAAATATTTTTGTTAAAGTGGAATCATTCTTTCACTCCAAATAATTTTTTGAAAACACTTCCTCTCTTAATAACCTCTATTAACTTATGTTGCTGATTTCATTTTCTGAATGGGTCTGAGAATTTGCTTTTGTTTATTTCATTATATTGACAATAATACTTGAATATACCTTATCTTCCCAAAGCAGAGTGTCTTTATGTGCATATGCTCATAATTAATATTTTCATAATTATATTTAAGGCAAATGTCTGTATTCAAATCAACTCACTTATTCCTACAGAGTATTCATTTGTATGTACTACTCCATACTACTTTAAAGGAGTAATGCCATGTTAGGTTCCCTATTGTAAGGTGTGATAATCCAAATTCAGATTCTTTCAAGTGTGCACGAAATGTGAACTCTGAAAAAATTACTTCAAATGTTAAACGCATTATACAGAAGAAGCTAAATTTAACCTATGTATGCAATTCCAGGATCAATATAACAATAAAGACATTTAGGTTAGATAAACATAACAAATATATGTTTGAAGCATTTTTTTTCCATTTCAGAGCTTTCTGATGACTGAATCTATTTTTGTCTTTGGTCACAGCTGAAATCCTTCTAAAACTCATTTCAGGAGGCAAGAGGTTTTTCTGAAATTTGTCTCTGATTTTATAAAATTTGGTAAAATAACATTTTGTGAAATTATTCTTGATCATGTGAGAACAAATCTGCCATTTTAAATAACTGATCTGGAAATAAGATGGGCCTACTTGCACCTCTGATTTCTTTGTTCAAGAAAAGTAGCATGCTAACTTGTGCTTTTTATTTAATCTCTCAATGAATATAAAGAGAAGGAAAAATTAGATAAAGATCATTCCAATTAGAATATTATTACTGGAAGGAAAAATTATCTATTATTAGTTTTAACAAGTCAGTGGAGAAATTCTATTTCTTCTTTGTACCTCACTATAACAGTATTTTAGAGAAGGATTCTTTTGCTTCTTTAAAAGCTTAAATAAAATAATAATATCAGCAGCAGTGACACAATTTTTTTAGTAATTAAATTATGCAAATAGGGTCTTATTGTGCATTTGGGGTTTCTGTTGCTTGGTGTTTCTTTTGGGGGGGGGGGAGATTGGTTAATTTTTTTGTGTTTTTTTCTTCCTTTCACAGTCATATATGTATAAAATTATTGCTGTTTTATCATTGCAGATGAACAGGGCTTGCTACAAAGGATGGGCCAAAATGAAGCTGGGATCAGCTGCCAATATTAAATTTGTTGTCAGTCAGTTTATGAAGCTTTTCTTTCTGGCTACATTTTTGTTATTTTGCGTACAGATTACCAGGTGCAGTCAGTTAAAAAAAAAAAAAAAGAGATAATTTTCTGAAGCAGTCATGGGAAAGGAAGGCAAATTAAGAATTCAGCTTTTCTAAGCCAGAAATGAAAAATTGTTCAGTTACATTGTATTCCTGTGCATACTCTGTGGACTAAAGCATGTACAAATAAATACATGGGAACTTCATGAGTACATGAAGTAGATCATAAACGTGAGCCTACAACTTGTATTCCACCACTGTTTAAACACAGTAATAGGACAGACATAAAATTCACATATCTGGGTTATGACTTTGTTACATCTACTTCTATTTCCACTAGTAGTCTGAAGGTGCTGCTGAAAGGGCAAGCAATTCTATTAGTGTTAAATGATGCATTTTGTAAATTTCTCTTTGTGAATCTTACTGTGAACAAGATTAATTTTTTTTCCATGTTTTTAAGGAAAACCTTGATTCATGTAAAATAGAATACAAGTATTCTGACAATAAGTAGAAATTGCTGTGACTTACTTTCTGCTGAATCTTTAAATATCCTTTAATAATCTCTTGTACTACATGCCTTCATTTTGAAACTCTTGAGTTTTTGCCTTGAGTGAGCTGCATTTCAAACTTTTTTTTGCTTACTCTTCTCTTTATGAGAAATAGGTCAAGTGCAGAAATTCGCTAATATGGGAACTGAATCTGCTTGCTTTGTTTTCATATTCCATCTGGATTCACTTACCCAGAATATACTACCAAGTCTGACTGGTATAAATGATCCAGTAAGAAATAGTATCAAAGGAAACAAATGTAATCTCAACTTCTTGTCTTCCTTAATGATGGTCTTTGTGATGTCATCAATGTTATCATCGTCTAGCCCTTTTCTAATTTTTATGACACCAATTCTAATTTGGGAAATTTTCCTTCAAACCATTATCTTACCTCAACAAACTTTGGATATTTTATATTTGTAAACTTTTTTATATTTGTAGACTCCTAAAGGGTTCTACATATAATTCAGTCAAGTGACATTGATATTGAACAGCAATGCAGAAGTACCCAAGCTACAGCTAAAGTGGTTTGGTAAGTGCTTATAACAGAGTGTAGCACTGGGGAATGTGCCAGAACACATTGGGAAAGAATATAGCTTATAGGATTCTGTGTCCAGGCCAATAAACGCTGCACAGCAGTGTTTCATTGCATTTTCCTGAATTTTAATTTCTGAATATATCCATCATGGAGCCAATTGTTCTGCTGGTACAGACACTAACTAAATTATCTGATAATAAATCAAATGGCAGATTAGTTTGGAATAACTCCAATCTTTTTTTTTTTTTTTTTTTTTTTTTTTTTTTTTTTTTTTTTTTTTTATGTTTTGCAGAGGGACTGCACTTCTTGAAAGAGCTAACCATCATAAAACATATGGTCAGATTCTATTATGAAGGTCCAGAGTCCAATAATATTATGCTCACTATGCTTCACTCTCCTTAGCATCTGACTGATTTCAGTGTGAATAAAAAGATTTAAAAGTGGCCTATTTATTCCCAGATTTAAAGATGGCACCAATCAATAATCCTTCTCATGCACTTTTAATGCAACAGGTACATATTTTAAACTCCAGCTATATACTTGTACAGTAATTATTTCTAACATGAATGACAACTACAGCCAGAAAAAAAAATATTTCAGAAACAAGTTCCAACCTTAACTGCCAACATTTTTGTCATTAACCAAAATTTACAGTGTTGAGAGTAAAGTTGAAGTAGACTAGCAATTATTTTAAATGATAGTAAAGTAAGTCATGCTGGCTGTAAAATATCATTTTAAACTTTCAGTTTTTAAGTTACTTTTTGAAAGTAAGAAAGGTGTGGCTTCAAAAGAGTGACCTACACAGGAAAAGAAATAGAAATAATTCCCCACATTTGAATTCTATTGAGCTTCTAAGTGAGTATAAATGAATGGTAGCAAAGGTACCTTAATAGGCAATGAGAGGAGAAATGACAATGGTTTTTCCCTATTGAAAAACTTGCTGGCAAGTCTCTTCTGTTTATTCTCCTACCTACAGATACTGTGAGGTTTATAAAATAATTTTTCTGCACATTTTTGTAAGAATAGATTAGTTTCTGTCTAGATTGTTTTAGTACAGTAGCTTATATCATAGACAAGCTTTTACTCAAGCAGATTTTTCGGGTGATACAACTTAGCTGAATTAACAGGAAAAGCTATTGTATTAAAAGTATTTTGCTCCTATCACATTGAATTTCACATAAGGCATTAAAATACAGAACTGACAATAGTGAAGGTATTTTTGATGCAAGTGTTGGTGAAGGCAGTGATAAGAAAAATAATGATTTCCTGTTTTTTTTGGCAATACAATATTTAAATAAACACTTTTTTTTGGACCTGGGAGAACTAGAGAATAACAGCTGAATGTCAACAGGCTAGTAATGATTAAGAATACTGAGATAGAAAGGCAACAGATGGATATCACCAAAAACATTCCATATGAAAGTTCTGTAACTCAGAGATTTTTTTATTCAAATAATCAACAAATATACCTGAATTTCTAACTAATTAAAAAGTCATTGCATTCCTATAACTCACCTCCTTACCCAAAGTTAAGGAAATTAATTTTAAGAGTTACTTAAAATTTTGGTCAGAAGGAAATATATGAAGTAATATTTGACTTCTCAATTAAATGGTGATGGAAAGGGGCTACGAGAACAAACTTCTGAAATTTTTATGTTTACCTAAATTTAATTTAATTTAGGTGAATTAATTTACCTATTTTTTTTAGTTTAATTAGTTCTTTCAGATTTTTTTCAGTTAATTTAGGGAAGTACTGTTATTTGTGTTTGACCTCTAAATGAGTACAAAACATTTTGTGATTTTTTCATTATTTCATGTAAGTGGTGTATATGTGAACTTTGTGACCAGTGCCCTTAAATATCCAGATTATGGATCTGATGTTTTTTTCTGTATAGAAACCTAGGCATCTTATGTGTGGCAGCAAGCATCACAGCATATATTTGGATGAAATCCACAAGACAGAGCTGGGACGAGGCTGAGGCATTCCCTGAACCTCTGAACTCAGAAACACTCGCCGATCTCCCACGGCCACTGTGACCAGGCAACACAGCGCTCAACTCACCTGTCAAAACATAATGGTCATTACAACTACCACCAAGTGAGCTTTAATGTCTGTGTCAATGACACAGCCTGACTCACCATACTGCAAAGGGCATGATATTTGGGGACTGACTAGGAATGAGAAAACAATCCATACCTAAGATTTTAGTAGATAAAATCTACTCAGAAGACTCAGTGGTAATAATTGAACAGTCAAATCCAACAAAAATTGCTGAAAATTAAAATCTTACTTATACAGTTGATTTGATCTCATGTGATTTCTCTTGCTTTGAATATTAATCATATCAGAAGATACAATATCTATTTTGGTAACTTCTTGAAATATGAGCAGTCCTTACTGCTGCATGCCTATTCTAGCTTCAGAAAATTAATTGCATTTTCTGAAAATGAAAAATTCCAGAATTACTTTGTTATTTCCTTTTGAAGCATTGCAAGTATTTTTTATTTTTTCCAGTTTTACCAAAATTATTCTCAAAATAGATACCCATACCTTATTTACCAGAACACACTTTTGGAGACAAACAGCTAAAAAATTCCAGTATTTTCAACAGCATTTAAAAGAAGCCCTTAAATTCATTTTAGCAGCAAATTTTCTTCTCAGCAGAAGATTTTCTCATCAAAATTATTTTTAAAATTATTGTTCCTTATTATTTCTTAAATTCATTACTATTTGCAGCAACGATTTTGTGCTTCATCTCTAAAGTTCCTAGTCTGGGGAGGTTATTGCTTCCCCATTCTGCCTTTCCTTGTCTTAGGAGCAGCTTAGTACACGTAAAGGGTGGAGAGATACCAGGCACAGGTGTCTGTTGTTGATCAGATTGTTCTATTGACAGATGACTGAAAAGGTCTTTGCTCAGCTTGTGGAAGCAACAAGACCTTGTCACTGTAAAGCCAAACCCAGGATTTTTATCTCTGTTTCTCTGTGACACCACTAGTTTGATGACAAACCCAGGCTGAAACAACTCTGTGGTTTGCACTTGCATTTCTCTTTTTGGCATAGCAACATTGTATGGATGTGGCTTGAATGCTTCTTCACACTGGAGTTGAGTACTGTGCTCTAAGGGCTCATTTTCAATCTTTTCCAGGTATATTGTTTAGCCATTTAATTGCTTATCTATTTACACATTTGAAAACATAAAAAGCCCTTTGGCTTTTTCTTAAAATTTCTTTTGAAGACCTTTTTTTTGGGGAGTTACTTATTGATTCCAACACATTCTTAACAAGGCTGAGTAAAAATTACAGTAGTGTTGAGCATGTGGCATCAATCACTTCATGTTTACAGAATTTTTAGACACAAAATCTATAGTTTCTGAACTTAATAAAAGGAAAGTACAACATAAAGGCAGAACAGTGATTTGCCGAGTTTTTATCTTCATTTCATTTTGGCTTACTATTCAAGCTGCTTAGAGGAAAGTCTAATCAACAGTGAAAAAAATAACAGCTCTTTAAGAAGCTTTTAGGTACCAGCAGAGAACAAATTTCAGATGAATGAAGCATTACACATGAGAGAAGATTATTAATCCCAAATCACTTCAGAATTTGTCTTGGCTAAATTTCTTCTTCAGGCTACAGTTATCTCATTTTTGTCGGTAGAAGGCTAATACTGAGAAAAAGAAATAAATTACAAAAAACTATCCATAAAGTAACATTCCTTAAGATCTCACAGCAGAAACTGTTTTACCAATACAAATTAAACCTTGTGTCTTTCATTTAATTCACAGCATTTCACCTAGGTTTTCTTTCACTACAAACCCCTTATACTAGGAAACAATTCCTGTTAAGATGTGAATCTTATCTACAATGAGCAGCTTCCTCCTTCCCATGATGGCCTTATTCTCCTATATGGAGACCTTCAGTAAACTGAGGTATATTTTCTGACACCTTACTCCCAGCTTTGGAGATGTCCTTGGTAGCTGGGGAATCCAGGAAGTACTGACTAGAAGATATTATATGGTGTAAAATACTTCCAATGTTATGGTTTGGCTCAATGTATTTGCCATATTCTGTTCAGAACATATGGGTTTTTAAGACTTTCTTTCCTCAAAATATAATAAAAAATGGAACTTCAACAAGAAGGAAATGTAGAAGTTCATAAAATGCTACTCACCCTTTATTTTTGATAGTGACATAAAATTTTTAAGTAATCGTTGTTATTCAAGATACAGCGGTGTGATTTCAAGATGAAAGTCCCATTTATAAATTGATTCAGGAATACAAGGGTTTGGACAAATATATGAGCCAATTGAGGTGACAGTTTTATTGTCACACTTGGGCATGATCTTTAGTCCCATGATAAATGTAAGTAACTTCAGCAGCTTTGAAATGGAAAATGAATTATCCAGAATTACATCATTAACACTACTGGGTAGAAACCTGCAAATGTTACACACAAAAAAAATTGGCATAATTTTTTCTAGGTTTGCCTATGGTAACTAATAAAATCAATCTGACCATTGAATTCATTTCAGTCTCACAAAAAACCCCAGAAAATAGCACTTAAATGCTTTAAAGCAAACAGAGAAACAAATAGAAGACTGAACATTGTTTACTGTTCTTAGCAAGTCTTACATTAACACCTTTTCTGGTAGGCAATTCTTATATGAAACTTGTTTGGGTTTTGATTGTTGTTGGTTTAATTTTGGTTGGCTTTTTTTTTTTTTCTCTTTTCTATTTGTGCACACATAAACACCTCCAGCGTCAGTTTGTTAGTCACTTGTCAACACCAGTCAAAGGCACACTAAGAGAGCATGAGGTATGAAAATATGCTTAAATGAAACATGACAAGGACTACAATTTGCTGAATATCTCTGTCAGGGTTTTTTTGGGATTAAAAAAATGTCTTACTAGTTAGCCTATCACGATTAAAATGTAATCAAGAAATACACTTCCATGCCACTAATGTACATTTGGACTTAGCTCCTGCTGGACCTTTTTTTTTATTTTTATTTTCAGATAAATAACTCCCTAATATAACAAACACAAAACCAGCTTGTATTGATATGTCATTGAGTCAAATCATTCTAATATTGCCAGAGTTGGGGTTTTTTCCTGTATTCTCTTTGAATGTTTCACAGCATTTACCAGCAATTTTTAAATGATTATTCAAGCAAAATGTAAACAATCCAAAATTAAGAGCATTCTACAACTGGCAGTAATATAAATATTACTAATGAACACCCTTTAATCCAATTTATGCAATCCAGACTGGAATAATAAAGAATCTTCCACTGAAATCTTTTTTACACCTACATTTTTGCTTTAATTTAAAGTCTTGCTCAGCAAATCTGACTACATTTCTTAGTTCAACCTAGCTCTAATTTGAGAATGTCCAAGTTTTTCAACCCTTGGTTGAAGTCACTGATAGTCAGGCACAGTGTGCTTTTGATAGTGTTCTTTCTTTGTAGATTATTTTTTGTATCACCTCTTTATGGTTCCACAGATTTCAAACTGTTAGTCAATTGAACGTGTTATATCTGTGGTCTCTTTTTTTCTTCTAATTTATTTGAGGGGTGCCATTTGTCCCAAAATCACCACGTTAAAGGAGCATATTGAAAAAATTAATAAAGTAAGAAATATACTAAATTTTATAATAGAAAGAATTCATTGAGATTTTAATATTTACGGAAGTAGATGGCTGTCTTAACTCTAAAATCAAGCAATATATCACAGACAAAAAAAAAAAAAAAAATCAATTGTTTCTAGTTCTCCTCAAAATACATTGGTACAAAGAAGAATTATTCCCTACGGTGTGAATTAATATTTCACTGGTCTCTTAAAGGACTGTTCTATTTTAAAACCTTACTTATTCAAAGTGTAGATAAGAATTTTGAAATTTGTATGCATGACATTCATGCCATGCTTCAAAGCCCATGAAGAAAACTGTTCACAGCTTTTGTATCAAGTTTTATCTCTCACGGAAAAAAAAAAATAAAAATTACTGACTCACACCAGAAGACTGAAATTGTCATTAGTCATAGACATCATTGTGATCAATAGAACCATCTTTAATGTCAAAACTAAATATCAGTCAAATGATTTGAGATGTTCCTTAAAATCATGTCATAAGACCAGCAATCTGACATTGAGAAGGAAGTCAAATTTCAGAATAATGTCTGCTGTAGCAAAGGCCAATATCTGCCAGTTTCTCTATATGCAAAATTACGTCAGTCATTATATTTGCTGTGAAAAATATAAACTAGTTTTCATCTCTTTTGACATAAGCTAATGTCATCACAAAGGTGCCCTCTCAGGCTTGGTTTTAACAGGAATGAAATCTTGCAGATTGGATCAAAATATTAACCCCATACCACTTCAGAACCTGGACTTCAGCACAGAAGTCTAGTGTATAAGGTTGACATAACCAGTAGCACTGCACTGCCTCCACACAGAAAAGATGAGAGTTCTAGGTTAGTCTTGGAATCAAAACTATACACACACTTGATTATTAATAGTGTCTGTCCACCCTGTAAGAAAGGTATGTCTTAAGTCTGATGAGAAAGTCACTACTGAATTGACAGTAACTCCATGCAAGGCTTGGAATTCTGTTCTGCTTCCTGTTCCCAAAGGGAGCATCTTCTTGAACAGCCGCTTCCCAAATTTTTCAATATATTTTTCTCATTATATGTGAATTCAGAAAAGAGCAACAGTTTATTTGGTATCATCAATGAAACCTGCCTTCATATGCAATTATCACATCTCCTTTTATGTGATTCTCCCCTCTACACTGCACTTGTAAGACCTTACCTGGAGTGCTGCATCCAGTTCTGGGGTCACCAGCAGAGGAAAGCCATGGACTTGTCAAAGAAAGTCCACGGTAGGGCCAAAAACATGATGATGTGGCTGGAGCACATCTCCTATGAAGAAATGCTGAGATAGTAGTGTTCATCCTGGAGAAGGCTCCAGGGAGACCTTAGTGAAGTCTTTCAATATTTAAAGGGGGCTTATAAGACAGATGGAGACATACTGTTCACTAGGGTCTCTGGCAATATGCAAGGTTTTTTTTAAAAATGTAGGTTTAGACTGGACATAAGGAATTTATTTTTTACTATGAGGGTGGTGATATATTAGAACAGGTTCCCCAGAAAAGCTGTGGATTCCTCTTACCTTCATGGCCAGGTTGGGTGGGTCTTTGGATTATGTCTCTGTCCATCACGGAGGGATTGTTGTATAAGATGTTCCTTCCAACAAAATCCATTTTATGATTATATGATAACTATGCTCAGTCTTGTGTGAGAGATTAATTCTGTGGAACACACCTCCTTTTCATTTTGCCCCCATGCTCTTCCATAAAAACAATCCTGTATGACATGGGACGTGTGAGAATTGCATATGACAGCAGTTTTTTCATAGCTCTCTCTACCTAGTTTCATCTGTTGTCTCTTCAACTTACTGAAAAATGGTAGGGAGATTTTGTTTTAAATCTTTCAAGCAGGACTTAGTTGCCTGTTTACAATCTGTCAGCTAGATGGACTTGGCAATGCAAGTTCAGTCCTGACAGCTGCTTCTAGTGACAGGGTGAATGCACTGTCATGAACATCACAGGTCTGCAGACAAGAGTTTCTTTCAGCAGAAAGCAAGGCACTAGGAAGGATGCTGTGTTCCCAGGTTTCATTCTGGCATGCATTTGAAGTCATGTCCACAGCACACAATCCAAGGATATGAAAATGCCCTCTGATCCTTCACTAAAACTGTAACCATACCAAATCATTGGCATTTCTTAGTTGAGAGTGTTTTGAAGAAAAGTGAATACATCTGATGGAAAAGCTTTTTTAGTTACAGCCAGAATACAAAAAAAAGTTTGAAAAATACCTGCAAGAAGATCCCATTCTCAATGAGGGAAAAATGACTTCTGAATTAATTTGAATGTTTCCCAAAGCCACTACTTAATAGGAAAGAGAAAGAAGTGATAGATAAAGGAGCAATTCTCATTGGAGTAATTTCCTGCAGGGTAGTGAAGCATCTCAAAACAAACTCTCTTCTCTCTTCCCCCAAACTATTATTGGCTTGTGTGAGGTAGGAAGTTGTTATCTTGCTTCGCACGTTCTCCCACGTCATGTGACTTCATTGCTGCTGACACTAAGACAAGTAACAGTGAAAATCTCCTATCATCATGCACCTAATGAAGGAAAACTGGAATTTTGGCCATCTCCACTTCAAATGTTATGCATTGATGGTATTGTATTCTGTCATTTCCTTGAGGTTTGTAAATGCCGACTTTATTGAACTGTTAAATATGGTTCAGCACTGCCACCTGGATGGAAGTGAGGAAACTCAAGCCAAAAACCCATCGTCATTCTCTAAAAATGGATGAAGACAAAATGTGTGGTTGCTGCATGCATATGGGAGGCCAGTAAAGATCTTCATAATCCCTCAAGAGGTATTTTGCATGTTTTTACATAAATAAAAATACATAATAATAAAAAATGTATACAGACTGTCCTTATAACACAATACGTGCTGTTTTTCTGTCATTTACTTGAAGTTTCAGCACATATACAGAAGGAAAATGGACAATGATAACCAATGATAATGTCCAGAATGAACATCTGCATCTTACTGCTGCCAACAGTAAAAGGCTGCCAGCCCAAGTAGGTATAATAGCCAGCTTCAGAACACAAAAATGCCTCTTGCCTCAGAAATTCCTTCTGACCTCTGGTCTTCCACACTACCAAACAGTAGGCAGTCAACTTGAACAAGTGATGTCTTGCTGCTGCCCCAGATATCCCCAACTCCTGTGCCCTGAAATTGTTTCAGCTTGGCAAAAAACTGAAGTAAACATACCCTCTTCCATCTGTCCCCCTAGAAAGTAGACCATCCCTCTGGTCTCTTACTACTGGACGACTGGAAAAATAATTGGTCATCCCAAGAACATTCTTCAAGCAGAGGAGAAAAACTTGAAGACTGACCATTTACACAGCACTGGTATGTATGACCTCGATTTTCAAAGGGAAAAAAAAAACCCAAACCTTCTCAATAGTAAAAATAAACAAAAACATATATTTTATGTGGAAGCAAAAAAACAAAAAAAGAAGATATCAATGACCTTTTCAAATAATCCTCATATCCAATTTTTCCCACATTTCCAAAAAGAGACAAAACAATAGAGCACATGAATAAACACACAAAGTTGGAAAGGCAAAACCACGGTAAATCAAGAAAATATGCTCTCAGTCGCCTATAGTCCTCCCATTGTAGTTCTTCCCCTTTATTTCTGGTGGGCTTGTTTTTTCATATCTTAATTAAAGATGTTTTCTGTTCAGCAGCTCCACTCTCCATGTAAAGAAAGATTTCATTGAACTGAAATAGTAAATAAATATGAAAAAAACTTTTGCTACAGGTTCTTTTCTTGCAAATAAAAGTGAATTTCAACAACCATTCAAATTTTGACTGATCATTTTTCACAGATGCTGATTTTTACTCCCAAATTGGACTCTGTCCCTTTCATGACATTTCAGTCTTCCTTGTTCTTTTTCTCTCTCACAGCTCATTAATGCACTTCACATCTGTCTACCATTACAAAAAGTTTAGTGCATATGGAAAAGCTGAAAAATAAAAATAAGTCACTAGGGAAAACAAAAATTTTCTAGTGGCTGTATTGCATGTATGTGGCTCTTTCAGTTACCTAGGACATGTCTGTAAATTTGTAATATGGTTGTCAGATTAATTCCCAGGACTCCAGATGCAATTGAGTGTAACTGATGTAGACACATAATACACTAAAAATAAATTATCAATTTTTCATTTTTTAAAGAGAGAAAAACAAGTAAAATTAATTGTGATGCATTTTTCAAAGGTTTGTTGTGAAATAAATTCTTGATTATCAGACTTACTCTTCTAGAATGACAAAAATCAATTTAGTTGCTGTAAAGGCAAATCTATGAAGTGATTCAGATGGCAATCTGCAAAGTGTTGAAAACCATAGCATAAAAATACCATGAAAAACAACAGAAGAGTTGAAGGGATTTGCTAAGTCATCAGCTCTAAACTCTTGCTATAAAAGGCATATGATCTTTCCCATAAATGCATCAAGCTTCAGTTTTAAAACAAGCTATATTTTTATCTCCACTGCTTTTAGAAAACTAAAAGAAGTTCCAGAAGCTTACCCTTCTCTAGGGTACATACCATAGAATTGTAGAATCACAGAATCACAGTTTTACAGAATAGGTTGGGTAGGAAAGGATCTTAAAGATCAGCTAATTCCAACCCCCTTCCATGGGAAGGGACACCTTCTGCTAGAAGGAATTGGTCAGAGCCCTATCCAGCCTGGCACTGAACGCTTTCTCTGCTGAATTACTGTCTGCTCAGCTTACACTCATCGGTTCTGTCCCCAGCATTACCTTTTTGCTTAAGTATTAATTCTCCAGCATTTGCTCCTTATAATATTCAAAGACAATGGTTGTATTTCTTCCAAGGTATTATCTTACAATATATTCCAATTTTCTTTTGCCAAGTAGGTTGTCTATTATGCTCATTATCCAATAGGCACCTGCCTCCCTGTTCCCATGTTAATTCTATGCCCCATGTTAGTAAGAAAAAAGTGTACTGGTTCAAAACCAGAAGTTAGTAAGTAACAGAGGATAGCTTTTCTGGTTGTTGCTGCCTTTGCTACCATGTTGTAGACTTTCATACATCATAAAATTGAGCAATTAATACACACTGGCCACAGTGGCTTATAAGTAGACTTCAGTTCTGAATGCCTCTATTAATATGTTCATTCATATATGCATACATTTTGCTTATAGACACACACTTTCCAGATAATTGGATTCATTTTATAAAAGACCAGATGGCAGAGCTTCTAAAAATCTATTGGCATTTCCTCTGCTGTCTTGTTTTCCAACTTATTTCCATTATAAATTGTGAGAAAACAATTATCTTGATTTATATGAGACTGTATATACTCATGTGACTGTTGAGGGAAATTAACTGCTGTTAGAGCACTGGATATAATTACTACTAATAAAAACTGCTTTGCTCTAGAGAAATCTTAGGAAGTGTATTGCCTGATATTTGTGAAAGAAGAAAGGAAATTATAAATATGCTGTTGGGAGACTGCACTTAAATACTTTGTAAATGCAGTTATCACCTAGAGGATGGGTCCTCTGAGGTCAGTAATTCACATACAATGAAAAAACCCCAAACACAACAACAAAAGTTATTGGCATATATAAACTGTTCTCCCTTTTTGTGTGTATGTACAGGCATTCACTGAATCACAGAATGCAGATGACATTTAAACACAGCAAACTGCAATTGTATACCATGCATGCTGAAAGGATATTGATGGCAGATGTATACCAGGCAATGAGCTTTTGGACTGCTCTCTCTTGAAACAACAGACACAGCATGGCTCTGAGTTGAATGCTGAAGAGGAACAAAGTGTCAAAATGCTATGGAATCACAGGTGTTATATTTTATGCTCATTCATTAAGAAAGGAAGATATGTGAAATCAATGCAGCCTGGAGGTAAAGAGAGATTGTATGATTCATTAAAATCCCCATATTTAGCTGGGTAAGGCTAGTTGTTGTACTTATCCTCTTATCCTTGAGAATACCATTAGCCCATGTTTCAGGTAAAAAAAACCTAAAGATATGTTATAAGTTTTTTATGAAAAGCTAGATGAATTCATTTTGTCACCATGTATTTCCAGGTGCTATTTTAATACCCAAAGAATAAGCAAATTCCAGGGAAAATGGGAAAGAGAAACAAACTGACAGCACAAAGACTTTTGCCTTATACATCAGTTCAACAGTTAAGAAAAAGAAAAATGGAAAGATCAGTAAACTGGAACCAGACAGTGACACTCAAATCACTTCAGCTCCTGCAGTAAAACTGCTGGCACTAAGTGTGAGTGCCTAAAACTACCAGTTCTGAGTTCTCCCATGTAGCCAGCCACTAATCCCAGAGACGTTTTAATAACTCCATGCTATCTTTTCCTTCGCTAGGAATTGGTTTTTTTTTTTGTATCACCTCTCTCGTGGAAACCCCTTGCTTCCCCCACATTGAATAGTGAGTGCTTGATGTACATTGACCGGTATGACAGCTACAGATTTGCACCTTGGTTTATGTCCTTAAAGAAGGAGGAAAACCATGATGGTGGGGAAAAAAAAAAAAAACCCAACGAAACAGAGGGAAAAACCACTCCAAGCTCCAGAAGAAGTTGCATGGTGTCTGATGCAGAGAATGTTAACAGTTGTGAAGAGGGAAAGCACTTAGGGTTACTATGTGGATTGGAAATCTTTCCTCTATTTCATTTGACTTGAGCTAAATTCACTTTTGACCCTTAAAATGTCAAACTTAATAGAATGTAAAACTTGTTTTGGTTTGAATCTTAAGCACCACAGGCTTGTCTTTTTGAATGAACCAAGAAAAAGCATTGAGATTTGTATTCCTCTGAGACAGAAATTCTTAGGTAAAGAACATCTCCATGCCAACATTTGTCTTCATGAAGAAATAGATGCTCTAAAATCCAAGATTATATATAAAAAAAAGTGTTGCATTATGTATTCATGGGTTTTTCATAGCTCTATTTGATAATAGTGCTCTGATGTTCTCTTCTGAGCAGCATTTAAACTTCTAGATTACTTTGCTACTCTGCTGTCATTTCTTTGTCAAGTAGGCCAGGAGTAAATAAGAAAATGACATACCACAAGATGAAGATTCAAGTTACTTTATTAAAAATAGTTGTCAAAGCAGACTGGTAATATTAATCTTTTGTCTAAACTGTATGCTACTTTTTTTTCTTCCCTTTTTTTTAAGAGAAGAAAAAGATTTTGCTGTCTATTATCAAACTAATTTTCCTTTAATTTCCTGTCTTCATGTTATTTTTTATTTTACTACACAAAAAAGTGTCAATCAGATGGACAGTTCTCCATTTAACTGAATGAATCAGCATCTAAGTATCTATTTTTGTAACATGTGGCTTCTATGAGCTCTTATATATTCAAATGTTTTGAACTAGGATTAATTATTTTAGCCCACCCATTTTCTTCTTCCTCTTTTGTTCTTTGAAAAAATAGCTGAGTGTTTTCCTAAACTCTAAAAAAGAACAAGACAAAGCTTAATATTAAAAAAGTCTGTGCTATTAGAACAAGTTCTTTGTCTTGAAGGCATAATCACTTATAGCATGCAGAGTAAGTTCTGGTAAGAAAGAAATAACAATAAAAAAGAACAGCCTTTCAGATGCTAAATTAGCTGCTCAAGAGAGCTCATGTTGTTTCAGGAAAAAACCAGAAATGCACACAAGTTTTGCAGTCTTCAACAGATTGGAAACTGCCACATTGTAAAGCTGTTCTTTGAGACAAATAAAAATGGTAGGCAACTTCAGAAAGTGGTTTAAGCAGGTGGAAATTAGGATCCTAACAGGATGGCAGGAAACTTTATCAAAAGAATCTGTTGGCAGAACTTAAAAGATGAGACTTTATTTTCTTTGAATACCACTATTAGTTCAACCAATCTGACATATGCCCTGTCTCATGTCATGCCAGTCAGTTACACGGTAAACATACACACTTGGATTAGGCAAAAAAGAATTCATCCATCTTTTCTTATAGTTCAGGGGAAGCATAATTTAGTCTTCTATAAGGTTTCACCCTGCCCTTGTTACCATTTGCAAGGACAAAGCTTTTGGGTTCTGTGCTGGCTTTGGTTAGGGTAAGAGTTAAATTTCTTCCCAATGGCTGGTATAGGGCTCAGTTTTGGAGTTATGATGAACACAGGTTTGATAAATATAGAGATGGTTTTGCTATTTTTGAGCAGGGCTTGCACAGAGCCAAGGCTTTTTCTGTTTTTTGTACTGCTATGTGGCCAAGGAAGTTGGAGGTGCATGGGAAACTGGGAGGAGACACAGCCAGGACAGGTGACCCAAACTGACCAAAGGGATTTTCCAGATCATATGGCATCATGCTCTGTATATGAAGTGGGAGATAGAAGGAGGAAGTGGCGACCATTTGGAGTGATGGTGTCTGTCATGCCAAGTCACTGTTACATGTCATGGGGCCCTCCTCTCCTGGAACGGCTGATCACCTGCCCATGGGAAACAGTGAATTGATTCCTTGTTTTGTTTTGCATTTGTGTATGGCTTTTGCTTTCCTTATCAGTCTATCTTTATCTCAGCCCATGACTTCTCTGCCCTTTACTCTTCCAATTTTCTCTCCAATCCTGCTGGTGGGGCCGTGAATGAGTGGCTGTGTGGGACCTGGTGGCTGCCCAGGGTTCAACCACCAGAGGTTCCTACATCAGACCCCAGCTCTTACTTACACACATCAAAACCAGAATGGAGCAGATCCGTGTAACATCCCCAAATTTTTCCAGTGGCTTTCCTTACTTTATATA
This sequence comes from Onychostruthus taczanowskii, assembly GCF_017590055.1. NCBI lineage: Eukaryota > Metazoa > Chordata > Aves > Passeriformes > Passeridae > Onychostruthus > Onychostruthus taczanowskii. The sequence continues at coordinate 2,249,533 of NW_024501459.1, forward strand.
GACAAAATACAGAATCATTCCCACTTGTCCCACATCTGTCCTGAAACTAGGGACTTCTCACTGATTACTAACATTTTTAAATTATTTCAAATCATCTAAGAGAAAATGGGTGTCACTGCAAAGGCTCACAGTCAAGAGTGCTGCAGAAATTTATACCTCCAGAATACGTGGGATTTTGTTTGCATGAAATTGAAAGCACTGTTTATTCCTTATAAATATGACACTAGAAGGGGAAGAAAAGAAAAACTAGACTTCTTTATTTTTCTCCAGATGGTAAATAATTTCATTAATATATTCCCTTTTTAGCCATGATGTCAGATTCTTTCAGTCCCCCTTATTTTGGTTTGCCCTATTGTTGTTGAAGCTGTGCTAGTGCTATACAGTCAGCTTATTGAAAAATTTTCTACTTTTCAAAATAATGTAGATTAAGGCAAAAATCTAAAATATATCAGCTACACTTGCGTAACATCAGGTGTGGCTTCAAAAGAGTGACCTACACAGGAAAAGAAATAAAAATAATTCACCACATTTGGATTATATTCTGCTTCTGAGTATGAATGAATGATAGCAAAGGTACCTTAGCAGGCAATGAGAGGTTAAATGACAATGGTTTTTCCCTCTTGAGAAAACTCAACAGAATATAATTATCTTAGGTTGAAATATTAAGTTTATCATTTTAATGAAGACAAAAAGTGTGATTTTACATTGAAAGAAAAAATGAGAACATATTTTTGAAAGGCTTTTGAGAATCAGCAACAGCAGAGAGGTGGCAGCCAGTCCCAAGGGAGTTCAGAGTATCATTGCTGCGCAATGCAAGTAAAAATAGACATAGAGAGAATGCTTGGACACAAAGAATACAGGGTTTTTAGCAGAAAAGCAAATTTTGCTGTGGATCTCTGGATACCCAGGCTACTCATTAAAAATAAAAAGAAACTCCTATTCCATGCACTATATGTTTCCTGTCCCATACTCTACAGTGTTATACATTCTTTCAATAATTATATTCCTCTTTTATCCTTGAAACTATTAGCTAAATTTAGACTTTTAGACTTTTTTTTTTTTTTTTTTTTTTTTTTTTTTTTTTTGGAGAATGAATCATTATATCCTTAAGACAAAAGTATTTTAAACTCTATATTTTCTGCTTGCTGGTCATATTAGAGGAAAAAAAAAATTTTTCCAAAGTTGTTTTTTTTTCTTCCCCTAACGGCTACAATTTAGAAAAAAGAATTTATAAATAAAATATCTACCTATTTGTAGTCTAGATTGTGACTGTACCTTTCCATTCCCACATCATAAACCAAATATTTCAGCAGAACATATGGTAGTTTACCTCATAACTCACAGTCTCCCATGTATGCAAAAAATGAATTACATGGGGTTCAAGAAAAAAAAACCCCAAACAACAAAACTCCAAAAATTTAATAATATCTTCCTTACTTTGTGAAAAAAGTGTTTGAATTAAAAGTTTTTTTTCAAATTGTCTCGGTTATCAGTCATTTCAATGGCATATACTATGCTGTATCTTGAATTTCTTATTGGGAAATTTTGTTACATAAATTATGTCAACACTTTTTATAGGAACATGTTACATAAATCAGGTTTTGGTGTAAATTAATTATTAGTGTTCATAATTTTATGCTTATGAAGAAATTTAAATATATATATTTCAGTGTTTCCTTTCTTAGATAAAAGGTGTTTTCGAAGACAAGCCACTCTCTTCTGGTAACAGGTTGAGTTTTATTTTGATCTTTATGAAGATCTCATTGTTTAAGAGAAACAAGTATTATAAGAGTTCTTTGGACTCTAGGCTAAGGATAAATTAAGTGCTCAGTTCAGGCTCCCTTACATCTCTTCAAATGACAATTATCCAGTTATAAACATGAAATCAAAAAACTTCAGTTTTATCTTTTGCAACGTTCCAAGTTGTTTAAGTTTGGTTGTATTTGTAAAGGCTTCAGCTGAGTTTCTGCACTTGTCCTGAATAATACTAAGCAGTGCTGGTGCTGCCAGGCTAAAAGGAAAAGGAAGACACATTTTGGCAATCAAACTAGAATACATTGCAGCTATAACTAATTATATAAATAATCTGGAATGGTTTCACACAGAGACTAAAATCTTTGCATGAACAAATAGCCATGCCTGTAGCACAATGATTACTGTACATACATGCAAAATATGCACATAAGATCTGTAGCCAGCTAGCAAACGTGTAGTGTAAGGTGTGAATGTATACTGAATACAAAGGAGGTTTTGGCCAACAATCTGAGTTTAAGCTGCTAACTGAATAGATGTGCTGGCTTTTTTTTCTAGCCAGCTGTTTACCAGCTGTATGTTTTGCTGCCTCTCAGACTATATGAATAAAACCCCACAAGTGGCACTTCTGATTCCAGGATGGGAGCAGATGGGAAGTTCAGCAAACTTTAACACTTAGGAAGGGTGGACCTGACAGGAAAAGCCAAGATTTCATTGCCACGATGTGGTGTGTGGTTCATGGGATGGTTTGTTTTACAGATTTCTTTCTCTTACCATTCATGAAGAACTTGGAGAGTGTATTCCGTTAACGAACTGAATTGTGTCAAGACCAGCGGTTCCCTAGAGGAATGCTAACCACAGGATCTCCTAGCATTTAGAGCAAGACTCGCTAAGTGAAAAAAGAATTATAAGCTGCAGATTCCAGTAAAAATTAGGAAAATGAAAATAAATAAATACCCTGTTGCAAAAGCCTATATAAGGGGGATAAAAAAGCAAGAGGGATTAAGAACAATAAAGAAACTAAGGTTAATGAATAGCATTCTCAGATGATGGATTTTTAAAAGCAAGTGGAAAGACCAGAAAACACACAGAAAGAAGACCAAAACAGTGGTCATTTAGCCTGAGGAGTTTTTTTAATCTAAATAGCCAAACAGAAATAAAAGTTAAAGCATCAGTGTGTCTTGAAGAGAGAGTAGAATTTCAAAGACATAGAAGACAGCATAATTAGGTGTGCACCTGGAAAACCATCACAAGAGTGTAGACAGAGTATAGCACCTTATTAAATAAAGATGACACGGTTAAATAGAACAGGGAGTGCCATGTGGCCACAGGTCAGCCATGGACTCTCTAAAAGGAAGATAATGCTAAAATCACAAGAGTGACCAAGACTGATTTGGTTATTCTTTAGTGAAAAGAAAGACCAAAAAAAAAAAAAAAAGCACTGAGAAAAAGTTTATTAGAGTTTTGAGATACTCATAAAGTGAAGAAAACTGTAGTCTTATGAGAGCAGTTAAAAGTTGAACAATATGAAATTAAAAGGCATAGGTAGGATTGCATAATATGACTATAAAATTTTGATTACTACATACAAAAAGTGCTGCTTTGAGGTTAAAAAAGAGAAAGACCAAAAAATTCAGCAGAATTTACTGAAGTTGAAAGCTGATCCTTTGTCACTAAAAGTCTTTAAGGCTATTTTAATGGAAATCAACCTTTTCAGAAAGTCAAAATAGGCATTTTTGCTGAATGCTCCAGGCTTAATGACAATACAATTTCAAATGTTAGTGTCTAAGGAAATTTGATGAAAATTGCAAAGGTAGGGACTAAAAAACGTCAGCATACATAGCATTGCTCCCCAGGAACAGGTTAGCTGTAAATACAACTGTGTTTTCTTAAATAATTGGTTGAGGGAATGAGGGAATGGCTTGAGGTAGGTAATAGTGAAAAAAACCTAACCTGATGTGAAATAGCAAAAAAGGACCCATGTTGCAGGAGAAAAACAGTGGAGCTGTCTTTTTCTATTACTTGAAACCCACATTTGAATTGGCTAAATCATTCATGAAATTACACCCTAAAGGAAGAAAATGGAATAAAAAATTTGGAAGGAACATGTACTACTAATTTGTTTTAAATAACGGATTTGTTCTGAATTGTTCTCCAAAACCCCTCCTCACTCTTGTCAAGAAATTGGCTAAGAAGGGTATCAGGTAAGCAATTAAGCTCTCTCCACTTTATCACTGTGTTGAAGAAATTTAAAGTTTTTAAAAAGCAAGTGAAACTGAAGTTAGATCATCTTTGTGCAGCAGTTTTTAAACTGAAACAGAATGAAATGACTGTTATCTCCAAGGAGCAATAAAATGACTGTTTCACAAGATAAAAAAGATCCCTGTAATGTACAAAAGGTGTAGGGAATGTAAATTTAGTATATATATTACTGTAAACCCTCTAGCTGAGAATAAAGTACATGCAAAACACATTTACTAAATTCATGACAAGGAAACAGAGTTATTGTCAGCATGGAGTACAAATCTAACGGCTGAATCCATGCCAAAATTATCTTATGTGTGTTTATATATACACTATATATATATGGATATAACTGTATATATATTTATTATTTACTCTGAAGTATATATTTTTGTGGACAGTGGGGTGTATACCCACAAGAGCTTCATAAAAGCTTCATCTTGACTTAACAATGTCATACAGCAATGACATAGCTCAGAAGAGTTTTAAAAGAATAATGACATAGAAAGCACAAATGGTATAGGTCATTCCCTAGCAAGTCAATACTAGCAAAAAAAGACAGTTGTTGCATGTTTAATAACAGGAAAAATGGTGATCTTCTTTTCAAGGATCCTATAATTTCCTCATCTTTTAGGTTACATGTTGCTTTTTGTGCTCAGCCTAAATTGCCACGTGTCCACCTCTGTAAATGTAGGAATAGTTTCCAAAATACCCAGTGAGGGTTACTGCATAGGAGTATTTCAGGAGTATTTCTGTCACTTGATGTCTGTGTGAAGCATCCAGCTGAGACACTTCTTCCAAAATCAAGCAACATATATAAATTAAATACTTTAACAAACTCATTGGAGTGCTTTGTTAAAATTTTAAAATACGAATAAAAATTTTTGAGACCCTTTAAGAATCGCTGTAAGACTAAGTTGCCTAGCTACAGATTTATAAACTGCTGTGCTATTCAAAATACCTAGTTGTATGCATTTGCCACATGTTGTGTACAATCAGTATGGCTAAAACATATGACGAGAATTAAGGTATTTGGCTTCTCAAGACTAAATATTACAAAGGTATAAAAAGGGGAATTTACTTTTGATTTTTCAGAAGTATATTGCAGGGAACAATGTGGACTGTTTTCTCTCTTTCTTGAAAACATAAACCAAAAAAATTGAAAGAAGACATTCGGTTTAACAAAAAATCAAAAAAAAAAAAAAACCAACAGTTCCCCCCCCCACAAAAAAAGAAAAAAAACAAAACAAAAAAAACCCAAAAAAACCCCCCAAACAAACAAAAAAAACCCAAACCAAACCAAACCAAACCAAACCAAACCAAACCAAACCAAACCAAACCAAACCAAACCAAACCAAACCAAACCAAACCAAACCAAACCAAACCAAACAAACAAACAAAAAAAAAAAAAAAACCAAAAAAAAAGCAGGGACTTGAATAAAAAAGCTTGCAGAATCCAGTTGCTAGACAAGTAAGCCATACCAGTTTGCTTATCACTACCATAAAAACAATATTTTAAAGGAATAGGATGAACTTGCTTCAGAATTTTAGCTGTGACAAAGGACGTCTCTATGAACTGTGATGTTTCTATGTTTTTTTAATGAAAATTCTTTTTTATAAGACCTGATTTTGGTGTAATTCCTTTTGTATCAGAAAATAATTCTCCTACTGACTCCCATCATTTTGCACCTTTCATAGAATTCACCCAAAAAAAAACCCAAAGTGTTTATATAATCTTCAAAATAAAAAAAAAAAAAAAGAAAAATATTAGTTGTAAAATCCATCACTAAAATGTTAGCAAATTCAAAACCCATATGAAACCTATATTCATACCACACAATTCATTTACATGTGTGGTGTTACTAATTAAATAAATACCTTGTGCTTTGCAAGGGCATAGAAAACAATATTGTACTAAAGCTATATATGCTACAATGACTCACAAAAAAAGTTAAATTCTCTGCAATGCAGCAACTTGGTCCCATTGCTTAGCAGCTGGAATATTCTATGGGCACTTCTTTTACACAGTGAAGCCAGGTTCAGTAAATAATACCTGCTCTCTGTCAGTAAGGGATGCTTCTTTCTGAAGCAGAAGAAATTAGATGGCTTCAGTTGGCAAGCCAAAAGAGAAGAAAAGTTCCCCGCTCCCACCTTCTTTCTCCAGAAAATCTCTGTTTTGGTGGTGTGATACTTCAGTGTTTGGAATGAGTTTATGCAGCCATGGCATTGGACACAGGGTAAGGCCCCGTGATGAAATTCACCCTTTCTTCTTGGTATAAAGAGGCAAAACTCCTGATGCACTGGGATATTCATGGCATATTTTTTTAGCTGCTGACACATTGTGACCACAACAAACAAACAAAAAGTAATTTTTAAATCATCTTTGTTTTGGTAAAATTTGAATAAAACCTCTTGCCATAAAATTCGGTACTCCTCTGGCCTAAGGCCCTCCTCAGTATCGTATCTGTGACCTGCTGCAAAACAGACAGCTTGTAAAGCTTATACCACAAATAAATCTCTCATAAATGTCCTCAATTTAAGAAATTATTCCTCTTTCAGAAAGAAAATATCCTATACTTAATGCAGTACTTGCATTTCACACCTTGTGAAATATTTTCTCTGTGTTCTGTATTTCTAGCTTAAGAAGAGCCTTGAGGTAGGCGTTTTTGCACAGAGCATGATCAGCAACTTGAAGAAGTGCTTTATGATATTAAAAATATGCTAAGCCTAGTTAAAAAAAAAAAAAATCCACTATTGAAGCTAGGCAATGTAGTTGTAACAGTCTGATGCAGGCAAATTTCTTCAAGATTAAACTGTAGATAAATGGTTTCAGAGACAGAGCAAAGCAGCCTTTTGTGATTGCTATTTATTAGTCCAGTCTCAAAATGAAGGATCAGATGTTAACTAGTTTTAAAGATTATATTTACACACATACCTGAGATTGTACAAAGCCTCTAAAAGTACACCCGATATATAAAAATCTAAAGCATGTTCTGCCAACAAGAAGGAAAAAAAATCCCTGAACAAGGAATAATGCCAGGTTCTTCTGGTGTTCTTCTGATGACCTGGTTCTCAACAAACTAATTTTCCTTACTTATGTGCAGTGGTTTCCCTTCCCAATCATCCTGGTGAAGAAAAAATTTTAGTCAACAAAAGAAATGTGTCTTCGTCATATCTGACTTTTGTGTACTCTAAAGCAGCTGTAAAGTGAACTTCATTGAAAATGTGCTATTCTAACCATTTTTTTATTAAATCAAGAGAAGAGAATTGGAGCTGTCATTTGAATCTGACGGAAAAGATAGAAGGGTTGCAATGACAACTTTCTGATGGCATAATGTGATTCACTTAATCACTATTCTTTAAAAATTAATACCTCTATAATTTATCTTCTTACAGAATACTCATAAGATTCGAAAATATTATTTCCCACATAAAGGTTGGAATATTAAGACACAAAATTGGTTTACCCAGGATTCCACAGTCTTAGATCAGTGTCTTAGCTGCTGAGCCATCCTTTCTACTCAGGCCCAACATGTCTTCTGTAGAAGCCTTAAAACCAAAAGTAGCTACACAAAATTTAATTGTCACACACAATAGAAATGACATAATATTGGCTCACCCCTCGTCAATGAAAGTTCTAGGAAAAGAACATAAAGAACTATCATATATTTTCTTGTGTTTTCAGTTATAACACAATAACAACATGTCATAAGCAAAATTAATGCCTGCTAAAGAGGTCTAATATTCAGCAGTCATTGCCAGGAGGAAAAATAAGGAGTAATATGCTAGAGTACAGAGGAATTAGAATTTAACTCCAGTTCATCATGAGTGGGTAAGAGGCCGGCTTAAGTGTGGTTCATCCACTTTTAGCAGTAATCCCTAGTGGTAAGGACATGTTTGTGAAGAATTTAAAAGAACTATCTCCATAATTTTTTGATTCTTTAAATTATTTTTTCAATTATTCTGAGGGCTGAAATACCTATGTAAGAAAAGACAACAGCTGTTGTCATCTGAAACATAAATTAAATCCCTATTAGGAATAGCAGATTTTAAACCAAAAAATTAGAAAAATAAAAGAAAATACACTGTCCACCTTTAAATTTTTAAATCTGTAACATTCTCAATGAAAAACACTGTAGATCAGTCAGCACTGATAACTGCTGTTCACTGCTCATGGTAATGAGCTGGAGTTTCAAAAAGCATCATCCAAAGCAAAAACTGAGATAGTGAGCGACCAAATCAAGACACAGGAAAAATTGTGGCTCAGTAAAATTAGAGGAAATAAAGGCATTATTTTTTCTGAGCAGAGGAAGTAAACGGCAGCAAAGTTCACTTAACATATAAATCCCTGTTGTGCTTTTTCAGGTGACATTGCTATGACAAATGAAGCATGTAGTAACTGCAGAAATCAGTGTTAAGAACAAAAGGAGTTATCACAAGGTACACATTTCCAGGACATCAACACTTCCTATCAGATCTTTCTGTTGTTTGCATTGTTATTCACCAGGTAGGTCAGTAGTCTGTGCAGTTTTCATTGTTATGGCTGTTGTTTGTGTCAGGTGATGTTGATGCACACGGGATGACACCCGAGCACTGTGACAAGAATTAAGCTGCAGGCAGAGGGTGACTGCATTCAGGCTTGACCTCGAGCTGTGGTCCTTGTTGCTGTTGTTGTTGCTAAGTTAGATGGCTGATTGGGTGGTTATTGGTTGTGTTTATTCTGGGCTATGTTTTGGTTTTTGTTTTTTTGGGGGGGGATGACGACATGCGTATATTCAGCCTGTCCTATTGCATAAAAGCACAAATTCAATAATTTAATGTTTAACCCACTGTCACCAGTCAGAAGTTAAGGTACTTTTGTATTTTGTAATACAGTCAATAGCAAAAAACAATTCTATAAAACAGGATCTTTTTTATTATTCCATTATTGTGTGATCAGAGCAAGAAAACTTTTTTACAATCTCTGTATCTTTATTTCTGCGTGACATTTCCCAATTGTTATCACTCTGAGATTATTCTACACTACCTATATCTTTTTGTCTAACTTAAGAAGATTGCAGACTGCAAAATTCACTAAGCAATACCTTCTGTGAACAGAGCTTTAAACTTTGATGTGTCTCTCTGTCTTTGATGTGTGCTGAAAAGTTAATTTGAAGACAAGTTTCAACACCAATTGCAGATGAAACACAATACTATTATCTCTGATACTACCTTATAAATTATTAAAAAGGTTAATTTCTGTTGAAAGCTCTTCAGTAAACCATTGTTTATTAATTGCCTATTTTCATTCTCTCTTTAATAATAAAAGAAGCAGCATTAATGAATGTGTCTATTCTGCCTTAGGTATTAAATCCACCTCTAGAGCATGCAAAAAGCTTCACAGGTCTAAGTCAGCAGTCTTAATGATCCTTTACAATGCATTTTCATTAAGATTTGGTCTAGCATGCATTTCTCTTGAAGGTAAATGCTTTCAGGAATTCCAGAATAAAATTATTTCCTGTCAAACAATCAAGTAAATGTCTTTGTATGCTATCATCTATTTTATGTGACATGGACCAGAATTACAGTACACTACACTAAGAAGTATGCTGTGTGCACTGGAGCGTCTTTGATTAACCTTATTATTTAAATCTGCCACTCCAGTATAAAGTACACGACTTTGATTCAATGAAGTGCAATTATTGTATTGCACTACTGGCAAATTTGTTGCTAGAATAGAGATTTTTGGTCTGATTGAATTCAAGTAATAAAAGATGATGAATCATACAGAGCAGACATAAATCTCAAATAACTTATAACCAGAATTACAGACTAGCTGATAGACATTAATCCAATAACTTACACGAAACAGCACACACTTGTTCTTTATATTCTGTAGTGTTCTTTCTGATGGTTCACTAAATTACATACTTGAAATCATGGAATCATAGAATACGAGGCTGGAGAAGACCCCAAGGATAATCTGGTCCAAATTTTTTTTGGCAAAAGCTACACAAGATGGCTCAGTACCCTGTCCAGATGAATCTTAAAAGCGACCAATATGGAGAACTCACCACTTCCCTGGGGAAATTATTCCAATGGCTAATTGTTTTCATTGTGAAATATTTGCACTTTTTGTCTACTTGGAATCTGTACAGGAGTCACTTGTACCCATTATTCTTTGTCTTTTCCATGTGACTCCTTGTAAAAAGGAAGTCCTTTATCTTCTTTATAACCACCATTTAAATACAGGAACATGGTAATATGGTCTCTCCTAAATCTTTTTTCTCAAGGCTGAATAAACACACTTCTTTTTCCTTGTATATCAGGCTTCCAAGAGTGGTTAACCCACTCTTCCTGTCCTGCATTATTCCACTATTCGTTTCTTCCTGTTGGGTTGCTGTCCCTTCTGAAATTTACTTCCCCAATCAGTTTGATATCATTGACAAACCTTATCAGGGTACAGTTAATCCCATTATCCAGATGACTTGTCAAGATCTTAAACAGCTTTGGGCACCACACAGATCCCTGTGGGACTTCACTTCTGGTAGGTTCCAGTTTGAAAAGGAGCTCACCACCACCCTCTGGGGGTACCCTGTCAGCCAGATCCCCACTCACCACACAGACCACATGTCTGTGGGTCATACCACATCACTCTGTCCAGAAGGAAGCTATGGGTAAACATGTCAAAAGCCTTGGAGAAATCCAGATAGACAATTCCCACCTTGCCCCATATGAAGTGAACAGGCTACTTTGTCATAGAAGGCAATCAGGTTTGTCAAATATATTTTCCCTTGCTGAATTCATGCTGTTTTTTCCCAATCATGTGGTTCATCTGACTTGTGCCTGATCCCAGAGGATTCATTCCATAACTTTCCCAGATACTGAAGTAACAGATGGGCCTATTATTTCTTGTATCCTCCTTTAAGCCAAAGAAAATAAAGATATTGATGTGCTTCTCAAATACTTAAAATATATCTCTTTAGTCCAGTTTTAGAGGACATTATTTCCTGCTCTTTATTTGGCAATTACACCACTTTGGACTAAGTTGGATGACCTGCAATTAGGAAGACTCTAAAAGCATTTACACATGTAATTTTCTCTTGGTCAATTTTATTATTGAATACTGTGAAATATTGACATAGGACATGCTTTACTAAGATTCAGCATGGACATAACATCTAACAGTGTTTATTTTTAGGGAGTATATATGAATTGTAGAGACATCTTGCATTGTATCAATTAGTCAAAGATCTTTCTCATTACACAGTGTATGCTACCAAAACTGACAATGGATTCTGTTAAAACAATTGTCATTACCATAACTAAATTTAAAATATTTCTGTAACAAAAGAACTTCAAGACAGGTTTTAGCTGCCTTAATATACCTTTGGGTATATTGGATGAACAATTGTTCCAGGAAAAAGTTACCTCCAAATGGAACTGGAACTTATTTCAGGATTAAGAACAGATTTACCTTGGTTTAAAGATCCTATTGTATGAACATATATATCTCCTGCTCACCACTTCCTCCTTAAGGATTTTAGGTATTCAGGAAAAATTATTTTTGCATAAGCAAAAATATGCAATCGTTTCCCCTTTTTCCACCCCTTACCAAACTGTGTTCAATAATTAAGGGTTGCAGAGCATTATAAGATACATACAGAGATTTTAGAACATGGTAATCACTTTGAAGGAAAAAGTCTTTGGAAACTGCCAGCTGGGAATTAAAATACAATATCCGGTTATTCTTTTAATGTTTAATTCTTACTCCAAAAAGTCCATTATCACAGTACATCATAGTAAAAAAAAAAAAAAAAGTATAAAAGAAGGAACACAATTAAACAATTCTTGCAGAATTTTTATATCGAAACAGAATAAAATTCCTTAAATGCTCTAAATATATCCTTTATATGATTTTATGGTTATGGAAGAAAAATGCAAAGAGCCAGTGGCACAAAATTTTTATATGCACAAAAAGTATAAGGCTCTTTATGTGATATGTAAAAAGATCACTTGATGTCTCAAAATCAGACATTGAACTAATCAATTCACCTAAGTAAACTTTCATGCCAGTATCACTGTCTTCTTTCAGGTGTTTTGTCATAATTAATTATATAAGTGCAGAGTCAATAGATAATATGAACATAAACATAATTTCTTTTTCTTTGTAAGAGATTTTTTCTTTAACTCATTTCACAAGATTCTTTGATTTTACCAAGTAATGACTGGAGGAATCAAGGACATTTTATTCATTTTCATATACCTCAAACAAAAACCTTTCTCCAACAAACTGAGACCAGCAGAGGGTTTCAGCACTTGGGTGTATAGCGGTGATCATTAGGTCTGCAAACGAAGGGAAGTTATTACTTCTTCCTTTCTTTGTGTAGCAGATTACTCTGGTCTGAGGAAATGCATGTGGAATTTGAAGGTAAATTATGTTAGTCTCTGAAGGTTTGTCCTGTCTGATTTGGAGTCTCTGCTAGTAAGCTACTTTGCCACCTCCATTAACAATTGCAGCATAGAAGCAAAGGTCATGTTTTAAATAGCACAATAAAAAGTTCAGAACCTTCTCTCTCCTATGCAAATGCCTTGACATTCACTTTATATTAGATGGAATGTTCTTTTTCCTTGTTATTCAGACCAAGAGTTGCTTTTTCATGCAGCTCACTTTTTGTATACTGCAGTCTCCAGATACTGTTATCAACCATAAAAAAGCATGATTTTGCACAATTATGTTGATTGTATACTGAAATTTTTCAAAGCTTTGTTCAATTTAATTTGCTTTACTTTTCTTAACATTTTTTTTCTGACAGGATTTTTTGTGTGGTTGATATAACACTAATATTTAGAAGAATCTGCTATACTAAAATCCCCAGTAGAATGTCCAAATAATATACATCAAATATATACAGCTGTAGTAATTAAGTATGAATCATGTTTTCAATGCAATGTGAGTTCTTAGCCACAGAATCAAAACTGTCTAAAAAAAACCTGTGTAACTAATCCCATAAAATATGAATGCTTTAAAATCTCTAAGGCAATAATCAAGGTGACATAAAAGTCAACAAAAATAATCTCTACAGGGCATAAAAGGGAGAGAGAGGAGGAAAGAAGGATGAATTGGTTTTATTGTTCTTTAGCAACTCTAAAACAAACTCTCTGTCTAGGAACCAGGATTTATTGTTATTCTTTGTGATTCATCTATATCCATAATCAAATATTTCAGACATGAAAAATAAATGACCTCTATAAACAAATATTTAGTCACAGGGCAATTTAAAATCCACCTTGGTTCTCCATGCTTACACAAGCCCAATTAACTGAGATATGAATTGGTAAAAGTGCTCACTACATTTTTTTCCTTATTCTTATTTCTTTCTCTTTTCCTTTTTCCTTTTCTTTTTTTTCTTTTTTCCAATTTTTCTTTTTATTCTTTTCATTCTTCTTTTCACCTGAGTCTATTTATGAACTTTGTTAAACACATTTTTGACTGAAAACAAATCATATTTATGAAATGTTTTTCTGTTGTGCCATGCTTCTCAACTGCTTGCACTTTCCTCACTTGTATATATTTATTGTGTGACTGAAATGAGTGTATTTCCAGGGCAAAAGCTGAGACTGAGATATAGCTGTAGAACAGAAGATGTAAAGCAGAATGGCATATTGATTTTATCATTAAAAAGAAACCCACATGTGTTTTGATAGTCTGTAGACACTGCTCAAAATAATTTCATCCTTGCAAAGTAGTTACTAAAAGAATTCTGCTGGTCCCTTTGAAGAGTTGATTACATCTGCAAACAAGCATTAGTTTCAGTAGAGTTCATCAATCATTTGGCAGAACTCTTAATTTGTCTTTCACTTTCTTCTAGATGCAGTCTCCCTGCAACATAATGACATATCACAATATGATCATGTTCTGGATTAGGGTTTAAAAAATCCTCAACTGATAAATATTTCTTTTAGTAGCTTAAATCATTAGCTTGATCTATACCTTAGTCCTGAAGAGAAGCAGTTTTTTAGTTACCTCTCCTAGGCCAAATAAACTGGAAGAAAGGTGTTCTAAAAGGCCTATTCTGCTACTAAGCAATCCTTTCACCAACCAAAATAAATTTATTTTCAGCACCTCAGGAATTCTTGAAACTGACTAGTACTAGAGGAAAATGGAGAATAAACACAAGAATGGAAGAATAAACCAATCAAAACACTGCTCTGGAATTAGCTTGAAAAAAAATGTATGATTACAACCAGATTTAAGTCTCCTTAGAAGGTTTAGAAGTCAAGAAGACAACTAGAAATGCCTCCTTAAGAATAGGAATAGATAGACAATCAGCAGTAAGACTAATTTCTCACAATAACAGGTTCTAAAGCCCTGGTTGTACAAACTCATTGCAATAATTTATTCATTTCAGTGAGGAAGATGCATTATGCTCCAACTCCCCCTAGTTTCTATCTGTTGTCAGTGGTGGGAGAGCCATAGGGTAATTGAGATTAAGTTTTATGGTTGAATTAATTTATCTGTACTGAACATTTATTTCTGGTTCCTGATTTACAACTTTTTTAAGAGGCGGTTGGCTGCTAGAATAGGTCATGACTGCTGTTTTTAATAGCTCTTAGTTATCTTTGGTTATAAGAATTATGTGGTATTTCAAAAAAACAGATAAATAAAGTGTTCCATAAGTATATGAAGTAGAGCAGGACTACTTTTTTACAAAACTATAGACTTATTAATTTTATCAAAATATGTGGCTGGTAGAACAGAGAAAATAATCTTGCAATACACCTGCCTCCAGGATAACAGACCACCTAGTAGCTGAAAATGGATCAATACAACCACCAAACTACCGCCGGTTCAAAATTAGCCTTGAAAAAAATATGTTTGTACAGTAGTGAGCTGTGGGAGAACAGAAAGAGTTCTTGTCCCATAAAAGAAATTGAGAATCTATTGAGTGCTTCAATGGAGGGTTCAGCACACACATTGAACTTCAGAATAAACACCATAGTCAGGGTACAGAGTAACAAGATTTTTGTCAAGGTATATTAATATTTCTTATTAAGGAATATTGCTGCAAAACTTTGTCTCAGAAGGCTGCTTTGGCATTAGAAAACTTGCCTTTGAGCTTCACAGCTCCAGAGAAAAAAAAATTCATCAGAATAAAGTATTTTGTTGTTCAGAAACTGTGGAAAGTGTCAACCAATAATGCAAAGCTTTTTATATCAGCTAGGATTCCAAGTGATAATGAACATCATGTATATTTGTTCAGATGCATCTACTGAAAAATTTGAATAAGTGCAATTCATATAGGGTAATTGTAATCTTCTTTCTTTGCTGAATCTAAAACTTTGAAGACAAACTGAGAATAAATGAGCATTTGTGAAACTGAATGATATGAAGCTGATGAAAAAAATGACGTTATTTAAAGTGTGTTTCTTATAATCCCTCATTTGACCAACACAGTCTTTGAATTAAGAACTTTACAGAGACCATTTATGATTCTGTTCAATATAAGCTGATGTGCTTAACATCTGAATTAACAGCTCTAGGTAGTTTCTCTGTTCTTTATGTATTCTGGCTGCTACAGGTGAGTTAAAAAGAATGTACAGAAAGAATTGTGCATAAAATATTTGCTGGTTAAGTGCTACATATTTAAAGTCAGCAATATGTTTCTTCAAAGTGAAGACTCAATCATACTCAAAGGAACATTCATATTCTAAGCTTGCTTGTTGTATGCATTGTGTTCCCTGGGATCACTCTAAATCAGCAGACATGAAAAAATTTCTCACTGGTTGCTGTACTTTAGTATAAAGATGTAGTAGATAATATGTTTGGAAGGAGCTAATTGTTTGTATTGAGTGAAATAGTCAGATTATGTTTTAAACATTTTGGTTTTCTGCTATAATTAAATTAAAATGATTACTTCATTTATCAGATCCCCTTGAAATGTCTCATTAATCAAATCTATAGGTCTCTAGGCTCATGACTGAGTTGAGACTTTAATTTCTTTCAACACACTTTTTCATTTATAATTACTTTTAAGTTTTAATGAAAGCAACCTAATTCCACAACTAATTCCAGGTGCCCTAGAATATTTTCAGATTTAAATAAATATTATTTTTACAAAATATGATAATGAAAGTTCCTTTCTTTTTTTTTTTTTCTTTCTTTTTTTTCTTTTTTTTTTTTTTCCTTCTGGTGATGATTTAAAGAGCCTAAATCTCAAGAAACGGAAGAAGCATGTTTATAAACTGCAGGAACAGAGAGGGGGGAAAATCCCCATATCTCCATGGTAGCAAGTGGTCTTTGTCAATGCTTGTACTTATACTTTGCATAAGAGGAGAATATAGTCATTTAGACTGCAGGACTGCAATGTTTGAAAAATGTACTGGGACCAGACATTATCCACTTTTCTCTGAAGTCTGAAAATGCAATTAAAAGCAAGCGAAGTATTAGCATGCTTACACTGAAGTCCATGAACTTCAAATATTTCAGCCAAGGGTGAAATAGCAGCTGCATTATTGACCAGTCTTAGGAACTACATCATGACAACTGCACCTGGAATCTCCAAGAAACTTTATAATGGCAGGTTTCCCACAAAAATAATCTTTTTTGAAGATCATAAAAAATGCAGAGCACTATAGGGAAGAACACAGACATAGCAGTACTTTCCCATCCCATTTCTGAAATTTTTATCTCACTTTTCTACAAATATTTAACAGCTTGTAGTACTTGTATACTGATGTATACAGGAGCTCAGCCCAAAATTCACCACCTGCATTTCAGAAAATATTGTCTCCTTAAGGGAACACAACAACAAAACAAAATCAAGGAATCTTCAAAGGTGGAGACCATTTGTATGTCCAGTTATGGCCAATCCATTAATGAAATTACTTCCATGAATTCAGAATCAGATAAACCAGAGTGTACTAAAGGTAGAGGTTATTGTGACACTGAATGAATTTTACCTGAAGGTAAAATACCAAAATAAAATCTTCTCTTGCAGACCTCAGCTGCCAACAGAGATTTTAAAAATGAAATCTGATTGTGGCTGTGGTGGATGGATGCATAAATTCCACATGTTTGTTAGAACAACACCCAAGGAACTCTTTCTACTCTTAGTCATCATCTCACCCAGCTGTACAAGAGAAGGAGCATTCATCTTTGGTCTAAAAATGCATCCTCCAGTTTCAGTGTTTAGATATCTTTCTCTGAATCTGTTTCAGCCTTAAACATTTTTGAAGGGTGATGAGATCTAAATAAAAGAGAATTTCAGATGGAATTATGTCAGACTTCCATAAATAGAATTCTTTTTTTCCATATCTGTTCTGGATGTATCTTGCCCAACTGAAAACAATTACCTTTTTCACAGCCATGTGCTTTTAGAGACAACAGTTGTTCCATAAGCAATTAATCAAGCAAGTCTAATTCCTATTCTTCTTCTAACATGCAGTGAGCTCAAAGCCTACACCTAAAAGTCTTGTTATTAAAAATCATCCCTTTTACTTCATATTGATTACTGATCACTCTCTTTTTAATACTATGTATTATATTCCAAGAGCATAGGAAGAAGCGTATGAAATCCATCTCCTATTTTAAGGTGTCATAAACATATTTCATTATGGAATTTGCATTTTTTCCCACCACAGCTATTCAGAAAAATAAAAGATGTATCCCCACAAATGTACAAATATTCTAATACTTTTCTATTATACTATGAGCACAAACAATGCTTTTTCTATTTTTTTATTGTTCTTATACTAATACCCCCCAAAAATTGTTACCAGATTAATAAATCTTATGCATTTTATCTGTATAAAAAATAGATATTTTAGATCTAGAATAACATCAGAGCATGTCAAAATCTAACTTTGACTGGAGTGGTTGCTTTCGAAATTAAAAATTTTGCCAAATTCCTAATTTTGGTCTATACTTATTCCTCTTCACAGTCCCTCAGGTCAGCCTCAGATAAAAATTTCCGTGTGGTTCTGAAAGCAAGTTAAGTTCTAGACTGTAACACAGACAGACTACAGTCTTCAATTATTTCCAGTTTTCCCCTATCTTTGGCCTCTGAGATTAACCATATTAAAAATATAATTCCTTTCTTATTCTCAGGAAAACAGGAAACTGCAGGTTTATTGGTGAAAAATCTGAGATATAAAAACCATGGTGTTTTTTTATGTGTACACCCTATGGCTTCAGACTAAAACCTGGATTTTCAAGCTTCAGCAACTTTTTTAAAAGAGTGAAGAGGTGTCTGTAAGACAGCAATTATTTGCCAGTGGGACATATTGTCACTTGGACAATTTGAAGTAAGAAGGCTCAGTGGGAGGTACTTGTGCCATCTTTTGCTAGTAAACAAATCTACTAACTAAAAAACTCAGAGTTTGTGCTTTACAACAAGAGCTGAGGAGGCATATTTGGAGAATATCATGTTCTGTAGGTCCACATATGCTTACTGTAATTAAGTAAATTCATCAGAACTGATTCATAATGTTATAATAGCATACATGAAGAAGGAGGTAACGAAAATATTTGAAAGTATTTGAAAAAAAATTTAAAAAAATTACTGAGACAAATATGAACATCTAGATTGCATGTTTTTTTCCTGCCAAATAACTGCTTTCATGAAACTCAAACTAAATTCCTTTTGATTGATGTAAAATGATTACTTTTTCCAATTATTTTGAGAATTGTTTATTTAAATGGTTGTAGTTAACAATATCCTAAACATTCAGGCATTAAAAACATTATGTAAAAAATGTGTTTCTTTTCCATAATATTGATTCTGAAAACCCCCCATGGAGTTTGCTTTCAAATTCTTAGCAGATTTTCCAACCTGAGAATGAAAGGGAAATATAAAATACAAAATACTTCCCACAAGGAAAACACTTCCCTCTCCCAATCATGAAAATTCCCAAGAGATGAAGCTCTTGAATATATTTGAAAGATCTGCTTTTCAAAGGGATTATTAGCCACAAATATATTTTTTTTAAACCCTCTTGTGGGAAATCTGTTCATTAGCCTTACTCTGTTAAGTCCTTTGGGTTTTCCACATCATATTGAAGGCATCAAGCCAAAACCTGATGTCAAAAATTGATAAAAAACACAAGACAAAAACACAGCAAATATTTGTGGTGATTATTCTCTTCCTTGTAATCCTATCCTCTGCTTATTCTTTCCTTTTCTCTCTTTAACAAAAGTACTTTAAAATGGACTTTGCCAAAATTATTTGTACTTTACATTTCAAATGTCTTTTCACAAGTCTTGGGATTTTTTTGTTTTTTGTCTCTCTGAAAGAGATTAAATCCATTTATAGATGTATCATTAGTTTTTATTTGCAACTTCTTATACAGGGGTTTTATCTGGTTGTTTTAGCCCTGAGTTATGTATATATCTTCTCATTTAAATAGGCTTTGTAAAGACACTTTAAAAACATTTAATTTTGATTGCAGTCATTCTGGCTTCCTTATATTTTTTTTAAACTCTCACATCACCTCATGCAAGTAAAAGTGTTTTTCTGTCTATTTCCTTGCCAGCATAATTTCTTTTAAATCTTCCTATCAGTCTATGCCAATATTCAGCCTGCAAGTCTGAAACTTTACAAGCTGGGGATGGCCTAACATGCCAGACAAGATCCATCCAAATCTAATTCTCTGCTTAAGGTCTGGGCATTAAAAGACCTCCAACATGACTTGCCTTTTTGTCTCTAGGATTTGTTAAATATGAGATTTTCAAGACCTGATGCAGTGGCTCAGGCTGAATTTCTCATCCTATTCAAGAAACTTTACTTTTTTTGTATTCTAAAGCAAATCTGGTTTTGAGGTTTTCATTTCTATTTCCACATAAAACCATAAGAGGTGTAATTCCCAGACATTGTTTAGCCTAACCTACCACTTTTCTGATCATGGTATATCCTTGTGTTTTGAACATGGATCACAGAAATCTTAGGTGAAAAAACGGCTCTGCACTCACCAGATGAATTTATTTATCCAAGCCTAAGGAGGATAGAGAGGACTGGACTTCATCACTGACTCCCATCATGATCTGCCTGTTTAAACATTCAAGGTTGCCCCTAATAATCAGCCTCAAACTCTCTTAGGCCATCTCTCATGGTGAGAGTTTGCCTTCCAGTGCAGTCATTATCAGGGCACAAATTTCTAGGATATCTTTTTCTTCCATAGGACAGAAAAGGCTTAGGGAGGCTTCCCTAATATGATACTTTGAACCTTTTGGAGGCTTGCAGAGCTCTGACACATAACAGTCTTTTTATTATTCCCAACAGTGACTTTGACCTTTTGACATAGAACCCACTAAGTGACCTTCTCAGAAAAAAGATTTCCCCTATGTTTGGAGATCTGCCAGCTGTACCTGCACTGATGGAACTTGTCACTATGACTCAAAACTCAAAACCCAAGAAAAGGTTATCGTATCCAAGCCTAGCAAATACACACCTTATCTTAGCACAAACCATCTCTTTTTATTTACAGCTGTCATTTCTTAAATCATCTGTGCTCTTGCTTTATGGATTACTTGCCTGAATGCTGTCCATCAACTATCTGCTCTTCTTACCAGCTGATGAACAAACACAGGAGCCAAATAGCCTTAACTTACCTATCAATTCTGCCAGTAATGACCAATGAACACAGGATTAAATAAATGTCTGTTGGCTGTGGCAGTTTTTGTAAGGGTTCAGTTGCAAGAAAAATACAGCAATTCTTGAACTGTGCACTCTCTTTTAAAGTCTGTTTTACTGTGGGGAGAGTTCAAAGGAATTGTCAGCTGCAGAGAACTTTTGCTCTTCTTCTTGTTCTGCACTTTGGTCACCACTTTTGGACTCTGTTTTTGAGTGCATCATAGCTTTGTGAAACTTTCATGGCTTTTACCTCTCTGTCTCCCAAAACCATAAGGAGCCAGGCGTTAGGAAAAGAGTATGTTATTAGGTTGAACACTGGTGCGCTGCTTCTAATCAGTGATGATTATAGCAAATTAAACATGAGTAATAACAGGACTATATTGCTCCAGTTATTGACTCTAACTCTGATTTAAACTAAATTTTCTTTTTCTTAAGTGATATAGTGTATCATTATAGTTAGATTTCAATCTAGAGTAAATCACTTTCAGCTAAATCAAGGCAGAGTAAGAACAAGTATAAGTGTAAGTACACAGTGGTGCAGTAAAACAAATTGAATAAACTAATGTGAGGTAATGTGTAGTCACTCAATTTTGGTGAATTTTTGAATTTGAATTTTTTTTGGTAACTTTAGTTTCAAAAAATCCATTTCAAAATCCCAAATTTGAAAGACATAAGTAAAAATTGTGACATCCTAAGTTGATATTCTGATTTAAAGTAGACCATCAAGCCATAAACATGAGATTTTTAAAATGTGTACATGACAACAAGGCAGCCTCCTTTTTCATGGCTAACCAATGATTTATCACCTAGAGTCTGGCAAAAAGCTTAACATCACTTACAAGCTACATTCCCAGAAAGACCAGTAAAGTATGGAATAAAGTCTGCATTAAGGGTTTACAAATTTTATATTTTTCTTTGAAGACAAAGAATAAAGGAAGGTAAAAAGATAACTGAAATACTGCACAAATCAATCTGAAAGACTGAAAGGTAATTGCATCCAGAATCCTGTGTTAGTTTTCAGTTTCAGCTACACATATATGTAGGCACACAAAGACACTGTTTTTATACAAAAATCATTTAATACCATCTACAGAAATGTTGTGAGCATAAGAGGTATAGTCTAGTCAGAGGCAGATGGAGATCAGGCTGGGATGTGATGGTATGAGAACAATTTTCAGCTGTCAAATTCCATGATCCTAGGTAAGACTTTTCAACAGAACTGCCAGACATAGCAGCAGAGCTGAGAAAAGCAGTTTGTCTCTTTGTAAACCTTGGTTATGGCCAAAACAGGAGAGGGGCATCCTAGGTGGAATGCAGAGCTGCAGTGTTCTTATTCCCTCAGAGGCATAACTACAGAGAGGGAAAATGGGATTCCACCCAAAGAGAATTGGAAATATCAAGGATCGAGACCAATAAGGTTTTTTTTTTTTTCCAAGCATTTAAGCTCTGTGAAAACAGATGGTTTTGTGGTAGAGATAACTCATCAGAAGGAACCAATCAAGACATTTTCTGTAATAATCTGCCTGTCATCCACTGAAAATGACTAAACAAAAGGCTGACAATATTTTCTTATTTCTGAGCCACATATAAATTAGACATGAAGTTCTATACCTTATCAGACAAGTATTTGTCAAAAAAGGTGGAAAAGTTTTTAAAACCCCTAGGTCTAAACATCCTCTCTGCAAAAAACCCAGTGATCTTACGAGAATTTTTAGAATTTAGAGAAAATGTAAATAAATTTATATAATAACTTGTGACCAAGAGAGCCTCTTTTATCAGAAGAGATTATGAGAGCACAAAGGCATAAGGATTTAGACCAGTAAAACAAAGACTGTGAGGATTGATATAATTGTTTTCTATAAATACATTAGCAAGGGAAAATTATAGAGGGGGAAAAAAAACCTATTCAAGACAAAGAACAATGCTGTCAGAAGAGCAGAAGCACATTCAGTGGTCATGAATACACGTAGATTGAACTATTAGAGAAAAAGGGGTCAGGAAATCTTACTGTTGGGAGTTTGGGGGGGGGGGCAGGGCAAAAGGAAGATCATTCTATATGAAGCTGGCAAAGTTTATGAAAAGTATTATGACATAAAAGGCTTCAAATGTGAAATATTGGGCTAAAAGATCCCTGAAATTCCTTTCAATCTTTATTCCTATGTACATTGAACATAGTAACAGTTGGGGATTAAAAAACTAAAAGTAATGTTAAAATTTGGCAGCCTACTGTAGACACTGGTTCTGAGCAAGAAAAAATCTAAACTTTTTTTTTTTTTGGTCAAAGTGAATTGCGCAGAATAAAAAGTCTGGACTGCATAAAGTCTTTTTTAATCAGAACAACATTCAAATGGTAATTCCTTAAATTGTGTTATTTTTTTAACTGCATTTTATCTCTCTAGAAAATATGTATCAAAATTTTGAATCCTCACTCAACCTTGTGATTTTCAGTTCTTAATTTTTTGGGGCAATCATTCAGGTGCCATGTCATGAAAATAAGCAGCACATTGACACAAAATTCAGATAGCTGAGAAATGTAAGACAAAGTTACATGCTCCAGTTCTGATTCTGTATTTCTGATTAAGGTATGGTACATGAGTTGTGGGCAGGATGGCTAATATATTTTCCCTGGCAGCTTTAATTCATATAATAAGAAGTTTAAAAAATATTATCTCTTTTATCACACATAAACACTTCATAGTGAATTCCTCCACAGGCTACTAGAAAGGAAACTGTTATACTCCTATTACTCCAGAAAAGCTGTGCTTCACAAAGGCTGAATCTTTCTTATAGATGTAAGCCATGCAAAATAGATATGGACCTAGCTCAGTGTTACATGAAATGTCACAGAATACCAGACAAATCCCCAAAACTGTTTGCACACCCTTAGATGATCTAGCAACAGTGAGATAATTTGAATCCCTGCATCACATGCTCACTTGTATCACAGGCTGGTATGAAGTGTTAAAGAAGGACATATAGATGTCAATTTGCTTGATATGGTGATCATGTCAGCTTTTCTAAGCTGAAGGGGCAAGGCACATTCCTGGAGAATGAAGGTGCTGGACAAAATCAGTTGCTGGGCGAGAGGAATACATATGCAATATCACTGAGAGAAGAAACTACACAGCTCACTCAGAGCTTCTTATTTGACTGAGATTCTGCATCCTATTAGGTATATTTTCAATGGATGCATATATGAAAAGACAAAAGCTTTAGAAAACAATGAGTATAGCACAGCATTTTTCCAAGGGCAGTAATGCTCTTCGTCAGTTCAGATGAAAGTTTTATTGTTGTCTTTGTAATGCTGTATCTGACATGAATCATGTTGAAAACAGGGACCAACCATTTCCTCTCCCAAGAGAACCATTATCCTGACTTGAGACAAATCTTGTTCTTCACATGACACCAACCTGAACACAAGGAAATTGAACAACACTCTTTCCTGTAGGGTCACAGGGAGAAACTCTTAAGGTAGTCAGGGTCTTTAAAATCTGTTAACTAAATTCTCTGCTGTGTCTTAAAATTGGAAGCATGAATTGAAGGAATTTCAAGTAAAATGGGGTTACAGCAATTTCAATTTCTTTGAGGAGCTGAGGAATTACTTAATTTCTTTAGCATGTGCATATAAATATTGCTGGAATGGGCTATCATAACAAAAATAATTGGTGAAAAAAATAATAATTGGTAGAAAAAAATTAACTCAGGCAAAGTAAATGTTTGACGTGAGATTATTTGGTATTACCCATGCTAAAAAAACAACAAAAAAAAAAACAACAAAACAAACCCCTCCCAAAAAAAAAACCCCAAAAAAACCCCCAAATCACCAACCAAAAAACAAATAACCACAGAGTAAAAAAGCAACTGAAACGTGGCATGACCAGTTTTCAAAGAAACCCAAAACTGAAAATATTATTAAAGAGCAAAGAGAAATATTTAGCTAAGCTATGAAGAAATCTAGAGTTGTTTTTCTGGCCACTATTTGCATTCATTCAGATAATATTTAGAATGCTTCCATGGCTGGTATTAAATATCACTGAAATTTATGAGGAACATAAATTAAGTGTCCCTTTCTCGTTTGCCACTACTGGTGGAATGCCAGGAAAGAACACATGAAAAGATCAAAGAGTCACAGAATTTTTTAAGGTGGAAAGGACCTTTAAGATAATTGAGTCCAAACATTAAACTAGCACCAGTATGTCCACCACTAAACTGCGTTCCTGTGTCACATATACAAATTTCTTGAACACATCTAGGGACGGTGATTCCAATTCTTTTTTGTTTTGTTTGATTTATGAACATTGAAATACTTAAAATGTAATATTTCAATATTACATTAAGCTTGGTTTTGGCAGATCATACATAACCTTATTGCTGTTTCATTATCACTTTCTGTTGTGACTCTGTTATCCTGTAGTTTTCAAGGGATGGTAGATGTATACCATCCCCTGAAATGGGGAATTGAGAGATGTGACAAGCCAACATGTCAATTTATGTTAAAAACCAAAATAATTAAAATTACTTTCCTCAAATGTGTGCTACTGGCCTTTTAATTTCCCTGGTGCTTTTCTCATAGTAATGGTAAGTCGATGAGGGAATGAACACAGTGTGAACACCTCATTCAGCTGAAAGATGCCTATATGAATGTTAAAAAATTTACAGCAATGTTACTTTGAATAACTAACAAAGTAGCACTAAAATACAATTTAGCCTTTGTGTGTGTGTGTGGTGGCAGTTTGAAGTTGTTTGCATATCTGTTGTGAAGAGATGCGCTACCAGGCCTGTCTGACAGAGCTGGTTTTGCACAGGACAGTTACCACAGAGCAGATGTCACACAGCAAATTTACAACATTATTCATAAGATGGCAATAATTCATACTTGACTTGTGTGAGCTTCTAATGGCTTTGTCAAGGAGCAAAATTCTCCTATAACATTTTTTCTCCGTAGAAGTAGTAAATCTAGAAATAGTCATCTACAAATAAGGATTTGCAGAGCAAATTTAACAATTGATAATATTGTCCTTCTATGCATAGATTTGTACCAAATTGTTAGATTGATCTTAATTAAAAAAATAAAACTAATATCCGTTCATCTTTACTGTGCCCAGAGTTATGAAGCATAAAGCATACTTTAAAATAAAGAATTTAATTAATTGTTCTAAAAAAGCAATTGTGTAGTAAATATAGAAGTAGAGCTGTAATTCAAACCAACGCCAAATTAAAAGAAAATATCTTCATCCCCTCCTCGAGAAAACTCTAATTTAAAATACAAATGAACATAGCAAAGATAGAAGTGTAACAAATTATTGATACAGAAGTTTTAAGAGTTTCTTGCCATGGTGTCTTCTCAGACTGAGTCCTAGAAATTTGCCTTACAGGGAGGTTAGAGAGAGTTAATTACTAGTGTAGGATACTAGTGGGTAGTTCTGTATTTGGGTTCAACGTCCGAACATAATGTGACTGCTTGCCTTATTGAATGAAAAGAAGAATCCTTCTGACAGTAATCCTCAACATGATTGTGAAAAGCTTATTTACTAATCCAAATTAGTTTTCTGACTGACAGGTATTTCAAAAGATAAAACAAGATGTATCTGATCGCAGTTTGTCGTGGCAAAACATACGGATTGTAAGATGTCATGCAATTATTTACTAAAGCAAGCTGGCGCTGAGGAGATACAACCTCTGAGCTTCATGTTACCCCTTCCTTAATCCCTTCACTGATTTGCCTCATCAATAGCCAACTCTTTTGAAGCTGGCTTCAAAGATCAACTCTCCTAAGTATTTATTAAAGCTATCTGATGTGACTGCTGTCTTCACCGCCTTCCTCCATCCTTGTCAACCTGAATAGTTTCCCACAGCCTGTAGTGTAACCTTATCCTTTTGGGGAGGAAAGGTATGTTGGAGCCTTCTAGAAATTAGTACAGTAAAATGATAAAGCAATATTATAAGGTTTTTTTTAGAAAGCTAGTTAGCCTGTTATGGAGGCTTTTTGGGAACATCTATAGGGATAAGTAAGGGAAGATGTGCATCAGTTATACACAGCATCCTAAGCTGTAGTTCTGGTCCAGAAGATTCCTAGTGCAAACAGGAGGCAACATCACCAGGAGGAGCGAAGAAACCCATTGTTAATGGATTCTGAAACACTCAACTTTGTATTGTTTTTTTTTCTTGTGTTGCACACTTCTAAGCTAATGATAATATCTTGATACCAATGCCAAAGCTCATATCAGTTATATTTGCACTTTATATCTTCTAAATATATTATGAAGCTTAAACTCAAGAAAGTGACCCAGATAAACCCTGCTCTTCACAAAATATCAATAGGTTTGTGAAGGGTCTAGAAAACATGAGAAATGGCTGAGGGAGCTGGGGTTGTTTAACCTGGAGAAAAGGGGGACTTCACCACTCTCTACAACTATCTGAAAGGAGGTTGTACTGAAGTGGTCACTCTCTTCCACCATGCCTGCAGCAAGATAACCAGAGGAAATGGCCTTGAGATGAGACAAGGGAGATTCACATTAGATATTAGAAAATAAATTTTCATTGTTTCAATGGTCAGGCATTGAAAATAAGTTTCCCAGGGACGTGGCAGAGTCACCATCCCTGGAGGCGCTCAAGGGGCATCTGGAGCTGGCACTTGATGATGTGATTTAGTGGTTTAGGGGTTACAGTGACTGTGCTGGCTGGGTGATCTTGTAGGTCTCTTCCAGCCTTGATGATCCTATGATTAAAAAATTAGTCATAACTAAGTGCAATAACACAAATGAGTAGAATTTTTCCTTCATATGCAGGGGATTCAATTTACAGTGTCAAATATTTGTCACATAGCTTCTTCTCTCAAAGTGTTAAATAATATTCACATTATTGGCCTCAATTAACACCAGCAGCAACAAAAAAACTAACTAGAGTAATAGGTTGGAAATATGAGCCCCTATTTCAAAAGAACAGACTCTCTCCTCATTGTTCTCTGCTTTTTCATCCCACATCACTCCAAGATGTACCTCTGTGTCAGCATTAAAAATAGATTGCAGCAGCAGCAGGCCAACTTTGGTGCTTTTAAAATAAAAGGCGCATAAATTATTTTCCCTAAAAACACAGAAAAAATATGCTTGCTACCTGAGACCTTGTGAACCTGTTTGTCTATTTCTGAAATTTTATAGCTGAGTTTTAAAATTTCTACAGTTTGTAAAGGGTAGTAGATTTTAAAACTTACTTTTAATTAAAGTTGTTATATGGCAGTGAACCTTGGTAACAGCCATACTTTTCAAACTTACTGAAATTTAAGATACCAGATTTAATTTATTGCTCAAGGAATTATTATATATCTGAGAGTACTGAATGTTCATTATATGCACTTCTTAATATGGATTTCCACTATCATTCTTAAAGTCCCTCCTTTACAAATAAGAGTCATTATCATTCTCAAATTTAGTGATAAATATAGAAGAAAAACTTGTGGGACAGAAGTAGGCATCCTCCTGAAGGGTAGTATTAGAACTAGAGTAGCCAACTGCTCATTTTATCTGAAAAAAAAAAAAAAACTTTAGATTTTGGTCTATATGGACATGGTAGGAAAATATTTGGAATCCTTGTATTTTAATTATAAGATTGTACTCAATCTACAGCCTGATAATGCTATAATTTGTAGGTGATCTACTTACAGGAGAGTGAGTCATCTTTCAACTGAAATGAGAAAGCAGCAAGCTTGGAGAGAACACAACTTCATTTGTTCTTTATCTATATCACAACAGAATTCAAATTCTTATTCCTAAAACATAGAACATCTGAGGAATATTAATCCTTTTAATTCAGACACAGTGTTTTTCCACCAAATACAAAAGACACCATGCTGCAAGAAACTTGTAGAGGTGACTGTTTCTATCATCACTTGCTAATGAGTGAACATCCCAGGTTATGGGAACACTTTGCCATTTCTCTTGACTGTCACAAGAGTGACTACAGTAACATGCAGACTTGCTCAAATATGCAGAAGAAATAATTAATTTAAGCTTCGTTGCTTTTCTCATTCCACCCTTCTAATATTTTCTCCTCGCTATTTTTATTTCAATAAGAAAAATTTATTTAATTTTTTTAGACTAAATTCTATTGCCTGTTTCCACCCCCCCCCCCCCCCCCCCAAACCCAACCCCCCCCCCCCCCCATATTTTATGGCTCATTATCTTGGCTGCAAATTCTTTTCCCAAAATACACCAAAAAGTTGCAAACTCACATTTTATATGTATTTATACCTTGGCCATTACAGTAGTAATGACAGCACAGTAGTGGCAGAACAGAACACTTTGAATTCCTGCGTGGAAAATGGCCACTGCTTGCCTTCACAGAGATAAGTGTAAGCAGTAGATAGAAGTTACAAATTATCCAGTATAGAGCTAAAATTGAAAAAAAATGCTTTAAATCCTGCTTCTGAGCCTGTGCCATTTCAGCCTGAGTGCTGAGATTCAGCATCCAAGTCCCTTGGGAAGGAGCCATCAAGGTTTGGTATCATGAATATTCAATGTTAACATCAGAATGATGGTGGGACTGGAACTTAATTTAGAAGTTACAAGCTCTCTCTTTCAGCTGCCCTACTTAGCAGACACATCTACAGCTAATGTGTCCAGGTGAAGGCTGTATTTTTTTGTTGGAAAACATTTTCAAAATAGCACACTGGAGTACAGCACTCCAGGTCAATGGCCATAATGCCAAATTGCCCAATACATGTATGCTGTGTCTGAGGTGAGGACCCAGTACCCACCAGGGGCACTTCACAGCCTCAGGACACAACTCTGACATACTGAAGTTTCACAGCCACCACAGAGGTCACACCAGGGCTCTTACTGTATCTGGTGCTCCTCAAAAGGATGACAACAATGCACGAGTGTTTCAAGTCCAAGAAACTTTTCCCTCTGAGCTTTAGGGTAGATCAGTTCACTGATCACTCTCTACCTGCATAAACTCCACAGGAAATTGTACATTTGCAGAATAATCATTCTCTGTCAGAGTGAGTCCAATCACATCAATATAGGTAAAACAAGGCAGGTACAGGGAGGTAAATGAGAAAAAAAAATCTAAGATACATTTTTCTTATTTTCAGGTGTTTTAAGTTTTTTTTTTCCTTCTATAGAAAACAAATTTCTAGCAGATCAAGAGGCCCCTGATATAAATTGCCCAAAAACCTTGTGAGAATAATTCTAGTGTCCAAAAATAGTGTTATAAATGTACATACATATGCCTATATATGTGCTTTTGTAAGCATAAGACAGTGGTGCATATGGAAATTACTTGTTTCCTTTTTGCTCTCCTGTTACTGTAATGTTAGTGTGCCTTTGTGAAAATCATGGTTTCCCCCAAATGCAATATCTTCCTGTTGCTGATTGAAACAGTCAAACTGTACAGCCATTTATGACATTACAATTTTGTGCTAAGCTGCATTGACTATTTTGACAGAAAATGCATTTTCAGAGTATGAAAACCACCAGCTGTTGGTGAGCAGTGGCAGTGGGGA
The DNA here is from genome assembly GCF_017590055.1 of Onychostruthus taczanowskii. Taxonomy (NCBI): domain Eukaryota; kingdom Metazoa; phylum Chordata; class Aves; order Passeriformes; family Passeridae; genus Onychostruthus; species Onychostruthus taczanowskii. Next base: position 2,279,641 of record NW_024501459.1, read on the forward strand.
ACTTGCTCCAGAGTATTGACATACACATGTCAAAATCTTTTTCAATAATGTTTGGATAAGAAGACTTTTGATGCAAATTCAAAGAATGGTGGTTATCTCAACCCAATTTTCTTTTGTATGTTAGATCAACAGCAGATCATGGTAAGCAGCAGATAAGTCAAATTAGTCATACATTCCCCTCTGAGCTGGAACACACTTCTGCAGGTAAACTGAGCTGATTATCAATCACCACAGCACTTTTAGGTGCTTCAAAATCTGCTGAACTTCTTATGGTTTTCTTTTCTGGGAGAGTAAAATATAGAAACATTTTGCTTCCTCTCAGGATAACTTTGTTAGTGCATTTCTTAGATAAAGAAATATATATATAAAGAGATTATTTTAAAGCATTTTTTCCTGATAACAGTTACTTGAAGAGACAGATGCATAAGAATTTAAGTTTGAAATTTAAGTTTGTACATGTAGAAAAACTTATATTTTCACTAATCCTTTTCCTTTTCATTATTTCTTTTCCTTCACAACTCAGTTACCATTTCAAAAGGGAGGAAATGAAACTGTGGACTCAGAAGCCAGTAGGTGACTGTACAAAATGCAAGTCCAAGAGGAGCAGGACCTCATTTGATGTGACTGTGCACCTGTGCATTTGGGCAAGCACTCCCCTCTTAGGGGAGCCATTTAAAAATCTACACCATGGAAGTGTAGTGGGAAATGGGAGCTGCAAATTAGAAATTCTGCAGAAGATAGTGGTTGTTGTTTCATAAGCAGAAATGGTGCAAAACCCAGGGCATTAGACTCATGACTTGGAATCCTTACATGTGTACCAGAGAGAAAGAATTTTCATTTCACCTTTTCTTTTTTAAAAATTGTTTCACTTCAGCCCCTATAGCAGTGGAAGAGAACATATACCAAACTACATACATTAAAAATTCACCTCTTTTAAAATCTAATGTGTCTTTTCCTTGGTGATGGTACCAGAGCTAGTTATAACTGAATATACTTCTTTTTTCTCCAGACTATTAAATGTAAATTGCCTTTGATTTATCAGACTCATGTTTGGAAAAATTGCCCATTTTTTCATTCTTTGTTCCATAAATACCAAAGGATGCCTTCCATGTACATCATATGCCATATATACTGAACTGCTTTTACGTACTCCAGTTGCTAGAAGACAATAAGAATTTTATATTCTGTCTTGGAAAAAAAAAAAAAAAAATGCCATGCCTCTGGTCTAATAAGAACATATCTTAAAGTCAATGTTCCTGATTCTTTACAGCTCACATGACAACTTTATCTACTTACTAATAGCATACCTACCTGGGAAATTACTCTCAAACTGGAACATTTCATAATGTGTTTTCACCTTCCCAAAACTGGTTTAGAGCTGCAGACAGAGGCCACTAAAGCCTGAGGGAAAAACACCTAATGCCATTTTGCTGCAAGAAATATGTATTTGAATTTCAACCAAGACCTTGCCACCTGTTCATCCAATGCCTTTTTTTCCCCCACTCCAATGGCTCAAAACTTTTCTATTCAGGCAATTGCAGTATTGTGGTGCAAATTACTATGGGTTTTCAGCTTAAGGAAATAAATTCCAAAGCTCTATACTTCCAAGTTTCAAATCTGTTCTTGCTTGTGATATGCAGCATCAGACCTGGGCTTGACTTACCTTCTGTTTTATACCAAACCCAGGATCTGCAGTGCTGTTTGTAATTTCATTTGAAAAAAAAAAAAAAAAGAAAAAACCCAACCCAAACCAAGCCAAAATCCCATCAGTGACTAAATATCCAATACAGACCAAACCCAAAAAGGTTTGTTCAGAGTGCTGTTTTTGGGGAAAGGAGTAAAATGTGGTTCTGGGAACAACTCAGTGTTTGCTTTGTTCCTTTAATTTTCCTTTTACATTATTTTATTTATTTTTACAGGAAATATTTCCATTTCTGCTTGGCAGAGAATCAATCAGTTTATATTTGTAATCCAAAAATAAAAAAAAAAAAATTGCTGCCAGCCATTGAACCTTAAACAATGCAGAGAACAGGGCTTTTAATAGCAGGTTGTGACAAAAATAATATTCTTAAACACTGACATCTCGTGGCATGCTCTAGAAAGAGCAAAATTCTCCAGAGAGGTGATGTCTTTTTCTAAGTGAAGGTCAAGCAGAGCAAATGATGCATAAGACTCAATACATAAATACATTTTCACTCTCCTTTAAAAAGCAAAACTGACAGATATATTTTCTAGCTATATCATTATCAAAAAAAACCAACATAGAATTACTTTCATAAAATACTAGGATAAATGCTGCATTAAACACACTAAGACAAATAGTCAAGAGCATTTTGCAATTACTTAGGAATCTTTTTTCCATTAATGCTGTTAATAAATTGGGCAGAATTTAAGGTAACCACAATGGAATGCGTAATGCCAATAAAGCACTTCAATAACAGATCACATAATTAAAGGGCAAATAATCATCCTGGATACCAGAATGATGATTTTGAAGTGGTTTCATTACTGGGGTACATCACAAGGTGATTACCATTAAACTAAAACTGTAATGTATTCTTGAACCAAAGGAAAATAATTCCCACGCTGCCTACAAGGGAGGTGTTGTTCCATTCTAACCTAGAACCACCCCTAGAGAAAGGTCCACCATGTCTGGCTAGTCCAGAGGGTCAAGCAAATACCTTTTATAATTGTAATAACAAAATATCTCTCTCTCTTTTTTTTTTTTTTGAATTGGTGTTACTGGAATACTGTTGTCATCTTATTGTGATAGCGTCATACCTTCTTGGTGATGTCTCATGAGCTGCTCCCAACAGCACAGACAACAAACTCCAACCCTCTTCTTTACCACCTAACCCACTCTTTTATAGCACTCATCCCTACTGGACACAGCTGTGGCCTATTAAGGGCAGTTCCTAATCTTTGGTAATTAGCACAGCTGCAACTCCTCAGGGGTGAGATTGCCCCCTGCACCATCTCCATTCTCTTACATTCTATCCCCCCATAGAATACCTCTTAAAAATATTTGATCTCAGTTTGCAAAATATAGTAAGTACAGTTGACACTCACCAAAAAACCTGGAAAAAATTATTTATAGTCACTTACAATCAGCCTTTATTTGATTTTACTGCATGACCACCTGCACTCCTATTAGTTACACTTACTCTGGCAGTGGTCATCAGAAAGTGTTGTTAAAAGATCACAAAGCCTTCCTTCTGGATAATGCAGCCACCTAATAGCCATTTAATTTTAATGCTCATATAACATTCTTTTCTGTTCTCTGCTGTCTTTGCCAACAGCTGCCCAGGACAGCATTTCCTGTTCACCTAAGTTCATTCTAAATGTGATGCAACCTTGTCATCTGCAAGAAATTAACCTGGTTCAGGCAGCAGAAAGATAAAGAATACACACTGTGCTATAAATAAGTGTCAGGCATCACTCACTGCACATAACCTAAAATCAGTGTTAGTGGAAGGACATAAAGGCAGGCTGTAGGGTAGAATGAACTACTTCCATTAGCCTTACTCATTCTAGTCCAAATTCTAAACCTGGTATTGATAACATTAGTCTTGTCAACAGCAAATAGCCTGTTTTTCTCTATTCTGGAATCTTCTCTTCCATTTGACTGAGAAATGAAAGATCATCAATATGAGCAAGCAGCTAAAGGTAAAAATTTGAACTAAAGCCATCTACGATGCTCTAAATCCTGATGAGAAGACATGAATGCTTGAAGAGGAACTAACATTGGAGAAACCTAATTTTCTCCAGCACTTCCCATTGTAAGCAAGAAGACCCTCAGATTTGTCACTGTCACCAGAAAATATGGAAACTGTGGTTACCAACATCACCTTTTTTTATCTGTCTATACTTGACAGGAAGTTTGGAACTGCTGTTATGGAAGAAATTTCTCTCCATGATTCTTGTTTTTAGAACATCTCAGCTATACCTCAGAATACCACAGAAGTTATAAATGTTGAAAACCAAGTCAATAATGTAAAAAAAACCCTTTATGTAATTAATATATATATATATATATATATCTCACAATGTGGAAACATCATCTCTGGGATGGTGTTTCCTGCCAGTAACAGGTATTGTTCAAATTTGTTGGAAAATAATAATAAATAAAGCCTTCTCCAAAAATAAAAGCTTGAAGTTCCCACAGGGGAGAGAAAACGTTAAGAACTGTGTGAGTATGAGTATGATATAAAAACCATAATATATGTGAAAATCAAATAATAGTATATTGAAATATGCTAGAATTCTGGAAACAAATAAAAATACTTTAAAAAATTATGAATATAATTCATGAGGACAAAACTAGGAGATAATTACGAACTGGACCACATGAAAAATGAAAACAATTAGGGAAAAAAACTGACTTTCTTTAAGTGCTTACATGGTGTAAGTGTTGAAAAAGGGTACAAATTTATTGCTTTGTTGAAACTTCTTGATACCTGCAAATTTTATCTTTGTGTCCTGCAAATTTTCCAGATGTCTTGACTGGCAAAGTGCATATTGTTTATCGTACTTTTTCATTTGGATTTCTAAAATGCAGAATATGCTTCTACTTCTGTCATTCACAGTGGGTTGTCAACAGTTAAAACTGGGGAAAGAGCAGTGGCATAATGAAAAGCTGAAAATAAATTCACTTACCTCAGTTTTTTGCATCTACTTCTCTTCTGTGTATCTATACACAGAGAAAAAAAAATGTATGTGCTCTTGAGAAAAAGGCATACTGATCTGTGACAGTGAATGATGTACTGAGATCACTGTTGAAATAAACACACCATGGGAAGAAAAATATATTTGCACTTCAAACTAGCAAGTCCAATATTACAAATGTTCCTCTTTTCACAAAGTGGTTTTCAGTTTTAACCCTATCTTTTCCTCTGTTGCATGCTGAAAGCGTGATTAAATGTGGCTGTTTGGAAAACAAAATAATAATTAAATAAAAATAAAAATATTTATAAATAAAATAAAATGTTATAAAAATATTTATAAATAAAAATAATTAAATAAAATAAAAATTTATAACAAACCAAACACACAGGTGTGAAAGGCTTAGTTTTACGCTGAGAGAAGGATGAGAAAAAAATCTCCATAGGTGAAGGTATTTAATTCTTTCTACAGTTGCTTCTCCTGAACAATCCTAACCACTAAAGCCAGCTAAGCAGCAACCTACAGGGAAACTCCCTCACTCACTGCCAGGTGAACTCAGAATGTGACACAATAAGGAGTTTTTAGTGTCAATTTTTGTGTGAGGTGCATTGGGAGGGTCCAACTTCTCATCATAGGAGCCCAACATGTCTGGCTTAGTTAGACAAACACATCCACACTGTGGCCTATTTAAAGCTGAGCTCCCAAATGCACTGATATCAGTAGAAACTTACAAGCATAAATTCCCTCATAAGCTTCAAAGATTCAGAAGCAGGGTCTGATTGTACAAGTTGCTGACACTCAGGTCCTCAGGGTATCTAGGCACTTATCTCCTGCTGAAGGGAATTAAACAGAAGGCATCAGAGGGTGGTGCTGAAACTCCTGCAGGCTTCATTTACATAAATGATGAGGTTCAAGTCAGTGGTAGCTTTTGTCTTCAGCAAGTCCTTTTCTCAGAACTTTAACTTCTAAATGAATTTTGAAACTCATTCTTTCTCCATAGTTAGACATGAAATCTCTTCACAAATAAATTTTAACATAATTTATCTTCTAGCAGAAGATAATCACTTAGTACACACTTTTTATGACTTAAGAAATTAATTTAGATTCTGCTTTTTTTTTTGTTAAAGCAATTTGCTGCTAATTATGTCCTAAAAAAACCCAAACCAACACCACACTTCCAATATCAAACATTAAGAAATTAGTACAAACTAGAGAAAGTATAATGTAATACCACCATTAAAAATTAAAATAGACATACATTTGTGCACAGCTGCATGGTTTTCAGTAAGATCTGAGCCACTTTCTGGGTTTCCTTCCCCAACATATTTATTCCCGGCAATTGCAGGAGTGTGTATGCGCGTGTTACATCCTCCCCTCAGTTTCATTTGGTAGTACTTGCAAGTTAATTACTGATCCTGTTCTCTCCCTTCTTCCTCCTCCTCCCCACAAGTTCTGATCATAAGACACGGTGCAATTACAGCTTGATAGAAAGCTCACACCCCGCCAGCCCTGCACAGCTGTCTTCCACCTTGGCTTGTCTTTTCAAGTAGGGCATCCCTGGAAGGAAGGCATAGTCTCCTTAATGACTTTGGACTTTAGGCAGGAGTTGTATGAAGAAGATTTATCTTTTAAAGTCTTTGTGAGACCCTTCATTCAAATTATTTTTATGGGTATGTATTTAAAAGACTTTAATTATGGATTGGATGAAAATATTCCTTACTAAAGGAGTTGTTGAATACCAAGAAGATGCTTAATTATGAAGTTGTTTAAAATGCAGAGGATCGGGTAAGTACATAATTAAGGAGCTATCATTCCCAACACAGTAGGGAAAAAATGGCTCAGAATTCCATTAAGTAATCAAGGATTGATTAAAAATGTCTAATATAATGCTTGGCCTGTGAGAAGTATTGTTACAGGATTTTATGGGTCATTCATATGTTTGTGCCATATGATTTGGTTCTAGTAAGAATTGTGGGTTTGATTGGGAAACTCAAACATTTCATAATTTAAAATCTTCAATATTATTCCCAACAGCTGTAATGAATGTTAGCTTGTGTCTCCTCCAGGTCCCAAAGATATCTGTAACACTTGATACAGAAAAACAAGAAAAAAATAATATCCTTGGGTTTGAACAGGTAATTTCAATATAAAATTGGAAATCAGATAGGATATTTAAAACTATATAAACTCATTTGAATAATGTTCAAAGATTACTTTCAGAAAGAACTGACAAAAAAAAAAGTGTTTGAAATATACACTTGAAAGATGGAGGAAAGAGAGAATTAAGCTTTTTCTCTCAAAAGAGAATTTGAAAAACTAAAGGACAGTATTTTTCAACACCTACAAATCAATTCTTTGTACACCTGATTGTATTCCCTGGCATTTTCCTCGCATAATAACAATGAGCATTTCAAATAAAATTTTATTGCTGATGCTTTAAAAGCTCGTACCATCTGACCTATTCTGAACACATACTGAAAAATTTGCAGTGTCATTGGCTTTTGTCTCATACAAGTTATCGGATTGAAATTAAATATTTTGATAGCATAAATTATCTAGTAAAAAATAAGCACAAACCTGGTATCTCCAGAACAATATAAAATACAAATTGAAGAACTATATAAAGTAAAAAGAAGAATTCCCTGGGGATAATTCTAACAAGTTTGGATGCCACTACATTTTTTGTTCTCTGAACTAGAATGGAAATTAAAAGGGTCTTTTTTTGTTGTTGTTTTTTGAAAAAAAATACCATCAGCCTCGAGTGGTAATAGATGATTTCACCTTGACCCCAGGTTCTGCAGTCAGTTGACCCTGACCCTGGGAGCAAAGCCCACCAGCAAGGAATGGAGAGGTGACTGATGAGCAGGGTTGTTTGCCTGTGCCAGCTAACAAGGTTACTCTTGCTGTTGTCCTCACTGCCCTCCACACATGTATGCCTGACCTGTTTGCTCATCAGATTTTAAACTACCACATTTACAAGCAAAGGATTTTGCAGCTTACCTAAGCAACAGATGACTACCTCACATGTTATATTGCAATTAATGCTTCTGTACCTGTGCATGGAGGATAAGGCAGCAGGGCTGTAGTGGTCTCAGGTACACATATTCCCCCTTGTCTGATAGATTTTACAGTGTACCCTTCATGTCATTATCATATTCAGAGGAAGGAGGGTCTAATCTCAGTAAAACAGGCAGCCAGGCAGAGGAAAAAACCTTTCCTGATCATTAGGTTTGACTAGCTGAAGTTCTAAACCATTTTACTTTAATCATTATCATAATAGATTTGCAAGCACCATAAAAAATAAGAGCAAGACCAAATATCTTATTTTAAAGGAAGGGGATGGCATGGGTAATTCACAGAAGCTAATTTTAGTATGATTTTTCTTTTATTTTGACAACTTTTTATTTTATTTCATTCTTTGGAGTATCTAGAGTGTTTACAGAGAATATATCAAATAGAAGTAGTTCAGTAGTGTTGGGCCAAGGCTGTGGATCAACAGCAAAAAGAAGTCCCCCAGAATGTCTAGCCCCTGACCATGATAAAATAAGATATAAAATTCTTTATAGAAGCCAAGTTTACCTTTGGTTCACAGAAAATTCAGATTGTTTTTAGAGATGGTAATGGATAAACCTCCTGCAACGGCTATTCCAAACTGCTCTAGTATTTATTACCTTCATTAACAGGGTACTTTGACCTTGCTGCAGATTGTAATTGCCTAATTTCAGTTTATGTGCCTTGGATTAAGAATCTGCTTTCTCCGAGTCTGGGATATCTTTCTGTTGGATAAGTAACTACAAGTTAACATTCACTCTTTTTTAATGAGCAGAATCAACTGCACTGCATAAACTTCAACTTATTTGCCAATGCTTGCATCATTTTTGAACGTGAAACCTCCATGAAATGGGTCTTGTAACATTGCTCTTGTGGCAGTTTTACCCATGCTGTACTTAGTGGGAAGATTATTTCTCAACTTCTGCTTGTATTAAGACACATGATGTTTTATTACAGCCGTTTAATCAGGCAATTAAATTCTTCCTAGTATTGCATTATTCAGAGTGTCTGTTTCACCAGTATGTGCATCATCTACAGCCTCAGGAAACACAGAAACTCATTGTAAAATCCATTGAGCTGGGAAAGAAGAGGCACTCCTTAAGAATAAGGACTAGACCATTTTACAGCTCTATTAACAACTTAAATAAAACTGCCAGCAAGCTATTTTGTAATTTATCCAGCCTCCTATCTTACCATTATTAATTGTGGTTTAATGGGACATTTTGTTCAATATCTCAGACAAATCCACTCATTTCACCCCCTGTTTGTTTTATGAAGAAAACTTGCAACTTTGGATTTATTTGACAACACTTACTTTAATTTCTTTTACCTGCCTTTTCAAAAGCCACAGTTGAATTATGATGAAGAACAACCTTTTAAAATAAGTATACGTATTTTCAAGTATCTGTGTTTTTAAATGTGTATTTTCCTTAATTCCAGTTTGACAATTGTTTCCATTGTGTATTTGTGAAGGGAACAAAAAGCAATTACTGAGAGAGAAAAGAGAAGAAGGAAATTTGTTGGAGGTAAAACCAAGTAAAAGACAATCATAGCAAGTATTCTTTCAACATCACCAAATGACATGTCAAGAGGAAAGAAGCAGTTTCACAGAGCAGAGACAACACCTACAGACGGGTCACAGTGTGAAAAGCAGCAATGTAACTGCTAGAACTTATGCTTTCTCTGTTGAAGTACTTCAAGCAGCTGGTTGTGGGTTCTGCCGGAAAGAAGTTGCCTTTTCACAGTAAGAGTATTTAAATAGTAACTGTTTAGCCAAAGCAAAGGTCCTTTACCATTCTTATGCTGATAGTCCCAGGTGAAGATGAGGGTCACTTCCATAAAATTGATGACTAGACCACATAATCCCTTAGAATAAAAAATAGCAAAAAACTTCACTATTCTGCATTGCTTCAGCTTCCATCTGCGATCATCTTATGTCACTCAATCATGTCCCTGTCTGTAACCAATGATAAAATGGCTTTCCCATCAACTCCATTGTTCTGGTGCCCCTTTCCAGAGGAACATCTTCTTACTTCACATGCATTGCCAGGGTACCAGTTTATGGCCTCTCTTCCTTTATAGGTTAATATCAGTCACCTTCCGTCTCTAATATCCACTCTGGAGGTGCCTCTTTTCTTGTCTGTCAACAGCTAAAGACACAACAAGCTGCCTTTGTTAGACCTTAGGATTATCCACTTTCCCCCATCGCAGCAAGATGGGTCAGAAAACGTGTCTCTTGAATGTCTAAAATCATTGTGGCTGAGCTCTTGTTATTGCTTTTATTCTTCTGTGCCACTGTTTTGAACATCACCAAGCTGTTCTTTCTATTTCTTGTGCCTTCTTCCCAGTATGAACTGTCTTCCTGAGCATTGGCTCTGTTTCCATAGTCCACATTTTGAAGTCTACATCTATTCACTTTTTTTCTTTCTCCAGTCATGAGCAGACCAAATTACGTTTTATTAAAATGCATCAAAGTAATGTTATAAAAGTCCTACAAATAGGAAGATTATGTCTCCAGTTTCAGTTGCAACTTCCTCTCATCTAGGGCTCTTTTAATTGCTCAGATCCATGAACTACTAACAAAGAAAAAAACCTTAAACTTATATAGTAGTCACACTCACCATACTTTGGCAATCTGAATGCAAACATATAATTTCTGTTTTCCTTGTATAACAAATATAAACTTATTTCCTTCACTTTCAGATCACTGTTAGGAGTTCTATTCTCTGCGTAAAAACCCTTGAATTATAGAGTAGTACAAGTTTAGGAGCCTGATTTCCCACTTTACCAATACCTGTTATCCATCGCAATATCCACTGAGTATTGAATTAATGCCTTTCACAAACTATTTCCTGAGACTCGCTTTCCAATTTATTTCAAATAATTTTTCAAGATTAAGATTGTGAAAGATTTCCAAACAGACTTAGATGTGTGTTTTTTCTGAACTGTACTAATATGAGTATGGACACAACATATTTGGATATCTGTGTATATACACATGTATGGATTATGTTCATGTGTGCATGCATACATGAATGCACGTTTAAGTATATATATATTTGGCATATGTGCATATTTTTTCATACTGCTGCTTTCCACGAAGCCAGGAGAAAAAATAAGTTAATAAGATCACTATTCATGTTTAACATCAGTCTGAAATTTCCCCTGAACACTCTGTTCCTTGTCTTCTCAATCCTCTGTACATCAGAACACAAATTGTGTAGTACTACACACCTTGACACTGCCCAACACTGGGGCAGTGACCTCTGTGGGTTACAATAACATAAATAAAAGCAATGCCAGTAGCAACCAAGAGAAAATAATTTCAAAACTTGGGATCCAAGCAACATGAAATGCTGCTGACAAAGAAAAGGTTATGTACTTTGAGGTTTTCAAAACAAATGCATTACTGTAGGCCTACTGTGAAGATAATTATGATTTGATTTCCATCAAGGGAAAGCACTTGAATCTACCTTCAACCAAAATGAGACTTCAGAATTAAACTATGATTTTACTTTGACAGATGTAGACGTGAAAATATTTGAAGTGAATATTCTTTTTTAGAGACATATCTACTATGTTTGGCATTTTGCAGTACATACTAATTCAGAGACAAAATACACCAACGTAATAATTCTTGGTATAAAAATGAATTATCTTAATTGTCTTTTTTGAGCTCCAAAACATAGCAGATATAGTGATGACAATATTTTCTGATAAAGGTGATTAAAGAGAACTAAAATCCTGATAGCAAATCTCTTAGAAATATTTATTTTCCGAAATATTTTTAACACATTATTCGAGGACAAGCTATTAGCGCAGGAAATTCTGTCAAACAAAAATTATGTTTGGGCACACAAGAGGGGGAATCATCTGCCTGACCCTCAGCTGTCCTTTTAAGCAAATCCACCATGAGAGAACATCCAACAGTTAAGCATGCCAAGATATTAGACAGGAAAAAAGAGCTAAAATTTAGGAACCAGATGGTACTATAGGAAAAAATACATAGGTATTTTGCATTGGGGTCACACTGTTGCAAGGTGATTTCATTGGTATTAGCTCTCTGCCAGAGAAAGCAGAGGCACAACAAATTTACACCATGTCATAGACTAAAAGTACAATATGATTATTTCTCACACTGTAGATCACTTGAAAACAGACTGATATCTATGAATTTACCTGTCAAACTAGGGAATAAACATATTTCCAACTACAGTTGGGATTGTAACTTAAAAACTTGAGTAATGAAATATTGGAAAACTAAGCAAGAGGTTCTTTTGTAGATCTAATTAACACCTGTGATAGCAAAAGATCATTATAATACCAATAAAGCAATTATTTGTGAAACATATTTTTGTTTAAAAAATATTTCTATATAGTCTGTGCTCAGCATGCAACTTGGAAGAAAGATTATCTGTAATGAATGGATGAGGCTCTAGTCAACTTGCTAAAAGTTCAAAATTAAAGTTTCAAGTTTATGGTAATTCAAGCAAACAAAACAAATATTTTTTACTGTTAGAAGAAGAAATAATTGCCAAACAATGTATATTTTCTTACTGAAAATTTATTTTTAAGAAGACACATCATCATATGTAATCAATGGCATCAATTTTTTCATGCTTTTCAGAAAAAAAAAAATTCTCACCAGGGTACCACATCCTTATTTCCATCCTATTTCTTTCTGATTATGTGAAAGAGCAAAAGTTCATTTCTGCTTTATACAATCTCTTTCATACTCCCAAATTTGCAGGCACCATCTGACACTAAATATTTATTGCCCCAAGCCATTGCTTATAATAGAGCTTTAAAATCAAATTGAAAATAATAGTTTCTGATTTTTCAAAGGAAGAATGAATAAGCAGTGAAATTATTGCCAACATATTTATTAAACAGAAATCAGCTTTAAAGACCTGCACACCCCACTGGTTCAAAGAAAATAATGAAGAAGAATTCTTACATATCATTGATTCTGTTGAAAATAAAAAAAATAAAGTTGACAAAAATACTCCTGTCATGCATATTTCATTATTTTGAAGAGGAAAATGTCATAGTAGGGTTCTGTTATTATGCCTGATTGCTTTCCTAGGAAGAAAGGTGTTGATTGTCCTACTTTTCACATGAAATAAAAAACATTTCGAGAAGAATAGTTCACAAATTAATCAAAGGTCAGTTTCTTTGGAAATGAGTCCCCATATTTTTATCATGACAAAGTTATTTTAAAACAAAATTTATTCATAACTATATTTACTCCTCACTGTGCATCTTAATGGAGATATGCTTGAATAAAATGGTGAGAAGTTTATACTTGTCTCTCTCAAAACTTGTGAAAAACTAATGAAAAAAAAAGAAAATTAACAAGCATTAAAAAATTTACATAACACTGAAAATGAAACTAGTAAACACATCTTCTCCACTATGAATCCATTCTCTAAAAAAAAAAAAAACAATTGCAGAAATAAATCTAATCATGGCAGGTTTTATTTTGTTGGCCATAGGATTGTTCATGTCCTGATTATCTCCTGGTTAAATAATATCAGGTGCAAGATACTGTAACTGTCTGTCACAGTGGTGCGCTAAAACTCTTATTTTTTTACTTATTTTTTAAGTTTTTACCAAATATATTTGAAAAAATCTATTTAACCTTCAAAAACAGTGAAAAATTATTTTACCACCCTCACTTAAAACTTACAAGCAAAATAACAGAAAGTTAAATGCTTTTTCCTAATCCTAAATTTTAAATGGAAACCCTGATTTTCAGTTGACATGCAAGATGACCAGCACATTGGTCAGAAAACACTGTTAGCTGGGTGTGCAACTAGTTGAGTGAACTGTAGTCTTTTAAACAGTTTTTACAAAGAAATTGAATAATTTCTTAACCAGTCATCTGATGAAGATGAATTTTCAGCTTGTTATTATGAATTAACACTGATGTTCTCTGTATCTTTATCATCTATAGGTTTTTTTGTCTGTTAGCATATTTATACCATAGACCTCTAAATGTAGAAAAGTGTAGTTATATACATGTTGTGCAATGTGTCCACTACTGCACGTAATAGAGAAATAGTGTAAAAATATTCATAGGTTTTAACTATAAAATCCTGAATTCATTCAAGCTGTGTCAAATATTTATAAAGGAACCAAAATATCACCAAACATGAACAGATTTTGTGCAAGGATCTAAAAATTTGTCAGAAATCAACATCTAGGCAGAGACACTAAATACAGTGTTGCTCAAATCTTAGACACAAAGATAAGTATAATTTAATCAGCTCAAAACTGAGCAGAGCTGTTTGATGAGACACCAGCAGCAAGAATGTGTGTTCAGCCTGCATGTAGGAATTTGTCTTCATACAGGAAGAGAAATAGAAGCAAGACAGAGATCTCCATGCACTGGTTTATAGATGTAGATATTTGGGAGAAAACCAGTGTTTGAGAAGGGTCATCTTGCTGTCAGATCTCAAGTCAAACAAGACATTTCCCTTTCTAGGCAGAAGAATTAATCCATCATGTTAGTTTGCTGTTAAGTCTGCCTGTCTTTGCAACAAGCAAATGTACCATTAGAGCAACTGAGGTGTGCACCCGTATTTGAGGTGTGGTTCTGGAACCAAATTAAGAACCATCAATGAAAGATGGCTGAAAATCTTTTTCTCAAGTAAAAGTGCAGTGGGAAAGATGTCTTGGTGAACTTTTCTGCACTGGTATGCCAGTGTCTTACGTCATGTGGAAGGTCTCATTCAAAAAAAAAAAAAAAATAAATAAATAAAATAAGAGGCAAAAGCTATGATACATTTGGAATAAGAGTTGTTCTTAGAAACAGCTTAACTACACTGTGAGAAAAAAAATAACCCAGTTTTTACAAAGTGATACAAACACTGTAAATCCATTGACTGAGGTCAGGAAATGTGAAGCCAGGAGTGAAAAATCTCAAGATATTTTCCCCAAAGTAAAGCTTTGTCAGGCATTTCTCGGAATTACATCTGAGAACTTCAGAGTATTCTTACCCTATTCATTACTCTGAGCTGACAAACACACCCTCACATTATGAACTTGTCATAGCTCTTTGAATAACATAATCTTTTAAATTTTATGGCAGTAACAAGACACATCTGATTTAAGGTATTGCTTGTTGAAAAGAAGCTGAAAAAATGTTTCTATCTAATGGAAGAAGCAGTGAACTGATAAGACCAGGATAGCTTTGAAATATATTTCAAATCTGCCAGCAAAATATTTGTAGTGCTTTGTATCAGTTCTTGATTTCCCAAAGGAATGCTTTAGGAGATGTCCTTGACTATGAGGCTATTCAAAAATAATTTGGACCCACAGGTTTAGTTGCCAGAATTCTTTGAAGATTTTCTGAGTCTGATGGGAAAACAAAGAGCAGGTACTAACATACACCAGTTATTATAGCTGCCTCTTTATATTTCCCATAAGTGGGCACTGGCATATGACAGTAAAGATGAACATGAACCTCTAGGATTCAATAAGCCAAGGAATAAAAATAGTGTGGGTTTTATCAATAATGGGAGGAAACTGCAGCAAAACATTTTGTGAAGGTTACAGAGACTGTGCTGTAATTTTGATACATCACATTTCAAGAGAGCTGAGGCCTCTTCCCCTAACTTTTTCCTCCACCACTTCAGAGATTTGACTGACCAATATGTTACATAAATGATACAGCATTTAAAATTACTTGTTATTTTATTAGTACAAGGTGGTTTTCATAATTTTAATCTAAATAAATAAAATTCAATTGTCCAGCTAATTGATCATATAAGAAAAAAGTTTCTGTGCTTAATATTTCAATAGGAGATACAAGAGAAGGGTTAAATATTTCTTGAGATAAATATTATTGTCATGACTGAAATCAGAGCGAGTTGGAAGAATACTGCAGGATTTTCTGTATATTCAGATCCTCTTTCAGTGTAATTGCTTTTTCAAGGAAGATAAAAGATATGTTAAATACTGAAAGGTTATCTGGTCATTTGTGAAAACAAACAAAACCAAATCAAATACATAAAGCGCACAGTGAGAGGGATAAAAGTTAGTTAGAGCATTAAGATTCTAGTAATTGCAGAAGTCAAAACACAGTAGAGCTTCAAATCAACAGTGAATTTATAGGGTTTTTGATAAAAATAGAAAGATTAAGTGGGAAAAATGTAAAAATACATAAACAAAAATGTGAAACATTTTTAAAGACAAGAAAGCACTAAATTTATTGCATGTATTAATAGTTGCTTTTTGTTATGTTTTTCTATGCTTAGAACCTAAAACCTTGTCATTAAAATAGAACACTGAGGCATGTCTACTTCTTTATCTACCACTCCTACAACTACTGAAGTTAATGCTAAAATTTATCCTTCAAATAATATTTAAAAATATTTCTTGGAAGTTTTATAATACCTTTTTCATTAATTGAAGAAACAGGCTTCTAAGAAAAAGTATTGGAACTGTAGCATTTGCATTCATGCAAATCAACCAAATTTAATTTTATTTATAGGTGTTGTGGCTGTGTGGATATTACTGATGTGATTCCATTGTCCTTATTGCAAAAGGCTTCATTCAAAAGGCATATGCACCATGTGGACAATGTTTCCTGACAATAATTTTAATAAAAATATTCTCAGTTTTAGAGAGTATAAATATTTGTGAGGTTCTGTCTTAACTGTTATTTAAAATTAAATTTCTGATATTTTTCAGATGTAGATGACAATTTTTTTTTTTTGGATGACATTTATATAAAAACATAAATTCAATCAACCTCAAAATTACTTGGATGTTGAAAATATATAGGTGTGTAACTTCAGGACACAGTTTAGTTGTGAACATGGTTAAAAGCTTGACTTGATCCTTGTTGTCTTTTCTAACCCCAACAATTCTATGATTCAATTATATTTTTCAGCCATGATTTTTTGGTTATTATTATCACCCTCTTAAAACCTCTTAAAAACAACATCTGACCAGGAATGGGTGTGGTTGACTCTTGCCTCCATTACAGATTCATAGATATGCTGGTATTTGTTTAAATACTTATGAATTTGGAACATATTGTTGCAAATTGTTCATTATTTATAAAAAAATGTTTCAAGGAATGATGTTGTAGATTTTCCTTTTTTTTGGTCAAGAGATCAATAATGTGACAGCATGTGAAGTTTCAAGTGCTCAAGTTGTTTCCTGTAGAAGACTAAGAATTACTAAATTAGCAGACACTAGGAACCAAGTGTTGTTGGTAGCATCTGCTTGTTCCATGAAGAACTGCCTAATGAAAAACATTTTATGTTCATATAGTTCCAGGAAGAATTCCAGGCTGTAATACTAGGAAAGAATGTTGGTGAGCAATTATGACATCATTAAACTTTCATTATGAGTAGCCACTCTATTAGTCCATGTCCTTTTCATTTCCTTGGTTTTCAACACTGGATGGATTCTACAATGAGAGGAAGGTAAATAATAAGTAGGAAAAGGAGGTTAAGGGCCTCCTCAGCTAAGTTATGGGCTCTATTATTCAGTTTCTGTGTGGTACTGATAATGCTTTTAATTTACAGCTTTCTGTTGTCCCATGACTAAAATAAAGGTAATAATTAGGTACCTATTTCACAGAGATAGCCTAAAGATTAGTTTATATTTGAAAAATTATTTTAGAATATAAAGCCCTATATAAATGATAATGATTCTTATTAAATTAACTAGGTCTTGTGTTATGGTCCATGCATTGGGAAAAATAAAACCTCTCAGTAGTCTTTGGAAGAGTAAAGGAAATAAAAACAAAAAGGACACCACAAATACAAACAGGAATACCTCTCAGTGTCCAGTGTCTGTGGGGCTTTATTCTGTTGATCAAGATTAAATGAGACTATTACTTTATTTTTTTTAATAGTGATTGCAAGCAGTTTTCAAAAAGAAAATTACCTTCTCCAGAGAAAGGAAGAGGCAATAGTCTCTTGTTATTCACTCTGTTCTTGCAATGTTCTCTAATGCTTCACTGACTGGTGCAGCTGCCTCTGTGCTCTCTCCCCCACTCCTTCCTTCTGTGCACTTTCTTTTGCTTCTGAAGTCCATCAGGAGCCCTTGCTGTCACTCTGCTGTGCTGGTTTGATTTCCTGTGCTTTGAAACGGGATACTCTTGTGCCTTGAGGAGGACCTCCTTGAAAGTCATGTAACTCCCAGACTCTTTGCCCTTCTGGGGCAATCTCTGGTGGGACCTTGCCAAAGAGAGCTCTGAACTAACTGAAACAGGTTCTCCTGAAGTTCAGGGTTGTACATTTGTCTTTGTCTAACTCACACATCTTTGTCTAGCTCATTTTCACATCTTTGTCTAGCAAATGATGATTGAAGAGAATGTTCAAGAAATAAATTTGTCTAGAGTATGGAAGTTATCAGAACAAAAATTAAATGAAAAAAAATTATATGGCACTTTTTACCCTGGGTTCTTGCTCTATTTACCACTGTCCTTTGCACTGCCTCTTTAATCTGAGCTACTTTAGAAATTTATTTAGGCCATTACATCGATAATATGCTAATGAACCTGTTAAACTTTGCTGGTTTTCTCACCTGTCTGCTGAATTTCTTCTTCTTTCTTTTCTGATTCAAACCACTGTAAGACCCTGTAAAACATCTTCACAATATTTGCATCTCTATCTTTCTCTGCAACCCTACTGAATATTTTCAAGTGCTATGACCTATGTTGTGTCTCTTTCTATCTTCCCATAAAATTCTCTGGTATGAGTTTTTTCAAGCAAACCCTATGCCTGCTTTCTAAATCAAATTCTGTATATCACTTCTATCTCTGAAAACCTTTTCTGTCTGTTTTTGGCAATAGGATAGTATTATGCAAGTGCTAGTGATAAAAATAGAAGCAGCACTGTGGGACATCTCGGCCCTTTGACTTTATTTGCTTATTGGAAGCTTCTTAACGAGATCACTATATGCAGTATTAGGAATTGGGATGATCAGAGTTTAAAATGACAGTGAGGTGCCTTGCATGCTGTCAGGACAGTGGCTTTTTAAAAATGTTCTTTTACATGGGAATAAAGGAGAAATATGCTTCTCTCACAATAACCTTTTGCTAGCTCCACAAAGCTAAAAGAAAAATCTTTAAAAACTTGAATAAAAGAGGTCTCCACTGGGTTCTTTAACAATTACATAAATTTTAAACTGGGAATGCAGCATATTGTCATCCAATAAGTGATGCATCAGCATTTTCAGATAATGTTTTCAATTCTCACTAAGTTTTCAGTTTTTTACAGGACTTCCTAAGAATAATAAACTATATGTAAATATTCTGTAATTACATTTGGCCTGGTGGTGTCTTCCATCAACACATATAAGTATATCACTGGAAGCATGTGAATTATTTGCAGTTACAAATGAAAGATTTCCAGTGTAAACACTGACACATTTTTATGCCCTTGAAATTGAATTTTATTAAATTATTTTCAAATTATTCTGGGTTTTTTCCCACAACCTTGATTAAAATACTGCACTTCTTGGAAATACAAAAAGATGCCGAATGAAATTATGGAGATACTTACAAATAAAAATCTGCAGAGGTAAATCTCATCATAAAATTGAATTGGACAAGTATTTGTTCCTAAGTCAATTAGAGATGGAACATCTGACAAATATCATGAACAAACACTACCACTGACTTCAGCAGTTTCCCAAAGGAAGAAAAGTTATTTGCATTTCCATATTTTTACTTCCATCATAATTTAAACACAAATTAAACCTTAATAAAGACTGTGGTCACTTAACAACCATCTCTGACTTTGAAAAGAAGTCATAAATTCTCTTTGTATTACCCAAAGCTGTGTAAAATCTTCCATCAATCATAAAATGTCAAGCCCTTGCTGAAACTTTCAGGGAAGTATTACTTTGGTGGGCTGTAATATAAAAATAGACATGCTTTTCCCCAAAAATATGTGTGATTTTTTAATCTGGCTGATGTCAAGAACTTTGAGACAAAGATCTTTACGAAGATTTTTTTGTGGAGAGATGATAAAAAATTGGTTACTTTTCTGTTAAGAAACATAAGGTGAATATCTTTGGATTTGGGGCCAAAATTTCATTGCATTCTACTAAAAATCATGGTACAATTGACAAAATTGAAGTGTAGATGCTTTGTAATTATATGACTTCCAACCTTGTTCAAAACCCCTAAAAGTTAATAGGAATTATTACATTTACACCATGGTCATTAGATTGAGTTTTGAATGTTCTGGTAAAGTTCCAGCTAACATGGGAGTGGAATTGCAAACTGTCACTGATTATTTTACCATTTTCTGAACCTGTTGAAACACCCTGTCCGATTGAAAAAGTGAATGAAGCCTCTAATTCTTCATGCAGATCTTCTGACCACGACAGAGAATAAAATTTATTGTGTGCTATCATATTTGCAGTATTTGTGGGTTTTTTGTTTGGTTTTGGATATTTTGGAGATATTTTTTGCGATATGAGACATTACCAGTAATTCTGGCTCAGGAATTTCCCTCTTTTACTTAAAACATAAGACAGCAATTCCAGGCTTTGATAATGGAGAACAGGGTTCCTTTTATCTTATAATGTTTTTGAGACACTGTTTTTTTTTTAACTAGAAATTCAGCTGTGGAATCAGAGCTGTAAATTCATTATGTATGAATTTACATAATGCTGATGTAAATTATGCATATGCTTCAATAGTTGGCACAATTAAAAATAGGGATAGAGAAGTCAAAAGCTGTTTTGGGAATGTCAAAATTTTAATATTCTATCCACTATAGTCCTAATACTTCCCTGGATTATTTTCTTCAATTTGTAATGGCTTGATTTCATTTCTAGTTATTAGAAGATACATTTTATGTTTCATAGAAAAGCTGGAGAGGCACAAAGTATTACCACAGGGCCTGAGGACATGACAGAATAAATAGTGGTCACCTTTTTCCAAAACACAGTAACAGGAGCTATTTAGGGAAACAAGTATTTGAAAATGAATGCAAACAATTCATGTTCTTTGCTTTCTTTAATGTGCAGAGAAGCACCAGCCTGAAGGCTCTTGGCCTCCATACTCTATCCCAGAAAAGATTGGGATCTGTATTCTGCTGTTTCACAGAGGTGTTACAACCTTTGTGGCTCTAATGCTTGGTTAAAGCTGAGTCAGGTAAGACCAACCAGTTCAGTGGTGCTTTTTTTATCTTGAACCCATGTCTGAATCAGAAAAATTTGAGAGAAAGACTTTCTTGCAAAGTCTTTGTCAGTGTTCTGAAGATATACACAATTTTGAAAGGTCAGTGGTTATTCTAATCACTATTTCTTTTTATTGTCTCTGTGGTTTTGTGGCTGAGTGTTAGTGCAGGTATGAATGTTTCAAGACAAAGCTTAAAAAATGTTATGGAGTGACACAATTCTTTACTGTGATTTATATAGCACCTTTGAGATGCCTGGCACAGCCCTGTGGGCCCTGTCTGTGACTGAGAAGTGTTGACAGCACACCAGCGTTTGGGCTTTGCTAAGAAGTGCTTGCCCAGCATGACATCCTTCTCTTTTTCTCACTGCTCCCACCTTGTTGCAGCAAGTAGGCTGGGGGCCAGCTTTAAACTGGGGTGGGACAGCTGGGACAGCTGATGGGAATTGCTTTAAGGGATATTCCATGCCAGATGATGTGCTCAGCTAGAAAAGATGGGACAAAGGAGGAGAAAGCTTGTGCTCACCTCTTTAACTTTTCCTAATAAATCACCATTATTTCACTCTGCAAATCTTACCTCCTTCCCTCTATTTTCCCCCTGTCCTGCAGGAGAGGGGATCCAAAGACCATCTGTGTGGGTGCTTGGGTGCTGATCAGTCAACCCACCATCATAAAAAACTGGTTGCCTAAGAATGAATACTCACTAGAGATCTTCCTAGTGTTGTTTTGTTTAATTAAAGATAATTTACAGGGTTGCTGAAGACAGGGAAATAACACCAGTCCTACACAGTGAAGCCTCTATTCATAACAAAGAAGATTCCTCAACTAAGTAGACAGCTATGAATCCATAAGAAAATATGGATACAAACCAGGAAGGCAAAATATATCCTCGTGTATATTTTAAACACTTGTAGGTATGTTCTCACATGTTGATTACATTTTGCAGGTTATTCAGAAGAACAAGTAAACAGAAGGAGAAGATCACTAATACTGGGACATTCATAGAGCCAGAATCAGATTTCTTCTAGCAGATGGGAAATTAAATCCCAAAATAATAAGCAGAATCATAGCCTTCTCATCTCAGAGAGCAGTCACCAAACACATATTTATTTAAAAAAAAATCAGTTACAAATAGAAGTTTGGAGACTTCAAAATTAAGTTTAAAAACTAAGGGTGCCCATGAGAAGCTATGACACAGCAATTCCTGGTTCTGATTGTTACAAAATGTCACCAAGTAATCAGGGTTCTTGTGTCGTGTCTATTGGAATGGAGAACACACTCATGTGAACCGCCAAATAATCACAGAATGATGGAGAGCAATTCAGGTTAACTGAATGCAGTTGGTATCAAATTTAAGTGCAGTCCACAACCCCAACCATCTGTCATAACGCTTTGACCTGAAAAAAAATTATATTAAATTGTGAATGGCTGTTAAAAGAACAACAACAGCAACAACGGCAACCACAAAAAAAAAAAAAAAGCCAAATTGAGGTCAAGAACCTTAGACCCTACAATTCAATGTTTTCAGTATAGCTTTGGATTGCAATTTAAATCTGTAATTTTTTTTCAGATTTAAGCCATCTCAAAACTTTTTATACTTTTTCCCTTTTACTTAGAGAGTAAAAGACAGACAATTTGTTCTTATGCAAAGCCTAAAAATTTGTACTTATAAAGCCTTTCCCTAAGCCATGATCCATACCACTCTAATCAGAAAGAATATGAAGTTTCTAGAATTATCTTATCCAAATTCTGTCATACACTGATTTCCTTCTGACATGCATTTTTTAAAAGCTTCTAAGGATGTGGG
This sequence comes from Onychostruthus taczanowskii, assembly GCF_017590055.1. Taxonomy (NCBI): domain Eukaryota; kingdom Metazoa; phylum Chordata; class Aves; order Passeriformes; family Passeridae; genus Onychostruthus; species Onychostruthus taczanowskii. The sequence continues at coordinate 2,302,317 of NW_024501459.1, forward strand.
GTGGGATTTCCAAGACTGTACTTTGTCAGAAATTTGCAAATAGATGCTTAGAGGTACTTGACAGCTTTGATATTTTATAAAAAAGATATTGCCTGGTGAGTATAAAATACTTTCTACTATTCTGTACTCTGATATTTATTTCTGTTTTCTGAAAGTGTTGAAACTATGTACTGCACTTTCTCATAAGTAAAAAAGACTGGTAAGTCTTTTGGCAGCAGAGTAACTATTCTTTTCTCATAAAAATACAACAGGAAGAATGGAGTGTTGCTAAAGAGTGTAGCTCCAGGATGAAGCTTTCTCTCAGTGTTAATTAGGGTAAGAAGCAATTACAGGGATATGTATTTCTGTTACAAGGACTGCTACTAAAATCCTTTTTGAAAATCTTTTGCAGCCAAGTAGACATTAAGAGGTCACTACATTTACTCTAGTTTATTGCATTGAATCCAGTGGATTATAATTGACACTTCTATAGTAACAAATTGCATAGTCTTAAAAAATAAGCAGAACATTCACCTGCTGCTGCAATATTCATTGAATTTCACTGAATTTATGAGAGTCATAAAGGAGCTAAAAGCTCTTTTCTGAATGTTTTTACTTACGCATTTTCCTTTTGTTATAAAAACTGGAAAATCAGAAAAGCCATTTCTCTCACCAAATGAAAGCTCCTGACACTCTAAGGCTTTGCTTGGAGACCACAAGCCACCAAAATTAAAGCATATAATTTCTTTAGTGCCACTAGGGGAACACCTGAATAGGAAACACAGAACTAAGCTAAGCATGTAGTGGAGAATTCTCTTATTATAGTGCAGAAACATATACTGTAGGTATCAAACATGGAGACAAAGAAGGAAATGTTCTGCAGCATATTATAGCAAAATGGTCCCTTCTGAAAAACAGTGTGCTCACAACTACATATTTTTTACTTACTGAAGGAATTGAAAAGACAAAAGTAATCCCTAAGGCAAGTTAGAGCCACTTTTATCTTGCCCAAGCAGGATCAAAAGCAGATCAGATCCAAACACTTAGGTCAGGCATAAACCATAATAAGAACAAAGCTTTCACTCTCCAGGTTCTTCCCAATATTCCAGCAGAGTTAGAAGATATCTCAAGAAGCCTCAAGTTTTTGGAAACACAAACACCACAGATACACGTAGTGCATATCAAATCTCCTTGCTGTATAGCAAATGTCCTTGGGTTACAGGAGACATGCAGTGGCACAAGATAATGAAAAGGTTTGATCCTTGGGTTGTTAACTCTTTTAACACCTGGACTTAGAGAGAGCAGCTCAGCTCATGGTGGGTTTAAGTGGAACAAAGCACATTGATTTTTTCCCATCTGTCCTGCTTGCTAGCTTCAGAAGCAAAGTGCAGGGAACAAGGGCTCTTCCTGATTTGCTCAAACCTATTGTTTTCTTCCCCTCCATACCAGCAGCCTGACATACAGGCATATGCAATAAAGGAGATCTGCTTGTCACAAAGAACTAGTGTTATAAATTTACCTATTCTTTTGTCTGTATTATTTCAGTGTAATGACCAACAATGCTTTGAATTTTAAACATAATTTTTTAATTTCTAAAATATTGGCATCTGTCCATTATTTAAATGGTATATTATTTATATATTTATTTTAAACATTTTATTACTTAAAAACATTTTTTAATTTAAAACATGTTTATTATTTAAACCATTGTTTAAATGTTATATTTTATCATATAAAATCTTTATTTTAACAGGAAGAATATGGAGGGGAGGAGACATGAAACATAAAAAACCCCTAAAACACCCAGAACATTATTAGAAAGCATAAGTTTTGCCCAAATGCATATGTGGGAAGTTTGAAAGTAACTATTGTGTAGTTTTACAGGAAAATATATATTTTCTTCCATGAAATGTGCATTTAAATTGGGTAAAGAGTGCTTTAGCTTGCACTGTTTATATAAAGATTTTCACAGAATCACAGAATGAAAGAGACTAAGGAGCACATGCATAACATGGTAAAGCAGAAGTCTTAAAAGAATATCTGAAGAATGTTAAGTGAAATAAGTGATCAAAGAAATCAGAAGGCCATCTACCACACTAATAGTATGCTTGGTGATTTTGAATAATTAACTTTATTAGCTCCCTAGAAATGAGAGGATTACATGCAGAGCTGACTGCAATTACCATATGTCGGGTGGCCCCCTAACGCAAGAGTAGTTCACAACTTTCAAACATTAAAAAGTGTTCTGCATGAAAATACAGTTTTATGGAATAATTCTGTGACAGCACAGGATTGTTGCTGATCACATGAGGATCTCATTAACTGGTCATACAGGATGCAATTTGCAATGATCTTGCAAGACACTGAGGTTAAATGGACCAGCTCATGTGCAGAAAACATTGGGAGAGGGCAACTGAACCCAACGCATCTGCGCAGTACTGCAGAACCCAGGGTTCAACTGCTCACAATGCATTGTGAGAACACATAGAGAATCCCAGTCCTATCAAGAAACAGATCTGCTGACTTCAATGAAAAATCACTTGCAGGGGTCTTGAGAAGAACAGATGGAATGAAAGATTAAATGTTCAGGAAAAATGTAAGGATAATGGGGAAATCCAGGAAATCTGGATTGCATAAACAATGGGCTTTGCCAAGGAGTAGATAAAAAACACTATTCTGAAAGGTATAGAGGTCTAATTTTAAAAGAATTTTAATTTTTAATTTTCAATCACACAGAGCAGTGACATAAATCCTTAGGTTTCCATCCTCTATGATATTTTTCCAAGCATTTTCTAGCATCTCTGCTTTTCCTATAAGACATCATTTCATGTATATGCAAGAAAAGGATGACAGAAAGCTTAACACTGAACTTCCTAACTCATGAGTTAGGATGCTGGTGATAAGGTTCAGACTGATTAGATGTTTATAAAATGTTGAACTATAAATATGTATAAAGAAATGAACAGATGTTAGGGTTGACAAGTAGACTGATGGCAACTCTTACATATCAACATGAGATAAAAGAATAAATTCTGTAAAACTCCTGCTCTCTTCTCAGAAATACCATGAGTATAAAGCAGTAAGAAAAAGATCCCTTAAGCAGGGTGTTCATGGAAGCAGGGGAATTCATGGAATACATGATTGTCTGCTTCTACATCAGCATCTTACTATATATCATCATCTAATATCCTAACATGAGTGCATAATACCTCTGAAGAACAAGTCTGTCCTGAATTAAAACAGGTAGTAACACAAAATATCTCATCCCTCCAGAAAAACACGCATCTTAGTCTAACATCTGTTTCATTTGAAGCAGAATGTGGAAAGAATGGTGAAGGACTGAAGGGACAATGGAAATCATTAGGGAACTCTAACATTAGCTTTTCAACAGGCCTAAATTGTACTCCCTCTAAATAATGCTGAACAGACTTGCTTAGAAAAAATTCACAGATGTTGTATTTATTTTTATTTCTTAAAATATAATATACTTTATAGCACATAATGAATTTTTAAATACTTGCTAATTTAAAATTCTGAGCAGTATTGAAGTAATTTTTAAATGAGGATTTAAAAAAGAAAGAACATCTACAGGCAGGCTTAGATTCTTCCTGCACTAGGAATTCTAATGACAATCCCCTGCCCAACAGTAAAATGACAAGAGAAAATTTCGGTCCCTATAGTCACACCATTATTAATCAGGAAATAGCTTCCTTCCCACAGACTCCACTGGCATGAGTATTTTTTTGTGACCAGGATCAGATCCTGGACATCTTTCATTCTTAGACTGACCCCATAAACAAATAAATGAAAAGGACGTTTATACCTCTGCATCTATTTGAACAGCTACTGGAACTGAGAAACCTCAGAGAAACAGAGAGGGAAAAAAGGGGGGATTCCCAACTCCAGACCATGGTGTCCATGGAGAGAGAGTATAGCTTTCCTTCCAGCCTTCTTTTTAGTCCACCCACATTTATGCTGGTATTTAAGCAATAGTATACTCATCTCAATCACCTCAACTTCTGTGTGTGTATGTATCTGGGGGGTTGTTTTGTTTTGTTGTTTGGAGTATTTTTATTGTTGGTTGGTTGATTTTTTGCCCAGCGTTCTTCCTTCCTCATTCTCTGTATTTTCTGAAAGGCACCAGTCTTCTTCCTGTGTCTGAGCCACAACCTGCTGGTCAAAACTTTTACACCCCAAGCCTAAACCAAAGTTTCTCCCTGGTCCAAGGTTTCAAGCAGCCAGGTGGAAGAAAACAGGAAATTGTAACTTTCTACTGATCAGCTTCAGAGGAACATAACCCATTGAAGAACCTAAATAAACCTAAATGAAGCACAGCTTGTGCTGCCCAGTTAATTTTCCCTGGAAATCGTTTACCAGGAAACTATGACTCCTGATCTTTAGTCTTTGTTAATTTTCATGGGCTACTTTCCTACATCTCTATCTTCAGTCAGGTGAAGGTTCTTCCTCCAGATAGTGCCATGCAACAACTGTAGAGTACATTGCAAAATTGTCATGGTGACTTTCATATTACACATCCACCTTACTAAAAGATATCTGGATAACTTGCAAAATGTTTCTTGCCATCCTATGGGAAGAAAAACAAATGGTATTCACTTACTCCTCTAGATTTTATAGAACTTTTACTTTTTTAAAACTAATTTGCAGTAAGTTTGGCTAAAATAAAACCAGAATGCAAGGGTTCTAACAGGTTCAGTTTTGGTTTCCCTTTCAATTATGGAATTATTTAGGTTGGAAAAAGCTATTAAGATTATTGAGTCCAACCATTAACCCAGAACTGCCAAGCCCACCACTAAACCAAGTCCCTGAGTGCCACATCTACCCATCATCTAAATACCTCCAGGACTGGTTCCTCAATAGCTGTCCTGGAGAGCCAGTTCTTAACAACCCTTTCATGAACTTCAGTAACTCTCTCAGAACCAGCTCAGAGGACTTAGCCTGTGAATCACTCTTTGCTGTCTGCTCTAGTTCACTAAAGGAATTTTAATGAGAAAGATAAAAGAGGGCTGCTGTATTGTCTCATCCTGGTTGAGGTGCTCCATGACAGCTAGAGTCCTCCAGATGGAGGAGAGATTTGCCTGCCTCCTCAAGGCTGATGGACCTGAGCTCCCCCAGCCCAAGTTTGGAGAGCTCTAGCAAGAAGAGAGCCACCAGGAAAAATTAGGCTATTGCTTTGAGAGATTTCAGTAAAACTTCTGAGATAACAGAGATTTTTCTGAGCATGACCTAAGAGAGGTTTCCTGAAACCTGAAACCATGGGAGGGTTGGATTGGAGAACTGGGTAAGATTCGCATTTGAGCTGACTGCTGTCAGGTGGCAGATACCAAAGTTGTTTTCATATGCCCTTCCTTTTTTTTTTTTTTTTTTGGTGTTGCACAACAACAGAAATGTGATTTCTCTAAGAAGAATACTGAAAAAAGTTTTGTTTTTTTTTCCTCTAGACATTTCAAAGTGTCAAGGCCTTTTTTGTTTCTTTTAAGTACTAGAAGCTTCTGAGTTCTGTTGCAGTTGATAAAGACTTGGACAAAAATCTCATGTTTAGATTAAGCCTGAAGGCTTAATCCTGTCTATAGGACAACATATTATGAGTATCTGGTTGATGTCTGCAGGACTCTAATGGCAAAAACTATTCAGGCCATTAACTCAATTAATTTCTGCAGATTTTGTCTAAACTCAGTGGCTTCATGTCTTCATAAGTTTTGAAGAAGAGCTATAAAATGCTCAAGCATATATATTAAAAAATTATCTCAAGTCATTAAACAAAGTGGGCCTACTAAAAATTTTAGATGCAAGAATAATTCTAGCAAAAACCATAATTTATTAAGCAAATATATTAATTGTGTTCTTTGTTGCTGTTAAGATTCTGATTTCAAATGAGGCCACTATTTTCACTAAACAAACAGATGGACAATTACATGCACAGAGTTAGAAAGAGATATCTAGTTCTTAATCTTTTATCTTCAGCTAATGAGTAGAGAAAGATCCAATTTGCTGCCAGAGATAAGCAGGAGACAGCCAGCCTGTGCAAAGAGGCATCATTATTATCATTTAGGAAGATCAAGAACAGTTACTGATTTTAAGTTACCTCAGTCTTATGAGTGGCCACCATACTTGCAAATACTCAATTAGTTCCTTTTGTTTAGTACGTCTCTGAACAACTCAGAGCATGTTGTTAGAAACCACTGTTCAAAACTGCTGCAATTTTGTGCACAGCTGAACAGCATATTTCCTATATACTTTGAAATAGGTAACCACTTCTGACCTCTGGAATAATTTTCATAATAAGCAAAATGTAATGCACTGTTACAGTAGTTAATGGTCTGCGTTTTAAGCTATGATTACATAGGACTGAATCACTTAATTAATGAATATACAATTAAAGATTAAAATAATGAGCACAGTAATTAGAAATTGATCTTTACCTACCTTGTTTGAGTTGAAGAGAGACTTCTACTGTTTGTGAAGTATGTAATAGTCCAGATACAATTGAATTAACTTATTATACTTTTTAAAGGGTTTCCAGGATTACTGTAAGAATCATGAATCAGAAAAGTCATGAAATTTCAGAATGTCACTTTGGGATCTGTATGGTAATAAGCAAAGAAAGCGAATAAATATGGCTCTTAAAATCTGGCCATCAGTAAGTGGAAAAAAAAAAAAAAAAGGGGATCAAGTTATTCTAAACCCTCAAAAAATTGATACATAGTGATAAATTAACCAATTCAGATAATATGCATCAGTGTTGCAGAAAACAAACTTAGTCTAAGACCTTCAAACCCAATGTTCTTGATCCTTCTTGATTCAGCATCACAAAAATTTGCTTGTGAAGATAACAAGGAGATGAGGTCTCTTCTGACCTGAATTATCCTATGATCCCATTTGCAATGATACATACTTACAATTTCAGCAACAGAATATCACTAAGCAAAAAAGATTTACAAAAACACTCAGAAGGACAGATAACAATGGGTTATTTCTTCTAATTTTTAATACATCTCTGCCTTACAGATGAGAACCAAAAAACTAGCACAACTTGCCAAGCAACACAGCTGATAGATCAACACAAAAAGCCATGTTAACTTTCAAACATATGCACACTTCTACAACCCTAGAATATACAGCATGGAATAAAATTCAGTCAAGAAAGTTTGTCACTGAAAGAAGTGTAAACTGAAAATTTTAACAAGTCAAAACCACTAAGTATGCTGTGATACAAGAATTTATGTTAGAAGAGCTGCTCTGGTTTTCTTAATCTCTACTCGCTTGGTCCACTGCACTTTTTTCCTCTAACATTTTACTGCAAGATTTTTCATTGCTCTGTCCCATCCACACTTGCTTTTTAAAGCTATCTATGTTTTAATATTTCCATTTTCCACCCTTCCTTGTATACTGAAGTAAAAAAAGGTGTAATAATACTTTTTTTGCATATACCCATTATAGGATTTCCTGGGTTCATTAAATGTGCTGTGTTTCACAGTTGAATATAACAAGGATTAAATAACACACTTCAAATTTTACTCCTACTTGGTTATAATGTTCCCAGACTCTGGAAAAGAAGCTCATACAATTTAAAGGACAGTTAAGTGTCCCTTGTCTGAAATTTTTAGTTTTCTACAGAGTTGAGTATGTGCTTGGATTTTAAAAGCTCTTCACAGAATTTTAAGACTAGTGCAGAAGTACTTTGCTGTGAATTATATGAAAAACTTTACAAAACTCTTCAGTTAAAGCCAGTCATCTGATGTTCATTTCTGCTGGTCATTCCAAGCAGGATTCCTCTATGTATGAGTGAGACCAGCTGAAAATTCAGAAATATTCCTGAAATTTGAAGAAGTTTCTGTAAATTGACACCTGCACAGCACTTGATCATTGTACTCTTTTTTTTCGTTCACACCTTCATATTTCTCTCACAAGCACATCAGTCTGATTCTCTCTCACACTCATGAACAGAGCTGTAAACCCCTCCTGAATAGTTTCTACCAAGCCACTATCTGTATTATGAATTTTTTCTCTAGTTTTACAGGTATCACTTGCTCCTGACACTTCTCTGCTACATTAGAATGTTCTTGAGTGTACCATGAGGAGATACCAAAAACAAGAAGGATGGATTTTTCCCTCTCTCATGCTTTCATATACACTGTTGACACCAGAATCATTGTCTTAATATAGCAATACTTAAAAATTCTAGTAATTGAACCCATTATCCCATAGTCAAAGTTTTAATGTCTAAGTTGGTGGGTGATGTGTATTGTCTGATAGGTTATAAGACTGAAAATTGTCTATGTTCCTGGCCTCTCCTCCACTGATAATTTCTGCCACTGCTTCCTAACACGGTGCTCCTTGCTCCTTATTGACATTTTCCAGGGCAATTTATGAAAAAAAATGGGTTTCAACATATTGTTTATAAACATATGATTGATTTTCCTTTTTTTAATCATACAGAAAAAACAGAACTGGCACATGTTTGCTTCTGAATGGAGAGATATCAGTGGCTGTGGGATTTTCTCTTTTGGAATAGGTAGTAAGATATCAAACTCAGCATGTGAGCCTTAGGGACCTTCTCACTTTAGCCAGAGGTTTTTGGCAAGATGTTAAAAAATTCCTCAACTTCTATATGAACAAAACCTTCTATTTTTTGTCCCAGTGGAGCAATGATATGCTGTACTGTTGTCTCTGGATTGCTCTGAGCCCAAAAGACAGTGCAGTAATTTTGGTACTGATACAGTGGTCTCTCATTTAAATAGGTTCTGTAATGTTGTCCTTCCTTGGTGAATACACAGAAGGCTTCATTCTTCTGAGCTGTCACTGAAGCACCACTTGCAAGATTGTTTTCCATTAAAATTACCTGTTAGGGAGAGGATGAGTTCTGCAATCAGTAGTGCCTCTTTGTGATAGTGACATATCAGGACTTTTTTTTTCAGTTTTAAGAGGCTTCTGCACAAACAAAGCACAGCAGATCATTTAAAAAAACCCAAACAACAAAACAAGGGGGGAAAATTTAAAAAAAAAATTAACAGATTGACACCCCCTCTGGCACATGTTTCCCTCAGGGATCTGTGTCTTTGCCACAGGCCAGCTCTGAGGTGGTGCAGGTGAGGAACCAGAGACCCTCTGAGAGTGTTGCTGTGTGAGAGCAAGCCATAGGCAGCCCTATGGGCTGGGGATGATCCTGACTGTCATGGGACTTGCTTTACAATTTTTGTTCAATTTTATTATTGCAGGGTTGTTCCTCTGTCCTGAAAGCACACTGCCTCTGCCTGCCTTGCTGGCAAGCAGTCTTCCCTTGTCCCCATATGTCAACTTCTTCCAGAGGTGCTGACTCAGAAACATTTATCATTTCAGGCCAGAAAACCTTTTAAGTAAGCAGAAGAGGAGGTATGCATTCTCAATTAAGCTCTAAATATGCTTTTCTCAGGAAGAATATTGGTTTTCAAAAAAGACCTCTCCAAAGCCCTTGCATTTCACTTGATGATTCAGCTCAGGAGCACTGAGTAATGCACATGATATTGTGCATCTCAGGAGCTGTTTAGAAACAGATTGCATTTATGAAATATGTGGCTTTTATACCACCTGCATTGATATAATTGCCTCTGGGCCATTGATTTCATTTAAAAAATCCATTACAGTTGATTTTATAGTTCTATAGGCCATGAATACAGAAGAATATCAAGCTGAATTTATTTTTCTATGAAAGTGATGTTATTGATATGAAGATCTTTAAGTTATCAGTATTATGAAATATCAGAATCATCATATTCACTTAAATGTCTAGAGAGCTGTCCCTATGATTCCTTTTACCAGAAAATGACACCTAGAGATGACTTAAAAATATGTTATTTACTTCACTTGCCTGGAGCACCACCTTTGCTTTGTTAGTTTGAATGACTTATTTCCACATGTAATTGCATGATTTCCATAAAATCAATGAAAATATTGGCATGGAAATATGTCACTGTATGCTAACCCAAAGCCATAGGGAGCAATACCTGAAATGCTGAGTTATTTTCTCTGATATTGCATATAACTATGCAATAAGCAGTTTGAGAGGACCCACAGAGTATCTACATTGTGAACTTTAACTTGCCAGAAGATACTTTCAAATGTCTATAACAAATTCCTGCAAGGAAAGACCATACAGCACTGTGATCTGAAAGGGAAAGACCAGGGGCATTCTCAGTATCAACAGGTGATTTGCAGAGTGAATGCATAAATGCATTTCATTTTATTAATAATTATTTGTCTGCTCACATCATCACTAGTGTCACAATACAAGCATAAATTGTCTCTGTTTTGCAGGCATACTTCAGAACTAGCTTAAAACAAATCAGCTTGTGGAACTGAACTGAGAAGTGACTTGAAAGTCTCTTGACAGGGGCTAATGATAAATGGTAATTCAGTGTTATGAAAGCTGAAATGGAGTATATTTCCAGTATTCATGTTAAATTTACTTTTGACATATTCATTTACATTCTGCAAGGGGGAATAGAAAACACATTAATGAAACTGTCAGATAAACTGGGAAATGTTGCAATAAGGACAGAGAAACAGCACAAAGAGGAAAAAAGGATTTGAAACAGAAAATAAAATGTGTTGGGGAAATTGAAGACCAGAACAAATAGAAATTTTTTATTCCCTCCCAACCTATCTAAGGAAAATTTCAGCAGAAGAAACCAAAAAGCATTAAATGCCAAGAGAGTTTTAGATATTGACATATATAATAGTAAAGATGACTGACTTTTTACTGCTGCTGGAAATGCAGTAATATCAATTAATGTGTGACCACTCACAGTGGTGTGTTTGGATCACCTTATCTGTTTCCACATACCATGAAAAGAGTATTTTTGTCTTATAGTTAGAGCCATCATTAAATTAACCAATTTCTCAAGCATATTGTTATATCCAAGAAAGACATTGAAATAAAATAATCAAAGGTATGTGGTTTAGACAAGCATCTTTTATGAGGGGACATCAGAGAAGTCTGAAAATGTCCACTGAGGAATTTCAACGAAGAAGGAAGTTCAACTTTCTACAGGTTGGCAAACACATTAGGTAGTAAAGGAGATAAAATGATGTAAAAAGAAAATTCAGAACCAAGACAGTGCTTTCCAACAGTGAGGACTGTTTAACTTTGGGAATTGTCTCTCAATGAGAAGTAATGAGATTTCCATTATACTGGCCAACTTGCATTAGTTGAGCCAGTCCAATTTTACAACCGGGAATAATTGCAATGGCAGAGAGATAGACTAGATGACTCTAAACACGGTTTTCCATCCCTAGTTTTTACAGCACAAAGGATATATTCTGGAAATACAAATTGTACTGGGAAATGTATTCTTCCTAATGATTACAAATAAAGGCAATTTTCAGATAACATCCTCTGCCTTTTATATCTCTGCTCTGACTGCACATTTTCATGCAGGTTTTTAAGATAAACTAATAACATGCACTTCAAAGGAAAAAGTAGTACAGGGAAAAGAGTACTGGAAAGAATCCCGCTGTTCCTAAGACTGCAAAATCATTTTGAATTTGCAAAAACAATGTTTCTTTTCATTTAAAACAGTTATAGACAGTGCAAGTGAAAATTATATATATCCTCTGCAAATTCAAAGGAATAAAAAGCAAGTAAATGAATCAGGAAAAAACAGAAGAAAAAAGAAAGAAAATTAATGCACTCAATCATAAATTTAATTTGGTTAGTAGTACACCTAAAATCAGTGTTTTAGTCTTTAAGTCACCATTTTTCACTAGGAAATATTACACCCTACTGGAAGGGCATTGAATATATTTTGGGTTCTGAGAGTATAGACATTGCTTTCACTTTTGCAAGGCCATGTTTCTTTCTTTCAAATGCTCAACAAGCTCAATATACGACAGGGCAATGAGAAAGATTCATTCCCTTTAAAACTGTGTTAGGTACACATCATCAGTAATTCCATGAAGAAATTCAAATCTGGGGGAGATTACCAACATTACAGTCACGTATAGCAGTTTCCAGTGTAGTTGGGGACATTGATGCTCAAAGTATCTGCTCTTGAAATGTTTGTTCCCCTTCATTTGGTTTAGAGAAGTTTACATTTTTTACAGGAAATTGCTTTTATAACCCTTACTGCCACATCTCCCAAAGATATTGAGAGACTACAACTACTGTACTAGAGACCATCTCATTTTCATGCATTTCATGCAGAAAATAGGTAAGATTCTCTACTCTAAGCTTGTTGTGATCCTTTGATATCCTTCAGTGGGACTGGAAATAATGCTTCTATTTTGTTAAGCAGCACATTTACTAGAAGCAATGTTGAGGTTATATGAAATCACAAACAATCCACAGTGAAACCCAATCATTTTTTCAGTCTAATTTGATGCATCTTTTGTATCCCTATGTATGCCTGCACATATCTATAGCCATATATGTATATATATGTATATATACACATTTTATATATTTTTATACATTGCACATGTATGTATATGAATAATAATAATGCAATGATAATATATAGAAAATGTATCTACTATGTATAATAATGTCATAATAATGTAATGTATAATAAATATGTATGTCATATATATGGCTGAAATGTATTACGAGTTCAATAAAAGTACAACTAATTTTTTATCACTGTATACTAATGCCAGCATTATCTATACCAACATTATCATGATTTCCATTATATATTCCTATCTCTTCATTATTTCAGTTATCAGAGAACAGGTTTGGAGGTACATTTTCACATACAAAACCCTGACAGCACAAACATTCAGATAGAAATCATTTGACATGATGGGTCTTAGCACATCAAACAGTTATGTTTTGTGACTTTGAAAATGTTCTGATGTTTTACAAAAACAGTTCTTGCTTTATGAGCTTGTGGAAAAGCAGGGCTCAAATGCAAGTCTAGATGCCAATGTTGATTTTATATTTAAGTTGTGCAATAATGAAGATCTCACATAACACCTTTAAGCTCTAATAGTGGAGAGTCACATAAACACAGGGCAAGTGCACCCATACTTCCATTTAAATATGCATTTATGATGATTCATTTTGTCTATGATTAAAAATGTAGGAAAAATATGCACAGACATATAGAAGCTACTCAGCTTGCAAAACGTGACAATGAGCTTTTTACTCACATTGGCTGTTTGGCAGGTTATTCTTTTATCTGAAGAAAATTAAAGGATATCAGGTATTGGAGGAATGACAAATAAGGAACAATTAATCCAACTTAATGCAAAAGGTTTAACTTACAGCCTTTTCAAGTTCCTTTATCTTTTAAAGTTTTCTGAAGTTTTATCAGATCATCTGTCCATATAAGCATATGATTCATTTTACTATTCTTAGCATCAGTTTCTTGATCCCTCTTGGGCTAATCTTGGGAAAATGCCTGCTGACATTGCCAAATACCATGTGAGACATTGAAGAGATAAAACAGGAAAAAGTAGTAGTGGCTAAACTAATTAAAACAAAAATGGAGACAAATCCCCTGTAAAAACATGCTAAGAAAAGAAAATTGATGAGGCAATGAGAAAACCACAGACCAGCATGTGTGGTATCATTGTTATTTCTAGACAGCCTGAGTCATAAGTTATCATAATGTCTGCAGCTATCCTTTACAATGGTAATGAAATAGAAGTGTGCTACAGTTGGTAGCTTCTGGCACAAACTCTCTTTGCTCAGAAAACCTATAAATCTACATGCTGCTTACTATGCTTCATGCATGCATAAGGATACACAGGCCTAAAAAGTAAGTAAAAAGAGCATTACAGCATGCATTTCAACTTCAGGAGCATGCAGTATTTATTTATTATTATTTATGAAGACTACAACATAAGCCTTTATGAAAAAGCCAAGTAGATGGATTATTTTTGCCACAGGCACAATGTATGAAAGTGTCTCAGTTCTTCAGCTTGCCAAGGTGTGATCTGTCTGCCAAGTAGATGATCCATTTATAAATAAGAAAGCAAGTATTTGATCATTACCCGAGTCTTACTGGACTGTCTACCTGAAGAAAAGTAGCCTTCCAACAGAATTTTCTCAGAACTCACAAATAATATTGGATTTAAAAATTCCAAACTGGCCTAAGCCAGGAATATTAAGTTGGATTCACTGTGGTGAAAGTGACTGATCACAATTTCTGCTGTATTAATCTTACAGGATCAGAGACAAAATTTAGCAGCTATACAAAATATATACAACTGTCCACATTCCACTTAAATTTATAGTCTCTTGTTTTACATAACAGATTTCTGTCAGCTAACACAGGTCTAAGGCCTATAAAAGGTAGCCCCTATATTATGCAAACAGTAAACTATAGCAGTTAAAAGCTAAGTCCTTTGTACAGAAGACCGCATTAATCATGCTAAAATATTTCCTTTTCATTTATTACTTGTGGAAATATTCTGAAAAAACAGGTTTCTGTAAGGATTTTAAACTGACTGGACTGCAGATCATGCACTTGTGGAGTTCACAGTCCTGAAGGATATGGGTCATGCAAAGAATAAAGTCATGACCCTGAATTTTAAGAAGACAGACTTCCAGATCCTCAAGAAATTAGTCAGTAGGACTACTAGGGAAACTGCCCTCAGGGACAAGGGAGAAAAAAACTTTAAGGATGCTTTCCATGGAGCACAAACACTAGTAATCCCAAAATGAAAAAAAGCAAGAGAAAACGAGTAACAAGCATGACTGAGTGGAGACCTGCTGGTCAGACTAAAGAACAAGAAGAAAATGTACAGGCAATGGAAGCAGGCACAGGTATCCTGGGAAATCTACAGGGACTCTGTCCAGTTGTGTAGAGATGAGGACAGGAAGGCCAAGGGCCAGATGGAACTGAACTTCAGAAGGGATGCAGAGAGGGCTAAGGGCTTCTACAGGTATGTCAGCCAGAAAAGGAAGGCCCAGGAGAGACTACCTTCCATGATAAACAAGGCTGGCAAACTCCAGGAGAAGGCAGATGTACTCAATAAGTGTTTAATAAGTGTTTTGCTTTAGTCTTCACTGGCAACTGTGAAGACTTCACTGTCCTCCCACACCTCTCGAGTGGAAGGACCACAACGATTGGAGGAGCAAACTCTCTCCTGGTGTGAGAGAATATCAGGTTTGTGAGCACCTGGGGAACCTGAATATATACAAATCTATTGCACCTGATGAGATGAAGCCCTGAGTCCCGAGGGAATTGACTGATGTGGTTGCCAAGCAACTCTCCATGCTATTTGAAAAGTCAAGGTAGCCAGATGACTATGACCTGTCAACCCCACCTCTGCCTGGGAAAGTCATGGAACAGATCTTCCTGGAAGGTATGCTAAAGCATGTGGAGAAGAGGGAAGTTCTTCAAGGTCTGCAAGAGCAAGTTCTGACTGAGCAGCCTAGTGCTCTTCTCTGATGGAGTGACCACATTAGGGGATGAGAGAAAAGCTATGGATGCCATCAAGCCCTTCTTGTATTTTTGAGTTTTGTGGGATTTCCATAAAATTCAGTGAATGAGAAAGGAAGTGTGGCAAGTTCTTCCAGGTCCAGAGCATTCAGCTGCAGAACATAGTGAATATACACATGATACTTAAAGCTCTCTAACTTAGTTTAGATAAATGTTTTGTGATATCACAACATTGAGGAACAAAGCTGGGATGCACAGCACAGATCTGCTCCTCTTTTTCTGTAACACTAATTCAGTGTTGGGCTCCTGCCTGTTCCTCTTGGACTTTTACCTCTACTGTGATGTATGCAGACAAGAGTAGGAACAGAGGCAAAACCAGATATGCTGAAGTATCTTTAAACTTTAAAAGCTGCCTTTAATTCTATTTAATGTAATTTCAAAGACACCATCTAACATTCTAGAGGTCAACACCATGTGTCTATGCAGACATTTCATGCAAAGCTGTCATATTATAATGATAATATTCCTAACCTGCAATTAATAACTGCTGTTTCCTTACCTATTTTTTCTTTGATTTTGCACAACCTTTTAGCAAAACAAGTAGAAAAATGTAATTGAAAAATCCTGAGAAATATTCAGTGGAGAAAAACATGGTCACTGTAATTAGAGTGAGTTAATATCCATTAAGAGCCTCATTTTCTTTTTAATTTAATTTGAAATTTCTATTATTTTTAAGATGCAATAATAAGATATAACTACATTTTAAAATAATTTTGAAATTACAATGTAATTTCCCATTAAAAAAGCTGATTCTCCTTTTTTGTCTGAAATGGATTTTGTAACATTGATACAATCCTGTAGGAGACATAATTTTGAATAATTTCAATATTTTTAACATTTTTAGTATTCCACTCTTTCATGTTATATTGACCTCTTCACTTGTCTACATCCCTCAGCAACTGACCCAGACAAAATTGTCTTTTCACTGAACTATTTGACCATTAAGATACAACCCAGACTAAGAGGAATCTATTCAGTTGTTCTGCTTTACTCATATCTACACTGTTGTGATAAAAGCAGAACTGATATGGCTTTACCTGGCAAGATCTTGTTGTTCCATTTAGTTTCATTTCTTCAGAAATGTCTTTTTTACAGTTCTATGGTTCATCTTTCCAGCAGTCCTAACTGGAAAACCTCTAAGAATATTATATGCCTCATCACCCATGCAATAAATGTGGATGTTTATTTGTTCTTCATCATAGACTGCCTCTGATTACTTCTTCAATGAAAATCTCTGAGGATGTAGTTACTGAAATTAAAGGATGGCATTTGTCATCCTTATTTTGTCAGTACAAAAACAGTGGCAAAAGTATAAAGGCGAACATTTTACTTAATAAAGTTCTCATATTGATTTCATACAGTGTTGCTACAGAATTTGACAGCAAGACAAGCTTCCACTAAGAACAGGTAAATATTGCAAGCATAGTTCCAGGATAAGCCATCCAGATGACAATTTCCATGCTGGCTCCTTTTCAGCCTGCCATCTGAAGCATATCCTTGGACTTCATAGACAAAACACTGTAATGTTTTCTTTGGGTTATTTTTTTGTGGTAAAGTACTTAAGAGGACTATTGCACTGTGTTTTTCAGATGTCTCCAGTAATCTTCCAAAAACAGCAGCATTTGAAAGTACAGTTAAGAGGCAAAACTCCAATCTCAAACCAAGTGAAAGATGAGATTGCCTGGTTTAGCACTTGAACAGGATATTCTTTCCAGAACATTTCCAGATTTGCACAGATTAGTAGATTAAACTACTAACTACTGCAGATTAAACGCAATTAGTAGTCCTGGTGAAGTAGAAAAAAATTCCCTGAGTGGTTAGAAATTAGATGTGACGAGATAATAGAAAAAGACAAACCTTAAGCCTTGCAGAAATCTAGCCTACTGAAAAATAAATACAAATTAATCTATAGGGTGTTACTGTGGTTGTGGTTGTGGGTGAACACAAGCACCCTATTTTAAATTTATTTGCATCTTAGGTGCTCTAACAGGGTATTTACAAATGCACAGATCTATGTGCACCACTTCTGTGACAAGGGAAGTCATTTGCTCAGGAAAAGTGCTCATCAGTTTTGCACAAAGATACTCAAAGTGACATTTCCCAATAATGGCCATTTCTCAATAATGTCATAACTTGGTGTATTGATTTAACTTGCATATCTACAATATTGCTTTGCTGGGAAGTTCTTAGGAAGCATTTCTACACTAATAATACTGCCTTCCATACCTTCTCCTTATATAAGAAGTTGAGAAAGCCAAAAAACTTTTGGAAAGTTGTGTAGGTCTTCCAATAAGAGTTCAAGGAACTCTGTTGGCACAAGCATGTTAAACAAGACAGTACAAAATTTGTCTATAAAATTGGCATTTAATTTTTTTGCATGTTAGGTTTTTAGAAAACAATTAAATAATATCATTTGTAGATTAAGTTTTGTTATGATAAATTTTCAACATAGCTGTAACTCTACTATAAATAATGTGCTTGTGTTTGGTAGTTATTTTCAGTAGATCCCACCAAGCCATTATTTCATCATCATGGAACATAAACTTCTTCCACTTTAAAGGACATACATAACCCCCTCCCCCAGATTAATTATAGTAATGCGCTTTAATAAGCGCATTTAAGCCAGTGAAAGTATTTGGCACACAGTTTAAACTTCAATACTGAATAAGAATTTTTTATGACATGCACCTGATCTTCTGTATTAAACTAGAGGTATTTTACACAATACATTTATTATAAGCACGAGACCTTCTTAACTGCACAAATAATTTTATGCTGCCACTTGTAAGAAGAATAATACTAAAAGATTTAGCAACAGAAGAATTACTTGTTAACATTTTTGTTGTTTCAAATGCTAGATGGTTATCTGATTTTAAAAGAAAACCTCATTTTTCTTATTGTGATTGCTGTTTTGTGCAGCTGCAATGAATTCCTAGTACATTTAAAGAAAATCTGTGTCCCAAAGCAATATCATTACTCAAATCCATTAATTACAATACTTTAGAATGAAGTGATGGCTATTCTAGTTTCAACTAGAATTCAGCAGAACTGCATTTTCCTCTTAATTTTGCTACTCTTCTATTATCTTACCACAGAGAAATAATTTCACTTCTCTGTTCTCTGACTTTAGCTATTTATACTGCTAACTTTTGGACTTGGGGACTATTTAATTGTCTGCATGTATAGAGCACAATGAGGTCTCACAATTTGTGCCTTTAGGCATTACTGTCATATAAATATAATATTATTTTTTACTTACTAATAATCTTGACTTAAATAATGTCAAACACTGTAACTACTTCCTTGCCATTTCCATTCTTCATCTCTTCTCTCAAGCAAAAATAAACTCCCTTGATTTCTTTTCCTCCCACTGTAAACAATATTACAGAAATTAAACTTGAACTCAGTTACTTAATGGAAATTCTTTGTTTTGCTTTCTTAACTCCACTATTCTACCTGAAAGCATTTGTATCTGGGACACACCAAAGCTGAATTTTTTGTTTGCACCCATTCTTCCATCTAAAAATCAGATGTACAGAAAAATAGACATGATGTGTTTGTCTAAGAAACGCTAGAATGGTGTCAGTGAATGAATTACTGGATTTAACTTGAATCATTACATTAGAAGAGCTAAGGGAAAAAAAAAAAACAAAAACAAAACACAACAAACGCGAAGCCTCAGAAGTTGTGGCATCTTGCTCAGTAGAAGAGGGGTCTTTCAAGAAGCCATCAAATCTTGAAGACATTTCTTCAGTAGTGTGAGATTTGATACAGTGAGAGTCACTGCATTGGTGGTACAGTCACAGCCACTGTCATTTGAAATGCCCTAGAATTGATGACTTTTAACTTATTTCATGTTCTTTGCAGTATGTTGTCAGCATACAACTTCCATGGCTGGATGGCCATGACCAAACAGTTTTTGGCTAGCAGCACTCATTTAACGTGTATTTTCCTTGAAATTCCTCATCCATTGCATGAGAAAGAGGACACAATGTCCAGGTTTCTCTCATCTGAAATCACAACTTTCCACAGTGGGATGAAGGGTAGGTTTCAGAAGACATAATTCATTGCAAAGAGCAGTTAACCAGATAACTTCTCTTCTTACCTGCGCAACACAGTTTTCATAGAAAACTGTGCTTTAGGGCAGTTTTCAGTGTACTGGCAATTCCAGTGTCCAAGAAATCAGTGATTGGAAACTATTTAAATGATTGCACTGTTTAGACCTAGAAACTGCAGAAAATGTGTACAAACTTATAGATCTATTTAGAGAGCTCCAGCTGGCTGTGGTACAGATACTTGAGAGAGATGGATTTTTCATCAGTATTAATGTTACCCTGGCTCTGGCTGACAATATTTGCACTAAATCTATTTTGGCTTTCCTACAGGATGTGTATGTATTGTTAGGAATTAATTTTTTTTTTTTTTATGTGAATCATCCCTTGCATGAAGACCACAATGCATTGAAAATATGTTCTTGTAAGTTTTATGCTTCTTAAATAGTTCTTGAAATCTACTTAGGATTTCAGACCACATAGGCGTGTCTTTATCCTAAAAATGTAAGGAACATAAAAATAAAGAGAAAGTAACCTATGAAGTTAGGAGCACATTAATCTCTCTGATTCATCATTTTTCCTGAAATTTTTTTTAATATTTCTTTCAGTAGTATGATGCTTGGAAGTGAAAAAAAATCCCATACTTACATGAAAAAAATCTAAATGTGTGCTTTTACAGATATGTTAACAAAACTCCCTCATTTTCTTATATACTTGGGGTTATTCTGTTCCACACATATGGCTTAAAACAACTTGACCCCAGATGGCTCATATGTGGATATATTTACATTTTTTACAGGATTTGATGAATCAGTCACTTGAATAAAAGCACTTTTATGGGAAATGTTATTTCTACCCTACTTATGAACATTAATTACTTAACTCAGAATATGTGATGCATGTGCTGATGCAGGAACTCATCATATCATTTTTCATGATAAATTTGGCAATACAGGGATAGATGGCTAGCATAAATAGAGATAAATGTCATTAAAATATTACTTAGATCATGTATATATATGTGGATTGAAAAAATAAACTGAAAAGCATAAATTCACTTGGGTTTGTTATTGGGTTTAGGAGTAACAATTTAAAGAGACATGATACTTGGGACTGAAATTTTCTTTTTTCTTGAAACTAGTATTATATGTATATTAGAAAAAAAATTACTTCCTACTTACTCAAATAGCTATTTGAGGAAGATGAATAAGAATTTTTTATGAATAACAAAAAGCTGTTAATGTTTATTACAATTTCTTATCAGTGTCTTTGGTACATGGTGGCTGCCAGTTAGGCTCAGCTGTTTTGAAGGAAGTTTGAAATTTTTACACTTAGCCTTTGAGTTCTACAGAAAAACATAATTAATTTCCCAGATTTTGAATTATCATGTCAAAGTGATTTATTCAGTTCCCACATCACCTGATTTGCACTGGAAAATTAACAAAGAAATGGAAGTTCCAAGCTGCCTGTGCTGAAGATAGTAGTAGCTTTCTTCCTGTTATCTCATCTTGGACTGTACCATCTCTATGGCCTTTTCTGATTCTTCTCTGGAGATGTAAATACGGTCTTTTGAGAAATCCTTCTACTCCTTAGGGAATAAATTCAGGCTTCTGAACCATTGTGAAAGGACAAGTTGCTGTAGGAAAAAGATAGACATAATCACACCATTACAAATACAAAAAAACGCAGTATTCACTAGGTGCTGTGCTTACATTAACATTCTGTTCTTAGTATGTGTTACCAGTAATAAAACCATATATGAGCCAAGCCTGTCATACTTATATTCCAATGTGAATAACTCTGATGGACATTTCAAAAGAATTTTTTGTGAAGAAAAGGACATCAAACCAAGTGGAGTTTGTCTTATGCACGATGTTTCATTCCAAAGTAATTGTAACAAAAACTGTGTTTAGTGAAGTACTTTCCTGTGTGGTTAAAACTGTGTACTAGTTTAAATCCAGTGATTTTCAGGAAAGTGCTGAATTTTCCTCCCACACAATTTAATAGTAATACATTTTAATTTCTGAATGCATACAAATTCCTACTTAATACTAAATTTTCCTGTTGTCCCCCACTAACCTTGATTTCCTTGTGACTAGTCACAACCATAAAAAACCAAATTATACCTCTGATTTCCCATAGCTATACACAAACACCTGTTTTAGAACATTTTCTGAGCTTCAGTTTTATGCCTATAGTTAATTCCCCTTAATGATCCCACACATCTATATGTGGACACACCCCAAGAGACCGCTGGTCCATAAAACCCTGCTGCAGCCAGCTGTAGGGTGCGTGTGTTTCCTTCTGCAGTGGGCTGTTAATGATTGTCATTGCAGCGTTTCCTGGTCTTTCATCTGGGCTTCCCACCTAATAAAAACAGAAATGTAGCCCCAGGGAAAATTGTAAGCAATTAATCGTTTTCCTAGTATAAATCAAGTGGCATTTTTTGGGCAGTTCTAATACCTTTCTTCAATATTCCCTCGAGACGTGAGGCATTCAGACTAGATGGCATTTAAGGGTCCTTTCCGAACCAAACAGTCCTATGATTCTATGATTTCAAAAGCCCCATTTCTCAATAAAAATGCTCTATTTGAAGGTGTTTCTTTTAATTGAAACTATTACTAGAATACTGAGTCATAATGAGGATATTGATGCAATACACAGACTAAAGAATTCTTTTTTTTTTTTAGAAACAGCAATTCTATAAGACATAACTCCAGGTTTTTTGATTTATAATTTCATGATACAAGGAAAATGCAGCATTAATACTTAGGACCATCAAAAATTTGTAAATATGTTTGTTGTGTGGAAAAACACTTAAAATATTATTGAAACAGCACTGAAAAAAGGATTTTCCAATTTTTTTCAAATAGCACTTAAATGTGAGGAAATAACTATAACACTGCTTGATTTTCAGTGATAGTTATGCTCAGATCACTATATCTCCAAATTTACATAAATAGCCTTTCTATTTTCAACAAATTTTCACCAAAATTTCTTTCCATGTTTTTCGAGGGCTTCTGCAGTTTCAAACACATATGCTGCCATCAGGACAACTGGCTAATGGTCTCCATGCAACAACTAAGTGTAATCTGGATGAATCTGCTCAAATAAGTACAGCTGCCCATACTGGCACAGTTGATAAGAAAATTATACGTGCTGATTGCGCACACTTTTTAGCTTAAGCTTCCTTAATTATTTTAAGTTACTGTATTATTTTTATCCAGATGCTTTTCAAATTGTAGTAAATAATATTCACTGATTGCATTTAAGTGAGTTCTGAATTATCCATGTATGATATCAAAATCTGTGGACACCTTGATGACACATGGTATTACGAAATAGGGGTTAAATGCAGAAAAACACAAATGAAACATTTTAATGTTCCCTGCTATCCAGTCTTACTATTATTTTCTTTTTAAAATAATAATAATTTATTATTACAATAATTATAATTTTTAATGCTTCTAATTCAAAATGCAACGTTTAAAGTAAAAGTAGAAAATGTATTAGGCAAAATAATTTTATAGATATATAATGCAGACTATGAAATGATATTTGAGGTATAACTTTTGAACCCCTTACATAAACATATGGTTACTTGGAGATCTTGCTTATGACAGCTGAATTTGTATATTTACATTGACAGAAACTGAATCTTTAATAAAAAGTTATTTGAAGCTACACAGCAAAGCATTTGTTTCATAATCATTGCGGGAGCACTTATAGAGTAAAATACCTTTTTTGTGACTATTTTGTTCTTGTTTTTCCCTGAAAATATATCATGTTAAAGTTTTGAAATATTATTGGATCAATACAGACTGCTGAATTCATATTGAATATTGAATTCTGAAGTTTGTTACAGGTGTCAATACATCAACTTAATTCAGTACATAAATTTCATATTATCATTAGTCAGCATTTGATGTGTATTAAGGAGTCACATTGCACATTTACTTGAAATATTTTCATGGCATCTATCAATATGTTCAGATTATTCTTCCTTTGCTATAAAGAAACTGAATGCTTCTATAACACTAACCTCCATTTTTTTAAAAGCTTTGGTTATACAGTCAGACTGCAAATTTTGTCAAGCATTTTCTGAGATTATAAACATTACAAAAAAACCTCCACATATGTGCACCCATACTCCTATGTATTTCCCATACCTTATACTCCATTTCTATCAATTATGGATTGGAAAACAATTGTTTTCTTCAATTTCACTGTTAATGCTTTTTTTGAACACTCTCACCAGAGTGCAGAAAAGTGTCACAATCTGGTCAAAATTCCTTTACAGAAATGATTTATTTTATTTTCCTTTTTTTTTTAAAAAAAATAAGATATTCACAGGACCAGTCAAAGGTATGCATATAATTTACATTCCACTCAAGCCAGGTTTTATTTGGATGAATTCTAGATTCAGGTAAAAATTCTTAAAATACAGAAGAGGATGTCTGTAAATAAATTGATATTTCTTTTGGCTCAATTAAGAAACAAATCCAAACAACCAATGAAAAAAAAAACCCTCACCCCAAGAAAATGTTCAGAACATCCACATTAATAATTATACTTCTTAAAAAAATATACTGCATCTCTCCCATTCTGTAGTAGGTAGGATTCTAGAGTACTAAATATACAGAAGATATATACTCTAATGTGTTTAATGTGCCATACCTATGAAAGCATCTAACTAATCTCTACACATTGATTATGTAGACATGGATTGATTTATATTTGTATTAAATATTCTTAAACTAATTCAATATGATATAAAAAACAACATAAATGAGCATTTTCAATATAAACCATAAAATCTTGGTCTGTTTTATAACATACCATGCAGTACCATAAAAAAATATTTAGAGAATTCAATGACTATTTAAAATATTATGCCTGATGACAGAGAAGTGGTGATTTTTTATAACAATGTATGCATTAGTTTCAACATGAATTTTTTAGTATGGTTCAGCAGGAATTTGGTTTTTCATAGGTTTTTCTTTCTGATTGCAATATTTACACTGATGGGTTGTTTGTATATAAGTGCAGTTTTTTTGTGCATCACATTTTTGTTTTTCTGCTTGTCCTGAACAACAAGAGGGGGATTTTTTTTAATAAGTATACCTTCTCTGAATGTTTTGTGAATGAAGCTTAATAATTTTGAGTTTGTGCATCTTCATCAATAGTTACATAAATTAGGTTATTTATATTAATTGTACCCTTACAAAGCAGTCTACTGCAGTAATCAAAAGGTGGCAAAAGATTAGACAGTAAATTAAGGAGGAAAGCAGCAAAAGTTTTATCATTTCAGATGCAGCATGGTAGTTTTTCACATTGCTTTAAGAGATGTTGAGGATCTGTAAAAAATTGTTATTGTGAATGCAGATATCAATTTCTAAATTTTCTGACAAACTGGCTTGCAAAGTAGAACTAATTTACAATAACCTTCATATATTACAAGGATGATGTACTGTGATTACAATAGAGACACCGTTGCAACAGCAGCATGTTTCCTGTTAGACCAGCTGATATCCATGAGAAAACAGGAGAGATCTTGGGAGACCATTCTTTTAAAAAAAACAGTTGAAAAAACAGTCTTCAACACTAGATTTTCTCCTGAGATTAACTGCTTCAATTTTAACTACAGTCAGTGGATTAATAGGGGTTAGTATTTTAGGAAATATAATATATGGAATTTCAAAAGTATAGCTTCCCAGATTTTTGAGAGCCTATCACAATCTTTAAAATAATATATATTTCAGAAAATTCAATCATGTCCTTTATGGAAAAACAAGGACACACTGATGTTAGATTGTCTTAGCAAACCCTGATAATTGTATACAATATTTGTAAATATACTAAAAGCCTCATCTTGTACAAAGTTAATTAGTACCCTTGTTTTGCAAGACTGCTTCAGAACCTGATGCAAACTGTCAAAATTGTATAAAAGACACTTGTGGAGGACTCTACTGCAATGATGTGCTTATGGATAGGACAAAGAGAAGTTTTAGCTGTGTGTGAACAACAAGCGAACACACACACGTGACCTGCATATGTCAATGTTTAATTTTCGTACAAGAGTGCTTATACCTCTGCACTCTGTATCCTCTTTTGAATACACATGCAAAAAGGGTAAGATCTCTAAGATGGACTTTGTATGTCTCACTGTTACTTCTCAAGGAATTTTGCTATTCTGCTATTTTGACTCTGATAAAAACAAATCAAAATTAATGGAGAATCAGGACAGAACTTTGCAAATTGAAATTAAACTGTTTTTCATAATAATAAAGTTCAAAAAAAAATGGAAAAAAACCATAGACTGCATATATTCTTCTATTGTAGAGCTCTTGTTTAGTACAGTGCAGTTAAAAGAAAACCCTAATAAAGTGCAGCTGAATTTTAGAAAGAACTTTGAATTGCTGCTTAGACACTGAAGTTCAAAAATATACTTTGCCTCTAAATTTTCTTCCTGGTTTCATTAACAGAATGAAAAAGACAACAGAAGACCTGCAGCTCAGCTTAATAAAATAATGTACAAAATGTTCTAATAAAATATTGGAAGATCTATGGAACTGTAAAGGGTTTTTCACATTCTTTCATTATGTTTCTCACCTATCTGTAATTAGGCAGCAGATCTCCATCATTGTGAAAACATTTTGACAGTATGCAAATTCAAATAAAATATTTTTGTTCGCGTTTCAGTCAGCAGTACTTTCACTTGCTAGGCAGAGTAAAAAATTTAAGCCGTGCCTTTGATGCATATATACATTTTTTCAGAGTTGAAACTTTCTGCCAGCTGAAATCCTGAATATGAGGCACCTGAACTCCAGCCACTCTGCAGCAAGGTCACACAGTGCTTAAAATCAGTAGTCATACAAGCCCATACTACACTATTCTATGGGAGACAGCTCTCTCAAATCCATGAATGGAAAATCATCTCTCTGACCAGACCTTTCTGGAAATTTCCCTGTCTCTCTGACCTTTAATAAAATTTTTACGTATATGTGATACTAAGAGTCAACATAAGAAGATGCCCTCATACTCTTCCTGACCTTGTGCCATGCTTTCATATGATCTCGATCTCACAGACTCAGAGGCAGATTTTTTGAGATATCCCAGGGCTGACTTGTCTTGGCACATACTGCTGATCTCACAGGACTTTCTGGAAGACAGTACTGGGGTCTGTCTGACACACAGAGTTAGTCCCAGTCTTCTGTCCAACACCATGCCCGTGCATGAGGGAGCAGATTGACACATCCAGATCAAAAGAGAGCAAGGTCCCAACCATACTGTGAATACAAGATGACTTTTGAAACACAGAATATATTAGTCTCAGAGCTAACATATCCTGCAGACCCTTGTATCCAGGGGTTATTTGCAAAACAAAACTGGACACGTCCTCACTGATGATGGGAGAACACCTTCCAACAATTTCAGCCTTTTGTCCCTGGAATTTGTGGTCATAGCCAATGAAATATAAAGACCAGCTATTCCAAAATGACCGGTTCATCAAAAAAGAGTGGAAAAATTCACTCTGTGTTTGACTACTTCATTACAGGTGATAAGGAGCATGGCATAATCCCATCACTTTCAGGAAATTTTATGAAATCGTCTCTGAAACTGAAATGTTAATGCAAAAGGAAAAGCATAAAGAATAAATGTGATCATAAGAGACTTTTAACTGTTGATTTCTGTTGTAAACAAGCAGGTTTAGGGTCCAAAGTTGCCAGTTAGTCAAGTAATTTTGTCTTGACAGAAATGATGGTGAAATATCACAAGACATATTAAATAGTTCCATTCATATAATAATTAAAGCCATTCAAAGCACCATACATTTAAGTTGTTCTTTCTCCTCAGACAAATCTCTTTTGAGAAAAAGGATGCTGACCTTAACAGAAAATTCAAAACTTGGCTCAATAAAATAACTACTTAGAAATAATTAATAACTCTACACTTGTAAGATGGTCCTGTGCCAAAAGTTAAGATCTCTAAACCAAACAAAACCTGTTAAACTGGATGAAAACGTATGTGATTGCCTGATCAGATGGTGAAAAGGATTGCTGGTCTATTTATATCAGTAAAGGGCCACAACATATCTAACAAGAGGCAGCTCATTCACCTGGGTGGGTGGAGCTCCAGTGCCCAATCAAATAAAAGGCAAATTCATTGAGACAAGTTGCAGTTCCCCATGTCTGGGTCTGGGTAAGAAGGAACCCTAATGGTCTTTGACGACAAATACTATTTTCTGAGAAGTCAGCACAGCTGGGGACTCTGCTCACATACCACACTGCCAATACTATAAAGGTAGATTTGCACTGCTGACAGGTTTCTGATGGAAGTTCTAATTTGACAGAGCACTGGGGCTGAGTGACACAAATATTTTTTCTTAAATAAGAGCCTGAAATGAGAATTTCCACTCTCTTTCACAGATTATCAAAAATATATTGCTGAAAGCATGCCTGTTAGTGAAGACTGCTCATAGCTCTAAGGCTCATAGAAAATTCTTACAATGATTTTCCCTTGGTGTGTTATTGTATGAAAATATACTGGAACAGGATAAATACAAGTGAGTCCACCCAGCAGTAATACCCATTTACCATGCTACATGGTATACAGGATTATCTTTCAGACTTTAGTGTTCTTAACAGAAAAATCAAGCTGTTTTGGGCTTCAATGTCTTCCACCACAGCATTACTTAGGATTAGAAGTGTTAAAAAGTTTATATTCTAAGTAAGGTACCAAATCTATCTTTGCATATGTCTTTTCACTGCTTAAATGAGAACAAACTTACTGAATGTTGTTTTGGTTTGTTCAAGATGTGTTTCTGCACCATTGCAATCATTCAGATATTCAACTGTTACAACACTGCCTGCCAGTTGCACATTGAATGTGTAGAAAGCTGAAAAAGAGTGAGTACTCTAAGGAACAAGAAATAAAAATCATAGTCAATTCAGTACACTGCTTGGGCTTGGCGAAGATTTTTTGTTATTCTTCCAAGTGTAATATTTTATTTATAATAAATTTACATTTTTTCTGTTACTGAATACATTTAGAAATTGCTTCTTTATGTGCCAATCTGTTATTTTTACTGACCACAAAGCAGCAAGGTTCATATGTCTGACAAGTAAAGTGAAGGAGTGATAGGTTTCTTTCCTCCCTTTCAGCAAAGAAGGCAAAATGTTTCAAAATATATTAACATTGAGATTAATATTTAACACTTACTTCTGAAAATTATTTTTACAGCATAGGGGGGTTCCATAATTCAACTATATTACTTAAGACTGTATAGTTAAGACCTTTAATACACAGTATTTCAAAAGACATACATTCTGAAACTTCATTTCAAATATGATTTTTTTTTTTTTGTTCTAAGTTTCTTGAAGCATTTCTTGTTTTCTCACATTTCTATCTCCACTTTTTGTCACTGCGAAGATTGGCATGTAATCTAAGTTGCCCTAATGTTTTTCTCTTGTTGAAATTTTGCTGAAAAGTTATAGAGAGGAAAGGATTCCATTAGGTCTATTCCATTCAGCTTCATTCACTGGGGTTTGTATCTTCGATTTGATCTCAACTCAATCTGGTTTTCCTCCAACATGATTTATGCTTCTGCTGTTGATAATCATCAAGTGGCTGCACTCTGTGTTTCCATGCATGGCTCTGCATGTCTATCAGGACATCTCTAATGATAAATGTATGTTTACATTGGTAAGTGTTTACACAGGTACACAAAACTGCACACACAGAGTAACTATTCTATAAATATATCAATACTCAGAGCAATGAAACACCTTCCTCCTTCTGAAGGTGAAATAATTTCTTCCTCTTCATGTGGTATTCATCTGATTACTTTATCCTTGTGTGCTGTTTTCTAATTTTCAACCTACACTCTCATTCAAGAGATGTACATTTCGTGTCACTTGTCTCAGTGTTTTGTTCTTTTAAAAATCTTATTTTATACAATTTACTCCAAACTTGCAATTTCAAATTCTCTGTGATAATGTACATCTGAGAGGAGTCTATTGTAGAACAACAATATTAGAAGAAAAAGAAGACATAAAATAAGAGTGGAAAAGAAAAAGAATTCTCTTATAATACCTCCAGTAAAATTAAATTAATCTTCCCTGATTTGTACAAGTCTCTGGAAAAACCTCATTTAATTGCATATCAGTGTGTTTTCAGTGATGATGTACTATTTAATATTCTCTTTCATTCAATAAAAATCTGATGATTTTCTTTAATTTGAAAGCAACAGCAAAAGAAAATATGCAAATTCATTTGGATTTTACCTCAAATAATTGTATCATTCCTAGAGACAAAATTGGTATATTTGCAGTTAACTCAGTTCCTGAGCTTCAAGCTCTTTCCAAGTCTGTTAAAGCCATGAATTGCAGCATTTTATGTAGGTCTTCAATAGAATTTTACCAGGAAAAGAAGTTCCACATTCACAGTGATACAAGAGAGGTGGCTTTATTTTATTAAGAAATGAAAGTAACTCCAGAATTTCTTGAAAATTAAAGCATACACTGTCCCCATCTCAGTGAGTTTTTTGAGAAATTCTCAAATTTAAGCATGTAGTTCCATAATAAGACTACTTGTGCTAGGCACAGTGGATTTGGGCCAAATGCTGCCACCTTTTCCTCAGAAACTTTCTATTCTGATTGTTTCCCCCTCCCCTTCCCCACTGAAACTAGATAATGTCTGGAGAACTTCAGAATTAAAAATGGAGAGATTTCCTCAGACAAATCTCCATTCAAGCCACTTTGAATGCAGAAACCTGTTTCATAAAGACATTTCACTTTTTACCCAAGCTTGACTGCTTTCCTCTTAGTGCGCTCTCCCAGAAGCAATACTGAACAAGAAATATTTTCTCCATTATAACAGAGCAAAGATTAAACTCCACTTTTCCAGAAATTACTCAGGAACTACCTTTTCTGCTAAAAGGCAAGAGGTAATGGATGTAAGGGTGACTAATTGATTGAAAGAGGAGGAGGTGTTTTCCCTGTTACCTGCTGAGAAGACTGACCTTTTTGGCTGCTGAGAGGACGTCTCAGCAGAGCCTTCTGCAATCTTCTTTCACGCCATGGACTGTAGCTCTTCAGGGTTATTTACAGGGAGTCAGGGCAAGATGGATATAAAACAGATATCAGAATGTGAATTGTGGGAAACATCTATACAGGAAAAATGAGGAAGAGAAGAAACACTGCCTTGTAAAAAAGAAAAAAAAAAAAAGCACTTATGCTGTATAGGAGGAGGTTAACTGAGAGACTGAGAGGCTCTGTGTGGTATTTTGATATCAAAGCACAGGGCAAAACCCAGCCTTTGATTACGAGGTGTGACATACACATTTATATATATTCATCCATATACTCATCCATAGATACTCTGAAAATACATTCTACAAGCCTTTGTGTGTCTCTTCTGCAATAACTGTCCTTTAGTAACATAATTGAAGTGCAATAGTAATGAGCAGATTTCTTA
Source organism: Onychostruthus taczanowskii (assembly GCF_017590055.1). Lineage (NCBI taxonomy): Eukaryota > Metazoa > Chordata > Aves > Passeriformes > Passeridae > Onychostruthus > Onychostruthus taczanowskii. The sequence goes on from NW_024501459.1 coordinate 2,333,272, forward strand.
AGTCTTTAGTCCATTTCTCTGCTATCTTTTATCCAGTCATGAAACCACTATTCTATTTCACAGAATCATAGAATCTATTTCATAGAATCATAGAATGGTTTGGATTGGAAGGGACTTTGAAGTTCATGTACTTACAGCCCCCTGCCATGGGCAGGGACACCTTCCACTAGACCAAGTTCTACAAGGTCCCATCAAAACTGGCCTTGAACTTTTCCAGGGATGAGGCATGCATCACTCTGGGCAACCTGCTCCAGAGTCTCATCAACCTCAAAGTTACGAATTTCTCTTTAATGTCAAGCTAAACCTATTCTCTTTCAGTGTAAGTTATTCTTCTTCCAGAAAATGATGGTTAGTCCTGTAGATCAGGTGCAAGAGCATGACATCAGAAATATGAAAGCAAAAGTTATTATATTATTAATGCTGTTAGAGTCTACTTCGTCTTATTAAACCTATTATTTCCAATTTATTTATTGATAGAACATGGTGTTACAACATACATAACATTATGACACTATTCAGGAAAATAAGAGAGATTTTGAAAATATGATAATTTTTTTTTGTGCTAACTAATAAGTAGAGTAGACTAGAAAATTTAGACAAAACAAGAAGATATCAACTGAATATCAAAGCCTAAGACTGGATGGTCTAAACAACTCTGAAAAATACTAAACAAAAACCTCATAAATTTAAATATAATATTGCAAACAATTGTTTGAACAAATGTAGAAAATTTCTACTACTAAATCCTTCTCTGTTTAAAAAAAGCTAAAAAATACACAAATGTGTCAAAGAAAGTCTGAGGAAGGAATGGCTTCCCAGACTATTAACAAGGGAATCATTCATTATTTGTTGAAATTCTGGGAATGCCAATAAGCTATTTTCTCACAACAATGCGCTGTTGGGAGAGTTTAGGCACATATGATATTTATAAATTTTGTCATTACTGATTCACATAATAACACATATTCCTTTTCAAATTTCTCTTTCAAATAGAGCCAGTAGCACAGTGATATAAGATGTTCCTTCAAAAACTGAAGTGTCTGAAATGTCCCTTGTCACTTTGGGTCTCTCCATCTGTCCATCCTGGATTCATGTGACACTTTCAAAATACAGGCAACTGCCACCACATAGTAGCTTCCTATTTATTTTGAGCAACTGATGATCTTTCATACCAAAGTAGGAGTGTTTTTCAAAGACTGACAGATTAGATCTGGTATTGCCACTGACTGTTGCAAAAATGAGAAGGGGAAAATTGTAGCTGAGAGAAAGCATTTTCCTTAATCATTCAAATATAATGGGAAAATGATTATTATGATGATAACAGGGAATGTACCCTAAGTGAATGACTCATTTACAACCACTTTCTAAATTATGCTCTTCATGTCCCAAGTGAAGTGTCAGCTATTACACATGGCTTGTACACCTGTCTTCCTGCTATAGAAGGCTAATTCTTTGGCATATCCCTTCCTCCAAGAAAATATCAGAAATATTTCTCACAATAACAGTCAGACTTTAAAGTCACTGAATATTGTAAAAACATATTGAATTAGGATATCCATTGGGGGGGGGGGGGGGGGGGGGGGGAACCCACTGAAAATTTTGATGAAAGACCTGGCTTTTGATTCAGGAATGCAGGTTGTCATCAAAGGAATTTACTGTTCAATTCTGTTCACCTATCTAATTCCCAAGCATTGCATTATCAGCTCCATAAAAGCCATTTCCTAACATGTGGTTTAAATACCAAGGAGAATGAATTAAGCTCTTTATAGTGTTTAGAGAGTATTCATGTCACAATGCATGCAGACTATAGCACTAGCTTATTCTCTGCCAACTGCTTATCTATTGCAAGTTAAGAGAAAGAAGATTAAAATACTCACCCACTTTAAAATTGTGAAGTTGATTTCCAGCCATTAAAAAAATAGATATTTCTTAGAAAAACTATTTCATATTTCCCTCACAGGTATTTTCACTATATGCATTCAACATAAGTTTCAGCTGCAACAATAACAAAAAATTCTATGTGAAAAATTCTTTTGTGCAAACTCCATTTGATTCATCAGTGAAAAGATTTGTAACCGCTATGGTCCTAATTGCTGATGCAATAGATCATGGAATAATAGAATAATTAAGGTAAGAAGGGACCTTAAAGACCATTTAGATTCAAGACCCCTGCTATGGGCAGGAACACCTTCCACCACACCAGGTTTCTTGGAGATTAATCCAGACTGGTCTTGAACACTTCCAGGGATGTGGTATGTACACAGTAAAGAATTTCTTCCTAAAATCTACTGTAAACCTACCCTGCTGCAGATTAAAGCCATTCACCCTTGTCCTGTCACTATATGTCCTTGTCAAAAGTCCCTGTACAGCTTTCTTTCCAGCCTCCTTTAGGTTTGGGAAGGCTTCTCTAAGGTGTCTCTTGAGCCTGATCCAGGCTGAACAACCTCAGTTGTCTCAGCCTGTCTTCATAAAGTGGTGCTCCAGGTCTGCATCAATTTAGTGCCTCTTTATAGATTCATCACAACAGGTCCACGCCTTTCATGTGTAGGGGACCCCAGAGCTGGACAGAGAACTCCAGGTGGGGTCCTGCTTGGGCAGAGTAGAGGGGAGAATCACCTCCCTCCACCTGCTGGTCACACTTTTTGTCACAAAGCCCACTGTGATTGTGGCTTTCTGGGTAACAAGCATATATTTCCAAGACATGTTGAGCTTTTCCTCTATAAACACAAGATTTTTTCCACAGAGCTAATATCTATCCATATTCCTTGCATTTTGCATTTTGCATTTTTGCTTGGGATTGCCCTGATGTATTTTCTTCATAGACAACCAGAGAATTTCAACCTCGCATAATTCATTTTGTTATGTGCTGTTGACCTGTGCAAGCACTGTATTCCCTTCTCAGGAGAGGTTTCAATTTACTCACCTCAGTAACCAGCATCCAAAAATGTCTGTGAGAAAAATAATTGCAACAAAGATCCAAGGCCTTAAAGCCATTTACCTAATTCACTCAATCTCACAGACTCAGTTTCACTTATACGTGTGAAGAGTTTGCATCATTTTTTACGGACTTCACACAATTTCTGATTCTGGTGTTCTTTTTATTAGGGTTAAGGTTCGTTTAGTCATCTCTGCTTTAATACCACACAAAACCCAAATTAATATGAGTCTTGTCCAGATTTGGAAATGCAGCTTTTTTCACATCACTGACTGATCCAAACAAACAAGCAAAATTAGTTTTCATATGTGTGAGCTAGTTCAGAAGGAAGTGAAAACATGATAGGGATAGCCACAGGAAAAAATATAGTAATAATCACATCTTCTTCTAAAATGCTCTGAACCAAACACTTTCTAAAGGACCATCTGTTCTCCATTGTCATAAAAAATAGTTAAAACACGGGGAAGGTATTTAAAAAGATTAAAACAGGAATCTCTGGCAAATTGCAAAGCACAAACTGTTATTGTCTACAGACAGAGCTGTAAAAATGCAAAATCTCCATCAATGAGCCAAGGAAGAAGGTTTTCAAATGAAGTTGTCCTTTTATGTCTAATTAAACACATACTATGTATTATTGCACAATTTCAGGTAAGTACTCTCATTGCTAGTTTTTGAAGAAGATAAATTGTGCAGTAAAACACAAGCACTAGACCATAATTGAAATTTTTCTTAAGTTCAGCAGACTAGGTATCACATCCTATAAAATTTTGTTTCATTAAGTTTATAGGAAAAATTTTATGTTTATTGTACATAAAACTGACCATTAAAAGTAAGGAAAATAGTGTTTTCAACACAAATTTTATAAACATCTTTTCCAAAAATGTAATTTTCTAAAATGTAGTTGTTTAGACTGATCTTTTACATGGAGGTAGCAGCAGCAGCAAGCAAAAAAAGTGCAGTTTAAATAAAATTTTGCAAGAATCAGATATATTTCTTAAAATTATTTTTTAAAATTATTTTTACCACATACTCTGTTAGAACTTAGACTACTCTAAGAGTATTCATAGACTCTTCCAGAAAAAAATAATACAATTAGAAATTGTAATTAAAAAAAAAAAAATGAAACCAGTTGGAAAGTCTGGTTTCAGGTAAAAAGACAAACCTGCTCCTTCAAAGCTGTTCATGAACTTCACTTCAGCAGTAAACTGAAAATTCTTAAACAGCATTCAGCAAACACTTTTTCCCCTCAGATGCATTTTATGTTGATTTTTTATATCTGAAATAAGAAATAAACACTGAGAAAAGGAAAATTTCATCTAAAATTCATAAGTTTCATGGGAAAATTAAATATTTCTTGGAAAAAATTAAGGTAAAAATGGCAAAAGTTCAAAACAGCATTCATCCATTTAAGTTGTTCTTACATGAGACGAAAAATCTTTTGAACTTCAAAGGAATGTCGTGTAATTCTATTATATTAGAGATGATGTTGAGATTTTAGAAGCAGGAACCTTTCCTGACAAGTTTTTTCTGCTTTGTTGAGTGCTGACAGACCTTGCCTTGACAAAACAACAGAAACATTTTATGTAACATATAGCTGAGAGATTTTCTATATTTCAAGAAAATAATAGTATTGCCTTTAACTGAAAACAAAAAATGCCTCATGACCAAAGTTAAGCAAGCACAAAACCCAAAATCTACTGAATAAAGCAAAGTAAAGAAAAGAAATTTAAACAAATCCTACCAGCAAAGCTGAAACAGGCTTATGGCCCAATTAACCTTTTAGCAGAAATCAAGCTGTAGTATTAATTTTCCTTGTTGCACCTCCCTTGATATTGCCAGAGGAAAACACAGGGCCGGAGTAAAGTTGCCTGTGTAACTTTAAAAGCAGATGTTTTGTAAATGAACCTTCCTTCCACTCATTTTTATTATGCCTCAATATTCTTTAGGTATTTTCTAAGTTTTTCTTCAGTATTTAAATAAATTCTAATGACCTTTTATTTTTTGTGTTCTCCTTTTTTGCAAACTCCTTTGTTAAATTAAAGCTTTCAAAATCTCACCCCTTTTTAACACTTACATGGCCATAGAATTGTTACAATATAATCTGAATTACTGGTAAAAAAAAATCAAAAATATTCCAGTATTCCTGACATATCATAGTGTATACATAAATTTCCTAAAACATAAACTTACTCTATTTACAATAAAGAGACTTTTATTTTGTTTCTGTTGGTCAGGTGTCTTATGTTAAGGAAACATTTATCAGAAAAATTCTGTCTACTTGAAGCTCCAAATGATTTTTCCAGTGCCTTCTTCAGTGCCTCCTCAGGAAATTTCTGACACTGGGCAGAAGGGAAGAACCTGGGATAAATATGCAATTAGGAGGTAAGTCAAAGAGAGCAGGAAAATTGTCTTTATTTTAGATAAGAGTCTAACAGTTCAGTGTTTTAAGGCTCCTATTGTTCAATATATTCCTAAAGAACTTAGATAAACTAATGAAAATATGGGGGAACAGTAATAAACGTAAACACTTATTATAAACTGGAAAAAAGAAATCATGAGATTGACTGACTTGGTAGATTATATGGTACATAAAGCTACATGTATGGGGAAAACCAGTTCTAACTTTAGTTATTAAATAGTGCATGCTGTGATAACCTTTATTATTTAGAAACTAAGTCAAAATAACCTTGATGAATAAAGATGATCAGATCTGAAATAAATCCAAAATTAGTCCTTTAATTTTGCAGATATAGCAAGGTTTTTTAATTATCTGAGTGATATGAATTGCATTTAAATTCTTCTTACTTCACTTCCTTCTGGCTCTGGCTTTTAAAACCAAATAATAAATCTGTAAGACCTAGTAAAAGTGTTAGGAAACTGTGCTTTCCAAAACTACTTTACACTAAAAACAGCCAAAGGATTTCTCATGAAGAGATGATTAGACTTTAAGTTTCTGTGTGCCACTACTGTAGAACTGTCAGCTGACATTGATGCTAGAGAATACTTGAATGGATACTTGAATTCTAGATTCTGCAAAGAACTGTAGCTTTTGAAAATTATGCATACAAGTAACAGATAATTTGTCTGAATATGAAATGCCTGAACTGGAAATGCATTTACAGCCCAACAGCAAATTAAATGTGAACACAGCATGTTAAGCTGTTATTGTTTTTATTGTTTGTCACATTTGGGAATGTTTCGGAATCCCTCAAAACCAGTCTCTGAGTTTGCTTTCTCTTGTTTGCCTTTAGCCTTTTCTGTTTTGTGATTTTACACGTTTCTGTACAGCTTCCAGAACTGATCTTTCTGCAGCACGGAAAAGTTTGAAGGCATTTGGAAAGGTGGGACCACAGGCACCCCTTCACACAGCTGGTGTCAGGAGTACTTTCCTCTGTGCTTTGCAATGTATTTCTGACTATCATTTAGTGAGGAAAAAGTCAGTGCAGACCACATAAATTAGAGACCTGGCATGATAGAAGCAATGCTTTGCAAATGTGAAACACAGATTGTCTTTTTGCTGCAACATGTTCTATGAAAGCTGTTAACCCTAGTTAACCCTGCTACTGCCCCTGATGATCAGGAGTATGAATGCCAGATTAAAGTCACAGTCAATAACACATCTGAAAAGAAATATCTCAGGTTACCTGTCCAAAAAAGGAGATACTAATTAGAGACCAAGATATGGTTCCCATTTCAGGTCAGCTCAGAGAACAGTTGCATTAGTGTGTTCTTTCATTTGTTGGAAAGACAACAGATTTTTATCTTGTCTTACATTTAACTCACACTGAAAAAGAAAGCATGCTTGAAGAACAGTCGTTCTACATCCTGCTCCACTGATACAAGCTGTTTTGCATAACATACTCATTTCAGCCTTTCATTCCCTTGCTCTTGGGAATCCATGCATTAATCCAAACTTGCTTTACTTTAGCACGAACAGGAACAACAGCTGTTTTAATTCAGGAAGACCACTGAGTTTATTGCCTTTAAACAACTGAGTTAATGCCATTTCTGGATAAGGCCAAGAATAACTACTTTGAGTACATATTTATACTTCCAATAGAAAAAAACTTTAACTTCTGTAGAGAAATACTTGATTAAATCAACACTCATATAAGTTACACATTAGATAAAGACAGTTTAAAAGCTAGGCTCTATTTAAACTGATGTTCTCCAGCAAAATAATAAGTTTACTAATAGAATGGCACATATGAACCAACACAAGACTTGCTATTAGGACTGACTTTCTGCCTCCAGAATATAGTTCAATGACCTAAGTGACAAGACTGGTGATTTAGGTTGGCAGCAGTTGATCAGAATGACAAGCAGGAGACCAGTGTAAGTATTCACAAGTTGTTGAAGTTCAAAGAGATTTGGAAATAATGAGAGTGTTTCTTGTCACAAAAAGATCTTGTAAAATCAGCAGTATTCATAAAATTTGGAGATAATAATAGATATAGGAATACAAACATGACATTCAGCCTTTGTGTGTGACATTGATTAAAAAAAGAACAGATATGTAACTATTTAGACCTTTCTTCATTTAATATTTGCTTACAGTATAACGACAGCATTTATCAGTGAATCTTCAGACAGTTTTGCAAGAACATCTTACAAAGCATATTATTTTTTTTTACAATTTGCTTCACTACTGCAAAATTAATAAGTAAATGTATTACTTTATCCATAGACCTGTATTAGTTTATCCATGGACATCTTCTATTACAGAAATTGATGCTGTGTGACATTACAAGGAAGTCTCTCTCTCTGAGTAGCGTGGTCCCTAAAATCAGGTTACTTCATGTTTAAAAAATTGCTGTCAGGTGTGTTCAGATACTCCTTCCACTGGAATTAAACTGATAGGTATGGGAGTTTGGTGAGACACCTAAAGAGTGAGAGGAACTGCATCTTTGAAGATTTTTGCTAGAATTTGAAGGAATCAACAATGGGAAAATTACATTAAGATTCAGTGCTTTAAATCAAGAGTTATAAGTAGAAACATCCAGGCAATAACAGCACAGAGAACTGCTCATTTAACAGACTTGAAATTTGTACTGTGACATTCAGCGCCATAGACATCACGTGGCAGAGGACTGTCAGTATCTGTAGTCTGAATTTTAACTAATTTCCTGAAAACAGATTTAGCTTAATTTTCTAATTACTTGCTCATTCTGTTTGCTAACATGAGTACAGCGTATTTGGGACTGAGTTTTTCAATTTTCATCAGATTAGGACAAATGAAATAAGGAGAGAGATAATTTGAAAGCTTTGGCTTGGTTTGCAGGTTAAGACTTCTATCATTAAAAGGGCTACTCTGTATGCTATTAAAGGGAAGAGCTGTAATTGTACTGAATAATTTAAAGTTAGCTATTTCCATCTCCTGACAGGAGAATCTCATTAAAATATTTGTAATAATAAACGACAATTTTTTTTCAATTTGAGCCTCTATGTGAGAATAAACTTGGCAGTTCACATACATATTACATAATTTGCTTCCATTATATACAGTACATTGTGTGCTGTTAGTTCCTAGTGAGAACCCTCTTGTAAAAATCAAGCCACTGAGCAGATCTGCCAGTAATCCTGGGGAAGTTTTAGCCATCTAATGCAATTAAATGCATATGGCAGATTTTGATCCTGAAATGCAGTTCACACTTTTCTTCTATTACTGCACTGACATCTCCAAAATTATCGTGGGGGAAATAAAATTTAAACATAAATTTCAGTATTCTTGTGTGATGTTGATGACTTAATGGTTATGGATCAAAAGACAGCACAGTCACCATTGATCAAAAGTATTCAATCCATGCACAGGTTTTATTTTCCTAATAAAATTAACTTCATCCTAGCACATCTTCAAATAATTCTGTGTTGCTGATTACTACCCACTAACAAAGGCTGAAAAGATATGTGAACCTTAAAACCAAGAACAATTTGTGTGTTGGGACCTGGTTTTCTTTCACAGTGAGACTTTCTTCATAGAAAGGACTTACAAATGAAATTAGTCCTGTGTGCCACCTTCATTATATTTAGTTAATATATGTATTAGGAAAAAACAAACCAGTAGACTTTTCTGGAAAAAACTCTAGTGAAGACAATTTTTTCTCTATGAGGTCAATAAATAACTGACCTCTCCAGGAGGAATTACTGTGAAAATAGTTTTCCAAGGCAAAGGTAAATTTCTATCTAGACTAGAAAACAATGTGTCCCAGTAGTGAATAAAAGTAGTTTGTCTTGAAAAGGAATTTATTTTTATATAAATTTCAAGGAGGAAGAAATAACTTTAAGCTTCAGTCTTGTCCAATCAACCTTTCTGGATTTGAAGTTATTTTTTGCATTTCTGGCTTTTTTTTTCTTTTTTTTTTTTTTAATTGAAATAAAATACAGGTTCTGTTTACAAGTTCTCTGATGTGAACCAAGGCAAAGTAATAAGATGCAACTGGGAGATTAGTTTCAACTATGCTGATCCAGACTAAAATGCTGAAAATAAAGTAGCTCTGAAGTATACATCTCTTGTATAATGTTACATCACCCTACCTATACTTTCTCAGGCAGGGACCAGACTAGAGGATTGTGTGTTGCAGTAAAAGGCAAAGAGGAGAAATTAATCGATCCATGTTTCTCTGCTCATCATATTTAATCTGTATCAATGAAATACATCAGAAGAAAATTGCTACGTAGAGTGGGCTATAATATCACACCCAAAAATAATTTTTAAAGGACAGTGGTGAAGTTCCAGTAAGTGTGTAAAACACAGAATGATGTATGGATGTAGGTGAGAGCTGCAAATGTAGAATTTAATAAAGACAGATTCACGTTCAGTCAACTGTCATATACATAATAAGAAGATCCACATTAAGGTTCACACACCTCATGCTGCTCCTCACTAGTACAGATACTGACATCCTATTTTAAAGTACTAGCCTAAGGACTCTTAGGATGACAGTCTAATCATGTGTCTCCATAAAGTCAAATTTTGATAGACTGTGGATTTTCAATTACTTGGAAAAGTAATTTTTGTTCCTTTGGATTATTGAAGTAGTATAGGACTCTAAAGCAAATTTCCATTAAATCAATATGCTTATTTCTATTGCCCTGTTAAAGATTTTTCTAGAGTGTCTTCTCATGATGGAGAGCAGAGGTATGACAGGTAAATTTAGAAGCTAAGTACACTTAATGGCAAGAAGCTTTATTAAAAAAATTTACTCAATTATATTCATCTGTGTTTCTTCATCATGCTTCTGCATAAAACAATTTAAATCAGCAGTCATCCTGCATCTGGTTAGAGAAATTATTACCTCCACAGCATTCTAAAAATGAAAGAGGACTTGGTACAAGGAGAGCTGAGGGCTACAGAATGTACGATTGACATGCTAAATGATGTGCCAAGCTGATTAGATAAATCCTTCTTCAAATAGAACCAGTTATAAAAAAAAAATGACAGATGTATATTTTCTGCTGGGATTTATACAACCATCTGGCCTTGCAATTTCCAGATGGAAGTTTCACATTAAGTTCTCAAACTGAGATTCTAAGGTATTTGAAAGATCTGTGTTTTCCTTTATTCAAGTATCTGTGGGATAGATGAAGTGCTCTCAGCACTTATGATTGTAGCTGACTAAGGAAAATAGAATTTTTACATAGTATGAAATCTATTACTTTGCCAAATATTCCCCTAATAAATTCATCATATTAAAAGCTGCTGAATGATTAATGAAAATAGTATCTTCAAAGACATCTGCAGAAAGTCAGAATTTCACAGCTCATAGCAGACTTTAATGAGACAATTAAGCCATTAAAGTACTTTCATTCTTGTATTTGAGTTTTTTTGCTATATTTAACTTTATGCCATAAGGAAGCCTTTCAAACTTGTCTTTTAAGTGTTAAGTGTTTCAGAACAACTTGAGCAAATATACCAGGACTAAGGACATTTAGGATTTAAATTTGGACAACAGAAGAGCAAATGGAGATAGATAACACTAAGCTAAACAGGCACAATCTTATTCAGATGTGCAATAAAAGATAGGTTAAACATTCTGGAAAACGTATGTGGTCAAAACTGAAATAGTGCACTGTGGATAAATAATTCCTATGCACAAATGCAAATAGTGGGTGGCATCATGGAAACCTCTGAGAAATCACAGAAATCAGGAACCTAAGAACCTGTTTGAGATTGCTGCCCCGTCAGCCTAACCTCAGTTGCTGGTTGACTGTGTGTTGAAACCAGGAGCTCCCTGGTAAAGGGAACATACAGAAATATGGAGATGCTTGCCAGAGTCTCTCTGGCTGCAGAAGAGGGTTGCAGGGGGTGAGGACTGCCTCAGTATTTAGCCCAGTGTTCATTTCTCTAACTCCATCACAACTACAGGAGTCATAGATCTTCCTTCAGCTGCCATTGTTTGAAGAAAACCACGTGCTTTACCACCAAATCTTCTCTTGCTTCTTTGAGCTACAAAAGTTAAAGTATAACTTGCTTGGTACTTTCCACTAAATTTCAACTCCTGCTTGAGCTGTAGAACTGTTTTCCTTCTTCCTGTCTCTCCTATAGAACATCACTTGGGTCACAGCCCCTTGTGACCACTGCAATCCGTGTATAGTATTTATTATGCCAATCAGTTTGCTTACAGAGTAGCTTCATTTTCAGAATAATGAGTTATAACTCAAACCAAATTTGATTAATTCTACTTAGGAGAAAAACACGAATGAGAGTTATCCCAAAATAAAATAATAATAAATACATATATGCAAACATCTATAAATACATACTAAATAACTTCACAATATTAAAACCTAGGGGATTGAGAATCCAATCTAGGTCACAGTTTCAAAGCATAGGGCACTGAGATGGGTTAAAACTCATCTCTAGTTCTGCATATCTTATACTCCCTCTAACCTGCCAGCAGAGGACAAGTTGCTGATTTAGTGTTGTACACAATATAATCATGACAGCTGCAAACAACAATTATTAACTTGGGTAAATTATAAATAACTGTCTCCATCTAGTTACTGCTTGAAGAAATTCAGCTAGGTATCTGGTTTGAAGTGCTAAAAGGAAATAAAGGAAATAAACATGAAAATTCAAATCAGGATATTTACTTAAGTGAGGCAACTTTAGACAGTTTCTCTCTTGGCAAAAAATACTTTTTTTTTTTTTTTTATCTAGAGCCTTTCTGGGTTTTACAATACTGCTGAAAGTAACCTTAGTGCTCAAAACATGCCTTTTTAAAAGGGCACGTGACCAAAAAACTGACATTTTTTGAAATGAAAATCACTCCTTCAAAATTCATTTCATCCTCTTTTGACTCTATATCCTGTCACAATACGTAATATTAGTACAGGACGTGTTAAATAACAATTCTTGCCTTCAAAAAATTTCTTACTTTGGAGTTGGAAATTCCACCTGCAACTTCCATTCCAGAATATTGCATATCTTTGCAGCAGCTTTGCCAGATTTTTAGATCCATCTTTCAAAGACTGGTGCATATTACATACTCTTGTGGAGAGCTTACTTTTTAAGAGTTGGGCTTACTTACTGGATGTTGTCAGTGTTGTTGTCACAGGACAGTAATCAGACAGTAAATTCTGAGATCATGAATAGTCCACCATTCACATAAAACAATCAGGTCAGCAGATAATATGCAAATATTTTTTTTAAAAAAGAAATTCATTATCGATCTTATGTTAGCATTAAACATGACATTGAATGTTGATAATGAGGCAAACATAAAAACAGACAGAGAATGCAAATATGAGAAAAGCTATTATTTGTTTATATATTAATTTTTCCAATTATTTGCTAAATTTCTCAGATTTTATTAGCTTAGACATTTGCCTTGGATATGATTTTGCCTTACCTTATACTGAAACACATTTTCAAACTCCAGTTATCACATCTTAATCATCATTAAATTTTGTCATTACTATCCTAGTTTTGATTTTTAGTAACTAGAAATATTAACATGCAAAAATCTAGAATGAAAACACCTATCTTCATGACCTACATTACAGTGTTCCACGCCTTCTGTATAAGTGTTTTGCTTTATATTTTCAGAACTAAGACTTTACTCGAGAAAGAAAAAGATGAAAATATTTCAATTATCAAGTGTTGATACTTATAAAAGGCTTTTAAAATTAATTTATTTCTAAATTCTTGGTCACAGCAGTGTGGTAGCAGCACATAACCTCTTAGATTTAAAAAAATAACATGATGGGGATGGTAAATTCTCAAAAAAATTTGCTGATTTCAGAATGATAAGACAAAATAAATAGGACAAAATAAATAAATATCAAAGTAGGAAACCCGATATGCCATCTCTCTCTTGTCAGAGGATCCACCAAATTCTCCTTAATTTCAGATTAAAATAAAAATTTTTTTAGTAATTTTTTCCTTTCCTCTTTTATGCCACATTATGTGGCATAGTAAGAAGGCATAGGAAGTTGAAAGGATGCTAATCATTTAAACTGAAGTGTGCTGCTGAATCTTGGCATCTTTTGCACAAAGGTATTATTTTCATACCCTGTTTACTCCTGTCTCAGATTTTTTTAAGACAGATTCTGACTAGATCAGCAGGAAAATGTCCAGTCCTCGGACCATAAAATGAAACCTTAAAATAATCATTTATATTCAGCTCTATTACCCCCTCTCTGGAGCCAGAACACTTGTCCTCATCTCTAAGATTGCTCATGGTCCATCTTAATCAGCAGTTCAGGCACCCTTTATAGAGCCACAGTCACTCTGCCAAGATACTTGAAAAGAAAAAGTTTGGTATTTTGTCATGAACTTTTAAGGCATGAACCTTTTACCTTGAAGGATTTCTAGGTTTGAGGAAGCATAACCAGAAACTTGACATCAAGCAGAAGAACGGAAGCATACAGAGGATCTGCTTCTGATGGTCACAGCTGATATGAGGTGACAAATGATTTAATGAAAGAAAATTAGAAAACTCTAAATATTTTTAATATCTATAGTGTGCATTTACTAGGAGATTCTGAAAAACTTTCCAATGCAGAAAAACATATTCAAATATGATGCAAGACCTGGAGATTAAACTAAAGACAGTTAAACTGCTTCATTTACTGATTTGTGGCAAGAAGCCATTTAAGCAATTAGTGTAAAGCTCCTAAATGACTTCCCTTTGAAGTCATGCAATGAAAAAATTGACAAATGTCATCAGTTAAAGTCAGATTTTAGTCTTGTGTTAAGGCTGTCTTTCAGTGCTGCACTGTCCTGTCCTAGTCTCCCTCTGTGCTTTGGTTGGTGCATCAGTAAACCATAAACCCAAACAATACTTTTAATCCACGTTTAGCTTAATCTGGCCACACAGACAGTAATGATTGAGTATAAGGAGTATTATGGATGTTTAAATTGTTTAAAATTGCAATTTTCCCCAATTTATCTCTCAGTCTAGTTGTGAAGTTCCTTAACCAGAGTCATAATGGAATCGTAAATGTTATTAGAATTATAAAGTATAATTACAATAAAATTAGTGTTCCTTAGACAAAACTACAGTATCATGAAGTTAATTACCAGTCTACATCCTTGAAATGTTATAACTGAATTACAAAAAAAGAGACATTAAGTCTAGCCTCACTCTTGAGTCAGCAGTTAAGACTTCCACCACACCAGAAGTACAAGCCAAAAAGTGATGCTCAGGATTTGTTACATAAACAAAAATGCACATAAAGTATATTAGAAACTCAGAATATGATATAATATGAACATGATATTGTGGCATGATATTTTTTCTAGAAATGAAAAGCATTTAATTGGTAAAATTTCATGGATATAAATGCTCTGTAAATATAAAACTACAGACCTGGTTCATGCACAAATATATTTCTCATGTCTTCAGAATTCCTTCTGATACTCTCATATTAGTATTAGAAATGAATGGTGATGTCCTCACTAGGCAGTTTTTCAGAGGAAGTATAGGGGATCTACGTGGGAAAAATATTAGGGATTAAATAGCTACATTTTATAGCCAAAACTAGGCTACACTACAAATTTGGCTGTTCTATTCAAAACTAGGCTACTCTAGGCAAACTAGGCTACTCTTTAAACAGCTAATACAATAATTTGGTCAATATATCTTTAAAAATCTTATTGAGGAAAATGTTCATTTTACAACATTAACAATATTTCTTGCCCAAGAGTAATCAGCTATCACCAAACACAAGCAGTATTTCCTGTTAAAAAAAAAAAAAAAAAAAAAAAAAAAAAAAAACGAAGGTAGGGAGGAGAAAAGAACTAATCCAGCCTGTAATTTCTAAACCAATTTTTTTCATATACTCCTTAAAAGCATCTAAATTGATGTTTGCTTTTTCCTGGTGTCAGTATCTGTGCCCTTCAAATTCCCTGAACTGGAAAACCATATTATTAAGGAACACTTTTTTAACAAATGAAATATTAAGGTACAATTAGATAAGCTTACATTCAGCAACTATGACTCACTTCATGCAACCTTTTAATAACATTTCAGCTTGGCCCTGTTGTCCCAAAAATGCTGCTTTGTATGCTCCTTTAAGTCCTCCAGCTCAATAAAAAGCTCTCAAATCTTCAATTTTATGACCATTATGAAACCAGTCCTTCACAGACATTGTAACTGTCTGAGCATGAAACAGTCCGTGCTAAAGCCACAGTTCTGTTGAGAACATAATACTTTTATGACCAATGTAATCTGATGCTTCAGGGTCTTTCATGGCCACAAAAAGAAACATTAGACAGCCTGGCTCCTGAATTGTAGAAAGACTGGAAAAACTTAGGATATCACACTTTGAAGTGAAATGTTTTCACTTATAAATGATTATACATCAAATAAGGTAGCCATGCATTTTAATGGCATAACCTTTTGCAAGATTAAGATCTATCCAATTCGAAAAAAGTCACCTTAACTAAAGAACGTAAGAAACAATAGTGAAATGGAGGTCAGCCTTAAAAGTCTTTAATAGACAGGTAACCTTCATTTCATCTACTTGTTTTAATGGTTTTCAAAATCTTGAAGCATTTACAAGCAGCTTCTTTTTTTTTTTTTCTGTCAACACATTTTATTTGCAAAGACAGATGGAAAGATGTTTTTTGAAATTTATACCACATCCAAAATATCACAGATAAGAAACACTAAGCATTGATGCAGTTTTGCATCAATGTGGGAGAGCTAAGTTACAGTCTCTCAGGCTGATCTGATGATTCTGTGATGACAAGGTAGTGATTAGGCTTTCAGCCCAGATGGAAGCCTTTTCCTCTTTTTAGTGGAGTTGTTTACCTTCTAAAACCAATTTCAGTTTCAGGTCTTCCAAGGTAACTAGAGGATGGATGATAGGTTTGCTTGATTGTTTTGACTAGAGCAGTAAGTTCATTTGTCTTGTGCACTTAGAAAAGTGTCAGTTTTCCCACAAATATTACTGGCAGTCTGTGCAGCACTCACAAAGCTGAATGAGCAGCTTAACAGACTGATCTATCTCACATGAAAGTTCATGGAAAAGCTGAAGGTCAATTTTACTTCTCTTGATTTGAATTAAGTTGTAGTAAATTTGCTAATCCACAGTAATATTTTTTTTCTACAAATATCCCATCAAAGTGCTTCTCACAAGTATATTCCTAGCAAAACAAATGTAACCCTAGGAACAGCTTGCACAACACCCTTGTTAATTATTTCAGAACTGCTTGGAACTTATATTCTCCTTATCTTTGGCAAGTCCTCTAAACTAAAGAACAATCTTCATTTTTGTAACACGTTGGGTTTAAATTTAATTTTATCTATATTTTTTTTTGTCTTCTACAGTAAGATATTTTCAGGTGCTTTATTCTGAGACAGAGGTCTTCAATTTTTAGTACAGTAAATCTCTGCTATAAATTTGGATTGCATTTCAGCAACTACTTTTATTTTCCAGTCAAAACATTCTTCTTTCATTAATAAAAAGATACATTTAAAAGTTAATATTAAAACTGGCATTAAGAGATAATAGCAAAAGAAACTGGATAGTGAAGGGGCAATTCAATAACCAAACCCATGACCAATGCTTAAAATGATGCATATTTATGTACATCTGCCTAAAAGGTATTCTATATTCCCTTAATTAAATTAATTAATAACTTTTATTTTCCTTTTTTTTAATTAATCTATTGTAAGGGTAAAGATGGTTATGTATGTATTTTGACTGACACAAAACAAAAGAAAACAGCAAATTAAATAGGAAGCCTAAAGGGTTCCTAAGGAAGGAATATGGAGGTAAGAGAAAATATGTAAACAGAACACTTACAGAAAATAAGCATGTAAAATGTGTAAGTGTCAGATGGAGAGAAGAATAGAAAGCACTTAGGAATGTAAGGAAAGACGGAGAAGAAAGGGTTTACCTAGAATTAAATAAATGTTTTTGTTTCTCTTGCTTGGCCAACAGAAATTCTAAGAAAATTAATTGAAAGAAGGAAGAATTTTGTGTGACTCATATCTCAGAGGAACTTTTCACTGGTGCAGTTTTTTTAAAACTTGAATTTCATTTAATCAGTGGAGGTTGGGGTTGATGAGCATTTGACCAAAGCTAAAAACAACTGTTGAAAATGTATGAGTCATTCCAATCATTTAATTAGGGATTGTAAACTATGATTTTCATGCCACACTCAACAAAGCCTTTGGGTAGCCAGTGACTGAATTGGATAAGCTGCATCCCAGCACAAGCTTTCTCATGTTCCTTATTGACATTGACTCCAATCCCAGCTGGAGATAATTTTCAGGAGATAAATTTCAAGGATTGGATTTCCCTTACTATGTATTTCTGGTTTTGAAAACACAGCCTATGGAGAATGGTCAGTCTCCACTGCTCTTCCCCTCTGTAGTCTGCCGTACCAAAGCAAGTTAATTCAACAACTCTTTCAGGTTCCCTGAAAAATTACCAAGAAGCATAACCATGGGAAAGCAAGTGGGAAAACTTCCTTTGTTAAAGGTTTTTGAAGGTTTACCTGTATACCCATCCCTAATTTCTGTCAATAGACTGTCAGCCCATGGAAGCAATTTTGAGGACTTAGTCAAATATTCCACAATGTAGCATCAGTGGCATTGGTTCAACTCTCTGCAGTATAAATGCATTGAAAGAGGATCTTGAGTAACTCCCCATCTTAATGACTTGACAAAGCCATTTTCTTATCTTAAAAGCTTTACTGCTAATCCAGAAGTGGCCAAAATGTTATGCAGAAATTACTGGCAACCTACCCACAAAAAATATGTGCACATAGTTATCACTGTTATGCTGGTATCTATCTTGCCTGGAAATACACAGAATTCTCCAATAGATCATATAATTTCAATTCACAAACAAATAATTCTGTCCCCTTTGATCCTTTTAATATATACTGAAGAATAATACTGGAACAAATCCAATTAAAAGATGTGGGGTTTTTAAGGAGGCCATTTTTAATTTAATTTTAACAAAGCTTAACCTGCAGCTTTTAAACATGGAAGGCAAATGTTCTTTGAATTCCAACTGAAGGAAAATAAAGTCAAAATGAATAACAAGAATAAGGTCTTTCTGTAATAGCAAATATTTAGTAATTCCTATTGTCAATTTTTACAGAAATACTGAAAACAACTTTTCTCACACTTATTCTTCAAACAAAATTTGAGAAATATGGGTTCTTATCCTTCATATTAAAAAGTACAAACTAAAATAGGCACAACTAAAATAATATTTTAAGCAAGGTCCAAGAATGAGGAAATACTAAATACAGAAATAGAGATGCATATAGGCATTAATATTTATAGAGAGATCGATTAAAATTTTATAAAAAGAATTTCATTACCAATTTACCACATTCCTAAAATCACATGACAGTAACATCAGAAGAAAGAAATTACTTTTTAAATCAGTGCCAGCTCCCATTTATATTCTGTCAATAGCTGTTTTCCCCACATTTTGGTACTCACAAAAATGTTTTTATTTTTTATTCTGAAGTAGCTGCAATTTTCAGCATTGCTGCTAGCCTAACATTGCATGCTTCAGGGGAAGTTTAGCATACTGTAAAGACTTGAAAGATGAGCTTAACCTGGCAGTGTTGTATTCAGCCCTGTCCCTTCTCATCCATCATCTGACTTCAGAGAGTGCCTGTGTGATGGGCTAAGGGCAGTGTGCAGGGACGTGCAGATCTGTACCCAGCAGAGCTGCATCATCTGGTGGTGTGCTTTAACCCCAGCCAGCAAGAAAGCTAGCTCCTCACTGGCAGCATCAGGGAGAGAGCAGGAAGGGTAAAAAGCAGAGAACTGTGGGTTGAGATAAAGGCAGTTTAACAGGGAAAGCAAGAGCCATGAACACGAGCAGAGCAAAACAAGGAATTAATTCACTGCTTCCCATGGGCAGGCAGGTGTTCAGCCATCTCCAGAAGAGCAGGGTCCCATCACAAATAATGGTTACTTAGGAAAACAACTACCATCACTTCAAATGTCTCCCCCTTCCTCCTTCTTCCTCCTACTTTACATACAGAGCACAATCCCATACGCTCAGGAATATCCCTTTGGTCAGTTTGGGTACAAAAAAGCAGAAAAGGCCTTGGCTCTGTGTTAGCAATGCTGAGCAATAACCATAAATTTTGCAGTCAAGAAAGCTGAGAAGCAGTCAAAGAAACATTAAGCTACCTCAGATCCTGCTTACAGATTTAAACTTTCAAAAAGCACAAAAAAGTCAGACATCAGTCTCAGTACCACTAGAACTGTGAGGCTGGGTACCCTAGCTGAAGCTACTTTGAGTTGAACTAATAATTTTAAAGTAAAATCAAGCATGCTTTTAGATCTTAAAATTAGAAATCTTTCTGCGACATATGCATAACAATTTTTATTTTTAAATTATTCACAGACTATTTAATTCAATGGAGTAGAATTAATGCAAGAAAAAAAGCAATGCTTATAAACACATTTAATTGATTAGCATGATAGCTATTTTCATCCCTTTTACCACCAGAAATCAATTTACAAAATGTCACATATAATTATTTTTCAGAAAACATCGCCATATCTCTTCACATCTTGTTTGTCTGACAAAGCTGGTTTATTTTGCCAAAGAGTCGGAAATAGTATTAGATGCATTTGCTTCCTTGAGTTTATGGATGGCTGAAGACAACCATCTGATAAAAAAAAGCTGATTTTTTAGCTCTTAGCCTTATTATGAGATCACAATAAGGAAGGAGTAATATGGGAAATTAATGGGTACTAAAAATTGTGTCTTCTATTTTTTGTTAGCCTCAGATATTGCAATTGCAATATTTTTTTTAAATCAAAGCAAAACAAATAAAAATAACCACCCAAAAAGTCCTTCTCTTAAAAACAACAAAAACCCTCAAGCAACAGTAAAAAACCCCCATACCCACCACACACACACACACAAAAACCCAAACTCATCTTCTGAATGGCTGCAGCTAAGCATTGACTGCTAAGAGAAAAATAGTATTTCAGCAAACCTATTAAAGAATCATTCTTCAAGTTCTTGAAAGATACAGGAAGCAACCAGAAAAACCCTGCAATTTCTCTGAGCGAAGATAAAACAAATTCTTGGTGTGGAAGCAAATTTCTTCTTACGGCGTTAATTGCATGTCAAACCTGCTGGATGACATAAAGAATGGACGAATCAAAATAGTTCTAACTCATTTCTCTGTCTTGTGCTACTGAAAAAAATAAAAATCACAGTTTGAACAACTTCTTCCTTTAAAAATTTCAATTTTTTGCAAAAAATTACACTTTTGCATTCTTAAAGAGCAGTATGTCTGAAAAAAAAAAGGAAACTTCAACATCTCCTATTGATAGATAATGAACCTTGGCTATAAAAGTCCCAGAAGAATTCTCATGGGGATGGTAAAGAATTTTTATAACACTATTTCAGTAATTCAGATTAGGTTATTGATAATAGGCTGTTGTCAGCATGTTTCATTATTTTATTTTATTGCTGTTTCATTATTTTCCTGAAACAAATTCCCCATCTTTCTGGAAGACTTGTATCTTGTTTTGCACATAACACTAAAAGCTCAGTGCAATGTCATAAACAGCAATTTTGATATCAGCTAAGGGAATCAACTCAAGGTGTTGGCACAAAAAAAAAAAAAAAAAGCCACACAAAAGTTCCAGAAAATTTAGTTTTATTTATTTTTGGGGTTTTGTGCCTTTTTTTGTAGAAAGCAATGTGTTTGTTATGGAGTAGACATAATTGGTAAGGCTTTGAACACAGCAGGTTTCTACTTTGCTGAGACTGATGAAACTGCATGCAAGAGACAGAAAATTATTTCTGGATATAAGACACCTGGAATAACAGAAATTAAGGCATTCTTAGATACTTCTATAATCATTAGGAGAAACTCAACACCCTAAGAGATAAAACAAATAGCAAATACGTGAAATCTGTCAAAACACATGTTCACTCTCTCTGTTACTTTTAGCTCCCTCTTAATATCAAAGGAGTATAACTGTGCAGTACAGTGTAAAAATAAATGTGATAAAAGTAGCCTCTGCTTATTTTTTTAGGAGGACTTTTTGAGGATATACCAACCTTAAGCTTGTTCATTTACAAGCATTATGAAAACTGCAGATATTATGGAAAATGCAACAAAAATTATCTAAAAAGTCTGAGTGGTCATCTGATATCACCATGTCTCTGACATCCAAGAAAACACAAGAGTCTCTGGCTGAGCCAAACCAAAGATCCATCACACTTGGGCTGTGTTTCAAATGATGGGTAGTAGACCTTTTCTGGAACAAAGGAACTGTAAAGTTACGACCCCAGATTAAAAACTCCTATAATTTGCAGCTCAGAGACTTCCTGACACAGAGACTTGTATTCCATAACCTGATTTGATTTCTCTACCATGAACAGATCCAGCTGCTATGTGGTGCCTGGAAAGATATTGAGTTCCCATTTATCCTGTTGCAAGAAGTCCTACAGCATAATTATAGGCTAGCCTATAGAGTTATTGCTTATACTGGAGCCATTCCAAATTCACTTATCTTTCAGGAAGCACATGACTTTGTCACCTTATTCTTCACCCACTTACATACCATTTACATATATGTTAAAAAGCACATGTGTCAGGCAATGTGCTGGGGACTTTTTCCCCCTGAGAATGATGAAAAAATATTCATATTCTTTGCTTTCCTTTTTTTTTTTTTTTTTGTTTTGTTTTGTCTTTGTTTTTGTTTTTGTTTTTGTTTTGTTTTGTTTTGTTGGTTTTCAGTTTTGGTTTGCTTTGTTTTTTTTCTGTTTGTGTGAAATTGTTCCTTTTTACCTGCTGCTTTCCCTGAGACACTCTGAAGGGAAAACCTTCTTTAATGTGTTTTGGAAATCCATGCAGCCTACACTGAATTATACCTTGCAAACATATCTTACAAACTATGAAATACTTTCTTCACACATATCAGTATACCATGGAGACTCATTATTAAACCACAAGGATTGTATCTCTGAGGACATCCAAGAGCAGATCATATGAAATAAAAGCACAATACAGTGCAAACCAAAGCCATGAGAAGCATATGGTGATTTCCTTTTGATTCCTTTAGTCATTAACTTATTTGTTAAGAAGCAGCTTCTAGGACTGACTGAATAAAGAGATCAGCACACATGGTGTGATTATTAAAGCACATTCAGAAAAGTGTCCAATACAATCCAGTCCCTTACATCCTCTGCAAAATTGTCTAAGTTTGGAACCTTATCATAGAAGTGATCTTTGAATGAAACAAAAATTAACCTGTTTTCTAATATATAAACTATAAAGACACAATTAAGGATAATCTTTCCCCGAAGTCTGTCTTCTAAAATACAAAATTCTTTCACTTGAGAAGAGAAAGATACAGTTCATACACTTCTATATGCAATATGTTAAGACCTATTATTGAGTCAGAAAGGAACTGATATAACTGTACAAATAACAGCAATATCAACTTTTGCTCTACAGTAATTAATGCCACTGTTATTTTTATTGTGTAATATGCATTTGTTTGTATTGTACCCGCTTATTTTATCCTTGTGAATTTTAAGAAGGGAACAAGATCAGTTTGGTTATTAATCAATGTTGAGTGTAAAACACCTTTTCAACTTGCCTTCAATGTCAAATTTTGTTCTTCAGAGAAGATTTTCCAAGTACACATCCCCTGAAAATTTCAGTTCAAAATTATCAAAAAAATTATGTATTGTTATCTTTAGATTTTTCAATGGAATCATGCCTATTTTCAACTGTTAGGACATGTCGTAACTTGATTTTATGCCTTTAGGAGTTCTATTAGATGACTGTGTTAGCAACTTGACATTTACATCAAAAGTTGCTTACTTGCAAAGCAGTGCATGTCTGTCTATGTGGTATAATAATATAGGGATCTGAAGACAGATGCAAACTCATTTTATGTGACTTTAGCCATCAAAAATACTGCCCCCCACAGACAAAAATAGCTATTTTAATACAGTTTAACAGAGATTTAGTTTCTGACAACTGACAACAAATTTTGTAACAGTTGACTCAGATGATTCCATTTTCCATTCTTCTGTTTCTTTTATATATTCCATATTGACACCAGAAGTAGAATTAGTAATGACTAATGAAAATTCAGATTGAAGTTTTTATCTCCATAAGCAAGCAAATTCTAAGAAATCCTAATTCTGTTTAATATTAATTCTTGAAAAACTCAAGTGTTTGTGGAAGATTATTCAAGCTAGGAGACAGTGTCAAAGACTATTTCTGTACCTTCTTTTGCTGGCATTATGATTTCACAGTTGATGTTACTGAGTTTAAAAGTTTGTTGTTAAATGCACACAGGCTCTATTCACATGATTTTTTCAGGGACTATTATTTTTCCTGAATTAAGTCATACTTTCCCTGGTACTTCATAATATATTATATATCAAGGAGAGATTTGCAGCATGCTAGACACGCACTCGTATCTTCCAATTTGTGGTAGTAGGGTGGCCTCAGAGTATACAAAGGAACTTCCTGATTTTCAGAACTGGAAAGACAGTCCATAAATAAAACTAAAAGCAAAAATAAAAAAATAAAAAAATAAAGCCCATTTTACCAAAATCTTTCTAATCTTTCATAAAAGATACTTCATAATAAAATTAATAAAATTCAGATTAAGCCATTTCAAATCCTACGCTGAACAAAACATCAATTGCAAGGGTTTATCAGATTTCAAGGGAAGTGTTGAAAGAGAAAGGCCAGGCTGACTTTTTCAACAGACAAAGAAATGCAGTGTGTATCAGTCATCTCAGTTATCACTGGTGTTAATTCTTGTACCGCAATGCTTTATTCAGATTTACGGAAAAGAAAAAGAAAACAATTTTTTTATGTGAATATCATCTCTTACGACCTTGAGGCACCCTTGTGTAATACCAATTATTTTATTATGAGCCAAACAGAATAGCCTAGTGCAACTCATGAGCTAATGTAAACTTCAATGGTTTTTTCAAAAGCTATGCCAGAAAAATTTACAACAGCCAAGTGATACTTTTCAGAGAGACCAAATGACCCAAACACGTTTAAATGAGATAGAGGAAAATGAGAAAAGTAACACATTTCATGAGAGTGTCTTTCCAATCAAATTACCATAATTGTATCTATAAGATTTATTATTACCTGAGTCCAGTCTCCTCAAAATCACAAAATCCATGGTATATTTGAGAGAATAATTGACACCTGACAGTGGTATTTCATTGTTTGAGACTCTTAAAGCTGACAAAACAAAAATTAAACTCTCATAAAATAGCATGATGTAAAATATACAAGAAAGGGAATCTCTGTAACTATTGAAAGGGAGAAAACTTTGGACTACCTCCTGTGAATTTGATTTGTATATTTTTATATGTATCAAGACGGATGATTGTTTCATCAACCTAAAGTATTTTTATTTTAGTTTTTGAATCAAATTTGTGCTTTAGACGTAAAACCTCTAACTTCTTGGTCTACTACTGTTAGAAACCTGATAATTTTCTTTCTCCCCAAATGACCATGGTTTAAATTCTTCATATCCCTTGATATTTTTTCTAGATCAGAAATGTGTAAGTCCTTTATCATCTCAGCAAATCTGAGGATAAAATATCTAGTGGTGCATTAAATTAAGTAAAAACCTTATAACATTAATAAAATTTATCCCACTTGATTTAAATATGAAAATTACCATAGTTCTAAATAATTAAGCCATAAGTTCATCTAAATATATATCCCATAAACAATACTATTGTAAAAGATTCATCAGATGTGGAAATCTCCTTTATGAATTTTGGCGTATCAGTAGGACTTTTTCCATTTGTATTGGTAAAAATGATTATGTGCTATCATGGTAAACATGGTTTCATGGAAATATGGCAAGAGAAAATGTGAGAAATGTGTATGTATTGATATATCACAGATATCTCTGACACTTTCACAAGTTTGAAATATAACTTATACCTAAGATCAGGACAAGTTTACCAACCAGTAAAAACATGAAAATCCAAATGCTGTTACAGTAACTATTACAAATGAAGAATTTAAAGCCAAATCAGCCTACAACCTTTTTGGCCTAGACTTGGGCTTTGGAATGGACTACATGACCTCTGGATGTTCCTTCTAGTCTAAAGTATGTCAGGTTTCTACACAAAAAAAAAAAGAATGATTTTCCAAGACATTTATATTAGATGGCCCACCCACACTTATCAGGCTGAAGCAGTCAATGGAGTCAATGGTCAACCTGCCCTCAGTGCTTGAATGTCAAACTCCCTCCTTACACTTAAATACAGTGTTCTTAGTCAAACCTACACGCTGTGAACATGGACCATAGGAGAAAAATCAATAAGCAAGAGATAACAAAATTTAAATCTCTGCTATAGATGGAAACAGATTTTAGAAAAGAATAGACTTTTTTAAGAAGTTGCAGACTATATATTTTTTTCTGCCTGAGGTTTTGGGGTACCTTCCTGATATTTGTTCTAGGCAGTCTCTCTTTCCTCTCCCTTGCAATGGAATTCTCTACAATATAAAATACCTCTACAGGTTGCTAAAAAAATTACAATAAAGTAAAATAATAGTATTTAAAGTAAAAGAATAATGTTTGTAAAATCCACCAAAAAGATATGGTCATCTGTTAGTCTGGGGTTGCACATTCAGCTGTGAGATTACTTTCACCTTCCCCTCCCTCAAGAGTCTGAGAGGGCAACTCCTACTTTTCCAGATTGTGCTGGCCACCTGAGCAATGTGTAAGGTTTCAGTAGGCAGCACCACACATCATCAATCATGTGGAAGTCAGGTTTGTACAGCTTTCTGAAGGACTGAGGAAAAAGAAACATAGTAAACTATACTCATGGATCATTCTGCATTTAATGGTTTGGAAGGCTATCTATAAAAGGTCTCATTCTCAAAAATGCTTATTTAATATATGGTAAATTATCGTTTTGCCACTTCCACAATATTTTATTTTGACAAATAAAAGGTCATTTTAGCAACATTAATAAGGAAAAACAGCATAGACTTTATGGATTTTTTTGATGACTCTCATTAATGTCAGGTTCAAAATGGGTTGCATTCATAATTAGCTCTTACTGACTAGAGGGATCCAGTTCAAGAAAGAAGAAATGGAAAGGTTATTCAGTCTGATGAATTGCTAAATCGGACTTCCATCCCTGGAAAAAATATACCAGCTTATTTTTATAGACCATACTGTTTAGGAAATGATGGGTCTTTAAGCAGTGTGTGCACTGTGTGCACTACATGCTTCAATATTTTTGATACAGCAAGCTGCCATTTGGTAGTGTTTACGGGTTTTATTGCTGCATGACATCTTGGAGAGATCACCACCAATGGTGAACGGTAAAAGAGTCTAGATATAGAATAACATAATAAAAATATTTGCTTTTGCTTAGGGTATTCCATCCACTTAGCATCTCACAAAAAAAAAAAAAAAAAAAAAAAAAAAAAAAAAAAAGGGAATCCTTACTGACAAGGAGAAAGAAAGAAGTGCACAAGACATGGACCATTTGCAGAGTCAGTGATGTAGGATGTAAAGAGTTTTTATTTTCTGAGTCCTTGTGGGCTTCTTATTAAACTCGTCTTCAGTCATCCTGAAAACGTGGTGGCAAATCTAATTATTAATGGAAGTAATTAGAATCTGCATTATAAAAGTACAACCAGTTCTTATTACAAATCCAGCTCTTTTTTTAAAATTGCATGGAGATTTCAAGTAGGCTTACCTGCCAGAACAGAAGAAAGTTTGCTAACTTTTAAATATATATATATATGTGTGTGTGTATATATATATATATATATATATATGAAAGAAATTAGGTACAAAATAATTTATTCAACAAATAATTCTAGTTATCTATCATTCTGAGATTAGTTCCACTACACAGACTTGGAAAGGCACACGATTCGAAAACTAATGTTCGGCATATCAGGTTGTTTATTACTTACATATTCTATTGGAAAGCAACGCTCCACCACAGGATTTATTTTCTTGTCTAAACTACAACCATGATACTTTTTTTTTTTTTAATGCATATGTGTATGCACATGTATAAGAAGAAATTGACCCTTTTCTTTGTTGGTGCTTTGTGATATGGCATATTAGACAGCCTGTATGGATTAGTCAAGCCTTTCTACAAAGTAACTGAGTATAAGAATTCCAGGCACTGCAATGTTTAGGCAAAAACTGTGTAACTGTTACGGAATACAGCAAGCATTTATGTCTTTATGAAGATAAAACGTGAAATAAAACATACACAATTTAACGTGTCTCAACTACATTAATCATATGCAGCAATGCATTAACATAATCTGTAATGTATTATTTATACATATACATATAATACTTATTTTCCTTGCACAAATTTTATGCATGGAACATGACCTTATGTGAATTTGATTTAATCCTTTTTTTTTTGTAAAGGCACTCACAAACTAGCCCTTGGGCTGCACTATAAAATGTGGAAAGAAACCCTTAATGGAACTAAAATTAAAATATTGTCTGGTTTTAGTTCCTCTGCTTTGCTTTCAAACGAATTTCATATCACAACTTTATGGTAGCTATAATTAAAAAGTATATATACATATATGAACACTAAAGTATTCAGCACCTTAAAGTCACTAAAACCAAAAGAAGCTTTTTATGGCAGTGTTAAGGTCTTTTCAAAAGGAAAAAGATGAGCAGAATGATGCTTTGTTTTTGCTTTACTTAGATAAGAGAACTCTGACTCCTTGTCAGGATGTAGGAACCACATATTTATACCAGCCATGAACACAAAAGTGTTCCTCCTCCTACATTTTAAAAAACAATCTATTCTCTATATTAATTTGTCCAAAAATCAGCCAGAGAAACATTCAGAA
The DNA here is from genome assembly GCF_017590055.1 of Onychostruthus taczanowskii. Classification (NCBI taxonomy): domain Eukaryota; kingdom Metazoa; phylum Chordata; class Aves; order Passeriformes; family Passeridae; genus Onychostruthus; species Onychostruthus taczanowskii. The sequence goes on from NW_024501459.1 coordinate 2,361,519, forward strand.
GCCAAGACTCTGATGCATGATGGCAGGGGAAGGAATATGGAGGACCAAAAGGGTTGAAGCCAGTCCTCCTCAAATGTAATAAAGACTCTCAACTCATCCTAAATCTAATGGCTAATCCTGCTTGTCTAAAAAGAAAGTCACAGAAAATAAACAGGGAAGTACAGGGATAAAGGCAATACGGCTGGCTGCAGCTGGGCTTAACATTTTACAGACGGGAAGCTTCAAGAAATGTTTTCCCTTTTATAGTAGACCATGTTTGCCATGTCATAAAAAAGCTCATTCTGCACGAAGAAGCTTTTTAAAGAGTGCAAGATGAACATGAGGATTAAAGAAGGAATAAATGTCATGGGGGAAAACAGCAAGTAGGAAGACCATGGGTCTCCCATACTGCATGCTTTGTCCTTGTAGCTACAAGCTTCATTCCCCGCAGCAAACAATGAATTATAAATTACCTCATTGAATAGAACATTCACCCTCATCTATATGCTAATATTGAGAAGTAAATATGCACAGAAATAAGTGCATGTTTACAACCATAATAATGAATTAAAAGCAAAAGAACTCTAAACCGACTTCTCCAAGTTTTAATGGTGTTGAACAAAATGGCCTACCATGATTTATAGGGCTGAAAAATTAAAGTCTCCTCTATAATTCTCAGAAGATAGGCAGAATGACTGAAACAGAATCTGTGCTGTTAATCTTCCCTGTCATACGTATGATGTATGTTATAACATCTACATTAAATTTACTACTGCATTAGTTTTTTTCCTTTGTGTCTGATGCACTGGGTGATTATTTGGGGCTATATATTCATTTCAAACATGGCAATATTTTCTCTAAGTATGCATAAAACTGAGTTGTCGTATTGCATTTTATTGAAATGGTATGCTCTGTCTCACCCCTCCGAAATGTATGGTGTATTCTAAGCCTGTGGTCCTGCCCTGAACCATCCTGTATCTGTAATCCCATTGGCCCAAGTCTGATTCTGCACCCACTTCAATCTCCTTCTTAAGCTGTGCTAGTGAAATCAGCCGCTCTCTTAGCCCTTCTGCGCTCTTAGCCCTTCCGCTCTCTTAGCCTTCCTCCTCTCTTGCCCCTTCCCTCCCCTAGGCTCCCCCTCCTTCCCCGTACCCCTTGCCCCCTTCTCCCTAAGTAACCATGCTGTTCCCAGGACGAGACCCCCAATAAACCCTCATCTAATCAGCACCCTCAGAAGCCGTGTGGAGTCTCCTTGCCTGTCCGCTGCTGCCAGCCAGCTCACAGCCTAGGGGGCTTTCCAGGGACTCCCCGGGGTGCCCCCCCTGCAAAACGAACTGCAACACTGAGTATTCCTTTAATCTCATAGCTTTTAAAATGTTCATATTAGCAAAATTATTTTCAGAAATATTGGAACTGATTGAATCCACCATGTCTGAATAAATATTTTTCAAAGACATTTCTTCTAAGTTTTTCCAAAAATCATTTTTCTGCATATAAACAGTACAATCCCACTTGTTGATGTCTTCAATGCATCTTGAATGATTCATTCTAACAATTCAAATTATGCCTAGTGACTGCACAGACAGGTAACCAGCATGTGTCAGTACCTGTCTTCTAAATATGGATTCACAAATAAAGCAATAAAACACTTTACTGGATATGATGCTGGAGTACTTTAATGTGATTTTTTAAACTACTTCAGGTTTCTATCAGTTTTTCCTTAGGATAATCTTTGATGCTAGGAGTAATGGCTGTTCCTAACATGCAGATTTTCATGCCTTGACAACAGTGAAATACTTTTAAATTTTGAGTCCTTTTAACCTGAATTTCCTGGTATTTGATTTCAGGAACAGTAGAAAAATCTTATAGTGTTTTATACCTGGGGTATCAATGCACAATTTTTTTTCATATTTGGGTTTTGTCACTGCCAGTGTGCCATGGACACCATCTAGTTATCACATTAATGCCTTAGGAATCTGTAGTAAAACCTTTACAAAGTTAATGGCTAGAAGATTGAATTTATATATTTTAATGGCGGTCTCATACATCTGTGAACAAAAACAGTACAGAAAGATTCAGATAATATGTAAAGAGTTAACTATTTGGAGGATAATAATTACTTATAATTCTTCCCCTACACAAGCTATCCTATAAAGTGAATTACTGTTAATTAGGGTATCACAAACAAAAGACCCTAATTTTGTGCAGGAGCAGTTCCTTAACAGCACCATATCAAGTGTAATGAGGCTCTTCTCTAAGGTCCTAAGTAGCAATCCTGTCACTGGATATTATGGCAGTACATGATACATAATCTTGAAAATTAATTTGAACCACATAAAACATGTATAAAAACCTAGTATTGTCTATTGAAAGGAAAAAGCAGAGACTAAAATCTTTCTCTTGTTACTAGCCAGTTAGTATTCCCAGGAAACCATGTGATAACTAGGAAAATACTGTGAAATTGAAATGACCTTTAAATTAGAGAGAGTTTGGCATTTATATCCTGGTGATAACATGACTTTTTCATACCTTCTTCAGTTTAAAATCCCACAAGTACATGTCTCAGTCTGACAAGATTTATAGCATCACTTGAAAAAAAACCAAACATTTTCACTAGTAATTCTTGTTAAGAATTAACATAACTTTTATATTCATCACATAAATAAAGATTTATAGTCTGATTAAAATCAGGCACAGCAATATCGTCCTTGCCATTCCTTGTAAAGATGCATAATGGGACTAAATTCTGATTTACAATATTAATTATTCTATGATATAAAAACCAGTGTCTGCCTCACACACTGATATGGACTCTTCAATAAGAAATCTTCTCCCTTTCATTTATCACTTCTCAGCCTACAGTGGGTTTTTTTTAGGCTTTTGCTTCAGTTACAGAAGCAAAATAGAGCTGTATCATAAACACAGAGACGAAGAATCTGCTAAAATAACAAAAACCACCCAAACGGTAATATTTTAAAAGATGAAATCTGCTTTAGAAGGAAATAAAAGCTGTTTCTTTCACACCAGTTGGTTGATTAATGATACAGCTCAAAAATAATAAAAACCACAATACTTAACAAGTAACAAAGAAACCATAAAGTTGAAGGACAAGCAGATGAGGACTTCTATTATATCGTTTTAAAACTAGGAAACCATGCTGTAGATTCTAATGATGCCAAGGGTATGTATATTATAATTACCTTTAATCCAGGTAAAGGAGCTCAAAATTTGGGTACAGGTTAATAGATGGAAATAGTAAGTTAAACAATCTGGGATACATTTTTGTTTCAAAAATAACAACTTCAAATAACATAATATTGGATGAGGGTCAGAGATGGTTAGATCTAAGTTCATCTTTACAGAAGAGGCATCTGAAATAGTTGGTTCCTCAAAAAACTCTTTGTTGGAGACACCTGTTAGACAGTCCAGAGCAATGAAATGGAAAAATATCAGACTAGGGAACATTTAATCAAACCAAACACATACAAGTCTGTGGGAAGTATCCCAAAGTGCTTATGTCTCTGCAGGTCCATATAACTATCTTTGAAAGCCCATGATGCTCAGAAGAGTTTCCTGAGGACTGGAAAAAGCCAGTGTCCTGCCTATCTTCAAGAAGGGCAAGATGGAGGATCCAAGGATCTTCTACAAGCTAATCAGCCTCACATTTACTTTCCAGGAGGTGATGAAGCAAATAATCCTGGAAACTGTTCCCATGCATATCAAGAAGTTGATTTGGCATATTCAACATAGAGAGTAGAATTATTTTGCCTGACAAACCTGACAGCCTTCAAAAAAAAAACATTATTCGTTCGTGGATGAGGGAAAAGAAGTTGATTTTGTGCATCTTGATTTTGGCAAGGCTTTCAATGCTTTCACAACATCTTAATTGAAACACTGGTGGATGTGTAGACCAGATGAGTGGTCAGTGATTTGGACTTAATTCTACCTGAGCACCTGGTTTGTTCAGTCATGAAATCTGGCTGGAGGTCAGACACTGGTTTGACATCCTAGGAATGATAACTTGATTCAATACAATTTACCTCTTCATTTATGACCTGGATGATAGGACAGAGTGCACCCTCACCAAGTTTGGAGATGATACGAAACTGTGAGGAGTGGTCAGTAGACCAGATGGCCATCCCACCATCCATAGGCACTTTAGATGGCTGGAGAAATGAGTCTTATAAAGAACATTATGAAGTTCAGCAAAGGCAAGTGTAGACACGTTCACCTAGGGAGGAATAACCCCATAGACCAGTCCAGGCTGGGGGCCAAATGGCTGGAAAGCAACTTTACAGAAAGGCTCTGCGGGTCTTTGTGGTCACCAAGTTGAACATGAGCAAGCAGTGTGACTTCAAAGCAAATAAGAGTAACGAGATTCTTTGCTGCATTAGGAAGATTGTTGCCAGAAAGTCAGAGGAAATAATCCTTCCCCACCCTTGGCACTATGTCCTCATCTGAAGTATTCTTTCCAGTTCTAGGCTTCTCACTACAAGAAAGACACAGACATACAGAATTAAATCCAGCAAATGGACATAGAGATGATTAAGGCACTGGAGCACCTATCATGTGAGGAGTGGCTGAGAGAACTGAGAGAAGAGAAAATTCAGAGATTTACCAATGTGCATAAATACTAATGGGAAACAGAGCAAAGACAGAGCAGTGTGTTCTGTACCCAGCCTGGTCTGTAGGCTTCTGTTATGGGTTGACCACTCTACCATTCCCCTTCCCAGCTGGCCAGGGGAGGGGAAACAAGAGGGGAAAATAGGAGGAGGGAAAACAAATTGTAGGGTGAGATAAGGCAGTTTACTAGTGCAAAAGCAAAATTTGGTGCATTTACAAGCAAAGGGGAAAAAAAAGTTTGCCCTCTGCTTCCCACCAGCAAGTGATGTTCTGGCACTTCCCAGGAATTGGATCTTCAGCATACGGGGAAGTTGCTCTGGAGGGCAAACACTGTAAACAAAAAATGCTCCTTATTCTTCCTTCCTCTCTTAACTTTTATATCTGAGCTGATGTCATCTGGTGTGGAATATCTGTTTGGTTAATTTGGGCCAGCTGGCCTAGTTGTGTCCCCTGCCAGCACCTTGCCCACTCCCAGATCCTTTGCAGGGAGGAAATATCAATAGACAGTGTTGATCCAGAGAGAGTTCTGATCCATCTCAATCAGGCCCTGTACAGCTTCTCTTGTCTGTCACCGTCAGAGAGAAGACTCAGGGCTGGACAGATGTCTGGGCTAACTGACTGCAGGTAAACCAATATCCTTTTAGTGACATCAAGGAAGGATAAACTTATTTTCTTGTTTTGCTTAGATGTTTATAATGTTCATTTGATGGTTAAGACAGGGGTGGCTTACTCTGTTCCAACAGCAAGAGGATAAATAAGAGCTCCAGCTTCACAATATGTACATGTTGGTCTCGATTCCTGGATTAGTCATGTATTCTCCTCCTCCAAAATGTCAAAGATATTCCACCAGAATGTTGCCCTACCAGTATCAACTGCAAGGATAACTGGAGAACATGAGAATTCCTTAACAAAAAATTTGTTGTGTATCTGTATGATACCATGCACATCCAGCTGTGACTGAAAATCCATATGTCAAACAAGCAAATGTGACTCCTTTCTGTTATCACCCCTTTTACTATTTTGTGCTCAATACACTTGGTTTGGGAACATAAAAAAGAGGAAGATTTGTTTACTTGTTAAGAACTTTGTTTAGCTCAGGGCAAAATAGCTTTGTATCTTTGTTGACTAAGTGTGACTGCTACTGAAAAAAAAACTTTCAAGCACTCCTACTAAGCAACATTATCTGGGTGGCTAAATTAAAATTTACTTACAGTACAATAGGTTTTCAATTGGTTTTTAACAATTCTCTTTGTACTTGCTTTGCCACTTTGAAGAAGAGTGATATGGGATATCTAACCATTAGAGAATAGTTTTTATTTGGTTGTTTTGTTTTTTTTTCCAGAAATTACATGTGTGTTAGAATAGATGGTCTAACTGTGATACAGCAGTGTAAATTGTCCGAGTAAGCCCCATGGGCGCTGAAAATGCAAGAGTCCTTTATTTTTCCTTTTTAGTGGATACATATTCAGAAAAAATAAAATAAAAATTTCCTTATTACGCTTCAAAAATGTGTTTGAGAAGTTACAGCAAGATGGGTGGAACAGGAACACTACTAAGGCTTCACATCTGAAAGTACAAGAATGATAAGAATTTAAGCCCAAGAGTAAGTACAAGACTTACCTTGCGCATTTTGCATTACAGACATATCAATCTTTTGCTTGAATATAAAAGATTAATATTTAATCATAACAATCATAACAAGCCTTTTTCATTAGTTAATTTAAACAACTTTGTTTATAATATCCATATATTTCAAAAGACATTTTCAAATACGACATGTAAGCTGATCAAATAGCTTTGTCTTTTTTGTTTAAATTAGTAATAAATATTCTTGAGAAGAATATTGTATGTGCAACATGAAGGGAGAACATAGTCTATTGTCTTTTTTTAGGGCAAGTAGTATGGTCCTTTCTAAAGAGACTGAAAAGTTTATGTTGTTTTTATAATGCAGTTTATATTGAGTTTCAAGAACAAGATGACAGTGGTCTGTATGTGTTCTGTAAACCCTTCCTTTTAGTTTGCGTATTTTGGCCTCTGATGATGGCTGTTCATTCACACATACTTGTGCTCAAGAACACCACTTTTCTTTAGCAGAGCTCTACAGCATTTCCATACATTGATGATTATTAGTGAAAGAAGAGTCTGGTGTATCAAAGTTAGTGCTCCAATTATCCTGAGTTAGAGTTTTCCTTCATCTCTTAATTGTTCTTATTTTTAAAATATTTTTATGCCAGATTTTAAAAAATGCAAGCAACAAGCATGATTTTCACTAAATTTTATATAACTTTTATTCTGGAACTTTTATGCAAACTTTCAAATTTTCCATAATTTTTACCTAATATTGATAAATTCAATATGAAACAATCTTCATGATTATTGGTTTCCTGATTTAGATATAGTTTGGTTTAGTGAGTGCAGCTTGGGAATACGGGGGTTTTTTTGGGAAATTTTTTAAAACCCTACTTCTTCAATGTTGTCTGAGAAAAAAAACCTGATAGAAATTTCCCTATGACACCAGGACATTTCAAAGAGATGGAAAGCTTTCACTTAAGTCTGCAATTTATATTATTTTTGAAATAACCTGGAGCATTATTTATTCCTAGGTGTGTTCATGTCTAATTTCCCTTAGAATTAATTAAATCAGAAAAGAATCAGCCATCCATATGCATCAATTGTCCTTCTCAAACACATGGACACGTGAAATATAGTGTCCATTGAGTTACTGAAGAGAGAATTATTTCAAAAATGAACAGCATTCATAGCAAGCACTTGCTTCTCCTTTATTTGATCTGTATGCAAGTGTATGCATCTCAGACAAAGAACTTCCTTCTGCTGAGCGCGAGGAATAAACAGTATTTTCTGGGGTTACATATACATCTTGCAGTTCTGAGGTAATAACAAATTCTCTGGAGGAGGGGGAAAAGGTAAGATAGGAGTAGCTATTAAAACATACCTCAGCAAATTTATGTTTAGTGGGATTTTGTTATTGTGACCTTAAAACATAACCAGAGTAGATTAAGGAATAAATGAGGTGACAAACTCTTAGATCTGATCCTAAAACTGACTCAGTATGAAGCCAAATTCTAAGAAACGGGTAATTTGAATTTTATGTCTTAATGACATTTTAATTGGATTAATAATAAATATTCAATTAAATTGTCACGATATTAATTAGGCTAACAAAACATTATTGATTTTGCATATAAGATGTGTCTCACTTGTCCAGATAAACCATATAGATTGCAGTTTAAAAACTGTCGAATATGCTCAAAATAACCTGTAACTTGGAAGCATGAAAATGGTAAAAAACATATTTCTACCTTCTACTTCTGTGTATTATTAAGTGTTCAAGTCTAAAAGATGCATTTCTTATTTTCATGAGTCCTTGCTTACATATTTTATAACAGACACCAGTGCATCAGTGTGCACTGATGTGCACACACACTCTGAACAACAAGGAAAGCTGTTCAAGAAGTTACACTACTGTGAATTCACATTTGCTGTCTCCTACTGATTGCATTCAGAGTTCATTTTTCATTGTTATAGTAAAGCATGTGTGATTTCTACAGCCTTGAAAGATAAGATTTTGGATATCAAAATGGAAAATAAAATAAGTCAACCTTTTGACACATAAAGCATCTCTATTAACTTCTTCCTATCACTACAAGTTCTTCATGCCAAAGTGTGGACTTTTTTCCTCTTACAGTCTATAATTGGTTTTAGTAACCATGTTGATGACATTTTGAATAACATTAAATAAAAATTCCATTTCCATAGAAATAGGAATTATTTTAAACCTTCCCCACTAGTATACAATTTTCAATAATGTGATTAGCTGTTAAATTCAGTGATCATCATTTATGTAATTTTTAGCTACCCACTAATGTTAATTATGGATTAAGATTATTTCCTACCTTTGACAGGCTGAACAAAACATTTCAAAGGTTCAAAAGTAATTTCACTATATTCTAGTGGTTGTCCATGGACTAGAGAGATGAAAAATGGCTCAGAGCCACAGAGTGATGATGCACTGTATTTTTAATTATTGAATGTCTAGTTCATTTTTAAAAAGCTTTTTTAAGATGGAAATTATCACATTTATGCTTTTCTTGGTCTATGACAGTTTAAAATGTCAGAAAAATTGCTGTCCCTATTTTAGGTCATGTTCCAACTGAAATGAAAGTGGAAATCGAAAGGGTTGCTTGAGGAAGAAGCTTTCAAGAAGAACTTTTAATTAACTTTTTTATGTCCTAATAAACTATCAAGGGAGTAAGAACTTTAAAAATCTGTTGATAAAAATGTAGTCTTGTCACCTTTATCTATCATAAAAATTCACAAAAATAGGCTGACATTGAATTAAATATCTCTAGTGATTATCTCTCACCTTAAGATAAATTGACTTGAATGCAATTGAATTTATGATTAAAAGTTTTAGAAACCTTCAATTTTTTCAATTAAAATTTAGAAGGTTTGCATAATTCCAGTACATTTCATAAATTTCAAAATAAATGGCTTTTTTCCCCACTTTTTGCTATGGACAATAAGCAGTAAGATATTTTAAATTCTTATTAAAATGGCAACAGTAACACTTTTCAGGCAGACTCCCAAGACCATAACATCAGCAAGTGTTTTTGCAGTCTCTTAGTATGGAAGGGGCATGCTTAATCTGAATCCAGGAAGTCTGGATAATTTGGACATTACAGGATAAAATTCTGCTCATTCTGCCCAAGACAATATCCTTGATGAGTCACCTCAAGGACCAAAGTAGGCTGATCAGATCCTGCCTCAATGTAACCTCATATGATCATGACAATAATTCATTACTCTTGTGTCGTGTCCAAGAAATCAGCTGGTTCCAGGCCTTGGGAAGGAAAAGCTCTGTAATAAGTAGTAGTGAAAAGAATTATTCAGAAGTGAAACAACTTCCTAATCTCATGCAGCTGGTATCTGACATTTTCTGAATATTGACTTTTATTTTCCTTTTTTTTCTCTCTACCTCATAAAAATGCAATAAGGCATGCTGTTAACTACAGCTACATATCTTCTGGTTGGCTTAGAGAATGAAAAAAGTGACTATTTCAGGATGAAAAATGCCATGGAAACATACACTAAGCTATACTGACGTTGGATTGCAAGCATTATGTATTTAGTTTACATATATTTAAAAGAATGTATTCCCTTCACCCACACTAAATCAAATAATTTGTTAATATCTTTGGGTATTTTCACATTTTTTAATTGGAAATTACTAAACAGGCAAGTGCTTATTTCACATTCATGTTCATGCTTTCATGCAGCTAAGTTGCTGCATAGTTATGCTCTGCATAAATTCTACTTTCCACAAGAATTACTTTCGAGATGCTACCATAGCAAAGGAGAAACTGAGAGTAGGCCAAAATTAAGATACCTAGCAGCTATGGAGCACTCAGGCTTTTTACTGTCAAAGACAAAAGCCACTTCTTAAGTACATAGACATCAGAGAGAAAATTAAATCATTATTCAAGTAATCTAGTTTTTTGCCCATATATATCTCACTTATCTGTATCCATATATCTGTGTATGTGAAGTTAAAACACAAAATCATGTTTGAGTCATTGTTTTGATATTCTTTTATTGAAAAACACAGTTTAGCATGCCTCTTCCTCCAGTTCTGTTATTACACGGTTTTTATAGCACAATCTCCACTAAACAGCTCCTGAAAAATTTTAGAAAAAAACCCCAAAGAATAAAATAAAAGTACTTTTGGAATCATAAATGCCACAATCCGAACAGATCCAAAAGCATTAATGCAGTTATTTCACTGTACATACAAGTGGAGGCGTAATCATCTCTACAGGATCTAGGACTTACTGAATGTGCAATGTTAACACAAATATATTAGGATTAATTTCAAGTTACAAGCAGCTAGAGTATCTCCATGACATAGGTTACTAAAAAACACTAAGAACTACCACTTAACACAGGGAACAAAACAGCTACTTCAATATATCCAATGGAAATCACTAAAATTGAAAGAGCAGCCACTGAAAAAAAAGAATCATAATAAAAAAAAAAATCAAAAATTCTACCTCTTAGAGATTGCTAATATAAAATATCTAAAATATCTAGGTTTTTTTAATGCTTATCTTTAAAGTTTGGGTAAGATAAACCAAAACAGAGTTAAAAACAATGAAATCATATTCAGAATTCTGATTTTTTTTTTTTCAGTCAGAAAGTCCAAAGATATGTGCAGTGAGCTTACTAGAAGGATTTAACTGTGGTGAGTTTTTAATGATGCAATAGTTCTGCACTAAAATTAACTTGAATAACTGTTTGCAGCAGTCTAGGTATGCCTCTTCCTGGTTTATTTTTTTCTTGGGTTGGCCAATAATTAAGGTGTAGTCACAAAACATCTATACACATAAAATAGTAAAGTCTGCAATTAATATTAAAAACTGGTGCATTTGATTTAATTATCAGCCATTGCTGAATTCCCTCCAGAACAGCTAGTTGACTACACACATGTATGAATGTGTTTATAGTACAGGCACTTTAAGACATGACCTCCATCATGGATTGAACTCATAGATAATTCCTTATAAAAATAAAAAATTAATGGTAAGCTCCCTGTAGGTTCTAGTATATTTGAACTGAGTGTGTTAGTCCCAGGGTACAAACATTAAATAGGGATATTCACAGAAACACATGGATTGTGTTGGGACATTAGAAGATCTTCTAGTTCCAGCACCCCACCTATAGGATGGGGCATCTTCCATTGGTGTCTACACTTGGTCTTGTTGGCCAAAAAAGGCTGTTCTTATTGCTCTTGCAACCTCAGGGTGCAGACAACACAACCAAGGAACAGTTTCACTTTGTGCTTTATGTTTCCTACAGGTAAGATGAAGAATATTTTACTCCAGGCCAGTGGAAGAAATTAGCTGAAGTAGTAGCTGTAACTGTGCTGCCCATTTTAGTAAGTTAAATTGAGGTCAACTGTTCTGTACTTTGGAGAGGAAAGAGATGCAGGGAAACCATATTTTCTCTCCACCACTGCAGAGCTGCTAGATACAGCCTGTGTCCTTACAGTTTGGGGGCATGAAGAGTTCTTTACATTGGATGCATGTGTGACTCTGTCTGCAAGTAACATTTTTTCTAGGCAGACAAATATAGATCTTCCTGCATGATGGGATGTATGATGGAATAATTCCCATAATATGATTGCAATGTATGATGATGTATGATGGGATAATTCTTACTTAATGAGTCCTTGAGATTCCAAATTGAAAAGATGTTAAGGAAAACAGCCAATCCCATTGAAAAAGTGCATAAATTCCAAATATGCCCAAAGTTCAGATGAATGGCAGTTCTTGGCAGAGACCACGTCCCCTTACAGAACAGACTTCCTTAGGAAGAGACTTAAAAAAACCTCTTGATTTATTTTCCTCCAAACTACCATTTAGCTTTAAGAACCCTTTTTTTTTTTTTTAATACAATTCTTCCATTCATATGATAGAAATTTTCTTACATCATGTAAGAAAAAAGTATTTCTTAAAAATTATATATATTAATGTCTTGTTTTATTTCACTGCAACAATAAGGCTGATCTTGAGGTTGAAAACTTAATTCTTCAGGTCTATCAACATCAAAAACCACTTGACTGAACAGATGTGAACTTTACAGGTTTGGGGGTTTTTTGTGATGTTCACCAAAGCCTGATATGATGCCTTCTGGAAAGAAATCTGAAAGCATCTGAAAGAAATGTGTCAAGATAATAAGGTCAATCTGATTTCTATCACTCTCATACGGTTTGGAGTTCCAAATAGATAATTTTAGAAATTCACAGGTTTTAATACAGCTATTCTGAGAATTTAGAAGTGTTATCACCACTCAAGCAGACATAAAATTAAGGCAATGTGGGTAAAGATGCATGAAAACTTCACTTCTGCATCACAAGTTTCCTTGGATCTGTTGTACCATGATAACTGCCCATTGGTCTGCTCTCAGATGATGTTGAAGTTGTTTGACGTGCAAAGGAAAAGGATTATGGTGCATTGCAGAACTCTGCATTTTTACTTATCACATATGAGTTGATAAATATTATCCTGCTATGATGTTATAGTTTATGACTAAATTATGATAAATAAATAAATTTTCCATTTGACCCCTGACTTTCCTTGAGTTGAGAAATGATTATGTAGCAGAACAGCAATGTCCTGGCAGACTCCTCACTCCCAACAGTGTCTAGTTTATTAAACATTTGGCTTTAAGGAATATTATCATGCATATATAACTTTTGTAAATTCTTCAGTAAATCTATTCCTACTGGGATATTGGAAGAATAACAGTTCCTTCTCATATAGTGACTCACTTTTGAGTTTTGTAACACTTAAATGAAATGAAGGCATAAGAAAATATGTAATTGGAGAAATTTAGGGTTGTCATTCTTTGAATAATTTAGGTTTCCACTGGAGTTAAAATGTTTCTTCAAAACCTAATCTCATCACAATTTCATGTTTTCCGTTAATATTAACAAGAATTACATGTACATATTGACAGGACAGCAGAACCCTGTGGAGACTTTAACAATTCCAAACTGTGTCAATCATTAATGTCTCTTTTGCCAGGACAGCAGCCCTACTCATGTAGCATGCATTCTTTTATATACCATGTGATGCTCTGTTTTCTGCATTGTTCAACTCTAAATCTAGCACTTTGTAAGGATATAGCAGAGAGTGTAGGTATTTACTTTAATTGCAGTAAGCTTTAAGGGTTTTAAAATTTAATACAACTAAGTTTATAATATAGATAAATATTCTAATTTTGCTCACTTTCAGATATCTTAAAAATGTATGGATTTTTTATATATGTGATCAGGTTTCCTCAATTTTTCCAAAAGTAATAGTAAAAGATTCTGCACCTGGGATGAAGTGATTCCAGGCACAAGTATAAATTGGTAGAGCAGGAGCTGAAGGGCAGCCCTGCAGAAAGGGATCTGGGGGTGGTCTTGGACATCAGGCTCACTGTGAGTCAGCAGTGACAGCCCAGAGGGAAACTCCATCCATCTACAGATGAAAAAGATACTACAGATACTTCTATGAATTCAGGAGAAGGGGTCACAATCTGCATGGCAGCTTGAGAAAGGAAAATCTGAAGTCTCTGACTTCTTAGTCTCATTATTACTGGGACAGCAACTGGTAGACTGACAAAACTGAATGTTTACATGGTTTTTTCACCAAAATATGGCATAATAACAATATCCCAGGCATAAATAATACCAAAAGCATAATTTTACCATGAGATTTTAGGAACCTGAATCTCTTTTTTTTTTCCTTGTTTTACTTCAGAACCTTCTTTTAAATCATATATGTATGTACAAGAGTGGTGTAAAATAATGTGACAATTCAACCTCACTATATAAGTGGCTATAACCCACATTTGTAACTCAAATAATTAATTTTTGATATTAATTTTAGTATAAATTTTTCCATTCTTTTTAAAACTTATCTATAACAATATATTTTCAGAATAGCATAAAATAATTCCTGATTATAGACATTTTCTCAATAAGCTTGCAGCATCTCAAAGTTATCACAAGGCAGATGAACCTCTGAGGTACTGAACCATCAGTGGGCAATATCAAGACAGAATAACATGGTTAGAAAGTAGTTCAATATTTCTTTCATCCTGTCAATTTTCCATCTGGAGCAGAGATCATCAAAACCCATTCAAGGCACATAAGATATAAACTTACAAAAAAGTAACACGATAATACCAAACATCACATAATTTCTAAGCCTCTAGGCAAGGTACTAGAATGTTTTAATGAAAAACGAATAGGAATGAGGTCTCCCCCTTGCCTTGTGCCCTCCCATTCTCCAGCAGAGAGTGTTGTTCAGTGTGGGATCAGACTTGTCAACGCAGCATTTCAACAGAGTGGCCACGAAGCAGTGGGAACAGCACAAATACTCTCTTCCTTTTTAAACCCCATGCAGCTTCATGTGCACTGAACCTGTGCACATAGCACTGCAGCTCAGCCCCAGCATTTTACCTCAGAGAAGGAACATCACTGTGGGGAGAGACAGAAATGGGAAGAATATCATCCATAATTTAATCTGCCTGCTGGATCCATTCCAGCCCAGTCAGAGCAGATCAAAAATACCTGTCAGTGTGTCAAGTGTTTTAAAACTGTCCAAGAACACTCTCCCCAAGGGGTCCCAGTGTTTTGACCTGCAAAACACCATCATCATATCCCTAGACAGATCCCAGCAGGAAGTGCATGTGCTCCTTCACATGAGTAAATACTCGGTTTTAGGTCAAGGAAGGCTGAGTACAGTGTATGATACTGTACTCCAGTCAGGTCTGTGTGATAAATCTACCTAAATTTACATATAAATAAACCAAGACCCTTAATCTTAGCATTTTTTGCAGCATATCAGGGAGTTGTTCTTATGCATAAATATAGTCACAGCTATCCTATCGGGTTGTCTTGCTGCAGTGACTCAGCAGGTATTGCTGCAAATTTTAGGCAGTAGAAGTCATGTTTCTTCTATACATCAGCAAGAATTATCTATTTTTGTCAGAAATTTTCTTGAGCATTTTTGTCTGACCTACAGACTTACTCCTGTGTAACCCAACACTAACCTTGTGCTACTTTTGCTATGGCCATTAAATAAATAACAATTATGTGTGCTTGATCTGGTTTAGGGAGATTTTAATTTTTAATATAATATTTTTCTGGACTTTTGGGATGAGATTAAGTTGTGTGTGGTAGGAGATTATTTTAAACTAGTCTGCAGAGCCTTGCTTCTTAACCAAGAGAATTGATAGTATCTTTTGACTTTTATTTTGACTGGAGCATATTATGAATTCTGTCTGTAATTCCTAACCATGAAACCTTTGATTGCCACCTGGGGATTTCTACCTCTGAGAGAACTTGAAACAGCTTTGATCACAGCTGTCAGTGCAGTAACATTGTTTTTAGTTTGAGACCATGACTCTAATCTTGTATTATAATTCATTTCTGGACTTAAGCCACACACTGACTCAATAAAGGCTGTCAGCAGCTAATAGGCTGGCTCACAGGAGCTGAGAGAGAATCAGAGTCTTCTCTCACTCAGCAAGCAACCCCCTGTTTAAAATCAGCAGTATCCCAAGACACTGTTTTCAACAAGGGCAAAAACAGTTAAGACAGAGACACCAACACTTAGACATAAACACAGGAATAATCAATATTAGAAAAGTGAATTTATAGAACTAAAAATAGTAAAGCTTACAAAGATGTTGCAATGGTTATGTGTGAGTGAGACAGATGCCCTTCCTTCAGAAATCCTAAATTATACATCAATCTTGCCAGATTTTTATAACAATCCAGTGCAATTTTTCCCCATCAGAAGAGCACTCACCCACAGCTAATACTATGCATTTTCTTTACTACAACACCAACTAGAAAAATAAACCAGATCTCAGTGAAGGCAAGAGTGACTCTGGAAAACCAGATGACAGAAACTGGTGAAACCAGCAATTTAGTGCTAGCTATGTAAAACTAATGGAAAAGATTAAATGTTTTAGTTTTGATTTCTCCTTCAGTAATCTGGGTATATGATTTAAGTGAAAAGAGTCCCTGCAAAGATGGACACAAGGCATTAATCCTGAATAGAGTCTTGGTCATGGTGCAAGCTGCCTATGCACAGTGCTGTTGTAGGAGGAGTGGAGAAGGATGGCACTGAGACACAGTGCAGGCAGGTGGCACCTCTTCATGAACACAGGAATGCACAACTGACACTGTGGGGAAGACAGCTGCATCTTATATTAGTTCGCTTGCATGATTCCCTGTCAATAATGAGAAAAGTCACATCTCTAAAATAGTATTTTAAAATTAGGTACAGCTTGCAAATGCCAGATTCTGAATTTAGGATGGAGTAATACTGGAGAAAAGATTACACTGGGAAAGGAGTGCAGGAAGGGACCTGGGGCTGCTGGTGGGTGTCAGGTTTAATGTGAGTCAGCCATACATGCCCTGGTAGCCCAGAGGGCAAAACCTATCCCAGGGCGTTTCAAAAAAAAACATCACCAGCAGGTCAAAAGAGATAATTATCCTGCTTTACTCAGCATTGGTGCAGCCTTATCTGGAGTGCCATGGGCTGTTCTGGGCCCCACAGTTTAACAAGGATGTGAAGGTACTCAGTTACATCCAGAGAATGGAAACAAAGTTGGGCAAGGGCTGGAAGAAACATCCTGTGAGGAGCTACTGAAGACTCTGCATTTGTGTGTTTAGCACAGATGGGAAGAAGACAATGAGACCTCATTGCTCCCCAAAGCTTTCCAAGGAGGAGAGGTGAGGAAGGAGTTGCTGATCTCTCTCCCTTCTATCCCGGGATAGGACTTGTAGGAATGGTGCAAAACAGCACCAGGGAAGATTTAGACTGGACATCATGAAACATTTCTTTACTGAAAGGCTGTTCAAACACTGCAACAAGCTTCCTAGAGAGGTGGTTGATGTGCCAAGTCTGTCAGTGTTTAAGAGGCATTCAGGCAATACCCTTAATAGTATACTTTAACTTTTGGGCACTCCTGGGCTGGACTAGACTGGTCCAGCTAGTCTAGGTCATCATTGTAGGTCCCTTCTGACTGCTATATCTATTTTTTAACTCCAGATTGTGTACCCAAAAGCTTGAAAGTTAGACTTTAAATAAGTATTTCTTTCACCTGTCTTGAAAACAAGAGTGCCCAAAGTTTTGCCAGTTAGACTTTAACTTAGTATTTCTGTCATCTCTGTTGAAAATAGGAACTGACAATGTTGTGAGCTGGTTTGTTGAGTACTGTATTAGTATTTTGCTCTTTTTCTCTGCCTTGGAACTGAGCACAGCTGGATAAAATTTAGAGGAAACTTCAGATTGTTTTTCATTATGTTGGCTCTGACTTGTTTCTGGTGACTCCGCTTGCTGTCTTCATTTATCTCTGCATAACAAGAAGTAGGTTTTTTTTGATCAGAGAACTGCTGATAGCTGCTATACTTATTCCCTGTGGATTTCTTTTATGAATACTGCTACAATCTGTTTGGTGTGGTGGGGGAGAAATCATAGTTATTACGTGGCACCTACATGACTCATATTATGCTGAATATCAAAAGGAGAATAATGAAGTCATTATCAATCTCTCAGGTGGTAGGTCATAAACATTTCATAGGTAGAAAACTGAATTTCAGGAATTTGCAGAAGTCTTCTCTTAACACTTGTGGGCTGTGCATGCACAGATACTATGCTCTAAAATGCATAATATCTATTTTCCAGTCTCCTCTTCTGATCACTGGAAAAGTAGCAATCTTGCTGCCCTTCTTACTTTGCTTATGCTCTAGTTTTAGGAAAGAAATGCTTTTCCCTTAAAATATTGTTTTAAAAAGAAAAAAAAAAACCTTTATAAACTTTTATAATTTCATGTATGTATGCATTCCTGCAATATCTGACTGCACCTGTCTTCACTCTGTCACAGAAATCCTATATAGGCTCTTGCCAATTAAAATCATAGTAATCAGAAAATTATGCTTGGAAAAAATGAAGTTTTTATGCAACAGCTATGATAATAATAATGGCCATTCTTTGATTTTTAGAATTTAGCTTGGCCCTCAGAGGAATTTGGTATCACAGGATGGTTGGCATTGAAAAGAACTTCTCGAGGTCATCTGGTCCAATGTCCCTACTCAAGCAGGGCCACTTAGAGCCAATTGCCCAAGTCATGTCCAAATGGATTTTAAATATCTCGAAGGGTGGTAAATCCATTAAATATAATATTCCAACTTGGCTTCATCCCTGTTGTGCTCTAGAGCTCTCAAACTTTCCTCTTCCTTTGTAGTGTCATGATCAGTCCTGCCAAGTAACAAAACATGTGATTTAAAAAGAAAATTAAAAAAAAAATTAAGAAGACAGAATTTTGGTTGTTAGTGTATGAAGAATAATCTCAGGAGAAAAAATGAATCAGCTTTTTTTTTTTTCCTTTTACAGCCTGCAGTCATAAAATAGTCCAAGAAAAAGGCTTTTATAGAGTACTTTGCTCAATATAAATCGTTTTTTAAAAAGAGGAAATTTGAAACGTGAGGTAATCAAAATTGCTCTACAAAGTAAAGAAAAAGGATTATATGTGAAGGCTCTTTTTACTCCAGATTCTAAGAAAATAACATTTACCTTGAAACACTTTTAAGCAATTTTTTTGTTCTAAAGCTATTGCTGCAGCAGGATAGAAATGCATTCACAGTCTGTTGTTAATGTTTTGTACTGTTAGAATTGCAAATGAAGACACTTTCTAGCAAAACAAAAAAAAAAAAAACCAAGCTTTTGTCAAAAGCTTTCTGAATTTGTTTGTCCAGAGATAATTATTAACAACACTGACCTTCAGACTGGTGAGAAAAAACAATCCTGATATAATTTCCCCTTCAACAGCAATTGCAAGATATTTGTGATCTATTCAGTTATCCAAAAGGATAGGCATTGTTCAGGGATAGGTATTAATGAGCTGTGCAAAATCAAAAAAAAATCCTTTTTTAAAAACTGGATGGGGAAAGCAAATGGGAATTATTTTGTGTTTTGTTTATAATACTTTAAGAAAAATGTATTAAATATTTCAAGTGGTTCCAAAGCACTTCAGAAATGATAACAACACATGTATACTGTATACATTTTCTAAAGGACTCTACTAATTTGGCTAAGCACCACATCCTAATAGCCCAGTAAAATATGTGGTGACCTTTATTTTAGTTGCTTTAAGCAAGAGAATGACACAATATCCATGGAAAAATGTGCCAATGATGATTGGCAGCTGGAGATGGAATCCACTGGAGGAGAAAACCTGGCATGAGCTTTTCACAAATGCAGCTCATTTCCAAACTAAGCCATTGGTGGGAGCTTCTGTTTAATGTGTATTATTTTCTAGAATAAAGAGGACATTTGCTTTCTAGAGTAACATGACATAAGTTCCTCTAAATCTATCTCTTGCTGAAATGGAACATTTGCATTACAATCACTTTTCCCTCCAGATGTCATTTGGAGCATAATTCCCTAATAATTCTTTTAAATATTGGCTTACTTTTCATCCTCTTATTAGAAATGAAGCATTCATGCCTACAGCCTACTACCTACTGCCAGAGATAAAAAAGGGGAAAATGACACAGCTTTCCTAGTGACATTAAAACCATTTGGGTTGTTTTTATTTTCTCTTCATTATCTCCCAGTAGCTCTGAGGTTTAATGTTCAAATTTACTTCCCATCCTTAGTCAGATGATCCTGTAGACATAGAAGTCTCTTCACTGCTTTGAGACTTGGATTAGCTTAGCAACAGCATGTTTGGGATGACATTGGAGCAGCAGAACTAGTGTCTAAGAAATTTGCCATTTTTCTCTCACGAAGGCAGAAAAAAATCAGCTCCAATTTTTAGTCTGGTTGGGAATTGTACACTAAATGTATGTTTTGCTTAAGAAAATTTTTTCTGAGTGAAAAGGACCAGAATAAAATAGGTAAAAGCTACAGTCCACCTGAAATGTCCTGTGATACAATCTTGTAGGAGAGCAGAAAACATTTTTCAGAAGGTGGTTTCAGGGGTTGAAAATTTTAATTTTGGGAAGCTGCACAGAAAAGTCATCATCTTATCAGGCAAATTGTTGTATTGGCAGGTTTTAGATTGCTGCGAGCAGGTGAAATGCCTCGCCTAAGAATGCAAAGCAATGCACAAGTCAGTAAACCATCTTCCCACAACTACTATTGATTACCAACATCAAAACTTCAAGAGAAATTTATGAACTGTGAGTTGAATATTTTACATGAGTTGTGACAGTAGCACAGTTTTTTCACTTTTTAAAAATTATGAATAATCAAGAAGTGTCCTCATAAATAATTCAAAACTGTTACTGTTCTGACTTTTACAGAACGCACAAATTACCTCCTAACTATAAGGGCAGGACAAGAATATTTTTACCTTGATATCTAAAGATTCCAATAATTACAAATGAGGCTACTTTGATCTGGAAATTTCAAGTACAGATTGAGAAACAAAACTTTAAATGTCTAAGCTTGGATATTTTGGCCTAGTTTCAAAATTTGAAGCTGATACTGCCTCTGAATGTCAGCCATCATATAAAAAGGTTAATGAGACTCCTTTCAGTGTGGTGCAATGAAGTAACACGCTCTTCTGAGGATGGTACATGAAAGGATGAAACAGCATGACCCAAAGTTTCAGTGAAATCCTGATAAAAAATACAATTAAGTGGAAAAAGTTTATGGTACAGAAAAGTGAAGCTTAATTAGCTAGAAATGAAGCAAAAGCTTGAAACAAATAAATTAATTGTGTTTTCCTCCTGAAACAGGCTCGGTTTTTAAGGTGGCAAAATTCCTTTGAGGAATTTTCCAAAATGTACATGGATATCCCAGCACCTCTAAAAAAAACTTGGTCACAACATTTTCTTTTTTTTTTTCTTTTCCCATAAAAAAAGCTATTCATTTAAATGAAATCTATTTAACTACTGTTCTTTCATCTTTTTGTCCAGATTAATTACTGTAGAATCACACCAGGGGCTTATCCAGTCCCGTTTTTTGTCACTGAAACAAAACAATGGTGGAAAAGACAGTGTTTTGAGTAGCAGCCACCAATTTCAACTTTGCCCCTGATGCATAAGAACACAGGGAAATATGTCCAAAGGATTCAGTCAAGACAAAGATGAGAGTATATTGAAACAATATGGAAAGCATGCATGATAGAGTGAAGGAATAATAACCTGCAAATATGAAAACTGACTCTAGATACAATCCCTATGATTCAAAACGTATTTTTAATGTTGAGTGTTTTGAAAGTATAGCAGGAAGTAAAACACTCTGTGATGAGTGATATCCAGTCATAATGCTCTCATGGAGTTTACAGGAACTGTTGAAATCAATCTGAGCCTTCCAGAAGGGCCCTGAAGGACACATTTCCAACTGCACTCCCACCCCAGGAGGGATGCAAGAAAATGCAAACTTGCAGACAAAGATTCAGAAGCAGAGGCAGCAGTTTCCACTGACAGTTGGCAAAGAGTGATTTATTAAAAACTGTGCTGTGCAGAAGGATGAGGCAATGCCATTAGAAGAGGACTGAGCTAACGAGACAGCCTGAAAGCTAAGAATTGCAGCTTTCAAAATTAACCAGCTGTCTTACTGGGAAGAGGGTTACAGCTTTCACTACAGTGATTAAGTTTCTTGAGCCAGACGCCTCTGAGTAGTTTTGCTTCTTCCTCATATGGGAAGAGGTGAAGTGCAAGGCAGCCTTGCCCTCTGCCCACACATGCTCTGCTGTACCAGGGAAATGTTTTCTCCTAAGGTCTAGAGTCTAAGTGACTCTAGACTGAGAAATTCATATACCATTAAAAATTTTGTTCATCACTTACAACGTGAACGGAACAGAATGAAAAAAAAAAAAAACCACAAAACCTAAAAACCAAAAGAACTGCAGTGAAAGTTTCAAGATTAAAAACCTGAAAAGAAGCATTTTCTACCATAAAGGATGCATCAGATAAGAGAAAAGATGAAGCCTAAAATCACGACTTGAATAAAAGTGAGATTAAAGAAAAAGATAAATGCTAGAGTTCTTCTTGCATAAAGAAAAGAAAAAAAAAAAAACATTGCCACAAAAGCATAGTTTCTATGAAGCTGAGTGTGACATTGGAAATAAAAGAATAGGAAAAGTGTATACTCTGATTGTGACTCCAATATCTTGGTGAGAATAAGGGTTATATGCATTTTCTATTCATTGCCAATGGAAGAAAAATTCTGATGAATAACTTATTATGATAACTTCGCTACATAAAAGAATTTGCATTACCTTTTAAGTAACATGTGAATGGTACCAGTGTTAACTACAATATTTAATTTTGATCTGGCTTTATAAGATATGCAAAATATCTTTAAAAAATATTTTGATAAGGGGTACATTTTCACAGTACAGAAACATTTTTTTTAAAGCTACAATATCTTGTACCCTAGAAATGGCACTTCTCAAGTATTTGTTCAGAGATGGTGACAAAAGAATGACATATACCAAAAAAAAAACCAAACCAAAAACCCGAAAAAATTCTACAGAAGTGAAGTAAATCCAAGAAAAATAATTCCTTACCCAATTAAATACCTAAGACTAAATGATTACTGTATGATAATGGTTCTAGAGCATATTAAAGTCATATTTCCATGTTATACACTGTTTTAGTACCTCTCAGAGAAATTATGACTCAATTTTTTCTTATTCCATTTCCTCATTTAATATCTTTTTCTGGTCCAATTTTTCTCTCAGAAATGAGCTGCTATGTACTTAATTTAATTTTAAGACACTATTCTCATGTGTAGTTAGCTTTGCAAGATGAAGCCTCTTTTTAAATTCAAAATAAATGCTTTCTTGCACAAAATTGTGTCTGTCTTTCTAACATTACAAGCCATCTAATAAAAAACTTGTCTATCTACAAATAAAACTTAGGTTGTTGCATCCAAACCATCAAGATTTCTTTTGCCCTAAAGCATGATGATATTTGCCAAGAATTACCAAACTGAGGAGAAAGAGACCTGATATGAGGCCATGATCAAGTGCCCATAATTTTCCCTTATTAGAGCTATTAATAAAATTATAATTGAACTTTTTTCCAACAGAGAATAAGTGTTTTTTTACAAAATCACAGAACAATTAAGGTTGGAAGGATTCTCTGTAGGGCATCTGGTCCAGCCTTCCCCTGTTCATTCAGGGCCGCTTAAAGTCAGTTTCTCAGGACCATGTCTGGATGGATTTTGAGTATCTCAGAGGATGGAGACTCCACAGACTGTCTCAGCTGCTTGTGCCAGGGCTGAGTGCATTATGAGTGACACAAGAAAGTGAAACACATTAGAATGAGCCTTGAATCAGTTTTTAATTGTTATTTTCACTGTCTCCATTTTATGTCTTCTCCTGTGTTTCAGATGCATGCTCAGATACACAGAGCTGAGCAAATACCTGTACTGAAAGTGCTAGAAAGTAAAGCTGAAAATAATTCTAAGGATAATACATCAAAAACATGGTATTGTCTCTACAGTATATCTTGCCATGAGGACTTTACTTGTGGTAGCATCATTAAGTAATGACACATTACATAACTATAACAATAGTTAAATATTTCTCAAACATTTAAAAAATATTTAACTATTTTTTTGGTAATTATATGACCTTAGAATTTTATTCTGAGCAGTTAACTTTGTTTTGCTAACACAAACATTTGTTTTTAATGGGAAGTCATAGTTGGTTTTATGCCAGTTTTACAACAGAAAACAAAAATTTTACTTTGACTGCAACCTCAAAGACACCATTAATTTTCAAAATGCTTTTCAAATGTAAACATTAAATTATTAACTACTACTATTACAGAACAACATCTCAAATCATATTTCACTGGCATTTGTCACTCTGAATAGGAAATTTCTTAATTCCAGTTTCCTTTCTTTTTATTATTCAGTTCTGTATGTGCTTCCTGTTTTTTGGTTTTTTGGTTTTTTTGGTTTTTTTTTTTTTTTTTTGAGAGGAAGACACAGAATAAGATTTGTTGGTTTTTTTTGGACATCATGTGCTAAAGTTCACTGAAGTTTTCTGCGGTGGTTGTTGCTGTTTCTACACTGGTAAGGAAGATTGGGCAGGAGACTCTTTCTGTAGAGACCCTAGCTAGAATATTATCATTTCAAAACAAGATAACAGTGGCAAAATTTAATTACTGTGAGAATGTGGCTGTACTTACAGAATTAATTTATCCAGTTCTAAAATACAAATTCCCATATTTCAGGACTAATAATAATAATAATAATAATAATTCTCTAAAATTTGTGGCAGAGATTTTGGTAAATAGTTTTGAATCTGCTACAGATATTCTGGAAATGCTTGTTGACTTACTGTGAGAGTTTTATTCTTTTACTGGAGAGATGACTGAAGAGATAAATTGCAAAAACAAAAATAAAAGTCATTAATGTCAGACACAATTATCTTTTATTCAAATAGTTATCTTTCGTGTAATCAAATAAATTTGTATTTATGGAAAAATTAGGTTCTTTCCAGTGATGAAATATATATGGAATGGCATTAATACTGTATTTTATTCACTCAATCATTTGTAAAATGTTTCAAAACAAATTGGTTGTTTAGTGCAACTCATTATTCAAAATAGTTTCGGGGGAGAAAAAAAACAACAGCACAAGCTCATAATTTTGTTTTTTAGTGCCTTCTCCTCTTTAAAGGCTCATTTCTCTGACTGTGTGAGTGTGGCAGGTGTAGCTGTGAAGGGAGCTCAGTCTCAGCTCAGGAGGTGTCA
Organism: Onychostruthus taczanowskii; assembly: GCF_017590055.1. Taxonomy (NCBI): domain Eukaryota; kingdom Metazoa; phylum Chordata; class Aves; order Passeriformes; family Passeridae; genus Onychostruthus; species Onychostruthus taczanowskii. Next base: position 2,386,426 of record NW_024501459.1, read on the forward strand.
CTGTCAGTGTGACTGCCAGAGTGGCTCCTGTGTGATGGGAAAGGCAAGTTTCCCTAATACCTTCTCTAAAATAGGTTTTCTCCATGGCCTGTAAAGAGTTCCTGACACTGCTAGTTCAGATGTCATCTGTTGCTGTACAAAGGAAATGAACACACAGCACCTGCAGGAGCTGCCTTTCTGTAATTCCCCTACCTTTAATTTGCAACAGGGGCATGTTCCTAAACCCCATGTGGAAGGTCTTTTTCCAGCAAGAATAAAATGCTACAAAATTTGCTAATTAACGTAGCTGGATGTATTCCTGATAATCTGTCATGTCCATCCTGCCAGAACCCTAACTGTATGTGCTACTTAAATAAAAATCTCAATTTAAAATCATCTGTGAAAACCTCACCTACCATTTATTGGGACAGTATTCCAGTTAAAAGTATGAAAGATGTCATCCATTCACTTTACACAAAAATAAAATAATGACAAGGAATAACTCATAAATCCCTAACATAAATTAACAAACACAACATGTTATACTGTGGCCAACCACTGTGACTTCTGAGCATTAATAGCAGACCTTGCATCATAATTCCTGACATTGGGCAGTCTCCTGAAATCTCTCATTTTTGTAGCCTAAAAGCTATCCTCACAGGCTTAGCTTTGTGTCAGATATTGTGAGAGCTGCATCCCTAACCTGCCACTGGGTTCTTCCCTCCCATTTCATGCATTGAGAAGCAGCACACCTCAGGAATTCACTTTTTCAGGGGGAGGAAGGGTAAGTGAGAGGGGAATGAGTCAATCTGTATTCAGTTGTTTTCTGTCTTTGTGCTTCAGTGGCTGGGTTTTTTTATCTACATCAAAGGGCTTTGCTCTGCTTTCTCACCTGGGTTCCCTCCTCTTTTGTGTTAAGGTGAGAGTAAAGAATTCATTATCCTGAAAAGTGAACTCTAAAGGGAATAACATGTGTTAAGTGTTGGTAAACAGATACCGATTAGAAATATTTTCCTTTTTTTTTGCTGCTCTTCATGTAAGATGAGCAAATATTAACTCTCCTTTACCATAAACAGAGTAATAGTCAAGCAAGCAGATAAAGTATAAAAAAGCCGGATGCAGCTGTCTTTCACAAGTATGAAGATTAATTAGATTATCAGAGTTGGGAATTTCACCTGTCTGATGGACAGGTGAAATTTTTATTTTTTCAAATAAAAAGTCTCTTTTACAGTGATTGTCTAACAACAATCAAGGCCTAGATTTGTCCAAACATCTCTGTATACAAGCAGTTCTCTGAATTGCCTCAAACAAGTTTTCATATGATTTACCCTGATTATGAGTAGGAATGAAGTATTAATTATTCTTTCCAAGTTGCTTTATTATACTGCAAAAATTGTATTTAAAAGGAAAATGTAAAAAATGTAACCCTTTTTCACTGTTTTAGACAGGTTAAAGATAAATTGAAGTCCAAGTTCTATAGAGATTCACTCAGCTATTAATATGCCATGTCCAACATTAAATTGTCAAGAGTAAATACAACCAGGGGTTTCCAGTTCCCAAATTTAGTTTATTCTCAGTAATTTCTACTTCCATGATAGGTCAAAAGCAAGAGATCCTGCTTTGGATTTTCATCTCCAAAACCTTTCAGTCATGTCTAAAACTTCTGCTTTTCAAAGTGTCAAAATAAAAGGCAGCTCCAGGATTTCTAGAGGGTTATACAAAGGAAGAGGAAGGAGGTAAAAGGTCGACCTTTTGTACTGTACAGCCCCTTTCATTTACAGGTAATGTCACCAAAGAACTTTGCAAGCATCTGAGACAAAAATCCAAGTTCTGGTTTTCCAGGTAAACAGTGCACACAAGACTCCAACGAGAGGGGCAGCAACAGCTCTGCTTCTCTTCCTCTCCCCTTGGGCTGCACAGAGGCTCAAAGGGAGACACTCCTCTGTGCATGTGGAGCTGCAAAAGCAGCCTGGAGACAAACACAAATACACTAATACATGTTTCAACTTTGTCTGCCACCCACGTGGTCCCTTCCTCCAGGGAAACAGGGAGGGTGACCTGTGCCATGCAAAAAAAATACTGCGAGAAGGATGCAATACTGTACTGCCTTGAAATGACCTGTGGTCATTACCAAGAGGATTCACCGATTGTATGGGAACTGTTCCTTGTCCAGCACTGCTGTATGTTTTTTAATTTAAAAAACTGGGAGGGAATGTGAATCTAGAATTCAAAATGTTCTTCATATGTTCTAGAAATGTACTGAAATAAAAAGCTGCAACTGGGTGGGAACAGTTATGTAGCAGTAGGCATAAAGTGCATGCATAAAGTGCATACATAAAATGCTAAGAAGAAATATCAGAGGGACTACTATATAAAAGACACAAAGAAATCCTTCTTCATTAGTCAGCATGACTGAAGTCTAATTAGGATATTACATAAATAAATTTTAAAAGTAAGGGGAAGAATATCAAAGGAGATGTGGCCTAGAAAGTGCATTCTTTTAGAAAATATGGGGGTTATAATCCAAGAGCAAAAGAGAAATAAAAACAAATAAATAAAAAAAAGGTATTTCACTACCCTACAATATGTAAAATATCACCAAAAGGGAAAAAAAAATATTCCTAATTCATGTGGCTAAAACAGAAAATCATTTTAGAAGTACTAGATTAGATAATCTAAGGATAAGGAACCTCCATCCTTAGAAGATTTTAAATAAAACAGATTTTAATGAACAACTGTTTTGATAAAAATGGTTGTTCTCATGCTAACCTGGCTTTGTCTGTGTTTACTTGGCTGGCCTTTTGGCTTCTGCTCAGAATTAAGCTGTGAAAAAGCGAATTAAACTCACACCCACAAGGCATCTTGCATGACTATTCTCCCTCTGAATCAGTCCTCTGATGTTTGAATGATGCCCAGTTCATCACACACATCACGTTCACCTTATTATTAAAAATCCCTGGAGGAAGACTGGCTCAGAGTCCTCTCTAATCTGTGCATGGGACATCGTGTGGGAGGATTCAGCAAGTCTCTTCACCATGCTACCACTGACCAATGAGGCATCCTAATCCAGCATCAGCCTTTGTGCTCATCAGAGGTACAGTTTTTATACTGGTGCTGCCTTAAACAGCAGGGACAGAGGCTAGACAGAGTTAACGGGAATAAAAGGATATTTATTGAAGGGCCTTCAAAGGCCACACCCTGGCAGTGCCAGAGCCATGGCTTTGGCTCTGCCCAGATGGCTCCAAGATGGAAGCAAAAGAGGGCTTGGTCACAAGATCTCACATTTTTATAAGTTTTGGTCCATTAGCATATTGGAGATAATTTCCAATTACAGCCCCAGCCTATGAAGTCCCATCCTTCTTATTTTCTCACTTCAATCCATGTTGTTTATACTCTTGGGCCTGTGATCTGGATCTGGTTGTCCTTGGGTCCCTGGCTAGAGAAGGCATTTTTGTATCTATCTACTCTGTGAAGAGAGCCTACTATCCCCTTATATGAAACCCAGACCCATACACCAAAGCAGCACAAAATCAAAAAGAAGGAAAAAGAAAAAAAGAAATCTAAACCACAAGGTATCACTGGTAACTTACCTTCTAACGAGGCATCATGATCAGGCTGTCATTCTGGAACCCCTGGCTGATTGTCTACAAAGAGCACTGTATCACAGGACATCCGCAGGTTCAGACAGTTTGCATTCCCATGTTATCCGTGCACCAGCTCATGGTGTAGGTGCTCTGGTGTCCACCTGTAGACATGAGTGACTCCACACTCCGCTATAACAATGACATATCCTGACCTGAAGAAAACATGACTGGAAACCTGTCTTTTAACTGATGCTGAGCTCCAAAAGTGCAGCAGTAGTGAGCTTCAGGCACACAGTCATAAAGCAACAGCCCACCATTCCCAAGGAGGTACATCCAGTTCTAGAGCACAGCACCTCCTCTGTGAACCAGTGAGAAGACCTGCCTCAGGAACAGTCCCAGCAGGATGAGAAGCTCCAGGCCACATTCCTACACACACCTTTAGTAACAGTCCTAGGTTCTGTAAGGGAAGGGCAATTTCCAAAGCAGCCAGACTTTTAATTGAAGGTACTGTGGGCTCATTTGCCATATACCAGAGCACTTTACAAAATTTCTGCTGTTCTTGCAGTAAATAAGCCAGTTTTCCCTACATCCATCAATGCTGTCATATCATCATACGGACCCTATTTATGCATACATGGCAAGGTATGCACAAGCATCTGGGGCTTTCTGTGTGCTCTGAAACTGTAACAAATGTTTAATTTTATTTTTTGTCATACAACATCAGGAAGAAAATGAATGATTGTGGCTGGAGCTCCTAATTTCAAGCATAAAAATTAGACAGGGTGCTTATAATAGGAACTGAGTCCATCTTTGAGACTGTGGACGACTGAAAAACATAAATATCCCCCAGCCAGCCCAAAGAACTGGATTAGAACAACATCACAAGGAAGCAATTGTGTGGACAAGTTTAAAAACAGGGATTGCAACTCGGTACAATTATTAATTTAGAGGAAGGAAGGAAGGAAGCAAGGAAGGAAGGAAGGAAGGAAGGAAGGGTGGAAGGAAGGAAGGAAAAGGCAAAATATAAAAAAATAACAGAAAAATACAAGGGGAATAACATCTTGGAAAAAACTTTTGGGTCTTCTAACTGAGATGTGCTTGCTGTGTGTTTATAGGTGTTATCAAATCTATAAAAGTCACTAGTCAACCCACCTCATTTAAGATTCCTTTAATTATAGTGGGAGTTGGAGCAATATCTTCATTCTGTAAAAATTGTATTTATGAGAACAAGTACAGATTTTATTAAATCAGCCATCTGTATGATACATATTGAGTATAAAATAGATGATTACCATATAAATTGGAGACAAATCTGAATCAAATATCGATCCATCCAAACCCTTAACACCCAGAAAGCAGCCTAATTGTCATGGATATTGAAGGCTCTAATGGTTCAGATGAATACTATAATACACACAAAGGCAAATATTAAAGCATTAAAAAAAATAAAACACAGGCTTTCAAGTTATTTGTTGGAAGTTGTAAAAAACTTGTAAAAAACTGTGAAAGCTTTCAGAAGTTAAAATCTAATAAAAATAGCTAAGTCTGAATAGAAAACTTCAGTGCAGTGGTTAGCCTGTCTGAATGAAGTCAATTGCTAACCCTTCTGTGAAGATGAAATACATCAAGCGAGCAAGATTACACAGGGAGAAGGTGGCAGCATTAATGTTATTTTTTTTAATTGATAGTACTATAGCTGGTGGTTGGCTGGTGGGCAGGTTTGCTCTATGTTTTCATCAGAGCCTTGCGAATAAACAAATTAACCATAAGCTTTCTGTCTAGACAATGCTACGACAGGAAAATATATAACAGAAAGCAGTTTTCTGTTCTGCCTTCCACAGCATACTGCAGATATACAGAAATTGAAATAGCTTTATGATTTACAGGACCAGCCATGTGTCTTACTCTTCCCTTACCTGGGTTAGTTAATTTGCCAAACACTATAAAAGAGGAGATTTGCATGTTCTCTGCCGTACTGAGCCAAAAGGGCCAAAATTTCACCTGCATTAAGCAGCCCGGTTTTGTGTATTATCAGGAGCAAGCAGAGCTGTTGTAACAGTAACAAATTCAAACAGCAGTGAAGCTGAGGTGAGATAAAACAGGTCTGCCTTGCTGGGTAGTGTCTGGATATGGTTGGCAAATCTTTTGCTTTCTCAGTGATGGTAAAGCAGGCAAGGAAGCATTCCAGTAAACTGCATTCACAATCCGTTCTTTCTTTTCCCACAGCACTTTCATCTATAAATACTTTGCCTTGGGAACAAATTTTACTGCTGGTTTCTGACTAACACTTTGACTTTGACTAAGGGCTGAACTGAGAATAAATTTCCCTCACATTATCCTTCCAGCTTAACTGCTGACCACCAGGAGCTACCCACATTAAGTTTTCCAATGTGGTAATTACCCATCGGTCAGTTCCTTCATTTAGATTTTATTCCCATAGGCTGCTTGCAAGAATATCCAATGAAAGTGTGTGAAAGTGCGTGAAGTTAAAGCATCATCCAATACTCCTGCCTCAAACAGAAGTCACAAGAAAGATGTTAGTTGAATTCTATCAGCTGAAAAATATATTCTAGTCTCCTAGGTGCTCCTAGATCAACAATTAAAACACTTGCTTCAGGAATTCTGCTTTCTGAAATGTTGAAATTAGTCCTATTACTATATAGATCTAAAAATACCACTCTTTGTTCCCAAAATAGAATTTTGGATGTGTAAACCTTTATACCTTTCATGGTCTGCAAATATTCTTGGAAATTGTGGCAAATTATTTTGCATTATATTTTTTCTTACATTCTTGAAGAACATTTTACTCTGTCCCTATTCAAGAGAACATAATCTAATTCTTACTAATCATCTTTGATTAATTCAATCCCTTGTTTGGGCTATGTGCACATGCTGTTACTATTGAGGGTATTAAGCTTTCTGTCACAAAAAGATTGACCTTATCTCTCTTCTACATGTTCATGATTTTCACATTCAATGAGTTAATTACATTAATGTTAAAGCAGACCTTTGCAGAACCTTAAATGCTCAAAGTTTTTATATGTAAGTTGATCACAGTCAATTAATATGTCAGGTTTTTGACACAGAAACCGTTCAACACCAAAGTTGTGTTGAATAATATTTTGTCTTTTGTTCATGATATAATATGGAATGTCGCAAATGGCTTCAAAATAAAAACATGAGCAAGAGTAGTTATGGTTAGTGATTAAAATCTTAAGGGAAGCAAATGAAAGCATCAGCAGAAAGGATCACTTTTTGTAGTCCTTTTTCAAAATTAGGGCAATAGACATAAAACACTTAGTACAAATTATTTCTCTTTGGTTCATTAGAGCAATCACCTTTTATTGAACTGCACAATTTTCAGTAACTATCAACAAAATATCACGAGTAGTGAATAGGTTGTCTTGTACTTAAATGTTTAAAATTATTTTTTAATAACTAAAATTCTCAGTTTAGTTATTGAGGGTCATCCAGGGGAGGTTTCTATTTTGAGTTACACATTTTGCAGATTTCTAAGCTTTTCAAAGCAATTTTGTGAAATCTTTCAAATTTGGTTATCATTCAAAAGCCTTTTAAACATAAAAATAAATATATTTATATTGAAATAAAACAAGAAAATTAATAATACAAATAATCTACTAATGTATGGTAAGGCCCTGTGCAAAAATTTTTTTATCTATCTTTCCAATTAGCATATTTTATGTTTTTAAAACCACTGGAAATATTAGAAGCAAGTTCTAATTAAGTGGTGTTTTTTTATTTATTTCCTTCTAATGAAACCATTAGACCTAAACCATTAGACTCGTGTAATTACACCATGTTTCATGTCAGCTGACAAAATTGATTCTGCCTGATAGACCCAGGCTAGGTGTTGAATCGTCTGCATCGTTCCAGCTGCTGATCCCCAACAGCTTTGGCTTTGTGAAAGCCAGCAAACACCTAGCAAGGCTCTGAGACAAATCAAAAGGGCTTGGGGGCACCCCACTTTACATGCTGGGAAGACAGTAAGGGTAGGATGAAGCTTGCCTAAATTTTTATGTTTGCCATGCTGATCTTTGCTTTCAGAAATGGGAAAAAGACTTCAGATCAAGACCCCTGTGATTCTACAACAGCAGGCTATGATCAAGAGACTGAGACAGGGACATCTTAAAAAGAGTATAGATATTTTAACTATTGATGCTGGCAAGCATCCCAACACACATGTTTCTGCATGGAGTTTTCATATAGTCCCTAATGTAAACTCAGAGCTCTTCCTTTGCACCCATTTCACATCTACAGAATCTTAAACCATAAGAGCAATCACCAAATTATTGGTTTAACATTAATTTCCAAGAGATAGACCCCTAAAATTTGGATGTCCTGGAGAAAAAAAACCCCAACTTGATTTCTCATTCAATCTTCACAACATGGCCTGTGATTAAGACACAATCAGTACCTGATGGCAAGAGCAGGCATCATGCTGAAGATATTGAAAGGCATCAACTCCTTTCAGCACCTATGGGTACTGATACTGACAGCCATTAACACCTGTCTGCTGGCAACTTGTCCGTGCCTCTGAATCCATCTCAGACAGCAGGTATTTTTGACTCATGTAGCCCTGGATCGGTTTAAATTAAAAGTTTCAGTTCATATCTCAAACGCTAATAACATACAGCTCTTAGTAATTTTAGAGTTAATGACTCAGCTTTTATTACTGAGTGCAGCTGGTTAATCGAATGAACAGACTTGCTTAAAAATAAAAATATTAAAGTAATGGTACGTGTGATAAGAATGGCAATTTATGTTAAACAAGGATCTTGGTTACTTTCATGGTTATTTGAAGATATCATAAGACATGTAAAGGGCACTGCTGTTTGCCGTGGCTCAGCCATCTTTGTAGACTGGGTAATCAAAGAGAAGAACAAAAGGAATGAGCTATTGCATGTGACCTCTTCATGTGGAGTGTATCCTTCAGGGACCAAAGGAATGGTACTCACAAAACAGTAAATGAAAATATGAAAGAAATATATTCAAGAATTAACTCTGACAACTTTATTGTTTTTTAGTCTCTCTACAAAATAAGTTAAGAAAAAAAATATAGTCCTGGATAATTCCTTTTCCCCAGTTGTTTGATGATATCTCCCTCATCAATTTGGTTTTATTTTAGGAAACAGTGCCTAGTGGTATCTGTATAGAAAAATAGTTTTCACAGGCAATCTACTTTCCTGCAGCAGTGCTTTGTGTGCTGATTATTTCAGAGCATTCACATCCTCTTTTCATTTCACACTGAAGGAAGTAATTTATTCCATTGTACATGGCTCTATCCCATCCTCCTCACTTCCTCTTTTGCCCTCAATTTCACTGTGCTGTGCTCTGTGTATTTCTAAGAGCCATCACAAACCCCCAGTCGTCACCTTTAATGCTTTTGCCTGTTGTGAGAACTGGACAGTGCAAGCCAGCTCCCTGCCAGCTCCCTGCCCCACAAGAAATCAAGCAGGAGGAGGTCAGCCTTTAAACCACAGAATGACTCCAAGTGAAACTGCTGCTCACAGCTCTGCAGCTTTGCAGTGCTGCAGAAACACAGTGGTCAGCTCTAAATTTGGCAGCAAAGTCTACTGGAAGGTCAGCACACTCCTGCTATGCATTCATTCACTATCTCCCTCATGAAGGAATCACTGGGATTGTTCCTCAGAATAACTGATTCCACTGTGCTCCAGCTGGTGTGCAGTGGGCAAGACACCATTTAAATACTGAAGAGGCCTCATACTCCCATTATATATCTATGCACATGTATGTAAATAAAGGTTTATATATATATATATCAGGCTACTTCATCATGCTCTTGAATCTGGTGAGCTAATTTGCCTTAGCTTCAAAATGACTGCCCACCAGATTAAAGCTCTGTTGCAGTAGAACAGCAGCCATGCACTCTGTATCTGAATATCCTCGAGTGAGAACAGAGCAATGTGAATTCTACTGTTTAACAGAAGCTGGATGAAAGAAGTCTGTTTCCAACTGTACTCACTCACTGTGATGTTCAGAAAAATCAACAATTAGAAAGATTAGGAAATCTATGAAAAAGACAATTTTGGATCATAGCTTTGTAATTATAATGCACAAGAATATCTAAGCTGGTTTCTCATTCAGAACACTTAAAATAGAACTTTAAATTATGTTAGAATATTCAGCTCCAGCTGATTATTTTTTTGTTTATCTGGGCTATGCTTCAACAAGTATTGCAAAGAGAAAATTACAGGGATAATCTTTATCAATAGTAGCAGAAGTCTTAGTGGGGAAAAAAGATGTACAATATTAGAATTCAATTCCTCCATCAAGACAAATCAGGGATATATTGAAAAAACATCACAGCAATATTTTTCTTTTGATTACAATTTTTTACTGATTCAAGCAGAATGATAGTAAAATAAAGTTATTTTGCAATTACCCTAACAAGTAACTCCTCATTTTCTTCTGTAATTATATTTATTCTAACTCTTCAAATTTCAGCAAAGTAATTGTATGTATAGGAGTATACAGACATGTAAAAACATAAGCTATTAATAGTGGACAACTGAAAAAAATACAATTTATAAGATAGTATTGAAGTCCACAGTTACACCAAACCCCTAAAAATCCTCTGGTGGCACTGTGAAAACCTCAAGAGCTTTATGCATTAATTCAGCAGCATCTAAGTACTAGAAATGCTTGTGACAAAACAGATTGCTGCACTTTGCCTCCAGATCATTAATTCTGTAATTATTTTTTAAGCTTCTTTTTTTTTAAAACTAAGCGATCAAAATAAATATTTTCTTTTATAAAATCATATGTATTCAAATAACTCTGTCTCACAATTTTAATTTCTGCCTGTGTTTTTCATAGTAAAAAAACTGCAAGCAGAGGCATGAAATATTCATCTGTGATATCAGGAAACAAAACAAAACAAAACAAAAAAAAAAAAACAAAAAAACAAAAAAAAAAAAAAAAAAAAAAAAAAACAAAAAAAAAACAGATTTCCCACCACTACAGAAAAGTGCCAACACTATTTTAAATGAGCATGTGTAAACAAACTATGCAACATATTAGTGTTTGCCTACAGCCTATATGCAATTCTTATATTTTGCATGTGTTTGGATTGATAGCTGTTTAAACATAAAATTTCAGCTTTATACCTAAATTTACTGACTATTGAAAGTCATTAAATATGACTAAATATACCTAAATTTACTGACTATTGAAAGTCATTAAATATGTCCACCTTCAACCTGTCCTTTATTCTGTTCCACCTCATAATTTCTTTTCATTATGAAAACACAGGTTACAGCAAGATAGAAGAAGGGAATCCACAGGAAGGCAGGAGAGACAAAAAGAGCAGCCCAATACTTTAAAGTTTTGAAACTTTGATATGACACTCTGTAAGACAGTATCCATGTTTATCTTGTATTTATCATCATACATACTGAAGTTTAGAGAAATCAACCTCAGTTTTGTGTTTTGTGATTATGTAACAGTAAAGCATTAGAATGTTTTACTCAGAATTGAGAGCAAACACACATTGTCTGGTTATACAAAAATATTTTTCATTTCAAAATAAAACAATTTAATAACAATTCCACCCTCATTTGCTCTCAGTCCAGGGGTTTGGTTTTTGGGAAGGCGAAGCCATTTATTTATTTCTTTCTAGAAAGCTGATGACACAGCTCCTAAAAATTATCAGTCTTCATTAATTTTATAATCTTTCAGAAAATCTTCAATCACCTTCTTCAGGTACTCAGTGGGAACTCAAATACCATATGGCACTAGTTTAAAACTCGAAGTTCTGTGGAGATGACAAAAGAACTGTGGGACTGCAGTGTATTTCATTCCTAGGATCAGTGAACAGGCTAACAAAAAAACAGGCACACCTGAAATTGCACTGGTCTCTGTGAATTAAAGAAGCTGGGAACTGCCACTGTTAATTACAGTTTAAAGAGCTTGGAATTAATCCAGGTGATTAAACACTGGCTTAGGCTGCCATGAGCATGAGCATTTCTGTGCAGAAATGCCCTGCTTTTCACACCCCATGGGAGTTTGTATTCACCCTCAGGGACCCAAAAGGGCAGAGCACTTCTGGAGAGCTGTTGAACCCTTTTCCCTTGCCAAACAAGTCAGGCTGTAGGAAGAGAATTTGTGATTAATTTCCCCGTTCCTGCCACAAGACTGATGGGTACCAGACAAAATTAAGGCATGACCTGCTCTGTAGCCTGTGTGCCCGCCCAGCTATAGTTGATCATGGCAAAGTGCATCCCAAAGTCCATCAGCTGGTGGCAAAGGCAGGCTGATTCAAAGAAGTCTGGGCTGCTTTTCTAGTAAAAACATTTAGTGCCTATTCACTTCTCACTTTACTCTGCTCCTGGCGAAGACAGGATGTGTTCTGTGTTTTGTTCTGGTTTTTAAAGACTCAGAAAATAGATGTATCTTTTGCCTCCAGTTGTGTTCCTCAATCTAATGTGCTATTAAGGAGAGAAGCTTCAATTTTGTTTCCACTGCTAATGAAACAAGTGAGTATTTGGCTTGCTTCTTCAATCAGACCTCTAGTAATTGAAAGAAAAGAAGATTAAAAAGTACAAAAGAATGCTCTTACAAGAAGATTCATGTCCTGACATGTCCCCAGCCTCATTGTTTTGTAAACAAGCCAGTCAGATTTCAGTCCTGTAGGCAGAATTCACAATAAAACTGAGATGGTTTTTGCTCAATATCCTTATAATGACTTCTAGAGTTGTCATCAAATGTGGGACTAACTTAATGAAGGAGCTGTGCTTTGAAAGTTTCATGCTTAATATTTGATCCCTGAAAACTGCCTGTAATGAGAACTGCTTTGATATATGCAATCATCATTCTGTAAAAAGAAGGCCAAACAATGGACAGAGAACAATTAACTTCAATGACTATAGTCCAAACAAGTGTTGGATCAAATCAGATGCAAACAAGACTTACCTCAGCTGCGGGTAGAGAGATGTAAAAAGAAGTGTTCCCAAATCAAAGCAAAAGTTCAAAGGAGATTCAGTAAAGGAAAAATTACTTAGGCTCACAGAATTACACAAGAACTTTTGCAAAAGAGAAAAGATTAAAGGTGTGCTTGCTCTGCCAGCTGAACCATCAGCTGTACTTAGAAAAGGAAATCTGAAACAAAGAGACCTCTTTGTTTATTAAATTCTCTCAATAATTATATATAAGTGATAACAATATAACATTCACTGGTTATTAAAAAAATTTTTTTTACTTCTCATATTTTTGATCTCTTAACATGAAAAAAACCACTACAGAAAAGTGATAAATGTTATTGCAGCTTTAATGAAGAAAATATTCTACGCTCAGTGTTAGTTTTTATGACACACTTTTCCTGTGCTGTTTTAAAATATAAAGTAAGTTTTCTTCCATAACACCAGGCTTAGATTCAGTCCACAATTGAATCTAGAAACTACAGCTACTTTGGATGGTCTATTAGTGTAAGTTATCTCAGCTTCCTTTAAGTGAGATTACCATGACCACATAGGTAATCATTGGGGTTTATGCAGTGGAAAAGAAAGGAAGAATTGGTCGTTTATTTAAATTGCATTCTTTAAGGGGTGGTTCTTCTCTCATAACATTTGTGGGTCTTGTTAACACCTGAAGTGTCCCAAAGTAAGAATGCAGACCATCAGGTGAAACGTTTTGGTTAAAAGGATCTGTATGAAATGGTAATGTTGTCAAAAATCGAAGGAGAAAAAAGATACATAGTACCCCAATATGAGATTACAACTCTGAAAAGGACCCAGACTGTTCCACCTTGTGCAAAGAAGGAATTCAGGTACCTCTAAAATGTCTATGTTTGGGCAAAATTTAAAATTACTGATAAACAATTAATGATCTCAACTAGCTCTCACCAGTGCTACTCGGAGCACAAGATTCCCTTTTAATTCTGCACAGTCCTCCACTCCTTAAGACACAAATTAGTTAGAAGAGAAAAATAGCTCTTCTTTTGCTTATGTAACTGTTAGGAATGTAATTAGTAATTCATGGAAATAAATGCTGTATAAAATATAAGTGTATAAAATATACTAATACTGTTTTACAGTAGGACAGCAAGAAGGTGTAAAATAAAGCAAGAAATAATTTGTACCTTTTTCATGGACTTGCTGAACATATGGCAATGGGGAAATTATTTTGTTGATTTCTATTTCTGTTGATTCATAAATTCCTTTTTAAATTGTCAGAAAGGAAATGCTATATCCTTCAAAGTCCAGTCATGATCTGTTTTCTGATGTTGCTTTGAAAAATAATTGCATATGATAAATTCCTTATTTTGGCTTTCATTCAGACATATGAAAGAATTTACAGTTCAAAATTAGGCTATCTTATACAGTGCCAATAGCAACACTTACGTTAAGAAAACAACTGCAATCACATTCATGAGATTATAGTGCAATACACTAATTTTCTGGATTAAAAAAAAAAAAAAGAAATAAGGCAAAGTCACAAAATTCCCATCAACTAAAAGTTCATTCCAGTTTTTCTTCACTCCCTTTTCCTCAGGCAATAGAATTCAATGATAATAATGTCCTTCATTTGTGCATTTTATCATTTTTGCTAATGTATTTGGCAGTTCATTTAGAAATTAATTTGGATCAACTTTCAGCTTTTCATAAAATACTGAAGAAACAGGGTATTGGACAAGATCCAAGCAAAGTCCAGACAGAATCACAGAATCGTTAAGGTTGGAAAAGACATCTGAGATCACCAAGTCCAACCATTAACTCAGCACTGACATGTTCATCACTGAACTGCCCAAGTGCCACATCTATATGTTTTCTGAACACTTCCAGGGGTGGTGATTTCCCCACTTCTAAGGACAGCTTGTTTCAAGGCTGTGCCCCTTTGTCATGAAGAAACTTTTCCTAATATCTAACCTAAACCTTCCCTGGTAAAACTTGAGCTGATACCTTGAGATTAGCTCAGTCATTTTGAGCACGGTGCTAACAATGCCAAGGTCAAGAGCCCAACTCTTAAGTGGAAGGCTCCTGTATGGGGGCCCTGGATGAGCCTTTCAGCTAAGAGTTGGACTCCATGAACCTCGTGGGTCCCTTGCAATGCAGAATATTCTGTAATTCTGTGATTTCATTTGCACCTATGAATTTTTACCTGGGAGAAGAGACGGACCCCCATCTTGCTACAACCTCCTTTCAGGTAGTTCCAGAGAGCAAGAAGGTCTCTCCTGAACCTCCTTCTCTGCAAGCTAAAAACTTTCAGCTCCCTCTGCTGCTCCTCATCAGATTTGCGGCAAAGACACTTCCTCAGTTCCGTTGTTCTGGACATGCTTCAGCACCTCAGTATCTTTTTTGTAGTGAGAGGCCTAAAGCTGAACATAGGATTCAAGGTGTGGCCTCTCAAGTGCAGAGTACATTTTGTGTTCCTAAACCAACTCTATAATTTTGGTGTCAACCAGATTGCTGGCAGGAATGTTTAAACCCTTATCATGTCAAGAGATCAAAATACCATTACCTATAAATCTCTCCTTCAATTTTTAAAGCCTCTTATTGAAAGAAATATTTGGAAGAGATGAAAGCTGGACTAAAAATACTGCCTGAAAAGAAGAATTTTTGCTTTTAGAAATCATGCAAAGCACTTACATAATACTTGACAGTTATGAACAAAGGAAGTCTCTGCTCCGAAACGCTGAAGGTCTAAAGCTCATTTGAAATAGTGAAAAAAATTGTTACTTTATTGGTAGATAATAGAATAAGATCCTATAATCAAAAATAGATTATAAAACATAGAAAATTCTCTGAGACATTGAAAGTAGTAATTTTTACAAAATAACCTTCATTTACTAGCTACAAATATTGTCCTCTCACATGTTATTCCTTACAATGGAAATAAAATTATAAGATGAACTAAAAAGCAACACACTAAAGGAGATAAGCAGAGCCAGTGAGCAGATTAATTAAAATGATACAGTACTTGACAGCAGGTACTAAATCTGGCAGGATACAGAAACCTGAAATGAACTCATAATAAGCAGTTCTGAGCAAAAAGCTAACATAGAAGTGTGTAAATGTTAAGGTGTCAAAAGGCATGCAATGCTCCAGTGAATGACAGCAGAACTACTAATGACACAATAGCAAATCTTATGCCAAAAAGCATAAAAAATACATCAAATAGTGTTACAAAAGTGGCAGATGGCATGTGAAGGGACACATCACAAGCAGGATAGCTTGGTCTTTCTGTTACTCTGACTCACATCTTCTTCTGTGTGAGGGCCCTGCAGTGCAGAGAAGAGATGGTGTGTTCTTAAGATAATTTTCTCTCTAGGTCCATAAGAAACTTCTTTTCCATCAGCATTTATGAAGACACACATAGCAGAGGTGGAAGACTGAAGACCATGGGACCCAGTCAGACTGCATTGCTTTATATTTCTTATACATGGTTTTCTATTAACATGTCCAATTACTATGAGAGGGATATCAACATGTTACTGTCCAATCTACCTCTTGTTTCAGGATGTCTTAATTGCACCTGATCTGGCAGGTGGCCAGTTTTGAATAGACTGGGAAGAAAATGCTTAAAAATCTTTCTGAATCCTTTAAAAAAGCAAACCACAACCCACTAAAGAAAACTCCAACAAAAAAACAACAAAAAAAAAAACCAAAAAAAACCCCCAAAAAAAAAACAACAAAAAAAAAAACCAAAAAAAACCCCCAAACCAAACCCAAGCCCTTCTATTGTTAGTATTTAGCTTCCATTGTTAGTATTTAGTCCATAATGAGTGAGGAATAGGGATAGTTGAAGAGTCACTCCTCTATCTTGGAATTAGCCCAGACCATCTGGCACCATCCCAAGACTCTATCCTCAGAGCACTTAAACAGCAGCAACTGAGCAGAGAAGAGTGGGAAAAAAAAGTACAGAAGATTTATGAAAGCAGTAAATGCAATGAGACTTGGAACACAGTGAATTATTAGTTGCAAATTAATCTTATCTGAAGGTCAGGCCAATCCAACTGTTTGTAGATCACGTGAAAATTGATTTTAGTTTCTGGTAATTTGCTATTCTAACTTTTAATTCAATGAACAAATCATATATTTTCTCTTAATACAATTTTGCCTTTTTCACTTTTCATTTCATGTGGAGTCTACCCTGGATAGAACATGACTTCTGACTTAAGGGAAGATTGATTTTGGTACAAGCAGTCTATTTTTTCCAAAGGTAGCTACTTCTGATATCATAAGGAACTGTGTGAAAGGGCTGAATCAAAAAATTCACACAATTCAAAGGAATATTTGCAATAGTATCTTTTCAATGCAGTAATAAGCATTTTTACTAATGGACAAAGCCGGAAATATGAGGACAGAAGTATTAAAAGACATTATTACATATATATATATATATATATATATATATATATATATACATATTTAAATATCTGTATTTCTACATATTTATTTTTCACAAGTATGTTCTCTCAGTTTGATTTTTAAAAGTAAAGATAAAGAGTCAAACGCTTGTATATTCCTGAATTCTCTTCTTCCTCCTGACAAAAAGGAGGTAGAAGAGTTAAAATTCAAAACTTATTTTTGATTGAGGGTAGAGGGAGGGCAACCCTCCAAATTTTTTTAAGTCTTACTTTGTCTTCTGCAGAGAGCTTATCCTCATTTGCTGCAGAAGTCATAAAGTGGTGGATGAAGGAGGAGAAGGGGGCAGAGAAGTATGTCTGCTTATGAAAGGAGTCAGTATGGGAGATAAATTGGTTATTCTAGTCACATTTATAAGCTTTTTTTCTTTCATTTGTTTAAAAGTGTGATTGAGATCAGGAAAAACATTACTTGATGGACTCTACTAAATCTGCATGAGTGGACATGACTCCATTCCATGTACTTTTCTGGACAACAACTTATTAGATTAGATCTTTTAGCAAGAACTACATGGATTTCCACATATTGCATTGACAGTAAAAAACCAGCACTTTTCTGGGGTTAAAAATACATATAATTCTCTCACATAAGCATATGCATCAGAGAGAATTTCCACATGCTTTCCCAAAAAAGTGTAAGGACAATAAATCAAAGTACTTTGCAGACACCACCTGAAGTGTGGCGCTGCATTTGCAGGGAGTGCTTCAGGATATGAAGCTGATTTCATTTGATAACTAGTCTTTGCAGCACAGGAGCAGAAAAACAAGGCTTACTGGCAGTAAAATCAGAAAAGTAGACAAAAAAATAGATCCTGAAATCCCTGCTGTGAATATTTTTAATTTGCTAGTTTAAGAGATGGGATCTTCCTGCCAAGACAGTGTACTTTTATACCTTTGCGCAAGAGCCTGAGAGTAGAAATACTCCTGCAGCAAATAGATAGCAGTTATTTTCCTTTGATAGAAATTTTTATCTTTTTAATACACTGAGAAAGTAACCCCCACAGTCAAATAAACAAAAAGATATTTACCATTTAGACTTATCAGTGTCTACCTGTAGCACCATGTGCTCTGGTTTATTTCCCATCCCACAGAGCACTGTTGCCTGCCAGCACAGATTTTCTGCCTTCAGACTTTGGAAACACATCTGGCTCCTTATACAAGGATTTTCATCTTTTTGGACACTGCCTGCTAGAAGGAGGAGAGGGTGTCTACACTGGATTTGTAATCAAAGGAAGAGAATTGATTTATTTTCTTGAAATCATCTGACTAACTTGAGAGTACCATTAGATGCAGCTTTGTGAGGGGTACTCATTTCCTAAAATCACAGCCTAAAGGTCATCATGTGAGATAGAAAAAGTTTAATAGTCATATTTTTTGAGGTTTAGTTAAGTGCAATTTTCTAAGTATTGCACTTCAGTATAGATTTTTTACTTAATTCAGTAAATCAAATACATCTCTGATAAATCTGTAAATATTGTCAATTTATATTTGCTGTAAACAAGTCTGACTCTTCTTCCAAGATTGTATGAAAAACATTTGCAATCAGAATAACTGAATAACTTCCTTGAACATTAGTAAAATTTTGTGCCTTTACCTGCATTAACTCTGTAGGCATTTTATGAGCAAAACGCCTTAAGTTTTTGCTCACATGGGTAAAGAACTGCTTCCTTGAGCCACTACAATATATATCTCATTATTTTATAATCTCTTTACAGAGTAGTATAGACTTGAAATATGAAATTTACCAGTCTACTGCTCTTTATATTCTACTTCCATCTCAAGAATTTATATTTGTTGCATGCAACTTCCTCCTCCCTTTTATTTGTTACCTCATAAAGGCAGCACATAAATGAACACTAGTTTATTTTTTCCCGCTGCATCACTAGGTAAAATAGAAGATATAACCCACATGCATAAGTTCTGTTATAGTCTTAGACTATCATGACCACAACATCTTACCTTATTTTAGCAAGTACAGTAAATTTGCAAAAAGGAATGTTGTTTACTTCTATTATGTAATGACACCTTGAGATGTAGAGTGAGTTGCAATGAAGGAAACAGAAAAACTCTTGCATTTGTGGCTCTAAAAGAGTCCAAACATCGACTTTCATTGAAATTTATTCAGTTCTAACAGAGTTAATATTGCTCAAAGCTAAGATAAGCTTATATTCCCTGATAATTTGACAATATTTTTTTAATTCATATTTCTTAGTGAAAATTAATTCCATCCAAAGAGGCAGGCTTATGCAAAGTTGCCTTTGGCTGGTTGAAATTTAAAAAAAAAAATATATATATGTAGATAGATAGATAGATAGATAGATAGATAGATAGATAGATAGATATCACAAAACCAACCCTCCACTGAACAGTAAAAGATTTCTGCAGGGTTAAACCAAGAACTTCATGGGGCAAAGAGAGTCAGTGGCAGGAAAATGAGTGCAAATCTTAACAAAAAAATAAAAATAAAAAGAATGGGAAAGTCCAGACGAGGACAGAGGAACAGTCAAAAGGACCATACTTCTGACAATATGTGATAATAGGATTTAGAGAACACTTAATTCTTCTCAGTGGTAAGCACCACATCATTTGTCCACAGTACCTGGAGTGTAAGAAAGAGTTTGGTGGGCTCCACCTCCCCCATTCCCTCCGGTGCTATGGGGAACCACTGCTGTGACAGGAATTTTTCACTGACTAGTAAATGAGACTAAATGTAAGACTAAAACTAAGAGTAAATGAGTTACTACAGAAAACAGAGTCCTCAAACACCCTTCAGTTTTATATATATATATATATGTATATCAGAGGAACAGTCAAAAGGACCATACTTCTGAGGGGCAGCAAACTGCTTACTGCTTACATCAACATAACTCAGGATAAAAAGCATTCCTGTCAAGCAACAGATGGCCAGTGACTCCTGTTTGTTCAACAACAATGGTTTATGGTCACTGCTGGCCAGAAAAAGGTGTGCTTTGAGTCATGGATGAGGTTCAATTTTTTTTCATTCCAGTATAAACATGCAAGTTCATAGATGACAGAGCAAAGTTAACTCATAGATGAAGTCTGGAACAAATTCTTAGGGTAAAATCATAAGTAATTCAGACATCCAACTGATATTTTGACGTTCTAGGTTTGAGCGGCACTTGTGTCAATTTTCAGATCCCCATTTTTAAAACTAAGTTAATGCTTTATACTTAATTAAGTTGTTAGGAATATAAAAACCTCTATATTTTCCTTCCTAAAAAAAAAAAAAAAAGAAAAAAAAATATAGCGCCCCCCTCAACCCCCTCCATGTTTTCCTTCTTAAAAACAAAACAAAAAAGAAATTATAAAAGAAAAATAAGTTGACTATTTAATAAATAAATTTAAATCAATTTAAAATAAATTGACTGTTACTATTGTAACATCTTAAGTTAAAGCCTGGATGAATAACCATGGGACTGACACATGGAAACTGAGCACAACGGGTGAAGACTGTTCAGGTATTAATCACAAAGTGCTAGAAATAGTCCAGATGCCAAAGTAAATACCCATGGGTAAACATGATTTGAAAAGCCTTCACTTCGCATTTCAAGTTTCCACACAAGCTTAATAGAAGTAAAAAAGGCAAAATCTACTGATTCTTCTTAAGCAATAGACTCTGACAGTTCAGATAACTTTAGGATGGGGCTCTGGACTTGACAAAAGCAACAAAATAGCATAACAAAAATGCATAAACTGCTTTTGGCTTTCCTATTTTTAATATCTCCTGATCAATGAGAGTTCTCAATCGCAGAAAGGGGTTTGGGGATCTTGCACACAGAACCACAAGACTAAAGTGAGATTAGAGTTGTTTCAACAAAAACTCTTCCACAAGATGGTAGCTTAGATTCTTCTTCTGAAAAGCAAAATGTAACCTGAGGATTTCTGCCACATGTGAGCCAGGGGGTTTTGAGGGTCGCCTTCTTGTTTGCTCCCCAACAGTGGAAAAGTTTTGAAGCTGGTGGCTGCTTTGACAGAGAAATGGAACACATGCAGAGGCATTTGTACCTGCTGAGTCTTGGGTGAGCTGAGAAGCACCAGACAGTCTAAAAAGTAGACAAAATGCGCAGTAAGATGTTTCCAAGGTGTGCATTGATGGCATCCCCTTTCAGGCATATTTGGGGCTTTTAGGTTTTGGAGCCAGGATCTTAAGCTCCCTTTTCCAAATCTTTTGAGGAGAGCACCTTTCTGTCTTGTGGATCCAAGTAAAACAAAACAATCTGGTTTTCTTCATTGAGCCTATCTAATCAGAAATCATGACAACTAACCGAAAGTAGATAATTTGAAAAATGCAACATCTAAGGGCTTTTTTTTTTTCTTCATGGGGTTTTAAAAAAATTTCATGTAATTGAAGCCTTGCAAAAACTGTAATTTGTATGCAGTAAGATTTTAATGGAAAATGTCTAACGAGCAGTTGATTTGCAGAGTGTCAAACACCAAAAGCTTTATCTGAAATCAATAAAGACTTCTGGTACTTTCCATTTCAAGTAATTAAACCTTGCATGACTTCTTTGAGAATATTATGTGGTGTTTTATTCAGTTTTGTCATTGTTTTCAGACTATCCCAGTTTCCACAGAAGTTGTTTTTGTGGTATTTGTTTCCACCAGCCACTCTGAGAAATTAGATTTCAGCCTACGGTTCCTTAATAAACAATTAACATTTCCATGCAATTTAGTGTGGAAGAATTTAAAAAGTAAGAGCTGTTTTTGCTGTTACTTTGTTGGATGAAGGTCTTTTTTCCTGAAGAATAATTGTTGTCAAATATCTAATAGAAAAGAGTTTTAAAGGAAAGTTGTGCCTTCTATGGAGCAAAACCAATATTTGAACTCAGATTTGAAATTCTTTCCAAAAGAGGGACATTTTACAAATAGCTGGCAGTGGAATAGTGAGCTGCTTTCAGTTTTGCTTGTAAATATATTTCAATGTCTGCTTTAGTGATAACTGTTAAAATGAAAGTTCTTTCAACTTTGCAAGTTAAAAAGAGCAGAATAAACTATTAACTACGTTACAGGTGATCCAGTGCCCTGCAAGTTGCTGCCCCACATCTATCATCCATTGCATTCACTCTTTTGAGCCCAGCCATGGCTTCACAACATGTTAGGTGCTTATGAGCTGCAACAATTGTGCATAGACACTACATCACTTTCTATGTCGCTACATGTGATTGGAAATGTCAGACCTTAATCTCTGTTTCTTCTGGAGACAACTTAAACAGAGCACCTTTGAATACTACAGTGAACTGCTTGCATTTTTTTCCCACCTTACATCTGCTTCATTTTCTCAAGTCCTTGACCAGACAGCTTAAACATGGCTTTTCACAGATCACATTCACTCAGAGACAAATGAGGCACGACCAGTTTTTGTCTCTGAAGTGTCCAGGATGGCAGTGACAGAAAGGCATAAGGATCTGTTCCAGACAAGCAGCTACTGAACCTGCCAGCCACTGCCAGTTGCACAAGTGCCTCAAGAGAAGGCACTTTCTTGTCTTTCCCTATTGAAACTGAGTAGATATCCAGTACTAAAAGAAATTACAGAGTTGGCAACTCAGAGGTTGTAAGATAGGACCTTGTCTCTTCCTGCTGTTTTAAAATTTGTAGTCTTCTTGAGTTTGGCTTTATCACTTAGCCCTCCTCTTTGAATTTCAGAATCCAAGACTGTGATAAAGAGGATGTCATGCTGAATGTCTAAAATATGTCTTTGTGAAATATGTAGGAAGGAACTATCCTATGCATAAAACCAATTTATAACACATCAGCACCTGGACAGATTTCTACAAAAGTAACTTGAAAGCAATGCTTTCAATTATTCACTCACATAGTTACTCATATTTGCCTATGTCTCATATCTATGTGCATTATTAGCTATGATAATTTTTCATGTAGGCAAGATAGAGGCTGTGATACATAAGGATGATGGGCTATATGAACTACAAAAGGTCAAGTCTAAAGTGTTACTTGATATTTTCTAGAATCCATTGTTTTCTTTCATGAAGGAAAAGAAACCAAAACAAATCACTTTTACCCAGTCTGCTGATTTTATTTTCTATCCCTTTCTTATTCTCAGCCTTCAGAAATAATAAACTGGTTGTATCTGCTGACATTTTTCTGGAAGATTGATCTTCTCAGTCACACAGATTTTGCAAACATAATACCAGCTTGCATTTATATAGCTCATTTCATCTCAAAGAATCCCAAAACATTTTATAAATTTAATGCAGTGGAATATATACTCACCCCACATTGAATATAGGCATTTCCAGAATAAAGCATACTATGTGACTTGCTAACAGCAGTTTGAGAAGAGTAAGAGAGAGTTATTGTATCACCTTAAAATTTCAAGAGAAAAATTAATGTGGCTGCATGATACCAGTACAACTACGCACTGATTTCTGTTTTCTAATTAATGAAAGCAGAGGATGATCCATAGCCTTGGAAAAAGTCTACCAGACCTTGTCATTAAAGCTGTAGGAATGACCTTATTTGGCAGGCCAGGAGG
The DNA here is from genome assembly GCF_017590055.1 of Onychostruthus taczanowskii. Taxonomy (NCBI): domain Eukaryota; kingdom Metazoa; phylum Chordata; class Aves; order Passeriformes; family Passeridae; genus Onychostruthus; species Onychostruthus taczanowskii. The sequence goes on from NW_024501459.1 coordinate 2,409,905, forward strand.
TCTTTCAATATTGCATTTTGTTTCTGAGATCAATAAGTATCTAGAAAACATCTTAAGAAAAAAGAATCACACGTTTTTCCCTCAGCCTTGCCCAGTCTCAAGGCTGATCAGGGATTTCCCAAGATAAAATGATGTTTTATTGAAAAACCCTCCATAGTGCTTTCCTTCATAGTCTTGTCTAGTTCTTCTTTATACCCTTATTCTTATTCTTGTTATTATTATTATCTCTGACCCACTGAGGAAAGATGTTCCAAATTTAATTTCCATGCAGTGGAAACTCTCAAAATCCACCCCAACCCAAGTGATAGGTATTAACCTCTTTCATTTTATGTCCCTTCATTCTTTTATGAGAGGAATCAGCTAACTCATTCCTCCATGACTTTCTCCACAGTACTTTTAGAGGGCTCTATGCTGAGGCAAAGATTTGGTGCCCAATTTGCCAAATGCAGATTGAGCTGTGGGTGGGGGCCCAAGACATGAGGCCAAGAACTGCCAACCCTGTGGTGAACAGAGGGCACAAAGACAGGGGGTGACAGCCAGGTGGATGGATACTGAGACACAGCAGGAGTGGAGGACTTGGGAGGAAGAGCAAGGCTTGCGAAACTTGCTCACGCTTGGACTGTGAGGGATAAAAGCTGTGGGGTCCTCCTCGAAGGCTTCAGCTTGAGTTTCTTCTGTGTTACTGAGCCAAGAATAAATGTCTTTATGGAAGACATCAGTGATTCTGCCATAGGAAACCCAAGGTCAAAACTGTAAATAAACCTGGTCTGGCTGCATGTGAGGAGAGTGTGTGCAGAGTCAAGCCAGGTACCTGTTGGCCCACTGGAGCTGCTGTGAAGGAGGTCCCAGCAGTGGAAGCCTCTGGCACTGGGAGTGTGACTGCCAAAGAGTCTCCTGAATGGAAAGGCTGGGAAGTTTCCTTAATATCTGTTACAAATCTCCTCATCTGTCTCTTTTCTGCAAGTGAAAACCTCATATTCTCTTTATTAATTTCTCTGCTGTCACTCCATACTCTGAGCTGTGGCTACTTACTGTTCTTGTCACCTTCTCCAGTTTTACATCTTTTTAGATTGAAGGAAACTGGTTTGCAGTCACTGGTCAGCTTAGAAGGACACCAGGGCTTCACTCAGTAACATACTAATATTTCCCATTTTTTAAGCTCTATTTCTTATTTAGCATGTTTTGAATAAACTTGAGCTGTGAAAACCCCCCCCAGTTATGAGACAACAACCTTTTGAAGAGCAGGTGTTGCCCAAAACACCTGCAGAGTTGCAGTGCAAAACTCTGTCTCAGGACAGGCATCTGTCAAGAGCTGCAGATCCTGGCTCACCCCACACAGGACACAGCACTGCTGGGGAACAAACAGGGAGGAGGAGGTCTGTACCAAGGAAGAATGCTGGACAACATGGATAGGTAATCTCTGAAACTGCTGCAACCTGTTCATGGATCAAGTCCTGAAAATAAAAAATAATAATCGACTGTGAGTTTTCAGCCACACAGCTGAGATTTCCCCCTCTTTATATGTGTAAGGTCTTTAATATTTTTTTTTCCAAAGAACATATTTCTCACAGATGCTTAGTCATTTTTAGTAACAACATTTATAATTTGTCATTTTCGAGAATGAAGAGATCACAGAATACCTCAGGTATGTTTTTACCAAAGTATAGCAAACAGACACTCATTTGTCTGGTGATGAGTTATTTCTTTGTATATTTAAAATAAATCACCTATTTCATTCCTAGCCTGTAACTTTTCTTCCTACCCTGCAACCCATGCTTCCACTTTTCCTATGCCTTCTTAGATTTTATACATATAACAATTTTTTCCACTTTCTTCTTAGATTTTATACGTATAACAATTTTTCCACTTCTAAAGCCCCAGATGTTTACATATCTAATTTTCAAGTATTTCAATCTGACCAAAATCCTGTCATTTGGATTATCTTTCCACAATAATGTTGTCCTGCTCTTTTTTGTATCTAAACTGAATTAATTTTTTCCTCTTTTTAGACTTTTTCAAAACTCCAGTTGCAATGTTCCTGACTCTACTATAAAAATTTGTGTGCCTCCTCCTAGATCATTAAGTGGCAAATGAAAAAACGTGGACTTAACACCAAGTCCTTCTTCCAGCCTACCTTCTGTTCTCACCTCCAGCACCGCATGCTACTACATCGTTTCATTATCCCTGTTTTATGCTTCTCTGTCAATATTCATTCCATGTTATAGGACTAAAGTAACAGCCATTTTGGAAATTTTTAAAATAAGATAAACGTGTATTTTGGGTACAACAAATGATGTTTTCTCTACTGAGAACAGTTATCTCTAGCACTTCTCCTTCTTCAGAAGAAACTCATGTATAAACTCAAGTAACTTTTCCATGGTAAAATAACATCACAGGCATGATACAGAGGAACAGTTTCTTTGTTGGAAGGATAGAAGAAGGGTTGTCAGAAGAAAATGCTCGGAGTAGAGCGTTTGCCCTAAATGACAAGTATTTTCAAAGATGTACAAGTTGTAAGATGTACAAGAGGTCTTTTATTTTAATATGAATGTTCACTTGAAAGTGTATACTAGAAATCTTTGTATACAATTCTTTGCACAGTGTCATAAAAAGCCTTTTAACTACAGGATTATTCCAAACCTTAACACAATCTTGCCCATCCCCTCACATTGGCAAGTTAAACCTGGAGAAGTGGGGGAAACACTCTCTTTTCCTATTCAGAATTCACTCAGGAGGTCAAGGAATCAGCAATACCCACCTAAGGTTTCTATGACTAGATGGAGCCATACAGAAAGCAGGCTCTTGTGCAGGGCCAGTAGCTGGACTTCAGTGATCTTTGTGGGTCCCTTTCAGCTTAGGATCTTCTATGATTCTGTGATTCTATCACCCAAGACAGGTCTCCCAGTCCTGCTTTTTGCTGGCCTCAAGCTCATTCACTGCCAGCTGACCTTGCAGACAGACCACTGAGATAAGGGGCACGTGCTGAGAATGCAAAGGGAATGAGGATGCAAAGGCAATGAGGATGTTAAGGGACACATTATCATAGCTAACACACCCCGAGGACATGCACTGTGGTGCAATCCCTTGCTGACCATTAAATGAGGTTTGTGTTTCATTCTTAGTCATCACTTATTCAGGACAGTATGAGGACAAAACCAGCAATTTATTCAGATTTATTAGGACAAAATAGTCAACCAAGCAAAATGTGACTACAGAAAGAGTTAAAGCATAATTCTAAAGCAAAATGTTATTTCCTAAAAATTTGAAAACTTACCAATTCATACATAAGAATTTAGCCTTGTTTCTATTTACATGTACATATTGGAAACAAGGAAAACAAGATAAAAATGTTCAAAATAAATATTATGTATGTGTTTAAAGGGCGCAGAGACAATAATTAGGGGGCTTTTGTGAGGATCAATCAGACCACAAGTACCAACTTAAAACCGTGGGAGTCCAGCCTGTAGACCTTCACTCAACTTATAGTGAGCAAAATTCCACCAGCGTTGCCCTCTGGGAATCAGTACATAAATAGTCTTCTCCTTGAAAGGATTGGTTCTGGAAAGTTCTCTGTTCCCCTTCTTGCTATTGGTTAAGATTTTGTGCAGTAATTTAAATATTCCTAACTCTTGTTCCTCATTGAACCCTCACCCTCACATTCCTCCCCCAACCTACCCTTTATACACTTATATAAATACTTATATCCCCTCCAGCCCTCTCTTTCTGGAGTGCTCCTCTACCTGCTGTTGGGACTGTCATGTTTGTTGCTTTACCATTTATTAAAAAGTTTTTCTGTTTCAGGTTACTCCACCAAACCCATCCTTTATTTTCATTTCCGCACCACTCTTGACCAGCATGGTCCTGAGGTGGCAGCACACCAGGCTTGCACAGTTTTCTTTAATGTATTCTTCATGAATTAAAATGCTGATTGCAGAACAACCCTTAGATACTAATGGTGAATTGAAGCATTAGAGTGCTCAAATCCTCTAGTTTCTTTATGGCACCTGATGTGATTTCTCATATCCTGTTAAACATCAGGTTTGTTTACAAGAATGAGAAATTGTTGTTCTTATCTTCTCACCATAAGTAAATGCTGGGAAAAGGGGAAAGAAGTTGTGAAGTTTCTTAGTATGTAATGTGCTTGTACTTAACTGTGTCTTAAAATGGAGAACAATGGGCTGATGGAAAGAATAGAAAAAAAGAAACAGCTGCACCTGACAGAAATTGTACATTCTGGTAATGAAATCATGATGTCTGCCAGAAATTTCTCTTCTTCATTTCAAAAAATCTCTGCTTTTCACAGGTGTTCAAATGCAGCTATACATATGCTACTCTGGCACCATCTGTACAAGTAAGAGACTTTGAAATGTTATTTTTCAGAAACATCACATATAAAACAGATCCATTCTAATCAGGAAAGTATTAAGAACATGATATAGAGTCTCATAATGTGTCTTTCAAGTAGGGACACCCACACAGAACACCTGCTGCTCATCACAGCAAATTAATTCATCCTCACCTCTGAACTTATCTGCATACAAAATAGAGCAGCCAACTGAGAGGCTGGAATACTTTTTAGTCTGCTTGTAATGGCAGTTGGGATTAAGACTTAACAACAATGAAATAAAGAGATAGATATGTAAAAATTGTAGGTCTTATGGCTTGTTCACATTCCCAAAATGCCTTTAAGGAGTGCCATTCATTCCATTCTCCCTTAAATAATATTTAGAAAAAAAAATTGACAGATTTATGTCAACCATTTAGATTAAACCAGTAACTATTACACTTGCTTATCTAACAGTTCATGGACACAGCTTGAATAAAGGTCTCCACAATTCCAGCTAATCTTTGGTTTGAAGGAGAACATTTAGTGCTAAGTAAAATAAAATTACAAATTCATTATTTCTTTTTTCTAAATCCTAAAAAATAGCAAAAGACATAACAGGATCATACTGTGATTTTAAAATGTCCTTCACTTTGTTGATGTAAAGTTGGAGTTAATCAAAAGGTGTGGAATTCAAATTCATCCTCAGTTCCTGAACATCAATATGGTGAATAAGTTTTTTGATATTAGCAGGCTGCAGAACTAGGGAAAGAGTTCAGATGAATCATTAATGAAGAAATTGCCCATCTTATTAGTGGGATGTATCTTTCTCTTCTTCATTGGCTTTCTGCATTTTTCACAAGGTTGATGTTTTCTGTTCTTACTTGACTGCTACTGGAAGCGCAAACCTCAAGAGATGCTTCTCAAACATGGGCAGAGTGAACTCTGGTAAGCCATAAATACAGCACAGTTCTCAATCACAAGTGCAGCATGGAAATTCAATTTTTAGGGGAAAAGAGAAAATAGAAAACTTACTTTGAGGTTGTTCCAATCCTCCATGAAACTAGTAATCCTGCTAATTATAGGAAATTGTCCAAATACAGTGTTGTTTCTATATAATTTCTCCAAACCATTCTCCAAACACTCATTGCCAATCATAAAAACGTTGCTATGGTCACTACTTTTTTTGTAGATATTTTGAGATTAAAATAATTTTTTAAAAAGAGAACAGTTATTGTCCTTGTTAAATTATTCAAATATATGCTATAAAATGAGAACATCACAAATTTTACTGACATGAGCAGGCACTCACTTTTGACACAAAAGTGATTAAACAAAGTCATATTTCTAATGCATGACCTAAAAATTCAACACCTGAAATTTTGGTCAACTTGTGCAAAGAACCCTCTGCATTTAAAATCTGTGTTTGATTATCCTAGAAGTTTATGCATTCCAAAGCACATATCTTTGGATTATCTGCATTTATTTTTACTATGCACCCTCTCAGAGAATACTGGCCCTTAACTTATATTATTCAATTATTACAAGGGAGTATTTGATATTTTATTTTTAGCCATATTTGTCTTTGACCTACTTCAATGCCATGTTGAAAGAAGCTCTGATATATTTAATCACAACTTTAAAAAGTGAAAATTAAGGGATTTTTTTCATTTGTTTTTGTCTGCCATTGTATGATTGTGAGATCTATAGGCTCTTAGTTTAGAGAATTAACATAATTATAACTCATAGAATCACAGAATGGTTTGAGTTGGTTGGGACGTTAAATATCATCTTGTTCCAACCCCTCTGCCATGGACAGGAGCATTTTCCATTTGACCAGGTTGCTCAGAGAATACCCATCCAACCCTGCTTTAAACACCTCCAGGGATGAGGCAGCCAAAACTTCCCTGTTCAACATGTCCAGTGCCTCACCATCCTCATACTAAAGAATTTCCTTCTAATATCTAAGTTACCCTACCCTCTTTCAGTTTAGACAATCCCTTTTGTTCTGTCACTGCCAGGTGCAAGTCGGAAGCCCTCTGCAGCTCTTTTATAGCCCCTTTAGGTACTAGAAGATGCTATATGGTCTCCCCAGAGGCTTCTCTTCTCCAGACTGAACAACCTTAGCTCTCTCAGCCTTTCCTCATAGGTGAGGTGCTCCGTATCTCTGATCATGTTCATGGCCCAACAAGTCCAGGTCCTTCTTATGTTAGGGGTCCCAGAGCTGAATGCATCTCTCCAGGTGAAGTGTCGTGAGGGGGAGAATCTGTATTAAACAACTTTTTTCAGGAACTGGGGACCAGCAACAGCTCAGCTACTAAAATTCATGAATTCTATAGGAAGATTCCTGATGAATAAATTACCTACATATCCCCATGTCTATAGTTACTTGTTAGCTGGAAAGCGTTTACAATATGCATGTGTAGCTGAAAACCTTTATTGCCACATTAAACTATTTTTCATTAAAAGCATACTTTTACTGAAGAAAAGGAAAATTTTATGTACAAGATAGTGCTGTCCCCAAAGTCTTTAAGTACCAATTAACTGTCTTTTGCCTAAAACAGGTGGTTATGTCCAACAGATGGCACTGCAGAACATATGAATTTTGAAAGGCATAGTGTGTGTTATTTCTTAGAAGGTGAAAGAGAAGTTGCCTACCCTATTTATGCCATCCTTACTATGACAAGACACCAGATTCAGCCTTCCTCCTCTATGCCTTTGCCTTCTGTCATCTTTTTTAGCTGGACTCCAAAGTGGCTTTTTATTATTTCGACTGCTAAGTTAGCATTCAAAACACTCTCCTTGCAAGCCAGGACATCAGATACAATTAAATAAATAATTTCCATATTAACTTTGAATTAAGTCATTCCATTGTCAGAAGTGAGTATGCAATTTAAGGAAGCAGCCATTTAGATAAATGAAGAGCCTACTCTGAATCCCATAAAATAAAGCTTCCTATTAAACATTTGACCACCTAATGCTAGGAAAAAAAAATTGATAAGATATTTGGGCAGGGTTAGATATATATATTTTTTTGAAAGGGTGAAAGTGAAATATAATTTGGTTTTTAAATTACAGATTATTTTCATACACTAGCTATCAGTTTCCATCAGTATGTCAGGCACTGCAGTGCCTATTATTGTTTGAGGGTCAAACAGTTATTTAAACCAACTCAAGGAATCTGAAATTGTCTCCATCCATGAGATACTTTCACTGTCATTACCATTCAAAGAGCAAGAGCTGAGAGCAGTCTCACTGGAATATTCTTGTAGGAGGCCAACTGATTCCTACTTTCAAGAGGACATTTTTTAAGTTAAAAGCATGAGATAGTACAGTTTCACAGCACATAAGAGTCTGAGAAGAAGGATCCAACATACAACAGAAGAAACATAAAACTCCTTCAAGACAATCAGAAATCCAGAGGGGCCTGATGGGAAATAGGCTGCCATATGGGTCGAAGGAGGTCACTGCTCAGTTGAAATTTTTGTAGGAAGGGATAAGACAAGGTTGTATTGAAATTTTAAGACATGAATCTTGAGTCCTGCTGAAGAATATAAAGTCTAAGAAGTCCCCAAATCTTTAAAAAACCACAAAAACTCTCAAACAAACCAAAGTAAAAAAAAAAAACCAAACCCAACCAACACAAACCAAAATCCAAAAAAAACAAACGTAGGCTAAATAAAATATAAAAGAAGCCTTCCCAGCTTACTCAAAAGTAATCAGTGAATATTTGCTAGCAATAAACTAATAGTTGGTGTTTGCAGAAAATTTTTTACCTTGTGTCTCTTTAGTATTTTTATCTTAAGGAAATTACCAGACATATAACCCAGGCTGTACTCTAAATCTTTCCTGACAAAATTTCCCATGCATAGCACTCCTGATAAATTTTGTCCTCAAAAAGAAACTTGGTATTTTTCAAAACAAAATTGTTTCCTTATCTGTACTTATAAAAGTGTATATTAATGAAAGATGAAAAACGATTGAAAAGACCTGTCTGGTTGAAGCGTGTTAACCCTGCTTTGTATCATCTCTAACTAGATGTACAAAGGAAAACTGAGACATCTGAATCATGAAGTGTGGTTACAATAACAGAAGTGATGATGTCAACAGAAAAAAAAAAAAAATCTTCACAAAGACTTTTGTCGCATTTATATTTCATAAATCAGACAGTCAGTTCTGCATTAATTTTTAAGTAGTCAGTGCTTGCCCTTCCTCAGCATTTAGAGTAATGAATGCAAGGAGCAAATAGAAAGGTAACTCATAAGTGCTTTTGACAACTCTAATTTTCAAACACCAGATCTAGTCATAAATGATAACTACTGTGGACAGAGCTGCAAGGTCAGGGTGTGCAGGTGCTACTAGCTTAACTGATAGCTTTGTTGTCCTACCTCATGTGTTAGTGCGTTTGGTTTGGTTTGGATTGATTTATGTGGGGTTTTTTAACTGGCAATTCAAATAAAGAAAAAGCAGTTAATATCAGAATTAAAAAGACACTTTTCTAATGCACAAAATATATTTTCAAAATAGAAAATGTGTATCATACATATAATAGTTTTTATATAAATACCTAATTCTTGTATCGTTATAAAACATGTTACACCTTCTTTAGGCAGTTTTCTAAATTCAGGTCTGTCTGTATTTCTAAAAAAAAAAGAAAAAAATATGGAAAATTAACCATGCAGTGTCTATTGTGCATTTCTGAATAAGTAGTGTATATATTTTAGGCATCTGTGTACTTGTAAACTACCTGTACCACACAATAATTTCCCTGATGCTTTAAAACAACCTTTGCCTAGAGTACATGGTATCTGTGTACTTGTAAACTACCTGTAAGTACCACACAATAATTTCCCTGATGCTTTAAAACAACCTTTGCCTAGAGTACATGCATTTTCAATTATCCAACCATTAGGGAAAAGGCTTGGAATATCAGCATCTTAGAGGAAATTTCTGCTTTCTTCAAGCTTTTGATGCCTAAACATGATATATGGGGTTGTGGGTTGGAGACAGACACAGCATCACTAGTGGGTCATCAGCAAACAGCCATGAGTTTAATGTGGCCGTCCCTTTTATAGGGCTTGGGATTTCCCAGGCTCAGACAGTTGACTGGATGAGACCTCTCTCTGCCCATCTCTCTCAGGCCAGTTGTGTATCTGCATCTCAGCTAGAACCGGGTTGGCTGAGGTCTGTGCTTGGGTTTGAATCCAACATATCCAACTTATCCAGGAACTCGTTTGCTTTTTAGGTTGATTGAGTTTAGGGGGCAGCTTCAGATCAGCTGCAATGCGAGAGCATAAACATGCACATATTATTTATTCTTGCCATTTTTTATACCTGTATCACAATAGAGTTGCAGTGAAAAAGACATTCAAATTTGAGGACTATAACTATGATGTGGTTATATTCTTCACAGGAATCTTCACACTGGAACACCTGTGATATGCACTTCTAACCAATGTTGAACAATCTATATATATTTTCCCCACTAGCAAATGGAACTCTTTCAACTCTGAAATTTTCTCAGTGACTGGAATTAAAAATACTAACACCACATCATCAAGCTGTCAACTGAAGAACTCTGCAGTAGCATACAAAAGAAAAAGTTCTTTTTATTTCAAACCTCTGGTGTATTGGAGCCTTGACAGAAATACAAATAGAAGGAAAGGCTTTTCCTGAGAGCATTTATTTTTATTTCATTAGGACATATTCAGAAGCCAAAGCCAACAGTAGTTCTTATTTAAACAATCAAAAATTCTCCACATCCACAAGGCAGCAGGACCACAGACACTGTGAGAATGATCACCTAATGCTTGGCACAGCATGTGGGGGATTCTTTGTGTGAGCACCAGCCAAAAGTCTGCCTGTCACTGACCTAGACTGAGACAACTTGCTTGCAAGACTGATAATGGCTGGGTGAGGTGCATTATAGAGAATTTTAGACAATAATAAGATTTGCAACAGAGATCAAATGAGATTTGTAGTTTACTCTCATGTATAAGACCTGCCCGGTGGAAAAAGTGTGCTGGCTTTAAGTCTGGTGAGAAAACAAAGAAGTCATATGATAAAATTGCCAGTATATTATATTAATGTAATATCCTTCTGTTTGGAAATACTTATGAAACACACTTTTGCCTCCCATTTTAAAGTTAAATAAAATGGTGGAATAAAATGGTTAAATAAAATGGTGTAAAACCCCACTAAAGGTGTGTGCTTCTTCTGATAACATTGACTTGGTTGCCAGATTTCATGCAAGAATTATGCAGGATCACATAGCAGCAAAGGAGATTGTGATGTGTCAAAGAAGCTGCAATCTAAGAGGACTTATCATTTTTTACAGCCTTTATAGAGGTGAGACCCTATAAGATAATCAAGCCACCACTACCAGACATTTTAGGATCACTGCTAACACCAACCCTGCCAGTGTTTGATGTCAGCCTTTGGTGAGATGCCAGACCTACCACAGGGGTCACAAACCACCTGAAGGCAACCACAGCACACCTCCTGTGTGTGAAATCTGGCAGACATGAGAGCTGTCCAACATGAAAAAGATCAACATGTTTCACCTGGACTACATGAAAAACAGAAAAATGCATTATCAAATCTACCTGTAGTACTGGATCATAAATGGTCAAAGATGAGTCACACAGGTATGTTTTGAATCACTTCTTAGACTCATATAAAGCCTTGAGTTGGAAGGGTCCTTTCAAGGTCACCTAGCTCAAACCCCCAGGGACATCTTCAGCTAGATCAGGTGGCTAAAAACCTTTAAACCTGACCTTGAATGTTTGTAGGAATAGGGCATCCACACTCTGGGCATTCCCACAGTGAATAAAAATTCTTCCTAGTGTCTAGTTTGAATCTACACTCCTTTAGTTTAAAATTTCCTCTTTTCCTATTGCTGTTGATCCCTGTAAATTGTTTTCATCTTTCTTTTAAACCCCATTTATGTATTGAGAGGCTGCAGTTAGATTTCCCCAAAGCCTTCTCCTCAAGCAGGCTTGAGGAGAGCATCTCAACTCAAGCATCTAACAGAACTATACCATATCAGACACTTCATATTTGCTCTGCATATGAACAAATGCAGGTCTGAAAGACACAGAACTCCCTTTCACATCCAAAGCCATCACTCATCCTGATAAAAGCAAGTGGGAAAAACTACTAATCCTGTCAAATACCACTGCGCTAAATAAGCATTATTTCAACACAAGCAATTAGGCAGGTAAATTTGTAAACAAAACAACCCTGCTGCAGCAGAGCAGATGTCCAAGCAAGCATTTAGTACAGCCCCGATGATCTTCAAATTTATTCCTGATTTTTCCATTTTCAAACCTGAACAAACTAGCCAGCTCTCCTGATACGGCAGTGAAAGTTCACTATGAAAATTTTACACTTTCCATAAGTCCTAGAAAAAAGTAATTTAAAGGGAAAAAAAAGAGAAAAAAAAACCAACCAAAGATGGACTGTTTTTGGTTTTTTTGGGTTTGTTTTTTTTTTTTTTCTAATGGGAAAACTCTTTGGCATGTGTTAGTTTCTTTTTTATTCCTTAACTCCTTGTTTCCTTTTTATATTTTGCTGCAGAAAAATCAAGGAAAGGGATAAAGGGGCTGAGATATCAATAAAAAATATAAGAAGGTGCGTTTCAAAATTATTTTATTTAAAAAATGAAAATTTATTTTAGAGAAAATATAAATGGAATTAAAATTTTAACAGTTCTTCAAATAATTTATCTGACATCATAAAACTGACCTTACATGGCTTTAAGAACCTAATCAACATATACATACATTCATCCATATGTCTGTACATATGTTTATCTTTACATACACCCAGACAACCTATAGCTTCATATGACCGGATTGCATAATTCATTCAGATATAATTTTTGTGCTTTTCCTGATCATGGCAATACATCTGGCTAGGCAGTGAAGTTTTGATTAAAGTCATGTAAAATCAAGTCACAGGACAACACCATTAATCTGAATGGAAGTTTTTGAAATGTGCAAAAAAGCAGTGTGGAAAGTAATCCTTCCTTAGATCTAGCCTTACTCTTACTGGATGAAATTATGATTTATAAATCACAAGGGCATACTCCTATTTTACAGCAAAAAGTTATCAGATTTTTACCAAAAAAAAAAAAAAAAAAAAAAAAAAAAAAAAAAAAAAAATTGTTATCAGATTTTTACCAAAAAAGAAAAAAAAATTACATGGGTACACTGACTTGTCTCATGAAAGATTCAAGGTCAGGTGGCAGATTGAATCTTTCTCCTATGGAGGAAGTAATTGCTGAGAAAAAGCTGGCAGGATGTTTGGAGGAGGCTTTTTGACTCTCATAGTCAGTCAAATAACAGAACTGTTGCATCCCTGGGGTGTTTTTCTTCCCATGAAGTTTCCTATCAATGGAAAAATGCAAAAAAGCTTTAAAAAATAGAATTAAATAGTTTTCCAGGCAGCTCTGTAAAAGGTGTTTATTTCTCTTGATTCCATGTTCTTTATTCTGGATTTACTTTCATACATAAGACCCAAAAACATCTCCTAGCATCAAAAGGCCAAACGTAAATGGCTTCAACAAACATTTTCCTTTGCTTTTAGTTTCAGCTATCAGAAAAACACCATCTTCCTTGATTACAAAAAAAATTAAAAAGTAACAATACACTTGGCCTGCTTCACACTTGCACATTAAAGGGAGATTTTGTGCATGTGCTGTGATCATGCTACCAGGAATTCAGGAAGGGACCTGTATCAGTTCCATTTCTGGTAACAACATCTGCTTTTGTCCAGCAATATGAGAAACTCAGACTGCCCTTTCTATGGTACAGAAAGAACTCATAAGTAAATCACCACCTTCTGTTAATATAGAAGACCTCACAGACAGTGGAAAGCACTGCATTTAAAAAATAATGGATAGAATCTCAAGGGAGTGATCTTAGTAATTTACATGCTTTGTATTTTGAATATGTTTAGAGGAAAAAAATATTAGGATGCCAAAACCCATTATCTGGAATCCACAACTTGTTGAAATAACTACTCACAAAAATGCAGAGCTGCATGAATAAAAATGAGAGAGAAAAAAAGTGTGCATGCAGCCTAATAAAACAGCTAAAAAAAATATCACAAGGCAACAATATAGCTAAAGTATTGATTGTCAACATGAAAGAAAAGTGACCCCTTTTTGAAGTTATTGAGGCCACTTCAGCTTTACCTAATTGCCCATATACTCTGTTCGTGGCAGATGGGAAAAATGGTTCATTACTGAGCCAAGATTATGGCACAAGCAGACACAAGTAAAACACTGTGGAATTTGAAATATCTTGAGTTTGAATAAGAATTTGCAATTAAAGAGTAGACTTTGAATAAATTTTAAAGCAGGGATAGAGGCACCATCTTGCTAAAATTCCAATATGTTTTCACCCAGTATTCGGAGTTTAAAAAATCTCTTCCATAATTTACAAGACTATTCTGAAACATCTCTATTTCTATCAATCCTTGACCCCTCTGCTACTACCACCCTATCCAAAGGTTTCTTTGAATTTTTTTTTCTGAAATGTGTTCGTATATTTTGATATTTCAGAAGTCTGCTGACTACAGGATTATTAAAATGCATTGGGTCTGAAAGAATGCAAAGGCAACAGCAAACATTGCTGTCCCATCCTGGGAAGGTCAAGCCATGATAAATGGGCACTAAATTCCTACAGAAATACTCTTAAGTTCTGCTGCATCAGCTCCTTAAACTATTTACAGCAGAGATGCTTCACATGAGAGAGGGCTGTAGAAAAAGTACATCCAGCTATCACAAAAATGCCTTTACCATGCAACACTGACTAATTCTTACACAGTCAGAGGGATGTCCTCAAAATGGGAGAAGTAAATCTGAGCAAGTTTTATTTTTCAGAAACTTGGAGAAATTGCTCTTGTACGGCAGACCTCACTTGGGAAAAGCAGTGGAATACACAGGGAATATACTCACCAGAAGAGATAAAGAAGGTGGTGGCTGGCAATAGTTATATGCCCAGAAAATATGAGCATTATAAGAAAGAAAAGCACTGTGGCCATCCATGAGAGACTTTTGAAAATTTCTGTGCAATAAAGAATATTGTTCTTTACATTTTTGTCAAACAGTTTTTGTCTTAGTTTCAGTCCTGTATTTAATAATGTGGGAGATTGTCTTCTTTTCTCTTGGAAGAGTAGACTCAGGAGAAGGTGGGATTTTAATGGGATCAAGAGCATGGCAGGGTGAATCCTCTGTAAAGGATCTAGTGTGTACTCTGTGGCTTGTGAGCCATGTCCTTATCCCCAGGGTGTTCTGGAGTTTTAGGAGTGGGAGAGGGGGCGTAAGGCAGAGTGCCTGGGCAGAGCAGGCTGTGAACACAGGGGTGCTGCTCAGGGCCAGCTATTGCAGGTCTCAGTGCTGTGCCAGAGGCCTGGATGGAAGAGTTCCAGGCAAGACAAACACTGACCTTTGACTCAAGTTTTAATCTTGACCTGCATCTTTGTTTCAAATTTTACCTCAGAGCTGCATGTGTAAGATCACAGTGAGTTTACCCAGTCGTCTTTGAGATCATGAACTTAAAGCTTCAAATGCATTTCTCTTTCTCCACTTAAATATCTGGAAATGAGAATATAGCAAAACAAAGTGGCTTTTTTTCTTACACACACAGTGAGAAATGACAATCAGACATCACAGAAATCACAGTAGAACTTCATATTTATAATATATAATTTTCCATGAGTGTTGATAAGCTGCATTCAAAAGAACATAAAGGTTTGCAAGTGGATTTGGGTTTAAAAATATATTTTCTTCAGAAAACACATAGAAGTATCAGCTCAACTTGTGCAAGCAGATGTTTGCACCAATCATTTCTTCCAAAAGTCTTATTGTCCATAACTCAGTGTCTCAAAGATCTCCTCTTTTACACAGGCATTTCAGCCAAGGCATCACCTTAATAATAAAGGGTATCAAAAAGTGCTTTCTTACAGGTGAAGGGATGAAGAGACAAGAGCTTCTATCTATACATTAAATAAAATTTTCTAGATTTGTAGACATTGCCAGGTTTGAAAGTCAGAAGTCTTTAATTGGTTTCTGCTAAGTGGACATTAGTTTGAGGACCTATCTAGTCACAGAAGCTCTATTTTCTTTTCTCTTGGAAGAGCAGACTCAGGAGAAGGTGGGATTTTAATGGGATCAAGAGCATGGCAGGGTGAATGGTGAATGCACAATTGATGGCCTGCATATTTTCTCTCAACTTTTCTAATTGCACAATTGATGGTCTGCATATTTTTTCTCGACTTTTCTTTCTCCTTACCAGAAAGCCAAGAAAGCTGAGAAAAAGTCATTCTTCAGTAAAATTGTATCTTTCAAATTAAGTGCTGCATGGAATTTCAGGCATAATAAATCAGAAACAATCCTGTTGAGATGTCTGTCATGTCTAGATCACCCCAGGTCCTGAGGTCTGCCAATGTACAAAACAAGTACACAAGAGAACACAGAAGTGTTCTCATTAGCAAATCAATACTGCAAATGGATTAAGTTTTCTGACTTTAAAATTAATGATGGAAAGCCACATCCTTAATTTGATATGAGATTTTCTGGTCTGTAGTCTCCAGCTAGTCTTCAAATATACGTCAATATTTGTGAAGAAAAGCTGATGGCCATTTTAACTCATTATAGGTACATCCACAAATGAAAAAGACTACCCATTTTTTGACTTTTCTGATGTGGGAAATTACATATGAGCCACTCCTATTTCAGGTAGGATGAATACTCTAGCAAGACTTTGACGAATAAATTTCCTTTCATTATGACATGGAGATTTTAACACTCTTTTGCTGTAAATTAATGCCATTAGATCATTACCTGATAAAAAAATTATGCTCATCCTTTAGCTTGTACATTGCTCTGAGAAACAGAAATATTTTTGAGCAAATGTAACATCCTAAAAAAAGAATTTATTTTCATGTTACCACCCACAAAATCAGTGCATTCAATCAGGTCAACCATAAAGTTTTAAAAAAAGAGACAGATGCATAGAAAACTGTCCATGCATATGTAGGAATTGCCAAAATCAAAAGCAATTTTTAATGCTGAAGTCACACTTAAGCTCCATTCTTCAATCCTGAAGAAACTACTTCGAAATTAAGATATATAAGACCATGAGGACCCAAAGTAGGCACTGGGAAATGAAATTGCTGTCTCTGAGTTATTAATATGTCACTTTTCCTTAATGCAATTCATTTAATGCTTTTTTTTAATATACAAAAGTTGAAATAATCCCATCACTCAGTTAAAAGAATAAAAGTACAGCAGTTCCTAGCTATAAAGTAAAGGGCTTAAAGAAATATCAGGAGTTTAAAAGTTCACCAGCTTCATTGCATTTCTGAAGCTGGCACAATATATACTTTTATCCAACTGACCATAATCACTTTAGCAGTCATTTCAGGTTCTTGCATGATTTCACTATGGCATCACCCTTCCATAAAAATTTTGTGTGCTTACATGATTAGATCCCTAAGGTATGGCTTCTTGGCTTCCAATGCCAAATACAGGGAAAAAAAGTGCAGTTACATCATACAGGTTTACATCTATTAAAGACCAGGTTAGGGTTTGTATATGCTTTTCACCTTACAGCCATTAAGAAGATTCCATATTGTATATAGGAAAATGTTAAGAAATTGCACTGTAATTTGTCAATGGTGTATTGAGCTCTGTATGAATTCTAGAGATAAACGTGAAGATCTACAGCAGTGGGAGTTGCACTCCCTCTACACTTCCTGTTGGAAATAAGTGGGGGAAAAATAATAAATTCGGTGTCAAAAACAAGAAAGAAAGAATGGAACTGAAGTGCCCTATTCTTGTCAGATTTTGATGCTATAAATTGCAAGAAAAAGCACCTTCATCTGAGCCAGCTATCAGTAAACTATCAGGTGAAAAATACTATAAAGATCTATTGCAGTAGATAGTTTCCTTTCTTCCCTCTTCAGGAGCCATTAATGCAATCCCTGGTGCCTGATCCTAAAAGTGTTGGGGAAACAGGGGGCTGTCAGTGACTAGAGTTTCTTGTGAGCCTAATAGGAAACTGATTGATATAAGGGATATCTTTCCCATCTCCAACTACAATCTTCCCCTTCCCTTGGGCAGAGACTCAAACAAAAATCTCAGGAACAGCCTCCCAGGGACTGGGCAGTGAAGGCGTGGTTAAATTCCAAAAAGGCAGGCAGCACCTCGATCTCCAGGTCATGCCCCAAGATACCCAGGAGAGCGTCCAGTGCAGAACAGATCCAACTGTGAATAACTCTGTGGTAGGAACATTGGAGATCTTATGTGGAGATTCTCCTTAAAAACTTGTATGACTTTTACTGTTCTTCTTCACTTTCTTCTTGTTCTTCTTTCACTGCCACTTTACTGCATAAGGAGATTATCTATTAGCATTATAATAATAATAATTGTAATAGCCAATTAAGCTAGTGAATTTAAGGCTCTCATTAGCAGTACTATTATGTAGGACCAGTTTAAAATAAGTTACACTTATTCAGCTCAGCAAAATCAGAGGTTAAATCCAACTCTTCCCTCAGTCCTCTCTGGATCATCTGCAGGTTCAACATTTCCGTTAAACAAATCCACCCTTCTGATGAGCAGCAGCAAAATTCTGATGCCTGGAAGGAATCCTTTCTGTGACGGCTGCTTTATGCAGGGTATGAAGCCTCTGGACTTACAATCTAAAAACTCCTGCACTTGCCTGCTCCAGGTTTAGTCTACTGAAGCGAGATCTTCTGCAGGTCACTCTACAGTAAAAATTGTACAGTTAATGGATGATTATCTCTCATTGACAGATAAGTGTCCTACATCACAAATAAGGAGGAGACAAACAGACATTTACCTTACAGAGCTGATAGGCAGTGATTTAATGTTTGCTCTATCTTGTTTGTTTTCACAAAATGCTGCAACACACTATGCAGGCCAATTTTTCTGCAATGTTTTCAGCAATTAGCAAGATGACAGTCAAGCCCAAAAATTACTTCCAAGAATAGATAAAGAAGCAGTGAATGAAGTCCTATTTGTGGAAACTTCTTGCTAATCAGGACTGAGAAACAACAAGCCCAAGCATTCTCAAAAACAACTTACAAGTTATTAAATAGAGCTTGAACTTGGTCAAAAAATTCCATAAGTAGAAAAAGTATGAAGTGGAAGTACTTGATGTGCAATGAATAACAATCTGCTCTGGTTTCTTGTCCTGTGATCTCAAGTACAACTTATTGTGTATATAGCCAGAAGCAAACATACCATCTGGAAAGACTGGGAATGAAGGACAGGAGACTTTCCCCTTCCCCCTCTGTGTATCACTATATGTGATTTTCTGTGCATCATGGGCAGAGCATCTATTTGAAGGCCATGAGGGCAGGAATTGCATCTGCTCAGATAAATATTTATCCAAGGAGTAACAGTGAAGCAGCACTGTATTTAAACAGTGTCAGTAGCTGAGTAGTTCAGAAAAAAGAAAATACTTGTATGGTGTTTTTTAATGACAGAGATGGGAAAATGCTGCCATCTTTACATGCTCTCTGTTATTCAGACAACTGTGATCAGAAGCAGCAACAGCAGCACAAAGCCAAGAGAAATTTATGGCCAAAAATAAAGACACACAGGAAATTCTGTACATTTTCCTTGAATAGAAGTCATTTATTAGTAAAGCATACTAGAGTATATGAATACCTCATTTTTTTGCTTTGTTGTTGGGGTTTGTTTGTTCTGATTTTTTTTCACATGCACACACACCAAGTATTTTATACTTTACACACTTTGCATAATGACAAATCCTTTAGAAGCAGAAAGACAGTCATGGAACAGAGCAGTCACTTGTTCTCCCTGGGACACCTGGGAGTATCAACCATATTTATCTTATTTCTGGTTATTTATACAAAGGAATCTGTGATAACTACAGTGACTGAGGGATAACCACTTCAGAACATCCCACAGATTTACAGCAAGGTTGGTTTTTGAGCACTTATAGAAAAGAAGATGGAACAGAGAACACTAAAAAACCACTGCAGATATTAGCTTCAAGGAAAAAAAAGCAGATCCCATACCTGTAGAACCTTCCAGGACTGAAGAGTATCAACTTGTTGTCAGACACCAAACCAGACTAGATAAGGCAGAGCAAGTCCATCAAGCCCTGTAGTATTTTGTATTCTACAAAAAGGGTGATTCTGCCTTTCAAATATTTTGGTTTCTGATAATTTAAAGCCATAAAAATTAATTACAGGACAGCAAATCTATACCTAATCTGATTAGAACAATGTAAATATTCATGGATGCCAGAAAATAGCACAATCATGTGCTGCTGTACAATTTGCATCATTTCTCATTTGCTTTCACACACACTCTAATAAGATCATTTCTGCTTCAGTTTCCTGAGTGGGAGTTCCCTGAGGACTGGATTTCGTTATCAATTTTGATGGCTCAATGCTTTCAACCTTCAGCTTACATCCGGACAAAGCATCCAGTGAAGAATAATGATACAATAAAAGGCCTGTCATTGCTTACTGACAAAGTACAATGATCTAGTCTTTGTATGCTTTTCAATTTTACAGAACAGTTTTTTATTATGTTACTTGTTATGTTATTTTGTGAATTGTTTTTTATTATGTTGTGCATCACGGTCTTTATTTTTCATATTTCTCATCTCAGTCATTCAACAACCATTAGGAAAATCCCCGTACTGTTAAAGCCACTTTAAAAACAATTATTTTGAAAATAAATTAATTTTAAATTCCTTCTATGTGCTTATGATCTGTCATGCCTTTCAAGTTCAAATGCCTTATGTTCAATGTACAGACACAAGGGTTTTGTTTTAAAAATTCAGAAAGAATTATCTGGGGACTAGTAATTCAATGAAGTCCATAACTGTCCTTTTTAAATAACAAAGCATGGTTACAGAGCTTCTTGTCTCTTTTCTCACCCAAAGGATTCTATTCATGTGTAGGTATCACACAACCTCGATTGAGCAAGAAATTTCAGAATCAAGAGTCCAACCAAGTGGTAGAGTGGAAATTCACATCAGTAACTCAGGAGACACAACCTATTTTAAAAAACAATGTCCAGAGTAAAACTGAGCCACTCAGAGTTGAGATTTTAATTATTAATCTGTGGAACAAAAAACTCATATGATGTGAGTGTAAATCATTTAGCCTTTTCCTCTCCTCAGTAACAAGCATTCAAATACGAAGATGAGGAGACAGGACTCTAAATTTATGCTTATGTTTCCTCTAAACTTTTGCATGTTTTTCAAAATGAGGGTATTCAGCTATCTTCTTTGTGAGAGTATCTGAAGGCTATTGAGAATACATTAACTTAAAATTTGTTGGCCATTAAGTTTTAAGAGGCAGATATTGCTCAGAAAGCCTTCAGCGCATTAGTTTGTACACTGATCTTAGAAATAGAGGTCTATACTCTAAACCTTCCCCTGACTTTGTCCATTCTATCACCTGAAATATCTCCCCCTTTCTCTACATCACCTCTCATGAAGAGTCTGTGCTAGGGAAATCATTTTCTAGCCATGGGATTAAAAGAATCAAAGAAAAAAATCACCCATTGCCATTAAATTGTATAGAATGAAATACACATCCTGGAGACACCAGTAACATTAAAAAAGAGCAGAACTATACTTTTTCTTTTTTTTTTTTTTTTTTCCCCTAGTGAGTTATCTGACAAACTATTGTACCAAGACAGAATCTGATAAGAAACCAAAAAACTTCAATGAAAACAGAATATGTGATTCTACTATAAAGGCCAAATATTCAGTGTCAATAACATTCATACTAGCAAGTTAAGGGGTGTTGGAAACACTTCCAGACACTTAGGTCAAATGACCTAAAGCACCCTGAATATGTGCTTATGAGCTACCTTAGAATCCAAAAGGGAATGGCTTTATGCTCCCTCCATTTCTCCTAGGAATTGCTCCTAGAACATTTTTACTGCTAAACCTTACACTGAAGAATTACTTGTGAAAAGACAAGTTTAAACAGTTTAGAAGTACAGTCCAGAATGATCCTGATCACTGTTTTTCCAGGGCAAATCATCAAACTGAAGACCCTCACCACAGTTCCTATGAGCACCATTTCCCTTTGGGACTTTGTTTGTAAGGTGGTAAAGCAGAAGAAAGTTTGAGTGGGGCAGTAAAAAGAGTCAGAATTCAAGAACACAGTCCATGAACAGATATTTAAATTGTTTCAGCTAGGAAAGCCTAAAACGAGATAAAAAATACAGCTTTCAAGACTGACACAAGAAAATTATGCTGCAGTTCTGCCATGGACAGGTCAGTAAAAAGTAGATGTAATTTCAGACATAGAAGATATTTAGGTTGACCCTTACAGAACAAAAGAAGTATAAAAAATAAAAGAAAGCTACTAAACACTTGTCTAGACAGCACATTTATTGACACAAGAATCTTATCACTGGAGGTTTGTAAATAAAAGATTAGGCATACTTTCATTGGGAAGTATTTGGGTAAGGTCAGTGTTATCTGTAGACAGATTAATGGTCTAGACTGTCTTCTTCAGCTCTACTCTAACCCTGTTTTTTATTATCTATTTTGCACTTTCTTTTCCCATATTCTTATAGAAAGCAGTGCAGAAAAGCTACAGTTAATGTCACTTCAATTTAGGGCAAAAAAAAATCTACCTGTACATAATTTTTCTTTATTTAATTTGGATTTAGAACTCCAAATATTATAACAAGAAACATAGAAAAAAAAAGTGTAACTTTTTTTTTCTTTTATTAAAAAATAACTTTTTTTCTTCTCCCTCTCTCTTTTTCTCTCTCTCTTTAGGTTTTTTAATTCTCCTTCATAGTCTTGGGACACAGATCTCCCAGGAGACAAACTGTCCATCCTGCACTGGAAGCAGATATCGCTCTTACAGTATTATCTCATTTCAACAAAATCGAATAAATAGAATGAGTTACTGCAGTTTTTTCCTTCCAAGCCCTAAGGGGACCAAGTGTATGTTGAAACAAGAATTAAACTAACAAAAAAATACCATGAGGAAATTTTCCAAAGTGCTTTTGGAGTTTTGCTGTGTGTACAATAGAGCAAAAATGCCAAAAGACTCATCTGTCTGTTTCTAGCTCCATCCTCTCCACATTCCTAACCCACAGTACACACCCTTGCTGAGGGTCACCAGGACATTTCCCAGCTAAGCTTGTTTGGCCTTATCATTTTGTAGGTTTATTTCTTTTATTTTTGTCCACAGAGTTGTCTGCAAAGCATTTCTTAAGATGTGCATCTCCACTGCTGTGTTAAGGTGTCTTTGGGTTAGTTGGTAAAAACCAAAGAATTCCATCTTTTCAGAGAGGTTTAATTGATTGTCCTTATGTTCACCCTGTTCTGTGCTTGAAAGTCAGATGATTCCTTAGGTGAAACACGAGTTCTCAACATTTCATTTTTATGTTGGTGCAAAAGACAGGGGATCAATGACGCATACCTGGTTGAAGGGGAATGTATCTTAGCCCCTGCTGTCCAGCAGCTTCATAACTTGAGTGCTGAGGTAAGGATATTGTGCCCAAGCATACCTAGGGGTTGTAGGGAAGCTGAGCACAGCTAAACAGAATCATTGAACCATATGCTTGGAAAACTGAGGGACTGGGTTGTGTGACCAGACTCTGGATACCCGTCATGCAACCATTTTACTTTGACCAGTAGCTTGACTGCTCCCAGGAGAAGGAAATATTCATAAACCAACTTCTAAAGACTATGAGAGTATAGCCAAATAAAATCTCATCTAAAGACAAACATCAGGAAACATAAAAACAAATGCATATAAAGCATTGATTTTGGAAAGACTTTGGATCCCTTGGGCACAGCCTTGAAAATTATACCACAACCTAAATACAAAATACAAATTTTATACAGTTCTCATCATGTAGAAGAGTCAAAATAAATCAGGTGTAAGGCATCCACAATATTTTCTGTATACGCTTCAGATATGAAAATTTATTTTTAAAAACTTCCTCTTTGTCATTTCCCTTTTCTTAAATGAGGATACTGACATTGACAGAATTAGAATCAAGCGTCAATTAAATGTCTGACCTTGAAAATGCTACAGAAGTAACACCCTGAATGTATTAAGCATTTTTTACTCATCGCAGCAGGCACGATACTATGAATTATGTAAAAATGAACATCAATTTTTCAAAGCAATAGATGTGACACCAGTGTATGGTGAAAACAAAGTACTTACATTAAATGAGACATGCAGTTGGTCCAAACTAATGTGATCTAAACAGTCTTCACTTAAAATATTTATTAGATAGAAAATATTCCATAGCTGCACTTTGCAGTACACATTTTGTAAGCAATCTTTTCCCATGGCATTTAATACAGTTATTCTGATGCTGATGTTTTAGCCTCTTGACAGCTAGGACATATTTCACCATTACTGGAGTCAGGCCACTAATGCATCTCTGTTTGTGTGGACTGTGTCTATTTCACAATTTTATTCAATTTACAAGACATCAGAATGACAAAAAAATTTAAAATAATGTCATGAAACCTAACCTTTAACCTCCTTATTAGGTAGATAAATAAATGATAAGCAATAATTTTAAAGGATTTTTTTTGTCACTAAAAGTTTACTAGAAAACTGAAAATATTACCTAATAGACATTAATTTTTTGTATGCAATTTAAGAAATAAAACTCATTTTAACCACTACATTTTCTGCTTTCTTTCTCAGGAATGCTATGCACATCAGAGTGAGGGCAGTCATACTCAGCCAGCAAAAGACAACAATGCAAAAAATAAGACTCAGAAAATTTCTCTTTCCTTCACAGATTAGTTCTTGGCCCAAGAAAAGCAAGAGTATGGTAAAATTTTGGTATTGTGTTGAAAATGTTCATCCTTAAAAATACCTCACTTTTCTTGGGTGGCAGGAAATTTCTTCACCAAAAACATAGTCAAGCATCTTCACTGAAAAGGTTGTCAAGCACTGGGACAAGCTGCCCAGGGAAGTGCTGGAGTCACCATCCTTGGGGGTATTTAGAAGATGTGCAGGTGTGGCGCCTGGGGACGCGGTTTTGTGGAGGACTTAGCAGTGCTGGGTTACAGTCAAAATCAATGGTCTAAATGTCTTTTCCGAATTAAACAATTCTGACAATTGTCAACCATTTTTGGTTTAAGACTTTTCAAAATTTTTGAAGTATGTTCACCAGCACATATAAAAACAAATAATATTCTACAGTAATTTAGGAAAACAGTTCCACTTTTAAAACTACTTTGGACATCTAAAAACATATATCTCTATAACTTAGATATAGACTTCTCAGTGACTACAGGAACTGTGGACGTTTTACCCAAAAATCATTCACCATTTTTCAAAATTTATGGTTGTACTTAGAAGCCAACAACAGTAAATACAACTACAGTTGAACATAAGTAAATGGCACCTCACTCTGCATTTGGAGTATAAAATAATGCAAATGCTTACTAATAATAATGTGTTGACTGATGACAGATTCTCAGGAATTACCTGCTAAACATACAAATATAAAAAAGAATTATGACATTCCATTAGGATAAACTTGAAACAATATCAGATAACAGCCCCAAGATTAATTGGGTAACACCATAGCTGTAAACCTGTAAAGAAATACCAAGTCAGAATCATTGTCTCTGAATCACATATTGGTTTATCAAGAATTCTGGAAAACGCGTGATTTCTAAGCTCAACTCTAGCCATACTCTACAGTTTTACATGAAAGAGCAAATGCATGTCTGAATAGATTTATATGTGCTTCATACAGATATGTTACTATTATATGTGTATACATATATATGAAATTATACATATCTACATTCATGCACACAAACACATACAGTATGCAATCGCACATAGTGTCCATGCTGTCTCAGACAGGCATTCCAATGCAATTATTTTTAAACAGTGGTGCCTCACTGGGGCTGTTTAATTCAGAAAAGAGAAAGCTCAGGGGAGTATCTCATCAGTATACATAAGCACTTGCAGATATTTAGGGGCAAAGAAGACAGAGCCAGGCTCTTTTCAGTGACAAGACAAGAGGCAATGGGCACAAACTGAAGCACAGGGAGTTCTTTCTGAACATCAGGAAATGCTGAGTGAAAGGATCCCCAAGCATGGGCACACGCTGCCCAGAGAGGCTGTGGAGTCTCCATCCCTGGAAAGATGGAGATTTGAAAGAAAGATTTGAAAGCCATCTAAGACATGGTCTTGGGCACTTGGTTCTGGGTGACCCTCCCTGAACTGCTGGATCAGATACCCTGCAGAGGTCCATTCCATCCTCAGCCACTCCATGATGGTGACAAGAGGTATCTGCAGTACAATTCCTATCAGAAAAAACAGTAGCTCCATCAGAAACATATTTACAGAGTATATAATTCAGTAGGGAGAATTATAGTTAAAAATAGATGTAGATGTCAAAGTTTTGAAAGCTTCATAACTCTGTAGCACTAATTACATTTTTTGTGGAATTATACAACACAATGTGTTTTTATCTTGAAGAAGAGATCATGTTTAGCATTGTTAGAACACTGAGGCTATATGCCTAATTAAGGATGCTATTCACAGAAAAGCAGGGTATTAAACAACTTTAATGGTACATATATGTTTAACTAATGATAGCATTGATTTTTCAGTAGTTTAGCTTTCTAACATAGGGCAGCTGGCTTACTGTTATATATAGTTTTAGCATAGTGCTAGAGGTATTCATCATGAGCAACAAGCAAAATAATTACTTTTGGGACAGGAGAACTGAGGCTGTAAATATTGAAGTAGCAACACAAGGCTTTAACAAAAAGCCTGAGGGATATATAACACAAATAAACCTCCGTAAATTCTCATCATAAAAGGTGTTCTACTTCTTGTAGCATACCAAGTGCTGTCACAGAGACTCAAGACAGGAAAAAAAAGTCCTGTCCCTATCTGGACAGGAATCACTCACTAGTTAAAGTAAGACACACATTGATACCCATATAAAGCTATCTTTTATCACTCAATCCTGCAATTGCTGAGCTGAGGTTACATGATTACTGCCACGTTACTGAGCACTACCTTACCATCCAGCAATGTTGATCTGGAATGGTAAGGCACATGAGGAGGGCACAATGTGATTTCAGCCATGGGTGACAGACCAAGGGCTTGTTACAATGACCTCAGCTGAAGGAACATGACTGCAAGAATGAACAGCTCCCACCTGACCCTGAAATTTTTGTGGAATCTGTTGCTCCAGATGGATCTCTACAAATCTATGGAGCCTGATGGGGTCCATCCAGGAATCCTCAAAGAACTGGCTGATGTCATTACAAAAGTTATTTTCATGATTGTTGGGCAGTCCTGGGAATCCAGAGAGGTCTCAACTAACTGGAAGCTGATGAATGTCCCAGTTTTCAAAAGGGCAAGAAGGAGGTCACCAGAATCTACAGCCCTTTTAGTCTCACTTTAGTGCTTGGTAAAGTTATGGATGAGATTATTCTCGGAAGCATTGAAAAATACCTGATAGACAACACAGTCATCGGTCACAGCCAGCACAGCTCCATGAGGGAAAATTCTGTTTACCAAAACTGATTTCCTTTTATAACAAGACAACCCACCTGGCTGATCAGAGAAGCCAGTTGATGTAATCTTTTTGGGTTTCAGTAAAACTTCCCATACTGTCTCTCACAGTATCCTTCTGGATAAAGTGTCCAGCCCAGAGTTAAATAAACACGTCACAGATATGATGTCACACGCTTACAGATCAGATGCCACCTTCTAGGACCCCTCTGGGATCATCCTCATTGTGGTGAGTCCTAATATTGCCCCTTTTCTGTTGTACAACTTGTTACATACACCCACTGAAGGTATCTCTTCCCCACAAAGCCAAAGTGTGAGCCTTATACCTAGCCACAGGTGGCAAGCACCATTATGAGTGTCCTAGGCATTCCCAGAGGACTAACAGGTCAGACCAAAGACTTACTGGAGACCATGCAGTGTTAGGTGGCCAGATGAAGCACCCTTGGATAGATCATGACCCATGAATCACTTCTCCAATTTCTCAGTACTATCTCTGGTTGCACCACATGAAATCTTTACATTTGTAATGGCTACAAAACTGCTGCACACTGTACCAGGTCTCTGGCAATGAACTGTAAAGGGCAGTTCTCAGCTGCTTCAGCAGTTCATTGCAAGTAAAGCAATGCACAAAAATCCAAGAGTAGAAATAATTAATAAAGACTATTATAATAAATTTAAACTTTTTTCTTATTCAATTACAAGGGTTGAATCCAATTACTGCATTGTAACAGACAGTTAAACCAGTTTTGTTCTCTATCCACAAACCAGAATGACAGCCTATTTTTCTAATAAAACAGCTCTTCTATAAATAAATAAATAGAAATTAAATATTAATTAGCCACTTGGCAGTAGAACTCATTTCTACTAAAGACTAGTTAGTAACCTAGGACTATAAAAACAGACTTGTATGCCTAGTCAGTAACAAATTTGTTTAAATTTGTTTAAATTTGTTTTGCTATTCTGGATACAATTCTGAATGTGTCAAAAATACTCATCAGGTTTATAAATTTATCTATATTCCTCAGCCCACCATCCCTACCTTTTTCTTTTTTTCCCCCAAACTTTGGTTGTCCTTCTGTTTTTTCCCAAAAGTATTGTCTTAAAACCCTAAAGTCCATTTTTATGCTTAGCAAGACACTGTTTATGGCATACAAATAAACTCTGTGTCAAAGTTAGGAAATTACACTAAGTTATATCACATCAAAGTTACTTTAACCAAGGAAAACCAGCTTCAACAGGACCTCAGATTTAAAAGGCAGTGCTTATCCTAAGACCTGTCTGGCTTTGGTTACTAGTATGAAATATCTGTGCCATTTTAACATTACTTCAAAGAAGATTAAGCAAGAAAACTAGGTGTTAAAGAAAACCCAAACAGCTAACAATAAAATGAAATTTAAATGTTTGGTCTAATTTGTGCTTTATAGAGAACAATTAAATTTTTGTTTAATATGTTTTTATATGCATCCTACTTTCCGTATACTGAATATAAATTATGTTTTTTTAAACCCATACAAAGTTTGTGAATAGAAGCTTAATTAAAACCTTTCAGAAAATATTTCAAGCATGTAAGAAGAGGATTTTTATATATTTCTCATTAGAAACTGATGCATCTCTATTAATTCACTAAAACAGGAATTAATTATCCTGAGTTTATGGCAGTCAGGTATTCTGCATGCATGGACCCATTTTGCTGGAGCACACTCCCACTCAAATGCATGGAATCATAGAAGGTCTTGGCTTGGAAGGGACCTTAGAGATCATCTTGTTCTAACTACTGACTCCCCTGCCAGGGGCTAGGACACCAGACACTAGGCCAGGTTGAGCAGAGACCTCATCCGTAAGTATCTGTCTGAAATTTCCCTCATTTTTTGCCTCCTAATCCTTGTGAAGGGGCAAAAATCAGGACCACCAGGGAAAAGAAATTTACCTTCATTTACCACACATGAACCACCGTGACAGATGGACTGTGATGGGAGAAGTCTCTCCCTCAAGGACTAAGACATGAGACCCCTATATGGAAAAGCTCCCACTTCCTCCCCAAGGACTGAGACTGAAGCCCCTAACACGGTGGGAGGAGTGTGGGAGATTCAAGTTGCCTGCAAACTGACCACTGGACCAAGACAATGGCTCTCGCCTACTGCTGATGGACTTTTTGTACCCTTTTTGCAATAGACTATTCTTTAGTACATTTGATTTGATTTGATTTTGAAATGTGTCCCCTTCCCCCAATCAAAAAAGACTATAATAGAGGTTAGAGCTGACCAGTATCTCTGAGATCTCCCCTGATGTGAATACAGCAGGCTTCATCGACTGGACTTTGAAGGACTTCGTCATCCCACGTCTGGTAGCTATACACATGCTTTCTTTTCCTCCCCTCTTTTTCCTTATTCTTTCCCTTTTTCCTCTCTTCCCCACCTCCTAATGCATTTTGCTGTGGTCATTCAATAAAGGTACATTTGTTTTTTGATTATCACTGCAAAACCCCCTTGTTGTGTTGGTTTTTTGCACCCTGAGATCAATAAAATGGACCATCATGAATCTCATCCTCAAGGACAGATCGTGACACCACCCAACCTGGCCTTCAACACTTCCAGCAGTAGGGCATTCACAGCTTCTCTGGGTGAATCCATCCCAGCCTGAAGAAAAGAGCCCAAAAAAAGACTGAGGGCAAAAGCTGGACTTCCAGGAGACAATAAAGTTTCTTCCTTACACAGCCCCAGTAACATCTTTGCAGCCAGGCCGTTCTTCTCTTAGGAAATACTTAGGAGTTTTTTGGTTGGCAGTTGATAATTTTGGAAATAACTACAAGTTCAGACATTACTTAAATACTTTCCAAACAAAGTAAAAACAGGAAAGAGAAAGGAATTTAATTCACAATGAGGTTAACAAAATTAATTCACAATGAGGTTAACAAATCCCTATATATTAAACCAAGACTGAGGTAAAATGCAATAGAGAATACCATGGAGTATGACAAGTTGTTTATAGCCACTCTGTTCAGAATCTTTATATGTTTTATAACCATTTTATTTACATCATCTTCATTCTCATCCTCAGAGATTATTTCCTCCTGAAACATCTCAGTAAGCAATAAACACATGATAAATGAAAGTTACTGCAGCTGAAACTCTAGAAAAGTTGGTGTTTTAAAGAGCTGCCAGTCATGGTGAATTGATTCAGACAACTTGGATTGATTAATGTTTCAGTCAGAAGAGACTATTGAAGGTTTGCTTTGTCATCCAGCAGAGATCAGAAGTCACTTTTAAAATACAGTAGGATCAGTTGAGGTATGTCTAATGTTAAAATGAAAACTAAAAGAGCCACTAGAGATTAAACCAAACATTCTGAGTGCTGTACTGTCCCTGGCATAATCAGGAATTATGCATGTGAATTGGCAAAATAATTTAAATTATTTGCATGATTTTCAAACTGACTGCAAGAAATTATTAACATAAAAACATTAAAGGGCTTAAAGTAAAGTTGTGGTACCACTAAAAAAGGTAACTTTAGTTAAATTAACTTCATCAGAATATGGTGTTTTTTTAAATACTGTAATCACCATGATTCAAAAGCTAGAAAATTAAGCAACAGATGTACTAAACTAGAATGCAATGTAATGTAATTGTAACTTATATATATGGCATGCAAGAAAACTACATACCATATCTTTGATAACTGACATATTTTCAGAAATATTATTATAGAAATTCAACAATGTTTTTAGAATTATTTCAATCAGTGCAATGTAACAGTATTTTATAGAAATCTTATTTATTAATACATTTTAAATTGTATTTTATTGTTGTATAACATACTTTTTTGAAGGATAAATCTGTTTCATAGAGCTTTTACTTTCAGTAGATAATTACTCAGATGGCTTTCAGCCATAGTACCTCTGTCACAATCAAATGATAATATTTCTGTTCATAGCAGGTCTGGCTGCTATGACTAGAGTCATAGTTCACAACTGATGAAAGAAGAGGTATGAAAAGGAAAAAAATCAAACAATAAAACACAAAACTAGTCCTCTTGATTTTGCCCCATTAAACCCTTTAGACTGCCAAGAAAATTCTCTTTCTACCCTCTGATGACATTGCAGTAACAATAAAGTAAACACACCATAAATTAAATTCACCTTAGAGTGCATTCTTTGCACTTATACATATAAGTGCAAGCACCAGGCGATTTTATTGCCAACAAAAGAAAATTTTACATTTCATGAGACTAAAACAAATCTGCTAAAGCTTGAGAGGAATATTACTTGATGAATCTGCCAATTTCATAGTTCAGTTATTTGCCTTTTTCAATTGCAGTAGATGTAATTTGTGTCCATGAAATTCTGTGCAATTCTATTTCACTCTCCTTCCAATATCCTTATTCCTCTAAGTCTCAAAGTACTTTTTTTGCATATTCCCAATAGAACAGGAAAAGTTACATGTTCATTTGAAAATTCAATGTTGTCAAACTAGACTTGATTATCTTAATTTTTTCACTGATATTTCAAAGACAAGTATTCTCCTAACACACAATAAATAAAAATGACAAAATTCATTAAAGTTTAAAAAAAAAATTTTTTTTCTAAATAAAAAAGAGTCTTACATTGTTTCAGAAGTCAGAACACTTATAAAAATATAATCTTGTCTGAAAAAGAATATTGGTTCTGTGGTAGTCTGTTATACAGAGATTTAATAGGATTCATTATCCCCTGGTCCAGTCTAACTGATATTTTTGTGCATTAGCATACAGCTTCAGAGCCATGATTAAAACATTGGTGATTAAAACAATGGCTTATGGAACTTTTGTATATAAAAAGTACGAATTATCACACAGATTTATTTCCACCTTGAATTGTATTGTCACAGAGAAAAAAAAGTTCTCTTCTTCAACAACCAGATAGTGAACTGCAGAACAGATGAGTTCAGTTCAGCAGCAACCATTACATCTCACTTTTATTAGCTGCACTAAAGATTTTTAAGCATTGAAAGTGATGCTGTCAGCTAAGGAGGTTAATTGCACTGATAACAACCATCTTTTGAGGCTTCCTACAATAGATATCTTTTCAAGTGCTTTTTGAAGTCTTACAAGGAGATGGTGAGATTCCTAAAACTTGGCAACCAATCTATAACCTCCTCTACTGGATAACTTGATCCCTATCTTGCTTGGTTTCTGCTTTCTTTAGCCCACTAAACTATTTCATTTCAACATTAGACATATTTATGTATCACAAGCTCTTTAAATCCCACTGAATAACTAAAGGAGGACTTTTTTCAAAGCCTCATAGAGGGCCCAAGAGGTGAAGCCTTGTAAATAACAGCCCTTCCAAAAGCTGCTGCAGTAGCTGTGTAGTTTCCCTCACTCAGAAGTTAGTAATCATGTCCTTTGTGAATTGCTGTTCATTTCTAATACAGGACTGATAGATATGTGTGGAAAAAACTTCTGAAATGGTGCTCGATAAGGCAAGCATGAAACTAAGTGCCATTAGCATGGAGTGGATGTGAAAACAGAAGAAATTCCAACTTTAGTGAAATGGCTGTGTAGGGAGATGTATTGCATGACTTAATGACTTTGGCAAGAAGTCGTACAAATTTTGGACCTGTACCTGGAGTGCAGAATATTTTCTTTAGGAATAATGAAGTTCAAAATAAACCCCAAACATCTGCTGCTTTTATCACAAAGCCAGAGAGTTATGACAGTTCACAAACTGCAGGGAAAAGGACCTTGGCAAACCTCATGAATTTCAACAAAGCAAAGTGTGTAGTCCTGCACCTGGGCTGTGGCAACCCCAAACACACCTACAGGGTGGGCAGAGAAGTGATTGAGAGCAGCCCTGCAAAGAAGTCCCAAACACACCTACAGGGTGAGCAGAGAAGTGATTGAGAGCAGCCCTGCAAAGAAGGATTTAGGCATGGTGGTTGGTGGAAAGCTCTACATGAGCCAGCAGTATGAGCTCACAGCCCAGAAAGCCAAGGGAGTCCTGAGCTACATCCAAAGGAATGCGACAAAGCAGGTTGAAGGAGGTGATTCTTTCCTTCTACTCTGTTCTTGTGAGATCCCACCTGGCCTGTTGGATTCTGTTCTGGTATTCCCAGAAGAAGAAGGACATGGAACTGTTGGAGCAAGTCCAGAGAAAGGCCATAGTATTGAAAAGAGGACCAGAGCACCTCTCTTACAAAAGTTGAGGACATTAGGGCTGTTCAACCTGGAGAAGAAAAAGTTGTCTGGATACCTCACAGCAGCTTTCCAGTGTCTGGAAGGGTCCTACAGAGAAGCCAGAGAAGAACTCTTCTTCAGGAACTGTAGCAATAGGACAAGGAGTAATGGGTATGTACTGAAAGAAGGCAGGTTTAGGGTAGATGGCAGGAAAAATATCTTAACTGTGAAGGTGATGAGAGAATGGAACCAGTTGCCCAAGGAGGTTGCGGATGCCCCAACCCTGACAATGTTCAAAGGTTGGATAAGGTCTTAAACAGCCTGGTCTAGGGGAATGTGTCCCTGCTCCTGTTGGGTGAGGTCAGGACTAAATGATCTTTAAAAGATTCCTTCCAACCCTTAACATTCTTTGTTCTAGACTAGATAAAGTGTTTTTCAAATGATAAGGAAATACAGAGAGTAGGTGAAAATTCTTCTGATGGGATTTATGTTTGTGAGATAATGAGAAATTTAAGCTTGAAAGATGTTCTGATTTGGTTTTCTTTTGTATTGATTATATTTTTAAAAGGCAAATAAGCCCATTCTTTCTTCCTTTCAGGTGTAACCTTAGTTGGAGTGATCTCTTTAGCACACCTGACTTTTCACTGTGCTCATTTTACACTTCTTAGCTTTGCAGGTTTGTAATTAAGACAAGACAAAAAGCCAGTAAATGATATTGGATTCTTATAATAAACTATGGATTTTCCTCCAGTGCTGCATATTTATCTAGCTCCTACTCACTCATTTGCTGTGGGTGTTTTTTCCTGTGCTCTGTGTATGGGAAGGAAATAATCTGTATTTATCAAAATCTGTCTAATTCATATCTTCAGACACTACTTACAGTTTCATAAAGCGGTTCACTGCAGTGACAACCTTTACTCTTCTTTATGCAGTGAGTGTACACAGAAAAATCATGCTTATCCTAAGATGAGCTTAACACCTTCAAGAGTATTCATATGACTGAGATGAGAAGAATTCATATTTGTCTATAAGTAGATACAAATCATTGTTCTTGTCATGAAATATCCATACATCTACAATAAACAAATTTTATGGGGGAATGTGTTTTCTTCCCTGCCTTTTTAACCAAAATGTTGTTTCCTATTCCATTAACTGCAGGTCTAAGAACATTATGCAACCATTAAAAAGCTACACCTCAGACATGTTTCTAATGGGCTTGTATTTATAGACAATAAGTAGGGCCAGTGTTTTGTCACAGTAAATTATACATTAAACAGTCTAGCCACGGGAGAAAAAAAAGAAAAGTGTCACAAATTGCTAGTAAAACTGCAAAAGCTCACAGACTGCATTTTAATCCAGGCATACTTTATTTCATTATGAACATCAAGTAAAAATGTTTAACTAAATGTTCAAAAAAATTAGACTGCTGTATAAATGACTTTTGGCATATAGATGGGAAATAAGAACAGCTATTTACTTCACCTTTGCCAGAGAAGACCATGTTTTAAGCTAACAGTACTCAGCAACATGCAATCCAACTAGAGTAAAACAGTCCCTGAGAGCTAGCAAATTAGTATTGTATTTCAGATAAGGTTTGTCAACAAAAATAAATTAAGTGTAGAAATATTGATGTTCCACTTCTGTGCAAGTATGCACAAGATGTCTCAGCTATTCAAGATGGTCAGTTTTCAAATGTGTACAAAACCACAAATTTTTTAAATTATTTCTGCATAGAGAGAGCACATACTCCAAAAAATTCTACCGCCATTACAGGCATAAAGTTTTTTAGAATAGATGCTAATATGCACTTTTGTTAGTTTTGCAGCAGAAACCACCAGAATCCACTGAAAATCACACTCTTTCTCTGACATGTAGAAACATTGAATTTAGTTCTTATATTTGACCTTGGCCTTGCAGTTAGGTCCACCAACCTCCCTTCCTTCAATATATGGAATAACAAAATATACTGGTGCAGAAGAAACAAAAATGACAGATGTGACCAATACACTACTACAGTCTTCTTGCCTGGAATAACTCATCCTGCTTTTTGATGCTTGTGAAATTCAGGTTATGGCTTGTACTGCCATCCTTAAAATGGCATAGCTATAAAGTGTTATACTAGTGATGAAATTAAGTCCTTCTGTCCTCCTGAGGCAGTATGAGTAATCTGCAGAACCTCAATTTACTAGATCTCCCCATTAAGGCAGAAGAGTTGTCATTCCACCACTTTGGAAATATTACAAGGCTGTAACCTGCCAAGAATAAACCACTAAGGAGTTGAGAGTAACACACAAAGATTGAAAGATGCATTTCTTGCAGTTGGTTAACACGGTGCATAAAGAATCATCATTTAGTCCACACGCCAATTGTAAGGGGCAATTACATACAGCTCTTGCTCTCATTTCCTCTAGGAGTTGTCAAACACGAGTCTCTTCACTGCATGGTAAGGCAAACCTTGCCATCTGTCAACCTGCACTATCTTCTTTCTATTCCACTTCAGTGTGGTTTTTTCTGTGCTGATTTGCACTGATTTTTTTCGGCTGGTGCTGCTTCTTATCTCATTTGCAAAAGGAGTAAATCAGTCTCAGTCAAGGTATGTCAGTGATCCTTGTGGGTCCCTTCCAAGTTAGCAGATTCTGTGGTTCTGTGATTCTGTGGGTCTGTGATATGACAAATATTCCTTTTTATTTTACTTTATATACTAAGAACTGTATTGACCTTGGAACTTGAGGAAATGTGTGGGAAATTCTGACCAACTTAGAACATAAACTGGAGAAGAATTTCCATCATGTTTCAGAGAAATGTTCAGGGTCAAGTTATTTAGGCTTTGTTCTAATACTTTTAAGTTTCCTGTATGTTTGAGCTAATATACTAGCTGACCATACAGAAACACCTAGTCTGTAAGAGTGAAATTTCACTGGAAAAATGCATTTCCCTCAACAGTTCCCAGATGATTTAAATTGAAAATCTTGATTGACCTCAGAGTTCCTTAAGGAAAATAACATTTATTGATATTACTGAGATTTGTGATGGAGTATTTAATTCCAGAACCTTAAATAGAGATTTTGGTTCTTTCTCCTCAGACCACAAAATCTGTTCTTCAATAACAGAGGCATTGGGGTTGGTTAGGTAAGGATATGAGGGAAAAAAAATAAATAGAAAAAAAAGGTTCTTCTGAACATGTGCTCAGGGTAGAACTGCAAAGCAAGATCTTTGTTTTAGGTTCTCCTAGCTACTTGGAAGACAAGGGAGAGAGTTGACAGTTCAATTTTCCATACATTGGTATCAACTCTCATCATACTGTAAGATAAGGGAAGCCTTACCCCCCATTCCCTATGCAGTCAATTGAAATGTTCCTGCAAAGGGGCATAAATGAGTGTGCAAATCCCTCTATTACTGAAATAAACCACTGGGCAGTCATGCCAGGAAGGGATAAAAAAGCTTTTGACACAGCCTGCTCCTCCAGTTTCTTCACTGTGGGCAAGTAAGGACCTTAAAAATTTCAGTGTCATGTTGCAGCTAATTAAGTACACCAGTACATTTTCTAAAATGCTGTTTGTAATTATGTTATGCCTACATTTTCAGTGAAAACCTTTCTTGCCTCTTGCTGTCCATGATACTTCAGGGTTATCATCTAAATTAGAGGCATTTTCTCCTTAGAGGCATTTTCCTGTTGAAGTCAAAGAAAATATAGTTCACTGGGAATTCAGCAGAGAGTGAGACAACATCTGGTCTTGAAATATGAGTATTTTTGATACCAGGGGAAGTTATTTTAACTTCACTTGATTTTGGTTTTCAAATATATTGCCACTTTGAATTTTTTGTGTGTATGTACATGTGTAGGTATATGTGTGTTTGTACATGCAGAGACACTTTTTTTTTCCCTATGTGGTTTGATTTAATTGTACAATGTGAGAAAATAAAGATGGCTTAAATTATCATTCAAGGTTTTTAATCACTTTTAAATTCTGATATTGCATAGAGTCATCCAGAACAAAACTTATAGGTGAGTTGTTCACCTGATGCATGCAACAATGTTTTGGTTTATTCTATTTAAAACAACAATTGTGAAGAACATAAAATACAAAAGAAACATTACAATAGAGACTGGAAATTTTTTTCAAGGGGATTGCCACATGTTTGTACCCATCAACTATAAACTGACATTAGAATAAATTATGTTTATAGCTGCCTTTGCAGGTCACAATGTGAGTATTTAAGTGAGTTATTATTGTCACTCTCCTGATTTAAACTGACAATTGGTTTCCTAACAAACCATTAAACATTTATCAACCAACAGAAATACAACTGTTATTATGCAC
Organism: Onychostruthus taczanowskii; assembly: GCF_017590055.1. Lineage (NCBI taxonomy): Eukaryota > Metazoa > Chordata > Aves > Passeriformes > Passeridae > Onychostruthus > Onychostruthus taczanowskii. The sequence goes on from NW_024501459.1 coordinate 2,447,273, forward strand.
AGCAGTTCATCTTCTACCAGATGGGTTGGAACAACATTTTTGAACTTATAATTATTATTTTTCTGTACTTGAAGAGTAAAATAAATAAAACCATGCAGCAAAATCTTACAAGGCATTATTACAATGGATTCTGTTGTATCCAGGGAAATTATTGACAGAATTATTATGTAAAAGTTTCAATCTCATTCATGCACCCATTCAGTCAAACTGACCCTCTGTATTTCAATTTTTTTGAGTCAGATGCTGAAGTTGTGCCCTGTGCTGACACTCAGTTGAAATAAACAGCCTAGAAGTCCCAGCTGTACAGGTAGATAATTGTTCATCAGTGTCATGAACAAACTACTTCATACAGGGTGACTGACTTCAAAATACTGAATCCCCATCTGGTGAGACCTAATGAGCAATGGAAAGGTTTGAAAGTAATGAAGCAAGTCCCTTTTTGGCAGATGTTACTTGACAGCTTCATCTTGGGATCCTAGCAGCACTCCTGATGGCTCATATTAATATATTCTTGAAGATATCACGATGAAGCTTGTGGAAAAGAGAGGATCCTTTTCTCTTCAATGGGCTGCATTTTATGTCACTCCTCTTATATCTAACACACTTCGTAAATTTTGATTTCAAGAGACTGTTCAAAGCTCATTGAACTGTGTTTTTTCAAATGGTTTAGCTCACGCTTTAGCTCACATGCTTCAGGCTGAATCCCCGTAGAAGATAAAATTGACCTAACAGGCATGTCAAGGTGTTTGTTTTTATTTTTCCCCCATGGGCAAGAGGGAAGAAACAGGATTCTGGGTCACTGCTCTTCACATGCATCTTGTGGCATACACACACCACACAGGGTCCCCAGTGAGCTCCACAAAGCTCTGTTCTCTCTACATCCTGTTCAGGAGATCTTCACTCTTCCAGGGGGGGAAAAATCCTGATACTGCTACTTGAATTGCACACATAGAACCAACACAGAGAGAAAAAAATGTCACTATTAATAGTTTTGTTTGTATTATAATGAATAGCAGATGAATACTAAATTCCTAGCTTGATCTAAACTCTCCAGAGGAGCTAAAGTGGAATCTCAGCTAGAGGCAGTCTAAGCTGTAAGACTTCTAGAGGAGTTGTTGTCCTTGGTGGTAATGACAAAAGCAATAGGAAAGAAACACTGCTGGAGGCCAGGGACATTTAGAAGCTGTAGAATTTCCTGTTTTGAAAAGCAGAACTTTGTATTTACTTAGAATAACTGTGGGTTTAACTCATTCTACACCTGTCTCAAGGCTAATGCAAATTCAAGAACTCTTGATGAGAGGAACCACTCAAATGTTTTCAGATCCCTCATACCAAAATACCTTTTCCTTATAATGGAATTTGCCATCTATCTTTATATATTATAGCTAAAGGATTTTTTTTTCTAGAAGAGACATTTATTTTTACTTTAAGAACCTTACATAATTTCTCCTCCTACTGGTCATTGCGCAGTCCTTTTCTATTATTTTTGCATACTAGCTGGTCTTCAAGGGCCTGGTTTTTTCCATCCATTTACACAATATCCTATGAAATTGCAGTTATCTGCTTCTCTAAGAAATTTGAAAATTATTGTACACATATTCTAAAGGAGATTATTCATTATTTTTTACTTTTTATAAAGAGCAGTTTTGTGTTTCACTGTAATGACGCACAGAATTAGCAAAATAAATATTAGCTTTGTAAGCTTTAAAAGTGGTGACACTCCTGGATGTCGATGTGGCACTTGGGGATAAAGTTTAGTGGAGAACACAATGTTGCTTTGTTCATGGTTGGACTCAATAATCTTAAACTCTTTTTCAACCTGATTAATTCTATGACTCTGTGAGACACCAGGAAAGTGAATTACTAAACCAGTCTTTCAACAAGCTGATCTGCATAAATACATCATTTACCTGGTATTATATTAATTAAAACAAAGGCATGAAACTGTGTCAGAGGAGGTTTAGGTTAGATATTAGGTTCTTCACCCAGATGGTGGTTGGGCACTGGAACAGGTTTCCCTGGGAAGTGGTCACATATTAATATCATCAAATTCATGGAAGTTCTCTTGAACAGTTTAATGTATTTTCATGTTTATAAAAACCAAAAAGTCAAAAAATGCCCCTGGAGTGTTCAGGTAGGAATGATTATGCTAAGGCTAAGTTACGCTAAGTTATCATGCTCTCCATGGGCATCTTCCCTTTTTATTTTTTAGATACACAGTCATCCAAACATATCAGAATGCTTTTGGTGATTCCTTGATTAACGACAGACAGAGGGCAAGTGTGTACTTGCACTTTCCCAACCTAGAACATGGCCAGGAACACCAACTTCAGACAGCCACAGATAAAACACTCAAGAGCCCTGGCAGTGGTCAACACAAACTAAAAGAATGAGCAAAGCATCTCCCAAAAGCAAATGCTCTACTTCCCCCGAGGAAAATTCACTTAGTGCTTACTGGTGTGCAGGTGGCCAGAGCCATCTCACACTACACCATTTAGCAGCTTTAAGTCTACATCTTTCTTCAGCTTCTCTGAGCACAGCTATCACCAGTTGCTGCCTTTGTTCAGACAAGAGGAGAATTTGCTAATTAGTCCTACAACCCTTTTCATGAAAATCAGCAAATGGTGCCAAAAGACCCAAGCCAGGTAGTATCATATAACGAAGAAAAAAAATCCTTCATAAGAGAAATGCTTTCTCATTGCCACCTAGAGATGGAACAGAAAGAATTGAGAACTATTCTGGATTCTATATCTGCTGATATCTCCTTTAGAAAAAAGGGGGAATAAAAAATACATTTCTAATGTATGACTTCACTTTTCTGTCCCTAACTATCTGCAAGATGAAGTGACGGCTCAGTTGAAAAGATCTGATGCTTTCTTGCATTTCTTTTCTGATAACCATCCTTTACTTAGACAGCCATTTGCATCTTAAGATATCAAGGGAATTCCAATGAGAACATTCAGTTCCTTTATTTAATTCCAGCACCTTCATAACAATAGGTATGAATCATAGTGCACATTACACTGCAGCCCTAAAACTTTGAGTCCATTTTTTTCCACTTTATTTTCATCGTGAGTCTACAAGGAAGTATTCTCTAAGTGCTGTCTCACAAATTAATAGCTACCAGAGACCTGCTTTGTTTCTATGGCTTTTTCTCTTCAGACTCCAGCTTTCTGCATTTGGACTGTTTCATAAGAAGCATCATTTAACATTAAAATTCAACATATCTAAGTTAATTCTGACTCAGGGTCTATTAAATTCAGTGCACATTTCTACCAATGTGAATGTGTTTTAGGCCCACTCACTACTCTGAGGCAATTACAAGTTTTACAAGACAGTATAATCACGAATTCAAAAAACTTTACAGGTTTTGTAGTCCATTAAAACTTCCCTGCTGATCTCCATCTGTTCTAAATATAATGAATACAGGTTTCTTTCAAGCACTCTGCTACATCAGCACAATATCTTTTTGCCTAAGCAGATTTTATCTTGGCTTTCTGGAGAGACATGGTTTGATTTGGAGTTTGCTGGTTAAGGAAAGGGGAGAAAAATAGCCCCTGCCCCAAAGCTTATCTGTTGCTTGCTTTATTTTTCCCAAGCCAAGCATCTACTCAATAACAAAACCCCAAACTGAGGTTGTGTTGGCACCCTCAGTGTCAGAATTACCGTGATGACAGCTTAAACAACCTGTGGATGACAGTCTCTTATTAATCAACTTCATTGCCTGCAACCTGCATTGCAAACCAAAGCAGGCTCAGCTGCTCCAGTCCTGCTGGATTCACCAGATCGGGTGGATCATCGTGTCAGTGCTGTTCTTGCCATCCCCAGACTGCTACAATCATCCAGCCCTGCTGGACTGGCTGCCTGCAGGTCACTTCAGAGCCTCGCTGAATTTCCCTTCAGGGGACTGCAGGGCCAGGCAGTACCAGAGCATCAGTGGCTCTGCACGATCCAGCTCAGGTCAGGCACAAGAGATGCTGCACTAGACCAGGCTGGATAAGCCCATCCAGACCCCCACTGGCCTCATGCTGGGTCACTTGGATGTGGCTGCATCGCTCTGCCTGGGCCTGTGAAATAGATTATTGCCTAAAACTGATGAGAAGCCTACAGCTACAGCAGGACAGGCATCAGTCGTGCACCATTGTTTTGCAGTGCTGTCCTGTAGAGAACATTTGTCTCATGGGATTGCTCTTCTGACAGCACGAAACAGGGCATGAATAACACAACACTTCTGCAGCAGATGCAAGGCTCTGCACTCTCCTTGACCTCCATCCTCAGTTATCATGTAATTTAAGATGTTCTTTGAGAGATGATCTGAAGAAGATGACACACTTGAACTATTATGGATCAAAGACAAGTATATATTCAATAGGGAAATGGTTCCAGAAAAATAGACTGCTTTGTTGGCTGTTCTTTCCACTTTATGTCAGCCACGCATAAACAGACCTACTCAGTTCTTCTCCCACAATTAGTAAAAGGTACATCTATACCAAAAAGTATGTTGCAAACCTGAATTTCAAAGGTCTCAAAAGAAGGCACATAGCCTGTTTCACTGCTGCCTAAATTAAGATTAAATATTTTTTTCAGCACTGCAAAAAGAAAAAAAGATGAGTGGCAGAGACAGAACTTTTTTCAGATGCAGAATAAAGTGCTCCATCCACTGAACCATGCCACATGCATCAGCTTGCTTTATTTCTGATACACTTGACCACTCAACTGTTTCTGGTTTGTCATTTCCTTAGGAGACAAACAGAAATGAAGGGAAGAAAACAGCTAAGAAATAAAGCAGGCAGCAGCATTATGAAACTCATGGTGAGCTGTGCTGTGAGAAGAAAGGTTAAGTAAGAAAAGAAAACAAATACTGGATGGATGTAAAGGAAACATTTTTGCTGTAACAGCTCTGGCTATACACAGAATACATTAGCCTGGACAAAGCTCAGGGCTTATGCCATTTGCTTGCTTTCAGAGCCTGAAATAACAGTGTATTTTTGAGACACTAAGGAAAAACACATCACCTAACATCCCACTGTTAATAGCTAACAAAGGCCATCCACCTGTGCTGTCCTGATAAAAAGCACTGCCATTTCCTAGTGGCTCAACCCTAGTGTGTCAATGCAGAAAGCTGACAAGCAAGAGTTTCTGGGCTCCTGGAAGCATTCATTCATTCATGCATACATAAGTGTATCTTTAGAGAAGAGGCTCCTGCTTGCTCTGCTTAAATAGAGGAATATGGGAATTATCCATGAAGATAACAGGAATACAAGATCAGCTCTAAATTTGGCAAGTATTCTCACCATGGTGACTGCATAAATTTATTACAAGTTTCAGTAGTACCTTAATCCTTCAAGTAGCACTTAATTTAATATCCTGATTCATTACCTGAAACAAGCAGGAGAAGGCAGTTTTTAAAGAAATACAACCCACAGATGGTAGTAAAAAATAACAGTCTCAGTAGATTTTTCATGTCCAAGCCTCATAATTTGATTTTTTAAAAAGACCAGGGAGACTTGAAATCCAAATAAATCGAGAGTTATACTGTAGAGACCATGAACATTTTGGTGGTCACTGAACAACCCAAACAATTCAACCATTCAACCAAAGAAAATTAACCATAAGAACAGAGAAAATAAAATTCAATACCCCACAACTATACAACAGCTTTTCATTAATATTAGAAAAATATTGATCAAGCTAAATTGAAAAACACTATTCTATTAATCTAATGAATCTGTTACTTTGGGTTATCTTCAGAGGTTTTGTTTCCACAAAAAAACCCCAAAAACAATAACAACAAAAAGTCCTCAAACCTTGATATCTAGTTTTGATCCAGTAAAGAACATAAGTGCAAGCTTCATTTTCTATTAAGAATTCTTTTCCTAGATCAACAGATCCTAAAGTAAAAAAGCAAAAACAAAAAGCGATAATTAGAAGTTGAAGGATATATCAACAAAGAAGAGTAAAAAAATACCATTAGTAGAATTAACATAATTTTTTTAATGGGGCTTGTATACTTTATTGTAGGCTCACTTTCAAACTGCTTGGCATTGTGAATACTTTCAAGTAAAGATAAAAAGAAAGAAGGTTGACCAGAGTTTTGACAAAGTATGATTATAGCTTCTGACTTAATAGGAAGTATTTTTGCAGCTGTCATCCCTGCTATGGTCCAGACATGCAGCAGAAACAGTTGCACTGACCATTTAAATAAGCAAAATACAAGTCAGAAATCTTACCTTGGAGTTTTCTTGCTGCAAGGCTTGTAGTAGTTACAACATCATTTATTTGTCCCAGAAATATCAAGGTGCCCATGATGATGATGATGATGATTTTCTTATATTCCCTATGGTTGAACATTTTAATGCACAAACAAATTACTATTTCTTTAGTGATACCTAAAGTGTTTTCTTGATTATAAATTAAAAACAGAGAACATAATTCACATATACCATTACATAGATATATGGTAATCTTAAAAATTGGAAAACCAGCAAAATCATCTGAAATATGTCCATCAACATCAGATAATTTAAATCTAATTTTAATCATACACTTTAATCTAATTATTTGATGCCTAAGGTTAGAAAATCCCCTAGTAAGGTAGAGTTGGGAATCAGAACTGATTTAAATACAGTAATTTTTTAATGGGTCACAAGAAATCATTAACTACTTTTACCTTTCTGTAGCAGATCAGCCATGAACTGACACACATGGATCACAGAAAAAAAAAAAATCATTTTCTGAAATGAAAATAGATTAGCTCAACTAACTCTCCCAGGCATACTTCCCTACATTTGGAGCAATATTTTGTTATCTCTTTAATTCCTTGGAAAGTATTTATTCTCTAAACTGGCATATACAGCACTATAAAACACAATTGCCTTAGCTCATGAAAATGTGTTTCATTGTAGATGCTCTGCCAAAGGGTACAAAACCTGGCCTTCAGAGCAATTAGACACATCACAGGTGACACACTTGGCTCTGAGGAGGAGAAAATGACATTTGTTTAACACATAAGCACTTCAGGCCAACTGGTTCATTCACATGCATTTCCTGCCAGAAAACCTGGAAGGCATTTTTTGTACCACTTTGCCAAAGTTTGGATTGCAGCATAGGAAGACAAAATAAAACAGAAATAAATATTATTCTCTAAACTGAGAATCTTGGCTAAAGCCACACGACGACTGATAGATTCTCATGGTTTAGGAGTGGTTCTCCCCAGTGTTCCAACTGAAACCACTCCAAACCATGCACCACTCTCTCACTCCTCCCTCCTTCTCCCTCTTTCCTGCAGCTGGATGGAGAGGAGAACTGGGGTCAAAAAAGCTAAAGATCATGGGTTGAGATACAAACAATTTACTGGAAAGAGCAACGAGATAAAAAAGCAAAGTAACAGCAGCAATATTAATTTTAAAAATGTACAGGAGAGAGAGGCTGCTATTCACATGCAGATGGTCACGGTGGAGTGGCTGCATCACTGTCACCACAGTCCTCCAGCCTGGGAGAGACCCCTCCCACCTGCCCCCATAAAGTGAAGTGAGTGGGTATGAAATAGACTCTGGGTTTCAGCCATTTCCCCTCCTGGTCCTGCAGAAATGAACCACGACAAAAACACAGGGTACAGGCTATACCTGAAAGACAGAAAATGGTATAAAAAGAGTTTTGCCACCTTGACAACTTCTTGTTTATTTCTGACAGTCCCACTTGAAGGAGAGCAGTCACAGAAGCATCACTGCTGAATAATTTCACACAGGTTTGAAGTCTTGAGCTCAAAACCACTCCACACAGGAACACACACCCTTCAACAGCAGTCTAGAGAGAAAAACAAAAAAATCCTCTGGCTTTCTGAACATTTTTGACCCTGTCAAAGAAAATAAACAAGTTTTCAATTCTGTGACTTAGGAAAGCAACATTATTGTCATCAGGGAAAGAAACTTCTAACAGAAAAGCAGAACACAAATCTTGGTCTGCAGGGAGCAGCAGGATTATAGCCAAAAGATTCCTGGGAAGAAAACTGCTCACTCTTGACCTCTGAAGCAACAGGGATCAGAGAACACCCCTTAGACATATTTTCTCGTCAACAGAACTCAAACTGCAAATAGCAATTGTTTTCTAAGCTCTATTATATACTCATATAACTGCAGTAGTCTATGTAGTAAGTTCTGTGTCTCAAATGTACATCCTACTGGTGTTTTGTGATCAGTACATACAGAAGCAAGAGAAACAGAAAAATTTGGTTAGGGGTGCCTCCATTGCGTCCCCACACACCACCCCATGACAAAAAGAGGAAACTAAGCTTCTGCTCAGTATGGTTCCAGTTAGTTCCCCAGCTACATTTGCTGTCATTCAAACCACACAACTCTGGCCTGCCTGAAGGGATCCCCAGCAGTCATTGCTCACCTTGCCTAGGATAGTTCCTGAACTCCCTGGTAAGGGGAGTTGGCAATGTAGGTCTCAGACTGAATGACATCCCTTTGCAGAGCCCACAGCCTCCTGCAAGCTGGCATTAGGATCTGAAATGCCACCATTGTTTACCATGGGTAGAGACCAGTATGTTTAAATAATATAAATAATATGGGAAGGGTGGTAGCTTAGATAAGAAAAGCCTCCTGAAGGTGCTGATGTGAATCTAAAATGTGCAGAAAAAACAACAGGATATAACATTTAAAACTTGGATTGCCACCATACACATTTTCAGAAGCTGGCATTACCACGTACTTGAGAAGAAAGACCTGGAGCAAAGCTCAGACCTCTGAATAAGCACCTTTAAATAATTAAATAGCCAGTCTGGGTTTTGAGGGTTTGGATCTTCTTGTTGTTTTTGTTTGTGGGGGAGCTGGGGGTTTACTATTAGGGAATCAGACTCACTATTTTATTTGCAAACATTCAGCTGCAATGGAGAAATCTCTTGGTTGGCAAAAAAAATCTTAGAACCCTAAATTTTATGTTTCTTTAATATAACTAATGATTATTCAGTGGAAACATATCTGGAAGCCTCTTGGGTTTATTGTGTACTGCAAAAAAAGCAACAAAACCCAAACCCGAAAGGGTATTAAAGTGCCTGCAACATAAACCCTTTTTACATTAGCTTAACCTCAAAAGTGGCCACTACTTTCCTTATGCAAATGGAAAGGAGCACAAACTACAGAGAAAAACTTCATTAAGGGAGGCACTGGCTGACCTTGACAGACAGGCAGGTGGCAGACAACCCTCTGACCCACAGCTCATCTGGATCCGTCTTTGAATTTAAGGACTCACACAACTCAAACATGGCATATACAAGAGGGATTCAGATCCATACTTGGCTGTTTACAGCTCAAGCAAAGAGACATTATATATATATATATATATATATGTATGTCCTTACTGTGCAGGATCCCTCCCCAAAAATATACAGCTTTAAATCACTGCAAACAAGAGACATCTCAGGAAAATGTTTTAAGATAATTGATTTCTCATTTTCTCTTTTTTTTTTTTTTTTTTTTTTTTTTTTTTTTCCGCAAGTCTTTTTTTGCCAAGCTTGTTAGCAAGGTATTCTGTGAATGATGAATATAAAGTGAAACTGCATGGGAGTTATGACTGTTTATGGGAAGGTTAATAATGGAACTGATCATGTCATCATTGACATTTTTCCTGTCTTTATTCATTTAACATATGGGAAGAAAGTCAAGGACAGAAAATGAAATAGAAAAGGAATAGCTGAGCTCCTTCCTTCATTGTACTTAGATGAGCTGAATAATATAGAGTCATTCACTGTGAAACAGGGCAAAAAGTCAACAAATGCTAATGAGTCCCCATAGGTTTTATACATTCAATTCTCTATAGCCTTTATTGGTATTTCTTCTGAAGCTAGCAGTAAAGAGACAAAACAGCAGTTTGAAGGAGTACTAGAGGTTGGAGCCTGCTGTGTTAAACTTCTCAAATTGCTGGGAATGAGAGAGCTTTAGTAGTTTCTGTACAAAATTTAAATCTATATTTCAAGTGGCATTTCAGTTGCGCAGAGCTGCTGCATGGACTGAGTGAACAGAGCAATAATGCTTCATCTCCTTGATTATTTCCTCAATGGCCTTTGAGCCATTCTGTGGAGTAGAGCTGAACATTTTCAACCTGTGGGCAAAACTGAGTACATAAATAAGAGTATAACAGTGAACAAACATTGCCAACAGACCGTGTTTATGAACGTGCTCAGTCAGTCACAAGGACAGAATGCTTCTTAGAGGAGAAATAAGTTACACTGAAATTGAAAGGGAACCTTAGACAATGTTCCCTGGTGTGTGTGGAGTACAACTTCTTTAGAAATCCTAATCATGTGCCCAGTGAGCTCGGGGAGGAGTGTAGTCCTAATGCCCAAAGTCTGCAGTGAGCAGTTGGGCCTGACAGTGTCATCTGCCTGCACCACACAGCTGCAAGAGTGCCTTTTAGGATGGAATCCTTCACCTCTGCCAAGACAGTCTTGTGTCTCCTAAAATTGCCCCCCGCCAGTTCTGCACCTGAGCAAAACAATGCTGAAAATCAGCTGCTTAGAAAACAGGCTCTTAAGACACACACAGTAACCTAAATTTCACAGGATGAGAGCAACCATTTAAATCTTCAGCTCTAAACATGTATTTTAACTCTTCAGCAAGTAGCCCATTTTCTGAAGAATTTCCTTGGTCCTTACACTGGGGACAAACTACCATCCTGTATTCACCAGGTTCTCCTTACCACTTGCTAGTCAAAATTCCTATTCAAACAGCTTTTGTGAATCTGGGGTTGGTAGTGAAGACTAGCAGATTTATTTCACAACTGGAACAATTTCATTTTTTAAAAAGTGACACTAGCGGTCAGCCTACATCCATTAATTTTTCATCTCCCTGTATGCTCTGCCATGAGACAAAAGAAGTATCTCTCCTCTGGGGATAAGGGAGCAAAGTAACATTTATCTTCCTAATGCCTACTCTTAGCTCCTCACACATGTACAACTGTCCTCATGCCAAATTGTTTGTTCCAAACTCTTTTGGTGACTCAGCTGGACAGTGGGATGGGATAAATGAAGATATCTAATTTCTCTAGGGATTTTATTCCACATAGAGAAACAAAGTTCAAAAATCCCTGAGCATATGCTGAATGATAATACATGCAGACCATGCAAATCAGCCTCATGGAGGTAGCCAGTCACACATTCCAAAAACTGTAAGGCCATGTTTTAAAGGTGATGTGCATAAGCTAACAAGCTCAGCTGCTCCCATACTTATTAGAAGTTAATTCAAGGATCTATGCTGTGCTCCTGCTGAGCTGCAACATTTGCCTGATTAATGTTTTTTCAGTGAGAGCTCATGGGGAATGATTACTTTCCTCTGTTTCTTTAGGCAGTGAGTCTACCTCTGCTTCCAAGACATCTGTAAGCGTTTAAGGAACATTTCGTCTAAGGGAGAGGATCCAGACACTCTGTTCATCAGAGTGATGTTAGATCATGGCCTCAAGGTCCCAGTTACCAGTTCAGGTTAAAATTCAAGCTGTTCCAATGTTACTTAGATCCAGACTTTTTTTTAATGTTACCTTGAGAAGGAAAAATGCAAAAAAAAAGGAAAAAAAAGTTGCAATTTTTGTTACATAACCACTCCTTAGCTCCATTTCTGAATCACCAGAGAAGAATACAGATCACAACTTCCTAGCAACTGCTCCTGCTTTGAGCAGAGGAAAAGCAATCCTTCCTGTGGCAGCTACCTGAGCTCTCTGAGTGATCCAGGGTTTCAGGGCTCCACTTTCAGTGCAGCAGGTTATGGTCCCCAGGTACAAAACTTCAAGCAACTACTGGTGAGATGCTGTCCTGCAGGATCTGAGTCATCCAGCACACAAAGATAGGATTTCCAGTTTCCATTGCTTTTCAGCTTTCCTCCTCAACTTTAATTTCATTGGCTATCTACTCAAACTTTCCAACTCCACAGTCTGATTTCAGTACAAGGATTCAACAAGAATTCAAAGAAAGACAGTATGTTTTACCTCAGACCACTGACTCCTGTGTGATTATCTACTCCCTTGAAAGAAAACCCAGCACAGTCTCAACAATCCTTTGTGGGAAAAGAAAAGTCTTAGAAAAGAGGAAAAAAAAGTTATATTGTCCTTTAAGCTCAGAGGGGGAAAGTAGAACACATAAAAATATGATGAAAAAAAACCATTAAAAAATTATGTCCCAAAATATACTAAAGTACATTCTGTTCTTCATGTAGCAGCATGAGAAAGTTAAAAGCATAACAGTAGAACTTGCATAAACTCCTGGTTTATAGAATTTACCTTGCTTTAATTTTGGCAATAAATTCTAGCACTAACAATTATTAGTAAAAAAGAAAAAAAATTAAAATGGAAGATAACTGTAGACTGGAAGCATTGTAAAATTAAAGGGAAACCCAGTCTTTATTTGTGGAGAGTGTTAGCCCGAAAATATAGAATTAATGAACAAAACTGCTTTGCATTATACAGCACATTTTTGCTACAAACACAAATTAAAGCATTTGTTTCTAGCGTAGAAATCCATCCTATCAATTTTTCCTCAGGCTCTGTTTTCTCACTCCTCAGGGTGTCTGGCTGTTGGGAAAGAGAAAGAATTGATTTAAGACTCAGTTCTGCAACACTGTTAATTATATGAGTGGATCTTACCCACCAGTCATCCCTATGAAGCAAATAGCAAATATGCTTGTATGCATAGGAATTAGAGCTGGCTGGGAATTTTCTTTTCTTTTCTTTTCTTTTCTTTTCTTTTCTTTTCTTTTCTTTTCTTTTCTTTTCTTCCCCCTTTCCCTTCCCTTCCCTTCCCTTCCCTTCCCTTCCCTTCCCTTCCCTCTGGAAACAATTTTTTACATAGATACTGCAACTTTTGACAAAATATATGAGTTTGGCTTGTATCTTGTTTCTTTCACAGACTTGGAAAGGGATTTTCCATTCAGATCTGCACACAGAAATTTGGGATCAGAAGACTGCTTTTGTATTGCACTCACACAGTGCACACAGTCCAGCAAAGGTCTCCTCCTGGGGCTAACATTGCTGCCCTAAGAAAACTAGTTACATGCCATTTCAGTAGGGTCAAGAATAGGAAATTTGCTATGACAAGAAGTTCTGCTTGCTTCAAAATAAAATTTTAAGTTATGATGAAGACTAAAATACATCCATTCCTGCTCTGGTCATTCCGTTGAATGAGCACTTGCAATTTGCTTTTCCATGCCTGTGTGGCGGCACAAAACAGTAGACCACCACTCTTCAGCAGCAGGTTCTTCAATGGCTGAGACACCTTTCCAGTGACAAACCCAACTCTGTCAATTCCTTCTCCTTGCTTGGAAGGATGGTGACATTTAGTATTTGGCTGTAATCATATAAACAGACATTTAGTTTTCTGTTTGATGCTAAACTGCTTGGGATTTAACCTCCCTTTTTTCTGCAAAAACAGCTTCATTCATAATCAACACTGAGAGATTCTATAAAACAGTAACTGTAATTGTGAGTCAGAGAAAAATTCAACTTCATTGTGTATTACCATGTGCTGTCAGACAATTTTATTGTTGCCCTTATTTACTAGGTACTGGTCCGAAGCCTGCTCAGTTTGAAATGTAGCACAGCATTGAAAAACCAGGTGTAAGGTAATTTATTCAAATATGTTTGCAGGTTGAGCTACAGAACTAAGAGCACACCAGAAGTCCAGAATCATTCTCTGCTGCTCCAGCAAGTCTTGCAGGCTGAACTGATCCAGGTCTTGCAGCTGTGCCCAAGCCAGTGCCCAAGCCAGCTAGACTAAAAATAGGAAAGCTCCAGTATTGTGCTGAGTCCTGCATATGTATATATATACATGTATGTACACATACAGACCAGTAACATGGCTTTGGGGTTTTTGCTTGAATTATCAACCCATGCAGGATGTTTAATTTTAGTACAATTGGATTTTTTCTGTATGTGTTCTCATCTTTTAATATTTCCTGTTGTTTAACTCATTAAAGTTAAAATGTCTCTTTGCAACCAGATTAAACCAAGCCCTTCTATAAATACAGTTGCTTTGTGGAAAAAAAACTTAAGGATTACCCTGCCATTCCTTTTAGAAATCAGTTCACTGTTCAATGTTATGTTAGAGATGTGAATGGCTTTAGAAGCAAAGTACATTTCTATAGGCCTGGCACACAGTGATAAACTGAGTCCTATTCAAGAAAAAACACAACTTCATTGGAAAGGTCCTGGATCAATGCTAGTAGAATCAATCCCTTGACAGAAGAAAAAGGGGGTTGTTATGACCATCACATACATATACTTCATAGAGATGAGGTTTCCTATCGACATCTCTTGTACAGGAAAAGGATTGGTCTAATTAAACTGAGGACCTGGGAGAGATATATTCAGGTCTCCTCATCTGGGATAGATTTGCTGTGGGACTCAACCTATGGCAAAGTCCTGTGTTTAAGATTCCCATTTATACAAAGTGGAAAAGTAGCTTTTTCATTTATTTACGGGATTTTGTGCAGATAAATATGTGGTACTTAAAAGCACCATGTAAGAATGTAAAACAGAATCTGAACAACAGTCTCAAGAAGATGAAAATGATACTTATTCTTTTAAAGCAAGGATATTAAACCAGTCAAGCAGAAGTATATCATTAAACTATTCTTCTTTCCAAGGTTGTAAGTAAGCTCATTCCCCTGAAGGTGACTTGCCAGGAACATATGCATTTTCTATAAGATACTGATCTCTATTTTCAGTTTGTTAAATATTGCTGGGAATAGAATTAAGGCATTTATGCCCTCAAATGTGGTATTCTCAATGGCTACACAGAGAATCAACTACCTGTCAAATTTCCCCACCTTGCACCAAGAAGAAATAAGGTAAGAGGAATGGGATTTTTCTTCCCTAATCTAATAGCACAGACATTTAAATCTGAGCTACTCACCCCAGGCTCCCTCTCAAGTTCATGTTGTGAATACATTCCTTCTAGCAGGTGATTCATCTCATCCTAAAGCAGACAACTAAAAATAGGTCAGGCTTTTACTTCTGTCAACTGCAGCAGCAGGTTAGCATGAGAAGCTTACCTGAAAAGGTCTATACAGTGTCCCACCAAGTATCAATTTTGTGCCATTTTGTTGTGTAGGCTTTCTCTCATTTCTCTTGCATGTGTTTAGAAAGTCTTTTAGCACAGTCTAAAATAACAGTTTCACAAAATATAGCAAGTTTGGAAAGAGTGTTAAATGAAAATTATGCCCCTTACATCCTATAAGATGAACGCTTTTCCTGCAAATTAATTGCACTAAAATTTACTGGAGCTTGAGTTTGTCATCTACAGCTAGGCAAAGAAGAAATTAAGTTAAAACTCTCACTGGTCTTTTTCTTCCTCCTAAAATAGTGGATGTTCCTGTTTCCATAAAAATGTGCATCTTCCTAAAGCCAGACTATACATACTATGGGGGAAGAAAAGAGTATCTGTCAACCCAATGTGATTTTTTAAATAAACATATCTTTTCCTAAGTTCTTTAGAAATATATCTATGTTTTCTCTCCAGAGGGCTTATATCTGTGTATTTTGTACCTTATGTGCAATAGGAAGGCTCCTTCACCCCTCTGCAAGGAAAAGCACAGCTTGCCTGCTGGATCAATCCCACACAGGATTCAAAGTCTTGCTCAAAAAATTTTAGAAGCAGCAAGATATCTACACAAGAATAAAGCTCTGTCATTAGTAATTAGGGGTAAGGTACATGCTGATAGTTAAAAAAAAAATCAACAATGCATATATTTTGCCCATGAACACTGGTATTTAAGGCAGAATTTGTGCCTTAAAAAGAGAACAGCTTCCAGAAGTCTAGATAAATTTTTCTAATTTGATCTCAGTGATCAATAACGTGTTCAGTAGAGGCATCTTGGGAAGACCTACTAAATGAGCAGTCACATTCACCACATATACTCTCTTATTAGTGGTTACTTTAGAAACAATTGCTTCTGAAATGAAAGATGAGTGAAATTACATTTAAACTATTGCCTTTAATACACCAAAGAGGACCTTAAAATGAACTGAAGAGGAAAGATATCATATGATTTTGTGGCTTTTTCACACAGCACTAATGCAAGAAAGAAAACAGAATTGTAGTTACAGAGCAGATATACAGATGTTCTTGTTGTTTTTGTGGTATCAAAAGGATAAAAAACCCAGTGTTTCTAAATCATTTTAGAATGGAAGAGAGAAAGGGAGAAAGGGAATGGATCTGATTTTTATTATCCTTGCTAAATGTCCAATTTATCCTTTTACTGTCAAACCTCTTCAGTCGTTCGAGAGATTTTAGGGCTCCGTGAGCTTCTGAGAAAAAGCAATGCCCCATTCTGAACTTATAAGCTGCATTAAAAAGACCATTATCACCATTTTTAATGGCCAGATGAGAACAGCTGAATTTTATCTCTAGAACTCAGGCTACATCAGTCGGTGAGGACCTGACCTAATCCTGACACCCTGGGCAATGGAGACACCAGGCATGTGGAGATCATTCACCATGCATCCAGATGTGCTCCAGGCTGCTTCCCGTACTGACTGCAGGTGCCCAGGTGCTGGCAGCTGGGAGCAGGAGAGGTGGCTTCTGTGAGAAGAGGCCAAGGCTGTCCCACGCCAGGCACAGACATCTACAGGAGACCTCCTGCAGGGCACAGCCAAGCCCATCAACAACACTGCTGGCTCCTCTCTGGTAGCATATTTCAGATGGTCAAAAATGCTGCAGTGTCTGTGAGAGAGGAGCGAGAAACAGGTGAGAAGCAGCCCTGCAGATGCCAAGGCCCAAGAAGAAGGGAAAGGGATGCTCCAGATCCTCCTGCAGCCCCTGCAGGACCCACACAATGGACATTGCTGAATGACGGCAGCTGATGGAGAATTCGTTCTGGAGCAGCTGAGGGGAGCTGCTATGAACTGAGCCCAAACCTGCTGCATTTCTGTGCTGCTGCCTAAGAGCTGGTACCACACAGAAATTTCAGTTCATTCCTCAAACTGGCTGTCAACATTCACTAATTTAGTTTCAGTCTTGAGTGATAGGAGCAGTACTTGTTGAAGTCCGTGTCCACAGGCTGTGGTAAGAGAATAGATACAGTTCTTTGAACAAATCCTGTACAAGTGGCACAGAGCAGAGAGGTAAAACAGTGGCTCTGCTCTGTCACCTAAACTGCATCCAGGCCCCTAAGTTAGAAGAAATCACAAAGATCACTTTGGTGAAGGAACATTTTCCAGAGTATAGGAACACACTGCTCACATACCATTTTTGTACTGTGCTATAGAAGAGGCAATAGAGAGATCAACTTGGGAGTCTTCTACATTTTTTTCTCCACCAAAAAGGAATCCTGGAGCAGTCAGAGAGTTGGGCTTAGCAGTGGCTCCACTAGAAAATCCATTATAGAATATTTTACTCTGAAAATATGTAATTTTGTCTGCAGTAAAGCAAAAGCAAAAGAGAAACCTTTCTTCTTGAGAATTCTGGTGTTTTCATGGTGTGAAACCACATAAGGATGCAGCAAAGGATTCAGACACAGATATTTTTTTAAGAACCCAGTGCTCTGGTCATACGCAACTCAGTCTCATAAACATGCACACACATACACAGGCCTTGTACATTTGTTGATCTCTAATTTATTTTTCCTCTTGACAGAGCTTATAATAAATCAGAAAGGGTAACAGGCAGAATTACCACACAAGAGAAATTAACTGGAAAAATGGATAATAGTGTTTATGTTCATAATTTACATTCCATTTGCAGCTTCATTCAGAACTGCAGCCTGGTAGCCAGTTGCAGTCTATTCAAAGTGATTCAAATAAAAGACTTTTATTATTTTTGTTGAACAATCTCTAAGTTTGCCTGTAAATAAAACTACTTTTGTTAAAAACTATTGAATTTGCTCTAGGTAATTAATAATTTGTGGCACACTCTGAGCACACTAATACAGAGAAATGCCTGGACAGAAAACTTTTATTGGAATTGGTATAGCAGCATCAGTTCTGGCACTTCTCAAGTTTGCAATTATGGAAAAGGCTTTGTCTGAAAAAAAAAGACCTTTCAAACTTAAAATTAATAAAACTGAAGACAGAAAGAAAACAAAACTCAACACACACCTCTACTCTCTTACAGAGAAAAAAAAAAAAGAAAAGAATTCCTGGATGATTTCAACTAGGTTCCAAAATGCACTTTGGTAATTTGTTATCAAAAAATGTGAAATACTCCTAAGTGTATACAGCACATTACCAAATAAATAGGTTTTCTGACAGCTTTTTCAGGCAAATGGATGAATTGATCTACGAAAAAACATAATAAATTATGTTGGATATTAAAACATGAACAAAATAAAATTTTTCATGAAACTACATGGCAAGTTTTTATCTCAGGTGGTTCTAAAATGAAACAGTGGTTTTTCAAAAACAGTCATGGGCTGCAAAAAAACTGCAACTGTAAACCATACTGCAGACAGGGTTTGTCATAAATACCTGTGTTGCAGAAACAACACATGACTCAGCACTCACAAGCTGACCAGCCTTGAGAAACTTTTGTCATTTACATTGTATTTTCTTGAGAAATGAGACTGAAAATGCTTTTGGCCCTCACATTTCCTGATGATTTCCACAGCCAAGCCACAGAAGAGACAGAGTCAGGTGTCCTGCACCCTCTGCAGTTCAACTACAGTACAATTCTGGAAAATCTAATTTTCAATTTCCTTAGGGAAAAAAAACCTAATACTATCAATCAAAATTTCAGTTTGAGAAAATATGCATTAATTTGTAGCATTCCAATAGAAATTTTTTAATCAGTTTCAATTTTCATCTGAAAACATCTGTGGGAAAACCTTTCTCCCCTAAGTGCCAGAGAGGTTCATAGGACCCTCAACCCACTGCCATCTTTCCACCCCACACACAAGGAACAGGCACATGAACTGTAACCCTCATCTTTGCAAAACATTCCTGGTTTCTCAGGAAGTCCTTGGACTTCGAAACTGCTCCTTTAACATTCCCTCCAGACCCATAATCTGCAGCAGTGGGAATGCAGGGGGCTCTTGCTCACAACAAGCCATACATTTCACTCCATGTCTTCTGCCTGCAGATCTCCCATCCCTCTCTTGCCCCTCACTTCCCTGCCCACATTTTTGTTCATCTTCAACAATAGGCCAAGCTGTGACACTTTTTCGCTATTGAGGAGCCATTTTCTAGTGAAATTTTGCAGGTAAGAAAACCTTACCATTCAGGGACATAAACAGGCGTTTGCTGCCCATAGAGTCTACATTTTCTGTTTTATGTAGCATTTTATCACAAAGGAAAGCATTTTGATTCAGCTGTAATCATGAATCTGTAATAAAGGACTCAGTCAAGCTGTGAATGTGCTACATTAGCTACAAATTATTCCTAATCTACATACATTCCCAACTCTGGCACTCAGTAGATAGGGAATTTGTCATATTTCCCACATAACTGTGCAGCTTTTGTATTCAAAAATGTGGCCCTTCTCTAGAGACAGCCTGAAGGGTGTTCAAACCTGTGTGAACTGAAAATATCCAAAACTCGGACAAGAGCTATAAATATAAATGGAGAAGTAGTTGGTTGGAGCACGGTGCTAAAAAGGCCAAGGTCTTTGGTCCAATCCCTGTATGGGCCATTCATTTAGGAGCTGGACTCCATGACCCTTGTGGGTCCCATCCAACTCAGACCATTCCATGATTCTCAGGTGAGATTGCTAAAAATAAGAGTTAGGGGAACAGAACTTCTTCTTTCCTGAGAACTCATCCTTGCAAAACATTTTTTTTTCAGGTGTGAACAGCAGGCCTAAAGCTAACTCTCAGATCTCTTCTTATTGCTCATGTGATACATGAGGATAAGTTCAGATATTCTGCATAAAAGCCAGATCCATTTTCCTTTCCTTACACAGCAATATAAAGCTACCCATACTCCAAAAGCTGCAGCTCTGAGTGATCAAATCCAGCAAATTGTCAATGGTCCTAAAACAGCTTCACTTAATCTTCTCTTCAATAACAAAAAACTTGCCCTGAAGTTCAGCTCCCAGCAACAGCTACACAGCAGAGCCCTGTATGTACTTACCTAGGGAAAATATACTGCACACAGCACATTGCTATCTCATGCTCTAATTAAAGGAATGCAAATATACCTGCAATTTCGCCCTAGAGACCAAATCATTTGCATTTTTTCCTCATAGAATCAATTTGATTTATTGGCATGACTGTAAGTTATCTGAAACATGAGGTGATATCATGAACTCTTCCTCAATATTGCTTTCAGAAACTAGAAGAACCTTTGATTTGCCCCATTACTAAGTACCTGCTATGCAATCCACAACTATCAATTTAGAGCAAAATTCTGGACCTGAGGTGAAAACTTATTTTTTCCTCCATTCATCAGAAGAATGCACTTCACCATACAGTTTTCCTGAGGTCAAAAAGAGCATATTTGTCAAAGCAAAGCTTTTAAAGAGATCCTTTCTACATGTTAGTACAAATTCAAGAATTTATTTATAAATTTTCATGTTATACTTAGGGTCAAATTAGAATCTCTTCTGTATAATAAAGATAGATCTTACATCTCTCTCTGAATTTGTATTTTTACATACAATTCTTCATAAATTGACTTCAAAATTTAACTGTAAAAAGAGGCATTCATATTAATAGCACATTAGCCATCTTGTGGCTTTTCCAGCCCATTTTTACAATTTTAAAATTGGTCCAACTTTGAAAAAAATCTTAGTTTTTCATCATACCAGAAATAAAGTTACTGGATCCTGCAGTTCAAATGCAGCACCCTTCAGACCAAAATTAAAGGACTTAATTTCTGCTTTAGGAGAACACAATTAAAGTATGAACAGAGTCAAGACACAAGCATCTCTTCTGTGCTGTTTCACAGTAAATGATCACTTAGGACCCTGTTAAAGTAAACAGTGCCTATAGAAGCAAGTACAGCTTGGTGTTTAAGTTAGATGACCAAATACAAACAGGCACAGAAAACAGTCTTATCTTTTCTCTTCCTCTTTATTTCTACCTGCATGTGGCTGCATCGTTTAACCTGTTCAAGCTGCATTTCTTAACTGATGACATTTGGATTGTGCTGGCAATTAGCTTGGGGAGGCAAAGACTAATGACCCCAATTATTGCTGGAGGTACAGCTGGAGAATCTTAAAAGCTAAAGTTTATCAGAGTGTGTGTGGGGGTGGAGGGTGTTCCAAACAGAAGAGCTTTCCTCAATATAAGATATCTAAATAGAGTTGCAGTCCTGTATTGCAAATTGTTCTGGTTCTGTATTGCAAATTGAAGTCCTTCATTGGCAAAATGAGGGTTTTTTTGTCTGAAATGTTATTTTATAACAAGGAGAACTTCGGAGAAGTAAAAGCACCACATTAAAAAGGCCCATGTGTATTCAAAAGTGCCTTTTATTTCTATAACTGTGTAGCCCTGTTAATAGAGAATTGCTAGTACTAGTACCAGATCTCATTGTTATAGTGAGTTTGAAAGGCCTCTGTTGGCAGAATGAGATATTTATGACTCACACACAACGTGGTAGTGCAGAAAATGCAGCCTTGGTATGAGAGCAGAGTCCCTGTGAAAAGGGGATGCAGGAAGGAAATACTGACATGGGTAAATACTGACATGTCATGGCAAGAGGTGAGTCTGGTGTTTGGTATGGATAACCCCACAGCCATGCACAGATCTTCATAATTTCCAGTTTAAAACCCTCAAAACATGCAAGAAAAGAAAAAAGAACACCTGAAGCTGGACAGAACCGGTCTCTGGGGTAACAAATAGAACAAAGAAATAGAGTGTAATACATGCAAGGGGCACCTCGTATGTACAGTAAATATGGATACAACTTGCAGTGAGGAGCAATGAAGAAAAAGAACAAATAGAAGTGTTAGCAAATACACTAATGGTAGATCCCAAGAGGATCGTGGGAATAGAAACCAGTAAAATGAACACCATATTCCTCCCGGGAAAGGACTCCAGATATCACTGATGCCTCCTAACATTCCTCCACACACCAAACCCCCAGAGTGAACCTTTGGGTCCAATGGAGATGGGGAAGGGTGAGCAGGGAAAACCCCAGGAAAAGGGTTAGAAGCATCTGTTGCAAATTTAGTAGCATCATTACTATTGTCCACATTTTGCTGTATCATTACTGTGATTACACCATTCTTTGTTTTACTGCACAATTAGACAAGCTAATGATGGTTCTTGAATTAAACTCCTAATATTTCTGCTATATCTACACTAAATTCTTTGCTTTACAGATGGATAAAAATATACATATGCCATATTTTCTTAATACTTATTTACATAAGGCATGTTTGCATTCTCCATGATCAAGGTTCTGAGCATGATACTACACAGTTTGTTAGATAAACACGAGTGAATTCCTTACTGATAGTTGTTTGCTTCACAACACAACTCATGATAGTTCAAATCAGCCATTTCTTAGCTACTTGACGTCTCTGTTGTGGTTGCCTTGTTGGATATTTTGCCTCTTTGACTATGTCTTGCCTTTATGATCTCTGAAAAGAGATCCATGGACACAGAGTGCAAGGGACATCTAGAAGGAGAGGGCTTGCGGCAACTACTGAAGACTGGCACTGTCAGTTTCTTGTAACATTCTGTTTAAAGACATTGGTAGAGTTATAACAAAAGTATTAGCAGAAATCATTCACAAAACTTTTCTGAAGAGCAAGACAGGATTCCATTTGCTCTGAGAATATGACTATTTTCATAAAGAAAACAAGCAGTCTTCTCATTGTATCATAATAAAAATCTACATGTAGCCTAGGTGTAGTTATGTGAGTTTGTATGGGAGTACAGTCAAAAGAAATTTTCACAACATGATCTGTTAATATTCTTCTAAGAACATTGAAGCTCACCCCTCCAGATTCCAATCCAGCTGTATGCTTTGCCTCTGTTTCTGAAGAACTTTGTAGTGCCCCACGCAGACAGACGGGGCCAGCCCTGCCTGTTTGGGAGCTCAGTGAGTACATGTGCTCCTCAGGCACACTGCACATGCAAAATTTATGCTCTTCATTTTGCTCAGAGGAAAGATCACCCCAAGCCCAGGACAATGGTGAGCTCTCTGTGTGTCCTAGACCTGCCTGCAAGGATCAGGTGGGCACCATGTAACTCCATTTTAAAAGTCCATTGAGAAAGGCTGCTTTTGGGAGAGGGTCTCTTCCAGGTCCTCAGGCTCCATTAAGGTGCAAACACAGAGGACTGAACCATCTTCCTTGCTACATTTTTCGTTTTGCTGTCAGAACTTTCCTTTGAAGTACAAAATTATTTCCATTGAATATAATGAGACTCTTCATGTGTGAGAAGAGTGCATAGACTGTGCACAAGTATAAGCAGCAATGGGGTATTTCACAGATAAGAGAACTTGAAGATATACCTCAGTGATATGAGGTGACATTCCACTTGGTGAAATGATAGTAATCCATTTCAAGAATCAGGAAAAAAAAAAAGAGACAGCTGCCTTTTTATTTTCCTTTTGGAGACAGAGTTTCTTTAAGTATATTTAAGTAATATACTTTTGGCTCACTGAATATGAAGTACTTTTTAGGACAACATAGACCCTATGCATGTTTAGTTTTGTAGTTACATACATGTTCAGTTTTACAGATCATGACCAGAGATGTCCAAATCCATCAACGAGCTTAAAATATACTGTTCAGACAAGTCCTACCTCTGAATTAATTTCTCCAGGAATGAAGGCATTGCAAATAAACAAAAGAGCTGGGCTAAATCTTGTACACATAAGCAACAGACAAAAGGGGGGGAAATTCCACATTTTAGTTTATTTCCTCTGCACTGAATTGGATTTCATTGAATTCGCACAGTCACGTAAGGAGAGAAAGTCAGCGAATATTTATTTCCGAACCGCACATGCCGAAGTAACAAAGCTGTTTAACATCTTCTTAGGAGTGCGTGCTCTTCCCAATGTCCCCATCTCCCCCTGTGTCACAGCCCCATGGCCAGTGGCGTGGGAGCTGCTCTGTCCCCTGCTGTGGAAGCGCTCATTAGCGCAGGGGCTGATAGCCCTGCACGCGGCAGCGCACACTGTGCTGGAGCGCCAGGCAAGGAAGAAAATGAAAGTAGTAATTTTCTTCAGCTCAGGCTTTTTTCTCCACTTTGATGTGATTTGTTAGAACGCACTTAGTAATTTGAGAGCGTTCCTTTTTCCCCAGACAGGTTCCAGCAGCACTTTCAGGGTGCCCTGGGGTGCCTGCCACTCTCTGACATCTGTTAGAGTTGAAGGCCATCAGCTGGGTTTGCATGTTGAAAACAAATTCTCAGTGGGGTCCACAATTTCTCTGTGCTGTTGCTGTGCAGCAAAGTAGTATCTATTGATCACTGACTGTAACTGTGGTAGGTCAACAATTACTGCTGATGGGAGCTCTCCCGCGCCTCAGTGCAGCAGCACGCATTAATGTTTCTCTAAATGAGCAGGTGGAGGGGAGGGGACTTGGGTATGTGAGACAAGGAAAAGCTCAGCTCCTGGGCAGCACTTTTATAAGCAAAGAAACTTTAAAGCACTTAAATGTAAAAAATTAAAACAACATTATATAGTACAAAGTATCCATCTGGCACAGAAAAATAAAAAATGCCAGGAAAATTGAAGCTTGCACAAGACTAAATGTCGACATCAAAAAGTCAGAGATGATAATGAATTATTCCTAAACTCTCTCAATACTTCATCCTACATCTGATGTTTCAAATACAAACACACACACACACACACACACACACACACACACACACAGAGGGAATTAAAGAACTAATGTATTTAAGAAATATTAAAATATTTTCTGCTTAGAAACAGAGCTATTTTAGACAGTATTTCTTCCCTTACTTTTTAAAGCCTGGCAAGGCTTTGCAACTTCCATGAGTTCAATTCCACACTGTAGACAAAAATCACTGTGCTAATTGTAGGTAGGAGAATAGCACAGGTGATAGCACATTTTCAGACTGCCCTACACATATTTAGACACTTAAGGGTTTTAGGAGAAAAATAGCATAGAATTCAAGCCAGAAATTTGGCAATTATGTGGAATAAGACATGTTGCTTTGAAACAGAGGCGAAAATACATCAATGTCAAGCTGGTCTCACTGCCCAGAGCTTTTTTATTACAGTGATTAGATTTCCCAAACCAAAATCTTGCTTTAACCTTAGTTTCTAAGACAGAGCCTGATTGGCCACTGGCACACACCTGGAAGGAGTGCTGTTTCTGAAAACTCCCTCTCAAGTCAATCAGACAAATAACAAATCTGATTTCTATCATCCTACCTCTTTCAAATTGGAAAGAAACAAATGGTGGTTTAAGTATATAGTTACCAATCATGCCAAACGCATTGCTGTCAGAAACAGGATCAGGAAAGCTGATCCAGTTCCCTAGGCCATTGCACACACTGTTCTCACACACTTCTCCCAGTATAACCAAGGTCTTTGCTGCTTCCCTCCAGCATTCCCTGGTTAGGAGACTCTCCTCATGCCTGGCTATGTGACCACCAGTGCTAGGAGCTGCTAACCTCTCTCTGGAGAAGAAGGTCTGCAGCTCTGAGCTCCCAAGTAAACCTGAAATCATGAAACAATGCAAGTCCACTCCTGTCTTACCAGAAATTATATTTTGTCTCTGAAATGATCCATAATATGCCTTGTACTCGTACATTTGGTAAAGGGGCTCAAATAATCCTGTCTTAATCTTATAAACCACTCATGAGCAGAGCAGAGCTACTCACTCTATTGCATTCATGTTTTCATCAACTCAATTACCCATCTTGACATGAAAAGGAGACTAAGGAATAAACACACAGATGTCATTCTTTTTTGCAAACAAAAAAATCCCTTTATCCAGAGAAAAAAGCCTTTGCCACACTTAGCATGACACATTAAAAATTAATTTGCTTCATAGCGCCTCAACAGAGACCAGAGATGGGGGGAAACAGGAGTTAGGTACTGGTATTTTTCCACCAACAAGAAAGAAAGTAAGAAGCAGAAACACAGGTAAAGAGAAAACAAAAATAATTTGTTTTAAATCACAGCAGACAGTTTTAATGTTAAAGGCTGAACTTGAAATATCAGAAGTGCTCAGAAAATAGCAGGAAAAATAACTGAAAAAATCAAATCTAATCTAAAACTTAAATTGCAAATGAGAGATGTTTGAATTACTAACACCAGTAGGATGTAGGTGAAACTAATTATCAAGTGATACTCCATGGAATTAAACCGTGGCAACAGTCTTGTTACTTTCAAACAAAGGACATGGTTTGAAACATGCGATAGGAAAGAAAGTAAGGGGATAAAATTACAAATTAAGTGGATTGGAAAGGTTTCTGGATTCAGCCACACCTAAACAAATAGTTGGTGATAATTACAAAATTTATGATGCTGTCTTCTGGAAAAATAACAACACTGTGCTTCGTCTGCATTGCTTAAAACTTTGAAAGCATAGCAGAGGAATTTTTTTTTTCATATATGCATCTATTTCTTTTATATTCAACAATTCTAAACAGTGATTGAGTACATGATACCATCTTTTCTGTATCTCTATACAAGTTGTTTTCCCTTCCTGTGTATAAAAGGATACAACAAAGTACAAGTAACTTGGGATAGAGATCTAGCACCAATGGTCCAGTGGCATCAGTCATGGCAAATACAGTTATGTGATCAGAAACCAAGCCAAATGCAGAAAAAGCTACTCAGAACTGTATTTTCTCTCTTTCACTGTATTAATTTCTGGAGCTTCTCTCTTACAAGAATAGACTGAGAGAGTTGGACCTGTTCTGCCTCTGGAAGAGACAACTGAGAGAGGACTTCATCAATGTCTATAAGAATCTGAAAGGAGGGTGAGAAGAGGATGGATCCAGACTTTTCTTGGTGGTGCCAAGCCATAGGACAAGAAACAATGGGGCAGAAACTGGTGCTCAGGAAGTTCCATCTGAACATGAGGAGGAACTTCCTTACTGTGCAGTAACCAATCACTGGAAGAGATTGCCCACAGAGGTTGTGGAGTCTCCCTCAATGGAGATAACCAAGAAACGTCTGGACAGAGTCCTGTGCCATGTGCTCGAGGATGACCTCACTTGAGCAAGGAGGTTGGACCAAATGAACCACTGTGGTCCTTTCCAACCTGACCCATCCTGTGATTCTGTGATTTCTAAAGCAAGTTTGCCATGTGCAACCACAAACACTACTTTTGTAGCCTCTAATTGTAATCACCTCATGCCTTCTGCTTCTAGACTATGGGACTTTCAATTCACTATGTGTCCAGCAGAAAAAAGGTTCAGTATAGCCTAACCTGCTTTTTTACAAAAATTTAACCTTCTTTTTCAAATCTTAACTCTGGATGTCACAGGAATCTACCATGACAGATCAGCTGCACTTCTATATACGTTGTTTTCTTCCAGTACCATAAAATTATAGATCAACAACTTCAGCTCAGTTTCAAAATCTTCTACTTTCTAACTCCTTCCAAAATTCTTCTTAAATTTTAGTTTCTTGTACTTTGAGGCTAGGGGATGAGAAGAATGTCATTGACTGGGGTATTTTCATTGTAATTGCTTTGAATTCTTATTCAGTTTATTAAAGTCTCTCTTGCCCATCTAAATAAAAAGAAAACAATATAACAATCCTGGAAACATTTTTACTGTTGTTAAGTACCTTATTCTTTCATTCAGGTTGTTTCTTCCTGGCACCCTGGAGCACAATGCATGCTGGTTCACTCACTGCTCTAAATACATCCAGGGAGAATCTGCAACAATGAAGGAAAAGCTCCAGATTTTTCTTCCTTCATGTGCAATGTGATCAGCAACACAGAATTTTAAAATGTAGCAAATTCCCTTTTTTAGCCTATGCTTGGAAGCTTGTCTTAAAAGTATAAACCAATCTAGTCACTTCATTAAGACCTTTAAAATATATGAATGAAGGCCATGGTGTCATATTCTCAGATAATAGTACTCTGATAGAAGATTTATATATTCTATTTAGGTATGATGTCTAGACTATTATTTCTATTTTCTTTGTCTAACATTTGATTGATTAAGACAACTGACAGGTTATATAAGTGTCTGCCTTTTGAGTGGTGTAAGAAATGGCTGGATTTCTCACACTTACAGTGACAGTAAAGCAGAGACAGAAAAGGAAGATTAACAACAGTTTAATTGCTGTGTGGAAATGGGTTTTGTATGGATACTGATCTAAATTTCCCATTTACAAACCTAATGAACAAAAAGAAAAAGAATTTTAAAAACCAAATTCTTATCAATTAGGTAATCTGCATAAAATGCATTTTTAGGTCTCTGCAACATTGCAAGGAACTACTATATGGACTAATGCTGCTAATCCTGCTTGAGACCACAAACTTAATGAGACAATTTAAGTCAGGAGATAAGCTGCGCTTTTCTGTTTGGTGTTGAATTTCATTAATAACAAGGAAAAGTTATCATTAACAACCTTGTAAAATAGCATAAATACTCCCAAGAAAGCAGAAACAATTGAAATTGCACAAAGTGCATTTCATGAGGTAGAATAAAGTATGTCTGGGAACAACCAAAAATTGTATTTAAATTGGATAAATTCAACATACTTTTGCAGTTTAAATTGCAATTCAGTTCCTAATCAGTCAGATAATTTCAAATAGGAAATAATAATGGAGTCGGTTTCCATATCACTGACTACATGCAGAGCAAATTTTGCTGAAATAATCCAATTATTCTTTCTATTTGCTTTGATATCATGCTGCCTTCAAGTAATTATCAAAAAACTTGGACAGATGTAGTTCCATATGAATTATGCTGGTACCAGCAGCTAGCACTCAAATATCATGTAGGAACCAGCAAGTGAAACACTTAATTCCTGGATGGTGCTCCTTGTAGACACAGAGTTTTTTGCTGAGAGTTACTCAGGCTCTGGCAGTTCCTCTGGTGATTTGAGATTTTATATTCTCCAAACACAAAATCATTGGCAGATGTGGTTTGTGACCAGCTACACCTCAGCAACTCCAATTCCTTGATCAGAATTTAGGGCAAACAGTCCAAAAGGGGCTTTGCTGGCCCACCAGCAGGAGATGTGTACAGATGTCCCCTTTGTTCAGTTTGAGCTGCCACAGCACAATCGATCCAGTGTGGTCTGTGAGGGAGCTGGTCCTTTGCTGGGAGGACACTGGAGACAGTGTTTGCTGAAGTGGCACACGAACACTTTTCTCCTCTGAACCTGACCTTTCAGTAGTACTTGACATGTCAGTCATGGCTGCTTTCAACAGAGGAAATATAAGAAAGATGTAAGAGCTCCTCAGCGATTGTGAATATTTTATTTTTTACATCATGTTTAATAGTGGGACTATATTTATGTAGAACAGATAAAAGCTTTCAGATTTATTTCTATTTGGGATCCAGCATGACTTCTACTAGCCTCTGACAGTTTCCATTTGACAAAACAGAAGAGACTTGTGTCTTATTAGTGAGTTTTTTCCCTTTGTTTTTTTTCCTTTTGGTATAATAATAAGAGACAATACTTTTATACGCCTTTGGAGACTGAATTTTTTTCATAGGCTTATGCAAGAAAACTGATTTATCAAACTAGCTAATAAGTCAGAGTTCTTCACCATTTTTAAAAGAAAAAATTGATTTGGAAAGAAAAGGAATTCCTCATCCCACACTAAATTAGAACTTTCTGTTAAGAAAATGAAAGTGAAATGTAGCAATTTCTTGTATAACAGAAACCAAATTTTCTGTCATATGTCTGAAATATCTCTCTTGCCAAATGTATAAGGGAGATGTTTGTTGCTAGGCTTGTGCTGTGCACAAGGTGTTCCTAAATAATTCAAGAAAACAGTTCATGCTGAAAACTTACTAATCTACTTTTTAATTCCCTGTCCATATTTCTCAACTCAGACCAGTAATTCACCTTCTCCCTGTTGGACTGCTGTTAACAAAGAAAGCAAATATTGCAGCAGTGCTACTTTAATAAAGCCTTTGACTTTTTAACTCTTCAGATCCATAAGACTGATACATTTTCTTCTCCTTTTTTGCATATCCAAATATTTCTTTCTGAAACTTAGGGAAACAAATTATTTTATTCTTGCTTAAGACACAATTTTCCTAAGAGCATTCAAGAAAATTGAACCTTCTGTTTTCATACACAGTTATCATGAGCTATTTCTCATTGTTAGTCCAACCACAAATGACAGTCTACACTCATGACTACTGAAAATACAGGCTTCAGTCCCAGAGATCTTCAAGTGAAATTCTACACAGTAAACTTCAGTGTCTATCTAATTTTTGTGCTATATTTCTCTCCTTCAAAACTGTTGGTGGAGTTTGTTTTCAGAAGGTGAACCTGCGAAGCCTGATAAAGTTAAATTCAGTTGCAGATGCAGAGATGTTGCCCTCTCTGTTTTGTGCTTATGCAAAGCAGTCATTTGCTCTTTGGTAGGAAGATTTTAATAGTCTGATATCATATTTACTGTTCTAAAATCTGAGTTGGACTCTAAAAGATCATTAAAAACATTGCCAGGAATAAATAAAAAGGAAGAATGACAAATGCATGATGCATTTGGCCTTGCTGAAAACCAGTGGAAGTATAGTCAGTAAGAAAAGATTCCTCACTTCCAATGAAATAAGGACATGTATTGAAAAAAAAACCAAAAGCACTGAAGCACAAGGCCAGTTTGCACAAACCAGCATCAATGTGTTAGGCCTTGGGACTCAACCCTTTACAGAGATCAAAGGAAACAGAACCATCAGTATCCTTCGCATTTCCTTCTTTTCTTTTTCTCTATGTTGCACTTTTCACCTTATGAACTTCATTCAGAACCAAGGATTTCCTTCCAGACTGATTTACCCATATGGATTAAGTGAGTCTGGACAAATACAGAAATTTGTAAATATAAACAAATATAAAATTGTAAGCATGGATGTAATTGCAAATTCCAGCCTATCAGGATAAACTGCATTAAAATAATAATATTTTCTTAAAAAAAAAAAAAAAAAAAAATTGGAAGCAAATGCCAAACCACAAACCCTACTCAAAACTTCCTGTGAATAATGCTAGTTATTATCTCAGGTTGCAAGCTGCACTGTTACTCAAAGCTAGAATTAATTATCAGGCATTGACACCATTACAGCAGCATACATATATGAGATCTATACTTACTAAATCTGTTTTGATCATCTCCCATTAAGTGAAAGATGAGAACCTAGGAAAATTTCTACATGATTTTTTTTTCATTATTATTCAATAAGACAAAAATGGTGGAAATATTTTACAAGCTAGTGAATCAATTAGAAATTTGAAAGCACGCTCTTCTCATAGTTTTATAGTCCTTTTTTTTTTCTTAAATGGCAGTGAACTTATTAACACTATTCCTTGTAACTGATAAAAAACCCTCTACTGATATTTGTTGCACATGCTCAGAAATCTTGCTTTTAAATGCAAAAAAATTGAAAAGCTTGTATTATATTAGAAAACCTTCAACATCCTTCTTCATCTTTCACAACACCTATCCAACTCCAGGTTTTGTAATGAGCCAATTCTCAAGATAACTTCTTTAGTCTTCTGTTGAGCCTCAGAGGAGGATGTGGCCCATGAAGCTGCTGGCAGCCCTTGGTGAATGTTCCCATCAACCACCCTGGAGCTCCTCTGCAGCACCATGGACCCCAACTCCCCAACACGTCTGTAGCCACCAAGACAGCACCAAAACCTCCTATTGTGCCTCCCATTCAATGAATTTCCATTAAAAAAAAAGCTTTGAACTAAGGGAGTTTATCTTAGTTTTGCACACAAAAAGGTTTGCAAATGGTCATTCATGGTGGCGGTACTGGATGATGACTACCCAGTGATCAGCCAAGGCTTGCAGGTGGCTTAGAAACAGGAAATGGGAAGACCTGTAGGACCAGGCTGACCACGCAATCAGTGTAGGATTTATCTACAATTGGGCCAGTATTATTAAAAAAAAAAAAAAAGAGAGAGAGAGAAAATCTAATGAAATACCAGTGTGATAACCCATCACAACCCACCACAACCCAATTTTTAAAAACTGGATAACAGCCTGATGTAAAGTGTTTCCACTCTCCTTATACCAAAGAGCAGCCAGCCCAAAATCATTCCAAGAACATTTATTTAATTTATATATTCCATGACCTGTTTCATGGCTACCCAGGAACTAAATAAGCATAAACAAAAGTCCAGAAAAAGAGGAGCTTACTAAACATTTAGCTCATAACAACACAACATTGGTACCCAGAAACTAAGAAGTTTATCATTTTATAGATCATTACCAGCTCACATTGTAACTGACAATTTTTGAATGGTGCTTTGAAATATCATTCTTTAAATAATTTCAGTGAATTGTATAATAACTAAAACAAACTACTCTTCTCCCTATTCTATATCATAAAATCTCATTTTAGTACAAATAAAAGAAATTGAGTGTAAAAATGCAATATATTACCCTACAAGCATAGTTAAGTTGGAAGGTTTTTCTAAAATATTTTTATTTTTTCACTGAAAGGATTTTCTTGCAAAGTCCTGAGATTCTTCTGCTATCCATCTCTCCCTTCATATTTACACAAAACTTTTCTGGCTATATATTGCTAAAGGAAATGTGTCATTAAATGTTTTTCAAAGCGCCATTGCTGAGTGTGTTGGAAGTATTTTCTGTGCTCTTCGTGAATGACAGGCTGCACATCCCAGGCATCAGCTGCAGTTCATTAGTGCTACAATGGCAGCAAAGCAGATGACTGTTCCACAGGGCTCTTCAAAGGCAGAGATAATCAGCCAGCTCTCACTGATGAAGGAAAAGATTATTCCTTCAGCTTTTTTTCAGGAAAACGAGTTGTCAGCCCAGGAAAAGTAGAGTGAAAAATAGATTTCTAAGAAACATGGAAGCACTTACAAGAAACTTCTCTAAAGTGAAGAGTGGGGAATTTTTAGCTGAAAATTGTGCTGGAAAAAAAAATCTATATTTTTCCTTGATGCTTTGATTTATAATTGGTGGTGGTTTTTAGGGAAATCTAACATGGGCTCAGGAGCACACAATACCTGGAAAGAGGCTCTTTGCTTGCAGTAAGTATACTTCAAGTTTCCTCACAGGTATTCATGTTACACACTTTATATTTGACTGGTATGAGTGGGCTCATTATTACTAGAAGCTCAATTTCCTCTAATGGTTTTCTAATGAGTAGATTTTCTTCAACAGAAATTAAAACAGTAGATTAAAGTCTTGCATGCACCACAGTATTTTAAGGCATGGATTAGGAAAGATAGGACCAGGAGCCTCTTAGGTCTTGTTCACTTAGAACCATTCTGAAGACTACTTATCCTTACAGGGAAGAATAGGATATTTCTTACAAAAACAAACAAACAAAATCAACACACAGAGTCAACAAACAAACCAACCAATCCCAAAACAAACCCCAAACCAACCAACCAAAAACCCCAGAAAAAGACATTTTTAAAAGGTACAGGGAAATGTTTAACAAAATATTCAATTTGTTCTCTAAAAAGAATTTGCCAATTTTAAACCTGACATCATAAATACTTTCAGAAAATCATAGAACTGGCATAGAATGTTGGAGAGGAGAGAAAACTGCTCCTCTGCCAAATCTCACTGCTAAGAATTAGAGAATGAAATGTGAACAGGTACCTACAGAAGATATAAGCATAAACATGACTGGTTTCTGCATGCACTGCTTCCCACACCTCCTGAGAGATGTCTGAGAAACTGCCCCACAGTCCAGGACACTGGCAGTACCAAAGCAAATTTGTGCAGCCACATGATACCATATAACTAAATAGACATTGAAAGAACAGGAGCATGCCTCTTCTGGTAGCTTGCTCCTTTGAAAATACAATTGGAATCCAAACATCCCTTGATCTTTCTGATGGACCTCAAACCTGAGCGTCTGGCACTCCTACATAAAATTCTCACGTTTTCTTTGTTTCTTCCTTTCAATTTAGAGAGGTAAGACATCAGGACTATTCATAAAAAACTATAAACTACAAAGCAAAAACCTTCAGGCTGGACAGACACTGTCCACATTTCCTTTGTTTCTAAAGTCAGTTCAGGTAAGTTTGTGACAGGAGAATGCTCAGCTGTAGGAAGATTTGTAATTAGACATAATTAATATACTAAAAAATGCTCAAGACATTTTTGAATTGCTATCAGAGTGTGGCGCATTAGACAAGACATCCAGTAAAAATGAAGAATGCAGACTCTATGCAAGAAAGTAGGGATCAAATTGGGTCCGAGCCCACAACATTTCTACTACTGGCTGCTTTCATCTCACACAGAAAAATATGTTTGTCCACACTGAAGGAGTTTCCAGCTCAAAGACTAACAGCACACAGTAAAAGAAAGAGCCCTCCTCCATAGATGATCACAACTTTAGGAGTATCATCTGAAACATGAAAAACAAAGTTGCATTTGATGCTCATTCCTTCTAAGGAAAAATTAACTTCTAGCTGGACTGAGAACTGTCAAGTCTCAAGCAAAATTTATTTTGCCTCGACAAATGACATTATTTCTTCAAGATGGAAAACATCTTGTTGACTATCCTTATTCTTTTTACAATTTGCATCATTTTTTCACAGGAATAGGCAAACTCTTCATTTCTACAGCAGGCAAAACATACCATGAATAGATCAAATACAAATTTGACACAATCCAAGTGAGAAGAATATTTCTTATGATATATGAACAGAATCCTACAATAGAAAAAAACCCCAAACTTTTAAAAAAGGTATTTAAAATGTATATCTGACAAAGCACTGACTGTATTCAAATGACAACCAAGTATTGACTTTTTTTTTTACCTTTTCTTTTGTTGTTGTTTATCTTCTGTACAGATTCCCATACTGTTCACTAGAGAATTGAACAACATATTGCAACAATGCAGAGCACTCAGCTGAAACAGCTGAGACAATATTAGACTCTCTGTTAGCAAGCAGCTATTTTGCATCTAAACCCCCTGTTTATTACTAAGATTTTTTTAGATCTTAGTGCTCCGATCCATTGCAAAAAGCAGATTTAGGCATCTTTCAGGTTTCTATGGGAGTTCGTGCTCTTTGAGGGACTTTGCTGCATGCATTGTGTATGTGTTACCAAGTTAATACTGAAGATAAAGAACAAAATCTCAAGCAAATGTAGTTTTGCATTTAATCTTAGTTTATTTGGCTTATATTTAAACAGCCCTAGTTTTGTAACTTGAACAGAATAAGGTTACAGCTTATATTAATGAATAAAGTAAACAGGGTCAATTACATGCATACAAACCCTTAGCTAGTGTGCTGGTGGGTACGTTTGCAGGGCTTGGTGATTTTTTTTTTCTATTTATGGTAAGTAGATCTGTTCCAGAGCAGAGGGTTTACCACTTGTTTCTTCTTTTTCTCAGGTCACAGCCTAAAATGGCACACTGTGGGAGTTCAACACATTTCTTATCATACATCACAAACCTTTGTTACTGTTAATTTAAATATTTTAAAATAAGTCTTTCTGTTCACAGAGGATTCCATTTTCTGTATGTATTCCACCTTCTATGGAGAACACAGCCTTAATTATCTTTCAAGATCCCACATTAATACCATGCAAAGCAGTGATTAATTGTACAGCACCAACAATAAAAGAGAAATGCCAAGGTAAAACCATATTCCTCCTTGTGGAAGGTATGAACCAATGATGATTTCTATGGTAGGTGGTAGATTCCTCATGTGTAGCAGCCTGGAGGGGGCTGGTGCCCTCCCAAATGACAATCTTGACCAAAAAAAAACCCATAGGCATCCACTAATAAACAACATTTCAGTGAGTTTCTCAACAGACTTTCCCTCTGTTCTCTTCCATACTGCATCATATGTAGTGTCTGCCCAAGGCTTTTCCACTCCCTGTACTACACATTTCCACATTTCTTTCAGCTGTGGACAACACCTCGCCAGGTCCCTGGCTCTGACAGGGCAAATTGAGCTGCTCAGGACACAGGCAGAATTTCCATAGGAGATTTCCACAGGAGAGGCTCCCTCAAGCAGGAGTGATGGGCAGGCTCTGACTTTAAGTTGTCATTCGTGGCAGGGGCTGTGCCATGGGCTCAACATGTGGGCCCTTCATGAATGATCAGTGACTGAACAGTACGCACAGTAACAATGGTTTTGATAATCATATTGTAATTCATCACTTAATGCCAATATAATCCACAGATGGCTTAACTTTTTAACTAAGGCCTCCAGCACTCAGCTGTTGTGACTGTGAATTGCTCTTTTCTTTTTCAGGAGAAGTAAGTGGGTGTGAGAGGGTGAAATTTTCACTGATCTGAGATTCAGGACAGAGAATTTGAAGGAACATCCCACAGTGTTGTGGTTATAAAATTTACTGCTTAACAACTTCAGGTAATATACTCTATTTGAAAAGATTAATTCAATTGTGATCAAATCCAACCCAAAGTTCTTTCGTTCTCCTATCATTTCCTGCCCTTCATTTTTCACCCTTCTAATAAACTACTGCTTGCTACCCAGGCACATCAGACAGATCCCTATCAAGGCTATAAAGACAAGAACAATGATTACAAAGTTCTCAGAGATGGTGCAGCTCTTTCCCGAAGACAAACACCACGACTTGGATCATCCTATCCACACATACAGGGTTGGTCAGGAAAACAAGGCATATTTGACAACAATAATTTTAATCAGTTATAATCAAACTAATTTTCATTATAAACAGTTCACAAGGAGGTGGCAGTTTCAAAAATCTAATTAAATACAAACACACAGTCTAAAATAATAGTAATTTGATAATCCCATGCTGCTGTAATCATTATCCAGTGTTCCTTGTTCATATTACACTCCCACAAAACAAGCATTTCCAAGCATCCCCTTCTAATGTACAAACATAAGGAGAACAAAAATTACATGTGGGAACCTTAACTAAATGACAGGAGAAGTAATCAAGCTGAAAACCATCTGCCATTACTGACTGTGCAGTGAAGTTTGCTCTGAATACTACAGTGTGGGAGGCTTATCTTGTGAGCAGAGAAAACGGTATTTTGGCAAGGAGAGCCAGTGAATCTCAAACCTTCATGCACATCAGCCTCCTCCTCCAGCAAGTGCGCTGTGTGTCCTAAAGCCTGCCATCCCCTATGCTTCAGATTCCTTGGACATGAAGACATTACCTACTATTTATATTAGCACAGTATCCATCAGCTTTTTTATTCAGCCACATGCTGTAGGAAACAAGGGCTTCTCAGTGAAGCAGATGATTTTTTTGTCCTCTTGCTGCTGCTTTTTATGCTGCTCAGAAGTCCAGCCAGCACTAGGATCTTTGGAGCTGCTGCACTTTCTCCTCTGATGTTTCCAGAAATTCAAGCATCTCAATGTTCTGCTGTGGCTTTTTAAAGGGCAAGAAAAAACAGAGGTAGAGGCTCTCCTCCCCTGAGAAGTATGAAAGCCAGGCTGGACAACTCAGCTTTGCACATGCCTACAAGAAAAGGGGGCAGATATTACTGATGCCAAACTGTCTTGTAAGAGGAAATCTGCCAAATGCTGTCTACTTCTAAAATTCCTCAGAGCTAGTGTCAGTCTCAGGCTGTGATAAGCATAAAGCTGTCTAGATTCAGAGCCTAAAAGCTACATCACATCCTCTGTAGAATGGGCAGGTAACCCCCCTCTCTTTTGCTCTTACTCATTCTTCTGTCTTTCACTGCTGCCTTTCCCTGTTCTTTCATAATAAGAAATCAGGAGGAAAGCAGATCACTGACTTGGTTTGTCCTGCACCAGGATCTAGGGACAGCTGGGTAAGGTCTCTTTTAAATAATGAAATGCTTCTTATAGAGAAGAAGTTCTCTTTGTAAAGGCATTTTCCAAAGGGGTTAAGTGACACAAAGCTTGTTTTCCCAATGGGTAAACTGAGGCATGGGCTATTGACATGTATGGTAACATACAGACCAGGAAAGGAATCTTCAATTCCCCTCAGATTTCTTGCCTCCCTCTTACTAAGATAGGCTGTTTTCTCAGATCTGCTGGCAGAATTCGAAATTTGTGGTTAGATCCTCTAAACAACTTAGATCTCACAGTTTTAGCATAAGCACTGCATAGTACTCCCTAACTTTTGGACATCTTGCCTACAGATAATAAATGCTCCCATTGCCAGGCAGCATTTAAAGAAAATGTTGGAGACGAGCTCTTTGTTTACAGCTTTGCATTTTCATGGAAATAGACTGGCATCTTCAGAGGAAATTAGTATTGTTCCCTTGGATTACAGCATAGAGCATCTATATTTATTCACAGACTCCTGTTGGTATGTTGTGCCCCATACCAAAGCGTTGATCCAGTGCAGCACTTCTGCCACCTCCAGTCAGCTCTTCTAACAGCAGATTTTAGGGTATGCATGGCAAAGGCATTCCCTAAAAGCAGGCACCCTCCCTCTGTGAGGCCCCCAAATTGAGGCTGGGGCCAAGGAACCAGGGAACTGCAAAGACTAGGGAGAATATTCAGCTAAAAGGAAATGCTGAAGAAAAGGTGGGACTGGAAGGCAAGTTTGAAATATTACAGTTCTAGGAACAGGGTATTTCACTGTGTCTGACCATTTATCTTCATTGAAACTGAAAGGGCTGAGCATTCACCTGCTAGAGGCTGGTAGTGCTCCTTTCTCATGAAAAAAAGTGCAAATGTCAGCACTTTCTTTCCTCAGTAGTTGAATAACTGCAGGACCACTTTTCTAATATTTTCTCTGCTCCCCTGAGGGAGATATGCTGTACTGGTGTGAAATGGTGTGGTCACTGTGAGACCCTGGCTAGAGAAGGACTGGCCAGATCCCATAATAAAGCAGGAACTGCTGGCCAAATCTGTACTGACTGACTGTGAGTTCATCCCAATTCCCTTTTGGGGGCATCCACAGCCCTTCCTTCTCCCTCATCTCTGCATCTTTTACCCCCCCCCCATCTTTTACCACTCCCTCCCCCCCCCATCTGCTACCTCTTATCCGTTTGCAGTCATGAGGCAACAGCAGAGTCCTTATCGACTTGAAGGGAATCAGGAATTCATCTTTTTCAGATACTCTTAAGTAGACTGCTTCTTTTTTGTTCCAGTATCATTGATGCTATAGGTAAAATCCAAGTCAGAAATTTCTATTCTACTCTACTCTAGAAAGTTTCTAAAATATTTACTTCTAGGATGTTAGAGAACAATACAGTGAGAAGTTTACTATTCAGGTATTTTCACTAAAGATTTTATCAACTGTTCTTAGCCATATTCCCAAGTTCTAATTAGGAAATGGCTTTGACAAAGAGCTTTAAAAATTGTCAAAGCAGCAGAGTTGGTGTTTTTGCCATTCTTGTTTGTGACTAAATACTTTCAATAGCTTTTTCAATCTCTTTTAAATATTGATCCTGAAATCTCCAAGGAGCTTAGCAGCAAAGCAAGGCTGCATCATTAAAGGCAATTGACTTACAAACACTATAATCTCTGGAGAGAAGGAAAAAAAAATATAAAATTTGAACCTAACACAGCACATGCAAGCAAATATAAGTTTTGTTCTGCGGTGCCAAGACCATAGTGGGGCTTCTTTCCCCCAGAAGAGTTAAATAGATGAACTGGGACCTGGTGTCCTGATACCCATTCACCACCCATCCAAGGTAATTTGTGGGGACAGCATGGGAACTAATAAAACTAGCCCCACATATTGAAGCCTAAGAGAGGAAAAGATAGTTGTCATTCACTTCCATAAATTGTCCCAGTATGGAATTTAAATTTCTTGCTTGTCACAAGGGAACTTCCATTGAAAACCTTTGTCTTCCTGGTTTTGTGAGAGCACTTGCACCAATACTTGTGTCGTTTGCAACAGTTCATTCACCTTCTCCAAGGCCTACCCCAGCAGGAGTGTTTTGTGCTTTCAGGACAAACCAGGGGACAGCTGCTCCATGATCCCTTGCTGGGACTTGGATGACAATTAAGTTACATTCAACCTCAAAGCAGGAAGGTGGGAATTGGAGAAGATATGGACATGCAGTATTTTACTTCAAGTACCTCAAGAGGAAACTGGACACTTGAACACCATCATGGACCTTTTCCTATATGATTTATTTATTTTTAAATCTCAAGTTAGTATCCCATCATTATCACTATCTTATCCACAAAAACATAAAAACTTTTTAAGAAACGGGATATACTTTTGTGATCAAAGTGAAAATAGTCTGCTTTATTTTTAAACCAAATTTCTTGAAGTGAGATAAGGTCCTGGAGTTGGATGTCATAATAAAAAAGATTTAGTCCAAATTAAACCAAACGTAAAATCCTGGTTTTCAATGTGGAGAAGTCACTTAGTGCAGGTACTTAAAATGATGATCCTGTAACACCTTTCTACAACACATTCACACAATCTGTATTTTGGGGAGTAGAAAAGCTGTGGAACGAAGCTCTAGAGGTTTTCATAAGGAGATAGCTCATTACCCATTTTCCACATCTCACATGCTGTTTACTGGCATTTTGTGTTATTTGGGCTAACAAGCCTGACATTTGTGCCCATGCAAATTGCCACTCTGGCCTTTGAACATTCAGTATTCAGTGTGTCCTTCTTCTGCTACTACAATTGTTTAGAAATGTGCCGGCTTGATCGTTTTTTTCAAGAAAAGTTGAAACTGCATCTGAGGAAAATTGTTGCCAAAGCTCATCTCAGCACCGGCATCACTGGCAAAGCTGAGATCAAGCTGTGGAAGCATTATATGATTTATGCCTTAAATATGACACTTGCTTTTTTGGCCACCATTTCATATTTCACCCAATTTTCTGAAAGTAAATCAACAACAGCCAGAGACGATAAACTCTCAGGGCTCAAAAGCTGCCAGTTTGCTGGATAGTGAGGTTGGCAGTTGCTGCAAAAGCTGAAGGTAGGGCTGGGACCTGTTTGTGGCACAGCTTCAGTATCTGGAATGGACACAAAAGCCTTGCTGGGACCCTGGAAAGCAGAGCGGCAAGCACAGCTCTGAGGCACTTTCCTTCAGGTCACACCTCTTTCTCTGAGAACGTCCTGCAGGGGCCAGGCTATAGTGCCACAGGCTTCAGAACACAGAATGTGTATTTCACAACTCAGGCCTCCCAGCCTATGCCTCTGCTCCAAGCAGGAAAGGAGCAGCAGCACTGGGCAGCAGGAACAGCAGCTACTGCATGACACATCTGTAAGTCATGCACAGGCACGGGCTGTGTCAGCCACGGCAGGCTTCTGTACAGCTGTGCTTTCCTCACATGCCAGATGCCCAGTTCTCCAGGAAGGATTAGGATGAAAAGTAACTTTGGCAGCTGAAGACATCGAATGCCCAATTAGACAGCCAGTCAAACCCTCACTGACCCTTATACAGTGTGGCACCTTGAACGGTTATGAGTGAAAGGCTTTATCCACACCAGCAATTCTGGCAAGGTCTCAGATTGCATTAAAGCACAACTCAGAAGAAAACCGCTTATACTATACACCTACATAGGAATTTCAGAAAATTACTTGGAAAAATCATAAAGACTCTTCTGAGACTGACTCTACGTTTTACAAAGGTGTTTGTATCTAAGAAAGTTACTCAAAGAAATATTTCACTATAAAAAAATTAATGTCGATTTTTTGTCTTTCCTATCAGTTGCCAGCACCTAGCCTTTGTTCCCGAAAGACAATGCTGCCCTCTTCTGGTATCCTTGATTACACACAACGTTTCAGATAAAATTCTTCAGCAAGGTAAAAGCATTTTTTAAGGATGTGCTACTTTTGACTGTGTGGAAAATAGGCATGTTAGGTTTTGAGAAAAACAAACTAAAACAAGCAAAGTTCCACAAATAACAAAGTCTTTTTTTTCCTTTTTTTTGGCTGTTGATCTAAAAGGGCTCTACTGTTAAGAGATTACTGAAAGTCAATCATAGAGAATTTTTTAGATGTGGAGCAAAGAGCACAAAAGTAGTACTTTACAGTGTTGCTTTTACTGACTACAGCACAAAATCATACCTTGCCATTTAATAAAGGGAAAAACTGAAGGCTGAGACAAACAATAAGGTTAGAAAGATTTAAACCAGGTAGTTAAAGTGGTTAAAACACAGAGCAGAATCTCCTTACAAGCTAACATATACAAAGCCTATGGATTGTACAGACAAAATAATGGTAAATGGCAGAAATGAAAAGACTTTTAAAGAGTAATCAAAATTTACAGCTAATTTTATGATAAACAGCTCTGTTTATTTTTTATCACTGTTACTATTTACCAGTAATTTCTCCATACAAATTAGCCATTCTTCTTTATTCCTGCTCCTGTTCCAACCCTGAAAAAATGCTTTTTGATCACTGAGTCGAGATATGAAAGCTTGTTTTCATGCTTGTGTAGCTCTGTCTCATATGCATAGTACTGACATCACCCACGGCAGGACAAACACATCAGTCTCTCTGGCTGACCTGTTGTCTGTAGGTAAGCATACACTCATTCATGCTTGTGTGGCCTAAGCCTAGTTTTATATGGGTAAGAGTAAAAAAAGGTATTTCTCATTCTCTCATGGTGCTGTAGTGCAGAAAATGGAGCCCTAGGCTGAGAGCAGAAAAATGGAGACACAGGAGACAGCAAGGGGATCAAGGTGTGGGCCACCCTTGGTACTGGAGATTCTAGAGCTATGCACAGCTCTAGAACAGTCAGTTTTAAAAATATGCAGACCCAAAACCTGAAACAAAATACAGTATCTAACATACACATACTATCACAAAGAGAGAACTTGAATACAAGCTGGAGATGCAGAACAATGAATGAAAATGCAAGAAGTACATTATCCAACACACAAACGACTCCCAAGGTGGTCCCAGGAGGGTAAGAAGGAACCATGAATGTGAACAAAATATTCTGCCGATGAAGGATGGCAGAGGTGCAAAACACTGTGTTGCCCTCTCTAACTGTGGATCTAAAACTCAAGGGAAAGAAAGGGAGATTGAGCATAACTCGAAGAGGATTAGAAATGAAGAGCATGTGCTACAGTTTTAATTGCATTACTGTAATATCAAGAAATGCAATTTAACTCTTCACATTGATTTGCCTGCAAGGAACATTTTTGTTTGTAGAGATCATCCATGGAACACATCCATGGAAGCAGTAGAGCAGCAGGAAACTCTACTGAATTCTTTTTCAGCCAGGATAAAAAGGCTACCAAAATGGAAAGGAAATGCTTATAAAACAAACCACCAGCATTTAGTGTGTACTGACACCTGTAGTTCTGCTATTTTCTCTTTATCCTAAAATCATGGCTAGTCATGAATGCATGAAGAAAAAGTGACTAAAAATGCAGTGCCTTTGCTTCTTTCTAGCATGGAAGTATTTTGCAAAATACCCCAGCAAGGTATTACAGATTCCTTGCTTGCAGCAGAAGACAGAGCTTTTAAAAGGATGTGCAAGTTCCCCCTGCTCCCCTGACTATTCTTCTTAAAGCACCACATACAAAGGATGCCAGGAAACTTTATAAAGAGAATGATACCATCATGCTGATAAGCACTGATAAATCAGAGTTAGATCCTTGCATCCATACTGGCCATAAATGTGGTACAAGCCTTGTGGCTAAACAAGCCAGCTTTACTTGAATAGAGTCATTCAACAAGTTGACAAGTACACTGTGAAGCTACAGAAGAGAGACAGGCACTGATCAAGCCAGTCACCTGAATTTTACTGAAGTTGTTTTACTAAAACATCAGAAAACCCACACACCTTTAAAGCCTCACTGTTCTAGCCACACTTCAATGACCTTCTCAGAACAAGTTTATGGAAAACACCTCATACATGATTCGAGTGTTGTCAAAATAAGTAGCAGCTCACTAATATGAAGCTTAGTAGACACACCTCTAGGAAGAACACAG
Source organism: Onychostruthus taczanowskii (assembly GCF_017590055.1). Classification (NCBI taxonomy): domain Eukaryota; kingdom Metazoa; phylum Chordata; class Aves; order Passeriformes; family Passeridae; genus Onychostruthus; species Onychostruthus taczanowskii. Next base: position 2,491,098 of record NW_024501459.1, read on the forward strand.
AACACCACTCCTTTATCTTTTATAATTGATTAGTAAATCACAAAGCCTTCAGTTTTACTCAATTACATGAATGATGGAAGCCGACACTCTTGAGGACATACGGATAAATATTTAATGAGCTAAAACAGCTTTAATCAGAACATAGCACATTTAATAACATTCCCTATTTGTTTTCAAACTGGCAAGCAAAGATGCATTTTAAAAAGTATTTTAGAGAAAAATACAGGATAAAAAAAAAGAAAAAAACAAAAAAACCCCATAAGGGTTAAACAAAAAAACCTTAAGTTGCCTGCACCTGAACAAGCAACAGTGCTCAGCCAGGCACAGCTATTTAGGCTCACTGCAACGAAAACTACTCATTTCAAGTTTTTGGGAGGCAGCTGCTCAGTTTTTCCTGAATGACATGGGATTAAAAATTCAAGTCTTTTGAAAACACTGCACTGGTCTTGTGTCCTTGACCAGACCAAAGAAGATAAACCCCCTTGAAGTTCCAATTCATCACACACTTCCTTACAGTCATCACAATTACAGGCTGCTCATCAGTCTACCTGACTTACCTTGAATCTTTTCTCTAACCAGCAATAAAATAAAGCTGTATCAAGGAGTTGCAGTAGGAAGTGTGACTCACTGGTTGCTCACCACCCTTGCAGCTTTTATCTCCAAATTGTCCTTATTTGTTTTGACCCAGATAGCCACTCAGTTGAGGATTTAAAAAAATTCCGTATTTAGGAAAAAAAAAAACCCAAACATGGAAATGCTCTTCAGTATATAGCTCAAGTTTAGATTCTGGGCTCTCCTGAGGAAACTCTCCACATAAGTACTTCAAAAGTAGTGCTGGGACCAAAACAGCTTTCCCCATTCCATTAATAACATCTCATCTTTCAACCTTCGCAAAAATTCACAATTTAGCGAGAATATATACTTCTGAAATTCAAGAACAGCCTTTATTAAGATATTACTGACCTAATTATGAAACAACTTGTACCTCAATTTCCAAATAACTGAAAATACTTCCACAGAAACACAGAAATTCAAGCAAGCAGAAACCACAAAAAACCATTTTATTGCAACAATGTCCCCATCATCAAGTGAGATGGCAGAAAATAAATTTCAATTAATTTTGCGTTTCTACCTTTTTATTTATGTAAATATAAATTCAAGAGTGTAAAATAAATCCACATATAAAACACAGGAAACATTCTCTTTCAGTGACTCCAAAAAAACTTACATACTGAAGATTCATGACAAGTCATCCACTGTCCATTTTTCCAAGTATACAGGCATGAAAGAATGCAGAAATTTATTCTCAAAAAGCATCCTGTATAAAGTCCTTGAAGTACTTAAGTAATATTTAGTAATTTAATTCTTGAGCTCATGGATGTAGATTCCAAGAAAGGAGACAAACATCTCAAACTTCAGATTATTTAACCTCCATCTAAAATAACCCATTTAAAACAAGATTATGTTCAATTCTTATAGCTGAAGCATCACAATTACTTTATTAGTATCATTATTTTGGAAAACTATTTCTTATAAGGTTTTCCTGCTTTTAAAATAAAGTCAGAATATTTATTTCAAATACTTTTGCTAACTTATACGGTAAATATATTGCGGAAAGTAACTCCACATGCTGGTACAACAGGCCTTCATGGAATTCCATTTAAACATTACTATGATGTACCTTAAAAACAGGGACTACAGCATGAAATGCACCAAAAAGAGTCAGTGTCATGGGACTGTGTCTGACCTTCCTTCTCAGATGCAACAAAATGCTAATGTATTTTGAAGTAAATATTGGACTGCTAGACCATATGAATACTAGTTGGTTATAAATATTTGGAATAGGAACATTTACTGCTTTAGAAATATGTGATTATTTTGTTCATTGTTTTACAGAAAAAGAAGTGTCACTAGTATTATAAAATGTATCATGGGGGATATTTCAATGGGAATGTTTTTCATTTGGTCTAACAAGCATGTATTTCCTATGATTGTGGTTTTTAATATGTATCACATGCCAAGTTCTTAATGAACTGTTTACCCTCATGGTTATGTTACAACAGAATGAAGAAATTAAGATGATAAAAGCAAAGTTAAAAATGAGAACTGCAAATAACTTGACAACTAGAAGAGGAAAAATCACTGAAGGATTTAAATCAGCACTATTGTGGGTCCCCACAGTTGCACTGCTACTCTTAGGTTTCCAAAAGATGCATATGATTTAATAAATATTTTTGTGCTAAGAGCCATGCTCAGAAACAAAATATAGGCTGGCACAAGTCTACCTTCTTGGAGATGCATGTTAAGTATAAAATTCACTTACTAAAGTGCATTTGCTGAACAAATTCTAAGTTCTACTATTATAGCTATCCCAATAAGCAATACAAACTAAACTTTGTTGAAATTCTACCTCTACTTAAAAGCAGTAAATATAGATGACTGAAATCTAAATTACAATCTTGAATTACCAAACTTTTTGACTCAATGCTGTGAGCTCTAGAAATAAACAAACGTACTGTCCTATACTTCCCACAAATGAGGAATTGCCTCTAGTTAGAAATACTGACAGTGTAGAATGGAGTTAAGTACAAGCAGAGCTGAAGTAAGCATTGCTTTGCTTCTTATTCAATACAATGTTTCTTTAAGGCTCTGAGAGAAGCTGTTAGTTGTCTCAAGATCTTTTGGCAAAAGATAAATGCAGAAGTAGCAGGGTCATCTGACATTTCAGAATTTATATTTTTGTATTTCACTAAAGCCAGCTCATTCAGTGTCTGTATACATTTATTGCACTTGTGTTGTTGGAATACTCTATACCAACATAGTAATAATGATTGCAACAAAGCCATAGTAAAATAAACTTCAAAAGGGTCTGATCTGGACATTAGAAGGTAAGTGTCTGCATGTTTAAAATGTTTCCCTAATAGTAATAAATACAGACAAATTGCTCATCAAGTCAGATGTACATGTTTAACCAATTATTTAGCATATATAAAATTTCACTCATCCTTTTATCAATACAAATCTGTTAGGGATCAAAAAAAGACTTACCATGCAAAATATTGATTAGTGCTGCATAATGGAATATATATTTCTATCAGAGTTAAAACAGCATTTTCAAAATTTAAAGAAAAATAGACTTTTAAAAAGGGATTCTACTGTCAAATGCAAGTCTTCCTTGTAGCAAAGACAAGATAGAGACAAGTTACCATTTATCGCTGTACTTCAGTCTTGATGAAAGACTAATAATAATTTGTCCACCTACTTCTTAATAAATGCTACATTTTCAAGAATAAAGGAACTATCAGTAGGCATTATTTCTACTTAAAACAAGTTACTTTTCTCTGTAATAGGTCAAGTATGCTTTTAAAGATTCAGGTAATGGTAGACTCATAATTTTCTCTCTCAACAGATTTCGAGGAGGCTCTTCAGGCTTCAAGGCCTCACTGTGATCTTTATCCTCCTCCTCTTTGTTATCATCTTCCATTCTTTCATCTTCTTCACTATCTAGAGGCTGAGGAATGAGCTGATTACCAACAAACACGTAGGTGTTAATCCTGCGTCTACGACATCTCCTGCGTTTCCGTTTTGGAGGAGCCTTCTGAGCAATACCCTTGGCCTTCATCTCCTCGTTTATGAAGTTTCTAAGAGTGCGTCTGATATATATCCGAGCTAGGTCCTGGAGGTTCCTAACAGCACATGGAGCTAAAATGAAAGAAAAGTAAGTTGTACTAAGTGAAATTTCCCTCTAGCAAAAAAATCCCAAATTAGCTGCAAGGCAGTGAGACTAATGTTTGAAACCAATTCAATTGAAATTTTAGTAAATTATGCAATACTCAATTGACACAAAGTTAGATAGTATCACCTTGACCCTGTGGCACAGTCCAGGAAACAAAGAGGTCTTTTAAGAGATGTGCAAGAGAAGTAGTAAGCATGAACAGATCAATAAAATAAATTTAAAAAATTATACAACAAGTACTGTCACTTTTTAGCACCTGGCATGTCTTGGCACCTACTGCTACCACTGTTAAGATCTTGTGGGAAAACAATTTCTACCCCTGTACCATATTTGTTCAAGGCAAGTGCCTTTCTTCTGCCTCCTCCTTCTGCTTGCTTCCTACTGAATCAAACTGATGAGGGAGGGACATGTCTAATTCACAGGTGACAAACCAGATAAGCCACCTGTATCTTTGCAGCAGAAGAGGAACCAAAATTACTCAAGTCCTAAAGGGAGAAAAACCCAAACCAACAAGTAAACAAAAAGCCAAAACTTTGTTTTCCAATGACATCCAGGTGATGACAAAGTATTGCTTGGCTGCTGGACACCAGCCCTAGATGAACTATGGATGCCTAGTTGCAAGGAAAACAAAACCAAAAAAGCACACTAGCCAAAGCTGGAGCTTGTTCAACTTTCTTACTTGTTACTTTCCTTCCTGCATAGAATACCATAAAAATAACAGGGACTACAGCAAGAAAGAAGTTATGGAAGAAATAATTTCAAAAACTACACTTCCAGAAAATGCATTCAGCTATAAAAGCTACTGATGCAGTTTAAAGAAGATCTATTGTTACATACAATGACTTCAGTTGCAGACTAATTAATTTACCTGACACAGAAAGGATATTAGCACTGACAATACTGACTTCAGGTCATGCCAAAGAGAAGGAAGGGGAAAAAAAGGTCCCATTTCTTTAGTATAACATCAGCTGAAAATTCAAAACCCTATCTAACCATCCAGAACATGTTTAGAAGTTCAGGCAAAACAAACCATGATTGCAGATTGTATGCCACTTATAACAAATGCAAACATTTTTTAATGAGAAGAGCAGGATGCAAAATTTTGGATATTTACTGTCCATGTATTTCCATTTGCATACTACCAGTGAACTGCACCCTAACCAATAACTACATTGACAAAATGAACCTTTTAACACCATCTCTGTATTTTTCTACAAAACAAAAAAGACTACATTGAGCATGGCTGACAGATATTTTACATATGCGAGTTATTTCAGTCTATATGTAACCCTACATATGTGTCAGAAAGCATTCAAGGGTTGCCCAAAGTATGGCTCAGACTCTACGTTTACTTAGTAATGACATTTACAAACTGGCTAAAATTTGCAGAAGAAACATGTTGACTACACTACTTTGAACTTTAAAATAAATTACAGGCCTGTGGGCTTGAAACAAGTAGACAATGTTACTATGAAAGAGAAATTGTCTAAAATTTTTCTTTGTTGAGGTTCAGCACACTTCTTTTTACACCCCCTGCCCCCTCCATGTATACCAAATAACCACAAGAACACTTTTGCTTTATTTTTAACTTTTAAAATAAAACCAGATCCACCTGAGCAGTGGAAAGAAGCCTATCTCACTAATCTCATTTTACAGAGCAACTTCAAGCCTCTAACACTTTGTTCTTTTAAATGTAAGCAATACCACATTTGGTTATTTTTCCCTCTTCTCACTAAAACTTAATTTTGAAATTATAACACAGGAACACCTTTCTTGTACTACCATTCAGCTCTGACTGTCCATGGTCTGCACTCCTCATTCTGAAAATTTAGGAATGTTGATAGAAAAAATCCTCTTTTGTTCCAGGGAATTAGACTGTACAAAATCATCGTAAAGTTTGACTAGCCACCTCTGTATTTCATTGCTAGATATGACACAGCCTATGTATTATGGATTGAAAAGGAAAAATAATCTTGAATTAGTAAATGAATTTCAGTAAGTGGCTTCTGAGGGCTCAAACCAAGTATTAAAACAACAAAAATTAATTATTTCTGCATAGGAACAGATTACATGAAGGAAATTATCTTTATACTTGGCATTAAAAAAAAAAGGAAAATTACCTATTATAGCAAGCTCAAACACACTCAAAATTAATAGCCAGATCAGCTGGCAATGCAAGCTGATAGGACACCCTGGACTCCTGAAGGGCTTATATCAGTTTCCCAGTTAAAACATGCTATCTTTTGGGCTCTTTGTTAGGTCTATCGAATTTTCCACATGCTACCATAGCTCTGTGTTTTACTCCTAGCCCTGACAACTCTGACAGGAAATTTCAACTCTACGCTTTTCTTTGTCAGCTTTTTCTCCTTTCCTGTTATCATCCTATCCTACCATTTGGCAACAGCTGTACTTCCAAAGACTTTCTAAAGCTCTTTACTACCTCTGCTCAAAGCATTGCAGCTAGAAAGCCAATTCCAGTGACTAATAACAAACAGCTTGGTATGACTATATCCACTGCACACAGACATAAAGCATGCTTGGGCTTATTAATATCCTATCATACCACAGCCCCAGTTTAGACCTCTTCCTTCCATTTCAGGGAGAAGAGAAAAAAAAATATTTCTCTGGCAGACTGTGAGAAAGTTAGCACTATGAGGGTTGTAATATTAGCTGGCCATTTTATCTATACCACTGTAATAGAGAAGCTGTACTTAAAAGGAAAACATGGCTGGATAAAAAAAGCTGGAAACATTCTATCACTTAAATTATTAACTTAAATTCAGAATATTAACTGTGAAGCAACACAGACCATGCACCAGGAGCACAAAAACGTATCAGTGAGCTACTGCTTTGCTAAATGGAATGTTTGTACAGCACAGCCTCTCAGCTTCCAGACCTCCAACATCCAGCACATAACATCCCTGCTAGCCAAAGGGAAGGATCACAAACTTACGCAGTCCTACAGTGTCATGTTTGCCGTTGTCATTTCTGTTTGGTTGCACTAGTGGAGCAAATGAAACAGCAAGGATATTCTTACTTTCCCATGTGTTCTGTCCTGTTCTCAAGATCTGTGTTAACTGCAAAACAAAACCAAAATAAATCAGTGGTTACAATTTTGTCATAGTCAATACTATTCAGATTGGTTTCAAACACCCTGCTATTTTGCTTTGTTTTAAAATCAATGAATTAAGGCTGTTTTGTTAACAAAAAAGACTTTGACAGACCTTGAAATATCACTTGGTCACTAGAGTAATAAGTAAGGCTCTTTGGTAATGGGAAGAGATGCAGCTGGAAAACTAAGGCCCCAAGGTAAAAATTAAGTTTTGTTTTTTCTCATTTTTCCAAAAGATCAAAGAATACTTTAGATTGGAAGCAACCTCTGGAGTCCTACCCTCCTCCTTGAACAAGGCCAATTTCAAAGTTAAATCAGAAGCTTTTCTGACTTAGTGAGAAAAGGTCTAGGACTGAGATTCCCCACCTATCCAGGTAACCTGCTGTAGTGTTCAACCATTCTTACTATAAAAAACTGTCTTCCTTATGTGCAGGCAGAAAGCACCCTTGCTGCCAATCCGTAATGCTCTTGCACTATGCTGTGCATCTGTGAGGAAAACTGGACTCCTGTCTACCAGATAAATTCTCCACCCCTTCAGGAAGACAACAGGAATTAAACATTTCCTTGGTGTTTTTCCACAAGCTAGATTATCTCGTATCTTGTAGCTGCTCCTCATACTTTATATGCTCTAAGCCCATATCCACTTGTATGGAAGGTGAAAATAGTAATGGTTTTAATTTCTCTCTTAATTTGTGACTACTTTTAAGTTGAATTCCAGCTATTTCAACTGACAGTATCCTAAATGAATAAATAACGAAATTATTTATATAACAGAATCATGCAGGCTACGCTTAAATCCCTTCAGTATTTTAAGAAAGCAGATCAATAACGCGAGAATTCTTTTTTGAAAGTAAAGTAACTAACATGCTTATCAACAAGCATTTTAGTAATTATCTGTACTTAGGAGGGCATCAACTTAAGTCACTTTTTCAATTTCCCTATTAGTAAAACAGGGAGAGTAATACTTACCACTGAGAAGCCTTTTGAGGTCTAAGAATGAAAAGTGATAAAAGTGCGAAGTATTATTAAAATATTATGCCCATCTGAAAAGCATTACATCTAACATGGAAAATCAACACTGAAAGCTGCTGTGAATACAGATATATTTTTCCTTCGTTTTTTTCCTCCCCTTGCAATGTCCCACTAGCTATAGTTATTTTGTATTCTTTGAAAACAATTATCCTGGTTTAGAGGCGGTAGCATGAAACAGACTGTTAAAAGCAGGATATTGATGCTTTCCTACAAATTTAAGGGAAAAAAGTTCAATACTTCATTAAAAAGATTAATATCTGCTAAACTGCAACAGAACATTGAATCAAGGTATCATTACTTGAACATTAACTTAGTCAAATATATATTCAGAAGCATTCTTTAAATTACATATTTCTCATACTAAAAGACAAAAAGGGGAAATTGTCACTAAAGTCACCTGATCTTCTATAGGCATTACTAAAATGCCTCCAACTTTCAATAAAATTTTCATGTAGTTTTCATGGTCTTTCTGGACTCCAGCTCCACAGTAAATCCGGTCATACTGATGACTGTCTGAGGCTATTTCCAAACAATTACCAACCACAAAGGCAGGTTCACAGAACTCAAATCTAAGGGGAAGAAGAAAAAAAAGGGAGATACATTTCAAATTAGGATTTTTAAGAAAAGCCAGTCCAGATAAAGACAGAAAAATATATTTCATATCCTACCTTATATCAATAAGAATGATTAGCATACATAATTTAAAAATTTGTATTAAGACATTACTTTGAGAGTAATCTCTTTTTTTCTGCCACATCAGGGACCACTGAAGAAAAATTCTTGCAGTTACAATAATGTATTATGCAAAACAGAGAAAGCTTCAAAACATCACCTTCCTAACTACAAGCAAGTAGATTCATCCAAAGAAATCTTAAGTTATACGGCACAACTGCTACTAAAACAGTATGTTTATCAACAATGAGCAATATCCAGGCTGTTGAATAAACATTGAAAAGTTTCATTTCCTAGTAGCTCCCCTCCATTTTCTTTCAGTTAGGGTCTATTTAAAGGCTCTTTTTTCTCTACCTCCCAATTTTCCACCTTGAGCCCAATCCACTTTTCCCCAAAAAGTAATTCAATGGAGAAGTCTGGCATTTTTTTGACCACACGCAAAGCAAAAATTAAAGATTCTTTATCTCAGAAACATCTCATTTTCTTCAGCAAATGGAAGTAATACAATTGCATTTTAGTGGACCAAAGCTTATAACACAAGTTGAAAGGACTGTAGGTGTTCTCTGTCACTGCATAAAATACCAAAGGAAAAATGTACAGGGCAGTACTTTATTGCTAAAGCTGCATATATTTGCCACAACACTGTTATTTTCTGACATTTTTTAAATCTCTGAAGCATGTTACTGCTTTAGCTGTTAACACCATAATAAAATCTACCATTTTGTAAAAAAATTCATTGAGCAAATAACTGTACATCTTCCCCGAGCACTTTATATATAAGAGGAGAGGTTACAAAGTAGCTCATTAAAAGGATTTATGGTTTTCTTTGAAAAAAATATTACATAAAACCTAACACCCTTGTTTTTGCATGAAAAAGTTCATAAACTTCATCTGGCAGTATTAGAGTCCAATGCATCTCAAACTGCATCCAGAAAGAATGAATTTTTCTAACAACTTCAAATACATGTAGCCATTTTATGAACTTTATGGCTGACTATCAATGGAAAATAATTTTTCTTTTTGCTCAGCTAGCATTAGCAAATCCCAGTACAATACCTGACAACATTCAAATCAGTATGTTCTCAGTCACAGTAAAGTTGGCAGCTTTCACTGCTTAGGGATGAAGCCTGTAAGGCTTGGCTGACTTTCTGATCTAGAGCGCTGCCATTAACAAATCAGGAAATTGAAGTTTTTGCTGAAAGTGTAATTTTCTCTCCAAGATGGAATGCTTGATCTTGAAAATACTTCAATGCTTCTTTCTATGACTAGTCCAGACCAACCCCAGAATCTTTTTACAACTACTGCATGGTTCTCTCTCATGCATTTCTTTTGGTCAAGAGTCCATATTTTCTTTTCCACACCGGGGGGGGGGGGGGGGGGAAGAAGAAAGCTGCAAACACTAGTCAGCTGAAGACAAAAAAGGGAGATGGAAATGGAAGAGGGATAAATTTCCTTGTTGCACAAACTGAAAAGGTGAACCTAGACCGGCCAGACTGTGGCTGAAATAATTTCAGATTAACACAGAAATATCTAGAAATACATTAGACAAGACAGAAAATGAAATCCGAGATACTGATCAATCTGCTGAAGAAGCAAATGTCGTTGCATAAGCACTTGGGCTATCATGTTCCTTCCTACATTTTCTACATTCCACATACAGGTCAAACAGGCAGTTTATGCTACAGTTTTCATTTCAGATTGTCTACACTTTAAATCAAGCACCAACGTATCAATTTAATTTGCAAGTTTGAGCAAAGTACTTTTGTGGGCTTAAAAAGTAAAGGAGGAAGGGGGAGGGGGCAGGGAGAGAATGAATATGGTACTTTTCCAAAAGGCAGTTTTAAATCTTGACTCAGTCCTTGGTTAGTCTTAGAAAAACGAAGATGGCCTCCCTGCCTGCCTGCCCATCCCCACAACTTTCACAACTTCTTACCTTCTCAGAATGCTCCTTTAAAACCTACCAAATTTATTACCAGATAATCCTATTTCCTCTACTAGAAACCACCCTAAAAGCTCATGAATACACTGGCCACACCCTCTTAAAATAAGGAGGAACACCAAACTATCCAAGGAATACAAGATACAAGAAAACTCCATGAAACATTCCCCAGACACAAAGTACTCTACACATGAGCTGAGGACAAAAATCCACAGTGGTCTTTAATAATATAGTAAAAGCTGAATATAATTTGTTACTTAGCTTCGTAGCTTGCAACCAGAAGGGCACAAAGGCCAAATAAAGACACAGAAGCAACTTAATACACTTAAAAGAGTAAGATGAGTTAAACACTAGAGACCAACTCTGGCTATAGGCACTTTAGATTGTCTGGACTGTGCTCCTTCCACCCTATTAGCAGAGTTTTGTGAAGACACAAAAAAGCTCATGACCACAAGAGCTGTTCATTTGTTATTCCAATTACTTCAAAAAATACCTTCTTCCTCCACATAGTTTTTCAGTTAGTTTCAACCCAGTCTGTCAACAGGTGGTCTTCCTGACAAACTCATTTCTTGCAGCAAAACTAAACACTTTATGGACTAGGTTACATGTAATTTTTGAAGACACCTGTTTAATCCATGTCAGATGACAAATGAGATCAAATCAGCTCACCTGGCTGTGCAATGCTCACCCCCAGCTTGCCTCAATTGGTCTGCCAGCTGCTGGTCTGTTGCTAGTTCACAAACTGCCACAGGTAATTCCCTGTTATCCAGAAAGGTAAAAGTAGGTAGAAGAAATGGGAGGAAAAGGTGATACTGCCTCTGGTAACAGCAACATGCCTGTTTAAAAGCCTATCTCTCTTCATTTGTGCTTCGCACAAAATTATTCAGAAATAACTGCTTCTTGTGTTAGGGTATGAACAGCAACTCATACCAGACATACAAGAAAAGCATACTGCTTTCCTGCTTAGTAGAGCACCATGGACTCCTCAGGACTAGTTGAGTTGCAGAACAGTGAATCTCGCACCTCCATGCTCCCATGAAATGTAGAACTCACTAGGGATGCAGCAAGACTCTTTCCCAGATCCCTGAATCTTAAGATGATTTTGGTTATAGACACACCTCTGAATCAGAAAGAGCTGATAAGATATGCACAATTTTCTTGTATTTATCCAATCCAGTAATAAGAGATGACCTTCAAACACAGACTGAAGAAGTATAATTCTGAAAATTCTTTCTGCTAACTTGCTTACATAATTTTCAAAAAAAAAAAGTAAAGTTCAGATTGGTTTTACTAACGTATACGAGATCCCCATCAATCAGGAAATTATTTAAAACTTAAATACAAAGGTTCTACAAATATAATGAAGTATTCAGTGTTTAGAATACCCACAAGGCACACACAAGCATGTTAGTTTTACAGTGGGAAAGTAGTATCACCCATATTAGGTCAAGTTCCATTTCAAAACAATCAAAGCCCAAATCTTTTAGTACTAATTGTTGCTACATCCAAAAAGTTTCTTTTATTCTTATTGCATCTCGGGTATCAAAACAGACCAGATACTGCACTTCATTCTGTGTTACATGGAGCTATCTTTTATTAATATTGATGAAAATAAAATAGTTTATTGCTTTAACATGAGTATTAACAAACATGTATGATAACTATCAAGAAGAACTAGTATTTCACTTAAACATTTTGTTTATTTTCAAGCTGAAATGCAACTAAAAATTGCCAAATATTCTTTAATGTTTGTTCACCTCTACCTTGTGACCAGGGTGGCTTTACAAAGCATTATATTGGTAACATGAAAAAAACTATTTCACACACCAGACAACAAAAAGAAGGGAAAAAAGTGCTGTAACTGTCTGGAAGTTTAGTCACTTCAGGTTCTTCAGCTGAATTTGCTATCGTGATTGCAAGAGAATCAACAGCCAAGAACACAGAAATTAGGAGTTCCCATTACAGATAATACGGCAACAGAAAATCTCTGTTTAAACAAACACGTGCCACAGAAAAAATTTAAGCATGCACAGATCACATCTAGCAATGGCCCAAGATAACCAAGCAGTTTCAAGCATGTAAGACTTTTGCATAGAATGGGCAGTTCAAGTGCAAGGCAAAGGTACTTTTCTTCCAGCTAAATTAAGAAAAAAAAAACCTGCAGAATTCAAAGTGAATTTTTGCCTTTGCTGCAGAAACTTAAGAAAATTATCAAGTAATAGATTGCAGCTGCTCATGTTTTTAAGTTAGATTCCCTATAGTTAGCAGCACAGCGAAGTATTACTACTGTAATAAAAGAAACAACCATTTAAAACATTTACAGCAAAGATCCAAGGTTAAGTTTGTTGCTCTTGTATCCATATCCACCAATCTAGTATATGTGTCACAGCAAAATACTAAATAATGAAGCTGGAGAGTGTAACACTAACCTACCATAGTAGCCAGGATTTTTTACAAGGCGATTCACTGGTTGGTCCTAATGACACCCACCCATGAACCCTACCTTTAATTACTTCCAGCTCTGAATATGTACAGGACACTTCTTGGGCCAAGCTCTTCCACCTATACAACCTTCATGAATGCAGGGTGTAATGCTGATGTTTTGTGAAAATGAAACTAGGTGCAAGGAGATATGGATTGTCTCCTTTTTTGTTGTTTTAAGTGGTAAACATACTTGATTTTATTTTTTTAAAGAGCAAGGTCAATAACATTGGAGAAAAATCTCAAGTAATTTGAAAGAAAAAAAAAAAAACCCAAACCTGTCAGCATCCACAGACATGTATCTGAAGAAAACAAATATAAAATATGAGATTAAAAAAAAGCAACATGGGGGAACCACTTAAAACTATTTTTGCTATGAAAATAATTATTTAGTTCTTAAAACCAGCACCACTCCAGCTACATTTTACACCTCTCAACTACTACATTCACATCAAAATAGCATCTGACAGTACACTTCTGCCTATCCCCATAATTACTAACCACACATATCTCTCAACTTACTGTTCACAGCCCTTATAGAAAGAAAATCCATGTCAGCATGAATTTAGTATGCTTTTTCCCCAACCACACACATTTCCTTTAGTTGGTGAACTCAAAGTTCTAAAAGCCTGAATTCACATTCAGCACCATCAATTTGCTTTAAGTAATTCCCTTCCAATATGAAATGTATTTAAATTTATTTAAATTTAGGGCACAAAGGACTACCATTCAACTTTAATAATGTATAAGAAAAGGTTGGCAAATTGTTAACATTTGTCATGTGAACTACCGTGACACTACATTAGAAGAAAGAATTTCACGTAAGTCTTTGTGGAAGAAAAAAAAATCCCCAAAACAACATATCTTAATAAATATTTCAAAACAGAATAGAAAATCCAGCAGAACTCATGGAATTAGCTTCATATCAAACTACCCTTAAACCATCAAACACATTAATAACCAGACACTTAAATGAATCTGCAAAATGCGTAGAGTCTGAAAAGATGTGATAAAACATTAAACAATTTTCCTTACTGTGATGAGGAAGTAACACTTACTTTTGTCCCCTATACTAATGTACTTTTGCTCTAGTTCCAATATACTGCTGGTCATACTTTCTGAAAATGCAAAGTGTGGAAAGAAGGAAACACACGCTCCACCAGTTCTGGCACATTGGTTGGTGAAGAGAAATAAACCCAAAAACTGGTGTATAAAGCTATGGCAGTTGCAAAATGAGTTCCCATGCTGACTTAAAGACAAAGACTAAAAAGCTACACATCATTTAACCTGGAAAGTTGTGGTTTCTTTGTGCAGTTGCATTAAAAATACCATCTCAGAGCCTCCATTATATCAAACAAGATTTTCTTAAATCAGTAATGTTAGTCGAAGCATTCCTAGAACCTAATGGTTAAACACTGATGTATTCACTGAAAGAAACTTTGAAGAAGTTTTCAGATCATTTAGTAAATTTTTCAGGTTTCAAAACTTGTCTTCTTTGAAAACAACAGATGAATACTCACATGGCTTTACATGACATAACATGCCACAAGAACATGCAACAGATTAATGAAATACCTTTTGATTTCCATTAGTCTCTCTCATTTCACTTGACTGTGAAAGTGCTTTAGAGCTTACACCAGTCAGATATAAAGGTAAACAATTTTTAGAGAGTGTTGATTCTTTTCCTATGAAGTGGGGCAGTATCGGGCAAGATGGCAAGCTCTTTCCACCTTTTCTCAAGCTTTTTCTCCACTGTTCATTCTATCTTATTTAAGTATTTTCCAATCTCTCTGAAGTAGTCTTTGGCTCCTATAAAAATTCATAATCATGTATTTCTAGCATGTTTTGCTGAAAAGTTACACACCTTTCACCCACTACTATTGTTGATACCTTTTGCATGTATACTAGAAATTAAACAAATTAAAACATTAAATCCTTGAAGACTTCTCATACATTTTAAGAAGTTTTATCTTCATTTCAGGAAGAAGACTTAATTTTAAGTCTCTTACATCCAATTATAACAGTAATTTTAATCAGCATTACAGTAATAGCCAAAAGTGATGCTGGCAAAATTTCTATTCAATACTTTTGTCCTGGACATTATTTCAGCTTCCAGGCAATGCTATAGGGATACTGGGAAATTTGTATCTCTGCCTCACTTATACCTGTCATCTTTCCATCTCTGGAATGGAAAAACTGTCTTGCTTCTCAGCTATCTTGTTGATTATTTCTGACATTCTCATCAGTTTCACTGAGTGGATCAAAGCATATTATTCAATTACTTCTGAAGAAAAAGTCAAACTTCTTAAAGTCAAAGTTCTTAAAAATACTTATGACTCACGACACTCTTCCTTCCACACAGAATTACAAAATTTAACCGTAATAATATAACTTCATTATATTATACCTAAATTTTGGTAGTAAAATGAAAAGTAATACTGAAGGAATATTTTTCAGCAATTCCACAGAGAATATTAGGAAAAGTGAATGGGCATAGGGAAGTAAGAAAAAATTTGTCAGTTCAGTTTATTGTAAAGGCCCTATGATACCCATGGAAAAAGTCTAGAGAAAGATTTGCCTGTTAACAAAAACTAGAAAAGTATTTTCTTTCTAGTTTTACTGAAGCAGAAAATGATTTTATAGGTTGAAAAATTTGTGTTTTCTACTGTGGATTTTTGTGAAACAACAGCTTTTATAGGAGCCATATACCAAGTAGTGTCATCACTTGTTTTAATGTAAGAAAAAATTTAAGTACTATCAAAACTTGTAGACATAAGAGATTTCCAAGAGCAGTGTCCACTATGGGATTTATTTTTAAAAGGTATTTCACTTGCTGTTCTCAGGGCAAGAAGATCTATTTTTGTTACTATCAAATACTTGGAAAATGTAGGTATAGTTCCTTCCCAGGTAAGAGTAGATTCAATTGTCTCTGGAGCCTTCTGGTTTACAAGGTAAAGAACATGAAGTTTCCCTCATACCTCTAAATAAATAAAATCACTGTGTTTCAAGCCCCTATTTTCCTTCCCTTTTTGTTTAACATAACCTCTGGAATCAAAGAATTCCACTGCCTCTGTTGCTCTGATTAAATCTCAACAAGAATTCACTCACCACTAAAAATGCATTATTTACACTATCTGAAATTAAGTTATCAGTAATATTTAAACTGAGAAAGTCATCAGTAAATTTGGAGACAGTTTGCTTTTTCCCGCTTAGATTTTTACTGCAATCATTAGTCAGCTGACCAGCAAGAAGGAGCTCTATTTTTCTTTGTGTGTACACCAGGGAATCACCTTTCAAATCTAATTTAATTTAAAAAGTGAGCCTTTAGAGCTTACATTTCAATGAAGAAAAACATTCTACTGGAAGATATTCTTTAATGCCAACACAATCTACTACAGGATTTCAGGAGGAAGTTTCACTCATAACAGTTATCCCAGAATTAGGACTAGGGTTCTTGTCACTTACCATTGAAGTGGATTCTTTTGATCCTGAGAAGGGTTGGTGATTTTCTTTCACAGCAGGGACTTCACCAGCTTACCCAGGTTTGGGTTTTGATAGGGTGCTAGAAGATGGGCAACCTAGCCTTGCCCTGTGGCTCTCTCTCCAAGCTGGATATTCTAGGTCTAGAAGTTGAACGGGAGCAGAAAAGACAACACATTCCCCTTCAATAAACAGATGAAGCGGGGCCTGGTACTTGAACATATGTGTTTTAGATAGAGCCTTCTTAAGGAATGATTCTTTTCCCCTTAACTGGCATGCATTCTCTGAAGGTTTCAAGAATGAAAGAGAGCCTTACATGTATTTCAGACTCAAAGAATTTTCTTCAGTCTTTACCTAAAATCTTTTTACCTCATGACACTTTCAGATGTTTTCAAGAAAGAACTCCTTTGCTTTTACTGGCAAACATACATCATCAAGTAAATCAAGGCAGCATTTTATCTTTCAGAGTGCACAACTCCACCTCCATTTAGAGGAAAACATTTTATAGATTGGTGGGATATGGATACAGATATAAGTAATTACTGAAATTATTTGAAAGAGGTATCTGAGAACTCTTCTTCTGATGAACAGCTCCAGAGGCCAAAACTGAGAAAAGACCAGCTATCGGAGACAGACAGCCTTCCCTTAAGGCTGAGTCTCAAATCCTTTTGGACATGCTAGTTTTACATATTGTCAGGTCACTGGTCAAGTACCTTACCTGAATCATAGAAAAGTAAACTTCTAATTGTACTTCAACAACATTATTATCAAGAATCAAAAAAGCAAGTTAAACTGTATCACACAGCACTGGAACATTCTCCCATACAAACGGCATCAAAGAAATATTCCATCTTGTTTTATTAAGCAAGAACCCATCTAAATCATCATGACTCAGCTCCACACAGAAGTCAAATGCAAAACCAATGGCCTATTACTCCAAGCAAAGGAAAAAAGTCACAAAATGTTTATTTATGACTCAAGCTGAAGCTCTCCAAGTACCTACCCATAAATGCAAAGTTGTTGTTTGTGTTTCAAAAGCAGAAGGCTTAGAACATTCAAATCAGACTGCAGAACTTAATACACTAAAGAAAGAATGCAGGGAAGTGGCAAAACAAAGCTTTACTGAATTTCCCATTTTTGTAACTCCATTACTACCAGGAACACACATCATGTTCTCTGTTTTCCTTATGTCCCCTGGGTACCTTGTTGGAGGCTGCTGGTCAAGTTCAAGTTATTTTTCACATACACATTAACTGAGACAACTAACTTCATTCACATCAGTCTGTCATGTAATCTGTTTTCAAGCAGTGAGGACTCCTGCTTGGAATACACCAGTGTTCAGCAGCAGACAGATACCATACACCTCTGCCCTGGGTGGTCTTTCAGACAAATATTAAGCTGACCAAAATAGTAGTTAAGTTCAGATAGTGCAGTCCCATAACTTTGGGTAAAAATCTTTCACTTACAAATGAAGATGCAGGAAAGTTACTGAAACAAGAAGCAAAACCACTTACTGAGTCAGAGAACGTTTCTTGGAGAGTGAGCTTAAAATTCAAGATATTATATTAACACTTACAGTAAAAACAAATACAAAAGAACCTTACCACAGAAAAAAACCCCAAACATCATCTTCATTAACTACATTAAAATATAAAATATTTACAAAGAAAGCAATTAGCCAGAATGAGCTGTGCAGACAACTTGATAATTCCCCCCAAAACACAAAATCCAACCAGGCAACCATTATTGTATCAGCTGAACTGCAGCTATTACAGGCAGATGGCTATCAAAAAGCACTTTCACAGAAGTATAATTTTTGTCATGTTGGTGAGGAGAGTTGTATTTCTTTGGAACACATACAACACTGACATTTACTTACATCATGTTTAACTGTTTTGTTTTGTTTGTCTCAAGTTCTTGCATGTTTTGAAGTGTAACCAACACCCCCAGTGTTCTGCTATTCATTTACTAAACTATCCTTATCAAATTTTGTTTCAATAATGTCAAAACTTCATTGCTACCTCAATTTCCTTTAATTTCTGTATATAAACCTACCACCTGATTGGTAAGACATTCCAATCAAAACCAGCTTTTGTATGTCTTGTACAGACACCTACAGTAATGCACAAGGCATGTGCCAGGATTCACTAGCTAGAAGGTATATCTAACTTAACAGAGCCATTAATGCAGTATTAGTAGTGATCATAAATTACCACGTTTCACACACATTTTTTTAAGACATATAAACTGCATCATAAAGCTGCTCAATGAATCAATTTTTTTTTTCTTCTAGCTTGTGTTATAGATTAACTTCAGCCAACATAAATGCTTGTTTTAAAATTAAGACAATAATGAAAAACATGCATTATCTCCTACATGACTTTATTTATTTTACTGGGCTAACACAGTATCAAAATAATGTAGCCAGTATCAGAATTACAAAATTTACTTCAGATACAGGTAACACTAGGATGATACTTTTCTGTTACTTAGGAGCATGACAAGAAAGGCTTGTGGTCAGACATGAGCTCCTCGAGTTTGGGGTATGGGAAAAAGTGGATTGAGCTCCAGCCAACATAATCAAGAATGTGGTAGTCATAAAGCACATTACAAAGGTAAAAGGATAGCAAAAAATTTCTTTGCTGCGCACAGGGGAAGAAAGAGGTGTAGAATGTGCAATTTTAGGTTACTCCTACAATTCAAAAGATTTTCTGCATTTCCAGAAGTTACCTTACAATCGCTGGTGGAGAATTTATTGCCTGCAAGGAAAGAAGTCTTTACGAAGAACAGCCTTAGCCAGAACCTTGCTTTCCCTTCAACAGAGGCAGAGACTCCCAATACTCTTACAGGCCAACTTAACAAAAAATTGTTGAGCAGGTAGAAGCAATAAGGTTCAAAGCCCTGGAACCCAGAGTTATACCCTGAAGTAAAAATGAGTAGTGCTACGAGCACAGATGAATATGCTGAAGTCCATCTCTTCAGGAAGTAAACATGAAGGCAATCAGAAACCATCACTCATGTCCAGATCAATAGGGGCAGATTAGAAAGAAAGTTAATACTGTACAGAGAGATTATGTACAACTACATAAAAACTGATTTAATGGATAAAAATTGCTCTATACATGCAAAGACACCCATATACCATGTCACTCTCCTAAATGCATATATGCATGCATGTGCACATACACACATGTGCATGTATACACATGGCCAAAATGCAGGAAAATCCACTTTGCTAAGCACTGCACAGCAGAAATACTCCCATACTTCCAAAGAGTGCTTTCTTAAGCCTCAACTTACCTCATGAAGTAGAGCCACAAACTGGAAGTTTTAGGTTTTGGTTGCGTGATGTTATTCTTCTCCCCTCCCTAAGCTCATAAGCAATGACATGCCGAGTTTAAAACCAAAAATGTTATTACAAAGCAAGCTAGACAAATTAGATACTTACTTATCAAAGCTATCACTGTATTTTATGAAGCTCTCCAACTTTTCCTTAGCGTATTCTACCACATCTGAATGAAGCTCTATTCCATGATTTATCCCGAAAGGCCCTGTAAATAAAAATAGCATAGTGTGTTTTTGTGACGTTTATTTTCTAAGCACAGCAAAACTGCATGGAACAGCACTACAGTGTAAAAACATCAAAACCACATGAAACAGAAGTCTCCACACACTGCTAGACAAAGTTATTTTTTTCATCTGCATTACCAGTGCTTAAAGAGGAAGGTAAAAGGCCAAAGGTTCAATAAAAGAACAGGGACAGAACTACAACAAAACAATTACAGAACAAATTTTCTTTGTAAGCCTGCAGAAATTAAGTTGACTACACTGAAGTTAGTCTGAGCAAATTATTTTTCAAAATGTTACTTACTTGTTATATAACAAATAAAAATTATGATTCAGTCTGTATTTTGATATTTAGATTTTCAAGCTTTCTTATGGCAAACTTTTCATCTTCTGACTACGTAGAGATGGGAGATTATATCCCTTAGCCACATATGCTCTTCTATTTTGCAGATTGCAAAATCAGAAATTTGTTCCTGATTTAATATAATAATTAATTTCCACCAAGAACAGTGAAATTGCCCACACATTATGTTCACTCATCACAACCCCATCACAACTGCACTGCCTTCCTGTGACCAAATCCAAGTATAATTCCAAGTCAAACTGTGTGCCAAAAGTTAATGCTATTATTTCAGAACAAGAAGAAATCATGACAGTGTATTGAGGATTATCCACATCAGGAAGGAATCTGAATCAGACAGTCACATTTGCTGTAAGGATTCTAAATTTAACATGCACTCATAGCCCAGGGTCTTTAGTCACTGGAGCATAGAATTGGAAAAGGGAGAGGGAAGGGAGAGAGGGAAAGTAAACATCAATAAGATTAAACAAAACTTATATTTATATCCTCTACAGCATTCTAAATCTTACTTAAATATTTAGCTCCATGATGTTACTCCAGTGAAACAGAATTAAATTTGTCTTTTCTAGGACACAGATTAATAAAACAGACCTATGGTTAGCAAGAGAGGTTTTGTTTTACTGCAACAAAAACATAGCATACAGCTATATACCATTAACCTGATCAACAACCGCAACGCTTAACATAGTTTAGAACATTTTCTGCTGGGTGAAATAAAGGCAATCCACTAGGTTACCAGTGGCAGTGCTTTTAAGACCTCACTAATAGCAGGCAAGAGGTAAGCTATCATCCAAGGGATGTTCTTAGATCCTGTGAAAACATTTATCTTCTGCTGACATTCATTTTTACTGTAAATTCATGCTATTATTGATCACTTTAAGAAAAGCATTGGCATAGGCAACCCCTTTCTAGCTGTTTAATAGTCTCTTGTACCATAATAGGCTATGATGTAGCTAACAGCTCTACAGCATACAGCAGCATTCAAGGTATGTTTTCTTTGCCTAAAAATTAATCACAATTCCTTTAACCGCACAATTTAAATTAAAAATGCATAAATATCATCTGTCCAAAAATTCATATGTACATTCCTTCAAGTACCTAAATTTGAAAACAACTAAAACATCCTGCAAATGCCAGTTGCCCTAACAACTTGAAATTAAAACTATGAATGCAGAACACTACAACATCATCATACACCACAGCATCCGTAATTTAAATGCAAAGATGAGAAATGTGCTCTCTTCTCTCACTGGGAAAGTCACAGCTGGACATGTAAGCAGAGTCAGCTATTCTAAAAATGTGAAACCAACTCTCCACACTACTCTCTGAAATCGACTGGCCTCTTTCAGCATAATGAGATAGCAATTCCACCACCTAGTCTGAACTTCATTTACATTTTAACAATTTCAGCAAAAGTTAATTTAATCTCTATGGATTGGATTTTAGTATGTTGCTATACTTAGAAGTGATCACCAGTTTCAGATGATTTGATAATTTAACCTAGTCATTTTGACACTACCAATGTGGCAGAAACATTACTCACTACATTGTCAAATGGAAAAGATACCCAACTACTGTCAAAATGGTTCTGCTCCTCACTGCAGTGTACCCTGAAATTGGTTTGAAAAAAAAGTGATCTTTTAAAAATTAATATGGTTTATTTGTCAGAAAACTACATCTGTTTATTTTTCTTTGGTAAAGCAACTGTTCCCTGGTTTAAAACAAACACTTATGTATAATTATTATACGGAACTAGTTTTAGCAGAAGGAGTATAGTAAGAAAATAAAGACACATAAATTGCATTTATACCTTCTACGCCTCAGCCTAGAACTCAAAACACATCACAACACTAAGACTTTGGCAACAGGATACAGCACTCCAAAACACAGGAAGTCTACTTCCCTAAGTAGCTGGGCAGTTGCTACTCCTGGCTGCTCAAGCCCTGCTAGGGACTATCAGCACCTGAGCTGCCTTTTTGGGAACATCTGCAGGGTAAATGTGCTCCTCAGGGGCTGCGAGCCAACCTCACCCTCTGCAGAAGACAAGTCTTCTCCGGTTTAATTCCCTCAGCTCTGCATATACTACTCTGAAGGACAGGAATTCTGCTTAATACAGAGAGGTCAAACCCAGGAGTATTCACAACCACTCAAATTTGGTTAAGTACAGAGATAAAGATGCAGTATACAGAATCAAGTACAATAAATATAAGTGTCTTTTTTTCACAACGTATTAGATAAGTAAGAATAATGAAGTAACAAAGCTTTCCACAAGACAGAAATAAACAAGTACCATTAGTCACTACCCTGAAGAAACACTTTAGCAAAAAAAAATGCTGCAATATTTACTAATTGCTTAAATACTACACTTAAAATACTACAATCCAATTTAAAATATCTACTCTCAATTAGAAACACTCCCAAACAGAGAAAAGCAACACTCCAAGAGTAGACAGCTTTACCTTATTTTTACCTGTGAATGACCATAATTCTTTTCCACAATATAGTTTTTATTTATTAGTATTAATAAATAACTCTTTTGTTTATTAGCATTAATTAGAACAAAAGACACTGCAGATACCAACAAATTTTGTTTGTTATGCACTATTAGCCATAATTTCTTCCTTCCAATAAGAACTGATGACAGAAAGTAACTAAATTAACTGAAAATGAACAAACTGACTCTTGACACCTTAGTTTTGCATATAAATTAATGTAAGCAAAATCTGTGTATTAGCTGTCAGCAAGATTTCTGCAACCACGGAAAAATTGCATGCAGTATGGTCAAGAAAACTGTATCTATGAAAAATACACATCAAAATAACTACTGCTGTTTTATGCAATAAAATAATTTGTAAAAAAATTAGTTGGTGCATGTGCTCTGTAATCTAAATGCTGGGCATGAGGAGATTTAATGCAGTCTTCTCTCCAGGTTTTGAAATTTAATTTAGGCAACAATATTTAGTTCCATTATTTTTCATATAGAAAATGCACTTGAAAACAAGAAAAAACACAGTGCTAGTGTGTTAAAATTCTTTTGAAAACCTACACACTTGATTAAAGTCTCATCAGTCTACATTCCAAAATATTCTCACTAAAAAAATGATTGGATATATTTTAAATAATTGTTTGCATACTGACACAGATTTATTTTTCAGTTTCTTCAAGAGAAATAAATTAGCCTTTACAATTTAGATTTTCCCTTCCATAAACTGAAGAGCAGAACAGTAACTTACAGCAAAGACACAAAGAGTGCAATGCAGATGAAAATTTTAGTCTTCAAAAATTGTTCCACTCTACCTTTCCCTTTTAAACAAAAATAAGGACTGTTTCCTTTCAAATGAGAATTTTAGACTACAGAATGCAGGAAGAATTGCCTCTTCCAAAACACCCAAGAAATTACCAAAACACCAAATTAGAGCTGCTTGTAGATAACAAACAGTATTTTAACAACACACCTCCAAGAGCCAGCCTTATGTATAGTACTGTTATTAAAGAAGTAAAAGTAAGTTTTTACAGGGCTTGCATAATCTTCTAAAATATTCAAACCCACTATATTTGAATAAAAACGTTCAGGTTACCTAATAATTACCTAATATTAATCCCACCATTGTACTCAAGTATCCGGTTCCACTACCCAGATTTAGAAAAGACAATCCAGGCTGAAGTTTCAGTGCTTCCATAACTTCAGAATAAATGCAAGGTGCTGACAAGTGTATATTTCCATGCTTCCAGGCCAAGTCTTTGTAAGCATTGTCCCTGTATCCTTCCAGGTAATAATCACCACGATCAATCGCTCTGAAGGCTTGCTCCACACTCTCCGTACGAATGTACTGAGCTTCCTTCAAGTTGTCAATTAAGTCATCGTTGTCTTCCCCGGCACTCACAGCTCCTCCCATGCTGAACTTCAGTGGCAATTCAATTAGTTTGCAAAATACATTAGGAGCAGTTTTTCCAGAAGTATAAGTCTGTAATGGAGTCTCAGCTGTTTTTTCAGAAGGACATCACAAGAGAATCCTGCAAAACAAAGGCATTAACAACTATTAGCAGGTAATGAAATATTGTTTGTACTGGATAACTTTACAAAGCAGAACTAAGAGGCAGGACAGCTAGTACTCAATCAAAATTCTGCCCCTCAGATTTCTAACTCAGAGCTGAGAAACATGGGCTTAATACGTCAGCATGGGCTGTCCACATCATGCAAACCCTTATGCTGCGTTGCTTGCTAGACACTGCAAACCCTACAGTGCTAAGAACCCTTCACCCATGTTACATATTTGAGCAGGCACCTACAGGACGGCAATTGCCTTTGGGTGAGTCCTATCCTGAGAGCTAAGTATCCAACAGCAGCTGGAGCATGTACTAAATTAGTTAATTTTGAAAGGAACTTGGATTCCATGTGCTAAAATCATCCCACGGGGGAAAGAAAACCCACTAAGGGATGATGTCCCAGAGATGCTTTCAGACGTTCATTTTTGAGCTGAAACAGAATACTGCAGATACAATGGCACGCTGCTCTCTTCTGGGATCAAAACAGGAAAGCCCTCCAAGTATCTGAGCCCCCCCTAATGCCTGCCATATTCACTAGAGGAATAAAAACTCCTTAAGTATCTAAAAATTTTTAACAGCTTGCCAGTTTGTAAGTGTAACTATACACAGCACACTGCAGTAAGTCATATTAACTTTAAAGTAATTCCTTCAGATCTGTATTTTAGCTGCAGTTATTTCATTATGAATTACTAAACTCAAAATCCAGATATTAACACTTTTAGTGTTGCATGAATTACCAGTAAAATAGCAACAGAAGACTAGGAGACAGGAGAATAGGAAGTTGAATGCATCACTTCTAGGTGAACAGAGTACACAGTAAGTACCAGAATAATGTTAACACATTGAAGTTTTAGCTGTTGTTCACTAGTGTTTACCCTAAGCCGAGGAAGTACTTTTCTGTTTCCCACACTCTGCAGTGCGCAGGCACACAAAAAGCCAGGAGGGAGCACAGCCAGGACAGCTGACCTGAACTGGCCAAAGGGCTATTCCATACCATAGGATGTCATGACCAGTATATAAACTGGGGGGAGTTTATTGGGGTGGGGGTGAAATGTTCAAGGCTATTAAAGCTCTGGTCAACCACAGGTGAAATGATGACTGTTCACCATTCAGCTGTGTGCTTCCCTCCGATCCAAACCTAATTCCCACTGACATTCTGGAATGAAAAGAGGTAAAAAGTCACTACGTGCAATTATCCAGCAAAAAGCCCTTTGATTAAAGTAGAAAAAACAGACTTCAGAATACCCTAGTGCTCCACAGCAGAATAAGCATGTTCAACTGTATGTTCAACTGTATGTTCAAATGTATGTTGAACTGTATGTTCAACTGCACAGGAATATTTCTTTCTACTTCTAAAAAAACTACAGGACAACTAAGAAAATGTGAAACCTGAGATATTTTTTCAACTGTAGTTTATAAAAATATTCCAGCCCTATTTGTTTGTCTGCACTTGCACCACACCTGAAGATTCAATGAATCAAATTATGATACTTCAATTAAATAATCTACAGAGACTAAAGCAATAGTTTTTGCCATCTTTCATACTAAAAAATTCATTATTATCTTGAGATACGTTTGGAAATAAATTTAACTAAAAACACAAAGATAAGAACTAAGTTTCGTAAAGACTAAATTCAGCTGCTACGTTTGAGAAACGGGAATGCCGCTTTCAGCTCTTCCTGCGGGGTGCATCCACCACCTCGCACCAGCAGATGGAGAACTCGGCTAGCCATCAGCGCTGCGCCAGCAAACGTGCAGAGCCCGCGCATGGCAAAACATAAAGCTCTAGCATTTCCATCAACAAGTGTCTTCACTGCTTTCACATACTATTTAGATCCTGTAAATAACACTTTTCTAATTTTCAATATTCATGACACAGCAACAGACTTTTTTTAGGTATTTTGTAATTTGTATTCTTGGCATTATATGATGGGTCAAGTTATTGCAATAGCACAAGACTTTCTACTGACGACACCCACCAAGTGTCTCAGCTTCAATAATGGTTATCACACAAAATCTCGAAGCCAAGAACAGAAAAAGTGTGGTCAACACCGTGACATTTGAGGGAAGTAGGGGAGAAGAGAAATGGAGTCTCCTCTCAAGAATGAGACACAGCAAAAGAGCGTGGCTATTTGGCAGTGCAGTTAAAGGCTACATATCATTCTGGACATGACACACTGCCCCCGTCTGAAGAAGGTGACATTAAGCAGATGACAGTGATGGTGTTTAGGCTAGATACCTAGCTTTTTAGGTATCTTGGTTTGGTTTGCATTCATTAGTCATCTACAGTGCTCTACTCTGCACTCTACAGCTACAGGTAGGCAAAAATGCTGCTCAATGGAAAGCATTTTTGTTCAAAAACAAAAAATGCCCTAGGAAGTGAAAGAAATAGATCTTTTCATGAGAAGTGGCCTCTTGTGCTGCAGAGAAATACTTTTTGATAGTTCACTTTCCTGCAATGCTTTTAAACACACAAAAAACATCTCAGAAGCCATTTTAGCACAGCTGGAGAAAAAGGGCAAGTTAGTCAAATCTTCCTTTTGACAGCTGACCCAGGACCAAGATAAAAACAGCAGCATGATAAAACTTTCTACACAGCTGAATGCTCACCAAAAACATCATCTGAAGCTCCCTGATAGTAAAACTGAAACACCTGCAGTTCACAAAGAGCACAAGCAGCATTCTGATGCCCATTACACCAAGACGTATAGCAACTACAAGAAAGATGAAGGTTTGTCAATTTAACAAAATGCAGCTAATGCTTTTAGCCTTAGGAATCTCTGGAATACACAAGCCAACAGAAATTACAGTGTAGGAGTTAAAATTTCAATATAGTCTTGATAAAAAGTTAATTCACTTAGTAAAACCAACTGCAATTAATCTTATTTTCCATTCTGCACTACTCATGAATTTGTTCTCAGAAGCTGGAAACTTGTCTTGAAGTTTCTTATATTCACAATAAAAATGAAATGGAAACACACTTTCCAATTTCTCTAACAATCCACACAATTGTGTAACACCACCACCTCTGACCTGTTTCTGACCTAATTTGTAACCAATTTCAGTGAAACACATTAAATAATTCTGGGTGGCTTTGTGATAATTTTCCTTTATTTTTAATATTGTCACATTAACTGAACTCTTATTTTTTGGCTATGTGGCTAGGAAGAGATGACAATTTGAGTGCATTTTAATTCTCCACTATTTTGTAAGACACGCAAAACTCTTAGCTGAAAAGTTAGTAATGAGGTATAACGTTAACCAAGTTTTTTTGCCAGCTTTTAAAGGGAAACAAGTTTTGCAAATTTCAGAATGTCTACAAATGTATTTGCACTTCAAGTTAATTTCCTGGGCCACTAAGGACTTGCACACTCTCTTAAATACACTTTAAATACCATGCTAGCAAGGTATCCAGTTAATTTGCCAGTCAAAACCTCACTGACATTGCTAAATCCATATGACATCAAGTATCTTAAAGTATCTTGTAATACTGACATAACCTGACTCCGTATAGATAACTACTCAGAAATACAAGCTACCTGAGCTGACAAACTTGATCCTTACTTTGTTTCAAAAAATAGAAAATAGAATAATAAATGAAATAAGCCATATTTGAAGTTTTCTCCTTACAACTAACACAATTTTCACTAACACATCAGCTTGGAGAAACATGACACTCAATCAGGAGTGTGATACATTACTTTAAACTCACACAGAATACAACCTTGCTTGGTGAATCCTCTCTCTTTCTTGTGAGAGGGAGAAGACACAACAAGTCACTGAGCTGCACATTAATATTAGAATTCAGCTGTTCAATTTCCCCAAAAAGGAATATTCTGTGACTGGCAATAGAAGGGAATTAACCATGAATACACACACAGGCCTGAAACACTTCAGTCAAGATAACAGTTTACTCAGCAAAAATCAGCAACTTTGCTATAATCAGCAGCGATTTAAAGTTCAAATACCAGACTTACTCCTTTTCTGTCCAGACTCAATACATTATACCCTCACAGCTGTTATGAACTCAAGATCATGTTTTGCCTGTCCTCATCCCATTCAGTGACTCCTACAACCACAGGACTCCATTATCAGTTTAGCTTCCCTTTTTCTCCCAAGTATAATAGTGACTCACACAAGGAAATTCAACCTGAAACTGCAGAGCCGAGTTTAAGATTTCAGCAGTAGCTTTCAAACAAACAGTATGATTGATTATGATCTGAAAAGAAAAGAATAATTCTAATATTACAAAAACCAAGCAAAGACTGGAGAAAACCAAAATATTAAGTATGTGCTGGTAGTAACTGCAGTATGTGACTACAAAATTAAGAATAAAATGTGTGACACACAGGTATTTTACAATGAAGTCTTCATAAACATTTTTAAAAACTTTTACACCTGCACTTGCCACTAAACTGATACAAAAGGCAGCAAAAAGTTTAAGTGCTTTGGAAATCCAACTACCTTCTCTTCCACAGGTATTTGTTTTGTCACTCCAAGCAGCTAATGAAAGAAGAAAACCTATTGTTTTTAGGATATATGATGCTACTTGGCGCATTAAGGAGAATACTATAGAGAACACTGCACATTTCTATAGTCTATACTCTAGACTAATCTTACTTAAAAACATTCACTCCTAAACTGCTGTTCAGTGGGTCACTTCAAGAAGCTCTTCAAGTTAAACAGAAACAAGTACAAAACCAAGTAGAGTCAGCTCTCCCATGCAGTGCATACTTTGAGGTTCTCTGCAATATGGCAATGGAAAAAAAATAGACCACAGGATTAGTGTTAAGTCAAATGAATGTAAACAGCTACAACTACTGACTTAACCTGAATTGCATTGACCTACTTGGGCAGAAAATGTTTGTCAAGTCTGATGTAAGCTTAAGCCCTGATCTTCCTGTTTGAGCTTTCAACAGCTGTTTGTACAAGATTCCAGGTATGTGCCTGCTTTCACTCTTCCTCCACCTACAGTCACCTGAACTGCAGACATGGTACTGCCTTTCTCTCAAAAGAGGTAGTGAAATTTATGGAACTCCACAAACGTATGAGCAGTGACAAGCATATAAGCACATGATCAAATGAATTTAACCTTGGCAGCTGCACAAGGGCATAATTTTGGAGTAACTTGCTGAATAGCTACTGAACTTTTTTTTTTCTTTAGTATTAAAACCTTTCACAGGAACTTGAGTAGAATAAAAAATAATGAAACAATAGAATTTTGTTAGTTGCTTTTGTGTTTGTTTTTGCGCTCTTCTCTGAACTAGGAGACATTCCTTTCCTGGTCTATACTGTCTCTTGTACTTATTTTGCTCTTTTCATCTGAAATTCTATCTACCCTCTTCACATGCTGAAAGGAACATTTTTCTATGCATGCCAGACCTGTTCTCATGTATGCTGATAAAGGCTTGAAAATTCAGTACCTTTTATTACAAAGCAAAGCAAACAATCCTACATACTTCCTGGACTAAAATTTTAATGTTCAGCTTAACCCCACATCCTGACTTAGCTCTCCTTACTGCTTAAAATCTGGGCAACCAAAACTCTTTGCAAAGCTAAGCCCCTCAGGCTTCAGGAGCAGTTTCTTCTTCAAAAAGAGACTTAAATTCTTCTTCACATATAGACAACAGGTTGTAGGTATACCTTTATGACTGAATGAACACTACCTCTGCCCTGAGTACCGTACAGTGTACCATCAATTGCAGACTTCAAAATAATTAATATTGCTTCTCTACCCGCAACAGTCGAAAACAATTCCTGTTGCCTAGTTGTAAGACAATGCACCAAAATGCTCTTGCCTCTGGGGAGCCTAAGATGACTTAATGACCTTTTAAAGTTCCACTGAAGATCTAAGCAAAAGATATCAGTTTAACCCAATGTCTAATATGCAGAAAGATATCCTTCCTCTGATACCAGTGTCCGTGACAGAACCTGGCAGTCCTCTTCTAGCACATTTTGTAAAGGTCTCAGCTCCTGAGAGGTGCGCCTACAGCTCTGTCTATTGCCAGGTCACAACTATTTTTAGTTTGCCCAGTATACACCAGCCAAAGGGCTTTATCACAGACTGGCTGGGAGAAAGGGGAAAGATGAGAAGCTTCTCTGGAGGGCCTAACAGACCGACAAAAACAGGAGGTACCAGGTAACAGCAGTTTGTTCACTGCCTAAAATATCAGGACTTCACTAGAGAGATGAATTGATGATGTTTAGTACATACAGATGTCTGATATTCACTGAGCCTGTCTCATGCACCTGTTTTGCGTATCAGAAACTGCTGTCTGTGCACATATTTCACAAATTAGTGAGCTACAGAGTGACCAGGCTGCAAAACTCATTGCCAAAATACACAGCTTTGTAGAAGGGTATTTAACAGAGAGTATTCATTTCAAGCAGGTTCATATAAGCCGTAACAGGCAAATGTTAAGAATCAGAAGAGCTGTAGTGTGATGTATGAGAAGAACTGGTTCTGGTATATCTAATTCTGTTTGGTGTGAAAAGGCAAAGGTCTAAAAGCGACACAACATTTCTGCAAATTTTAACACTGCGATTGCTTTCCATCTAAGACACTTTGAGATATATATATATAAAGAACAATAGTGAGAGAGTCAACATTTTTAAAACCAAACTTGCTTCTTTCTGTAAAAGATGGTTAATAATTTAGTTTGGTTGACCAGAATATAAAAATTATGCTCCTTGGAGTAATCATCAGAGTCCCTAGTAACAACTGGGGGACGGGGAGGGTGAACCCTCTTTTATAAGAAATACAAAGCAGATTCTGTACAAGAACTGAAACATATTTTCCTAACCTTTTACCATAAAAGTTATAGTCCTTAAGCAGATCAAGTCACACTTCATATAACTTTGACTTTTGAGGCAAAATGTGGCCCATGCCAAAATTTTCACTATTTCAGGCAGTACTAAAGTTCAAAAATTTACTGCACATAAACATTTCAAGTTATTTAAATAACTCACTTCCAGCAGCAACAGAACAACATATGCCTGTTGCCTTTAGCAAAAGAAAACAGAAATGAGGTCAAGTGTAAAAATAGAAGATAGTTGCATTCCTGACACTTGAAACCTCATCTTGGAGCTATGCATTTACTTCAGTCTCTACAAAAAAAAAAAAAAAAAAAAAAAAAAAAAAACCCACCAGGTTCAATTAAAAACAGAAATATCAATCAACTTTACCAACCTCCAAATACACTAAATTTTTTTCGTTTCTAATCTTCAGGAATGTATCTAAAAGCTTCAAAATAGCACACAATAATCACAGCATAAACAACTTAAATACTGTATTATCATGACGTTTACTTTCACAGCCTGAGAACCTCAACTTTTATTTATTATGCATCCTCTTCTTATGAGATGCTAAACAAATACCATTTAAGAAAAAATATATCCCAATTCTTCTGTGCTTAATTCTTAAAACAGTACAGTGCAATACAACAGTATCTTTTGAGAAGTTATTTTATTACTTAGTCCTGTAATTCTCAAGAGGAAAGAACGAGTAAAGCCTATTCCTGTTTCCTGCTTCTCTCCTCAGAACCACAAAATAAAATTCTTTCACTAATGCAATCTTCCAGAAGCATCACACTGGAATCACCATTTTTTTCAAATGTAACTTGATTTTTCAAATGCAACTTTGCACACTGAGTTAGTTTTATCTTGTCAAAGAAAGCAATGGATATCTACCCTTTTTTCTTCTTTTTAACCCCCAAATCCTGCATATCCAAAAGCTTTAGACTTTAAGGATCCATGTCATAATTTGTCTCAGTCTCTACACTTACCATAAACCCACACACAGCACAAACTATATAATGATGTGACTTTGTTCATAAATCTCTATTACTTATGATTTTCAATGCTTACTTTATATAAAACAGAGATAAACTTCCTTTTCATGGTTCTAACAAAAAGAAAGTGATGATTTATCCAAACTTTCAAAACATACTAATCAAGTACGAACTAAATCTACATTAAAGTTCTACCAAAGTCTCTAGTCATCCAGGAAACAAAAAAAAAAATCAACACTTTAGTTTACAATGTAAAAGGCTACAGCATTAACACTGCAATCAAAATCTGTTTCACAAAGGTTCATGCAAATATTTTAATATTATCCTTACTTTGAGGTAATGTTTCAAAGTATTGCTTTTGTAACAGTATCATTTTAATTTACACCTCTGTAGCTTGTCCGCACCTTCCACCTTATATTTTCCACAGGGCTTGCAAATGATTAAACAGATTATCTGCCTGCACATATCAAAGTTAACTTTGTTGGGTTATGTGACAGAAAGCTGTTCTGCACACAACAGAGCAGGGGTGCATTTACAGGTGAGGGAAACACAGATGAATACCCTGACCCAGCCTACCACCAGCTCTCTCCACACTCCCACCACCACCGTGCCTCTCCAAGGCATTTCCCAGATCCAAAGGTGTGACTTTTACAGAGCTACAAAAGTAGGTCTGTAAAAGATCCCATGTAGTGCAGGGGAAAGGGATCTGGGGGACGGCACAAGTCCTGCGAGAGGATGCTCGGGGGAGGAACCAGAGGCAGGCAAAGGGAAAAATCACAGTGACCAGGGGAGAAACAAGCATGGGAAAGCCACAGCTACAGTGACAAGAGGGACAGGTCACCTGTCAGCAGGCTGCAGGTCAGTATGTGTGTCCAGCTATGCCCTGCCCATCCTGTTGGACCGTCAATCTCCTTTCGCAACTCTATCTTGGGCTTCTGTTTGGTGCCCATGGGCACCTACAAGACACTGAGTCAGACCACAGGTCATAAGGGCTGGAGAGTCTGAGGGGCCAGCAAAGCAGGGTGTGAGATTCTGCAGGTCCAGGTGTAACCACACAGAGTAGCAAGCTGGACTGGCCAGCAAACCAGCAGAGTGGCCTTGGGACTGGGACAGGACACACTCACTGGCCAAGTGAGGCAGCTGAGGCAGGTGGCTGCTGGAAGAACTAAGAGGAATCCAAGGTGAGCTGCTGGAGAAACTGTGGTGTTTGGGATTGGCAGCTGAGCATGTGCATGTGTGTAAGAGGCAATGGGGTATAAACAGACTGAAGAGTTCCAGGGTAGAATGAGTGCCTAAACCCAGTAATTGGAAAGATTCTTAATACATACACACATATGTCTGCACACAGAAAGAGTAAGAGGATGAGGCCATTGGCGCTATTTGTGCTTGCCTTAGTGCTGTCTCCTGTGTTGGTGTGGTGGAAAATTACAGACGTAGATGATGAATACATGTGTTTGTTTGCTACTGAGAATACGTGCTTAGCCTCACAACTCACTGGACCTGAGGCCATGGACACCTAAACTAAAAACTAGAAACACTTGAACAAAACTCCTTATAGCCCTTCTTTAAAAGCACAAACCAAAATACATAAGCACATTTTAAACTTGAAAATGTTTCTGAATTACTGGTTTTCTTTTTCTTCAGGTATGAATCAAGTACTACTGTAAATGTGGCTCCAAAGTTATAATTTACTTACAGTACCAACAATGGCAGATGTCATCTAGAAAGGATCTGAAGCACTTGTGAAAGCTCCAGGAACCATTCCAAGATATTCATGCAAATATTTCAGCAAGAAATGGAAGTTGAGAACCTTTTATCATTGCCTATATAGCAGCTGTGCGGCTGCACAGCTCATGATAATCATCGTTTCCACAATCTTACTGCATCAGGTTTTTTGCAGTCATACAAAGCACATGGTTTTCACCTTACATAAGTGTAGTTTACAGATAGAACACAAGAGGCTGCTACACTCACACAATCTGATGTAGTTATATCATGGACAACTCCAGTTTATCCAAAGCATGCCAGAATGGAGAAGTCAAATTTTACAGTGACTTTTTCTGACAACTGCATTACTTCAGAAAACATCAGAGAATCTCAGGAAACTTGGCAGTAATGAGTCTTAGTCATGATGAATGCATAATTAACTGAAGCAAATAACAAGAGACTAAGGCCTATGGGATTTTATAATACTGCAGATGTCAGCTCAGCAGAAGTCAAAGAAACTCAGCAGCTTGACTTTTCTGTGTCCTTCCAATTTCACTGACCTTCTGACCACAATAATGCCAAATTTAGAGTTTCTTGAAAGAAGAACACAGCAAAGCTTAACAAAATGGACTACATGGAATGGAAGGAAAACCACAGTTCATTCTCAGAAGGGTAGAGGAAACAGTTTTGCAAATAAAGAACAGGATCACATGCCCAGCAGAAAAAGAGCCAGCAAAACCCCCACCCACTGAACCCAAAAAGAACTACAACACTAAACAAGAATTTCATGAGTCTCAGGCAAAGATTTTCAAATTAAAATCAAATCTTGTAATGGCAAACTGATGTACCAGTAGAAATACAGCATTCCTGATTACTTGAAGTTATTTATACTACAGAAATAGTAACCATTTATCAAAATTAAGCATCTCCTTTAGCAACTGCTTTGGAGTTCATTCTTTCAGCAATGCTGACTTGCATTCATTTCAGTCATACCTATCAAGCAAAAACAACGGTTCTAAGGATAGTGGCTCCCACAATCATTTCTTTTTTTAACTTTGATATACAGAGCATGATATAACAGCACAGTCATCCTGACTGAGTTGAATAGTATTACTTGGCTTTTTCTTTTATATGTCAAGAAAACCACATGGTAATTCCCAAATATCTGCTATAAACACTTGCTACAGAAATAAAACAATCTCAAAATAGCAATCACTTCTCATTTTCTGCCAACCACATGGTCCTAATTCCTCTTTTAATGTTAAAACAACTACTTACAGGAATCAAGCCTTTCGTCTGGGACAGGGATGCCACAGGCATATCAACTGCCGACTGTGATTCATTAATTGACTATTATTATAAACAATTCCAATTACTATCACTTCACATACAAAAACCACATATTAATATAGAAATCTCCTTTTGGAGAGGCAGATTAGTATTTTTTTAAATATGAATAAATAATTAGGACATGTCACCCCTGAGATGATCTCTTTGAAATCTAGTTACCTTTCACTCCTGAAGATAAGTAATAAATTATATTTGTTTTACTTGAAAAATGGCATCAATACATGCTTTTAATAGTTACATTCCTTTTGTGTCTACAATATTACTGCATACTGCCTTTCACTACATCTTAAACTAGTATTTTAGAACAACTCTGATTTGACTTTAACTCTTACCACTAAATCTAAAATGACACTTGTAGACATCAGCTGGGAAAAAAAAAATCTTCCCAGTGACAGATGCCTCCTGGAGGAACATTATCTAGTATTACAAAGTTGTCACTATTCATTCTGAAAATAGTTTTCAAGATTGCTTAATTTGCCATTAGAAATATGCACCTATCACTTAAAACTTTAACAAGCCAATTGTTAAAAAAAGGGAAGAAATAATTATGATTACTGACAGCTTTAATAAGACTTATCTGTTTAGAAATCATGCAAAGAAAAGGTTTTGTAATAAAAACAGCAAGCTTCTGGTATTTGTGATGTGACTCGAGTGCTCAAACACAGACCTCTAGTGCTATTTTAGGTGCTTATGCTAACTATTGGCTACTTGGCCGGTGCTACAGCAACAATTAGTGCTGAACAACAAAACAGAAAACTCTTCTGCCCACATCCTGTCTTTGCTCCTCTGCAACTAACTCAGAGAAGCTGCTCTTTCTGTGTCACTTAAGACTGCTTTGAAAGGAACCTAACCTAAAGCAACCAGATAAAAGGCATTATTGGCCAAAAGAGACCAGAAGAGCTAACCTGGAGACACTGACTTGTAACCAGTCTGCCATCACCAAGTTCTGAAAACATTCAGAACAGAGATCCTGTTTACAGTATCTACACTGCCACAGAATTGGTTGGTTGTCCACGTATTCTCTGTGCACGTGTGTCTCTAAACATACACCACCTCCAGTAAAGCATGCATGTCATCAACCAAGACAAGGGCTCTCTTCTCTAACTGCTGAGCTACCTCTAATTCAGATTTATCCTGTTTGCCATCTTTTTTTTTTTGTTTGTTTTTAGTACTTCAAATAATATAGGCCTTCATTAAATGCTCTCATATCTAACAGCTCCAGGCCGACAACCCTGATGCCCTGCAGCACCTCCCATAGAAATGTCTTTCATTCAGGATTAAAAACAGCTCATGTCACTATCAAACCACTTGATGAAAGCCTGTTACCTTTTAAACCTGATATTAAGCGTTTGTTGTCAAATTCTGAATTGTTTCCTCAAACAAGTGTTCCAACATTAATTCCAATTGCACTCTTTTACACCCTAGAACCACAGCAAATGCAACTCTGTTTTGCAACTGTATGCTGACCAAATACTACTTTGAGAAAATCAAGTGAAATGGTCTACTTGAGAGGCATTCCAAACCTCACCTGTTATGCCACCTTAACAACACTCCCAGTATCTAAACCTCCAATTGCATGCAACTCATAGAGTTCAATACTCTGCACTTGCAAAAGCAAGAACTTTACATCCTTTCCTTACTAAACAAAACAAAGAGGTTCAAAACTAGCCTTCACTAAATGCATTTTCTAAGCAGCAGGCTCCAAATATTTTTCTGCCCCAAGACAGCCCCTCTAAGAAGAGAAGTTCCACAGTAATTCCCCACTTAAGAACTTCACTGTATGAGAATACACCAGGACCTATAGCTTGTGAGTTCCTATGGTGACTCCCAATGTCACACCTAATCTCTTTTAGGGCTGTAGAGTTTGTCTTTCTTTGCTTACTTTAAGTGTTCTGTAATAACCTCTAAACCAGTGTCTTTCCCTCACAATAAAGGACAATTCATACTTTTGTGCTTCTGTCTGGATGCAGACCAAAGAACTGACAAACTTAATTGAGAAATATGTCACATACCAATTGTAGTCACAATATATAAGTGATAAAGACCCTACAGTTGTTCTCCAGACCTGTTTTCAATCCTGTAGTTTCCAATTATTTTCTTCTTTCCAAAAAAAGTTTCTTTGGACTAACTGACATTTTTAAAGACATTTTTGCTTACAGTTTACTTTTACTTCTTACTTTTAACATTTCCAATAAGCTTCTGATCAGAAGTAGATTCAGCAAGAATCCACACACATACATCACATCAGCATTCCAAGCTCCTTGAGGTTAACATCACTGTTGACTTTGCAACACTTCCTTTGAAACATGAAGTAGGCATGACATACCAGGACAAAAAGGAAAGAAAACCAACAACCCTCTTCTGAATGCCAGCCAGCTATCTTTCAGTTCTATAAAATATTATACTCAGCATCCTGAGCTGCTATAAATTCTATCCTTTCTTCAAGGACCAGAAGTCCAGCCCAAATTTCTTAAGTAACACAGCAGCAGAAACTCCTTTAAGAGCTTGCATGAAGGAGGCCTGAAGGCTTTCATTAACATCCAGTGCACACAAATAAGTCCCAAAGACTTGGAGCACGGTAGTTGCATCCTGATGCTCTCATGTAATTATCCCCATAATATTTGATATAACTACCACACTTCAGTCCCTCTAACTCTATAAGTGAGGAAACAGAACAGTGTGAACACAGTTCTGCAAAGCAGATACATTAAAAGAATTCTCCATCCAAAAAATCCCCACCTGTTGGAGAGGATGAAGTATGCAGATCAACTTCTGACCCTACCGGAAGATTCCTGGAGTGCCTTAGGCCAGTCACATACCTGATTATTCATTTGCAAAACATAATTGCATCTATATTCTACCCACTTTTGCTTTGAGGAGTTTACATTCTAAGTAGGTAAAACAAATGAGATTATATAAACGATGTCTGCATTCAAGAGTGCCAAGTGCTGGAGACTTCAAGGCACTTTTCTTACACAGAGCTAATTAATCATCAGCTACAGAATATCACTTTCAGTTCAGCAGGGTACAACAGCAGATCTCTGTGACAATCCTGCTGAAAATGGGAACAAAGCAGGAAATGACATGAAGAGGCACATGTAAAGACACCTCTTATCCAGAAAAAATTACTGTATTCTCAGGTGTTTCTCTCCATGCACCTAAGACTGGCATGAGCATTACCATAATGCTTAGTATTTCAGAATTGCTTTTAATGTATTTGTTCTGGGAAACTTTTGAAACACCCGACATAAACCTTTGAGACACTGCATGGGGAAATCTTATTGCCTGGTTCTGCGGGGGGAAAAAAAGAATGATGCACTACAATGTCTTGCAGTAGGAATTATGTGCCAATTCTTCTAAGTTTGCCTTAAGACTTACAGCTGCACTGGTATCATGCCTAAGAAGCCTACCTTAGCTTCAGAATACACACTTGCATCTCAAAGCACTTCAAGTTTACAGAAACACAGCCAAGTGACTGCTCTGGTATGGCCCACCACAGGCACGGAAAACTACAATACATGCCTGACACTGAGGTCCTATTTCTAAGTCTCCTATTAGACAGAAGGAGCTGCAGGTTGGGGCAGGCACTGACAGGCAAACAGAAAACTAAACAATAAAAACCACAAAACTGCCAAGATTATGATTATAAAAATGGCAAGATTTCATAATGTATCAATAGAACACTGCAAAATTGAAAGTGGCCAGTCACATATCTAAAGCAAGTAATGACAAAGATTAGACAAAGAAAATCCAGAAAGAAGGCCAATTAGAGGCAG
Organism: Onychostruthus taczanowskii; assembly: GCF_017590055.1. Taxonomy (NCBI): domain Eukaryota; kingdom Metazoa; phylum Chordata; class Aves; order Passeriformes; family Passeridae; genus Onychostruthus; species Onychostruthus taczanowskii. The sequence goes on from NW_024501459.1 coordinate 2,530,148, forward strand.
GAAGACTTTTACAAAAATTCTGGAGTGAAGATCAGAGATGATGCAGAGAAGGAACCTGCATAGACACCGTGACAAAATCTGACCATCCAGGACTGTCCAGTATTACATACTTTTTTCTATTTCTGCAATTCCATTATATTCTCCTCACTGCAGACCTCCCAACAACATCCAATTGTATTTTCTAGCACTTCTGAGGGACACTGACTGTTGTAAAGAACATCTGGCTAAGTGTCTATCTCCAAAGCCCTCATTGTGGCTCTCTGACCTCACATACTTCTAACATTCCTACCATTATATTTATTCACCCAGAATCAGTTAAAATACCAATCGATCTGTCACACATTTTTCCACCTAAAAATCCAAAATACTTTTCAAACTCTCCCAACAAATCAGGCAGGAGTTCTGCAGAAGCTCCATCTATTCCAAGCCTGATTCCTTCCAGAGATCTTCTGCCCAGAGTAAGGTAATGGTCCTGTTGGGGGGAAAAAGTGTATCACACATTATAATTCATTTGCAAGCAGAATGGATTAAGGTTACAAAGACATTCTCACCACACATTATTGTAATTTACTAACTCTAAGCATTAGATTATTTGTGCCTTCCATCTAGAAAAGCATTCTCTGTAACACAGAGGTCATATGGTCAAGAGGAACTGGGTATCTTCATTAATTTGCTGAAGTGCTGACTAGCCTTATTCTGGGTATTTTTTGTGTGTGTCTCAACATTTGCTGCTCTTTATGAGAGGAAACCTAACATTCTTGACAAAGCCTGCAGTTCAACTGTACTTACTTATTTATTACTTGACAGGAGTGAAAAAAAATAGCCCCTAGGAGAACACTTAACTATGTTGGCACTGGCAAGTACTGCAAGGACACAAGCATTTTCCACACACTGGAGCAGTTTAGTACTTTCATAAAGAATTTGTTTTCAAACAGACACCCCCTCACCCTTCCACCTTAGGTGTTTGTTTCCATTTTTGCTGATGCTGGTTTTTGGTGGTTTTCTTTTTTTTTTTTTTTTTTTTTTTTTTTTTTTTTTTTTTTTTTTTTTTTTTTTTTTTTTTTTTGTTTTGTTTTGTTTTGGTTTGGTTTTTTTTTCATGACAGAGCTGCATAAAGCAGGCCCAGGCTGCTGACCGAGTATCAAATAAATGCCAAGATTCCTTCTCCCTCTGCCCCCCTTCCCCTTCCTGCAAGTTCAGAGCGAGCCGCTGCCAGCTGCCGAGGCAGGGGGAGGAGGGCGCACGGAGGGCAGGCGAGACCCGCACCTGCACTGCAGAAGGCGGCCCGAGGTTTGGGGCCCAAGAGGAATCCCATTAACACCGCAGACCGCAGCTCAGCTACAGACGTGACCCCAGGACGCCTCCTCGAGCTGATAACAACAAAGAAAACAGACGGGAGGAGGTGGCAGCCCCGGAGCCAGTTCCTGCTCCTCCCCTTACTCTTCTCCCAGCCAAAACAGAGACCACAATATAAACAGAGACAAAATGTGCGTTTGTGGCAAAGCGGCGGGCAGAGGCAGCCTTCTCCTTTTCCTCCGGCGGCTGCCGCCAGGAATGCTCACCGACCTACTCACCCTGGATTGCGGGCAAAAAGCGAAGTTATCGCGCATTTCACACACTTTATTTACGTAAACAAAGTATCTTCCTGCAGCCGCACCACCTCCTCCACTCCCCGAAAGAGAAATACCCTGCATTAGCCCACGGGTTTTTCTTGAAACAAAACAAAATGTCTCACGCACCCCTCAATGATGCCTCGGCCTGGAAGACGCAGTCCCCACAAACCCATGAGACTGTAAAGACTCGACAGTGAAAAAAAAAAAACAAAAACAAACAAAAAAAACCCAACAAACCAAGCCCAAAGAAATCCCCAAAAACCGCAGGCTTCCCTTCTCACTGCATTTCCTCAAAGGCAAACAGCAAACGCACAGCCGTCACAGGGGGGAGGCAAGGCGCTGAGCCGCAGCGGGGGACAAGCGCTGCCCTCACCTTGCCTGTACCACCAACACCCCCGCCGGGATCTCGAGGCTGAAACCTTCGCTCTTGTCCCCGTCCTCTCACAGCTGCCCAGGCCCGCGGCAGCTACACCAACCACCTCTCCTGCTCCCAACCCGTTTTGGGCCAGAGATTATTCATTACGCAGACGCCGAGAGGGGTGGCAAGGGTCGGGCAAAGGAGGAGGAGAAGGAGAAGGAGAAGAAGGGGCTGCCGAGGGCGTAGGCACGGAGCCGGTCCTGTCCCTCCCTAGGGCGAGCCCTCGCCCTGTCCCGGCTGCGCGAAAACAACCGCCTCCCCCTCACCCCCCTTCCCCCGCGCCTGCGTGCGGGGCCCGCGGACAATGGGGAGCGGAGCGCCCGGGGAGCCAGCGAAGGGCAGGGGCCACAGGGCAGGGGCCGGAGGGCCACATTCTCCCCTCCCCCGCCGCAACCCACCGTCCCGGCCGTCCGACGGGGCCTCCGAGCCGCACAGCGCGGCCGGAGCGCAGTTCTGCCCACCCCCCACAGTGCGGGATACTCACCCGTTCCGCTGCGGGCCCCGGACCCTGCGCTGGGCGGCACCGGCGAGACCCGCCGGTGATGGGGGGGATGGGGAGGGAGAATTGAAGGCAGGAGAGCGCTCCGGCGGGCCGCGGGCAAACGGCCGAGTGAGCGGAGGGCGGCGCTGGGTGGCCGCGGGTCGGGGATGCGCGGGTCGGTTCGGCGGCCAGAGTCGGTGTCGGTGCCGGTGCGATGGACGGGACGGGGACGGGACGGGGGAGGCGGAGCCCGACAGCTGAGAGGATGTAAACAGAGCGTCACGTGACCCCGCCCCCCGCGCGCGGGGCCGCCGGGCGAGGCGAGGGCGAGCGCTGCGCCGCTCCGAGCCCGGCCCTGATTGGCCGCTCGGCCCCCGCGCCACAGCCAATGGGCGGCCGGCGCTCGCGGCGCTCGTCACCAGTCGCCCTGGGGCGGAGGGGGCCCGCGCGCTGACTCCCCGCACTCCCGTTCCCGTCCCCGCCGGCCGGGAAGCGCTGCCGGCAGCCCCGTGTTCCCTCCCCGGCCCTCCGGTCTCCCGTGCGCTGCCGAGGATGGCAGCAGCACCGTGTTGTCGTGCGGAAGGGCCGAGCTGCGGCACCGGCACCGCGGGTGGGCGGCGGGTGTCACGCAGCCGCGCCGCAGGCCCGTATTTAAAAACATGCGCAAGGTGCCCCCGGTGCCCGTCCGAAAGAGCTGCGCGTCGCCCGGGCCTCCGCGCTCTGTGGCGTTCTCGGCGTTCTCAGGAGACGCGGAGGCTCTGTGGGGCCCTTCCGTAGGGCCTCTCGCAGGGGGGCCAGAAGGTTCCCCCCAGGCCCCGAGAGAAGGGCACTTCGTTGTCGAAGCTCCGAAAGATAGTTTGAAAAACTACAGGAAGCAAGAGAGATCACGGGGAAAGCCCGGAGAAATCATTAGAAGTATCAGCGTCTAAAGGGGGGCTGTAGCGATGGTAAAAAAGTCTAGAGGAGATGATGCATGAAAAACAGCTGAGATCATTTGGCCTGGGGAAGAGACGGGGGGAGACCTCACGGCAAGCGGCAGTTTCCCTGAGAAGTGGAAGGAGAGCACTTGATTTCTTTCTGGTAACCAGCAAAGGGCCTGCGGTAATGGCGTGAAGATGTTGGGGAGGTTTTGGTTGGATATTAGGAAAAGATACTGAGGGTTGTTGAGAGCTGGCACAGACTCCATAGAGAAGTGGTTAGGGCACTAAGTCTGACATAAGTGTTTGGACAACACTCTCAATCCCATGATGTGATTCTTGGTGTGGTCTTTTGCAGGGCCAGGAGTATGACCTTGGTAATCCTTGTGTAACCCTTTCAACTCAGGTTATTGTATGATTTATGAATACGGGAAGACATATGGAAGGAAACAGACACGAAGAAGTGGAAAGTCAGGGAAGCCTGGGGCCCCAGTGCGGACTTGAAGCCCAAGGTGATGAAGAGTATTGGGTCATTCTGAGCCCGGGTCTCAAGTGATGTTTCTGAGGCATTGTCTCATGTTTGATTTGGTAAGGAGGAATGATGTGGGATTTGGAGAGTCAGTGGAGAAAGTAGGCTTGGCTGGTGTTCGGGAGAATTAAGAGTTACATAGGTGTCAGGACTTGTAGCAACTTGGCTCATCTGTTTTTGTTGTGGAAAGGAATGAAAAATGCCTGAGGTCAGTATCAGAGAAGGGATGACATTCACACTTCAGGAACAGTAAGTTAGTATTCACCAAACAATCAGGCAAAAGGTGTAGTATTTAAGGATTTCAGGCTAATGGATATGAAAACCTGAAGATGTTGAGTGGGTGTTATAATAAAACTAATTTAGATAACTTGTAGACATTTACAATGATAATTTAATCTGGAGTGTTGTAAGCACTGAGTACTTTGTGAAATGCAGCTGAAAGGCGTAAAGATTTGAGCTTTAGCCAAAGCTTGAGTAGTGGTGGAACACGATTTCTAACTAAAAGTCCTGAGAATTGAAGGACATTAAAGTGTAGCTGCTAGGAGGCCAAGAGGATTACCCTGTTGGGGGTAGATAATACCTGGAGTTAATGGTTGTAGATGACAATGACTGAGGTGAAGATAACTGGCAATATAAGGGGAGAGTTTCTGTTGGTCTGGGACCCAGAAAGAAATGCCTCCTATCAGTTGGACTGAGTGATTCAAACAGTGCTACAAATTGCCATCCTATTAGTGATGTAACTGATCGCTCCTTGAATGAGAGAAATAAAAGGGAAAATGAACACATAAATTCAATTTTTACCCTGAAATATTCCTTGCATCATTGCATCAGTAAACAAATAATTTTTACTGGCTTTGAATATTGTAAGTTTGTTTTTATTAAGAATTTCTAGTTAGGTGTAATAAGTGTGTATAATTCCCTGCCTGTTGTATGTGTGAAGGTTTCCTGGGTTTGATTCCTTCTCTTTCCATCACATCCTCGATATTCTTGCGCCTGAGCAGCATGTAGGCATTACCTGTCAGACAAGGTGCACTTGATCAGTATTCAGTCAGGACAGAAGTTATGTTTTGCTCATTCAGTTTTAAGAGAATTTTTCAGATAGTTTTTTCCTCTGTGATTACCAACTGATACTATTTTTTCCATTTGTAGCAAACATGGACATACAATTAGGAAGGCCATTTCTGCCGTCTTCTTTCAGAGCTGAAAGGAAACTGTAGCATTCAGGTCTAGCAAAAAATTCTACTCAGGCATGTATAGTTCTCCAAATCTGTTCTAACTGCTGTCCATGCATTGTCAAAAAAGAAGGAAGGTGTGTATTTTCTGATGCAGTATGTAATGTCTGCACCTTGGTGTGAAAGATATTTAATGTCATGTTATTTTAAATTCAAGATGTGCATCATTTGGACAACCTTTGTTTTCATTTGAATCTAAGTTAATAGTCTCAAAAAAAGTAAAAGTATTATGTGACAGGCCCATCAAACCTCTGTATAAGCTTGCTGAGTACAAAACCCACATTTCCCACTTCTTAATGGAATGAAATTGAAATAATGAAACCCACATCTTAATTGAAGCACAGTGAACATCCTTAACATCCTTTCACCCTCATAAGACAATGGGCTAGGCTAAAGTTCCACCAACTTCATTATTCTGGGCAAGTTTAGGGTTGTTTCATTGCATATGAGGATTTAAGCATAACTTACTTTTTCAGTATTTTGTCCTGCTGCTTTGTTATTTTTTCATGATCATGCAGATGAATTCTGAACTATGTAGAAGACTCCAGTGAATCTTCAGCCAGTTTAGGGTTGTTTCATTGCATCTGAAGATTTAACCATAACTTACTTTTTCAGTACTTTGTCCTGCTGCTTTGTTATTTTTCATGATCATGCAGATAAAGTCTGAACTATGTAGAAGACTCCAGTGAATCTTCATCCTGTGCTTCTGGTGAAGGTTATAGAATTCAAATATCTAATAGACAAGTACTCAAGACTGCCATTTTTTAGATAAATTTGAAATTTGCTACCAGGGGTCATTAAGGTTAAGTATTTAGATTTAACTGTTACTATAATGAACAGAAAATTGGATATACCCAGCAATTTATAATGAAAACTGTTTCAAATAAAGATCATGTCACAAATACAGAGTAAGTGTATTATTAGGCATATTTAATTTCTTACTTATGCAGGAAAAAAGTTGTGCTTTAGACATATTGGCCTTCCTAAAAATGGCACTAGATTAAAAGTAGAGTGCTGCAAATTACATTCCCTGAATATAATCCTGTTGGCATAAAGCTAACAAATAATGCATCATTTGCACTGCTTATATTTTTTGCACATCTCTAATTAATGGAAACCATTTATATATCATTACATTTAAGGTACTTTGATTTGAATCAGTTTCAACTCTATGTTCTGTTATTGAATAAGTATTTTAAAATATTTTTAAATGCTACAGAAAACATACAAAACAAGTAGTAAAGTGTTTTTCTTTAACATTTCTTTTCTGACATATATGTTATTTTCTTAATCTAATAAAGCTTAAATTTGTAGAATTTTTGGTGGAGCTTAAGCTGATACTGTTTAAAATACTTTTTTATGTTCTGCAATAAAATCTAATTTTAATAAAGTTGTGACAGTGTAATGTTTTGTAGGATTTCTTAAGGTTTGGATTATTCCTACCAAATAAAGAACTTCATTACTTTGTTATTTAGCTCTGGAAAGTCAATACAAAGTTAAGGATATTAGAGACTTACACTTTAGCTCTGTTTGTAAGTAGTTATTTCACACTGTTGTGCAAACATTTGTATGTTGATGCAGCTTTTTAGAAAATATTTATAACTCACTGTCATTTTGAAACAACTAATTGTTTTCTGATTCTGTTTTTTTTTCCTCATTCATTTTGCATGTAACTATTTTTTTTTCCTCTAAGTTTCCACAATATTATTTGATTTCCTTTCCCCAGACAAATTTCATTCTGTACTTTTGTTTCTTCTTCAATTACCAAGCATTTTAAAATTCTAGGTGATTTCCTATATCTACTTTATATACTCTCTCATACTGATAACTTCCTAACACTTGCCTTTCATCCACTGAGCTCTGTCTTTGTCTTTTTATTTTTTCTTTTGATTGCCTTCTTTCTTTTCCTTTATTTTTCATAGATCTTCTTTCCTGACAGAGTTTGACTGGTTGATTTTACAGATGTAGAACAAAAAAGATGTGCTACAGAAGTAGCAGCTCCAGTTTTCAGAGGTTGTCCTCTGCTGTCTGCAGCAGGTACCACTTCTGGCAACTGGATACAGTGAGCACATACTTCACGCTGTGTCACACATTCCATTGGAGGAGTTTCAGGAAGAGGCCCTGAAATGGAGACGTGATGCAGTGGCTTCCCGTACCCTGCAGCCTTGGTCTTCCTGCATTACTGTATTATCTCAAAGAGTAAAAGTTCTGTGTTACTAAAAACAACACAAGTAATGCAAAGGAAAAAAAAATGAAATAACTTCTGGAAAGCAATTTAATTTGTCCTGAATTTTTGGCCTACCTTTCATATTTTTAAATGTTATATTTTTGCATTCTTCACTCCCAGATGTTTGAATATACCTTCTGTGGCTCCCATCTGATCCCAGCAGTCATCCTGCCATTTCCAAAAGTTTGTGGTAAGTAATGTTCCAGTTCCCAGGAACGGAACTGGGTCATCCCCTGGAGAGTGCCAAGCCCCAGCTGAGTCCCTTCATGTTGCATGTACAGGATGAGCACACTCGTAGCTAAGCTGTAATGGACTGGTCAGGGTGTAACCTGCAGTCCCCGTGAGTGGCCAGACACCAGCCTGGCAAACCATCATCCATAGGCTGTTGGAACCAGCAGCTGTGCAGCTGAGGTGTGGCCTGGCTCTGAAAGCAGTTTAGTCACATTTATACAACGTTGCTTTGACAGGTGAGACTTGAAAGATTTCACCTGTAAAACTGGTAAGATCTACATACCCAGTGTATAGTGTCTCTGCATCTTTGACCTTGTTAATCAGCAGTTTGGATAAACAAACCCAGAATTACTGTCCTGGATAAAAGTAGTTGTATGCTAAACAGGTTTCAGATAATTACAAGGTTTCCCAAAGCTCCAGAGCTAAGTGATTGAAAAGAGTGCCTTTAAAAAGAATAAATCAACCTTTACGACATAGGCCTTGTCTATGTGCCAGATTCCTTCATTGAGTATCCCTACTAGTCTTTAAGACTTGCCACTTACTTCTTTGAGATCTGCACATCCTTTCTTCTCTTTAGCCCCCTTCAGAGAGGCAGTTTGTTACTGTTACTTGCTAAGGCATTTTGAGTTTTTAGGGATAGAGATTTTCATTGCTGTAAATTTTGATATGCCCTCTTTGCAAATATGGATTGCATTAAGCAATTTTCCAATGTTTTTAATGCTGTGCATCACAGTCATACTCATCTGAATCACTCCAAATGAAATGCATTGGGGTTTGAGTTACATATATTTATTTGGGATGCCTGTAATCTTATCTGTGCATCCCACCTCTCACACCCCATTTAAGTGGTCACAACTTTTATCAACTTTGTTAAAAGAAATGTCATACAATGGTAGCAAAACCATCTTCTTTTGATGAGTAGGCAGGAATAGCAGTGATAATCTTCAAAAGTGATATGCCTGCATACAGGTAGTTAGGAGAGTGCATGAGCCTTTTTTTTTCTTGCCATGAAGTGCTCTGCTAGAGTGGTATTAGCACTCTCAGCCCCTCTGGAGCAATTCTTGGGAGAGCATCTGGCAGTGGGCAAAGCATGGCACAGAGCTAGAAGTATCTTGGTTGTCAGAACATAAGATGAGCTCAGTTCAGATATTAAGGTATTGAAAGCACATTCTAGAAAAAGAAAAATACCAAAACAATGAAACCCATATTTTAACTTAAAGATGCATATGAGTGAATGAAATGAGGAAATAAATAAAATGGAGTCTGTAGCCATAGACATTGGTCTTAAGGGTGTGTCTCTCACAATCAGCTTTTTAGCCTTCTTCAGATTACTCTTCCAATTTCTTGTGTGCAACTTCCTGGTTTTTTGTCTGTTAAGAACAAGCCTGAGGTTGTAGCAACAGAAGGGTTCTAGTGGCCTGTAGTCACTGCCAAGTGCTCAACCAAATGTTGCTCGTAAATACAACAAACTGAGCAGATCTAGATAATGATTGATGTACTACAAAATCTAGTCACACAATCAAATATTAAAAAATCTTTTAGAATTTGGTACTAAGCCAAGTGCCAGTTACTTAGATTTCATGTATATTACTTTTTATTTTTTCCATGACCCTTGATGGAAAAAGAAATGTCTTCCTTCGGTATTTCTGCTTTAAACCATTTGTAACTTGTCTGAGAGGTATATTAGGATACAAAATGAATATGTAAGCAGAAAGTGTCATATATTATCACTTCTGTCCTCCCTATTGATTGTAAACTGCAAGCACAAGACATTCTCCATGGAAATATGTTGATTTGTCTCTAGATGTAGCTGACAGTGAGTCAACAACATACTCTTTATGTCATCCTTCTCTTAAATCAATAGGGTGTTTTTCTAAATTTATAACGTTCTTTTTTTAGAAGGAACACAGTCCTTCAAACCAAGAAAAAATATATGCCACCGTGGTTAATACTTTAAAGACAGTCTCTGAGCTGAATGAGTCATATTTAAAGGAAGTTGCTGTATTTATAGCAAATAAACAGCACATATATTATTCTGAAAATAATAAATGTTTTCACTTTATTTTTGCCTGATTTTGTTAATCAAATATGGAACAATATGTAATTTAATTTAAATGAATTAAAGTTTAACTTGTGGAGCCTCTCTTCTATATTTGGGCTGATAATACCCTGTAGTGTATTAGTGTATACAGTGTACAGTAATAAAATTACTGATAGTCAGCTGGCCTGTGTTCCATAATTTTGGAGGCTTTTAAGATCAACTGATTACCAGATACCTAATAGTCTCCAAGTACTCTACTTCTTACATGCAACTTTTTATCTTTAAGTAGCAAAGATGATAAAAGCTATCTGTGTGTTGTAAATGTGTCAAAAATGCTTCTAGTTCCATTTCTAACTAATTTAATATTTTTGACAAAGTGAGAATGTTATGTTTATATAATTTTTTCCCCTAAAAGAATTTAATCTCTTAATCAGCAGGACTGAGTTGTTAGAGACATAAACTTAGTCTGTTTATTGTCTAAAAGCATCCTTTATCAACAGACTACCAAAAAGGCAGGGAAAAAGTAATTTATTTTATAGATATTAAAAATATATTAATATCAATTAAGTTCATATTATATAATATTCTCCAGTTTAAGTAATTTTTGTGAGACATGGACAAATATTACATTATATCCAACAGGCTTACCAAAAGATTTGTGTTTAAGTTGCAGCATGCAGGTTGCTCTTGAAAAGTTTTCTAACAGAACATAATCTTTTTTTCTAGCCTCTTCCAAACTCCTGCTGCCTTAAAAAATACAACTGATATTTTTCTCCAAATTTTGCAGAGGTTTAACACTTCTTTTTTTTTTTTTTCCCTCTTGTTTTTTGCCTTTTTGGATGATGTAGTTGGCTACTATTAAGTCTTTGATATATGTGCAGATAGCAAGGGCACTAAAAGTGAAACTTCATACTATGTCTGAGGAGCACATTATTTAGTAAGTTAGATGCAACTTCATTGTTAGGAGAGCTGCAAAGTATCTCTACAGCAGATCTCAACCAATTAATTAGAGGGTTTTCTTAGAGTCCCTCATCTGCAGTGGTACACCACAGGCTTAGGTATACAGTAAAAGGAATTAAATGCCCTGCCCTTTTATCTTCTGGCTCCTGGAACAATTGTGAGAAAGGTAAAAAATTTGAGATGTTAGCTAGGTAAAATACCATCACTGAAGTCAATTAACTGACTATGGCATGGGGAGCAATATGCATTTCTGGTTTTGGCTATGTGAGTCTCTCTTTGGCCATTTCTCCAGCTGTTTCCCCAGCACTAAGAGCAAGATGTTTTCTGCCTTCAGCTGTTCTCATACAAAGCCATGTACATTGAAGCACAGCTAGACTCTTTGTTGTGGGCAGGAGGAGCTTCATACAAAGTTTAGTAAAGAAGCCCTCCTGTTGCGTCACAGGATGTAGAAAGGACCCCCTTGCTCTCTAAACTCCTTTTCAGAGTAGCCTGGGTATGGCTGGATCTAATCTCAGTCCCAGATTTGTCAACAGTCTATGTCTAAAGGATTATACAGGTGTAATTGAACTTTGTCCTGCAAGATGAAGGATGGCAAACCAGATTTATTTATATAAATATATATGATTTATTATGATAGTGATTAGACAAAAAGATCTTTATCAGAATTATTTATTACACAGTATAGGAGCTATAGCAACTATTATAATATAGTGTAATATAAAACAATGTTGAAGCAATTGTATTAAAGCACTTGTATATAATTATTAAGTAGAGATTGATGTTACCCACACCAGTGACTGTGGGCAAATCTTTTGCTCAGCCTGAAGAAGTAACATTGAGGGACATCTCCACTAATGGGAGGAACCTCCACACATACACTCTTAGAAGGAATGTGTTAGAAGACTTTGCTGCTAGAATTTGTGACTGGGCTTTTATGGTATAGAGTGACTGACTGTCAGTCATGTTTCCAGGCCAGCTGTGTCAGTTCAGCAACTGTCAGTTCAGCAACTTTAGATGAGTTGTTGGTAGTATCACGTTTATTCCTTTATCTGGGTACTTTACTAGTCCTACTACATCTTCATCTCACTATCAGAATGCTTAATTTTGGGATTGATGAGTCAGACTTGTTTCAGCTTTATTCAACACCAAAAGCAGTGTGATGCCCCTTCGTCATTTACCACTGGTAGGTTTGCAAATAGGGCATTGTTCTAGTTGTTTTACCCCATTCCAGGCAAAGCATCCTGCAAACGCATGTTCATGTTGGAGGAAGAGTTACTAGCGCATTTTGGAAAGGAGTGGCTAAAGTGGGAGAAGAATTCAAGATACTGAAGGCAAATCTTGTAACTGAGTATGCTCATAGCAAGTGGTAGATTTGAGCTGCTCCATGCACAGCTGTTTGCATTTTATGCTGAATACTTTCAGGGGCCTCACTTCTAAGAGAGATTCATTTTGACAGGAATAGTGGCCACTGAGTACCAGCCAGCAGCAAGAGAAGGATTCCAAAGCTAAAGGGGAATGAAGAGCTGAGAGCAGCCACAGCAGAGGATGAGTAGAGCTCTCATTGCCAGGGCACAGTCTGATCTGAGCAGGATAAGCAAAGGAGAGTGGTAATAGCAATGGAGTTTATAGAGAGATCATAGAGCAAAAGCAAGGCAACAAGCCACAACACCGATGTGGGGGTGGGAGGTAGCACCTATAGGATAAAGGAACCTGAGGCTAAATGAATCTTCACAGGAAGGGCTTGTGAGTGGACTCTCATCAGCACCATTACAGCCTCACAGATCATGACGTTGAGCGTTTTAACTGATCAAGCCCAAATGGAGCTCTTAAAAGACATAACTTGGCAGGCCAAACTTTGCAGTGAATACCTAATTACAGGGTGTAATAACCAGATGAAGATTGTACTGCTTTGTCACGTTTAAGGTATGCCAAGTTAAAAAGCTTCTGATCATTTCAGCAGCCTTAGGTAGGCATTTGGTCTCTTGTAAAAATTATGTTTTACTGTTGTGATAAGAAATAGGTTTATGATCTCTCTCATTTTTTTTTTAATTTGGCCTAATGCATCTATCTTCATGTGCAAGACAAGGATGAGTAAGCTTGTTTTAAGTCTTGAGCAAATGCTGAAGGCCAATATTTTCCCCTTAGTGCATACTGGTTATAGTGGAAGATATTGTTAAAGCCAAGTTGTTCTTGCATGCAACTACAGGACTGAACATTATGTACTCCAAAAGATCTGCATGAGTGCCTAAAGCTCCACCCTTTAATTCATGTGAAAGATTGTATCATGGTGAGACACTGGAAGAAGTTGCCCGGAGAAGATGCAGATGCCCTGAGCTGTTCAGAGCCACGGTGGATGGTCTTAGTGGGAAGTGTGCCTGGCCATGGCAGGGAAATTGGACTAAGTCATCTCTAAATTTCCTTCCAGCCCAAACCCTTTTATAGTTCTGTGTTTGTTTCATCTTGGTTCTTGGCAATTCTCAATTTTCTACTAACCTAAGGAAATAAAAAACTTAAATAATCAACTATTAGGAATAAAAACCTATAAATCTTCATAGGGGCTATATGCCTTTAACTGCATCACCCAATCTCTAATTTTTCATACAATTACATGAAAGAAAAAGAAAAAAGCATTGAAAAAACACAGGCATGAGAGTGTGAAAATTATTCTGCTAAAGTCTGACTTCTCAGGTCAAATAACAACCAGAAATCAATGGGGCAGCAGACAAGTGTGAGGGTATACCTTACATAGCCTTTCTTGAGTGTGTGTTGAAACTTTCAGTGGCAAGAACGCGTTCAGGGGACTCTAAGTGTGAAAAGGTTAAAGCTTTCTGCTAACAGTGTACTATACATTATAGTAGTGGCAGAATCTGATCCTGGAACAATTAAACTCTCAGTATATTAAAGAAAAAGAACACAGTTCTTTGTTTTGCATGTTGTTTGCCTCTGTATGACTTGATAGCCTCCTTCAGCCTGCTACTGAAGGAAGTAAAGAGACAGTGATAATACAAACCTCATTTTCCTCCTCCAAGGTATGAACTGTATTTAACTGATGTGCTTTATTGCATTTTCTAGCATATAATTGGAATTATATGCACATGAGTGCCAATTATATTATTATTGGCACTCATGAAAATGTCTTACAGTATATAGGTAGCAACGTGTTATTGTTAGAGAATGCTCACTAATATCTCTACAGGACTTTCTGGTTTTACACTCTATATTTAGGTCATTTATGGGTGCTTCAGTTCTTCACATAACCATTTCCCACTGAAAAAGTAGAACTCAAAGCATACTCTAGATCACAGGTAAATCTAGCAGTGTCAGGTAAACATGCCTATTTAGATTGTTCCAGCATCAACTTAGGTCAATGAAAGTTTACACTTAGTCTCATTTTGGCTTCTAAGTAGTTGTAATTGCAGAACTCTGCTGATTTCATACTTCTGTTCTCTGAAAAGAATGTTGATGCTGTGGAATAGAAAATGAAGCTCAAGAACTTTCTTTTCTGTGAAAAAGTGTAGAAAGGAATGGGCTGCCCTGAGAGGTTGTGGAGTCTTTAGGCACTACCCAGCATGTAAGTAATCACATAGGTCAAACTTGTATGACAAATGAAATTATTTGGTATCCAGGTGGGTTTATGGGGATTCTTCAAATACATCTGTATTAAGGGTGAAATTCCATACATATATTCAAAAACTAAGTAAACAGTACATACAATGGCAAAACAAAAACACTCCATAGAACTCAGGTTATTTAATCTTGCTCCATTTTCTTCATACATATCTTTTAACATAAAAAAATTATATGAAGGGTACTGCATAGCTCTTCATATCTGTTATCATAGTATTCTGCCTTCCAAAAGTTGCCAGAATCTTTAGATGAAGTTTTAGAATATAAAAAAAAAGAAATAACAGTGGATTCTTGAACCTCAGTTGTGAAGAGGAAGGAGTAGAAGCATCTTATTTTCTGGAATAATTCACAAGAAACAGATTTTAGAAAGACACAATTGAAAATGCATCCTCAATACCTAAGAAATGTTCTGAATAATTTTATAAATGTCACACTTCCTTGGATTCTGGTTTAAGATTTTTTCTTTGTTATACCACAGAAGAAGCTTTTGACTCTTTAATCCTACTTTGTCCCAGATACTTAAACATTTCTGTGAAATTTTCTGCTTGGAACTTTTGGGCACTTTAGACCTTGACTGTCAGAGTAGCTTCAGTTTCCCATGTAATGTGATGTGGGTATGCTTCTGTTAAAAGCACATTTAGCCAAATGACCCTGAGGCTTTTTTCACAGCCTTTCATTTGGTACCATCTGCCCTATCACTGACATTATTAATAAAGTCAATGTAGTACCTTTCTTTATTCTGACTTTCCACCTGCAGCCAAGAAGGGTCATTTCAGACAATAACTGTAACTCATCTTTATTCTGGTGTTTAAATGTAAGAGATATCTTAAGACCCCTCATTTAATTCATTCACTGACCTCCTTCAAACATAAGATTTTATTTTGTTAGAGGTTAATTAGTTTTCCACAACAAAAACAAGCTAAGTATATGGTTGTCGTGTTTGTGTGGCTGTTTAAAACCAATTTAACTGTTGCAGAAGAGTGACACCATTCATTGCAATCAGAACTGTGGAATCAAAACACAATCAGATACTGAGAGTCTGGGCTGTAATAAGTATCTTTTTTGTGACTCAGAGCTGCAGGTGACTGTAATGTCTGAAGACTTTTATAGTTAGAGGATGAAATATGCTCTTCATTTCATAGGGGAAAAAAAAAAAAGGTAAACACCCAGTATTTGAATAATGTTGCCTTCTTAGTGAGTTGTGATGTAAACCTTTCAGCATGCTAAGATTTGACCTACTATAACCAGTTTCAAAAATTTCAAACCAACTAACTCAATACCTCAATACCTACATTTCATCCAAAACCTTAAAAACTTTAAATATCAATTAAAAAAATTAACTCAGATTTTTTTTTTTTTTTCTTCTGGATGGTTACTATTCAAAGAACTAGAAACATTCTTAGAGTTGTTGTAGCACACCTTTTTTTTCCCCCAATATTCACAGGGATCAGTAATACCCAAAGATGGTGTTATTGCAAAGTACAATAACATCCAAAATATCTTCACTATTTTCTCTGCCTAAAACAGAGTGTAAACTCTTTGGGAACCGGGGTTTTGTTCCTTTTTAATAGATCATTTAGCTTCTGACATCACTATCGTACTCTCCTTTCTCCTGACAACTCTTCTGATTTTGCAAGAGTTGTTTTCAGAAATACAGTCATTGGCTAGTGCAAAGGAAGGAGGAAGTTATGTGGCACTAATAATTGTTACTAATTTTCAGTGAGCCCTTAGATCTGATTTCTGTTTGACAGGAAATTCTCTGAAATACCTTATTTTAGTCAGCACAACAGAGGAGACGTTATTAAAATTCTATATAGAGACTTGTGTTTAGTCAGCTTCCTACTGTTGTTCTCTTCCCATCTGGGATGTTAACACCAGAGAGCTTGATTTCTCTGGATAATTTTTACATAATTTTTCTTTGCAGCGTAATTGCTAGAGCAGCACTGTGATGTTCACAGAACCCAAAAGCTCCCAGACCTGAAACACTACAAATTGACTGTGAAGAACCTAAACTAAACTGGTGATATGAGTTTGATAAGGGTTCTTCCTCCTTTAGACAGAAGATAGGCTCTGTTTCCTCTAAAAAAGACTTGGCTTTCCTAATTAATTCATATAAATACCTTTACTCATAGAGAAAATAAGGGACTGTGGTATTCATTACTTCTGCTCTCTCTTGTTATATTTAATACCGAAGACTCTAATGGAAGTTCAAGGATAATTTTTTATACAATTAAATAACAGTGAAGTAATGATACTTTTCATTCCCATAGCTTTGAAATGTAAAGATAATTATTTTCCCAGTATTCTCTGTAGAATAGGCATGCATCATTAGCCTTCGAGTACAGTGAAGTACAGCAAGGTTAAACAAATTTTTCAGAACTAGAAAAAAAATAAGGAAACCAAGAATAGCACTCTGATTTCTTGTCATCTTGTTCTGTTCTGCTTTCACAAGATCAGCCTTTATTAAGTTGTCATCTGAAGCACCTTTAACAGGTTATACCCATGAAGAATTTAAATTAGAGGCTTTGAAAGTTTATTTAGGAAACTAACTACCAAGATAGGGGATATAAAAATCATTGCATTGATGATGAGTTTTGTCAAGTATACACAATTTAAAGTCCCTGTCATGCTGCTTGCTTGGATGCAATTTTCTTGTGGGTTTCCTTTACGTGGCTGGAGTGCTTACAAAACAAAATCCAAAATGTCATTATATAGGAGAAATACCTAGGCTGTGTTACTTCTGGGTTCCCTTAAGCAGAACAAGTTTCCTGCTGTTGTAGGGAACTCGAAATACTGGTAGTGTCCTCTGGTAGCTTTTGTACTACAAGCCTTACATTTTTCTCAAGGCGAAGGAGAGCGATCTCTGATTTATGGCATGGAAGGACAGAGCTCTTGGCTTTTCTTTGGGCCCACTTTTACTTGCTCCTCTCTGATTATGGCGAGTTGGGCAAAACAGGGTTTTTTATTCTTTGATAGATTTTATCATATTTTGTAGACTTCAAAGTGAAATTGCTAGAAGCAAAACAGTCTCCTGGAAAAATTGTATGATAGATATCCAGTCTAGGCAGCTTTACAAGAAAAATAAGTCTTACAGTGTTTTGTTTGTTTTTTGTTTTTTGGTTTTTTTTTTTTTCCTATAGGAAAAAAATCCAACCAAACCAAAAGCAGCTTTAATATTAAGCTGTATACCCAGTATACCAAATAGGGTTCCTGAAGTGAGTTTAAAACTACAATCCTGATATTTCTATTTAGATTTTTCTTTAGGGAGATCACATTTGGATGAGTTCAAAAGCTGTTTTCATGAGTTTTTTGCAATTTTCTTCTACAGCAAAATTTAGCTGTTTTCAGCAGGCATCACTGCAAGTTGCCAGGAAAGTGTCAGAATTCTTCTCAGTAAATCAGTTTCTATAAATTTGTCTCAGGTAGAAAAAACATTTGCAAAGAAAATGAGTCTTATGACTAAAGGAAAAAAAGTAACAAATCTAGTGATGGGGAAAGAAAAATAATGTTCTTGGTAAAGGCCATTTGATTTTGTCTTTGTACATTTTTTTAAAACTAATATCCTTGTAGTAAGCTCTCCTGTTTGCTGATCTAATAATTGGTAAGAAGAAGTGCTTTACAACCTTCAAAATATTTCTGTGATAGACGAGTGTA
Organism: Onychostruthus taczanowskii; assembly: GCF_017590055.1. Classification (NCBI taxonomy): domain Eukaryota; kingdom Metazoa; phylum Chordata; class Aves; order Passeriformes; family Passeridae; genus Onychostruthus; species Onychostruthus taczanowskii. The sequence goes on from NW_024501459.1 coordinate 2,548,078, forward strand.
AAAAGGTTGCTACAATCTATGAAAGATAATTTCTTGTGTAATAAAATGTTTTTCTCCCATATTCTTACTGCCTATTTTTTATCTTGTAGGTTAGCGAGCTCTCTAGTCCATGCTTAAATAAGTCTGTCTAGTTGCACCTTGAACCCTGAAAACAACTGCCCAAAACTTATTTTTCCTTCAAATCCCAAATGCCACTAGTGAGTGGCACACTGCCAGAGTGGACCTCACCTTCCCATGGTGGAAGGAAGGGTCAGAGCTGCCTCCCTACAGAATTTCATTCCTACACTGGTTCCCCAAAGCGGCACACAAAGGAATATTCTGATTAAATACTAGAGTAATTCAGGTAAGACTTAAAATCTTTTTTCAACTTATTTTTTCAGAGAGACTGTCATGATAGTTCGATTTTAGGACTGTAAACAAGTAGTGCTGTTCTGGCACTGGCTCCAGATATATTAGAGTTTTGTTACCAGACTGTTCATCTTACTTGCTGGAGGTCTTAACACCACTGTTAGAATCCTTGGCACTGTAAGGAGAGGAATGCCTGGTACTTAATGCCTACTACTTAAACATGTAGGCCATGCTTGAAACATCTCCAAGATCTAGTCTGTGGTTCAAAGCAAATGCTGCATTCTTAATCAATAAAGGGATTGTGATGCTGCATTTGCATCTCTTTGTTGAATAAAGCACTCTTGGGAGGATTCTTATTTTGGGAAAGAGATGTTTTAAGAGATTTAGGAGAAATCTTGGTACGGACAAAGAATAAAATAATTACAAGGTTAGAATTGCTTGGAAAGGATGCATTCTATAAGAACACAATTTAATAAAAGAAAAAAAAATGTGCTCTCAATTGCGATTTGTTATATCTACGTCTAACAAAACAGACCTGAGTCCAGAGCATGTTGCAAAACATCCACTGCTGGACTGTCTTCTGTCAGAATTGATGTTGGATTTTTGTGCAAACTTATGTGGTAACCTATCCATTTTCTATTAATGCACAAGCCCACACTCAGAACTTGCAATTCTAGAGCTAGTCAAGCTTCTTGTCCAGGGACTTAATGAAGGTCATTCAGGATCTCTGTCTATAAAGCACACTAAAATGTGTCACAGATGAGAAGAAATATCTAGACATTTCTCTTCATTTAGAAAAGGATGGTGTCTGCAAGCATAATGCCATTTATTTTCTTTCTGAGATGTTTTCTTAGAGAAATGTCAAAAGGCAAAACCCTGAGGGAACCATTGTGCTGTGATTTCTTTATATTTAAAGATAGTGTTCAGGAGAAGCATTGCACTTGTTAAAAGGGTAGGTGTTTTAATCTGAAGTGAAAAATTGAAGGCATTCTGTAAAAGACTTGAAAACAAATTCATCACTTCACACATTAGGCTATCTAGAGATGAAATTTTGGCACAGTGTTTGAGGATAAATGGCATGTCTTTTTGATCAAAGTTTTTGGAGATTAGCTGAATAGTAAATATGTAAATATACTTGCCTCTAACAGGTATGTAATTGGCAAGAATGATCAAAGTATCCCTTCAAATCTCTAGACAGATACTAAGTATGTATTTTCCCAAGTTCAGAATTTTACTTTTTTTTTTTTTTTTTTTTTTTTTTTTTTTTTTTATATGAGCCTCTTCATCTGCTCTTCTTTGGGAAAAAAAATCATACTGACAAAGAAGACTTCTTTTGAAAATCTTAAAAAGGAGCATTTGCTATGACATACTGATCCTTTGGAAGCAGCTGATAGTGGCAAAGCCCTCTCCATCAGTCTGACAACCCTGGAAACCGGCTGGCCAAACTGCATGAATCTGATTTTTGCATTGCTTACATCCCTATGCTAGCAGCTGTTATCATAGTATTAGCCTTCTGTAGTCCTCATGTAACCTCTTGAAACTTATATGGGCTTCATGCTCTGAGATTACCTGCCAAATATTTAAAAAAAGAATCATCATCACCTCACTCTTTCTTTTCATTTTCCACCTGGGGAGAAAATAGCTTGATTAGTTTGGGTGATGATAGGAAGCTGGAGGAAATCCAATCATGATTTTTCAATCTGAAGGGTTTATTTCCTTTCATTTCATTCATTTCCATTCAGATGAAGGTAATGAGGTTATGCAGGTCTGATTTCAAAGGGCACAATTTTATAATGATAGGTTTTGCTTAGGTACATTATAGCTTTAAATTGGTGATTTTGATGAAGTTGCATAAACTAGAGTATAATGCATTTTCTTTCTCCTGCCCCCCCACCCCCCTCCCAGAGATATGGTGGCTCAGCAGTGAAGACATGCAGTGGTTTGTTTTTGTTTTTTTTTTTCCTCTCTCCCTACTAAAGCATACAAGAACAGATCTGCTGAGTAGGAAGTGCTATTTTTACATAATCACTTTTCAAACCAGAGCCTCACTGTAGACATTTTGAAGACACCAAACTAAGCATTCTAGCAGTCACTTCTCCTCCAGCTGCAAAACTGCATATAAGAAGCTGTAGTGTAGGTCATTTAATAATTTAGTAGTCTCCTCTTAATCTATTCTGCTGTCAACTAGCTGAATTATTTCCCAATAAGTGTTCATCACATTTCTGGGGTTAGCCATCCAGAATTTCCTTGCTTGCACACAATCAGCTTATGATTTCCATAAAATTTTTTGAAATCATGGTATCTAAAAAATAATGTAAATGTGGTTATTTTGTTTTGAAAATTCTTTTTAATTTACTGGGCTTCATTGCTATAACATCTGAGCATCTAATTTATTTTCATAATCAGCCCTTTGAGACAGAGAAATGTTATCCTCATAATTTAGATGAGAATTGTTTTGCTTAAAGCTGTCCAGGTCCTGCATAAAGGAGAAGGGAAATAAAACCATCTTTCATATTTCAATCTGAATTGTTCAAATGCTAATGAAATAGCAAACATGATTAAAGTGCTTGTTTACAAGTTGTTGCAGAGGCATCTCTTCCTTGAACATGAGACTACCATCCTCTCACTCTTTTTTTTGTCTCCCTCCAGTGCCATTAGCCTGCACTTTTTATTCTTTGCACCAGTGATAGGGGCAACATATTTTCCCCCTTTTGACTGAGGCTAAATTTCTCTATTTTTCAGGCTTTGCTATAATCTGGAATGACTTTTAGCAACTCCCTAAAAAAAATCCTAAATTGTTTTTTAAAACAATCTATTGTTTTCAAAAAGAAAAAAAACCCCCAAAGTGTTACATGAAAGACAAACAAAGCCACCCCAAACACGTTCAGAAATCATAGCTCCAATAAGCATGTAGTAACCACAACGATTCAAAACATTTGTTGAAAGCAAACCTTTTGGCTAGAGAGCATAACTTTTCAGTTAATTACTGGTTAGGATATGGATGCATCCATAATCTTTCTTTATAATTTCTTCAGATTTTACTTAAGAACGTCTGGTTCACACAGGACAAATTAACCTCTTTGCATCTCAGCTGGGTTACCCTGTCTTTGTGATAAACAGCTGGCATTAAAAAAAAAAAAAAAAAAAAAAAAAAGGTGTCAGCAAAAGTAGTAAGAAATAGAAGGTATTTTGAAAGTTTTCTGCCACCCATTCCTTCCAACATGAAGAAGAGTTTTTTTTTTTTTAATTCCTGAGAGCAGTCTCCTTGACTTTGATAGCTCAAATTTCAGAGCACCTGTGTAAGCTTTTATAGCACCATAGCAAGAGACTGCAGGGCCCATATCCAGAAATGGGCTTTGAGCCAAGTTCTAGTTCAGTGACTTATGGGCTTTGTGGCTAGAAATCAGTGTGCTTAAATTCAAATAACTTTTTATTTGTGTTAGAGACTTTCAAAACTCAAATACTGTCCTTATTAACCTTAGAGTTTGAATTAATATTGCCCCATAGTTTCCAGTTAATATATAGGTGCCTATCAGATCATCTGCTTTTCAGACAAATTAGCCTTTGCTTCCTAGCACAGATCCTTCTGTTCATACAGCAGCCTAGATGATGCAGAAAGTTGAGATCATTTTAGGCTTGGACAAGAACTTTAGCTGGACAAGAACTTCTCTCATCTGTGACCAACAAGGTGTTTTGCTGAGTTCTGAAACAACCAGAAGGAAAATGTACAGAAAGTGTCAGTGAGTCATTTGTGTGTGTACCCCTGAGCATTTATCCTTCTCTCGGGAGGGCATTTTCCTCTGATTCACTGAAGCAGAATGAAACAACATTTTAATTTTAGGACTGGACTTACATGTAAACATTGTACTTTCACATTGTAGTATTCTGATATAGACATTATTATAAGCTAGTAATTGGCTATGCCAGTGTTCAGGTACAGAAGCAAACTCACCCTGGATGAACAGGCAAGTGAGTGCATCATACCCTATAATGATATTCTGAAATTCACTTTGAAAATGACCCAATGGGCTTCTGCAATCCAAGGAACAGATTTTAGGCACTGCACACCCTTGCCTGGTAAACAATGTAAAATAATTATTGCCTTGTAAAATAATTATTACGTTATGTTTACATTCTTACATCTGAAGTTAAGTAATTATCTACAAACCTGAAAAGCTGGATGCTTTGTATAATGTGAAGATCATTGCTTGCCATATTCTTTACATCCTTGTGTAAAAATAAGTGTTGTGGTGAAGAAAATACTTTCCATTCTTACTATTTGATGACTTACCCACATCTAAGATGTTTTTCTTTTCTTACATAACAACGTTTAATCAATGACCTCAATGATAATTCAGTATTTTTGTAAAAATAAATTTATTATTTTACATAGTTTATTCAAAAATCTTTTATTTTATTGCATTTCAGAAATACAGATGATTCCAAACTTTGTCTGATAGGTGAAATAAAAAAAAAAAAAGGATGTTTTGTTACCATTTTTTTTTTTTTTTTTAAGAACTTACCAGAAAATTGCTGGTGTGCTACACTGAAGAAGTGGCTATTAGAGTATCTGGTAACCCATAAAACACATAATTATGCATTGATACAGTAGTATGTACACTCTCCTATTGTATTGCTTTTCTTGAAGACCCTGTTTCTACATGAAGAACAGAAATGCAATAATATTATGAAATAGCAAGAAAAGGTAGAAAAGAGTTTGTGAGATAACTTAGTTTTGAATCTTGAAATGTACAATAAAGTTTTTCTCATGTAAGGGATCATTACAAATGCTGCTAAAATCATCAGACTCTGGAAAAAATGCAAACATTAAGCCAATTGCAATGAAAAAAGCTACACAGAAATATGAGAAACACTGTTTTCTTTGTCTTCTCCTCAGTAATTTTCTTTCAGTTTTAGAAACAGCATTCATTTTGCTTGATTTATAGAAAATTAGAATTTATAGGTGGTATTAATTTAGAGGCTGTCTACATGTTAAGTTCTTTGAGATGGAAAAAATGTTCCGAATCCTTATACAAGATTGCAGACTGGTAAAATGAAAGCATATTTTTCTAATAAAAATTTTAAAGGACAAATGTGCTTCCAGCTGTGCTATATTTCTGTGACTAATAATATGCAAAAGGCTGGCTCCTCAGCTGATGGAATTCAGTATTACTTGCGCTAGTAAGGCAAAATCCACATAAACACTCTCTAGAAAACGTCTGCAGTGTATTAGCTAAGCATTAGAAGAAATGAAACCTAAAAATATGCAATTATATCTGAAAAATCAACATTTTCCTAAGTTTTTCATCATATTAATTTGTTGTGAAGGGACAATATGTCTTCAGTTCTAATAGTGAAGTTTCCATCTTTGTTTACATGTGAGAACTAATTAATTTACTATTTTTCCCAGTAAAGGAGCTACTGGAATGACAGAGAAGTTGAGAACTACCTGATAGATGCTGCAATTGGGATAGTTCAGTTTGTAGCAGGCTTTTGATTAGTAATATCAAATGTCCAATATCGTAAGAAGACTAGAGGAATTATTCCTCCTTGCTTTGGAATTGTTTACCGATCTGTATTTTCTCGAGGCGTGGCATGCCCTCTGGTGGCGCACAAGCTTTATGGCAATTTAAAGCACTGGAAAAATTGGAATTAACAGTTGAATGCCCAGCCTCTCTTCCGCTCTGATTTTTAACTCGGTGACAGAGCTTTTCCAGCGATCTGCAGCTGTGATAAATTTTGGAAAATGAGGTTGGTAGTGAGGCTTTATTCAGAGCTGCCACAAAGCTCCTGCAGCCCTGCTGCAAGCAAGCAGTAGTGCCCTTGGAATAGGTAAGAATTCTGCTGAAGCAGAGTTAAAGTCAGATTGAGCTCTGAATTGCTCTACCATAAGACTAGAAATAAAATATATATCTTACTCAGAATTTAGTCCTGTGTATCTTTATTGCACAGAGGACTATATAGCAAAGAAACAATTTATCTGGGTAATAAGCACAAGGGCCTGTCTTTAGCATTTTTTCACAGTTCATCTCAATGTGGAGCATAGAAATTGAACAATTCTGTTGCTGACAGAGATAACAATTTTTAAAAATTATTTTCTAAACCTTATTAATGCTTTATACACTGATACAGTTTCTTAAAATCACCTGTTGTGAGTCTATATCAGTCTTTTTTTAGCACAGTTATTGGAATCAGATGGTGTAAATATTTCTTTACCCCAAGAGGTAAACACATGGGAAGCCTGTGTTTTTGTGAAGATTTCAATTTTTGTAGGAGATGAAAAGATTATTGAAAAGATGATGAATACAGAATGGATATAGGCAATCTCTTCCCCTGTTGTCCATCCCTCCCCCCAAAACCAATCCACCTGATACCTGATACTTTCTTTGAAAAACTGTAAATAAAAATAGTAATAGAAAAAAGTAAGAAAAATAGATGCAGAGGTAACTGCAAATGGACTTCAAGCTGCAGATAAAGGTATTATCTCTGGCTGGTTTACTCTTTCAGTGTTCCAAAAGACAGTAGTCTTTTTGCTCTATCTATCAAAAGGATAACAGAGACACATATGCTAGAAAAGTAGATAATTTTTTTGACCTAAGTTTTTATGTAGCTTTATAAATCTATTGGCTTGCTAATGGAGAAGTCACTTTCCTATGGCAAAGACCATCAACCTTCAAAGTTTTTAACCTTTACACCCCAAGGGAAAACACCAACTATTAGCAAGACATAGAAACAGAAGAAAAAGAGCCTCCAAAATATATAACTTACATGATTCCAGCAGGAAAGAAAGAAGCATGGATATATAAGGCATTTTAAAAAGTCAGGCATTCTGTTTTGTTCCACTCCAGCTGTATTTAAATACTACTGCTGCTGAAAGGTGTTGAGATTATTCAACATAAACCGATCTAGACATTAAAGAAATTTTTGCCTTTGGTTAGATTGCTAGTGACAGTGTTGTGGGTTGCACAGGACTGATTGTGAAATCGGGCGAACCACAATAATTCAGAAAGTTCATTTTAATATGACAGAGCTGACTGGAGGCTCATTATAAATACCAGCTCCATATAAAGAAAGGCAGAAGGGAATTGACTTCAGTGTTTTTATTCCTGGAGATGACAGACACACACGCAAAGTGAAAATAAACTACGAATAAATAAAAGCAACTTTGCTTTGTAAAAGGTCAAGTTTGTTTCACTCACAATTTTGATTTAAAATTGTTTAAAAACCCCATAACATTCAGGTTACTTCAACTTTTACATCCCTTGGACTGAATACTGTTCTGTGTATTCAGAGAACAATATTATTATTTTTCAGATCATGACTGTTCTCTTACCCTGCTTATTTCTTTTAAGATCTCTCAAAGAAATTCCTGTGAAAGCTCTGTTTTGTCATTTAACATGAGATATGTCAACTGGCTGAGAAAACTATGGTCCATTTTTAAGTGCCTGACTGTACTTCAATTTTTAAGAGCCTAAATGTAGCTCTCTGCCAGAGCAGTAAGTGCAGATAGCTTGCCCCTTACAGCACATCTTCAGGTACTTTAGGGAAGGCACAAGTTCAGTCCGACTGCTCTGAGCTGAGTAAAAACTGCATAGCCCATAAGATGAAGACAAGACAGACAGTGTACAACTTCAGAGCCAACACAAATAATTTCTCACTGTATGTTCTCTACACGTGACAAATGAATAGTTATTCTTCTTACTCAATGCTGGCACAGTAACACTGGATGATGCTTTCTTCCTCCTGAAAGCCTTCAGTGATTTTGTAAATGTATAAACATCAAGTAAAAAATGTGCTCAATGATCCACCTAGTACATTCCCAAGCTATTAGCTCTGGTTATTTGTGAGGATGAACGCAGGAGAATCTAGAACTTCCTGCCTGGAAAGTGTAAAACATGTCAGGAGATGTATTTGAAGGTGTTCACTATTACCTACAGCAGGCATGAGGCCCCAGAAATCAAAGGCATGTCTTCCAGAGTTATGTGGATGCCATTTGGCATAGCAATTTGAACAGAATCTGAACACTGAGGAAGCTACTGGGATAGCAGAACACTGACAGATTGATGGTATAGTAAAACCCTTAGTCAAAGGCAATCCTAATAAGCCCTGAAAGGGCTCAGAAAAGGTTAGGGGAAACAGAAACTCATGGCACACATTAAAGTTCAAATGAGTAATTGTCATGTGGATTCTATTTTGTGGCTTACCAAGTTCTCAGGTTTGGAGCAGAGAATTTTTATTTTTTGAAAAAAAGCTGGTTGCATTTATAGGGCATTCTGTCCCTGGATAATTTTATTGACAATAGGTATGCAGTTAATATCTGCAATTGCTCAGACAGTACTGTATTGATTATCTTTCACCTTATATTGTATGCTCCTTAAAGATCAAATCACCTAGAGTATATTAAGGAGCAAACTAGCTTTTAATTGAGTGCCTTTTTATTATACTAGGTAGTTTGGATAAGTGGCACATCAGGGTGCAGAGTGTTTACAGCTTCCTCCATTACTGTGCTTCCATAATAACTAAAGGAAGGGAAGCTGAAGCCTTAAAAAAAAAAAAAAAAAAAAAAAAAAAAAAAAAAAAAAAGTAAATCAGTTTAGACAGCTATTCACTCTACAGAGAACTTCATTGACTAAAATATGATTAAGTTAATAGAGTGAGGTCAGACACTAGTATAACCATAGATATTTGTTTAAAACTAAACAGTGTGCAAATAAATCAAATCTGTGAAACAAAGAGAAACAAGGTGCAGATTTCCCCAGACAAGAACAAAGTACAATGTGAAACAAGAGAACTATAGGTGCATGAAAAAAAAAAAAAAAAAAAATGCCCACAAATAAAAATCAGATTTATCTTAAAACAGATTCATGTCAACCAGGCCAAAAGTGATATGAAAGGAAAACAACAACTATATATAGTGCTCTGTATGGAGAGTTGTACTTTAATCACAAAATCTGAAGTGTAGGAAGACAATATTCATGTCAACAATTGATTATTTTTATTGCTACCCAAGTCCTACCCTTTGCCCCAGCCATGTTTGTTTTCTCTTCTTCATCTAGTTTTCCTGACTTATCTCATATTCTATGGGAAGCAATGACCTTTGCCTGCAGGGCTCTCAGTTCATCCCAAGAGGAGAGAAGACACAAGAATTGCCAATATTTTAATCAAGGTATGGATCAGCAAGTGATCTGCAAGGGGATGTGTTTTGGCTAGGGTTAAACTTTCAGTTTATGCAGCATCCTCAGACCAATGCTATACCCATGTGACACATTTTCTACCCAGAAGTTCAATAAAAATGCAATAAGGGTTTTCAGTCTGTCTTTCAGAGCTGATGATTCTCCTTCAGCCACTAACTGTACTAGGTCCCAGTAGGTGACAGGATGGAGGAGGGAGATGAATCATTTGGATTCTGCTGCCGTGGACTGACTTATCTCTGACTTATCTGTGAAACAACTGATGTGTCCTCCCAGGGATGTAGCCAGCAGCCCCCGCGCCAGGACGCTTTCTAACACGAGGCCTCTGCCTCCTCCACCTCCTGTGAGCATCAGCTTTGTCAATCCAGTGCTCCCCCACCTGATTATTGGTAAAATTATTGAGGATGCATTAGTCCCCAGAGAATTTGTTTATGCAGTTCATCATGTTGCAAATTATTTTTAGTCTCTCTTAGTTGCTTCTGGGCAGATCAATCGCAAAAGCAGAACTGCAAAACTTACTGTTCCACTTGTGCTTCTTTATTGTTTCTCATCTGCTTGATTCTGCGTAAAGAGCACATGCTGATGAACATATGGCTCAGGCAGAGTGAGACTAGAAGGTGGGAGAACACCCCAGCTGAGCAAAGTGCTTCCTTCTCTGGAATCATCATAGAACCATAGAATGGTTTGGGTTGGAAGGGACCATAAAGATCATCTACTTCCATCCCCCTTGCCACCTTCCAGTAGACCAGGAGGCTCACAGCCCTGTCCAGCCCAGTCCTGAACACTTTCAGAGATGGGGCATCAACAGCTTCTCTGGGCAACTTGTTCCAGTGCCTCACCACCTTCACAGTAGAGAATTTCTTCCTGGTATCTCACCTAAACCTACTTTCATTTTAAAGCTGTTGTCCCTTTTCCTGTCACTCCATTGTCCTCTGTAGTTTTCCTGCATAGCCCCTTTAGGTACTGAAAGGCCACAACCATCTCTCTGGATCTTATTGAGCCTCAGAAGAAGAAAATTCCTAACTAATTTACCAATAGTCAGAAAACCTTTTATTTCAAATTATTTACTTTTGTTTGTTTCTTTGTTTTGTTAGAAAGGAAAAGTTAACAAGTAGTACAGATAATAGACTAGGGCTCCTACCTGGCAGCATTTTTGACCCTACGCACAGGATGGCTGACTGGCTCAGAAATTCCATTTTGGTATCTCACGTCCTATACAAGCTGTCCCTGGTACCCCAGCAGTTCCAGCTGTCTGGTATTGGCTTGGAAGTTGTGCCCTGACACCCCTCTGTTCCAATCACATGATGTGCAAGGCATCAGTGATCACCCACACTGGGACCCTGACAAAAATACAAAACTCCCATCAATATTTTTTCAGCCAGATCAGCAGGCTGGAGATTTAGCTTCATTACAAGACCACTAGGTGGCAATTTAGTAGCCCTGTTTTAGATGTTTTATATATTTGATATCTTTGTTGCTTTAGATGCAAACTTGATGAATGGCAAATTGAACAGCATTCTGGAAAACCTGTACTGGTTGTTCCTGCCAAATATATCAGTCTTTCTGCTTATCACACCTCTCCCAGAGATTCATTAAATTCAGTGAATGCCTCTGAGCACTCAGTGAAAACCTCTGGCCAGGTGGCAGGTAAAGAAATTGATTATCAAGAAAAAACAAGAGTCCTCCTAGCTCTTTAATAAATTCTTGGTGTTACAGGCTGTATAGAAGTCGTAACTGTATGTGCCATGAGGAAATTGACCCTGTCCATAGGCACAGCTATAGGACCATGACATAACTACCTGCATACACTGAAGGTGAATTTCTGTGGCAGCACACCAAAGGCAACAGGAGAGCTACTGTGGCCTTTGTCTGGATCTGCCAAACGTGTTTACAGTGACCCCACAACCCCCTCACCTCGATAACTGTAGATCAGAAAGATGGTAGGAACCATTTTCCTAGAGATTCAAAGATCCTAAGAAGCAACTTATGGTTGTCTGAGAGGACTGCATTGCTGCAGAAAGCATTTCAGGTCTGGAAGATTTAAGACTGGCATCTAAACAGAGAGGGGGTGAACGACTCAAGTATAAGTGTATGTGAGTTTGTACAGTTATTTTCATTGCAAATACTATATAACTGATAGAAATTTTTGTGATACCACAGGGTATGTACCAAAAGACATACCAAAGCTACATACAGGAAAAATATTTCGATTACCTACCCCTTCACCTTTGGGAGAAAGGTTTCTTTTGTCCCCTTGTTCAGTGTTGAGAGTCTTTATGAATTTTACTTAGCAGTGAAGTGATGCTGAAATAACTGATCCCAGAACTTTTGTGAAAACTATTTATAGTAGCGCCCACGGTTAATGATTCAATAAGGAGGCTTACAAAGTATTTTTTCCCAGTGATCTCAAGTGACACATACTAAAAGCAGTGAGTTTTTGATGCGCTGACATTTGTTCCTGGGGAAAAAAAAAAGAGCAATAGCATATTGTAAAATTTCAGCCTTCAGATGCTAAAAATAGGAGGAAATGGAATAAAAGAATTGCTTGAAGTCAGAAACCAACATAACAATATGTAGTGCTTCTGTAGCTTCAAAGCAGGCTGACTCAGAAGCTAATGTTTTGGTGGAAAAGGTCAAGAAGAAAATGGTTTATGATTTTTAGTGATCTTTATATTAAGTGACTCTTAGGTTTCCAATTACTGAGCTGCTGAAAAAAAAAAAAATCAACCAGTCTGTTAATATCAGAAAATATTTCAAATGAGTGCAGCTTAAAGTTGCAGCATGTGGGGAAGGGGGACAGAAGAGAACATGGATGAAATGTAAAGAAAGGTTTTGTGAAGAGTGCTTCAATTCAGATGAAAAATATAACAAAGAATGCTCCCAGATAACACAGTAAGAGCAACAAAATTGATCAATAAATAACTGCATTCATAATAGGAAGACTGATACCAGTTTAGAATTTATTTTTTTCTATGTTTCCTTTCAACTGTGGCTTTCATTCGTAAATGAGAAAGGGATTCTCATTTAAGGCAGGAATATCTTAGCATTTAAGAGAATCAGCTGAAATGGGGGCAAGGTGAAGAAGAGAAGGTAGCTGTTTCCAAACCTGCTAGGAGAATGGAAAACTTGCTTCTTCTTTTATGTACAGCTTGGAAACTGCATTAATTTTTATCAATAATGAATATGAAGTGAAAAATAGGAAAAGAAATCACGGGATTTATTGGAATAAGAAGGTTTGAGCACCTCATCAATGTATAAATATCTGCAGGGAGAGTGACCAGAGAATGAAGCCAGGCTCTTCTCAGTGATGCCAAGCACAAGAGACAATGAGCAGAAACTGATACTCAGAAATTTCCACCTGAATCTGAATATGAGGAAGAACTTCTTTACTGTGAGAGTGACCATTCAATGAAGCAGACTGCCCAGAGAGGCTGTGGAGTCTCTCTCGCCAGACCATCTGCACACAATCCTGTGCCACGCGCTCTGGAATGAGCTTGCTTGAGCAGGGAGGTTGGACCTGGTGACCCACCGTGGTCCCTTCCACATTCTGTGATCTGTGAATACATTATAAACTGAAGAAGATCTTAGATTTCCCAAGTTTTGGGGTTTTTTTGGACAGCTTGAGACCTTAAAAGTTGTAAGAGTGGTGCTTTCCGTGCAGTGGCTGATAACAGCCACTGGTTTCATGTTTGCTCCCAGGCCTATGTTACCTGCTGGAAATCCCGGTGCCATCAGCTGAAGGAGGGAGTTTACCAAAAGGTAGGGAAGCACAAGAACATGCTACGATATATTTAGATGTTTTGATATCGGCATTTTTACTACCGGGCCTCTTTCCCTGCGTCTCGGCAGGGCAGAGCCTCACCGCCGGCCGCCGTGGCGTCCTCTGGCGGCGAGCGGCGGTACTGCAGCGCCCTCCAGCGCGCCACCTGCGGCCTTGGGTGCCGCCGCAGGCCCCGTCCCGCCGCGGCCCCATCCCGCATCGCCCCAGGGGCTTCCTGCAGCCTAGCAGGAGAGAGTCCCGCCAAGGATCGTCCTCTGAGGAAAGGCTGAGAGGTTTGGGCTTCTTCAGCCTGGAGAAGAGAAAGCTCTGGCAGGCCTAAGACCAGCCTTCCAGTGTCTACAGGGCATCTGTAAGAGATCTAGAGAGGGACATTTTACAAGGTCTGGTAGTGGTAAGAGAAAGGAAAATGACTTTAAACTAGAAGAGAGTAGGTTTAGCTTAGGTATCTGGAATAAAATCTTTATTGGGAGGATGGTTCCAATCTTTATTGGAACTGGTTGCCCAGCTTCTCCCCATAGAAACTGTGGATGGCCCATTCCTGGGAGCGTTCAAGCCAGGCTGGATGGGGCTCTGAGCAACCTGGTCCAGTGGAAGGTGTCCTTGCCAATGGCAAGGGGAACCAGATGATCTTTAAGGTCCCTTCAAAGCCAAACCATTCTGGGATTCTGTGATGTCCCACAGTTTTATTGAGCAACAGGTAGAGGTAAGCTGAGACTGCAAAGGCAAAGGCATTCCTTATTTGACACTGCTTCTTCAGGGAGCGTTCAAGCCAGGCTGGATGGGGCTCTGAGCAACCTGGTCCAGTGGAAGGTGTCCTTGCCAATGGCAAGGGGAACCAGATGATCTTTAAGGTCCCTTCAAAGCCAAACCATTCTGGAATTCTGTGATGTCCCACAGTTTTATTGAGCAACAGGTAGAGGGAAGCTGAGACTGCAAAGCTCTCTGGCAAAGGCATTCCTTATTTGACACTGCTTCTTCATGTTAAGTAGTTAACTGGCAAAGTATCATATTTGAAAATTTTCTAAAAAAAAAACTCGGTTAAAAGCACAAGAAATATTTTTTGCTTGTTTACTTCCCATGTGCAAACTGAGAAATGTCATGTTCGGTCATAAGTAGTAGCAGTAGGAAACTACTTTCTATCTAGAAGTCCCAGGCAATTCTTTCAGAGAGAATTTTTCTTTCTTTCAGAGAGAAAAATTATTTTAGAATACACCAGAGAGTGCTCTAAAAATAAACATTGTTTTTAACCTTGAGAAACAGTATAGAGATTTTATTTTAATCAAACACATGGATTTTGATTCCTGGCAGTTATTTCTTTCTTTATCAACAATTAAAACAATTTCATAATACTTTCTTTTTGATAAAGTAATAATTTTCCAAATACTCTTTTTTTTGTTCCCTTTAAGCCAAGACAAATTAATATATGTCAGCACTTCAACACGACAGGCTTTGAAGCACATTTTTTTTTAACAGGGATTTCTGTGTTACTTGTTGCCTATATTAATTTTCTCCTTTAAATAAGAAAAAAAAAACCCCACCAACCAATAACCTCTTTCATTCCATATCTGAAACTCATAAAAAAAAAACCACCTCAGATGCACTGTTATCTAAATAGCATACTTAAAACCTGAACTCTGAATAGAAATTAAAGGCTATAGAGTAATTTTTTCCCTCATTTTTGTGAATTATACCAGTTGTCTTCCTACTTCATAGCTCTCTTTTATCTTCCAGCAGTGACACCCCCATCTGACTTGTGATCTCTCCACAGGAAGTCATTGAGTGACACAATAGAGTTAATGAATTGGTCTTTCACCTCCAAAAACCTGATCTAAATGCTAGCCTGAGATAATGAGCATGATGGAGTTCAGTAATGTCAGCAGAGTATTAACTTCTGTTTAAAGGAAGAATGAGCACTGGCAGGAAAATGGATTTTAAGAGAGATTTGGAGCAATTGCACCTGCATGCATTATGGCAACTCCAGCCTTCCTTCATTAGAGTCATATTCACATTATCCCTGTGCTATTTGAATGGAATTTGGCAGAGGTTTGTCTGCACAGTGTATCATTTATCAGGGATCTTTCTAGATATTTAAGTTCCCTACCATTCTATTATCTGAGCGCTACACCTTCAGTACCTGGTGGTTCAATGTCATGATACATCTATACAGAGAATCAGAGAGCACCACTTAACCAGTCAAAGGTAATATATTTTATCACAGACATACATAATGGCAATATATTTCAGGAAGAAAAAAAACCAAAACACAACAAACACTACCATCTAGGAAGTGCTGGGTTAACTGCAGAAGTCAGCAGGACTGACAGTGTTTATCTTTCCACCACAGAAAGGCCAAATATGGTGTACTTCACAGAGAATCATTATCCCTGCCTAGGTGGATTATTGGGACGTCCTGGGGACCTTAAGAGGTAACTCTGCAGAGCACCTACAGAGGTGTAACACTTCCGCTCATTTTTGGAGCTACTCCCTAGATGCAGCTACATCAAGAAGTCAGACAGGAAAAGAAAATCCCAAGCAGCAAACCCTGAAACTCACCACCAGCAAAAATAAGTGAAAAACAAATAAAATCTTAACAGGAACAGCAGAAGCTATCCCTTCCCCACATTTATCCCCACTGAATGTCTTTTCCTGTGTATGTCCTGTGTCTTTGGGAGAGAGATGGTGATATTCCTGACTGCTCCTCAAAACTGTGATGGAGAACAAGATGCTCAAGAGTAGCTCTGCTGCTGTCCTTACTGATTTATTTCCCTCACACAAGAAAATTCAAGATTTTACCTCAAAAAACCAACAGCAACAGCAACAAAACAAATCCAAAACCAACCAAACAAACAAACCCCCAAATCCCAACCCAATCTAATCCAGACCAAACCAAAGAAAAACCCCATCAATCAGGTATTTTCAGACTAACCACTGAAAATTTTCAAGGCAATAGAACCCTGAAAAACCAAATGAAACAAGGATTTTAGAATCCTGACACAGTTGGTACCATCATGTGTACAGGGAAAACACCATCTTTACCTCTTAGCCAAATAAGCTTCACTTTTTCCTGAGCAGCAGCAGCATGTGAGTAACTTGTTCCTTGCACAGTCATTGGCTCCTCACACTCTTACACAGACTGGCATTTATGCACTCACCAGGTTTGTGTCTCTCTGACTTTAGGCTTCCAATCCCAGCAAAATATTTCTATTACAGCAGGCACACTGTAAACAGTTTACAGGCTGGTATTGTGTTAGCGTAACCATTACCATATTTTTTTAGTTTCTTCTTGGTTTTACCATTGGTTTGGGTTGTTTGTTTGTTTTTCCTTCACAGCTTTTGATTCACCCCTAATTACAGTCCATAAACAGCTTTAATAGAGTTTTGTCCTCCTCTTGTGCTCTCCGGCCTTCCCCTCCACAGCTGCCTGCAATTCTCACCAAAAGGATGGTTCACATCCTCACTTGTGCACGTGTTTGTATCCAAGTTTATCTGAGCTCAGACTATGCCTGTCTCTGATCAAAGGTTAATTTTAAACTTAAGCAGATGTTTGTCCCCAGAGTTTACATAGTTTATATATTTAGAAGACAAATGTTCTCTTTGCTTTTGTTAGTCTATATTAAACAAGCCAAATTCTCTTTGGGTATGACCGACAGGGAGCAGGCAGTGGTGTTTGTGCTCAGTCAGTGCCAGGGGCTAGCTGAACCTCAGCAAATCTGCCTGGAACCAGGCAGGTCCATGTGTGTGGATGCCTGTTCAGTGCTACACTTACAGTACTTAGTCTTGCTCCTCAGGTCCCACATCCACCAGGCACATTATTTTGAGCCCTAGATGGCTTTGCTTTGGTCATAATACAGGTGGAGAAAATGCACCAAGATGTGTGAAGCAGGACCTCAGTCTCTTCTCAGACATGGTCCCCAGTCACACAGTTTAAAAAGAAGTTTTCTCAAATATAGCTGTTAAATAGATGAGCTCTCTTCTATTCATGGAACATTGTTTTTAAGACCTTATCCTTGTACCTTTTAAAGCTGAGCTAGTTTCCAATAGGTTTGAAGGTTTTATTTGGGTTTATTTCTTTGGTCTGAGGTTCAGAACTGTAGGGCTTGGTGTAGAAAGTCATCTGGTGGTATGACCTGAACTTGCTCCAGGTGGCATGAACAGAGCACTCAGCAGGGCACTGATGTGTCAGATGCTGAGTAGGCACCACTGAAGTGCTGAATGAGGCACATAGGAAATGTCCTGTGCACCAGGGACTGGATGTCATATGTGGGATGTGCAGACATGCAAGCTTCAAGACCTGCAGAGCCTGATGTGAGCACAGCCCAGGAATCACTGCTTTAGAGTGCATGTGTGTGGGGGAGAGAGGAATGTAGTTATGCTTGGGAAGGAGTTGTCTTCTGCTTTTTCTGCCTGCCTATTAACTCCATTTGTTCTGTGCTCCAGCTGAGAAGGAATCACTTAGATGTACTAGTACATACTGTCATGGCACATTTGCTCAACTACATTAAGCTTTGTTGTGATTTTGTATCATCTTAGATGTCTTTTTGATTTTTTTATCTTCTTCTTTTTTTAATTTTTTTTTAATTTTATTTTGAAAGTGCATTATGATAAGATTTAGAGGATTTTTAGGACATATAGGGAGTATATCAGTATGCCAGAAGTTTGTCTGTTCATTTCTTTCAGAAGTATGTGGCAGGTCAGAGGAAAGGAAGTCTCCTTGCCCTGTCCTAGCTTCACACACTAGGTCTTCCTCTGCCTTCTGTAGTTGCCACCTTCTCCACAAATTCATGGACATGATCAGAAAAGGGAGGATTCACAACTGAAGAACAGGGCAGACAGGAAGATCCAGTAAGAAAATAGCACAGAAAACAGGTATGGGGGGCTCCTGAAGAGAACAACATCAAAATCATAGCCAAAACAGGACACGAGGTTTGAAAGAGAGCAATGTGGGCACTTGGAAAGTCACTGAGTGGTGAGTTTGAAACCCAGACTGGATGTGAAAGTTGCCTCTGCTGTGATACTTGGAACTGGAACACCCTCAAATTATCTTCGGTCTTCCCTTTTAGTTTTAAATTTTCTCAGATTTAAAAGTATTCTCTTCTAGCATCTGTTCAGAAATAAACTGGCTTCTAAATATATATAACTCCTTTATTAATCTGAGAGCGGTTACTTCCAAGAAGGAGGTTTATACATATCTGTCTTACATTGTGGTGTATTCAGGATGAGCAAAAACAGTTCCAAAATATATCTCCAGTACTTCTTGGTGGCATTGCAGCATTTCACTGTCCTCCAGAAGGAGGGAGCAGGTTCAGGTTATGCACCTTCATCCTGCTGCTTGTTTTGCCAAAATCATTTGACTGTAGAAACTGAGCAGACAACAACTCAGAGACTTAAGAGTGGACTTGTTAATGCCTTCCTTCTCTCTGAGCATTGTACATTCACAATTGGATTTTGAAATGTAGCTATCCAGGATGTCTCATGTCTGGATATGCTCAGAACAAAATAAGAAATGGCAGAGCCACATTTTACATGGTGCTGTGATCAGGTTTATAAATCTTGCAAGCTTTCCAAATAGTATGTCATCTTAAATATTGCCATGTAGCTTCTGCATCTTCAAAGATTTGCATCTAGTCCGCTGAAAACATGCAAAGACCAGGCTCATTTTCTTCTGCAAAATACCAAGCAATGTACCCTAAAGACTCTGTATTTGTGCCAAAAATATGTACACAGGAATAGTGTTTATGTTTCCAAGCTTTGTTTTTAGCAAGCTAACAGAAATGGCTTTGTTTTAAAATCAGCAACCAAGTCTATAAAAAGGTATGATACACCAGAAATATTAAAATAGCCTTATAGGAACACACAGTATGTCTCTGGTGATAATGCTAACAGTGTGCCTTGTGCACATAATTTTATTTGCATGACGGGCTAGCAGAGTTCTGCTTCTTTTGATCATATGCATGGTGGAAAATTGACCAGATTAATGTTCTCTTGACAGACTGAGATTTCGGATACTCTGATCAGTGTTTTAATGACCAATGTAAACACATCCTATGTTTTAGCTGGCAGTGAAATGTCTCTGAAGCTGTAAAACAGGAAAGAAATACAGGCTGTGTTTGTAAGATGTTGAGGATAGAAATTACAGAAAGGCAAGCAAGGCAAGATTTTAAAGCATTGGTAAAATGTTTCCTATAACTCAAACTCAACAACAAACCCCAGGAAAATGTATTTTTAAACTTTCTTAAGAAGTGCAGTGTGCCCTGTTTCTTAGGGGAGGAAGTGTGGCTCAGCAGTGCTGCCGGGTAGCAAGGAGCTCTCAGCCACCCAGCATTTAACAAAGAGACGGCCATAAAGGGATAGGTGGCTTCGCTTCCTGCTGTAAGAAAGCTACCTTTTGTTACTTGAAAGCACTTCTCACATTTTCTCATGGGTTCAGACAGAAACCTACCCAGAGTTTTCTGTCCCAAGTTTATTTTCCATTTTTGTGACATTGGAGAACTCCATAATTCACATGGAGAAACAGAAACTAGCTGTGAAGAGCCCAGAGATATTTCAGTTAAACTTCATTCACATGGAAATTACTTGGAATTCCTGGAAAATGCAGGGCAATTATTTTGCCAGTTTTAGGATCTAACCAAACTGAGGAGACCTCAAGGTGCTTGTCTCAGTCCTAGGGCACAGAGTTTAGTTAACAGTGCCATTTAAGGTTTTTTAAGCAAACTATCCTTGCTCAAAATAGGCATATCCACGTTTTCAGGATCTGAGAGGCAGGATGCAGTGAAGGAAGGGTAAGAACAAGAATGTTCTCCCATAATGAACAGAAAACCTGCACTGATCTCCAGAATGATGAAATAGAGAAGATCCTCCTGAGCTACTGGCAGGAGCAAACACTAGGTTCTGGCTCTTCAATTTACTGTATATGAGACATGGACATAGTTTGGATTTGTTATTACCTAATGTTGGTGTTGTCATACTGCAAAATGCATATACTCTGGAGTTTCTAGTATCATTGTGGCCTTGAGAAATTCCACAGTGTGGTTTCAAATGCTTCTTTTATGTTAAATTTGACTTGTGGTTGCTGCTACTGGGTTTTGTTGCTCAAACTGTATGAGTTTCTTAAGTAGATTTATTGAAAATCATTGCTTAAAACACAGTTCTCCTCAAAACACCTATAAAAATAAAACAGATGAAATAATAATTAAGGGGGAAAAATATTACTAAAAATCTAACTATACTTAATAAGATAGAAAGTTAGGGAGACTATTTTAATGGTGTCTTTTCCCACTATTTAGAAAGGAGAGAACACTGAAACCCAAACTATTACTACTTCAACATTTGGGGCTAGTGTTAAGGGAGGAAATTGGAAGTTTTGAAAATCTGTTGGAAAAAAAATGTCATTTCTGAAAATAAACAAAGGCTACTATCTACACTGTGTGTGGTAGAGCAACAGCAAGCTGTAGGACATTTAGTGAAAGAGCAAAATAACATGATGCTTGTATGTCATGTTGGTACTGGACCCCTGTCTGAAAGCTCATGGCCCACTAGCACCTTGGCCCAGGAAGGAACAGCAGCATTAACAGCAAAATAACTTCATTGCAAGTAAAATCCCATGTGGTGGAACTGCTTAATTCTGACTCTGCTCCATAAAAGCACAACATATAAAAGTACATTTTAACTTGAGTATTCAACTACTTCCTTGCCTCCTTCGCATGGACATCTTATTACTCTAGTATCCCATGAATCAGTTTTGGCACCCTATATTTTTCATTACTGGAAAAACAAAATGAAAGTCCTTACTAACATTTAAGACTTCCTTGCCTTCACTGCAGGCTTCTCAATATAAAGAAAACCTTAGTCTCCAGGTATGTGTACTCACAAGAAGTAAAAAATTCCAGAACAATGTTTTTAATCAGAATTTAGCATCAATGTTTGTATGGTTTCCTGCTTTTCAATACTTGGTAAGGAACTAAATCAGATGGCTGAGTGAGTGACTTTGAATGTCTGTCACACATCAGACTGGGGACGTGGAATTAAGAGCAAGCTCAGAAGTGCTTTGTTCCGGTGCCATTTTACAGGTGTGGCAGAGGCCTTGTTTACATAGTCCAGAGGCAAGTGGGAAGTACCCCAGCTGGCAGGGACTGTTCCTTCACAGGCAGAGCTAACAACTAGCAGAATTGTTGTGATCAACTACGTGGGAAATTTCCTGAAAATGAAGGTGAATATTTTCATAGATCCATATACACATTCAATTTACTTTTTTTTTTTTTTTTAAATATTATTTATTTAAGTGCATGCCATATGGACATTTGTGTGTTTCCTGCTAACAGTATATATATGCTGCCTGTGATCATTACCCTGGAACAGGAAAATTGGAACTTAGAAAGGATTTTGTTAATAAGCCTTTCCTAAATGACACTTTTACAGTCCACCTCTCAAAGGAGTACAGTGCCAACTTTGTTGTGAGGCAGATGGTAGTGAAAAAGGTGGATGTGACTCTGATCATTTAGCAGGGAAATTAATTTATGTGGTACTAACTGGCCTCCAAATTGGGTTTATTGGCTCATCACAGTTTCTCCAAAACGCCAAAGCTTTATGCTTTAAAGAAGCTGAAGGTTATTTTCAGGATATTTGAGAGAAAGGGAGAAATGGAGAAAGAAAGGGAGAAAGAAAGAGAGAAAGGGAGAAAGAAAGAGAAAGAGAGAAAGAGAAGAGAAAGAGAAAGAAGAGAAAGAAGAGAAAGAGAAAGAGAAAGAGAAAGAGAAAGAGAAAGAGAAAGAGAAAGAAAGAAAGAAAGAAAGAAAGAAAGGAGAAAAAGAAAGAATAGAGAAAATTGAGTGATAAGGTAAGATGACAACTTTAATGCAAATTTCAATGAACGACTCCAAAGATCAGCCAAAAAATGTTGAAGAAATTCTCCTGTCTGGTAGGGAAATGCATCTTTATCCACCTTTCACTGTTGTAGTATGAATATTCTTAGATATTAGCATTGTGCTTTTGGCATCAATACACAATCCATTTACAAAAGTAAGTGGAATGCACCGTGGTCTAGCATTACAAGATATAGATATTGCCATCTTTTTTTTTAATAAACAAAAATTGTGGATGTCCTTATAGCAGAACAACTCTGTGTCTATTTAGTATACTAAAGTGAGTAAATTCTGAATAAAACTTGGACAGCAAAATGGAGATCATGCTTTATGTTTCAGAATTTTATGTCAGATGGGTAATCCTTATATTATCTTTACTTGTGGCATTCTATGGCCCGTCATTATCCTAAGGACAATTAGGAGTCTTTACTACCAGCCTGCCTGAGGAAACAATAGTGCTGCTAGATCTGGTGCTTTACATTTTATTGCTTCACTTCTTTCAAAGTAATTATTTGTGCATGTAAATTACCTACTCTGGAAAGGATTTATGTAATGCATTACAGTTTGCACTGTAATCTGATGAGATTTGTAAAAATTCCTTAAATTTTAGTTTTCAGTTTCTGTTAGGATACTGTAGTCACGTGTTTTCTTTGATAATTTTTTGACATTTCATGGAGTATACTACAACTGCAAGTCTAATAAAACACTAGTCTGTGACTTGGTTTTAGACATCTTTTGTTATACTCATGTTGGGAGGGGCCTAAAAGATCATCTAGTTTCAATCCCCTGCTATGGACAGGGACACTTTTCACTAGATCAGGGGCTACTGTCAGTTTGTATCCAGTACCCCATATCTGGTCACCACATGCTCTTCTAAACAGTCTCTCTCCTTCTTTCTTGCAGGCTCCCTTCAGACACTGGAAGGCCACAATTAGGTCTCTCTGAAGGCTTCTCTTCTCCAGGCCAATTAATCCAAATTTTATCAGCATTTCCTCATAAGAGAGGTGCTCCATCCCTCTGATCATCTTGGTGTCCTCCTCTGAACTTGCTCCAACAGGTCCATGTATTTCCTGTGCTGGGAACCCCAGAGCTGGATGCAGCACTGCAGGTCAGGTCTCAGCAGTGCTTAGTTTGTGTTTAACTCAGAAGAAATTATTTGGGTAGTATAAAATTAATTTACTATGGCTTTTTTCAAAAACAACTGGTATTTTAGTCTATTTCTAACACAGTAATTTTTTTTTTAACTTCATGGAGTGTAGGTTTTAAAAATATTAGCAATTTGTATCCAGGCACACCTGCACAGAAGCACAAGTCGTGATGTGGGTAATACTCCCAGATTAGGGTAGCTCCTTCATATCTGTTGGATAGGCTTTTTATAGATCCTACACTACAATCTGAAATTTGCAGGATGCGCATGATTGCGGTTTGCACTTGAAACAGGGGCACTCTCATGGTTGCCTTGTTTTCATTCTGTGAGTTTATATTTATCATCAGTAGAAGAATCACAGAAAATTTTCAAAAGGAACAAGATTATGAGAGCCAGAAGCTTGGCAGGGGGTCTGTGGCTTTTGAAGTTTGAAGGAAGGGCTACTTATATTGTCAGGTGACTTAAGGCTCCTTTTCAGATAATGAACAAAAATTCTGATGTTTTTTGAAAGTGGAAATGTTGCATAGAGGCTCATATGTGTCTTCTATTACATTTCAGTCCTGTACTAGTACTCATTTTCTCCAGAACAGATTGTCTGTAATTAGTTGAAATAAATACCTGCTATGGAGTTCAGGACATGCTCCAGAAAGATTTGGCAAGAATGAAGGCTTCCCAAATCCCAAACTGAGAGTTAAAATAGTCCTCCCTAATCATGGGGATATTTATATTTGACAGCTCTACCTTGTTTGACATGGAAGTTTTCAAGGCCTATGCTTCTAGTCCACTTTTCTAGAAGTAAATTAAGTTTGTCTCCACTTCATCTTGGTTTTGCCAACCAGATTGGGTTTCTCATAAAGTCTCACATATGGAATGTACAAAAAAAGCTGTAATCACTTTGTGTAGCAAGTGGACGTGGCAAAAGCTGTGCCAAAGCTCAGAGTTCTGAGCATGTCTGTAGTTGCACACCTTTTTTGCAGAGAACAATTCCCTCCCATGGTATTACAAAGAAGAAAGGGTTTTTTTTCCTAGTTCTGCTACAGTTAGCAGATGTAGATCAAAGTGGTTGAGGTGATCAAGATACGTCGGATTCATAAGCACAAAAATTTCCCCTCTGCTGGTTAGGCTTTCCTTTCAATTACAGCCTAATCTTTCCATAATTTATGCTGAAGAGTTTCTACCTATTCCAGTTGCCCGACTTCTTCCAAGCATCAATATGGTTGTAAACTTTTGAAGGGCAATTAGAGACAAATTAATTCCATATAAAGCCTGCTGAAGTGAAATGGAGCAGGGAAAGAGAAGGGCTTCTTATCAAATGGTTTTCAGTAGCACTACTGGAGGCTGGCGTAGCTCCCTGTGAAAAGTTGTTGTGATCCAGTTATCTGAATAAAATGCAGTTATGGTGTAGAAGAGGTGCATGAGCCCCTCTTGCAGCATCACACTTCTCTCCTCCTTGCCTGTAATTAAGGGCTGACTTTGAATGCTAAGGTCTGAGTCTCTACAGATGCCGAGGTGGAATCTCAAGGAGTCTGGTAATGAGCAACCAAAACACAGCAGGTAATACTTTACACTTCAGGGTGGAAAAATGCAAATGAAAGGACCTGTTCTGTGAAATGCTGCTGTTTCCTCTAAATCTATGGCGGTTGTAACTCTTCACTGCCTATGAAAGATATATGGGTCTATGATACCGTACTCAGAGATTCCCATGGGAACATTTTGTGGGATAGTGTAACTGATATGACCCCAAGTGTGAACCCTCTGGGCCAAAAAGTCTACGCACTTTTTCCCAATTTATCTCCTTTCCTATTCAAATCCTGATGTCCACGTGCAATACTATATTCTCATTTGATAAAAAAAAAAAAAAAAAAAAAGGAAAAAGAAATAGAAAGGAACCAAACACTTTAAATGGCTTTTGAAATCCCATACACCATATTTTTTGATTATTGTAATTTTAATAGATTATCTCTTAATTGATTAACTGTAGCATTTTATAAAGCCTAGATCACACTTTTCGGAGTCATCTAGTAGGCATTGCCACTCCAGGTTTTAAGTGACACTTGAAGCATATCAAAGACAGATTTTCAGAAAATGGCAACATTTTGTCTATAAAGACTGAAAGGCTGAGAGAATTTGAATTTCTCAGCCTGGAGAAGAGAAGGCTTCAGAGTGTCATAATTGAGGCCTTCCAGGATCTAAAGGGAGACACAAGAAGGGTGGGAGGTGATTTACAAGAGCATGTAGTGACATGACAAGGGGCAATGGCTTCAAGAGGAAATAGGTTTGGTTTAGATTAGATATTAGGGATAAATTCTTTACTGTGAGAATGGTGATGGACTGGAACAGGTTACCCAGAGAAGCTGTCAGTGGCATGGGGTTAATAACTAGATTAAGGTCCTCTCCAGCTCGGCCCATTCTAGGATTCTCTGAAGTCAGATGTGTTTCTCCTCATGCTTTACAGTGTTCCAGGTCTAGGTGTGCAAACATGTGAGGAAGACATGCAGAATGAGATGTGTACCTTGCTAATGCTGGGGGGATCTCTGTGCAACACATTAGAGCAGTTCTCTGTAGAGCTGCCCTATGTCTGCCATCACTGGTGCAATGCAAGAGCTTGTAGGATGAGGTTTATTAGAATATCTAATTTCCACTGCTTTAAGCCCAGTTTCTGAAGTACCTTTGGTTTGCCTTAGCACTAGAGTCTGTCACAAGACATATTTTGGGAAGATCATGTGGTTCAGAACATCACCTGGTTTGAACTTGGTCCTTGTGCAGGTGCTGTGCTTCAATAACATCTCTCAGGCTACCCCTGAAGATAAAGTGCCAGCTGCTATAGGAACCACACACCAAAATGTCTCTGCAGGACCCTGTCTGGTGTCCTGAAGTGCTGGCAGTAGGCCAGCATAAAAGAGCTCAGCTAGCACCATGCGTTTTCTCCCCCATAAATTCTTGGTGATCTTTACTCTTCTGGTGTCCTGTTGTACTAACAGGCAGTTTCTTGTGCTTTCAGCAATACCCACATTAAGTCTTCCCCCATCTGAATATTGCTTGTGCCCTGGTCCCAAATCAAAGATTTTACAATAGTAGCTCTGAAGTTAATTTTGTTTCTTTAACTCCAAGAAAGAGTATTAACCATGTATTTTTTCATTGTTGGGGGATGTACACTATTTAAATCCCTAAACCTGAGTATTTATTTACCTGGTATATAAGGTTGACTGATGACATTAGGAAAGAAATGGGAGTCCATTTGTTAGTGAGGGTTTTTGGTATGTATCCTGGCTTCATAAATTGTTGACTGTCAATCACCCATTGTCTTGATTCATTACACAAACCATTTCTTAAGGCTCACCACAGCAGGAATTGTTTTCATTTTTGTTCTGCTAATGGAACCTGATTTGGAAAAACACAATGGAAGTCATTGAAGGAGCCTTAGCTTCAAATGAAAAATATGAAACAATTTATTTCCCATATGGGAAAAACATGTGTTGGATAAGAAAAAGGCAGCAAAAGAAAGAAATGAAGATAGATATAGAATCACAACTCAGTCCAGACTGCGAGATCCTAAAACACTGCAGGAGAAATCCAGGTAATGAACCAACAGTCTGAGAAACCCACAGGGAGTTTCCAAAACATTTTGTCTTCAGAGAAGATAAAAATAATTTCCATAAGAATTATATTTATGGGCTTACAACCAACACAGAGATCATATACTATGTTTTCAGCCAACTGTTTCTCCAGTGTGGCTGAATAGAAGTTGTTATTAGATAAAGGACACTGTTCTGCAGCTCATACAGCAGAAATGTCCTTGTTTCAAGTCCTGTTGTCACCACCTAAAAAGGATAGCTCTCTATCTTTGATACACAGCAGTATTTCTAGGTGACAAGACCACTACAATGTTTGGTTTGTTCAGAGTTGAGCTTGACAAATAATTTATGACGCTTCTTAAAAAATTCCGTATCAATAATAAAACTTTTCTCTCTTTTAGAATATGGGGAGCAGAAGAATCAGAACACTCATTTGCAATTCACTGTATGAGTAGCATTTTTTTTAGGTTCATGGATATTCAGCACTGTAGTTATCAAAACTTCTTGTGTCAACAAATTTTTGCTTTCAGTGATTAAGTCTCAGGAAAACTAATCACAATCTAAGGATTATAAAATTGTGATTAAATAGTTGCATTATTACCAGTGAAAAAAAGTACAGCATTTCGTATAACTAGGTTGTTAAGTGCTTAATCCATTATTCTTGGGAATTCTGCGAATTACTATGATTTAAAAAAAAAAAATTATGGAAGCACTAAAAATAGGATGTAGTGTAGCCAGAACTTGAAAACTAAACTGTCAGGCCAGATGAAACTGGTGCTAAAAAGCAAAGCAATGAGCACTGAAATATCTGAGTCCTTCTCTTAAAGGGGTGGTTGGAAACCGTGAGAAAAAGAGCTTACAAAAATCTCCATCCAGACCCTCTGCACTGCTTTCTGGTCAATGTATAAGACCAAGCAGGAATTCTTTGAGGCTGAAAAAACTGGAATTTCTCCATGTCCAGCCCCACCTCTTGAGTGACAAACCTGACTCTGAACTTCCTTGGTGAGGGCCCCCTTGCAGCTCTTCATAAGTGGCAAGGTTCTTCAGAATTTCTTTGGACCATGACACTCCTAAAAACCCCCCAGCCATCAAGTTTCTGCATTCAGCAAAATCCAGATGGATTCAGAGTTGAGGGTACGAGATAATTAACCTCAAAATCTGTTTCTATCCTCATACTTTGAAGTCCCATATTCACAACTGTCAAAAAGCACAGGTAGAAATACTGCTTAAAACATGAGCAAATACTCTCTGTTGCTTAATGCAACCAAGGTCATTCACTCTGGTCATTCACTACCTGCTGTAACTGTGGAAAGATGTGTTGCCTAAGGTTTTGAACTGAAGGAGAAAGAGTTTGCAAAACTCAGTTATACTGATATTAATAGAATACAGCCAGATGGTGCAGTCATCAATAATCTAAAAATATCCCTGGTGCATAGTCAAAAGCAAAGTAGCATGAAAATTAAAGTTAAAAAAATGCACTCACCAATAATGTCCTAAAAACCCTTTAATCACACCCTGTGTTTGCTGAAAGGTCAATGCATAGAGACAGTGAAAGTCTTTGGCTGTGAGAAGTCATTGGAAGAGAATCTTACCCATTACCTATCTGGCTGATTTTAATATTGTGCTCTTAAGCAAGTGAATTAGAATAAATACTTTAAACGTGGCTTTAAGTGACACCAAATTTTGTTAAAAACATGCACTCATCCTTCTGTATACCTGGCCCACTAATGAGTCAAAATTCATATGACAAGCCTGATTCATCACTCCTGTGTGGGTTTTGATATTGTTTCTAAACCCTTCTGCAGAAAGTGCAAAAATTTACCATTCTGGTACAGTCCTGTTTGTGCAACTATTGACAACTGTCTTGAGTGGTAATAAAAATAATTCTCATCAAAATCAGAATATATGTATTTATGTTTATATGTAAAGCTATGAGGGTACCATAACTAATATATATATATATATATATATTTGATAGTTGCTCAAGTTATTTATGTATATATATACATATATATATATATATATACACATATAGGCATACATATATTTGTGAGCAGTGATCCACCCTGCCATCTGCATAGAAATAGTTCTAGACCTCAGCTGCTACATTTTTGCATTACTGTGAACCTCTCCATCTAAGGCTGTGGTTGATCATTGAATTAAAGAAAGCAAAACAAGCACTAAGCAATAAGCACAATGTTTATTTCAATGTTTATTTAAATGCTAATAAGATTTTTAACATGTTTATAGAAATTTATGAGGAAGTAGTCCACATGTAAGTCTTAGCAATTAGTTAATGCAAGCTTTAAATTCAACAATATTAACTGAGGGGAAAAAAATACACACATGCATTTTTTAAAACCCCAACCTGGGATGATCTAGAGTTTTGATTTTTTTCTAGGCCCAGGGGAGGAAATGCCACCAAAATTAAATCAATTTTCATTCTGCTAATCCCCAAAGAAAAAGGCTGATACAGTGCATTTTTTTGTGCACATAAGCTATTTCTCACTAACTCAAGTCTTTTTATAGTATATGTCAAAATGCAAGTAGGATGGGTTTTGTTGGTGTTTTCCTTTCCCCCACAGGTATTCCCTAGGATTTGGGAGCCTTTGTTGTATGCAAAGTCAAAAATCTCCTGCATGCCTTCAGAGATCTACATGCACAGACTCTGTAAAAGAAAGAGTACATGGAATTTCTCAGGGCATGTCAGCTTTTATGAAACTGAGCATTTCTTCAGTTACAAGAGAAACAAATGGAAAAAGACATGGCAGGATATTATACTTGTCAAGTGGAAGAAATAGCACAACTGTCTGCCACAAAGCCACCTCAGCCCCACGACTGCCTGTATGGCTCAAAGATATAACTCAAACCAACAGTGCTTGAAATGTTGATGTACAGGAAAGACTCGATAAATCTTCAGAGCAGGTGAAGATCTAAAGATTTTTTCCTTGCTTTGGAGGATTTTTTGTTTGTTTGTTTGTTTTTGTTGTTGTTGGGTTTTTTTGTTTGTTTTGTTGGGTTTTCTTGGTTTTTTTTTTTTTTTTTTTTTTTTTGTTTGGTTTTGTTTTTGTCTTGGCTCACTTTCCATCCATGTTCTGTTCTAACAACTTTCTCACAGATTTCCCTTTTCCAAAGCAGCTCTGGCCTGGGTTGCTGAGACCACATGGACTTGCTTTGTCAATGGTGGCTTTTCTGAAGTATGGAAAGAAGTTAATTTAGGAGTTATCCCATAAAAATGGGATGTGAGATGGAGGTTGGGATGTAAAGTTTGGGGTGTGCTAAAGAATGGCACTACATATAGAATACTCCCATAGATGACCTTAAGAAATGCCCAAATTATTAAAGAGAAAAAGCCCACTTTTAAAATGCCTGAGAGATGCTGAGAATAAATGCATTTGAAGGAAATGAGTAGATAATACAAGGCTACTTTTGCCCAAGAGAGCAGGCAATTAAGACAAGGTGTTCTGTTCAGTCTCATGTCTCACTACAGGTGCATATTATGGAAATGCAGCAACATCAGAAGCATGTATAAGAATGAGATCTATGCTGATTTTCCATTGGTGTAACCAACGATTGAATCTAGCCCAGATTTATACAGTTCTATCTATATCTTCAGCAGCTGCTTCTTGGAATGATACTTAGGTCTTTTCCTCAAAGCTGTTCACTCCTTGAACCATTTCAGAGTAGAAAGGAACAACCCTAAATCATACTGAAAGACTAGCAACAACTGAAATAAAGGTAAAACATGTAATTCTTATACAACTTTATTTATTTTTTATGCAAAAATAAGACTAGAAGTGTTGTGACTGTTCTTACAGTACAATACTTCAGTAGCTATAAAACCTGAGACTTTTTTTTTGGTGTCACCCAAAAAAGCAATTCAAAGGGCCAAAATATTCTCATTACCAGAATCCTGTAATGAAAGGCTCACAGAACCCATGAGAGATACTCAGAAAACATTTAGATTTATATGTTTAAAAAATTAAAAGGAATACATTACAATTTCTTGGGTTTTTTTAAAGCAAATGAAAACCAATTTGTTTCAAAGCAATTCACTGAAAAAGCCTGAACACCAGTAAGATGTTGGGCCTCTTTTATGCTTCCCTTTTTCTCAGACAGCTGGTGATACCCTTATTTCTATGAATAATTTTTTATTCATGCTCACTTCAGGGATGATTTCTGAAGTTAGCAGTGGTACTTGTGAAGGAAAATCACTTTTGAGCACCCAACTTTTAAGGATAAATTTTTCAAAGGCACATAAGTGACTTAGGATCCTACACTAATTTTCAGAAGTGATTTAAGCCCCCCAGCCTAGTTTCCTGACAGCCAGAAAGATTTAGGATTTGAAGGGATTTATTTAGATGGTTTTCAGCATTGTTTGGCAGAGATGCACAACACAGCTCCTCAACTGCTCACAGCTTGGAATTTCAGCACCAACTTGAGTGTCTGTTTGCAGCTTGGGATCCCTACATGGGAATTGCTAAGCTTGTAAGAAAGGGATTTTCAGCTTTTTAAGGCAAACAGCTGAGCGAGGAAGCTGCCTGAATTAGCCAATAGTGCAAGGCTGAAGAATGGGGCTTATGTGTTTGAGCAACTGATGTGATGCCAGTTTAGAGGTGGCTCCTCTCGCTCAGGATCCTTGGCTGGGAGCTCTGCTGGACGTGGGCACTGCAGCCAAGTCAACTACTTAAGCAGCCTGTGCCCTAGTTGTCAAAACCTCTGCTTGTCTTGAAGGCTGTCTCTGCTCACTTATTCTATTATTCTCATTATCCCTCAGATGTCAGGTAGGCTGGAGTTGAGCTTTTCTTCCATCTAGAGGTGTCCCTGCATTTGTTTTTCTGCCATGGTGCTGGGAGACAGCCAGCCTCAGGCATGCTGAGGACACTGCTGGGTGGGTAAGCCAGTAATATATTGTTTAGATAGAAGGATATATATGTTTAGTTATCCAGGCTAAAACCCTGATGTCAGGGCTTGTAGGATCTTTGCTTGAGGCAGGGCTCAGAGCAGCTCGTTACGGTGGTGCTGAGGTTGAGATTGGGCTGATTTGAATGTGCTGGATAGCAGCAAGTAAGAAGTTGTCATTACTGATTTGTGCTGATGGATTCACCGTGATCTGGTTTTAAAATGCTCAGTGAAGCCTCTTCAGGTGCATAGTTTGATTGTATGACCTGGCCTGAAGGAAGTTGTTTGTGGAAATGGAATTTATTATCATAACCTGGGATCCCTCAAGGTGATAAGTATCATAGTATGACACAGCATAAGTGACTAAATATTTAGGCATCTAAGTATTTTTGTGAATCTGAATCTTACATGCTTTAAAAATCTTGGATGTCTATCAGCATCCTCTAATACCTAAATGTCCGTACATACATAATCCATAACTTCCCTGAAACTCTGGGGTTTTTTAATTGGAAGTTGTTCTGAGCATCTGAATTGCAGTTCACAGATTTGAACATTAAATTATTATAAACATTTAAAAAAACCTCTTAAAATAGTTTCTTATGAGATAACTGTTAAACTATTAACTACTGAGGCAGCTGCACTTTCTATTTCAAACTTCTTTATAATGGAACACGGCTTTATTATTTCACAGGTTGTTTTGAAGTCCTGCCACCTATTGGTTTATCAGAGCACTGATCAGGGCAGCTGGATGTCTCCCTGTGAAACCACAAAGGAAAATGGATCTTACTGCATCAAACCCCTAAGCGTAAGAAATCTAACAAGTGAGCAGAAGTAATTTAGCCCCTTTGCAATTGCCAGATAATTTGGTAGTGCTATATTTGCAACCCATATGGACAAGGCAATTGCTAAACCTTAGTTTCTCTCTTTTTGAATTTAGAAAAAAAAATCCTCTTAAAAGATAAAAACACTGAAGCCCTGGAATCTTATTCAAAGGATTTGCAGACTACACTGGAAAAATGTACATATGTTCATTGATGCAAAATAGTTTTTAAATATACAGATATGCATGCACTACATTTACTTGTTTTGAGCCAAATTGTGCATAAATAACTTCTCTCATAGCTGCAAACAGATCAATCACTTTGCCTGTATTTGCAAATGCCTTCTTCTCTACCACTAATACACTGCACTGGGAGAATATTTTAGAATCGTCTTGTAGCTTATGTTAATGTTATCCTGGTACCACATTATTTTCAAGGTCCTTACTACAACACTAAAAATTGTTAATAATAAGAGTGTCTGGGTAGTGAAAGCAGAGCACAGACAGCAATTAAGAGTTACGTAAACAGTGCAGGACAAAAAGTCTAAGGAGTAAGTATCACCTATATGGGAGCAGAAGTAAAAACTGGGTGAAAAAATATATTTCTAGATCTTCTGGTACTGAGATGTTTGAAATTTTGCTATGAAAGTGAGGATTTTTCAAGACATTACTGAACCTGCTTTTAACTTTAACTTTTCTTAACGCTTTTTTCAGGAGATGTTTCACTTTTGGACAGTGACCTTTGTCACCTCCAGTGCTTTATTTCTTCCTGGTATCCTTCAGGGCAAAATAAAACAAATAACCACCAGAGGAGAAGAGACTTGCAGCTACTGAGGGCTAGTCAGTCAACCAGCCCTCTGCTTTCCCTGCTGGTACCAAAGTAGCATTGTTCAGAAGAAGCAATGATCAACTTGTCACAGCTGCAACCATAGACTGTATAAAATAAGGCATCATTGTCAACAAAGCTTGCCCTGACAGCTCAATCAAGTTGTGTTATGCTTATTTATGCAAAAGGGTTTGCATGAAGAAGAAGACAAAATATTTTAAGAAAAGAGCTTAAAAAATATATCACCCACAAGAAACTTCTAATTAGTTAACGGTTCTTTAAATATTGGGGAAAATGCTTAATTCAGAAGCCTTGCTGTCTTCTGTTCATTATTTTGTGTACCCAAAAGAATTCACTAAAGTGCACTCCACATGATGACAGTGTGACAAGGGCCAATTTGTGAATAACTTGTCAACAGCTTGAATGAAACTCTAGAAATCCATAACAGGTGCTCGATAGCTATAATCGAGTGACAGATGGATTAGATACATGAAACCACAACAAACTGACTGAATGGGAGAGGGAGAGAGAACAAGGGTGAGAGTGGGGGAGGTTCATTAACTATAGAAGAGAGCAAAAATACATGAATTATTAAAGAAGCAGCATGAGCCAATTTGTGTGGATGCTTCCTGCTCATCTTCAGCAGCCCTGGGAAGGGGAGCTGCAATG
Source organism: Onychostruthus taczanowskii (assembly GCF_017590055.1). Taxonomy (NCBI): domain Eukaryota; kingdom Metazoa; phylum Chordata; class Aves; order Passeriformes; family Passeridae; genus Onychostruthus; species Onychostruthus taczanowskii. The sequence goes on from NW_024501459.1 coordinate 2,582,195, forward strand.
CCAGCTACTACACACAGCAGCATTGGTCTAATATCTTGACTCTAGGCAGGGGTGTACCAGAGCTTGGCACTGCCCTTGATTGCAGAAATCACTGTTATATTTCAGTACACACACAAGAGCTGATTCAGCAGTGTACTTGAGTGCAGGCCTTGCTCTGAGCATGTGAATAGCACCATTAAGGTCAGCAGAACAACTGTGTTAACTCACACGAACACGTTTAAGCATCTTGATGAAATTTTGTTCTCTGTTGAGGGATACAAAACACAAGGGATGAGCCCCAGCTAGTATAAATTGTTACAAGCCCCCTGGGGACTGCTGACACAAGAGTGTTGAGCGCCACTCAGGGGCACAGGCAATGATGGACCAACATTTCTCTACAGGCTTTAAGTGAGGGGGTTGCCATCAGGGCCAAACCTGGGCCCTGCAGGTCTGTTCCTGTGCCAGCAAACCCAGAGGGCCTCTTCCCATAGCCAGAGGCTACCTGCACCCACCCCCACCTTGTGTAGGGGACCCACAACACCATCAGTGCTGGAGACCCCATGTTTTAAGCACCCAGAGTCATTGACAAGTACCCACTGACCACACACAACTTTGTTGCAGGTGTGTCAGAATATTATATTTAATCTCAGCAGAGACACATTCTACTTAGTCAGTGCCCAGCCTTTGTCTTCTACCTGGCCCTGACTGCAGGCAGGAAGGGGGTTGCAGTTACCACTCCTCATCTCTCTTCCTCTCCAATGGCTTTTCCCTTAAATTAAATTTTTTACTTTAAATTAAATCTTCCATTTTCTTATTTTGCTCCTGTGCACCCTGCTTAGTGCCGCAGTCCCAGATTTGCAGTTATTCTATCCAAACAATGCTTTTCCACAGCTACCTATTAAGGGAACAACCAAAACCTTGACAGCTGGTTTGCTTTTATAGAGTGACGTATCTTTTTTTGTTCTGTCACAAATCTTGCTGTGCCTAATATCTTCCCTCAGAGAAAAAAATGTGACATTTTGGAACCTATTCAGATGACAAACAAAATACAGTTCCTGAATATTTCAGGTGCAAAAACAAGACTTGTTTTTGTAAAAAAAAAAAACAAAAACAAAAACAATAGAAACTTGATTTCAATTTCTCTTCTCCATAAATGTAGCATAAACACACAGACTAAACTATTGCTTAGGAAAGGAATTTGCTATGCAGTCATTCTCATACCAGAAACCCCTGTGATAATAAAATGCAGCTATTTTGCAGTAAATGTTGGACCTCTGACACCATTTAATTTTCTTGCACTTTGGCATAGTACTTATGTTTATGATATATTCACTCCTGCCACCATCCAGGATGCTCTGATTACCTGAGGTGAGACTTCTCTCTGGCTGTGTGGGTAGTGATCCCCAAAACACCACACCAGCACACTCATACTGCCATGTGAACCTTGGATCAGTGAATTTAAAGTGTCAGAATTAACCCAAGGAAGGCACAGTTTCATACTTGAATGCCTTTCAGCTCCTAGTAATGAAAAAGAAAGTTGAGTTTCTAGACCCAGAATGTAGGGTAAAGGCAGTCCTGCACACAAGGATCGTGCATTAATAAAATTCCATTTTGTTTAATTTAAGCTCTACTTTATAGTGCTTTAGCAGCACATAGCTTCTTGCCTTGAAAGATTACCTGGGAAAAAGCTTTCACTGATTTTTTTTTTTTTCTTCTGAGCTGCAGTAATATTCATCTAAGGATATGACCGAGGAGCTGAAAGAGCATAAGATAGGAGATGAAGAGATCATGAGCTCTGATAAAGGTACTCAGCTGTTACCCTTACCGTGATGGTCAGTAATGATAATATAATAGCTAACACCACTGCTTAGGACAGAGCAGGCAGGCACATGTAGCAAGCAATAAAAGCATATTAAAGGAAATTGCAGTTCCATAGACAATCAATTGTGTTTCAGTATCTGGAAGAGTTTGTGTGCTTGGGTAGTTCTTAACCATTGTTTCTGCAGAAACAAAACTAAGATTGGAGAAAGTTTCCTGGTTAGTAAGTGAATTTCCTCATTCCTCATTCAGATCTAACTAAATGTTCCTCTCTTTTGGCTGAGAAACCTATTTTATGTATATTAGCCTTGGATCTAGCAGTGTTTCTCTGTTCCAAAGTTAAAAAACCCAATCTGATTGCATGCTCTTATGTCTATGGCTCCTTTGTAATGCACACTGTAATTATCACCATGCAGAGAATTTTGCCTGTCTACTCCACAGCTGTTTGTGGGTGAAACAGCAACTCTGTGTGAGCAAGTACACAGATGTTCAGCTATTGAATCACTTCTTTGCAATCCAGACCTGACAATAATTAGGATGTCAGTGATCTCCAAGCACCTGACCAGTGTTGGCTTTCTTATTTTGAGAAATAAAATTAAACTTTGGCCTGGTGGATTTTAGGGTACTGAAGCAAAAGGTGATGGTTGTGTACACTGGGAGAAACTGGCAATTGTGCCTTGGATCTACAAGGAGATGTTTATTTTGAACCTCTCTACTTTGCCTAACCCTTTTGAGGAATATCTGTAATACAGAGAAGGCAATCAGCTTCTTTCACTGGAATAAGCAAGTATACTAGACAATGGTTTGGGTTTGGTTTGTGATTTTTTGCACCTATTAAACCAGCTACAAAACTGTCTGAACTCCCCAAGATTGTGTGAATAGCTGTACCACTGATTTACCCTTAGGATCTCATTGGGAGCATTCTAGAGACCACTGCAGGTCTTGCTCAAATCTACAGCTAACAGCTAGATGAAAGGAATGTTATTAGGCCCCCATTTCACAGATGGAAGGTGAGAAAGAAGCAGCAGCAGCTTCTTCACAGTTGTAGATTCATGCACTTGTGTAACCAAATGGTAGACAAATGCCTGTGCACATCTTTCGCTCCTCCATGAATAGGAGTGAGAATTTGCACTTGTTCCATTTGCATGTGGTCAGCTGTTTGAAGTGTAAATGGTGTTAAACCATGCAGATTTGCTTTTCAAACTCATTCCATTAAGACACTTCACCAAGACTTGTAGGTTATAAGTGTTAGAGTCAGGAACAGCTGCAAGGAGAGTATTTTCCCCTTGCATTGTGGGAACAGCTGTTGAAAGAGGTGTTCTCCTGATTGAATACTGTAAACAGAAACCAGAAACAATCTAAAATGCTTCACATTACAACTTTTGCAAAATCCAGTCATCTAGATAACTCATCTGCTAGTAGCCCATATGAAAATGAAGAACTTTAGAAAGCCGTTACTTCAGCTTAAATAATGTTTTCCTTTAGCTGATTGGACGTGAGAACATCAGTTTCTTCACGGGTTGATTTGGCTTAGCACTTCAGCTTGAGCCATTAGAGAAAAGGAATAAAAATGTCACACAAAAAATTTTCCCACATAATTCACCATCACCCAGCCAACTCCTGTATGTTATTTCTATGTCAAAATAAAGGAGGCATAAGAGCAAAATTTTTGCCCAAACACTTTTCATATTCTGTCTTCTGGACAGAAAAAAAAAATAAAAAAAACAACAAAACCAAACCAAACTCCAAATACAACAAAGCAATATAAAACCTCCCATTAAAACACTCATTCTTTATTATCAACCTGCATCAATGATGTCGGGTGAATCCCTATGTAAGGACTGTGTCTAGGTTCTGAATTTTCAGAAGTTGTTTTAAAAGACCATGAAGCCAACCATAATCACATGACCAGACCTCCTTATATTTAAACCTGAAATTAAGAGTTGCTCTTAAGCCAAAAATCTATGTGTATATTGTAATTTCTAGGTAAATTTGAGACCTGGAATAGTAATACTTGCCTGGATCCTAGATTTCAGTGTTAGAGCTATTCTGTGTTACTGAGGTACATGCCAAGGGGTGCATGAGAGTGTGTTAGGAGATGTGTTGAACAGACTTCATGTTAATTTTCAGCTCTTCTGCATCTTTCTGGGGTATCTTGACTTACAGATTGGCTTTGATATTACATATCACTCTGAAATGTACAAGAAGTCTAAAGGATGAAAGACCTGAATCAGATTTCAAAGATGTGTATTCATACCACCGGGGAAAGAGAGAGAGTATTAAAATTTTGGTAGCTGAAAACTTGTTCCCTCAGGCCAATGCTGTACATTCAGCAGCAGGCTGTCATACCCTAATTGCTAGTACCCCTTTGTGAATCAACATCTCTGAGAAGCCAATTCTACATGAGGCTTCTTTAATATACATCTTCTCATTTGCCCCACGTATATTTCAGTTTGCCATCTGATAATTGGAATTGTGTGGGTAGCAGCCGGTACCATCTGGCTTGTTAATAAGTAGAGGATAAAAATGTCTAATGCCTTGCTCTACATAAATACAAGAATTACCCTACAAATAAACAGCTCCCTAAAACCTCAACTGATGAGAACAAAAGAAAATAGTGTGGTCTTATCTCATTAAAAAAACACCGAGGAGAGAATGAGGGAACAGTGGGAAAGCCTCATCACTTCCCATATGAAGTTTTAGTGTAACTAAAACATATGGGGAAAATAATGCAAAATTAAAAGTGATAATGCACTTTTCACACCAAAACATATTGGGCCACTATACAAATGATGCAATTAAAACTGCTGCCTTCAGGAGCCAAAACCTAAGCTGAATAAGTATGGTACAATTAAAGTTTTCGATTTAAAACCAGTGAAAGATTTATCATAATGAAGCTCAGAATAGAGATAATATGACTTGGGGGCATCAAAGCTAAGCTATAGAAAGCCACATGTCCTACAACATGGAGTTAGAATTGGAAGACTGACATCAGCAGATTTTAGGGCACAGAAAGGCTTACAAGTTCATTTGCACGTGAATGGCCAAGACCATGCAAAATCTTGCATGTAAACAGAGCAGTATTGTAATCACTACTTTAATTAACAGGAAGGCAGTGCAAAGCTGTCTGCATTGGGGAAATAAACTCTGATCCTGTGGGCTGGATGCAAAAGCCGTGCTGTTGTATTTGGAACCTGCTGGAACTTGTACAGCGCCTTATCTGGAGGGCTTCACGCGCATCACGACAATGTCCCCTAATCTGGCAATAAAAAGGGCATCATGAGCGGTGGCAGCCGGGCCAGCCAACCAGGGCTGCAGTCACGCTATGCTCCCAAGATGGTGAAAGGAGATTTAAGCCTCTTGCAGGAAAAAACCCAGCAAGGATTGCCCGAGCCTGGCCTGGGTATGGAGTGGGGAAAAGGGAGGAAACGCAGCTGGACGGCTGCTACCTAGTTGGGGCTGGCAGTACGTGGGAAGGTGCCACCAGGCAGAGGGGAAAAGGCATGCAGCCAGCACCTTGGTTCCTCCTAACCACCAGCCACCTGCACCAAACCTCAGCCTGCAAAAGCAGATATGTTGGCCACTGGAGATTTGCACCTCTGGGGTTTTCTCCAGCAAAGCTTAACCTGTCCTGCTGATGTTGGGTAATACCTTCATTCTTACAATATAATCTCATCCCAGGGTGAGCCAGAGGCCAGAGGTAGCACGTGCTTCCCCAGGAAGGAGGGTTAGTAACTCTACTCCTGGTGATCCCGTAGAAAGCTGGAGACGGCATTCAGTGTGACAAAATGGGTAGAGACCCACATTTGGAAAACAGGCCTGTTCTGCACTGGGTGGAGCTGATGTAGTGTGGCTGCCAAGGGACTCCTGTGGTTTTCTGCCCTGTACCCCAAACCTGTAGCTGTCACTATAAATACAGTCCTAAAGTCACTGCTTTTCTACCTTCATTCTTGCTGAAATATTTACACTCATACATGAGACTTGTACTGTTTACATCCTTTGACACTGCACCAAGCATACAAGCACAGTTCTCTGGCCAGCCTTGCGCTAACTCTTGCTGCTACTCTGAGTTGTACGTCATGCTGATCTGGAGCTGGCCCTTGCCAAACAGAAGCTCTAACAGCTGAACCTCCCTCCTCTTCCCTCTTCTCATGAATCATAATTTCCCTCTCATAGCAATCAGCTGATTTTTCAGAAAATCTGTAGGAGCTCCATTATCGCAATAAAAATACTTCTGCTTTTATAGCCTTTGCTTCTGTTGCTTTGAAATTTAGCTTCTGCATTTTGAAAATTTAGTTTGAGACTGGTCAGTAGCACTAACTGGAAGATATCTTCAAGGGAAACCATAAAATAAAAACCAGGGCAATAAAATGAAGACTGTAATAATGTCCTATAAAGAAAATATAAAAGGGGGTCAGGGGGGTTATATGCTCTTGCACGTCTGCTCTGGCTCTTTCTCCCTCTCTGTACACATGTGTGTACCTCATGCCCCTGTGTAAGACTGGCATTGCTTGTTCCCAATGCACTTTGGAGTGATTTTCATTTCCCAGATGAGGAAACAGAGCTATAATTGAGGGTCTTGCTCAGGGTTACCTAGAAGCCTGAGTAGGGCCTCAGTCTGGGATTTCTGAGGTGCTGTTTTGTCTCCTGCCAGCTGGAAAACACAAGGCTGTCCCCACACCGTCTTCAGCACTGGTGCTGCAGTACCTCTGCCACATGTCTGTGCAGAGCCAGCTCTGCAGTCTGTGGAGATGGCACTGCAGTTCCACTGAAGGAATTCAATTTACACCCATTCTCCTGGCAAGTTTTTATGAGCTTTTTAAAACCTTCATTCCTTCCTTCAAACCTTTTTGACTATACATCAGAATTAAAGAAATCAACTCCCAATTCTAGGCACTTCCCTACCAAAGAAACTAAGCTCATCCTGCATCTAAAGGATTAGATCAATTTCATCCCAATAATTTTGAAATCAGTATAGAACCTGGGTCCTAATTCAGATTTTTTTTAAATTGTTTTAGAAGTAAGCAGAGAGTGCATCTAAGATGCTACATGTTACTCTAATTAGGGAATATTGCTAGCCACGTAGCTTCAACCCTAGCCCCAGCTTCAATGAAGTGTTGGACAGACAGTATCATCAGTTAAAGAAAGAATTAGATTATCTCCTTTGGGGTTTTTTTTCTTTTTTTTCTTTTTTTTTTTTTTTATTTTCTGTCAAAAGAAAAAAAAAGTTAAAAGAATAAAAAAGGTCCTCACAAACAGTGAACAAGAAGTTTGGTAAGGTTTAGAACCAGGCTTGGGGAAACAAAAGTGATGTTTTCTTCAATATGTGGGACGGGTGTAAGTACCCACATGGAATTTTTTGATGTATTGCTTGTGCAAACAAGTGTTAACAAATATATATATATTAGATATATATATATATATATATATATAAAACAATGCTATGAAATAATATGAAAACTTAGCTAGTAATTTAGATTGGCCAGAGAAGAGAATTTGGAAAAGACCCTGCTTGGCAAAACCAGCTGTGCATTTAGCTTCTAAAAATTAGGTTCCTCCAAGGGATGTAAAGCTGGGCACCAAAAGCTGGCTGGAAAAAATCTTGTGCAGTAACAATTTCAGGAGCAGACAGCAGCAACCTAAATAGTAATTGCTATCACATAACTGAAAAGTCCTGAGATTTACTTAGACAATGTCCCTGGGAAGATTTGTTAAGAATGAAATGCAGTTGAAGCAATTTGTACCATGAAGTCAGACAGGAAATCAGACTAATCCCTGATGCAATTATGTGTAAGCTTGGCTGTCTAAGACTTACTAGAGCAAAAGAGACAGAAGAAAACCAAGCCAGAACGAGATATTGAAAGGTACTGAAAGTAGGTCACTGTCCTACATTACACAAAAGCTAAATGGAGCACTATCATCCTACAGTATCCTGGGCAAGTTGAACAAAGGACTGTCTGGTGCAGATCTCCTGGCAGCATCCAAGTTACACAGCTGCATGAATCATAAAAAAAGTTTAGGCATAGCAGAATTTCCAAGAATGTATTGCACTGAATGAACACAGGAGAAAACCAAGGAGAGGACTTGTGTCATAACTCTGTGTCACTGCACGATAACAAATTCCCATCAAGAAATCCTGTGACATTAAAAGTACAGTGTAAGTAGGACAAAGGGGCAGAATAGAAAAGCCATAACACAGGAAGATAAATACACTAAGTCAGCAAGAGAGAAGAGATGGTTACTTAGTAAATAGAGGTAAAATTGCAGTAGGAAACAGAATCTGTTGTCTACAGAATCTATTTTCTATATCATAGACTCAAAACTCTTTATCATGGTTAGTTAAGAGGGAGGATAGGCTTCCTGAGCTGTCAGGACAGCAGATATTGAGTGTTCTTGCTCCTCTTCCTTTTCTCTTTCATATTAAAGCTTCAACTCAAGTTAATTTAAAAAATTGGAATTTATGTGTTTTTACTGAATTAAGTACTTTTCCCCCTTCTATAGGCATAGTTACAGAACAATTGTTAAAAATGGAAACTTCAGAAGATTAAAATGGTTTGAAACGTAGTTCAAGCACAATGGGTTTTGTTGTTTTGGGATATCCCCAACCCCCCAGCTTATCTTAGTTTAATAATGAATATAGCTTAAGTGTTTATTTATTTTTTTTTAATGGGAAAAAAGCCATAATTTCAACACCAAAACATTATCAGAGCAAGTTGTTTAAAGATGAATGTAGATAGTCTTTAGAAAATAATAATTTCATCACTTAACTGTAGATATCATATTCCTATCCAAAACCACTAGGAAAAGTGTTTTTCTGCTCACAATCCTTGTCTCAGATTACTGGGAATATTTGAGATTAGAGGATAGTTTTCTTAGGCGTATGTAGAGCCCAATATCCTCATACCACTGCCTTTCCCAATTCTTGTGAACACCAGATAATCGCATTTATTACAGAACTTTGAAAATTTCATGAGAAGAGTTGTCTCTCTGACAATACTGCTTTCTAAATTTGTGATTTGAATTTAAGCAGCGAGACAAAATGAAAATGTTTGCCTCAGTCTTTATCTGTTTAGCATTAAGGCACATTGCTAAAACAGACCTGTTTTCTGCTTCATCTGATGTGCAATGTGTGATGTGTGAGAAGAGACTGTCCCGTTAGTGTCTCATGATACGAAGATCCACAGCAGAAGTTTATTAGTAAATTTTAAGAACCCTTAACAATACTACTTAATATGAATTGTTGTATTACATAAGTAACTAATTACTGGCTTAATAAAAAGAAGCCAGTTCATGGTGCCCTTGGATAAGTGTCCTAGAACAAAGTAAACTCTGAACTCCACTGGAACAGAGCTTCCCAGGACAGGTCTGTCTTCATTTCAGCGCTTCGCTGACTCCACAGCTTCAAACCTAGCAAGATATGTGAGCATCTCAGAATCATGTGACACAAATTTTTAAATTCTCTTCTAGCTAAATGCAGAACATGTAATTTTTTATGTGTCAGTCCATTTTGGTCTGTCTAAATATGTCTATTCAAATAAATCATTATCAGCTGCTTCATGGCATTTAAATTTGACTTATTTTCCAAATGAAAATTATTCTGTATCTGTGGAAAGTTGGAATCTGAGACAAGAAATGCTCCTGAAGCCATTAGCACACATTCTAAATAAAACGGTTTTCTGTTTTCGCTACAACAAGCAGTGAAAAAAGAAAGTCCATTACACGGAAATATTGTCTTTCTAAAACCAGCAGATTTTTATTTCTGCAGTGTCTGAGCACTGCAATTCTCAGCAGAAAATTGTACTGGAACAGTGGGCGGTTCCGAATTGCTGGAAACTTTACAATGGCTTTTATGTTTAAACATCATTTAGCAGCTGTTAAAGGTCAGCACAAATCCTGTACTTTATCAGTATAAATGAAGTCTACAACTGCCAAGAAAAGAATGCATTAAATAATGCAGTGATTATCGTCTCAATTTTTTTTCCCTTCAGACATGAAAAGGACCTCTTAAGCGGTTCTATTTTTCTCCTCCTCATTTCAAATTGACAAAGTAAAACACTAATTAAATTATTTATATCAGAAATTTACTTATGAGGATGACACATTTTGTACACAAAGCAAGTGAAACATATGACGCATCATATAGTGCCAGGTGCAGTTAAGAAAGTGTAATATAAGTCAGCATCTAGAGGCTAAAAAACCCAACAAACTTGCTGCAATATTTCATTATCAATTTTATTTCCTACCATACACCAAATGTACAGCACAGAACACAATTTTGTTGTTTTGATGTAAGAAATATTAATTGTATGAAGAAACAGTATACAAACTACTCCAAATTAAAAAATGCATACATCATTGCTCTTTACAAAAGGTCTAATTTACAGTATAGCTCATCAATGCATTTAAACACAAAAAAAAAAAGGAAAAACAAAAAGAAATAAAAAAACAGTGCACATTACAAAACACATCAAGTACAAGGGAGGCAAATAAATACAAACATACTTCACAGAACATCCTGAGCAAACAACCAAACACAGATAAATTAACCTGAAGCCATAGTAAATCATAATAATAAATACATAGGTCAGTAAGAGAATTTTTTTACTTAAATAAAATATATAACAAATTTGTTAAAATATTTAGTAAATTAAACTTTAGTCTTTGTAATGAGTGAACTCATTTTGTATGCATTTAACAAGTATAACAAATGTTTGCTTTTTGAGTTTTTAGCGAGAACAATAATAGCAAATTTTTGTTTGGTGTTCTCCTATTTATATTAGACAGCACATATGGTAGCTTTTGAAAAATCAATTTAAAAATAAACACAGCTCTAAGAACACACATTTTCCCCTGTCTAAACTAAGACTGGAGAGTTGAATCAACCCCCCAACAAAAAGCAAGCCCCACCTAATGCAGAACAGTGACCACAGTGCATGAGAGTTGAATCACTTCTGAATAGTACTTTTGTGCAGGAACAGTAATAATATAATTGTATATGTCAAGCCTGTGAATGCCATCATATTCAATCTAAATATAAATGCGGCTAATAAAAATAAACACTTTCATTATAGCACGGAAAAATTAAACACACGCTAGATCCATGTATACATTTACACTGAGGCACATATGCACATGAGGTGTGTGTGCATACAAAAAAGGCAGTTTAGCTGGTTGTTTATACCTTTTTCTTAAAAAAAATAAATATAAAAAAAACTTCTGAAACAATGCTTAATTACTTACAATCCCTGAAATAGACATTGCCTCTGTTATAGCAACCGATAGTTTCTGACGGATTCAGAAGTTCCACACCCAGGCTAACCGGATACCGAGGCGCACGCCCGCACCTCTGCGCAAGTGCTCCACACCTCCGCCTGTCTGTCTGCTCTGTAGCACTTGGGACCCTACCAGAAGACTGGTGACAAATTCAGCATCAGCCTAGTCTTAGTGAAGAAGGATGGGAGAAACCAGTCACGGTGTTGCTACCGGTCATTCAAAGGGACAAGCGACCACCGTGGTACCAGGGGGGTGTTGTTGCCCTCCAGACCGCTGCCTTCTCAGCTGCCGTTACCTTCAAACCAGTATTAAATGCCATTTCAGGGGAGATGTGTTCGACTCATTATGTACAAAGCCTTTAGCTTGGGATGTGTTTACGTTTTTTTAAATCCAAATCCATTGCAATACTGGTCACTTGCTTAAAACCTCAACGTCTCATACTAAAAAAGTACCAGTACCTACCTAATTACCCTTCTTGTTTAGAGATAATTGTCATTTCCCTCCATGAGCTAACTCTGAACAAAAGCTGCAGTGGTAAAATAAATCTGAAGTTCTCTTGAAACATTTTAAATAATCATTCTCATAGGCTAAATCACACAGCCAAGTCAAGTGCTTTGCTGATTGCTATATTTCATTATTGCTAACATATTCTTTAACACACTGTTTTCCAGCATACTGTGCTTTTAAGAGCCCAAGTTCCCCACTAGTGGGCACCATTTATCTTCTCATTCCATGCATCTTCACATCTCATGTTACTGCAAACCCATTTCTGATACAAAGCCATTATAAAAAAGCAGGATGTGAGGAAAATAAAACTAGAACCACGGTTCAGTCATTTGTTACTTTCATAGGTTTTTTTTTTTCTTCCTGTACAAACCCAGCAAGTTATTTAATTTACAGTATAGCTTTCAGTCTATTTAAAATCCCATTGGAAAATAAATTAATAAACACATTTGTAAAAATATGGCAGGCCGCAAAAATGCTGTTAAAAGATAAAAAAACCAACTCTTTGATTAGAAATAAATAAAAAATATAAAAAATAGTCGCACACACTTTTTACATTCACTTTACAAAAACTGAGTGCAAAAGAAGAAAAAAAAAGAAATTGTACTGAAATAAATACAATATACTAACAGAGTGCATTGCTGTTAATACAAATAGTCTGTTGTGGTTTTATTATTTTTTTTATGTCAGCTGGGAAAAAATTAGTGCAATGTTGCAATTGTAAATGCAGCATGGCAACCTACACCCCTTAGCAGTACATGAACTCCTAACAGATCCATCTGGAGTTTACTGCTGTTAAGTAATTTCTGTTGCCCAGCAGCTTTCACATCCTACACATGGATGCCCTTCACTGCCTGTTTGATACTTTCCAGCAGAGCTTTGCATTCGGGGGAATAGTCCCGTTCCAGATTGCTGTACATGTCTGTGAGTGTATTTACATATGCTTCAAAATTCTGCTCACTGATTGGCCCCTAAATGGAGACAAAACAGATTATAATTGTAGGAGGTAAAATTAAGGCCGAAAAAACCCAAACACCCAACCCCAAAGAAGCATGCCAAAGGAGCAATATGGCAACTGGGGAGAAGTCATGAATAGGGCAGCCATCCAAATTAATGGAAGGGTTGTGGAAATTAGAGGAGTTGCACGTCCTGGGAAATCCATGCTCTCTCCAAGCAAGAAAAGGAGTAGGAGATATTATGGTTAGTGTAATCTTTTTTTTTTTTTTTTTTTTGGTGGCCTACTTTTCTCTGGGATTGTGACTGACAATCCCCGTAACTGTCCTTTCTTAATCTTCCAGTGGCACTCTTGGCATTTTGAAAGGGGACTGGAAACACAAGTACCTTTGTGGATTTGGCCTATGTTTGAAAGTAAGATGTGAAATTCTTGAGAAGATGGAGCTTGATTGTCTACAAAAAAATCATCTGTATGAAACAGGTTATAGTTTTGATCTGGGAGCTGTGTCAATGAGGATTCTCATGAGAGTGAACTTTTCACTCTTTGTGCAGGGTGGTTGTTCAGACAGGGAGATTTGAGGGAAAAAGCTGTGTGCAGAGTGGTACAGGGCAGAGATACCAGGGCTGGCTCATTCCTGAAAGCAACTGCACCTACTACCACACAGACTCCATGATCCTGCATCTCTGCAAAGCAAATCTGCCTAAAAGTGCTCTCTGCTAATGCAGCTCCAGTGCTCCTGCCAGTCCCTGAGCTTGCTCATCTGCTTTGAGTGCTGGCAAGACAGTCTTAAAAGAAGGTGTTAACCTGCTGGCTGTGGGCTTACCATCTGTGGCAGCTGAATGTCAGCAAGACTGGAGATAAGGGCTTGGCTTAAGCCAGCTAACTCCTTCAACAGGCTCTCGTTGTTCTGCTCTATGAGTTTGTTCTCCTCTTCTATTGTTTTCAAATTGCTCTCCATAGATGTGATCTAAAAGAGACAGGCAGGCACAAACACAGAGAAACCTTTGGCAGCATTGTTACTGCAGTTTGAACCCAAAATATCAGCTGGGTGATTACGAGAGAGGCCATGATGAATCTGAAACTCAGCTGTGCTTTTTTTAGGAGAGACATAACTTCTCCACAGAACATGCAGAGCAAAGAAGAGGTTGTATTTGCTCTGAAATTAGGGACTTTGCTGCTGGTTCATGGAGAAACCTTATGGCAGCAAGGCACTAGAGTGCCCCAGAGTGGGAGTAGGGAATTGAACTTGGAGAGGAGGGTCAGTGTAGAACTGGGATGGAGAGTGGCCTCAGGGCTGGTGGAGGCAAGGAGAAAGGAGGCTGATGTTTACATTGCTGTACTGCTTTTACAGCATCCCTGCTGCTCAACCACGATAGCAAGGGCACGGGTATTAGCTGCTGTGCTACTTTCCTGCCCTGCTCCTGGGTGAGCTCTGGGCTGGCTGGGATTAGCAACAGGCCTGGTGCTGGGAACAATTAGAAAAAAATAGTGGAAAGGAAACTGAGAGGCTGAGCACTGTATTGCAAAGATGGTCTCTGACCAGCAGAATGGAAAGGAGGATTTTGGAAAGAGCAGGAAAAAGCAGCCAAGGTAGAAAAAAATTGTATCTTTTTAAAGTGAAAGCTCTGGGATATACTGAGATCTGAAAGCTTAGATGTCAAAAACAGTGCTGAAAAAACAAAACCAGCAATGGCACGGTTTGGTTCCCTCCTGCCCTGCTTCTTGTCCTGGGATCAGACAGCTCAGCAGGGCTGCCATCCCTGTGCCCTGCCACAGCTCCACAGGGCACTGACCGTGCAGTCCTATCCACCATTGTCATACCCTCCCTTCCTTATTAGTATGCACCTCTTTGCACTACTTAATTGCCTCCTGCTTGGGGCCACTTTACTTCCTTTGCTCATGCACAGTCACACAGCAACACTCCCCAGTGTGAGTGTGCCTGCCATCCATTACCAACCCCTCCTCTACTCGTAGCAGTCTAACACCTGGCTGGGGTAGAGTAAAAGGAGGTAGGAGATTTATGGTTTCTGCTGTAGTTCAGTTCAGGCTTTGCTGGTCAAGCTGCCTCCACCAGGGAGAAAGTCTGGGGAGAAGAAATCTGACTGCATAAACTGGGCAATCTCCATGCAAATAGCACAGTGACCACCAGAGAGAACCAAGTGTCCTGAGACAGTGAGCACAGTCCCCCTGCAGTGCAGTTTGGGCTGGATATCCCCACAACTGCTGTGGTGTGAAGCCGGACTGTTTAGATCCAGCGCAGGTGGCACAGGCTTCTACCTTGTTTAGACCATACACACAGTGGTTATTGCAAAAACAGCATGAGTCAATACTGCTCTTTCCAATGTGGTGCAAATACAGGCTGGTATGGTTGCACTCAGTTTGGTTTAGATCAGTTTGGATTTATATTCAGTTCACAGATTTAATTTTATTTCACTTTAATTCTGAAAATTCTGAATCTTCTGCTCATACTTTTACCCAGTCTGCCCAGGTTAACTTCCAGGTGCATTTGGGAGTCTGAAGGGATGAAGCTATGCAGCTCACTCCATAGAACCACTATCAGCATATTAAAGCCAACTTAATCCCTCCAGTATACAAAATAATGAAAAAGAATGACCCTTTTGTATAACTCCCATCAAAATCCTCTGCTACGCAAACTAGCAAAAGGTATACATTCTTTACCAGCTGTTGCTTGGAGGCAAAATTCAAAGTATTTGAATAATTGACAGTGGGTGAGCTAAACTAGGAAAATTTTCTTAGGTACACATAAGAACTCATTAAATTCAAGTCTCTCAACATTAAGACTTGGAGTGGGTTTGTAAGGGGAATTATAATCCCTAAAAACTCAAGGCACAAGATCTCCATGGTTTGGTAAACAGATGTTTGGTCAACAAAGGAAAATTGATGTTTTATTTGGTAAGTATGTTTCATGTCTGCTTGCTAAGATTAGCTACAAACTGCTCTGAATTTGTCATTCACCAGATCTTTAAGATGATACCTGCTGCTCATTTACAGAAAACAACAAAAAACAAGAGCTTGGAAAAAGAAGTGCAAAGGAGACTAGCTATTTTTAAACATAGCATTTACATAGCATTTAATTTATTTATTGTGTTTAAACATAGCATAGGAAAAGGTTTCACATTTATGGCATACCTGAGTTTGAAGTTTCATCATGTCAGCTTCAATTTTAAGATTGGATTCATTCAGTTCTTTTATTTCCTCATCCAAGTGTCTTATTTCTTCATCACTCTCAATACCTGTAAATAGTTGAAAATAAGAACATCAGATTTAAGGTGTCCACATGTAAATGGATGTATGAGTAACCAGCTGCATTACCTGGTACTTAACCATAGGGAAATAAGCTTTTCAACAAATGATTGACCCTTATATTGTCTTTTACTTTGATTATACTGTCAAAATTCTTTCCTTCCTGTTAAACATTTATATGAGCTGAAACACAGACGAGGCTATCTTAATCCTAATTTTTTCACAATTTCTTTTTTCATTGCATTATGCAACTGCAAGCTGAAGGGTAGAGAAAGGAAAAATTGCCCAGAAAGAGGAAAGTTTATCATAAACATGAGGAGATTTTTATGGTGCTTGGGTGTGGAGATGCTGTTGGTTTGGTTTGGTTTGGTTTGGGTTTTTTTGTTTGTTTTGCTTTGTTTTAAAAGGAAAGCAACAACAAACCTTCTTTTTCAGGAAATACACCAGGGCAACATCTTAATGAGTATTATAATTGTTCACTCATCTGTACCTGTTTCTGATTTTGCAAGAATTTCTGTGGGGGCAAACTCCTGTGCAGAATAACTTCATTAAGCACAGCCTTAGTTAATGTCTGATAAATAGTGAAGTTCAAATAATAGAAAAGGGTGAAATTTTCAGAAAGCCAACATATATTACAGGAAAAAAACCCCAAAAAACAAAAAACAAACAAACAAACAAACAAACAAACAGAAAAAAAAACAAAAAAAAACAAAGCCCACCAAACCCACGAAGCCAGTCTTTTTCATCCCAGCAATTTAGATAGCAAAGTAAAAAGCTTCAATTCTTTAATGAAAGCCTTATCCTAAAAAATACTGGGAAATGCATGTACGTGATTCTGCTTAGAATCATTCTGAGCCCAACTCTGCCTGGAGATTTGTGCCACTGTTGTTACTGCTTTAAAGCCTAGAACTGAGTCTACTGGGGAGCCAGCATAGGAAATCTGTAAGCAGTAATGCAACCGTTTTCCTCAGCAGTTGGAGGCTAAAGACTAAATTTCCTGAATCCTGGCTCAATGCCCAACTTGCTAAAGCACATTGTATAAGAAGGGAGACTCCTACACATTTCCCCCTGCAACTCTTTGGTAATTATTTACTTTGCACTTAGGTTAGCTAAATTGCACAAGCACCGCATAGATGCTAAACCATGTCGGAATGAAGCTGGAGAGATGAGTTAATTTCTGCCCACAATATTTCTCCCTTTGTGCCTTATTTATCAGATAGCTAAGTCCTCCTGATCTGTAACTAATTGTTTATTAATTAAAACGATATTGAAAGGATACCCAAATTAAAAAAAAATAATGCTCTGGAACAAGAGCATATCCTCAACATTATCAAGATGTAAATGAGAATATTTTTATAATCTCCCATGCAAATATTTTTTGTTAGTCAAGAATTTTTATTGCTAGAGACAAAGTAGTGAGAATTAATGCCAGAGTGGCATAAAGGGGCACAAGTATAAATGGGAGTCAGGGCCCTTCTATCTAAATAAATGTCATCATTTTTTACAGATCTCCTTACCGCCACTTGCTTTAAGCTTGATAGTCATTAATTCTTCCGAAATTTTGCCCTTTTTTATGGTTTGTGCATTCAGAGGACAACCAGACAGGCTGAAACAGATAGGAAAAAAACATTAGCACCCACTTGAAAATGGCAACAATCCTTTCAGGCAATATTATCATGCACTTGGACAGACCTCTGTACCTAAGGTCACATCAGTATCTCCATTATAGCACGGCTTCAGGGAATGACATAACTCATAAAGAGTCATTTAGCTGTATATTCCAGCTTGAAAATTGGCACAGAAATCTCAATGTGTGAGTAAACAACTCTTAAACATATTTCAAAATAATCAAAATTGCAGTAGCAGCTACTGTTAAGCTATATGAAGATGCATTTGCAGAATTCTTTAAATTCAAACACTTATAAACTGTTTTTATCAAGGGATTGTGCTCCAAAGGAGAGGAGAGTATGGTATTTAAAATGGCACGTTTACTATCCTAAAAAAAAATTAGTTAATGGGATGATGTCCACAGTGCCCAATTATTGCATCACTTTGTTGATACATAATAATGATCAATACAATAATAACTCTGGATATACCCTATAGGCTGTAATAGCTTTTTTGAATGGTTCCATTATATAGTCAGTTTGCTTTTTAACCACTGTTCACATTAAATTACATTTTGCTATTTCAAAGCTTACAATTTCATCAGCTGGTAATTATCTGAGGCAATTTTTATAGCCCACTAAAGGGCTAAGAGGAATTGCACTGTCTTAATACTATCTTTATAAATAACAAAGAAGAAATACCTATATGCTGAAGAACTGGCAGAAGGATTTGTTTTTAGGTGTAGCCGAGTAAGGAGTGAGGGAAAATTTTGTTCCACAAGAAAGTGGTTGATCTGTATGTATGTGTATATGTGTGTGTGTGTGTGTAAAATTTTTTTTTAAAAAGAGAATCCTAACAGACATAGCATTTCTACTTAGGAAAAAAAACCAAAAACAAAACAACATCCCTAAATTGGCTTGGATCAGGGTTGACATTATCTCCATGCAAACCACTTGGCAGGCATTTCTACTTAGGAAAAAACCAAAAACAAAGAAACAAAAAAAAAACAAAAAAAAACCCAAAAAAACAAAAAAACAAAAAAACCAAAACAAAACAAAAAAAAAAAAAAAAAAACAAAAAAAACACCAAAAAACAACAACAAACTGAAAAAAAAACCAGCAAAACCTAAGCTTTCATTAACTCGGCCAAAAGCTATACAGGAAAAGATGCTAGTTCTTCAGTTCTAAATTTCTGCTTATTATCTCTGTCCAGAGCTGATAGCTAACTGGGAGATTGTTTGAAAGCCATGAGTTACTTGTTAGGTTTCAAACGTCCTAGGAAAGGATATCAAACAAAGTTACGTTTGCAACGTCATTCTAACTAATGTGATCTTAAGAGTGACCCAGTCTTATGTAGGACAGGAATCATCTGTACCATGAATTGCTACCAGCTAAAATACAGTTCTTGCAACTTGCTTAATTAGCCACAATTTACAGTAGTGTCCTAATGAAAAGACTTTTGGACGGGATGTAGGAAATAAAAATAGGATAACACTGGACTCTGACTAAATTTATTCAAATGACCATGGACATTTCTTGTTTTGGAGAAGTTGGCTCAAAGTGTTAGGAATAAATCAAATTTTTGATTAAATATGGTCAGATTATTATTTTTCACAGTGATAGATGGTAATTATTGTTGTTATATGTGTGACTTCTCTGCAAGGATAATTTTCTTTGTAAGATTGTTATAACTTCAAACTTCTTTAATCCATATAAGAGCTGCATTCTTATTGTTTTTTCTTTGTGTAACTTTAGCTGCTTAAATACAAAATTTATAACTTTTCCACTGGTAGAAAGATGAAATTAATGACTCTTGGCTAAAGCTCTTCTGGTGACATTTCAATGATATTTCTCTTTTCTTCAGAAGATATGCAGATACAACTCCATATTTCCCTAGGAAAGGACTCTACTTAATTTTAAAATGCATAGGCACTGTGCTAATTTGAACACCTTGGAAGGTCATGCTTCAATGGGAACATAGAAAAAGACATAAAAGTTTAAGTCTCTCAAAGTAATTCTGTTTTGTATTACTTTAGCTGCAATGTTATTACTCAAAAGACTTTAGCACAATTTATTCTGACTCTCACATGTTGCCAATTCAGAGTGGAATGTTAGGGAAAAATGAAAAGAGAAAACACAAAGTTATACCTTCTGTGGGTGACAAAAACATTATTAACGTGACCCAGCCCGTTGCAGCCTGGCAAAGGACAGTGTGGCAGCTCCTGTTTGTTCAGTTTCCAGGATAGCGAAGACCCATTGACAGGACTCTCCTTCTGTCTCTTGGCAGCCAAAGGACAACCAGAAGCAGTGCGATGAGAAGTGTATTTACCTGATATGTGACCTTGGCCATCACAGCCTATCACTGGGCATCTACAGAAACACAGCAAAAGAACCCCCATTTTCACTGGAGAGAGCAGGAAAAGACACACTCAAAAAATCCCAAGAAAATAATTCTGGCTGCCTTTGCTTCTTTGCTTTAATGGAGTAAGTCTTGGTCCCTGGTGGCACACTGTACCAGGGCATCCAACTCTTGTCAAGCTGGGTTATGGGGGTTCAGCTGATCTTAAAATAAGGCAATTTAAAATAATGCTGTAGAGACTAAGAAAATAGGACATTCATTTAGATATTACAGGAAATGAAATTTGAAATTCTATTACTGGCAATAAATCACACTTCTTCAAGTGTATGGAAAGTCAACACTGTCTCCTTTCTATCTTGGTTTCTGGTATGAAGCAGAGGGTGGGTTCCTGTAACTGGAAAACTCGCATGGAAATCCATGCAAGTATGTGCAAAGAAAGGAGAGGGAAATTTTTGTGCTGCTCTGTCAGTGTTATGCAGTTTCGCATATATCGTTAACAAATATTAAGACAACATTCCATACAACTAAGTCTTCACTTCTATATTCTGGCAGTTATCATTTACAAGTTTTAATGGAATGTGCATTCAAGCCATGACTGTAGTGAATCTCTACTGAGTTTCCAGTTTTCACTTTAAGTGAAATTTTCTTTCATAGATATAGAAAAGGTGTGAGACTTACACATATTTAAGTTCTCTGGAACATATTTTTATGGTGTCACTCTGATTTAATTAGCTGACATGTTTCACCTCAGTCAGTAATAATTTGTCTTCATTTTGCCAAATTTTTCAACCAATTGGCGCTTGCATAGCACTCTTTAGAATAATTGGAGCAATACAAGTAGATACAGCAATCCTTCCTCACTGTTCAGTCTCCTAGGTGATGGACTCCACCAACTCCACAAGAAGCAGAAGCACTTGGTTTGGTTCCAGCTCTGGGCACTGTTCTCACATGGCTGAGAGTAACTGGGGCATCTCCCTATGGTTCCTCAAGTCCTGAACTCTCCCAGGCTATTTCTCCCCTCCACTGGTGGTGGACCCCTGCTTCTGTACTCACTTAAGTTCAGGGTCTTCTTTTTCTTCCTTGGTAGGAGTGACTTTGATTCCGCCTTTCCTGGCACGAGGACAGCCAGACAAGCTGAAAGAAGCACACACAATAAGAGCCACCTCCTTTCTGCTGCTGCCAGCCGAGAGCCCTGAGCACTGCAGCCCCATGTGATGGGGTGGTTGTTACCTTCTGTGGGATGCATAGTTCCCTGTCACATGGCCAGAGCCGTCACAGCCAGGTGTTGGGCACCTATGGAATAAATCAGGAAGCTTACAAAATACAGTCACAAAGATGCAGAGTAAATAATGTGTACAATCTATATTTTGTCTAGAGTGGAAGAAAGAAGAGCTTTTGTTGAATAACTAAACCTATCTCTCACTGTTTTAAGTTTGTTTTTCTTTAATAAGCAGACTTCCTTTTTTGGGTAGGTGGGTTTTTTTTTTTTAATAGCAGAGTTTTAATATAGAATGTGAAATATATTGTATATGATCTGTTGATTTAATTAGTTTATATAAATGTTTGCATCAAACATTTTTCCTCATACAGAATCAACATTGCAAAGAGAAGAAAAAAGCAGCTTGATATAGATCTATCTGTAAATTTGCTATTATCTGTTTGTTTGTTATTGGTATGATGCTTTCAGGTAGAGATATAAATAAACATTTTGCCAGTATTTGCAGAAAGGGAAATGAAAGCAGAGAAGCAGTTTTACTTTTGGGCATCAGAATTTGAATTTAATAATTTGTGTATTCTAGCACTGTAAGCATACCACAGGACCATCTCTTTCTCATTTAAGATTCAGTTGGGTGTTCAGCTGAGCAATTGGATTATGCTTATTTCTCATAGTTAAGGGGTTTCTCTATGTATGTGCCACAAAAAAGCATTTTCAAGTATGAATTTTTAATACTGAAACATCCATACAATAAAAAGAAAGAAGCCTGCTGGTTACTGTGCTTTTGCCAGAAGGCTGGCAGGGTGGGCTTCTTGCTTGCTGTGCCCCAAAAGCCAGCTTGAGTCAGTAGGTCTTTCCACTGACTTCTGTGGGATTTGGAGCAGAACTTCACTGGTAACACCTTCCATCTCAAAAGTACAGAGATTTCTTTCTTTCTTTCTTTCTTTCTTTCTTTTTTTTTTTTTTAATTTTTTTAAGGCTGTTGTGGAGTGGTTTGGTTTGAGGATTTTTTAGAGAATATTTACATACCTCAGCAAGCAAAGCAGCACCAAAAAACATTTGCCTTAGGAGTTATTCCAGCCTTTTCTATGTTTCTGTATTATACAGCACAAAGTTCTTATACTAAGCAACCTTAAGGGACTTTGAAATGCTATTATTTTTACAGAGTTCAGAATTACATAACGAGTTGTACCAAATAATGTAGTACTGAACAATTGAGGAATCTTGCAGGGTTCAATATGCTCTTAAGGGTCTCAGTTGTTACTGAATCTTTCCTGAGTTAAAGAGATTCGTGATTTCATCTAGTCATTGGTAGGCTGCCATGGAAAACACCTACAAATATAATGGTAATAGCACATCTGAGTGTGCAGGTGCATCTCTTCACAATATATTTAAAACTAGTTTTTTGTGAACAATTAATTTGTCAAATCTGACTTCTTTTGGACACGAACAAATTTATGCATTGATTCAAGTAGAATTCAGCAAATTATTTCAAATGAAGAAAGGGGTGACTTTTTTTTTTAAAGATAATATCAAAACATTTCATAACCACACTTAGTGAACAAAATATTTTTGGCAGAATGAATTGCCTCACACTGACAGCAAAGGTAAAGGTGGGGGTTTTCAGAGTGCCAGTACATGCGTGACTGTGTGGAAGTAAATGTTGACCTGTTTAAGTGTGGGACAAGGACTGGGCACAATGTCATGTGGAGCAGGCAGCAAGGGCAGATGTCTGGAGAGTGTGAATGCTCAAAAGTAAATCCACAACACCTGCCAAAAACTAAGGAAATTAATTTTGGCTACTTGTTTTATCTGATGATCACAGATGGAAGGGCTCCCTGCATAGACTGGAGGTGGACTTTAATTCAAGAAAAGCTCTTTGTGTGAGACATTCAGATCTGAAAGTCTGGGGATTGTGAATATACTTATAAAGGACACTGAACTAAATTTTATATCACCCCATCTGTAGTTACCACTTCTGGCAGCAGACAGATTTCCAACTGGATTGGAGTCCAAGCTATTCTGGAGGTCACTGAAGATTTCAGGCTGAGATATTGTCAGGACTAATGAATGTGTAAAAGGATATTTCATGTGGGCTACTGACAAATAAGTAAAAAGCTTCATTAGGAAGACTCTTAATCTTGACGACTGGGTTGGGTTTTCTAAATATTGGTTATATCTTTGTATGGATTCCAGAACACAAAATACGCCAAAAACCTATTGCCTTTCAATCAGTAATGTTGGGGAATTTTGTCAGCTTTTAAGTGGTGTTTGGACTGGTGTCCCAGCTCAGAGAGTCATCCTCTATAATCAATTCCTGTGCAGAGCCAAGAAAATAAGATTTACATCGAAGGGCCAGAGGTCTCAGGACATCAAATTAAGAGATGTCAACCCTCAGGTGGGTGTAGGTTACAAGTTCTT
Organism: Onychostruthus taczanowskii; assembly: GCF_017590055.1. Lineage (NCBI taxonomy): Eukaryota > Metazoa > Chordata > Aves > Passeriformes > Passeridae > Onychostruthus > Onychostruthus taczanowskii. The sequence goes on from NW_024501459.1 coordinate 2,605,591, forward strand.
TTAGAATTCTTCCAAATTTGTTATTCAAAAATAAATCAGTGATTTCACTTATAAATTCTTGCAAATGGGCATTGAGTACCTCCTATTTTGTCACTTTCTCCAAGAGAATTGCTTTATCTTTAGGATACAACTTTTACAACTAGAAGTAAAATTTAAATGCTGAGCTGCAGGTTTAGGAGCACTTCTGGTATATTTTTTCCCTCTAAAGCTCACCAGAGGTGTTTGGTATGAACTGTAGTCAAGGCAAATCCATAGAGGTCAACTGAGAAAACCATTTTCTGAAATTTGTTACACTTCCTATGTAATATAAATCAGTATCAATGTTTTATGTGTAACCCATGTAGAAAAACTGCTCAAATCTCTCCTAAAAATTGGCATTTAACCACTGCAAAAATGAGTCTAAGGTTAGGACTGACCACCTATTCCTAAAAGTTTCTGAATTGTAAGTAAATACCTCTCTAAAGTACACATTTCAAATTATTTAAGGCTTGATAAGCAAGCTCTTTGATTAAATAGGATATCAGCCACAATTATCCCTTTATAGCTTTAAAATCTGAGTCATCATCAAACTTATTATGTTTTAAATTGACCACCTCAGATTGTTCTGAGCAGCAAGAATCCTCATATAGAAATTTTCTTGAATCTGAGTCACAGGCCCACTTTCTGAGCAGATCTTCCTTATTTCCAAACTGTGGATCACATGGAAGCCTTGTATCTTTGCTGGCATAGAGTTTCATAATTAAAGCCAAAATCTTATCTTGATTCTGGCAAATTAAACATGAATAACATTTGGAAAAAATACACAGCTTTTTCATATTCATGCCTAACTACATGAGGGTACTTTCCTGGCCTGATTCTATGAGCATTTATGCCCTCTGCTCACAGAGAAATGCTACAATTAACTATTGATATCACTATACCAGCACAAGCATGATTGCAGCATTTTGGAAAAAGATTTAATTTAGACAGAAGCAAAGTTTTGTTCAAAACATCACCTGAACTACGTTTGCAAGAACCTAAATTAAGGTGGTACATTTGTGAAAAATAATTTTATTTAGCCTTTTTTCCTTTTGCAAATTGTCTGTGAACAGATTTTGATTTTTGCTCTTTTTCTAGTTAATTGAAATTAAATGCTAACTGCGTTATGCAACATATTTCTGTCTGTGAAATGTCTATGAACTTTGACTTTGTCTTTCACAACTCACTTATTATACATGGCGTACAGTGTGCAGTTTGTCATTTAAGTCATATGCTGTTGCTCCTCTTTCCTTATGGCATGACCAAAACTCTAGAAGCTTTAGTGGAAAAATAACCATATTGGTATGCAAATTTACTTATTCACACATGAATGGGGCGGGGGGGTGATGCATGAGGAGCAACTATTCAAAATATTTGTGTGAGTGTCTTTGGATGGCAGAAAGCCAATAAAAGCAGGGACAAATATATATGACTCAGCAAATGACTTCAAATTTGTCAGCATTTTTGCAAGCCAGTTCCTTCCTAACTGTTCTGCTCTTTTAAAGCAAACTAAACCTAAATTTTATACCTTTGAGGATCAGAGATGTCAAAAAACGCAGCATTGTGCCAGTGTGCCAGTTTACCTACTGTCTTTGTGAACTGCTTTGGACAGCTGCCTGTATAAATGGTCTTTCTTTGCTATTTTGCTGCATCTCCTGTACATTCAACCTCAGTTCAGCATTTCAATTATAACTGAAGTCGGAAGGCTAGGGAATAAGACCACTAGCATTTGATCTGGGGAAGCCAAGCACTGCTCCAAGCCTAAATGTAGTCAGTTCTGCTATTAAAACCATTAGAAAAGGAAAATAGTGCCACGATCAGACTTTATTTTCTTTTATCTGGACTAGGGATGAACCTAAAGGACAGAAAGGACAGTCACGGGGTTCTCCCCTTTTTACGTGCATTCATGAATTTTTCCAAGCCATCTATTATGGGATCCAATTTACAAGTTGCAGAGGGAAAGCTATGAAAGAACTCTAATTACCCTTCCCTTTTCCCCACATCCTTATTGACAAAGCCAATTCAATAACTAGATGACTGGTTGCCAGTGCCTCTCTTGACTACAGATTTTTGAAATATTCATATGTCCCTATACATCTGTCTATATAGCAAAGCCTGCACAGTCCTTTTGTAAGTGACATTTCATGGTGAGAATTATGCCAGCACAAAATCATATGACTTGATGCCTGCTTCAATGGCATTAAACTCATAGTATAGGGCAGTGAGAAATAAAAAAGGATTTGCAGGTATTCTGGTCTCATTTTTAGATTTATTCTAACTAGATTTATTTCTTACTAAATAATTCTAATTTATTCTATCTGGATCAGTTGTCAGATCTGTCTTATATATTAGATTTTTTCTATTCCTCTCTCATTCAGAAATACTGAGAAAACTGCATCTTTCCTAGTGTCCACAATTTTTGCCCCCCCAGGCCCTGATTAATTAATGAAAATGAAGGGGTACAAGAATAAAGAAAGACAAATGGAGAAAGTAAACTTTATTTCACTCAAAAGCTTTCAAACCAATTCACTCCACTTTTAGAAAAAGGTCTGATACCACTCCGAGCAATTCAAATTTACCACTTCAATAACACAGGGAACATGTTTGTCGAAGATAAAGAACAATAACATTTGTGCTATTGTTAATACTTACTTGAGCTCCTGAGAATTAGCAGCCATAAGGGATTTTAATGTCTTGTCGGCTAATGGGCACCCAGAAACACTGAAAAGAAAACCTGATGTGAAATATTTTACCAAACCAAAGCATTTATTTTTGTCTAAAACATGAGCATCCAGACAATATATGATTTCTATTGGTTAAAATTATACTCTCAAATATTTATTCTTGGCAAAGAAGGACCAGCATAAGGCTGTGGTTCTTAAATCACTAAAAAAGTCATTTCCGGACAAAGGTTTCTAGCCCCTGTAAAGCTTTGCTATGAGGGGACAGTGGCACACAGAATCCATTCTTTATGTTTCCTATATGAAGGACAGCTAGAGGATCTGGTCCATGTGGTTGGTAGAAGGCAGAAAACACTTCTATTCTGCTCCCAAGGGAAAAGCAGAAAATTGTTTTTCAACACCTAGGTTGACAGTAGGCTATTTTGAGAAAAATATTTAATATCCTCAGGTTATAATAGCAGATTATGAACTTCAAAGCCATTCATAAAGAGGTATGCAGAAACCTCATTTATAATCAGATGCAATAGCATCTGTATAGAGACTGCTTGTACACTCAGGGAAATGCAAACTTCACTAAATTATTTTTCTGCAGGTCTCAGCTGAGAAATGCAGCTACAGTAATAAGCATAGCTGCTTAACTGCCTCAGTGTATTAAGTCCCCACCTCCACAAATATAACAAAATCAGGAAAACCGGCTGTGTTTCTCTGTGGATTATTTTCTGCAAACTGTTTTTGAACACTTGTCCATGGTTAGTACAAAAAGGTTCAAAGATGACAAAGATGACAAAAGTTAGTACAAAGGTTCAAAGAGTTAGAAGTAGCTCTATTTCCTGTTTTAGGCTTCCTGTTGTTTCTTACCTGCGGTGTGAGGCATAGTTTCCTGTTACATGGCCACTACCATCACATCCTGGGGTTGGACAGCTATGCAGAGAAGAAGGAATGAGAAATTAAAGTGTATGTAATAGACCACATAGCTCACCATACTCTGCAGTGAATTATGTAATGATCCTTAGGGCAATCACGTTCATCACTACACACTGTCACGACACTGCACTAATCTAGAAAAACTTCACTTCTAGTTTTTAATTATTACTTGACACAGAGAGGGAAAGAATTTTTCTATTTTCACAATGCAAATGATTCAAACCTTTATTTTATCTGTGTAGAGTTACCTTTGCATTGGTATTTTTCTTATAAAGTGGGTTCTTAAAAAAACTGTTTTATTATTGGCACAAAATTTTCACAGCAATTCATAAATGTTGGAGCTGAAGTTTCTGATCTGACCTCCAGTATAACATACTGGAGGCCAGAGAACAGTAATATTTAAAATAATTTCTTTCCCTTCTGACTAAAATAAGGCACTTTCTTTAGAATCATATCCAATATTTATTACTAATACATGTGAGAAAGGTGTTAGGATTGCTTGCAGAACAGAGAGCATGTCAATAGCGCATATCTGAAGTTCTGAAAGAGAACAAAACTTTCTCAAGCTATTTCTCAGCTGAACTGAGAAGGGATACAAAGGTGGTTGTTGTGGTTTGGGAATGGCACTCTCCAAATTAGTGTTACCACCAAGACTCTCTAAACCATAGGCTGCTTGCTTGCCCCCACTTCCTCCTTCCTCTGCAGGTTCAAGAGTAGAATTGGAGGTACAAGAGGTGAAAGCCACATTTCAAGATAAGAACAAATCACTGGAAACAGCAATGAGATAACAAAATGAATGGTAACAGCAAAAGTATCCCTAAGAAAGTGCACAAGATAGGCAAATAATTGCTCAGAGCAGAACTGGGGTTACCCAACCGCTCCCTTTGCCAGGCTTACTTGACTGGGAGGAAAACCTTCTCCCTGGGTGAGGTTGTAGAATAACCCCCAGGTGCCAACCACCCCAGCTCACGGCTACTGTGAAATTTAACCCTGTCCCGGCTGGAACCAGGTATACGTTTAACAGAACAGATATACTCATTTAAACCAAGAGATGCAGGCATGCTGGAGAAGATGCTATAGCTTCTCTTTTTCCTCAGCCCTTCATCAATTGTAACACTGAAGTCAAGCTGGGATACAGTCCTCTGCAAAAGAGGAACGATACCAAGAAATGCAACTTGTGCATGGATGGGGAGGTGAATTAAATGCACCTTTGTACAGTACTTTGAAACACTCTAACCAACACTGGAGAGTTACCTTATAGAGAATGGTTTTTCCTTTACTGGGACTATGGATAAAAAGGGCAAGTAGTTGCTGCACAAAAACTGTTAGCTAGTGCTCCATGCCAATGAAAATAGGAGTGCCTGAGATGCTCACCTGGCTATTTTCTCTGAGCTGGCAGAATGTTAGGAAGTTTTTCAAATCTGTAAAAAAGCCTTAGGAAGACATCAGCCTCATTTTTACAGCCCATTTCAACCTGAGTGATGCTGTTATGGCCAACAGAATTTACATGGAAAAATAGAAAGCACATGCTAGACGGTGGGATTCATACAGTAGTTTGCTCCAACTGTGCTAACCACGTTCAAAATTTTTCTCTGCAAGTGCTTATGTCATTTTAAAAGCTTCCTCATGATGGAGCCAAGTGTACTGAATTTTTCAGCGAAATATCTGAGCTCAGTGGGATCATAAGAATGTAGTCTGATCTCTATATTGCCTATAGATTCTTCTGATAAATTAAAACTATTCTTTATTTAATTTTTTGGTGCAATTACATTTTAGATATCCATTTTTAGATACTTTTTGAACCACTGTGTGCTCATCATTTCTCTAGTAAATACTTTGGTGTTATTATTTAGGAGGTTAGAAAAGTATATTACAGGTATTTCAAAAGAGATCAGTATCACAAAGGAATAAATACTACAAAAGAAAAGCCATTAGCCTTCAGCAAATAAACTCTCAGTAATTTTTGTATGCATTTGTTTCAGAAGAAGAGGCAAGACAACCTGACCTGTAGCAATTTAGGTCATGAACTTTGACTGCAGATATAACGTGGTGAGTAGACAACATGCAGACTGCATACATGAGGGAAAAGAATCGCTCTTCACAGCAGCTTGCCCCAGGGAAATGTAAATTCTAGAGACAGAGGCAGCTCTAACAGCTTCAGTGCCAGTGAGTCTGGAGAGCAGGACACAAGTTGGCGTGAGGTGACTTTATTCATGGGTGAGCCTGCAGTTATGGGCTATCATCACTAGGTGATATGGACCACACTTGTTCAGAGAGACCTGCTCTGTTTTGGGACAAAAAGATATGTACCATAAATGATTGCTGAGTCCTGGTTGGTAATATAGTGAAAACTCTATGTTAATATCAAAATTATATTGATGTGAACCCAAAGCGATTTTGTGAAGAGCCTAGGTGAGATTTTTAATAAGTGACTTGTGTTATGAGCTGCTTGGGACAATTCTAGGAAAAATTCTAAACTGAAGCAAGCTGTTGTATGCATACAGATTTAATAGAATTTATTTGCTGTTATAGATAGTAAAGTTTTGGAACTTAACACAGAGCAAGTGCATCTCAGTAACTGGGAAAAGAGGGTATTAACTATAGTCCCAGGGTGTGAATTTCTACAGCCACTGAATTTTCAGCAGGACTGAATAACTAATTCTGCTTGGAAGGAAACAGGTGGAGGACTTAAACCTCTTTCCTATGGGTTGGAAAGCCACATTCTGTATTGTATTTTGTCTTTTTATGAACTCTGAGTGTTTTCTGTCTGAGAAATCCTAACTGCTTCTACACAAGTTCTAAGCAATGGGCCTATAATGACAATTGTTCAGTTAAAGTTTATTTAATTATATAAGCATTAGCAGAGGCAATCTGTAGCATGTTATGAAACTGTGTGTTTTGTAGAAGGAATTAAGTGCAAGTGCCCACTTGTTACCTATCTATCTGAGGAATAAGGAGTGGCACCCAGTGTAAATTTAGTCATTAATCTATCGAGACCCCCCCCAGGCACATCCTGGCTTGTTGCAGCTCCGAAACTCATGTCTGCATACCCACGATGTGGAACTAACTACTGGCAGAGAATTGTGCAAGTCTCGCTGCTCAGCTCCTGCAAACCTACTTCAAACCAGAAGTCAGAACAGCAGCATAGCCAGTCTTTACCAGGGCAAAGGAAAATGCAGCATTTTTTTGTGACTCACGTGATGAGTTCCTTTTTGAGATCTCTTGAATGGAGCTTGGGTTTAGGACTGGGTATGGAGACATCTCCTGGGTACTTCTTTTCCTCCATGTTTTCTGGAGAGCTCACTGGATCTTTCTGAAATATTAGATGAGAATGTAACAAAAGGTTTCTCTCTTCAAGTCCTCCCACACATTCAAGAAACAATTTAATTTGCCATGGCAAGAAGAAAACTTCTTGTAAACATTAAAAAAAAAAAAAAAAAAAAAAAAAAAAAAAAAATTAAAGGATGGCGAGGAATTAAGAAAGTTTAGTATACCATAGTTTCAGGTTCTTACAGGCAGACATTTAAGAATGTTGTGTAAATATTTCTGAAAACAGATGCTAGTTTAAGCCATATATAGGAGAAATTTGTGTTTGTGTTATAAGATGGTGATAAAGGCCAAAGAAAAGTACACAGAGAAAAGAGAAGTCATTGTTGGTAGAGCCAAACCAGACTTTGGCAGTTGTGTTCTTTTTATTTGCTGTATAAGTACATTGCTGACTTTTGAATGCAGTTGAAGTGGTGACCATTGCACCATAAATTACAAAATTGCAATAATAACTTTTAAAAAGTGTTATTTACATAAGCAAATGTTAATGTAAAGCTTTTTAGGTCTGTGGAATGGAATGTCCTGTTATCTTATTAAAAGAGCAGATTCTTGTTAAAATAAAAAAAAAACATAAAGAACAAAACAACTTTGAAGCTTTCTTAACAGCAGGCTGCTATGGGTAGTTCTTGATTTCTACTATTTGTAGATCTAAATCATCACTGCTACCATGCTGTTTGGTGGATGGTATGAATCATGAGCATTCACTCCATTGGGAAGTCATTTTGGAAACTTGGAGCCCTGGAAGGAAATTGCATTTTTATTTTCTGAAAAATCTTCTATTGTCATTTCAAAACAACTTGGTTTTTACTATTTTGAGACTTGATGCCTTCAATTATTATTATATTTATGAAAGATAAGTATTTTCTTTCTGGGGGGGGGGGGGGGGGGGAGTTTTTTGTGGTTTTTTTTTTTTTTTTTTGGGGGGGGGGGGGGGGGGTGGAATGTTCTGTAGCTATTTTATCATTTAAGAGTTCTCCAAAGCTTGTAGAATCAATTATCAGACCTCTATGAATCCCTTCTTGGACTTCACATTGGTTTTGTGATTCCATTCCAATACTCAGGTGTTTCCCAGAGATTGCCATCTGTAGGAGCACAAACTGCTGCCCATGGTTGAGAGGGGAAGGTCCCAGCCTCTGCTAAACCCAGGGCACTGGTGCCATGGATGCTCTGGGCTTGTGCAGCTGACAAATGTGCCAGGACAGAGGAGCAGGCTTGTCTGCAGAGCTGTTAGCACAGAGTGCAGGGCTGAGTGGAATCTGGACTGAAAATGGAGTTTCTGCCTCCTGGGTCTTGTAAGCTCTGCAGGGGTGTTTCTTCTGATAAAGCTTCCATATGGTCCTCAATTCTGGCAGCTCATCTTTGCCTGTTTGGAGGCTGGATCCTCAATATGACTTTCTTCTGCATGCTGCTGCTGGCTACCTACTGCCTACTGTAACTCACACTTCACATACATATAAAAATGATGCCATATTATTGCTGTATCAATTACTACTGATTTTTTCAACCACATTTGTGGGGTTAATTTGTTTGAGAATAATCTAATCGGATACAAATATAGAAAGCAAAAATACATATATTCAGCTTTACTAAACACTCTTTCACAGTAATTAATGAATCATTATTTTAAATAAATGGAAAAACCCTTATTTATTTCAGGCTTGGGGAATTATATTTCTGAAGGAGAACTTCAGATAAGGAGCATCAGATAAAATTAACAACTACAGAATGTCTTGATGTTAGTGCAGAAATAATAAATGATTGAAAGTCTTCCAAACATGGAAAGTAAAATGCTAAAATGCAAAAGAGGAAAAATGGATGTCAGTTTTGTTCAAGATCCAAGAAACACCAAAGATACTTTTCCGAAGTTGGGGTAAATCTTGCTTCCAGTGGCATATGGGGTAATTTTGGCAGTGGCATATAGTGGTGATTTTGCCATAGGTATTTGAATTCCTGACTACTTCTATCCACAAGTTCTGACCTACCTTTCTTACAAACATATAAGTGCAAGCAGGGATCATCACCAGTACGAGTTACTGTAAAATCAAAATTTCCCCAAGGAAACAAGAAAAAATGCTAACCCCCTGTTGCTAGCTAGAAGGGATCAGATGTCAAAATAATTTCAAAAACAAAGGTAAAATGGTTTCCAATTAATTTAATGGAGGTTAAAGAAGGGTGGTTTATCAGTTTCCTAACAACTAACTCTGCCGGGCTACATCTGCATCACTGAAATTACATGTTTGTCTAAAAATTTAAAGCATGCCTTGCCTGGATCCTATGTATCTAAACCAGGCATACATCAGCCTCTTCCTCTTTTGAGAGTAGCCTGGATTAGGGGGTGCTTAAAAGCACTCCACTGTGATCCTGATCTGGGCCATGTAGCTCAGGATGCACCTGCAGCACACCGGAATTGCCATAACTGTTTGTGCTGCAGGCTGTGTTAATATTTTTGTATGTGTAACTTGTGTTCTTTATATTAAATGAAAGATACTCTGATCTTTTGCTGGTGATGGATCAGAAACTTTCTCTGTGTATGTGTGTGTGTGTGTGAGAGTTATTCATCATGTCACTGTCTGATACCTGCTGCACAGAGCAGATTGATGGAGAATTATGTATATCCAAGGCTTGACAAAAGACTACAGTATTACAGTTCACAGCTTCATTTCACTGCTTCTTTTAATAAAAACAAGATTTCATGGTGAAGACTGACAGGAGTACACCTATAGCCCCCAATATAACTGATATAGAGGGTTTAGAATTGCAGCATTTTCATTTTCTAGTTTTAAATAATTAGGGTTTTTTAAAAATCTTAATGGTGAATTTCCTGATTTGAGCTGTTAAGATTTCTAATTTTTAAAACTAAAGCTGTACACACACATACAGAAACAACAACAATTTTATGCAGTTTTTTTGCTAGTATATTTCCCTGGAGTAAGGGAGATATATAGACATTTAAATAGGTGACTTCTTTAGTCACCTTTAGTAATTTTCTTAGTTCCTTGAGGAACGCTTAGTGTTATTCAAGCAACATAAAATTACATATGTGTAGAATTTGCGAAATCAGGACAGTGCAAAGGAAATGCAGGCAAAGGAATACTGAAACTCTGCCTTTCTACAACCTTACATCACTAAATGTGGCCCAAAAGAGGTTGCATCTGCCTGAAACACAGAAGATCAGAACTAAAGAACAAATGCTTTTTGATCCGTTGCACTTAAGACTAAAAGTAGACCATTATATCTTGGCTTGTGTGCTTCTCTAGCTATTTATCTTTAGAGGGAGAGATAATCCTTTGGGAAAACACCTTTACCACTTCTCTCTTTCTGGTATGTTGGGTGATGATCGTCACAGCTAGTCAAGCCCAACTGTATGTATAATTTTTCCTTTTCCATTTGAATGGATTTATAGTTAAATGCTAATAAAATCTAAAGAATTTCAGACTAAAAGAAAAATCAGAGCCATCCCAATTGGTCCAAGCACTACTATTTCCTGCAAAGAGCATGTGTGTATTCATGCATGCACACTACTGAAAGAAAGCAAGCAATGATACTCCATTAATGTACAGATGGAAGTTTATATTGATTTCAGCAAAGACCAGAACATAATGGTAACATGAATAACAGATAATAGCATCTGGCACTTTTAACATTTTTAAGCCCTGAAATCTTTGGAGAACTGACAGTTGAACTAACTGACAGCTCTAGTTATTTCTCAGCGCTTTCCTTTTGGAGAGATTTTGAGCTTTTTCCAAATTCAGATTTTTTTTTTTAAGGGGGCATCTGGACAGGCTATTTTGCTGAGAGAGAGAGAGACAATATTTTCTGGAAATTACCACCAAAATTAAGCAACTGTTGTGCATATGAACCAGATAACAATGAATTAGAAATAGATATAATCAGTCATTTTCTTTGCATAAGGATAACTGCCAGTCTTTGATTTTGAAAACAGAGCCTCTGGCCCTGTCATCATTGGATGTATCAAGGCTCCCTGGGACAGCAAAATCTCACAGCAGAGATCTAGGGCCAGGTCCTCAATTAGGAACAAAATGGACAGTGTCAAAGCATCAAGTGCAAGGGGCATCAGAGCCTGAGTGCATTGGATCATTATGTCCTGTTGGGTAGCTTAGTTGCCTCCAATTCCCTATGCTGGAAAGAGACAGGGAAACATCCAGACACCCATCCTAGCCTTGTGAAAGTCAGGCATGGACTGGGGGGGATGTGGAGGTGCTCCTGTCTTGACTCTTTTGCTGAGCTGTGATGGCAGCAGGGAGGAGGAGTGACATGACAGGTCCCTTGCCAAGTCTGTGACACCTCTTGATCCCAGCAGCAAGGCAGTCCTCTCAAAGCTGGATGTGCTTGCTCATCATGCAGCATGAACGGGAAAGGGCCTGAGCCGTCATGCTCCAGCTTCAGGTCAAACCCACTCCAAAACTCTGGGACACGGATTGTTCTGTCATTGGTGAGATAAAGACCATCACTATCCCCAAAGGGGAGACTGAAAAGGCTTCAAGACAACCCAGTCTCCAAGAAATGCAAGCTTTTTCAGTGGACACATTGCAACCTTCTACCCAGTGCTGATAGATTTTTTTCCTCATGCAGCTGAATTATCTTTAAATTCCAGGTGTATTTTGAATGCCTTGATCCCCTAACCTCAGTTGTAAGTAGCTTTGACCCATCTATGTCTTCTTGAAGTGTCAGATTTGATATTTGGACAAAAGACAATTTCATATTAATATAATGATCAAATTCTATTACTAGATATATAAAACCAAACAAGTATAAAAACTTCCAATTAAGACATCTTTTAGTTTGTTTCTGAAAGCTGTAACATAGGCTTTTATCTAATCAGCCTTTTAAAGAGCTGGTGGTCCCTTCCTGATTTAAGAAAAATGAAAGCAGTCCATATCCTGAAAGTCAGGCTCACGAGAAAAAAAATATATTAAATCGAACTTGCTGGCAAAGTAGAAGAACAAGAGAGAAAGGCCGTAGTGGACTAGGCTGCCTTGTTTTCAAGACAGGATAAACAGACATGGAAGAGCAAAAACAGAAACAAAACCAAAATAAGGACAATTATTGATTTGGAATTGACACTCTAGAAGATTGATCACATAAGTTGCAAGTTGGAGGTCTAAGACTCAGTGGAATAAATTTATTGCAGTGTGTAAAATAAAAAGTTTTCCAGTGAAGGTTTTAAGGAAAGGTTTTAAGTATGAGTTTAAATGCTTAGATAAAAAGTTATCTAGAAGTCTAAAGAGTTGATATGGAAAAATTTTCTTTTGTTTCAACATGAAAAAACTCTCTTGGTTTGTATTTATTTGTTGGGGTTATTTTTGTTTTGTTTTTCCTTTTTCCCTGGTGATTGCTAGTCCATTTGGGTGTTTGTCTTACAAGACTGAGCCATTAGGAACAAAATTTTAAAAGCAGACTCTAATGATGTTAACCTTTGTTTCCCTTACCTTAGAGACTTGCAGACATTAACAGGTAGGCTCTGAAAGCAAGATTTTCCAAAGTGAGTAATGGGGTTTTTTTATATCCCATCCATAAAAACCAGATCAATGTTCACAAGCCTCTACCTGTGGAAGCTGATTCTCTTTAAACTGTACTAGATGGTCATAAAGACTATCATATAGTCTGTCATGCAAGGGAAAAGTCACTCAGAAATTGAAAAAATACCTCTTTTTCTTCTTCTTTCCTGCCATGGGTCTTGCTGTAGTTGATTGGTATATCCCAGCCTTCCTGTTCACAAAGTGCCTGGTAGAAGGCTGCATTTACCAGGATGCTACTTGCTTTGAAAGGAGAAGAGGAGGGAGTGGGAAGTGCTGTGCTGGAAGAAGTGAGAGGCATAACTTTGTCTTGGCTTCGATTCTTTTTCATGCTCAAATCCAGTGTGCCATTTTCATCCACTTCTATCTCAGCTCCCTGACATGCAACAGGAAATAGAAACATGTTTAGATATGGACGTGGTAAGGCTGTAAAATAACCATGTGGTGCTTTTAAAGGATAAATATAAATGCAAGCTTTTATTTAAATTTATCTGAATCTAAACCCAGCTTTTCGATTTATGTCAGTTAATGTCCAACTCTTAGGCAGACTTAAGAGTAGCTTCAGTAATGGTATCCCTGTAGCTCAGCTTAAACATAGTAAGTGGAATTTAAATAAGATGCCACTAAACCATAACCTATACACCCTAAATCTAGTTTTATTTAAAAAAAGTTTAGCTTTAAATCTTCTTGATCTTTTCACTCTTATAGAGAACTATGACCCCAATTCACAGTTAAAAGCATTAATGCATTGTTTAGGTCATCAACGGCATTACTATTACATATCCTCCCTTCCCCCCACACCCTGGAAACATTACAACATCTGCATCATGGAGGGGGAGAAGGAGGGGGAAAGAAATACATCTAAAAGTAGCGCAGTGGGAGAAATTTTCACTAGGGTTTTCTACATCACTTGAAATAATGTGCTGCCTTTATCATAATTTGACTAGGCCACTAAGGCACAGGTCTGCACTGCGACCACTAGACTGGGAGGTACAGGAGGATTTTAACGAGGTTCTCCGTAATGGAGATATTCTGCCTGAGTTAACAAACCCTTGGCTTCCTGGGGAGTACAGCAAAGAGCAGCCTCTAATTGCAGAGGTGTGTGCAACTGGGGAGAGACCCAACCTCTATTTCCAGTCTTGGAGAAGCTCTTCTGCTTACAAAAAGGGACAAATGCTGCTTGGCTGTACAAGAACAAAGGAAGGAAACGTCCCTGTTCTGCCTTGTGCCATTTGATCACAGAAAAAAGAGGACAAACTCCTCTTCTTGCAATGGTAAAAAGCTGCTGAAAGTGCAATTTACTAATGGAAGCAACAACAAATTTGCCCTCATGCTTAATATGCTACACTGCATATTGACATATTTTCTATATAAGGATGAATATAAGATTAGTCCTTGCTGTTGCCAACATTTGCTGAAGGAAAGTAGGGGAAAAGATGAAATGTGGCTTCTGGAGGACTACTCAGTAGTCTAGTTCAGTGTTTTCCTGAATAATGTGGAAAACATTCAAAGACTATGGAGATAAATAGCCACGTCAGAGACCTACACATAGAATACTGTAATTAACACTGCTCATTGTCATCACTACTATTTTTAATTTGAGTCACCACAAAGTATGGATAACACTTGGGAATTTGGGGTAGATGTGTTCAATGCTGTGTAACTGTAGGAGACAGCTGTATAAACCTAGATTTCCTACCTTGAGTAATATAATAGGAAACTCATGGTGCAAGTGCATCACTTGGATGTTGTGTTGTACATAGAAAAGAGTCAGGTACACCCAGGGGGCAAGTTTGTCTGTCTTTCTTAGTCCTCTTCATCAGAAAGACATTGGCAGGAGGAGCCCCTTTCTTTTTATGACCAATAAATATTACTGGGCATGATGATTAGTCAACCATCCAATTGCTAAAGATAGGGCAGTGAAACCTATCCTTGCTTGGGGATCTTAAGAGTTGTGGTGAAACAGGGAGCTCTTCCCCTGTGCTAAAAGCGTGATGTGGCCACACTGGCTGGACTGAGGGTGCAAGCTTCCTTAATGCAGCCTGGCCTTCTACCACTGCCAGTGGTGACTCATTTAAAGGTAAAATGTGATTGATTAAAACTCCTGAATGAGAAGGAAAATGCTGGTGGTAGGTGACAATTTAAGGCCTGACAACCTCTCTTCACTCAGCCAGTATGGCTCCCTTTTGCATCCATGAGCCTGATGCAGATGCCCACCTAGACCAAAGCACTACCAAGCCATCTGCTTGTCCCTGGTTCAGAAACTCAGGCACCTCTTATGTTTGCTTCTCCCACACAGCCAAGTTCACATTTGCAATCACACAGCTTAAAGAGAGAGATGTTTTATTATATTTATGGGAAGTAAATACACTTCTAATATGTTCATACTAAGACGCTTTTGTTATATCTTTCTGCCCCTTTTTAGTAAATAGTTTAATCTCCTGTGATAGTTTTAAGCCCTGAATTTGACAGTGCGGCTTATCCTGGATAATAACTTAGTAACCACAACATCTTATGCCATCTGTATAATATCAAATACATTTTTATACCAGCATTAATAAACCTTAGTTACAAAAATCCAAGATATTAACTATATCAGTGCCAAGCACACACTCCAGGATCTGACAATACAGCTCTGCCATGATCGCCCCAGTGTTTTTTGGCTTCATATTTGATATGTAACTCTAGCAATGAAACAGAGCTACAGTAATCAAGTTTAATGACCAATGTAAAGTAAAATGCTAAATATTGTAGTTACTGACATTTTTCATAATAAAAAAACTTGGGTTAAGTCTGCACAACCAACATTCACATAAAATTCCAGACCTCTGTGACAGATGGCTTAGGAAAGGAAGCCATGTGACTGGGCTGCAGCAGTTTTATAGTGCAAACCCCATAAATAGTGCAGATTCTCTCTACTGACAAAATATCAACTACTCAGAAGGCAACAGCAACAACAAGAAGGACCAAAAACAATCAAGGTTTCCTTCTTAATGCAACTTGACATAGAATAATGTCAGAAAATCATTCTCTCTGAGAAACAGATACCAATAGCCTCCACAAGGAGCTCTGACTGATAAGCAGAACATTTTCTAGCAGGGATATTTAAAGCTTTCTCAACACTTGCCTGAAATTCATGTAGAAGTTGAGCTGTCCAACACATACCTAATTCTGATCAGGAAAGGCTGGTTGTGTGTTTGTGAAGTAGCATGCAGATGGGGTTTAAGTGAGCTCACAGATGCACACTACAATTAAATAAAATCATGGGGAAAATATCCCCCTTTGCCCATTGCAGAACTGATCACAGGTTCACAGCATGGCTTTTTACTCAGAATGGTATAAAAGAGCCATTGCTTTGGTGCCTTCCTAGCAAACTCCAAATGGCAGAGCAAAAGGAGGGAAGACAGAGTTATTGCTCCAGTTTACATTCCTACTCTGATCCCACCCTCCTCTCAATATGTCTCCTTTGCTTGCTTCACCACATTTATTTTTACATCAATTTTTAAATGGAACTAAAAAGACAAAAATGGCAAATGGGAAAAGAATGTTAGAGCAGGGCTCTGACATGCTGACAGAAAATGGCACTTACTACACTTAGCTCAAGCTTGTAAAGGCTGTGTTCTCTTCACTGAAGGCAAGATCTTATTACTGTTGACTCTAGTGCATGTGTGAACAGGCCTATATTTATCCATTTATCATGACATATTTAAAATACAGCTACTAAAACAATGTAAACTGTTCTGATTATTCCTTAACACTGTAAGCAAAACAAAGACGAAAATGTATCTTAACTTCTTAACTTATGTTTGTTTTAAGCTGTGTAAATCTTTGCAGCCTGATTTTGATCTTACTCACATTTATATTTACACTGGTGTAAACCAGAAAAATATCCACTGAAACAATGAAGAAAAATCAATGAGCATGATAGGATACACATGGTAATTCAATTCAGGTTACTTCTTACCTACCACCTCATAAGTGAGTCTAATCCCCCCACCTCACGTTTTAGAAGCAGCTGGTAAAAGGATTCCAGAAAAAATATGAAAGAAAAATCATGGGAGCACATTTCCTTTATTCCAGTAGCTATTCAGTGAAAAGATGAGACACAAACAGTAATTTATTACAAAAAATGAAGTCTAATATAAATATGTAAACCAAAACCAAAAAAATGGTTTGCATACTCTCCAACTGTTTTGTAAAATGAAGTAAATCTTTTTTTCAGCCTTATCTTATGACATAAATATTAGGGAATATTTTCTAGTCCTTAATTAGGTCCTGTCCTTAGAAGCAAATTACAACAGCTAGGAAAATAAAGGATGCTAGATTTTTGTGTCAAATTTCTCCTCCATTTTTTCGTATGCTTTTGGTCCATCTGATCACTCATAACACTTAATAATCTCAAGTGTGTCTCCAGTAATGATTACAAGTTAAGCTTTATCTCAGCTGGATCAGAAAGAGTAAATTATTGTGTCTGCATGTATCTTATTTCAAACCTGTGACATCAGGGACATTGTGCCATGACATATAAGAGAATTCATGTTTTCTGGGGTTGGCATCAGCCACGGAACTTAATGCTAAGCAAGTCCAAAGGAACAACATGATCAATGATTTTGCATTCCCCCAGCAGTTCAGTCTGGCTTGGAAAGCTCAAAAGAGCTCTTAAGTTCTGGTATTGGGAGTAAATGAGACTCTTATCTTGTCGTGTGTCTGAATAATATTCTTAATACAAGTCCATCCAAAATGGTACAATCTTTCCTAATCCCAGCCAAAAAAAAACACATGCGCCTGGTCCTCAATTCTTCACACTTAAATTTAAGCAACTGAGTACTTCTGCAGAAAATTAAAATATTAATTTGGGTCAAAATGAGAAAAACTTGTAACAGCCCAACAACATCTGAGACAAAAATGGAGTCACAGTTTATGCCCAGAGCAGTTCACAAATTAAAAAAAGCTAGCCAAGAAGGTGCTTAGAGAGCAATATGCACAGCAGTATTACAGGATGGTACCTAGTGATACTCTTGGATGATTTTTCATCCTGTATTTAGGCTTTAAGGTATTTGGAGTAAAGTACTGCCTGACAAACATGCTGAGTGCTAACTACAGTTTTTAAATAATTGATGCAATTTTCACCGCCATCCGTATCCAAGAATGGAGAGATGACACAATTTTGTTCAAAAACTAGAATTTAAACTTTAAACATTTGTAGCAAGTATGATTTTATTTTTACATTTTTTGTTGTTGTTTTATTTAAAGGCATAGTGTGCATATGCCATTTTGTCTAAACAGGTGGGAAAAAAACCAAAACAGTCAACAAAATGTTTGGCAAGCAGTAGTGATCAGAACACAGATAAACTATTGCTTGCAGCTACCTCACTGAGACGTGTGTGGTGAGGGCTGCAAACAGGGGAGATCCCTGGAAGTTATGATAATGTGGATTCTTACACAGAGCTAGAAACTGCAGGCTAAGCCTCCTAGGGGAACTCTTCTGCTGACTTCAATGGGAGCTGAATGAAGCTACATAAACTGCAAATCAAATACAACCAGGAGACTGGCTTGGGATACTGACTGCAGGAGAACTGCCTGGTTGGGATTATATACAGGGGAAAGGTTTATTGCAGTCCCAGGCTGAATGGCTCTTGGTTAATGTGGTTTTAATTATTTTGAAAACTATATCATCAAGGTATCTGATGCTCTTACTGTTTTGTATGTAACTGACACATAATTCATAGCTAAGGTTTAAGATTTATTTTACTGCTCATTTCAGAATAAATGTGCTATTTTCATGGCTTATTTTTTAAATTATTATTTTTAAACTTGGGATGTTTATCAGATCACCTTGAATATAAGTCCTCTTTGGAAGTTTTTCTCACCAGTGGTACTGTTAATATGGAATGTGACTTCTCTATCCTTGCTACGCTTCTCTTTCTCTTTTGTTGTCTTGGACTCTCCCTTTTGAACTGACATGTAGAGAATGAGAAATACATGTTTGAATATCCATTAAATTATTGAAATTTGGAACTATGTTATAAGATACATTCACTTTTTCATTTAAATGTTGTTTTTATATACAGGAAAGTGGTGACTATTCAGGGTAAACCATCTGACTTTCTAGGAGAGGGACAATGTTTTGGTGGGCAAAAAATAAAATCTAAGAGGCAAAAAGAAAAAGAGATACTTGGGAACACACTTGTGCTAAAAGGCATTGTGTTGTTTTCCCCACTTATTTAAGCAAGGCAACATATGCATGCCTTGAGAAAATACAAGAAAATGCCACTTACTTGAAATGCTTGAACTTTAAATTCTGCTTTCAAAACTTAGAAGCACAATATTTTTACATCTCTGACAATTGTGCTACAGGCAAAATATTTCCAGCAAGCCTGGGAATTCCTCTGCAGTCTTACATATCCTTATTCTACCACCACACAGCCTCCCATCTGTAAAGAACCATGGATTGGATTGCTGTGAGGCTGCCTGGTGCTCAAACACCTTTACAAGTCAGGAGCTTTGATCTGCTAAAGTATAGACAATGCCAATCAGGTTTTCTTAGAAAAAAGAATTAAAGGGTGTTTCAAGGGGCAGGGCTGAGACACTTGATACTGTGGGGCTCTGAACACAGCCACTCCACACTGTTATTTTCAAATGTGTTGAATGTGTGTGCTGTCGAGTAGAAAAAGGAAATATTTAACTCTGTAGTAATGTGTTGCATTATTTGAGTTCAAATACTGATAAAGTCTCAAGAGGGGTTTTTAATAATCTAAAAAATTGTAAGATATTCTAGCAATTAAACATTTACATTTGTGGCCACCACCAGCCACAAAACAACTCAGAAGCACTGATAAATAGCATTTTATTGTTTCATATTTTAAAATTAGAAAGTGTCTTCATTGAGAAGAGTCTGGCAACTTAATTCACAAAGTTTTGGGTTGAATCCAGTATGATCAAGGTAATAAATATCCAAAACCAAATAAAAATGTGTTTTGTGTACTCTTGGACACCAAATCTGTTTGGGGCTTACTTGTCTGTATTTTGGCCAGAAGCTAATTCTGAGTCTTCTGTCAGATGCTTTGTAGCAGTATGCCCTCCAGAAAGTCTGGCAAAAGTGAAGCCAGGCAGATAGCAAGGTAGGCAGGTGATTTTCTTTCAGGCTGGATTCCTGGCTGTGAAAAAGGAGTCAGCTATGTGCCCCAAGTGCCCCTCTGTATCATTACTGTTATGTTCCCTTCCATTCAATCCTTCCCCATGATTTGGCAACTGTAAAGCAGGTACATAGGAGAAAATCTTTGGGTTATGCCTGGTCCCTTTACTGCTCTTCTCTGGCAACAAAGGTCTATTGCTGAGGTCAGCCAAAGGCTGCTGCAGCAATTTAATCCAACCATTGGCATCAGTTTCCATTTCCCTACTAGAAGAAGTCTCTATTAAAGACTGATGGAAGAAGGTTTTTTGCAGCAGATATCAAGGATTGATCTGTCATTAGGAGAGGTTCTGTGAGCAGTCTTTGGAACAGATAATGAGTCACAGGGAATGCATGTAGACACTCTAAAAAAGTTTGCCCTGTGGCAGCTCCCAACGTTAATTTTAATATCCAAAACTTCACACAAAAGTAGAATTCAAAAGCAGCAAATTAGGGGATACTACTCTGCAAACGCACAAGGCTCAGAATACCGAACAAGGTATGCTGGTAGCAAAATTAATGGTTCCACTCAAAAAATAATAGCTAACCTCCTAGCAGTGGTGAATAAACCCTCAGCCAAAATACAGATCAACACCTGTGGAAAACACACCTAGCCAGAATGAGCCTTGTGAGCCTCAGATAACGGAGGGATAAGGTGGAGTGACACTGACTTGCAGAAAAACAGTTCATCTGTCTTTGAGTGCAAATATCATGAGCCAGAGTCCCACAGCAGAAGCACACCTGCTGTGCTGTGTTTTGACAAATGCACCTCTTTTCACTCCCCAATGACTTCTCCTTAAGTTCTTGTAATGACTCCTTCTTATCTACAAAGAGCTTTCAAAAGTTTCATTGCAGTGGAACATGTGTGACTTTAATGTAAATAATAAACAACAGTGCTCCCACACCACTGTCATCAGAAGAAAATCTTGTCTATTTTCATCAGCATTATAATACTATGTAATGGCACAGAAAATAAGGCTCACAGCTCACACAGCACCATTTGTATATCATAAAGATCTGTGAGGAAATGCAGAGCAGAAAACAAAACACGAAAGCCACACAAACATCTACAAAATTAGGCAGCTTTCCATTATGACAGACTTGCCCAAATTATCTATCTCCAAACGCAGTGGGCCTGATTCTCTACTCCTGCCAGCAGAAAGGGGAATGTTACCAAAGTCAGTTGTTATTCCCCCCTCTCCACCTTGCCAAACTGTTAGGGGCTCCAAACACAACAGACTCCATAGGTAGTTCTGTTCCATTGCTAGCAAAATATCTCCTTGATTAATCATATGATTTTTATATATATTTTTTTAAGTCAGTCTCCAAAATGATCACTAATGGCAGGTTTCAGAGGGAGAAAAATTCCCTCTTAAACAGATCTTACTCATTACCCACCACAGATTGTTGTTGGATTTCAAATAACCTTTTTCTTTTTTCCTCCCAGAAAACTCCCCCCTTGCAATTAGGGCTCAATTATGAAAAGAATTAACAACATAATTCCTGCTATTTATGTAGTTTTATCAGAACTGGTCACTGCATTACTGATTTTTTTTTTCTCTCTCTGCCTCTCTTCAAAAGAGCATGCAAACAGAAGCCTCCTTTTGGGGGATTTAATGCAGTCACTAACATGAAAGACAGTTTATTCGCACAGTTCAGTAGCTAGCACACCCTCCAGGTTCTTGGACTACCCTACCTTGGCAGACAGACTCTGTGGTTTGTTGGAGAGGATCTCTGCTGCTTCCCTGCAGCGGGTGGAAAGGTTCAGGATAGCAGCAGCTGCTGCTATGTGGGTGTCTTCACTACATTGACCGTAGCTATAAGAGTTGGCATGGCAAGGGCTCTGTGTGTGGGCGCTAGCACTAGGCAGTCGATTAGAAAATTTCACTGGATTTGAAAAATGCTTTGCTGTTGAAGAGAGATTTGATTAGCAATTGCATGTATGAAATTTTTTCCGTTAAATAGTTTCGCTTCTCAGACTACAATTTCATACATTAAAAAAAAAAAAAAAAAAAAAAAAAAAAAAAAAAAAATCAAAGATTACATTTAAAACAATCAATTTGCTATTGCCAGTGAGGGTTTACAGTAAAAATGCCTTCAGAAACACAGTAATTTAATTTTCCTTGAGGAATACACATCTGTCTACAAACCTTCTGAGATTATTTATCATTAATTCCGGCATTAAAAACAATGATGTCCAAGGAAAGACTGAGCAAGTATTAGTGTGGTCTCCATTGTGATTTGACCACCCCAATGGAAAAATGCAATTTTAAATGTGTTCTTATAAAGGCTTCCTCTTGGAGTTCCATTGTGCAAAAAAAAAATAAAAATCAACAGTGACTTGTCCAGTCTTAGCTAAAACAACACTGCTTACTCTACTTAGATGAATAAGTCTGTTACTTAAATAGCTTTGCTTATGTGACTAAGGAGAACAAAACCAGGCTCTTGAATGAAGCAGAGAAATCAGATAAAAGCATTACCTGTAAGGAACATTCAGTACTAAGTATTTTGTGGAAATATTTAGAAATTTAAGTCTAAAATTTCTAAGTCTTGGTTTACAGGCTTTTGTTGGCTATATTTGGAATAATACACAGATTTATTAGGCACAGGGAGGTCAGTTGAAAATTAAGTACTAACAGGTGAACAGAAAAGCACTTTCACAGTCAAAAGTGGTGTGTGTGGTTTGCTGCTGTTTTCTTCTTCATCAGCAGCATTTACTCTAAAACAGTTAGAGAGAACTCTGCTCTCCTGGATTTTGGAGCTTGAGGTGGAATAAACTGTTGCAGGGAGACCACAGCACCATGATTTCAGCTCGAAAGAAGCAGTAATCACTTCTTTTGTCTGCAGCCCTCACAGTCTCCTACAAAGATAAACTAAGCAAAATCCAATTTCTCAGCCTACACCCAGATACATCAAGAACATTTCTGCTTATGGCCATCTGCTTGTTCCCTAAAGAACTGAGCCCCAAGGCTCTGGATCCGTTTGGATGTAGAGCTTTGGCTGAGTGCTTCCTAATGCTAAGAGCTACACAAGGCATAGGAGGACTCATCTTCCCTCAAACTTGGGATGCTCTGAAAGCAATGCTTGTGCTTTGACTGTGGCTGAATGCTATATTCCATTTCTTTAAGCACTAGAGGCATCTCAGTAGAGCAATACATGAAAGCCTCATGATTCAGTCCTCCCTTTCTCTAGTGGAAATTAAAAAGGATTTATCTACCCTGCTGTAAGCACAGCACTGTAGCACAAACAAGACAGTCTACATTTTCAACACTTACTACAGTGAAATTTAAATTGTGTCTAAAGACCAAAAGGGCATTTTTCATTACCTATCCTAAATGAAGAACTAAAAAAAAAAACAAACTAACCAACCAACCAACCAACAAAAGAACCACCCAAGGCTATAAAGGGTGTATGTTTTGTTAAAAAAAAAAAAAAAAAAAAAAAAAAAAAAAAAAAAAAAAAAAAAAAAAAACAAAACCACAAAAAAAAAAAAAAAAACAAAAACAAAAAACCAAAAAAAACCACAAACCACCAAAAAACAAACCAAACAAGTTTACCAGTGCAGAATCCACAGAGGGCTGATTATGGGCTTTCGTCTAGCTACATATTTACATAGGACTCTGAACCCATCACTACATCATCAGCTTCTTATTTCCAACTTTTGAATACCTGAAGAGTAAAATCACTCACCAGCTCTTTTACTTTCACCTTTCCATGAAAATAATAGCTGCACATTGCAATCTTTGCAAGAACAACAGGCTGTAAACTTCAGCTCTGATATGCATCATACATAAATTGCATATATGTGTATTTGCATTTGTATAAAAACATTTCAATCTTTTTTTTTCCTTGAAATGAACCTGTGAAATAGACATACATCTGTGCAAAGAGACAGCTAATAGGGAATATTCAATTTTACAAACAAAATTGGAAAATCTGCCACCCAAGAAGCTGGCAATGCATATATTTGCTTCCATTTAAGCTAGCCTATTTTCCAGGTCAGATAAATATCTACTTTTCATTTGCAATTTTAAATAGAGTGTTTGTATATATATACACAAAAAACAGGTACCTACAAACATATATGTGTGGTTTTGTGTACTCAGACAGGTACACAAATAAATATAAAAATATACAAAATTTTATAAATATATAAAACATATATAACATTGTATAGTATTAGATGCATATTATATTATAATAAACATATATGAATTTATTCATTTCATTAACACAATTTTTTGCTTTTCTGTTCACCTTATTATGAATGTTCTTTGTTGGAGTAAGTGGGAAAAAATTGTTTTCCTATTTTATTTTCCTTTTTGTCATTAACAAAAGAAAAGCCAATTAAAAAGTCTTTTTTTCACATTGATCTGGATCTATTTTCTTCTGATCCCAATCTTGGCAGATTAAAACATTTCTTTTGCATTTCCTCATGGGAACAGAATTATTTGTTTCTTTAAAGTAAAGAATATTTTATAATGGCCAATTCAATGGCAGAACCTTGCCGATGTTTCCCATGCAGATTATGAAGAGCATCTGCAGTAAACTCTGAGTGTTTGCACTGTGGTATCTCATTTTTACAGAGTAGTGCCTCAGCAAATCTGCAAATTATGCAAGAAGAGTAATCTTGATAACAATTTGATGCATTAGATATGACTGCACTACATATATGATTTAGTACAGAAATATGAGGTAGCAAACCAAATTCAGCCCAGGCCTGGAATTAATGTAGCTGGGGCACATGCTCATCTAGGAGGAATAATACCTGTATAGATTCACCTAAATGGTACCTGAAATATCTTTGAAACCTATCTTGTTTGAAGTATGTTTGAAGAAGGTAACAGGTAAAACATAAAGCATTCCTTTTTGCTCCTCTTTTCCACTGATGACTGCTTTTAAAAGAAGCATCAAAAAAGTAAACTTTGTAGTGATGATATTTAGTGTTTCAAAATTCTATATTTCACAAATTAGTGATTCTATTTAACATTCTAGACACAACTGATTAAAGATGGTTTCTATAGACCTTTTTAGAATTCTAGAAGTCTGAAAGCAGAACAAGCAAAAAGGAAAAAAAAATCATTGACATTTTGCTCCTTTTTCAAGAGAAAATTGAATTTTGAGCTTACATTCAAGAAACTGAGGTGTTTTTCGACCTTGTGATACAGGTGCTGTTGTGCGTTTGCCAAAGACTTGTGCATCAAAACTGGCATAATCAAATGGGACTTTCCCAAACTTCTCCTGTTCTTTTCCCAGGGTGCCTCTGGAGGAAGTCACTGGCTGTGAAGTTCTGTAACTGAACTGAGATAGCTCAGGCTGCTTTGCTAAATTCGTCCTGCAGAGAAGAGGAAAAGAATGAAGAAAAAATATGAGAATATCTTTAAATAATTTTGTCTTGAAAAATAGGATATGATTGCATCTCATAATCCAAAAGTGTGCTATTATCACATGCAAAACTTACTGGTGGGTGTATACAAGAAATAAACAACATGAATATGGCAGCTGACTAGTAGTCAAAAAGTACCTTGACTACTTCATAAACTAAAAGATGAGGACATAAAAAAATGCAGTGTTCTTTAATAGCAATTTGTGCTACTTACAAGGCAGTTTCTGACTTACTGCTAGATTGCCACTTCCTTTAGTTCTGAAAATTTGTCTGGATTTTTTTCTAGCTTTTAGTTTTTATGTATCAGTACTGTTCTCACTTTACTGTGAATGAGTATGGTATAAATATAATATAAGATGATCTGAAATAATTGCTTGTGCTGTTTGGGAGGAACGAATGATTTATGGTGTGGTATTCCATTTAGTTAACGTTCAGTAACTACTTGTCTTTAGTAATTTCCTTAGGACTTTTCATATGTAGAGTTAAGGCACGTGCAGTTGGCAGACACATGGACATAATATTCTGTAATGGCTCTGAAGGAACCATTAGAGCTGATCATGTCAATAATCCACAAATTAAAGTGTCCCCAAATAGACCTGAATATAATAGGTTATAATGGTCATAGTGCCAATGATGTGCAAATTAAGCATGTCTGTAGGGTCCATATAACTCAGACAAAATACAATTGCACTAGAAAAGTGTTTCTCCTTTTTGATGTCATTATATAAAATATAAATGAAAGTAATTAAACCAATAAACTAAAAAAAAATAAATTCTATGAATTGTTCTGATTGGGTCACTTGTTTGGAAGTAAGATTTAATAGGATATATTTGATGGCTTATCCAAAGATATGTCTCTCGTCTTTAATGTCAGCCACGTGCAAAAGAACCAACAGAAAGATGGTGGTTTATTTTGAGAATCAGATAGTTTTGCAGTGGCTTGTCTTGGAAGACTGGGTAACCACTGAAGCCAAAATCTGAAGTGGGTGAAAGATCTGAGGACCAGTCAACAGAGTTTGTGCATAAATAACAGTTTGTTTGTTTGGAGAAACTTGTTTGTGAAGGGTCCTACCTGTGAGTCTGATCATGGCACTGCCCAGCTTTTGGAGACTCCAGCTGGTTCTTTTCCTGGGACATTGCCAGCTTTTCAGCTGCAGCAATTGGACAACCAGAAAGGCTGTTGAAAAGCAAAGGTGAACAGAAACAACAAGAAAAATAATTGAAATTAATTATTGTGCAAAGGATATGTGTGCTGTTTTTCTGTGGAAACCAGTGATTTTGATGGTCTGTGCACTTAAGGGAACCGCTGCTGCTATAGCCCAGATTCATCTGTTTTTCAATCCTTAATGCAAAACTGTGAAATCTGTGTATTTTAGGTGATATATCTGGAAACTGAATCATGTAGGAGTTTTCCACAGTTCAGCTTTGATGTTTTGTGTCTGGCAAGTCACTAGTAAATTTTTTGACAAATGACATTTACTTTATCAGCTAAACCATGCATATAAGCCTCCTGCTGATTAAAAGGAAAGTGAATTCGGGAAAAAAAACCCAGGGATATTTGAGAGACTGTTACCAAAGAACACATTTTATCATTTCGAGTTGTGCTAGCTTATATTTTCCTGTTTGTTTTATTAGATTAGAACATATTTTCTTATCCTATTCATGTGTTTCTCATGATAGAGCTGATGTGCTGCAAAGATGACTAGGAATTTAAAACAGGAAAAACAAAGGAAAAATATCTGCTTGTGCATTATATATTCTTGTAGACAAACTTTTCATATGTCTGATACAGACTGACTTACTGATTTTAGTGTTAAAAGAATATGACAAACCTTAATTTTGGTGCAGTAGCAAATCAATCAATAAGCAAAACCCCCAAAATCTCACAGAAATTCACATCAACAAAGAGAGCTGGTTTTGAAATTCTTATGTCCCAAGCCTGATTTTAAGATTGACATTATATTTTCCCAGAAGTAGTATGATGGAATATACTGCTTCCAGCAGAAATCAGTACTGACAAGAGGTGTGCTGACAGGGATGGCTTGCTGGAGACAGAGAGTGGCTCTCTGCCTCACCTGCAGTCCAGCTGTGATTCCCCAGCTGCCTGTCTGGAAGTCTTTTCTCAATTTTACTTTCTCTTTGCAGGCAACATGTTAAACAAGCAGGAGTGTTCCAGGCAGGAAGATGGTATTCCTGAGGGTAATAAGTGGAGCTTTTAAACAGATTTCAAAATAGTTCACTTAAAATTTTCTGTTTTGCTAAAAGGGAATGTGCCCTGAATGGAAGTTCCTGTTGACAGCTAGCATGCAGTAGTGCAAAATAAATGGGTTTTGGTTTCCATATGATTTTCTAGTTGTAGCAATAATAATGCATTTTTTCATTCCTTCCCCTTGTACATGATGATTTTTCAATGTGAGGACTCCGATGAAATTGTAGCTTTAAATCTCCTCTATGAAAATACTAGTGGAATTTGCCATCCTATGTGCTGCAGCCATTTTTTATGTAACGGAATTAAACACAATTATTTTGTTATAAATAATACAGGCTGCCCTTGCTGTTCATAGACACTCTTCAGTGTAGTACATAGCATCTAATTCCAAGATGTGCCTATCAATTTTCTCCCGAGTACGTGTTAGGTTTTAAGTGGACAGGAATTTTTCTGGTCTACCTTCGGTGAGTGTTGCGATTGCTGTTGACATGTCCTCTTCCAGTGCATCCTGGGGTGGGACACTTTAAAACATTTTCATGCATGGCAAGAACTAAACAGAAATTAAAAAAAAAAAAAGTTGATAATAAAATGCATCAATTAAAAACACATATCTTTAAAAAAATGAACATATCTTCTTTGAACTCAGATTCTCAATTCTTTCACATATTTATCACAAAAGAATAGGGGAAGCAAAGGACCTACAACAACACAGTGACCATGGTGCCTCCAGCATAAACCAGTTTATTTCTATATTGCAGTGGTGAGGCTTCCCACATGCACAAAATTCTTTATACAGACTTCGAAAGAACATAAGTGGAAGTCAGCAAAGATGTTAAATCATGAAGTCCTTTATACACCATTAACACAAGAAAAGGCAGGTGACAGAGGAGCCCTGGGCCACACAGTCCATGTTCCATGGAGATGCTTTCCTTCTCTGTCCCAGGGAAGGAAAGCTTTCGAGTATAGGAAGACTGTTTATACATTTATCAGATATTTTAAGTATGATCCCTTTGAACATTACACCTTCTGGTCATCTGAGCTGTGCTGAAACTCCCTTGGACCTATCAGTAATGGTTCCAAGCATCAGCTTACATTCTTAGCAGCAATTACAACCTCTTGTCTCTACATTTCTAATGGCCTTGGATGTGGATCACCTTTGCTAAAACTGACAGATGTGTCCATGTAAAACATTAAGCATCTTACAGTGCTTCACAAAAGCTGACTGCTCATTCAATAGGTTTGTTCCACCAGGAACCAAATTCTAACTTCTTTTTTTTTCCCCCATCAGGACAGAGCACATCTAATTGGAAGTGTGACAATTAACAAGAACTTGTTAATTTTAAGTTTTTAGGAAGTTAATGTTGCTAAGGACTTCCAAATGCAGCCTGCTTAATTCAGCAGATGTTTCCATGAATACAGTTTAGTACCAGATTTAAAAAAGGAGAGAGCTACAGTTAGGAAGAGGATTTTGGTAAAGTGCAAATATCCTTTTAATTTGTTGTTATGCATACCACCACAAAGAACAATCTGACTAACTAGGTTTAAGCGGATAGTTTCACATTAAGTTTTTGGCTTATTATGAAGCATTTCATTGCATCATGTTGTGGGACTACACAAACACACACGCACAAACATACGCACACGCACACACACAGGCAAGCCAATGTAATCAGAGCAACACAGTTAGAAATAAGCAGGGAAATTCAGGCTAGACTGGGCAAAAAAGGGTTAGTGTGATACTGTCACAAGACAGGGACCTGCTGTGGACCAGCGCTGGGTTGTACTGATGGAAATAACCTTTTTGAGCTCAGCAGTAAGGGGGATGCTAAAAACATCTCTGCATAAGCATGCCCAGGCCTCTCATCTGCAGGCAATGAGAGCCAGCAGCCTCCATGTGGCTGCGGCAAATGAGGCCGCGGCTCCGGAGCAAGCAGGAGATGTTTGTGCCTCAGCAAAGGTGTGAGCGAGCAACATCTTGAAGATTCGTGGGACTACAGCATGCAGGTCTGCTGGCAGCGTGGGGATAGGTTGTCTGGTCTTGTTCTTCCCAGGCTACCTAAGGAGCCTGCTGCTGTTTGTAACAATGCTGCTGAGGAGCACTTGAGCTACACAAGTGTGGCACAAGTGGGCTGTGCTATGAGCTAAGGGCAAAGAAGGTGTGATGGCTTCTTTCCCAGTCTCATCCTGCTATCTCACGCAGAAAAAAGGGGATTCTTCTCCAGCATACACTACCCACAATAGTGAGACAGACCCAGTTGATATTCTGGACTGCAGGGTGATGATACTCACTTTCTAGTGGCACTCTAACTTTATGTGGACAGCCTGAGAGACTGCGGTGGTGAGGGTACAGCCCAGTCACATGCCCTGTGCCATCACATCCTGGGATGGGGCATTTGGTTTCTTTCTTTTCAGGCCTGGGTGAATCTGCAGAGAAATCAGATAAAGATTTTGTTTGGGTTTAGCCCCTGTCTGTGCTCAGCTGAGTGATCCTAACAGTACAATATTCTCTATTTTATATTTCAGATTTAATTCCTGTCCAAAGTTTTAACAGGGATGTATGCAACTGACACGCCACTTCAAGTTTTCACACTGCGTCCTCTAAACAATGATTTCCCGCTCCCAATATGCCATTTATGTGCTAAATTATATAGCTTTAGGATTGCAGTATCATTTATTCCATTCAGAGCCTCTAACAGGACAGAAGCCACAATCCAATAAGCCAGAAAACTGGCAGCATGAGCCAACAGCAAGATCTATAAAGGAATAAATAAAAAAAGGAGAAACAATCTTTTGCTGTGTTAATGTCAGACTCCAGGAAGCTGGGACAACCAAATAAAAGCTGAGGTGTGAAACAAATAAACAAACAAACAAAAAGCATTTCAACCAGAAGCCATTCCTTAAATATCACAGATCTCTAGGCTGTAGGTTCTTTGTTAGGGAACTGAATACATGCCACTTTACATTTGAGAGGCAAGGCAAGCAGCTCCCTCTGGTACACATGGCAATGCTGCTTTGTGGAGCAGCCCACAAAGACACTGAAAACATGGAGCAGCCGATACCCTTTCAAAGGCAAGGTCTCAGCCCAGCCCCACTGCTACCACTGTGTAACAGCCTCACAATTTCTGCTTCAAGCACCTAGAATCGTGCAAGGAGCACTGGTCAGAAAACCCTTATTTGATTTCCAATGCAGGATCAAAGTCTGGGCGAGAAAGGAATGATTTCTGGTCCAGAAATTCTCTTGTGAGAAATCTGGAAGAAGTGGCCGCATAAATTGCTGAGGATGGTTTTAGCTCCCTCTGTGATTGGCTGCCAGCAGCATTTGGTGCTGGGGGAGAAAACAGCTGCAGCCAGCACAGGGAGCTGCCTCCTTCAAGCTCATTTTTTCTGGACTATGAGGTAGGATGTGCTTAGGGACAGAATCACCAGGGACAGCTGAGGGTTAAACTTCCTGGCAAGTTTTTAGATCAAAAAAATAAAATAAATAAATAGGGTGGAAAGCAAATAGAGTCAGCATCATCAGGAGACCACATGCTTTTGAGAATCACTGCAAATGGAAAGTGCTGCAATAGTGAACAGAAAATAAAGAGGGACCCAGAAAATGATTTAGTGTTTTCTTTGGTAATTGGAAAGGTTTATCATGAATAGATTTTTTTTATGATCTAGCATCCAAGAGTGAAAATTAAGAGCTGATGGATTTGATGGCAGATTTTTTAGAAATAAAACCCAGTTAATTATATAAAGTGGCAAAATTATGTGCCCAATACAACATTGACTACAATCATGGTGTTTATACAACCCGAACAAAGCCTGGTATGTTTCTCCATGGGTATTACCTCTGAACTCACCTGGAAACCACAGCTAATTATAATATGAGGTAAATCAAGAAGGGATAGATTCTGCCATTCTTACATCGCTGCTCTTTCCTGTGTGTGCTGGGAGAAAGTCACATTGACACCAATGTGAGCCTGGTGAATACAGCTGTTCTCAGGGCAGGAAAAGATATCTAAAAAGTTCCTGCATATGCCAAAGTCATCTGAGCAAATAAAGGTTCACGTAGTTGAATAACAAGGTAGGCTAATACCATGCATGCACAGCTTAAGACATGCTAATGAAAACACTGCTTGAGACACAAAAATGAGATGTCTGCATTTTCCTCCCTAATACTGCAAGAAATGTTTTATAGTTGCAGCTCCTAAAAATGCCTGTCAGTTCTCTTTCACACTAAATGCTTTAGATAAGTAAATTACTATAATATTTACAATGTCCACAGGAACTACTCTAAAGTTACATTAGAAATACCAAAGTAAATCATTTATCAAAAGCAGAAATAGCATCAGTGCGAGGGTGACCTCGGGATGTTTGCAAGGCCAAAAAGAAAAGTCAAAGGACAGATGAATGTATTGTTACTTATTAGAGAAGGGAGTGTGCTTATAAAATGACATCTCTTGATGTTCTGTAATTATCCTCAATTGGGGAGTTTTATACAAGACAGCCCAGTTTATAAATCAAACCCAAATCTTTTAAGTCTCCACTTCTGGAAGCTTGATTAAGTGATAAAAAGGGAATTATGTTCCTACAGGTTTGTGGGATATCACAAACCCTCAGAAACAATAAAGCTATTGGAATTTACTGGTGTTTCTGCTGACGGCAAATGAATCAGAAGAGCATGGCTTGTGCTTTCCTGGCTCAGAAGTGCTGGATATAGAAAAATGTAATTTTCGTTGATGTAATAGTGATTGATACTAATATACTAACACTATATTTATACTTGACTATACTATACTCTACTTGATACCAATGAAGTAGACTAAACTCAGAAAACACATTGCTTAGGAATTAGCTAATATCTTTGGGAGACACCAATTTTTCACCCTAAACTTGCCCTTGAGGACTGTTTTAATGCCTTCTCTTTTGGCTGCTCAAACTTTGGAGGTTTATATTAGCACCCTACAGAGGAGGAAGCAGAGGAGGAGAAAAAGGAGGAGAAGGAATGTCAGTGCCAGCTATGCAGGCCTTTTAGTACCCATTACTGATGATTTCACATAGCAGTTTGGCAGGAAGCCACGTACCTAGCGTTTAACCTGGTTAGACGTGAGGCACTAGTGTGAAGGTACATAATTAACAAAATTACCAGCTAAATTCCAGATTCTTTACTGTTGCTATAAAACCCAGCTCAGAATCCTCTATCAGTCACGGGACAAATGCTTAAGCCAGCAAGAAGAGCCAAAAATACTTCCTTACGTTTGCTGCTAAATATCTGTCTCCCACCAATGTCAATAACTTTGGTTTGTCTCCTTTCCCCTGCTAGATGCTCCAGAAGAAACCTATCCAGTTCCTTGTAGGTGCTGTGAAACACATGCCCTTGCTCTGCCTGCAGAGCGATTGCTTGCTCTAGCAAACTCAAGTTCCCTTTTGTTTTGTCCAGCTCAACTGACACGTCTGTGGTTTCTGACAGGCACTCGTTGTCGTCTTCTTCACTTTCAGGGAAGAGATTCTGAATTCTCTTCTCGAAAGGATCAGAGTGAGGCTCCTGGGGTGCTCTTAGCTCTGTTTCTGAGTCACAGAGTGTTTCGCAAGGACCATATTCAACCTCTTCCTTCTTAATTTCTGGGACTTCCAGGATGCTGGGTTGATTACACTCTACAATATATTTCTGAGTTACATGGGGCTTTACACTAGTTTCTTCCGAGAAATTTGAAGAGCTGTCCCACTCATTGTCCATAATTTCAGAGTTACTTTCATTTTCCTCAGATGAACAGTATTTTGGGTCAGAGATAGCAGTCTTTTCCTTTCCTTCAGCTGAGCTAATCAGGTAACATTCATCAGCGTCATCACTTTCTGTTTTTAATGATTGAATGCCACTATCATTTAAATTTTCTGCCACTGTTTGACTGGGTGCATCTTTTGCTACTTTTCCCATGTTCATCAAAGATTTGGCCACGGCATCTTGATAGCTGGAGTAGTTGTCTTTTCTTTGACTGGAATTTTCTTGCCCACCCAAATGAGGGATTTCCTCAGATGATTTTGTAGTACTCTCCTCTGTATGAGAAAAATAGGTAAGAGAAATATGTAAGAATAACTTACTCAGAAAGGTACTCTGAAATGACTGAATTCAAACCAAGGATCTGCTTGAAATGACTACTTGTAGCATGGTGAAAAACCCTTCTAAAATGATATATACTTTATGTTATAGTTCCAGAACTATATGACAAAAAATTAAAAATTATTTCCCATTTCTCACTGATGCTGAAAACATGTATTTTCTTAGAACACATGCACATGCATACACAGTCATATACATGTATGTAAATATAATGCACCATACATTTATTACATATATACATATAATCTATAAAATATCTGTATGTATATTTATATGTGTGTGTGTGTATAAGCACACAAACACAATGTAAAATTCTTCCGATCTATTTTCTCTTTTATTTCATCTAAGATTCCCAAATATTTTCTCAAAATAAGCCCTAATTACTTTGCCTGTCACCCCGGATCCCATGAAAGACCTTGATGGAAAAATCCTCAATACTTCACAAAGGGCAAGCTCCTGGTCACCATTGAAATTGCCACACTAAGTGATAGATCAGGTCATGCACAGGCAAACAGAAGAGGTTGTTCTGTACAGACTCATAAAGGACTTGTTAAAGACACCACTGAAATGCATCCTGTCTTTATAAGCATCTTTCTTCAGAAGAAAAGCAGCAGCCAGCAGGTAATAAAGGCTGCATGTAGGAGAGGTTGTCAGTGTGGAAGACAATATGCCTTTTGTATCTCATTTAATTTTTTATAAACATTTCCTCTGACAAGGACACTCAAAAATACATCTCCATCATCTTCCTTTCTGGTAATTATCTCTCTAAAATCAACACTGGTTTTGCCAGGATCAAGTAAATATTGCCATAGTAACTAAAAGCATTTTTGGATGAAGGGAAGAATTTAGTCACAACACTAGCCCCTTCAATAATGCTGATTATAGGGTACATTCTTTTGTTGGGATCTATTCAACATAAACTGAAAAATTTAACATTTTACTTCCTAGAAAGGAGGATGAATAAACAAGCATAGACTATTTCATAAGATGTGTCTGTCCTTTCCTGAATCAGAAGAACTCCAGGTTTAAATAATAAATTAAGCATAGCCTAAAATGCAAATGAAGTTTCTCTCAATAACACAGTGAGCTATTAAGAGAAAGTGTAAAGGGTTATGATAATTTTAAAGTATTATGAACTACAGAAAACAAATAAAAAGCATTTTCAGTGAATATGTCCAATTCATTGAACTATTCTCTCAATCCACTTAACTACCCACATGTGTACAATAATGATTTATAGACATTATACCTAATTATGCATATTTGGGCTGTGTTAGAGTGCCTAACAAAAGCTCTAGAAAGCAACAATTACCTCTGTTGCTTAGCTACATAGTTTAAAATATTCCTATTAAGTGCAGATTATTGTGGAGGGGAAAAGGGGGACAAAAATGCACATGTGCACCACAATGCATTTCACTTTACTGCTGCCAAACTGTTAGCATTTTGGGTCATTTCCAGTTTACATAATTGTTTGGTTCAACTGTTTGTTATATGTTAAAAGAAAATATTGATTAAG
Source organism: Onychostruthus taczanowskii (assembly GCF_017590055.1). Lineage (NCBI taxonomy): Eukaryota > Metazoa > Chordata > Aves > Passeriformes > Passeridae > Onychostruthus > Onychostruthus taczanowskii. The sequence continues at coordinate 2,640,463 of NW_024501459.1, forward strand.
TCTTATTCTTCTTCAGAAAATTGGACTCATGCAGGGAGAGGTGGCCTTGTGCACTGTGTGCATAAAGTTGTATTTAAAGAAGTGTCTGTAAACCTTCGTGTAACTTTTTAGCAGCTGGTCTAACACCACACACATTGCAGTGTTCTGAACAAAGTGTGCCATCTTTTCACATCTCAGCAAGTAAGAATGATGATTTGGCTCCATAACTAACTTTAGTCAAATGGGTTTCCATTATTTGCTCTTCTTCCATTTGGAAAATAACAGAATCCCATCAGTGGGTAATTTCAAAAAATAACAAGATCTATCTTAAAAGAAATCTCCTGCCCATCAAAAGAAAACAGACCAAACAAAATGTTCAAATGTAAAAGGTTTTTTCAGTTATTTTGAGGTGTGAAAGAGGAAAAATAATATAAATTCATGATAAAAATTTTTTTGTTCCTTAAATAATCAGCAATTTTTTAAGCAATCTTTAAAAATTTGTTGTTGAATCAGTCTCAATGGTTCAGCTGTCCCAGCTTTGCTTTTTACATCTACAGGCTGTAAATTTACTTTTAAAATAATCAAAACTCAGCTTAGTTTACAGTTGCATCAATCCATGAACTGAGTCATTAAATGATCTATGGAAAAGAATCATGAGTTCTTAATAAAGTGAGTAATATCACTCTAAGAAATCCCATGTACCTACATACCCAGACCAAATGTATGCTTTCAGTGAAGTTTGTTTTGTAGCTGGTAAAATTTATGCAAAAGATATAGGTTGTATTATCACTGAACAAGCAGGTTGGAATATATCATGTTGTATCAAATAAATCTTTTCAAAATCAAGTGGGATTTTTTGTTCTGACTGAAGGGCATGGTTTCCCTACTTTTTTATCAATAGATCTGGCCCAACACTTGCCCCTTTTTAAAAAGGGTACCTTAAAAAGTTAAATAACAGGTTTGTGCCACAGTCAAGCTTTACACCCACCATAGCAATTTCCGTTCTTGAGTTCTTCAAGATGTGCAGAGAACAGAAAAAGAGGAAGAAAAAAGATGTTACTGAGTGCAACTCTGGGTGGTCAGGAACCAGGCTGAATCAACACAAAAAAAATTACCAAAATTCCAAATATAAAAAAAAAAGTCAAAACAAGCAATATCAAAGCCTCAAGACATGAGGCATACAAGAATTCTTATTACAACAGATTTCTTTCTTGTGTTAGGAGCTAGAAACAGTTCTGCAGCCTGAACAGGCACTGAGAGGTATGGGATTTTTTTCATTGATTAATTTTTCTTTAAAAGGTCACCCAAAAGACAGAGATGTTGAGTATCACCTTGCTAATTTATGTTATGTTTGAAGATGGAGGTACCTTCTAGGCTTTCACAGCAATGGGATGCAGACCTTTAGAAAAATCTCCTCCTAGAAGATTTATAAGTGACAGATGACTGAAAACTTTGCTGTTATAGAAATGCCACAAAGACCTCCACTGATTTTGGTGGAATCATGATTTGACTCTTTAACGTGAAGGCCATTCTTCTCCCTCTTCTGTGTGTTTTACAGTAATAATATGTATAAAATTTGTGGGATTTGTTTTTTTAAAAGGATTTCCATTTTAAATACATAAATAACTAATCTCAGTTCATTGTAAAATAATAGGACAGCCCAGGCTGGAATGGACCTTAAAAGACCATGTAGGTCCAGTCTTTTGTGGTAAATGGATCCTAGATGATATAATTAACCACCCTGTCCTTCAAAAACATTTTATAAGAAGAAAATATATGTGTGTGGAAAATAAATTATCTTTTAATTCTGATAGCAACCAGCAACTGAGTGACATTTAAGTTCATTCAGTTTACATATTATCTATGTTAGTAATTTACCAGTGCCAGATCACATTCCTTTTATTTAACATTTGCTCTGCACAGGTGACTGCCAATGTCTTCACAGAATCACAGAATTTCTAGGTTGGAAGGGACCTTTAAGATCATCAAGTCTAACCCATATTCTAACACCTCAACTAGGTCATGGCACCAAGTGCCACATCCAGTCTTTTTTTAAACACATCCAGGGATGGTGACTCCACCACTTCCCTGGGCAGATGATTCCAGTATTTGACCACTCTTTCTGTGAAAAACTTCCTCCTTAAGTCTAGCCTGTATCTCCCTTGGCGCAGCTTGAGACTGCGTCCTCTTGTTCTATCTGTTGTTGTCCGGAGAAAGAGACCGACCTCCAGCTCACCACAGCCACCCTTCAGGAAGTTGAAGAGAGTGATAAGGTCACCTCTGAGTCTCCTTTTCTCCAGGCTAAACAATCCCAGCTCCCTCAGTCGTTCCTCATATGGCTTGTGTTCCAAGCCCATCACCAGCCTCGTTGCTCTCCTTTGGACACGCTCAAGCATCTCAACATCCCTCCTGAACTGAGGGGCCCAGAACTGGACACAATACTCAAGGTGTCCTGATATCTTCCAGTGATATCTTCTCACTTGTCTGATTAATTATTTTGGCAGGACTTCTTAAAAAAAAATGTGAAAAACCATTTGTTTCAGACTTTTTTTTCAATTTGAATATATATAAAAAATATTAGAAAGGAAGAGTAATCAAAAAATACTATGGCTGTATATTTCTGTCCCCCCCATCCTTGTCAATATTTTCCAGCATACACATTGCAGAAGCTGCTATAAATTGTTGGATGCATTTGGCTTACCAGTGTTGGAATAACAGGTATAAAAGTGCTGAGTCTAATAATCGTGTTAAACAGAACACACAGAGCAGTCACATGCATGAAATTGCTTTGCTAAATGTTAAAGTCAACAATGTTTTGGTAAGCATTATTTTTCCTTCCTAAGAGTTCTATGTACTCCAGAGAAAATCTGCTCTTCAGAAATGTGTAGGATGGTGGAGGGCTTAAGCTTGTTCTTTCACAGAGGCAGCAGAGAAGCAGATGCTGCTCCATATCTGACCTGCTGCAGCAGTTGTCTCTGTGTGACCTGCAAGGCATTTACTAGACCCCAAGAGAAGTTATTGTACAAAATAAATGGAAGTATGATGGTTAAACCTGGACAGAAAGGCACCATTCCAGCTCTTAGAAGTCAAACATGTCTTGCATCCTGTTTCAAAATACTGGTTTTTTATCTCTTTTTCTCTTTTCCCTTCCTGTGGAATTCAAGATCAAGTGGAGTTCAAGCAACTACCTGGAGTTGAGCTGCTTTCAAGGACACTGACATCTTCCTGTAACTCTGTCCTGTCTTCATTTTCTTCTTTGCATTCCAAGCTGGGGCTGTAGTGGCGGGGTTTCATTAACAGGGACTTCCTTTTGTTGACAGGAACGCCTGATATCTGATCTTCAGCTTTTCTCTTCTTGGCCATGGAGCATTTGTAGGCACTGCAGTGATCAATTGCCAGGGACAGAGAAAAAAATGGGAGAAGTGAGGAGCAAACTGTTTTAAAAATAGCACCACCCTATAGTTTAATTCAAAGTATAAAAGCGAGGATTGACAAAATATTAAATCACTTGCAGTTTCAGCAAATTATGTCTGGCAGATATTTAATTTTAGCTCAGGTACTGAAAGTCCAGGCCACAGGCAAGTCCTGTTTCTTTTCACTGGTGCCAAAATTTTTTTGGGGGAAGGGGAATGAGGAGTAAGAGAAAACCAAAAAAATCCATAACCCAACAACCTTAAGGAAAGGATAAACAGAATGGTAGCCCATGTTGATAATCCAGGAAAACAGCTATAGGGAAAACTACACCACCAGTTGTATTACAAAACTCTGAGCCTTTGGTCCTTAACCTTCACATCAGTATGAACATCCAATTACACATGTGGAGTTCAACAGCATAAAACCTGTGAGAAACACACTGCACATTGATAATGTTGTGCAACACAGTTCCCTCTTTCAATATTAGTCCTGAGCATTAGTTTCATTTAATTTACTCCAGCCATAAAGACCTGATTTAAGCTCTACAGTTCTCTGTGAAGACAATGAAAAAAGGCTCCTGCAAAGGGCTATTCATCTCACTTGAAGCTACTTCTATGTGATAAAAGGGGGAGCTGTCCCTGGGAAAAGTCTTATCCAGTTCAGATGGCTAACTTTCAGATGAGTGACAGGAGGAGGAATGGCAGGAAGATCTTTAGCAGGTTTAATATACTTTTTTCAGCTCCTAATAGACCCATATATTGATCTGAATATTCACTTGGTTCTAAAGTTATTCCGCCAAACTGTACAAAACTCGATGGCATGTAGGTGTTACAACATAAGACACTTCCCTAAAGAGGCTGGAAACTTCAGCACTCTTTTCTTAATAATTTTTCATGTAAGTGATTTGACATGATTTTATTTTTCTCTCTCACACAGTATACTAAGAAATTTTTTGCAGTACGAATAATACTGCTCATTTTATATCTGTCAGAGAGGAAAAACTGCATATATGGATCTGTGTAATCCACTCAATGATTTCTCCACCTTAGGTACCCCCAGGGTGCGTTACAAATCTGCACAATGCCCTCAGGTGATGGATTTTGCACTTGGCTCACTCAATTAGCTGCAAGATTTGCAAGAAAAAGCCATGTATGAAGAGAACTCCTATTGGTTACACATATTACAGGCTCAACAGCATAAATTCATCCTTCCAAGGTATGTTATGTACACTAAATTGGCTCAGGTTCTGATTGTTTCGGATGAAAGCATATGACTAACTTGAGCTTTTTGTTAAAAAAAAAAAAACAAAAAAACATTTTTTGGCTAAGAACCTTTTTGGCAATCCTTCATTGCAAACATAAAGGGCATGTAAATACAAAGGTCTGCATTTTAGGGGGAATGTTAAAATTTCATCATATACATCTCAAACACTAAATATTCTTGATCTTCTGAAGGCTAAAACACTATGGGCATCTGGAATCCAGGAATATGGGATGGTAAGCATATGCTGTAGTTGAATAAAATGTGGCTTCTGTGTTATTTCTCTATTTATGAATAGAGGATAACATGAATGTCATAATAAAGGTCAGAATCACAGTAGTATCAGTGTACCTCTGGAAATAATGTCCATGTAACAGATATCAGAGGTGGATGCAGTGTCAAAAAATATGCATAATTTGTTTCTAAGGAAATACAGTTACTTAGTTCATATTTGTGAATGGCATTTCATACCAGTCATATTGTTCCAGAAAAATTGAATAATAGATATAATAAAAATAATAAAAGTTTAAAATCTCTTCATACACAATTGTTTTTGTCAACCAAAACCTTCACTAGGTGTGCTTTTGATGTCTTTCATTTATTTGTCAAGTTAACCTCCAATAACTACTGTGAAAGTGTTTAGGATATAATGAATTTCAAGTGTTTAATTCCCCTTTGACAAAACTATAGCTGTTTCTTACACCAGAAGAATTAATAGATTTTTTTGGAAGAGGAGATCCAATTGGACCATGCAATATGCCCTCCTGTGCAACACAGGTCACAGAACTTCCTCTATTTATTCAGCCTTAATCCTGTAATTTGTCTGAGTATTGTCAAGATTTGACTAACCTCAAGTTAAGGGAAAACATGTCAGTATGGTAAATTTGTTGCTCACTGACAACAATATTTTTCTAGTAACATAATATTACATGTCCCACATTGTGGACTGGCATAACACTTACTCAACACGTTGGTTTTTCACCACAACTGGAAAAGGGAATCAAACTCAGATGTCAGCAGACCACGGCCAAGAGCAGTGTGGGAGTACTGCTGCGCCCGGCACCTGCAGATCTGCTCTGGGAAGTGAGAGCACACGAATCCCACCTAACAGAACCACCACAGTTTACAGCAGTAAATCAAAAGCTGCTGCATCAAAATTGGGACAAGAGGCCCACAGATCTGGGAGCACACTGGTCACGTTAGAAAATTTCTCCTCTACAAAAGACTGATGCTTTAGCTTGTCCTTGTTGTATCTTTTTCTGTACATGAGCTGTCACTCATCCAGATTTTCTCCATAGGTCCCACAATTTTTTAAAAACACAGAAGATTCAACTTTTAGTAAAGTCATTCCTGACACCATTCTGATTACAGGAAGTTGACAAACATAGTTGTCACTTATTTCCTAGGAAAGTCAAATTGTTCTCCATTCTCTCGGAAGAGATTTTCAGCTCTTGCTTTTGCTGATGGTCCTTTAAACTGCTGATTTTGAGCTTTAATTGGAATCTATTAGTTTGAAGGAACCAGTTTAAAGTTCTATCATATCAGAAATTCCTCCCCTTTTCTACCTTACAGTGCTTAAAATGGAAAATTTAAATAAAACCAGAAAAAAAATCACAACTGGCAGCTTTTTCAAGTACACGTGATTTACTAAGGATTTGATAATGGAAAACAGGAATTCTAGTACTATGAAAAGAGTATATTTATGCCTTTGTTACATTCATGTCATGCCAATTTCACCTTTGTCTTTAAAAGTTTCTGTTTCTCTCTTACCCTTGCGTGCATTCATACAAAGACTCACATGTAGGTTATCACTGATTTGTCAAGCTGTACTTTGTCAAGTGGTAAACCTATAATTTAGTTTCTCTATTACTCATCTCTTAAATTCAACATCTAATAGTTTTGTTGCTATTTATCAATGGCCTGCATGTTGTCATGGAACACTGATTCAGCTGTCAAGGTTATTTGGTAATCCAAGGCTCATAAAACAGGAGAAGCTATTTTTGTTATGAGCCCAAAGCCAATACATGGTTGGGGGTTTTTTTTCCAGTTTAACTGTGCTTAACATTTATGGATAAAAAATCATGTCTGTATTATCTAGAATGAGCAAAGTTTTTATTATATCATTTTCAGTCAATGATTCAGTTACCAAAACCTGTCTTGTGTCAATTATCATAGTGTGAGTCAAGAAGTTAAAATCTGTTACATTTAGGACCTTGCTGCATATACTGAAAAAAGCTCCAAGATAAATCTTTCATAGATATTTCATACCTAAATAAATTTTGGGGGAATTTAATTGGTCATTCCTTTATTTCTTTTCAGATCACATCTTGCAGACACAGGTAGTATACAGGCAGTACTGCCCATTGGATCCCCACCACAAAAAAAGTCTCAGAAGAAAGAGATGTTTTAAGCAGTCCCAAACACATACAACTTTTCTTAAAAACTGGCCATGTTTGGTTTTTTGTTGTTTGTTTCTGGGTTTTTTTTGTTTTTTTTTTTTTTTTTTTTGTAATTGGTTCATCTAAGTGATGTATTTGTCAAGCCTTCAACCTGACCTTTAACCATTTTGTAGCCAGCAAGGATTTGTTGTATTTAGTCTGTTGGCAAGACTTCCAGACCTCTGAGGATTTTTTTCTTATTCACAGTAGCCTGCAGATTGGCAAAGCATGAAGACAGAGTCAAGAATTGCCATAGCTGGTAAAACTAGGGGTACATTCAGCCTGAAAACTGGTGTTTAGTAATGCCTGTAATGGATGCCATATAAAACAACGAGGCCAAAACACACCACATCTCATGTACACTTAGATTCAAGAGAGAAAATAAATGCTTTTGAATATCAAGGCATTTATATTTATTTTCTACTACTATGCAAGGATTCCTTACCTTATGCGAGTTTGTGCAAGAAAACTTAGTGGAACTTTTTAGTTGTGGAGGAAAGAATTTTAAATTCATAACATGAATTGGGGTTTGACTCTTTACCTAATTGAATTACAATTAAAGGAGACAGCATCTTCTGATGTGCAGAAGCATTTGACTTCACACTAGTATTTACACAGAGAAGGTAGGTCAAACTACTTCTTAATCATATTGTGGTTAAAGATATTGCCAGATGCATTAGACCTTAATTAGGTTTTGGTTTTTTTCTCAAACTTTCAGATGCCCTAAGACAATGTAGTCAAATACTACATTTTCCTTACAGGAGGGAAGAATTGGTATTTGAAAATGTAGGGACACTTGCCACTCAAAGATGAAGCAGTAACATACAAGTGTCTGTCATGGTTGGGCTTTCTTCTAAGAATTTTAAGAATCAGAAGTATCTAAGGAGGATACATTTTGAACACCTCCCCATCTTAGTCTCTCTTTTATATCAGTTCGTTTTCTAAACCACAGATTAACTGGATTCTGTCTAATTCTTTAGCACAAGGGCTTCCTAGAGTTTAGGCTACAGCAGTGAAAATATCACATCATCTAAAATCAGATGAAAAGAAAAACTTTGAGTTTCTCATAAGCTGATGATGATTAGGAGAATTTACTAGTACTGGATACAGAAAGGGGATGATCTGCTCCTAGAATGGATTGCATGTCAGTTCAAATTTCATTGCTGATATAATTTACATCAGCCATCAATGACAGAGGTTCATGAAACGAGCTGTAATGTCAGAGTTCAAAAAGGAGTGCTGGTAGTCTCATCATTGCAATTGAAAACCCAAACAAGTGTTGCTAATTACAGTAACTTCAGATGGACAACAGAGGCTGGGAAGGGAGAGAGTTGCTATGACTCAGTGGTTTGTCTTCAAATTAAAACAGATTTATATTCCACTTTCTTAATTGACTCTCATTGTTTGTGAAGAGTGTATGTAAATCGTGTAGCTCAGTGAGAGCGAAAGTGTTGTCAGCTCAGGTTTTCTCTAAACAGCATAACAGACAGAAAGATGGTATTAACAGTTTCAAGAAGTCAGAGTCTCCACAGAAAGTCTGAAAATCCACAGCACCAGTCAGGTCTGCAAGAATTTGTCCAAAGCTGGGGCTCAGGGTGGTGTTTTCAATGCCATGAAATTGCTTGCTGATTATGAAAGAATTCACAAAATCTAACTGTATACAAAATCAAATCCTAGCTTCAGAAAACTAGATACAAGAGACTGTAAAACACATAGACTGTTCATGGATTATGTTAAAAATTATAAATATTTGAATGTTTTCTAAAAGAAAGAAAGAAAAATGCATCACTTTGAATCATGGACTAAATTTACAAGGTTTATAGACACTTGGAAAAAATGACAGCTAAACAGTAATTCTGGTTCCTCTATCCCACTCTAAAATCCATATATTTGCTGGATTTAAAATTAAAAAAATTCTCTCAAAGCATATAAAGAAAACTATTTGCGTAATAAAGAGGACTTCTTGACCCATTCCTTTTATATTTTTTAAGAAAGGTACTTGATGAGATGCTTTTCATTAGTGAGAAGGCCAGTTAAGAAAAGACTGAAATTACTTCAACCCATTTGTGTACCCTTCAGCTCTCAATGTCAGGATTTTTCTTTCAGTACCTCCTCTTTTTTCTGCTGTATGGATTAATAAAAATGTTAATTCATTATGTTAGGATTTCTACTGCACTGTGTTCTGATGTTCCATCCTACAATGAATTTTCCAATTCCAAACATCTTTCTATTCAACACGATATGAAACAGAGGTTTTGTATGTCCATGAATTTATCCCTGAATAGTGGAATATGATGGAGCAAGGGATAAAAGAAATCACCATTCTACCTACTTAAAATAAGTAAAAGTAGGGTTGGTGAACTGTCAGGTGATGGAAAATTGCAAATGTCCTGAAACGTCTGTTTGATTTGCAAGTTATAGGTAGCCACACATCGACTACCTGAAGAACCTCAAGAAGTAAGACTTTGACTGGCAGCTGAGAAAATTGCCATCAAGGTTTGGGCTAAAATTCATTAGTAGTCTAAGACCAAGTTAAATCAGAAAAAAATTTTTCTTTTTAGCTATTTTGAACAATTTTTACAACTGCTAAAAATATCCAAACATGCAAATAAAAAGTTACGGATTTAGTTGAAAATATTAAAGAAGTACATTTATTAACTCTGATATGAGATTTTACAGATGAAATTTTGAAGGCTAGTTCTGGAAAGGACCACTGAATTGTCATCTCTGACAAGAAGTTAAATATGTATTTGCCCCAACTGCTCATTTGGAGAAAAAGTTGTTGGTATTAATGGTTTTTTCTACTTTATAGAATTAACCAAGATACAGGATTATTTCAGATAATTTATAACATTTGGACTCCATGTCTGAGAGTATTGTATTTTACTGATTCAGACTAGGAGATGAGAAAGATCTGGAAAAGTATTCCAGCTGGAAACTCCTCAAAAATAGATTTGTGAAAGAATTCATCAGGTAAAAAGCATTTTCTTCCATCAACCTTTTAAAGCATTAAAATGGTAAGGATATAAACCAATAAAATGTATTGAAAAGAATTGCTCTTCATTTGGACAGAAAGAATTGTTTGCAATGAAGCTTAGAATTTGGAGGAATTACTCCAATGGTATTTAAAGATGACTGGGCTGATTCTCATTTTTAAACAACACACACAACACAAAAAAAAAAATGCATGTCATCCTTTTGTAACTCACAGACTTGGCTTGGACAGAGGCTGTTCCCATGTCCTGTAACAACCATTCCAGAGTTAAAGAACCTTCTACAACTGTGGAAGTTTAATGCAATGCTCTTTCTTCTAAAATACCAGAGTTGTGAAAAGTTCAGTCCAGGGCTAGACCAAGATGAAAGGAATGGACATGAGATATAGATGGGAAAAAGATAAAAGGGAAATTTTTATTTATGAACACTAATATAGAGAAAAACAAGATCAGTAACTTGGGGGTATTATATGTCTTCTATATACAGAAGTGGAAGGTTTAGCTAGAAAAAAAGGAGCAGAACTGGACAGATAATAATGCGGAGAAAATATAGTATCATAACTGAAACCTGACTAGAGCAAGATATTAAAAGATGTATTTTGTTTTAAAAAGACATATAAGGAAAGCAAAGGAACTGTCATAGCCTTGTTGATAAAAGAGGATTTATTAGACCCCAGAAGAAGAGGCTGGGGAGAAATGGGTAATGGTGTTGAGTCATTATGTACTGAGCTTGGAGATGTTTCAGGCAGTAAACAATGTTACAGGCCACCTGACCAAAAAGAACAACTGGACTGTGAAATGACTGAGCAAATGCAAAGACATGTAAAAAGAGTGGAACAATGGTAAGTCAGCAGTAACAGAGGAAAAAGACATGAAGTTATGGTGACATGCCTCAAGCTCCTACCTTTGTGGACAAAAATTTCAGGCTGCAAGAGGTTAATGAAATGGCCTTTTATTTCTCTTTTCAAATACATTTCTTTAATTCAACTTATTTTATTATTTTGTCAGGATTCTTCACAAAGGAAAGGCAACTCAGAAAAAGACAAAAGGGATTTAACTTCTCTGATTTTCTTGTTTTCAGTTAACAAGTTTGCAGGATTATAAGGCTATTCAGCTCATATGAAAAATATTACATATAAACCCTCAGTTTGAAATACTATATCAATTAAATGGATGACTTCTTCAGAGTGCCATTCCATAAACCAAGAACTCAACATGGTGAAAGTTGAATGGCTGGACCCCTTTCTAACATGTAAGTTATTTTTAGTAAGAGTCAGTTTAGAGAAAATTTAGTTATTATTCTGTGGAGCTCAAGAAGTTCTTAAACTCAGTAATATGAATGAATGCCCAAGATCTGGGCCAAATCCAGCCTCCCTAGCCTCTTTTTCATTTACTCACTCAATCTGTCCAGGTTCAGTAGGTCAATAAATTCCAGTGGGACACAGGCCAAGAATTTGGCTTAGAATGGATTAAGTTTCTAGGCAAATCTAGAGATCATCCACACAACCTTTGCATTCATAAAGCCTCGCACACGAGTGGTCAGCCTACTAGCACCAATAAATGCTTAAATAAAAAGCATATTGGTAACTACAGTCTGGTTAAAGAAGAAGTAAAGAAGATTAGCTTTGTGGGTGTTTTTTGGTCGTTTTTTTGTTTTTTGGGGTTTTTTTTGCCAACAGAGAATGAGACTGTAAGCAACTCATTGTCAGGAGCCAGTACTTCCCTTTAATGTAGCAGGAGGTCCTATGGCTGCATTCTTTCTCTTTCCTTGCTATCTCCAGGCTGTACACAGTCTGTTTCTGCTCACTTTGCTTGGCTGAATCAACCCTTGACATCAGTCAGAGGCAGCAATTCAGCTAGCCATAATATTTAACTCATGATTGATATATATGAGGCAGAAGTTATGGGCTGGCATTTCCATCTCTGTGTGGCTTGTGGTCATCTACAGGGAAAAGATCTGCCATAAGAGGAAATGAACATTTGGGGCCGTAATGTTCTGATGCATTCTGTCAGGCAGCAGAAGGCATGAAGGCATATGCAACCCTAAATTTCTGTGTAGGTTTGGGAGGATAACATTTACTATGTGCTGATAAGCACGGAAGTTGTGATGGGGAAGACAACGACTTGTGTCGTATTAAATAGCATAAAATTTTTACTCCAACGCAGAGAACATTCAAGATACAACATGCTCTCAGGTAGAAAAAACCTGAAAATAACTATCTTAATCTAGCAGCCACAATAAAGTGATGTGGATTTGACATATATTATAAAAACCTCTCACAGAAAAACATAAATTGAAACTAAATTATAATTACCCTTTTTAATATTAAATGGAGGCTTTAAGCAAAAAAAAAAAAAAAAAAAAAGGTAAAACCACAATCAAATATAATAGCAAAGAGAAAAGAGACACTGAGACTGTGGATTTTGGCTAGAAGTCAACATAGTAGACATCAAAAGAGACCTATAATATGCTAGAAATATATCTAATGAAGTTGTTGTTAAACAAAGCTATAAAAGTCACCTATAAAAGGCAAATACACATAAAGTATCAACTAAAGCAATCCAAAATAGAAATCTGAACATGAAATGCTGTTTCTAAAAGTTCTAAATAAATCCAGGACAGGATTTATTTAGAACTTTTAGAAAGTCACAATACGTAGATCAAAAGGTCTGAACATGTATAGTGAATTAAGCAAATTATTAATCATAATTAACAGCTTCGACCACAATTATCTCAAAAAAATTATGAGATACAGTTCTTATTTCAGCTTTCATAGTGGTTATTCAGAACAGTTCACTGGATATTTAAGTCAAAGAACTGTAAACCCCAAGCTTACTTGCAAACTGTTTAAAGTCATTACTTGTGATCACCCAGAACCATGTTATCATTTACTGAAACAGAATGGTGGTTCCTATCACCTCATTAGTTTACATTAGAAATGACTTTTTAGTAAGAGTGAAAAAAATTATCTGATCTCTATACACAAGTTGCAAACATTTAATGTAAGCCTTAAACAAGTCACATGAATATTAAAAGAAAACTTGGAGGTGTTTGAATTTTGACTTTCTTTCTGTGTTAACTGTTGTCTTGTTTATTGGTTTAACAGTACTGAAAGAATATCTTGGTTCTGAACTATGAAAGCACCTGGTAATGTAAAAAAGTCAAAAAGCCTAAGGTCTATCAACTCATTCAAGCTCTAGGAAAAGGAAAGGAGGAAAAGAAATGAGATGGAGAGGCAGAGTGAAGGGAGAGGAGGGATGACATCTCAGTAGATTTCAAAATTTGATGGCTACTTAGAGGGTGACTGGGAGGTGAAGGAGGAAACAAGGGAGGAACTTAGACATGATAGACTATAAACTTGATTGCCATTGCAATTTTTATTAATGCTTGATTTTTTTAGTTATGATGACTATATTGACATACAGGATATAATAAGTATAGGTGAGTTCTAACACTATTTTTTGTCACTACTATGACTGACAATATACTGTGACTATATACTTTTGCCTTGTAGTAAATGGCACCATGTAGTGATTGTTCAGTGTTTATGTTTGACTGTTCAATGTTTTCTATCAAACATCAACTACAAACCCATTTTTGCTTAGTGTAAAACATAGATTTCCACAGATTCTTTGAGGAGAGTAAGGTCTAGCACATCAGATGAAGTTCCTTAGGAGCCTAACAATGTTGTCGGAAAAGAATAGTAAATGAACAAGATTTAATGGGAATTTAGGAAAGCATGATTCATAATAACATGACAGACTTGCTTGTACCAGAAATCATGGAGTAAGAGACAGAGGTTAATATTTTCAGCACCCCATAACCATTTCAATTTCTACAATGGCTAGGGCAGGGAGTAAGTTCTTTTTCCAAGATAAAGAGCAAGCAGGAGATACTCTAACTCATTCTGTTAACACATCTTGGGAATAGTTACTCTTAAGATTAATGCCCATTGTTTAATTGACTATCAGTTATCAACAGAAACAGCATGATACAGGACTTTGACTCAGGTGGAATGCTTAATCCAATATGTCACTGAGAAATACCTAAATGCCAAGGTGGCACAGCTCGGCCCCAGCCAGTTACCATCATGGGGAGCACTGGGGAGGAGGGCTGGAAGTGTATGCAGTGAACATCCAATCTTCAATTGCAAATAAAAGACTTTCTGTGAAGCTCAGACACGTCTGGCAGTAGCTATGACTACTGACCATCTTCATTTAATATTTACTGCTAAGTCTGTTTGAATTCAGACTTAGAATTTGTTTCAGCAAAGCACATTAATGACTGCAAGGGTCCTACACTTTCTGCCAGTGGAGACAGATGAGACACCAGGAAACGCAAGAGTCCACCTCAGTTTCTGTTCCAAATGTGCTTATTCAGGATTATGTCAAACGTGCTTTTCCACAGCAGTTTCTAGAAAATCAGTCTCTGACAAGCTCCTGTGGAAACCAAAGCCAAGCCCAAAGGACAAACCTGACAGGTTTTCCAGATGCCAGCTAGGAACAAACAGATTTCTCATTGCTGTAGGATAACACTACTGTGAAGGTGATAGCTACACAAATCAACCATAATCTCAATTCTTACTAAGAAACACCTTGGAGCCTTTTTATGTGATTTGTCTTCATGTGCTCAGTTCTTCCATCATCTGAGTATCACTCTCACCTCCTTCTCCAGTCATCTGCCATACTACTTCTATTTTTTTTCCACACAAATACTTCTTTAAAAAATCTGCTTACTTTGTGAAGTTCAGAAAAAGAGGTACCAATCAGTCCTTTCTGAATGCAGCTAGGCAGGAACAGGCCTTTTCTTTCATGCCATGAGCATTTCCTGACTGGCCAAATTCCCTTCTATCTACCAAATCTTTACCTTCATTCTATTACTGGCTGAAACAGAGCTCTGTTATAATTGCATGCATGCAATTTAATAGTTCTTAGAGGAAACCAGGAAAATATTCAGCAATGTAGACTAAGGAGTAACTACTTCAGTTAGTTAAGTGCTTTTTAGATGTTGTCATATACTCATATACAACAGTATATTAATGTACCTCTTCAAACATTACAGGTAAAGTTAAGGAATATATTTTAGTAACACAGACTTTCTGAGCTACTTCAGATCCATTGTTTGCAGGGTTACTTTGCTGGTTTCTCACCCTCCTAATCAATAGGCAGCCACAAAAGGGTGAATCGTCAAGTTACTACTTCTAACAAGGAGTCATCCAGATAGCTCTGTGCTATTACTCCTAAAACTCCTCAAGTGTTCAGGATACTCATAACTCTGTGCATTCATAATGAACAGTTCAACTTCTCTGAATGTCTAAAATGTCTTGCAACACCTGGAACAAGAGTTCCAGATTAAAAAAGTAATTTTCCTTGCTTTTGAAGAAGTGATGCAACAGTGCAGAAAATAAGGGGAAGTGTAACTATTCCTACCAAACAGCAAAGCTGTTCTCCATGATTTGAAACACCTTGTGGGCTCTAAATTAGTCACCAGTGACAGAAGCCCAAAACACTTGGTTTCACCTGTATCTAACTCAGAAAAGGTACCCCTTCCATTCAGATATGGATTTAGCCAAACTGATCTATTCTTTTGCAATTCTGTGCTTGGATCAATCCAATTTGCTCTTCCTTGGTCTGACCCAGATGCCACTCCATAACCTACAGATGGTTCATTGTACTGTATCCCATCTGTTAAATAAAACACAGTAATGAGAATACATCACTCCAATATTCCTCACTTTACTTTGGTTTCCATTCTAATCCTGAACACAGCTGAAGGTCCTGGTCCTTTCAGTGGTCCATGACAAAATTGTCTAAGAGAAGACCTCTTCATTCTGCTTCTCACAGAAGATGGATACATCAGAGCTTCTATGCCCAAAAGGTGTCAGATTCAAACTTGAATGTATGGAACAGAGATCTCCCGGCTTCAGCATTCACTTTTAGCGCACATTGTTGTTTGCTGTGTTTAGCTTGTGATAAAAAGATTCATCTTTTTCTAAAGCAGCTTAGCTACAAATGGAAACACCACAGCAGTACATTCCTAAATAAAAAAATTAAATCATGTTGTTAACATATAAATGATCAAGTCTTCAAGGAGTGACAGTTCTGTTTTGAAAGACTTACTAAGTTTAGTGTACTATACTTCAACACTACAACACATACAGTGGAAACTGTTAAAATAATCCTAATAAATTTGAACTAATAACACAGAAATGTTAATAGTGTTCATGTATAAAGAAAATTATTTATATTTTACTAAAAGTTGGGATTCCTTAGGGCATATAGTTATACAAAATAAATGTAAGTTTGACACATAAATCATTGGTTATACCTGGAAGAAAAGTCTGTTCTCTGAAAAGTCAGTGCAGTGCAAGAGAATTTTTAGTTATTTTACTAAGAAAAAAAAAAATTTAAAACCCAGTTTGTCTCTTAAGATAATATCTTTATGCAGAAAGGTGGTCCTATTTTTCAGGAGAAGATGGATGATAACAACATTAGCCAGTTTTCTTAGTAAAATCTTGGCTTTCTCAAAATCAAGAGATTTTTTGCCATTGAATTCTATTAAGAAAGACTTCAATGCCTGAAATTTAGAAGAGAGAAATTTTCATGCTTTATTTAATCTAATTGGTGATTGAAACTCTTTGTTTTGCTTTTCATTTATTTTTTCTCTACTTTTTGAAGCATGAGTTACAGAATAAGAAAAGGCTAACAAATGCTCTAGAACCAATCAATGTTATGAAATTAATAATAATACAAAATGAGCATGTAAGCTTATGTAGTGTCTTTCATGTAGAAGTATCCCAAGGCACTTCGTAACAGAAACTCAATAAGGAGTGCAAAAGTGCTTTGTCAGATAGGATAAGCCAGGGGAAAAGGGGAAATTAATTAAGCATGGATTTAAATTTCTCAGCCAACATAGCATTTAGAACCTTGGTCAGAAAAGACAGTGGTTCCAATATCTGTATCCAGGGAACACAACAGACTATTTCAGTCTTTAATTCTTGAGGAATGTTCAATAGTTTTCCCACAATAATATGGATATGACTAACAGGAATGCAGTCCAATGGCTGCATTTCCAAAGAGCAATCCCTGCCTCTCTCCCTCTACTTTTACATGGACAAGTAGGTTCATAGAAGTTGATCAACTGACTTATATGCCAGTCACTTGACTCTGGAGATACCAAATACGGAATTTGGTACAGCAGAAATTACAAATACCACATTAAGGATGGGATAATGCTTTTCTGTGCTGTTTAACTCACTGTTTTAAACCAATGTATGTTTCCTTATGGAGGTAGTCCACATCTCTGACAGAGTGATCTGCTACACACTGGTTCCTAAGACAGCATGTGTTTCACAGGGTAAAATAAAGTTGCCTGGGAAAAACTATAGCAATAGATAATACATAAATCACAGCTTCCCTGATGTTGCAGAAACTTGCACATCCTCTATTTTTCAAACATTTCTCTCTTAGGAACACATGGACCATCCCTTTTTTTGGATGGCTGCCTCTTCAGATTAATGCATCCTTCTGGTGCATAAATTAGCGATGCACAGAGGAAAAAAGGAGAAGCACTAAATCTCAGGAAACTGAAGCCATACAAAAAAATGAGATTCACAGCAGAGCTGAATGAGTGACTCACCATGAATAATTTATCCAAAAAGTTAGCCTACACTTCTGTTCATGGAGTAGCTATAAGAAGCTTATAATTTCCTCAGTTTTATTATAAAACAAAACCTTAAAATATTGTAAGTCTTCGCTGTAAATAACTTCCTGTAAATATTTCATGTCCTATTTCAAGAGATTGGGCATTTTTGGTTGATCAAATAAATCACATGATGGTGTTTCTCTCCCCTAGATGGATGAACCCATAAGCACATATTTTGGATGCCTGCTAAAGCAGCTCAGTAACATGATGAAAAGTGAGTGTAGGGAATATAAACTAATTTACAAAAAAACTCTAAAGATCTTTCTGCAAAATTTTTTTCCAGTATTTACACTGAAGCTGTATTGAATTGCAATTCTGATTAATAACTCTAGGAATTTGTAGGTACCTCCAAATAGTTTCTTTCTTGAAGATTTGGTACAGAAAAATCTGCTAGTCTTTCCAGGGTTTAATCTAAGCTTTTGGATCAGCGATTAAGATTTGGTGCATGCATAGGTAGATTAAAATAGTAATGTTGAAATTTTACTAGATATTTGCAGTCTGAAATATCCTTGTGCAGTTTGTGGTTTTTGAGTGGACTGACATTCTTTGTGCAAGTTTGGGAAATACTTCCTGCTACTTCCATAAACTATGAAACCTCAACAAATACTTAAGGAAGAATGAGCCATTAGTGCACTTAGAATTTACAGGAGTGTACAGATCAGTTTTATAAAAGCCATCTAGTAAAATATATTAATAAATCTTGTAATGTTCAGATATTGAAATACTATAATACATACGACAGGAAAAAGACTGAAGATCTGAATATTCACCAGAAATTATTTTGTTGTGTGCCCTGACACAGGCTGAAAATAAAGACAACATACCAGAATCCTGCCCACTTCACATTACGTTTGATTATGCCTGCATAATTATTGCTAGCATTTTCCTTTAGTTTTTTGTATATCTAAAAAGTGAATCCACATAATTTTTTTTTTTCAGATCTATGCTTAAGCTTTACAAAATACATTTGCTTGATTTTTTGTTTTATAGAAGTAGCAGTGGTATAAATTTGTCAATATAAGAAAATAAAACTGAAAAAATAAACAGTGTAAGTTCTTACCTGAGCTCTTGAGCTATAGAGTCCACTTGAACTGTTAATAAAAGCAGGAAAGAATTAATTAGTTTACACTTGCAGACTTGTGCTTGCTGCAGCCTTGCACCTGCCTATCTGTAATGACAGAGGAGTGGCTATCAAAACACAGGTGGTTATTTCATGCTAACCACAGGATTGTAGCTACTAGTGACAAATGCTGAATGAAAGTGTAATCGTCACAGTTATTTTAGGATGCATGAGACCTGGAGTATGATGTTCAGTGAAACAATAAGGAAAATAATAAAAATAAAAGTAAAATCAAAGATCCTTGTTTTTTCCTGAAAATATAGTGCAAAATCTCTGATTTTCAGAATTTAAAATCTTTTTGGGAATTGCAAAGGCTGGTGTTCACAAATTCCTGCCGACACAGGAGTATACAGCATATTGACAAGGTCAACAGGTGTCTCTAAGGATTAGTCATATTGCAGAGGCAACTTTTGTTGTTTTCACTTCTGGGGAAAATGCTCTTGATATATTAATTGGTATAAGAGTATATGCACATATATAAAAACATGGAGAAAAAAAATTCCGTAAGTTTTAAAATTGTGTTATTAGCCTTTTGAGTGAAAGGGTATGAAACCCCTATTAACTAAACTGAAGTTTGCTATGCCAGCCAAACTCTTTTAACTCACAGTCCAAACCAATAGAGAAGACATGCCCTAATGCTGAGGTGTGAATAATAGAGAAGTTTACAAGGACTCTGTTTGGTACTTTTGAAATATATATGAATGGTATATTAATTTCAGTGATCACCAGTGATGGTTGCATCAAAGTTTTGGTATGACAATGACTATGATTTTTAGAAAGGTTTGTCTGTATTTATCTGCAGTCAGGCTGCAGTACTTCAGTGCTCTGTCTTTCCCTGAGTGATGTCTAGCACTTTTTGCCCCTTTGATCATTTGAAAATAGAGAAGTAATGCCAAACCACTCTAATTTTTCATTCTGACCATAACTTGAACATGAAGACACAATATTAACTATTCAAATTAGTGAGTTGTGACAACAAATAGAAGTAGTCTGTCTTGCACAATCCTGAGAATAAATAATTCTCATTAAAATTAGAGTGCAGAATGGGTGCTTTGTGCCTCTGAAAATAGTCATAAGCAAAAATATTCACAAGGTAGGCAAAACTTTGGCATTTAGTTTTAAGTATATCCATTTTTAATTTGTTGTCAAGAGTCACAAAAATTAAAATATGTTATGAATTAAAATAAAAAGTTCTTTTCCTGGAAGGGCTGTACTGCTAGTCAATCACGTTTTCCAGATGTAGAGATCATTAAGGGCCTGTTTATCTCTCTATATTGCATTTCCATCTGTTCCTTACAAAAAGAGGGAAATGCAACTAAGTCATAACTTTGCAAATGAAACATGAGCACTGATACTTAAAAACTCCACAAGATTCTCTTCTGCCACATACACCTGAAGCTTTTGATTAAAGAAAATTTACTTCCCAACAATTTACACAACAATTTTATAGATAATTAATGGCAATGGACAGAAAAAAAACATTCAGGTGGCTGAAAAAAAATTTTGGTATACAATTTTTTAAAACATCCATTCAATGTTGTACTCACTGTGGAAAATAATTTTGGGCTGTTTTAGTTTTGTGGGTTTTGGTTTTTTTTTTTTTTTTGGTTTTTGGGGGTTTTGGAGTTGTTGTTGCTGTTGTTTTTGTTTTGCATAATAAAAAGTGTAACCTTTATTGTCTTTGTAAAATAACTCAAAGAAAATAACACCAGTGGATTTTTTTTTGGCTTTTTTTATACCATAGCTAAAACCATTGTGCCTCTTAATGCCAGCAGTCTGTGTCCTGCCCTGATTAAAAGAAGCAGCCGTAAGGAAGCTCCAGAGTCTCTCAGTGCACATTAAGGACTGTGCACAGGAACTATGATATTTCATGGTGTTCTGGGCACAGGGTCGTGGAGTGTGCTTGCTAACTCACCCTTGGTTCCTTTGGAGCGTGTGCGCAGCTTTTTATTTTCCCCATCTGCATCCATCTGTAATATTAACACAAGGTCTTTAATTCATACCTTTTGCCATTGAGGAAAAAAACCCACTCCAATGCTTTTTTTCCACATTTCCAAAGGCTAGACAGTAATAGAAAAAAAAGAATAATCATGCCTTATTAATCTTGTCAAAGAGATAAAAAGCCATCTGTGAATATCTAGTAAATACCTAGGAGATACCTTTAATGATGCAGATTTGTTTAATAAAGTGATAGTTATGAGTGACTCTGTAAGGTTTAATGACGAGGTCTACAGGTGTTAGCTGAAGGCATAAGGTTAGGAAGAGTAATGCTGCATGAATGCTGCTTTCAGCATCCACCTCCTGAAACAAAAGGTCCCAGAAAGCTGCCGTGACTACAGGAACTCTGCATTTTCATTTTAACTGAGGCATAGCTCTATAGCTATGTTGGAACCCGCATTTCTGACAACTTTTATCCTTAAAACATCAAACCTTCTTGCTTGACAATGCATAACTACATATATACAGCTTTGAAAGTCTTCAACTCTTAATCAACTAACTACTTCTTTAAGAAGTTTTGCTTGAAGAGACAGTGAGTTACGGATTTATAGGAGATTTTTTGGGAGAATGTAGTGTCCAGATTTGTATTTTACATGAAATAAAACCAAACCCAAACAATCAAAAAGCCCAGAACCCCCAGAAGTCAGCTGATGTCATAAGTTTTCTAACTGATATAAGAGAATCCTTTCAAGATCAGCTGTCATCATTACACTTTTGGCTACATCTAAACCCAAAGTGGAAATATGCACCTTCTGGTCTTGGATGTGGCCCAGACACATAATTATAGGGGCAGGCTTTCAATCCATGGATTTTATTGAAAACCCCTGAAATTCAAGGGGATTAAGATTTCATGTTACGGTGTGGAGAACTGCAGTGACATATAGCAGATAGCACGACAGTGCAATTTTGACCGTGTCCAGGGAGGCAAACTCCTGCCTAAAAGTAACACTTTATACATAAGAAAGACTCTATCACCAGGAATTTTTCTAAGCAAAATTTTGGGAACTATGGCATTTTTCTTCAGTCTCTGAAGGAAGTTTGCTATCTGTCTTTGACTTGAATCTCAGTTTCCCTGTTTGTAAAATGGTGATAATAAATATATTGTAGACAAAGCAACTCCCATGGGCTTCTGCAGATCCATTTGCAGACACAGATTTATGAAACTGTGTTGGGTGATAGGTAGATATGGAGACCAGGAGTTGCCAGACATCTCTCCCTGAAAAATGTCACAAGATAAATACTGATGTCAATAGAAGATCCTGTCAATTATTTCACTTTTTCTTTCTGAGGATCTGCTGAACTGCCCTGAACTGAGGAATGAATGCAAAAAGTCCTGTTTGTGCCTTTTTCCATTTATAGAGTTTGAAGATCTGAGTATGCTCTATTTTTAGCTCAATATGACTCAGATTACTGAGTTGTTTCGAAGGTCTTATCTGAAAGAACATTGCAGAATATGACAAAATTGACCTGAGAAATAAAA
This sequence comes from Onychostruthus taczanowskii, assembly GCF_017590055.1. Taxonomy (NCBI): domain Eukaryota; kingdom Metazoa; phylum Chordata; class Aves; order Passeriformes; family Passeridae; genus Onychostruthus; species Onychostruthus taczanowskii. The sequence continues at coordinate 2,662,850 of NW_024501459.1, forward strand.
AGAGTAAAGTCAGCCTTTCTAGGGGATAAAAAGCATTTCTCTAATTTCCTGGGGTTTATTTATTTTTATGTATGTTTGAACATTATAGGCAGATATTGGAAACAAAATGCCTATTTGAAAGAGAGAACACAAACATTTGAAAAGGGTATTCATAAACCTGAAGAAGTTTAATTCTAGAACACAGGTTAGTGATGTCTGAAATGAAAATATAAATTGATGGAAATGTACATCAAAGCCAGACAATTATACCTTTTCTCTGTTTAAATTTACATCTGATATTGATTATTAGCAGGGAAAAACATGAGGAACTTCTGTTTATGTAGTGGGGCTGATGGCAGCCTTTACTTGTTACTATCCTTAAAAGCTGGAGAACGAGTTTTTGCAATGTGACTGCAATGGTAATGGGAAACATGGCTCTGTTCTCTGATGCTGAGTTGTGATTGAAGGCACTGACCTGCCATAGACTTATAATAGGGGAGCAGGTGTGGCAATGATGGACTTTAATTTCCTTTAATAAACCTTTTATGTGCCACACTTTTACTGCCATTCTATGCTCTCCAAGGTCCTGCACATAATAGGTTCATTACTTTTGATTACTATAGTCTATTGAGACAAACAACTCCAGAACACACTATATATTATGTTCAGTTAAACCAATATAGACTATTTATCCACTGTGCATTATTTCACCTGCAACTCTACCGACAAAATTAACAACAGCTCCTGTAAGCTAAAACTATTAAAACCACTGGTACTCCTTTGTCATCATTTCATAATAAATACCACACCAATCACAGTGCTGCTCTTTTAATTATGAAACAAAAAGTGCCCACTGCTTCTACTGAACAGCAGTTACTTTGGTCTAAACAGCAGGTTGCATTGTGATGAATATTTAAAAACTGCACAAAGAGTGAAAACCAATGATAAAATCAATGCAAGTTATTTTTCAATTGATTTTCTTTCCTTGTAAAAGTTTCCCACTATGAGATATTTTTTTTATCAACTCAAACCTATCATTTATAGGACAGTTTAGCCTGGTGCATGAACATATCAAAATAATCATCATGTCTGTGTTGCACAAAAGACACCTTAACTTGCAAAATAGTCCTGTGCATTAACTTGAAATATGAAAGTACCTAAATAAAACTGAAGTCTCTAAACTGTGTCAGCAAAATGAAAACCCTTCTCTTGCTCAAAATTTAAGTGTGCTATCTTTGGAGTTTGGTAGTTCTTTTAGAGACTGCCTGATACTGATGCAAGGTGAATGAAGTGTCTCACTTCTGTTTTTCATCTACAATAGTGATAATTTTACCTTAAATTACATCAAAAGATGGTCAGCAAGAAGCATTCAAACTTTCAAATCACCCATGGAACAACAAAAGGATTAAATTCTGAGAAATTCTAGCCAACATTTTTAGAGCTACTTGTTATGAAGGTGTTAATTTGAGACATGTATTATTACTGTTGTGACTGTAAAGGTTGGATGGATTCTGGAAGGTGCTTCATGCTGTCAAAGCTGGGGGATGGTCACCCTCCCTCACACTACATATGTTGTCTTGAGTCAAGAATCCATAACGGGTAAATAGAATGGTCATGTCTGCACAAAATCCTCACACAATATCTCACTGCTAATTTTTTTAGCCATCAGGACCATGGGGATAATGAAATGTTTGCCAGGAAAATTTTATTGGGAGTTATAGCCCCATAATTTTTAAGAGCAAGATTTATAAAAAGAATGGCGAATGAATAGTGGCACTAAGTCCACATAATCTTTGTGTTTTATATATAGATTTTCTGATTTGATGGATTTTAAACTCATCTAAACATTTTCTTTTCAAATTAGTTGAAGGTAGCTAATGGACTCTAAAGGAATTAGTGGGAAATACACAGTCAGAAACACAAGGACAGAGGTGCAGCAGCTCTGCAGTCCCAAATCATTAAGCAAGTAGGCTAAGAAATAAATGCCTTCTGCTTCAGTTATACTCCATTTCTGTGATCTCAAAATTTACTGAAGATATTGATGTTGAATTATTTTCTGAAAACTTGTTCCAACAAATCCCCCAAGGTTTATGAATGCCCTCTGCCTGACTTTGTGAATTTCATTCTGATCTTTCCTCCACTTTTCCTTCAATGTTGACTGAGATTTAAGTGTAAGTCAACAACTAGATCACAGAAAACTGACGGGAGTCACTGACAATTCCCCAAATTCTGCTTGGCTGAAATGGTAATAATTTGCCATTTAACTGCTACAGTGTATTCATGTTTCTCCAGATTAATTTACTGGTGAAATAGCAGCAATCATACTTTCTGAGCAAACTATTTCAGAGTTCCTGGCTGCAGGAACCAAATGGTACTTCTTTTGTTTGTACCATCCCACTGCAGTTAACAGACTCGAGAGCAGCACCTGGAAATACTTCCCTGAGTGAGAGAATCAGGATTTGGCTCTGAGTTTGTTTTTTTGTGTGCCTGGAGTCTGTCTGTGCACATGTGCATGTACTGATGTTATAATAGGGTCCAAGAATATGACTAACAGCTGAAAATAAGGCATGTGCAATAAATTATAATAATGACAATAATAATAATAGCAACTATTTCAGTTTACTTTCACATTTTTAAATTTGAATTTCAGAAACTAAATTGACACTACTGTCTGGGTAGGATAGTTTTACAGCACATTACTGTGAAACAAACTATGGCTTAGGGAAGCCAGTGCTGCTGACATAGGTAAAACTGAAATGAATCTCCTGGAAAGAGCTCATGTAAGAGCTATGCACTTTGTAATTTCCATTGTAATCTTGTAAACACAAGCATGGCTTTCCTGGAGTGGGTTTCACACTGCTGCAGTGTCAGTCTGTTTCCTTTTGCATAACTAGCTTGAGGAATAGAAATCCTCAGTTTATCTAAAGAGTAGAAGCTTTATCATTGCACTGTGAGTTTCTGACTTAAAGCTATACCTGATTTTCAAAATTAAATTTGGGGAATCATTTCACTAGGACAAACTTTACCTAATTTTGAGAGGTCTGGAAAAAGAATAACTTCTCCCTACTCTTTTTAATTTGTGAATTACTGAAGTTAATATTGAGATAAGAACTATATCTGTCACAAGCTTAGTGAACTCAGTCAGAAGAAAAAACCTCGCTGATTTTTAAAGCACACAAATCCGTTCTCAAGCCTCCAACACAAGCCACAAACTTCAAAGCTGAAGTCAGATTCTGCTAAGGACAATGAACAGGACTGTGCTATACTGTGTCCCAAGGTGACATGACACTCTATGTACTTCTCCCTACAGTAAATTATACCCTCCAATCAAGATTTTCAGTGGTTTTGATATTCATATTTTGATATTTCATTTCACTAACTCATGTAAGATTTTATCACACAAAAAGAGAATAAAGTCATAGAGAAAAAAAAAAAAATAATGAATCTGAGAGGAAAATTTCCTATAGCCTGCCCAGAAGAGTAGATCACTATTTGTCTGTAGTGTATATGTGTGCTGACTGAGTCTTTCTCTCAGTCTACAATAACATTTTTAATATGAAGTACTAATCTCACACTGATAGTGAGAAGTACAGCGAGAGAAAGAAATGCCAAGAACACAAATAACAGCTTCTAGACAAAGGTGTGTATTTTGCTGGCCATAAAAATAATCCAAAATCCAAATACAATGTTTTTTAGAAACGTTTCTTGTAATGTGGTTAAACTTTCTTCTTTTTCTTTCTTTTTTTTTTTTTTTAAATAATTTGTTGATGACCAGAAAGGAAAAATATTTAGAAATATGTTCCTAAAGACTATCATTAAAAATATGCCCTTTTTAGTGATTTTGACTATTCCTAACCAAGGAGACATCGCATCTTTATTTTTGAAAATTTTGCTTTAATTTGCTCAATGCTGTTCCTGATTTCTCTAGGAAAAAGTTGAATGACATGGAAATAATCGGTTCAGCTCTATGAATTTCTTGGGAATTAACATAAGTACATTTACTAAATGCAAACTTTAAAGCATGTTTATAACACATATAAATCATCAATTTGGCATTTTATAGTGTGATTGAATGATGTACCCGTTTTTGAGAAGTAGATTTTTTTATATTGAATTCACTACTTGAAAATATGCAGAGACAAAATAAACCTTAGAACAGAGGCAAGCTTGAATAGCTTTGTAATGAGGATGATTTATTTTGATTCTCACTTCTGATTTCTGAGTTGTCACTGCTGTTGTATACTTCATCCATGCAACTTTGCACAACTGGCAGTGCTGAATATAAACCAAAGCCATATGTTTATGTCCTTTTGCCAAACGACTACAGCAAATAGTTCTATTATTCCCTTAGGTAACCAACATGTGCCAAGTATTTCTATTAGTCTTCTTTACCAAGGCTTTAGAGGGCAGAGTCACAGCTTCATGAAATTAAGGGGCAACTGCTAGTTTTTAAATTCAGAAAAAAATATATATAGCATACTAAGCTGAAATGAAACTCAACCCAGGCTACTTTCTGCAGGTTTTTCTTCCTAGATTATTATTTTTTCTGTAGTTCAAGGTCTTTTCACTATTTCCTGTGCTAGTATATATTAATAATTTTGTAGAAGAAAGAAAGAGTCAGTAAAAAAAAAGCTTTGATACTCTGAGATCTTTTTAAGTACACTAAAGTTTTAGACCACGTAACTGCTATATAGTTAAAAAAGTTCCAAACCAATAAACCTTATACATATATATATATAAAAATCACCAATAAGTTATGAATCAATAATTTTAAATTTAAGCAGTGCATTGTGAAATATATTCTCATTCCTGGAGTCATATAGATTCAAAGATACTGATAGTATGTACGGCTAAAAGAGTGTAATTCACAAACTCAAGAACTACAATTTCTATGTATTCATAAAATTTCTCATCTCTTCTACTGTTTAGTACTGCTATACCTGACATTTAAAGACTTTCTTAAAACAGCAGATATTATGCAAGAAAAGTAATACTAGTACAAGAGGCATGACACATGAAACCAAGTAGTATTCTACTACTAATATATAGCCATATTTCTACTCCAATTAATTTTTTGTAAATAAATTATCCCACCTTTGCGTGTTTCCAGGTGAAAATACGTGCAGATTCCAAAGGACCAAATTTGTCACACAGCCCAAGATGCCTTGCCTGATTTAACAGATAATCCTCAAATTCATTCTCTGGAAAAAAATAGACAAAGAAACAAAAACAAAAACAACAAAACAAAAAAACAGCTATACTAAATAAAACATAGATGAAACAAGATACTCTTTAAATCAAATGGGTAAATAATCCAGGTGCAATATTTTCTTCAGCGGTTTTACAAAGATAAGGTGTAGAGGCATCAGTGGTGCTTCTAAAAGTCATAAAGAATAGTTTTCTTTTTCTTTCCTTATAGTCGTTTCTTTACATCATTAATGCCTTTTGATAGCTTGTGAAATAGACCTGCTCTAAGAAAAGTTTTTCATCTTGTGTGGACAAAAATCTACCATTTCTATATGAGGAAATCCTTAGTCAAATGTTTTAATTGCATCAGAACCCCTTTGATTGAGTGGGATGGCTCAGTTCATGATGTAAAATAATTGAGAAGCATTCTGAAATATTTTAAAAGAGAAAAAAACCCCTCCATTCTATTTTTTTCTGACTTCAAATATTAAAATTTAAAGTTTGGCAGGCTGAGAATGTTCTCAGCTTAAGCCAAATTAAGGAAATCTTTGACATTTTCTCCATGCTCAATTTTTATTTCTCTCTGTGAGGGACTTTATGCTAAATCAACAGCGACAGGGAGGGAAGTAGAGCTGCAGAAGTTTACATCTGAGTGTACAACACAGAGATCCTTGTTTTCAGAAATACTGAATACCTAAACCCTCCTAACACTTAAAGTTCTAGGCACCTGCAACCTGGAAGGATCTGACAATAGGCAGTTATTAAGGGCAAGTTTTATTTAGGGGTTGCTCCTAACACTAGTGACCAAAACATTAAAGTTTTGCTATCAGTTGTGACTTCCGAGGTCTGTTTCACATGTTATCCAGTGTATTTAGTAAAATAGATCTATTCATTGAAGATATTCCAGCTATGACAAAGTTCGCAAATGAACTTTCAGAACTTTAGCTATTCTTTTAATGATATCTGATGATGCCTTTTTCAACAAAATTTTGAATGCTACATTTCTGAAATTGTAAAGGCTTATTCTAAACAGATTCTCAGGGAAGTTGGAGTTTCTTGGGTGACTAATTTCTGCTTGTGTCCCAATAGATAGGATGCTGGTTTCATCCCATCAAGTACTTTTAATTATAATCAGTGCACTTTGATCAAATAATGAAACAGGCAACAGATGTAAGATGATAAAGAAGGGAGAAAATCCAGAGCAAACATCCCAATACCAAAAGGATTTTTTAATCTTTTTTTTAAACTACATTCTACTAGAAAGAGATACTATTTATCCTCAAAGCCCCATTTTCCTGTTATTTTATTTCAACATTCATTAAAAAACCCTAAAACCACAAGTCTCAAAGCCCTCTACCTTCCTCTTCCTCTTTGTTCAAAACACAATAACCTAAAACAAAAGACCTCTGAAAATAACTAAAATGGTGAGCAAAGCTTTCTAAAGACTTAAACCTAGCAAATTTTTCTCAAAAAATACCAGCAGCTTAAGTATTTATTAACAATATATTTTTCCTTTATTTTCTCAAAGATTGACAATAAAAAACTAAATCACATAAGGGAGTAGCTGCAAACCCTTTGAGTTCCCTGATGTCAAACTCATTAGCATCCGAATAACCACACAGCAGCACATCATCTGCACAATTGCAATTTTTTACTACTTTTAATAGCGTTTCTCAAAGGGCTCATTTTCAACTTTCTTCAGTGGTTAGTTGGTTCTCTGGGGAAAAGGAGCTTCCTGACGCTCACAGCTTCCACTCAACAACCAGGCCGTTTGCTGTCAGAAGCATCAGCCCTCTGCCCTAACCCCATCTGCTGCCTCTCTCATCCTAAGGGACAGAGAGCTAAGACAGCACAGCTGAGATCCACTTGGAAAAGTGCACAAAGGACAAGGAAAAGCATACTAAACTTTCCACATTTAGCTTTACATAATAAACTAGTATATTGAAAAATCCTCTTCATAAGAAAAGGAGTTTGGACTGGGATGGGTCTGGGGGGGCAGGTTTTAAAATTTTACTGAGGAGCTACATGCAACAGCAGCAAAACACAAAAACATGCACCCTTCTGCTGTGTTTAAACACAACAGAAGTTGCTGCTGGTTAGTAAGTTTAAATGTGCTGGGTTTGATTTCTTTCACATTACAGGGTGCTGGCTACCATTCAGCTGATTCATGGGTGAGTACCCACATTTGAAGTTAGGGTGTCTCATAAAAAGTCTAATACAATGTCATGCATCTGTCATTCTGCAAATAGGGTCTGCAGGATTATGCTGTGTCATGGGATGTGACATACCCTTGGTGTGTGTCACCCCTGTGTGTCACCCCTGTCCTCACTCCAAGAAGTAAGTTAACTTCAAATATAAATGTTAGGATCTGATAGTTCCAGTAGAAAAAAAGTCTTGGTGTGGATTTCACAGGGATATCAAGGCCTTATACTGAATCTATTTAGTAAGTTTTATGAGTTATAAGATTGACAATGGGCCAAATTTTGAGGTATTGCAAGAAGTGTAGAAATCTGCAATACCAACTGGAGAAAATAAGATCTCAGCCTCAAGAGCCCAGAAGGTACACCTATCCAGGTTGTTGGTGGCTTTGATGATAAAATCATTGTTGATGGAAATGAGGCAGAGCTAACTGATTTGCTTGTCAATCAAGGTTCCTTGGTGGGGTCACTCTGCTCAGGTCCACACGTATCCTCATTTGGCCCAATCTATTCACAGCTTGCATTAACTCCTTTCTCTATTTTTAATCAAGAATTCAAAACAATTTACAGACAGTAAATTATTCTTGCACTTCAACTGTCTGTGTCTGAACAGTGTTTTTTATTCTAGAAGGTGAAGCCTGCTTGACTATAAAGCAAACTTTCACCTTTTTCAACCATCATCTCAATTCAACTAGAATAATAAAGTTTATAAAGCCACAAAGATGGAATATATGATTCGCTTGATTTGTCAGTGTAATTGTTCAGTGAAGTCACCTGGAGCCTTTGCAATTCATTCCTTGGTTTATAGCCACTTCCAGTGCAACATGATTTTGTACTGACTCTGAAGTGCCATCCTACTGAGATCCATGAGTCATACCAGGATACTGATGTGAATGACAGTTTAGGTCCTGATCCTCTACATCAGATGTTGGTGACAAATCCCTTCAAACAGCTATTTTTGTTGACCCATCGTCTGTGGGTAAAAGTCCACTCATTGAGGTCAGATTACCAGAGTTCCTGAGGATTTTAAAATGAGAAAACACATATTGTACCACCAAAAAATTATCTCAGCAGAAGTCCCAGGTTGTATTCTCTATCAGAATTTCAATACTCAAAGCTGTACTATATTTGTGAAAGATCCAAAAATCTTTTTTAAGCATAAGACATTAAATTTCCAACAGGTTAATTTGATTTTCTCTCATTTACCTCGTTGATATGCTGCAAATGTGGGAATGCATAATGGCATCAGTTTATGATTTGTTAACTCAGAATAAAAGTAATATCTAAGGAAACAAAATCCAATGCACTCACCATTATGATCCCTGAACATTTCTTGTGGTTCTACAGTGACAGTGAATTCTCTTTCCCAAGACAAAATAATGCAGCATATTTAGTATTTGAGAAAATAGCATGTGAAAGTCAGTTACCATTAAAAATAAAGATACCATTAAAAATAAAGATAACACATTATAAATAAAGATAACTCTGGACTTAAGTCAGATCTTTATCCTGCACAGTCTGAATTCTGTGACTTTACACATTAAGTTCTGCACAAGCTTCAGGGAGATCCTGAAGTAGATGTAAAATTTTCAGCTCATGAGTAACTGAATTTCATTTGGCCTACACCCTCCCTGCAAGAAATCTGCAGGACTCTACTTGGAAACATCTTTTTTTGTGCATAATTTGAGCTTCAGAAAGGAGTTTCCTTGTGGCAGAGCAGTCGTCTTTGCACTTGTTTTATTCAGTACAGAGTACACAGGAAGCAGAATTATTGCTGTTTCAACAATCACATTTTCTTTCTTAACTCTAATGCTAAACTTTATCTTATTTTTTTCTACCGTGAGATGAACAGAAGGTCACATTAACAGTGTGGACCAGCTGGTAACCCAGGCAGCTGCCCTTCTAGTACCTCTAAAAAACTCTTTTAAACAGGGCAGTAACTCCAAAGCCAAGATCATACTTCACCTAGCAGAGGAGTTTAACTTTCACCTGATTTAAGCAACTAACTATCCCTCAAAGATGCCGGAGGCTTTGCTGTAATTAACATAACTGCATTTAGATGCTATTCATGGCCGATAATTCCAACACCTTGTGAAAAAAAAAAAAAAAGGTTGCAAGCTGTAAACATTATAAACATATTCAAATAAGCTTAACGCAATCTGCCATGCTTATTTCTGCCTAGATCATGGACCAGCGAAATGGTTAATGCAAATGGATTTATAATTTGCTTTGGGGGGCCAGTTTCTTCTCCTTATTTATTAGCCCAGCTGATGGGGCAGATTTGATGAGGCACTTCTGGAATAATTGAGTCATCACACAAAGAAGGCTGCTAGCATTCAGAGTGGTTTTATCAGCAGCAAGCAGGCCTGATTACTGACAATTACACTCTGATCCGGTGATGGAGGAGAAAGAGCCAACGAGTGGGAAATGTCCGTGTTTCTATCCAGGAATAATTTCTACATTCATTTTACATGCTAAGTGTTTCCTATCTCTGCATAATAAACTGTAAACAGGAATAGATGGCACAATGTCCCTTAATATTTCCTGGTAATGAAGACACAAATGTACAGTGAGTGCTGATAAATATAGATGAAACATAAGCTATTCTCTGAGTCAGTATTGTTACCTTTAGAATAAATGCATTTTGGTGGTAAAAGCATAATCATAGCTAATGCAAAAAAATGACAGAAGATTGAAGCTGTCCTTGTAACTACACAGAAACTTTGTAAAAGTCCTGTTAATCACGACTGCTCTAGAGGCTCATAAGCTGGAGGTGATATACTGGAAAGAACATCATTTTGTTTCTCAATAGTCAACTATGTAGGAACTCTTTTGCCTCGACACAGTAAAGGAGAGCAACAGCAGTGACCTCCATTAACACTTCAGGGATAGAGCACATCTAGATGCTAAACTGAAAAACAACGAAGCTGGCCCTAGAAGACATCTTCACCGTGATAAATTCTCATTTCCCTCTCATCAGCTTTAAGACAGTGTTTATAATGAATAATAGAGCTAGACCATAGATTTCATGAGTCGTGTTAAGCAATACATTATTGCCTTTAGAACATTATTTTTCTAGTAATTTAGATGCCGTAAAATGACAGTTATTAACAAAATAAGCAAGCAGAACTTTGTAAAACTGTTTCTTCAGGAGAAAAAAATGGGGGAAAACATGAAAACAGACATAGTGGAGAGTTCAAAAGTAATTTTGTGTTTGTTGATGGGCAATTATAGATTTCAGCTAGAAAAAAGTTAATGTCCTAGTCTAGAGAGAGTTTTCCTTTTTAAGAGTTGATCAGGCATGAAACACTGAATAATAAACTTTTGCATGCTTGTTTATTCCTTTTCCTCTTCTTAAACTAATTTATAGCTTCAAAAGAACTAAAAGTTATTCTCTGCTAGCTGACAGTAACTATGGCAACTGTGTTTCATTAAAGTAGCCACTTAACTTCAAGGCTTGAGTTACAATGATATGCATTATTTTGAGTAAAACCACTCCATAACAACCTTATGATTTCAGAGTAATTTTAAAAGAAAGTTCAAAGAGTGCGCATGGTTGACTCTGGAACACAGGGTTTGTTTTCTTCTAAAACATGTTTACTCTTTTCCAGCCAGGATGAATTTCCCTGCATGGAGTTATCTCTGTTGTGAAGCGCTGTGTGGGGGGACCACTGCTGCCTTCAGCGAGAGATGGCCACGCTCTGCCCACGGAAGAGCTGCCCAGTAGCTGCAGGATGGAGGCCAGCAGGAGATGCCTGAGCACACAGATCAGCACAACCAAGATCAGCGAAATTGTGTGGGTTTAATTGCTCTGTCACCGCCCTCTTCCGAGGCAGGAGGATCCTGGTCTGGTTTTGATGTTTGCTGCACACCTGCTGTCTAGCTGCCGCTGTTACAGTCTTTCCACTGTACCTGATTTTTCCAGTTAGTTAGGAATTGATGGGTTTCAAAGGCAGTTTTAGGGAGTGCTGTTATGGTTGCACTGGATCTCTGTAGAAGTTCTGAAGCTAGTTAGGTTCAGTAAAAGTGGTCACTTCTCAAACACAGGCTTCATTTAACTTCCTCTGTTCATTCCCTGTGATTTCTGACTGTTCCAGCCATATTTTTTAAGAAATATTTCAATAGTCAGAATTAGGATATAATAATTCTGGACAAAACCCATGGCTAAATAGCTGACTGGACATTTTCTGACTCAGAATCAAAAGGATTAATACACCTAAAAATACAATCTTCTTTTACTGAAAGAAATATAAAACTACCACTCTGCTATCCTATGCATTCATCTTGCCCTTTCTGAACAAGTTCTGTTCATTAAGCATGACAGGCATGTCCCAGGAAAGGGAAAGTCACACAAAGGGAAGAAGTGTGCCTTCCCTCAACATGCAAATCACATATGTTCATTAACTTCAAGAGTGCCATGTGAAGTACAGTCTGCCACCATTTAAAAGACTTGTAATGACCCTAACTGCTAAAGATAATGGGGCTGTTTTACACTACTGCACTGCCCTGAAGAACTTAGGAACATGTTGAAGAGCACAGGAAAAAAACCTCCAAGAATAAAAATATTTATTATTATAAATAAATAATTTTATTATTTATCTATCATAAATAAATCAAAGAAAAATTGACTAATGCTTGTCAGATACAAAAACGTGCATGTCAATGTTCCTTGGGACAGACTTCTTATGCAAAGAGTTTTGCTCATCATATGCTTGCATTGGGTAAATGGAGCAAGGAAAAGCATGTTCAGATTATTCAAACTTATGATAAATGGTCTGCATCACTAGGAATCGAAGTTCAAATTCTCTTTACAGTGCCTTTTGTGATTCTAAAGTGAGACAAAGATGATTTCCTAAAATGACACCTGTCTTCTGTCATAGGCATAAATAGAAGGCACCATGATTGAGCAAATAACTGGAAAAAAGGGATTCTGGAATTCTCTTCCTGCCTCTGCCACTGATCTGTTCTGTGCCCCTCAGCAAGTCTTTTCACCTTTCAGCTAAATGAGGATAACAACGTAGAGTGCTGTAAAGTGCTTTTGTGCATTTCTAAACATACTTTAATGTAGCAAATATTATTTTCATCATCATGGATTTATCAGTTCAGTAGCCTGCTCATTTAACTTCCTCTGAAACTGAACTTGAAATGTTTTCTCTTTCACTGCAGGCTTTTTTTACAAAAAGAAAAAAAAAAAAAAAAACAAGGAAACAAAAACAAAAAACTAAACAAACAAACAAAAAAAGAAATATAAAAGGACAACAGTGAGAAGATGAGGTACTAAAAAACTTACGGTGAACAGCAAAATAATTTAAAACACATTTCCTTTCTCTTATCTCCTAATATCTTCGGCAATAAGATATCTGGCTAATATCTAGCTATAACTGTAATCTTTACACATCCGCCCCTCAAAATAAAAATCTGGTTTTTTTCCTGTATAGAGAAACATTCTCAGAAAAAATATGTTTAACTATTTTCCTTTGAAAATTTTTGCTTTCATTGTTGAAAGTGTCAATAAGGTTTATATATAAGTATATGTATATTTACTTATGAGTGTATATGACTATATACATGTGTGTGAGTATAAACATATATATTTCTGTGTATATAAATTTCTTGATACGTTTGTGGTAACATTAAGTTCAAATATCTCACATAACAAGCACATATTTAATTTAAAAGAATTTGAAACAGGAAAGTTTCTTTCAATGTGAACCTCTTAGAGGAATGATAAGAAATGACCTGGGATACCACTAAACAATAGTGAATTAAGAATAACACTACAAGAATATACCAGTACTAATTATAGTACTATTTTATATTGGAAAAATAATAGTAATAATTCTATTATAGCAAACTGTACTATGGCAAGATGAAAAAATCATCCTGTGGAGAAATGCCTTACAAACTTTGCCACTTAAAGCTCAGTTACCCTTCAGATTCCCTAGTGTAAGGAATCTGCTGCATTGAAAACAACCAGGCCACTCTGGTGGACCTCAGCGGTACAAGCTATCTGCATGTGAAACACTCACATACACTCGGTGTTAATCACACAGGTTTACAAATACACACTCCTGGTCAGAAGGTCTGACAAAGTAAGGTGATCAAAACTATTTTGCATGTGACACCTGTAAATAATAAACAGCAGTTTAGAAATTCCAAGAGCACATTAAATTAAATTTTATTATTTTAGGTGATAATTATTTCATTCTTGCTAAGTAAGCCTTAACCAGGTGTCTGCATATCTGTGTAATAGTATGGTTTGTTGTTTGGGGTCTGACTAAATCATGGGCTCTGTGTCTTGAGTTGGTACCTCAAACACCAAAGTGTGTGCAGGAAATGGGATGGGCTGAGGGGTGGTTTTTTGTACTCGGGGCATAATCCTTTTTTTCTCTTTTTATTTTCATATGCTGTGCTTACCTATTCAGGAGACAGATTTTTGCTTTCTTTTGGAGAGCTCTGATCACTTTGCATCAGAACTGTGTCCTGACACAAGAAGTTGTAGCTGTGACTTTTAAATAATCAGCCTCACTAAAGACTCCATTATGGCAACCAACATCCTTAAATCATTTTGACGGTGCATTTTCTGCACTGCCCATGTACTTGGAGGCTGTCCTCAAAACACTGAAATCTGGGACAGTATTCATGGTTAAGAAAAGTCCAGAAGCAGCCAAACAGGTGGGCACTTCTTTCAGAAAAGACCTTTTTAGATAGAAGACCTTTTGTACACTGGTTCTATCCTAGGCCCCTTTCAGGGGCTACACCTGAGAGAGAAAGTGAATTATCAATGACATTATTTTAAAGAATCAGTGGTTTAACACTAATTTCTAATCAGATCCTACAGAAAGGAACAGCTCGCATGGCAGCTGTACTTTTCCCAGGGTTAATTACCTTTCACTGCTCTCTACTAATGAGTCAGCTGTTCCTGTCATCACACAACTACACTGTGTTCATCTGTAGCTCTAGCTGTGGACAAACACAGTAGCTAGAGCCCTGTTTACATATTGGCGAGGTTTGTTGTGCAAAGAATTTGCAAAGCAGTTTAAAAAAAAAAAGAAATATTTAAAACTCCTTCGAATCCCATATTTTTTTTCATGGAAACAACATTGCTTTTTGGGCAAACACCATGTTCTCCAGGTTATTAAATGCATCAACAGGAGTAGGAATTTAAGGACATAAAAGCTAATTAAAGGGGTGTTTTTTTGCAATATTGCATAATAGTTTGTATCAGGAAGATTAGATCCTCGTAGCCATCTAGCTTGTCTTACCTGATTGTTGAGTGAGGATGTTTATTTATAGCTTGCTGATCTAGGAACGAGAAAACTTTTTTTGTAAAATATTTATTTCAGTAGTATAAGTGATAATAGCACAAGAATTAATGCAGTTAGGGAAAGAGTTTGTGTTATTTTATATGGCAAATTTTGATGAGACAATGATTTAAGGCTTTCAGTAAACTGTTCATGTTTTCATGTTTTTTATGTAATTCCAACATGTAATTCAATAGCAAATAACTAGAACAACACATCATTTCCAGCTAGGTTGAAGAGGATGTATTTTTTATAGCCATATAAGAATAAGAGTAATCCTCACTACTGGTTATTTCAGCTTTATTGTGGGAGGCTACAAAGACTATGGCTAAAGTCAGGCACAGTGATAACTCTTCCAAAATTCAAGTCCTGTTTGTGTCAACATTCAGAAAATGTTTTTCGTATAACTAAGGGCAGGAGTCTGAGCTGGTGCTGTCTTTATAAAATTATTTTATGCTTACAATATCTGTATGAAGGTTGCCCTGATCTGAGGAGATTTCCTCAGTACAAGATCTGCAGATGTTAGCAGAGAAAGCAAATTTTCACCAGACACCAAAGGGACAATATACACACACATGTCATGCGAGTACATGTCATGTGAGAATGAGCTCAACTACCTGCAATTTCATCTGCAACAGGCCTGTTCATGAAGTTATTATCTGAGGCTGAATTCCTTGCTAGCTGTCACATGAGATAATGGAAATTGACAAATTTGTGGCAGGAACATAGACATCTTAATATGAAGATGGAAGAAGAAATTTAAGCTTCCATCTCCAGGTAAACCTTGCAGGACTGACAGCTCAAAATATGATAAATTTCCTTTTGAGAACACCAAAGCAAAGCGCCATGGCATTCCAAGGGATCACTTCAATGGTCATATAAGGAATGAGTAGTACACTTTCCTTAGAGCCTTACTGTAGCAATCCACTTCTTTCTGTCAGATATCCTAGGTTGTGTAAGTTGTATTGACAGCTCGAACACTCTGAGCAGAGAGCAAATGTGAGCTGTGTGGTTATGCTCTTTTAAAAGGCAGATATTTATTTATTGCACCATTAGAAGCAATTCTCCTGCTTGATTTTGGATTAAGTGAAAGTGAATTTCCTGAAGGTGCATTAATTGAGTTTAATGATTCACAGAAACCCTTGATCACTCAGGTCAGGCCAGGGAAAACTGTTATGTAATTCTCATTTTGTCTCAGATTCTTCCCCTGACCAGATTATTCATTCTTCCAACACACTGTATCTCACTCACTGTTCATGAAAAAAAAAATTAATTCCCAGGGATAGCATGACTATTCTCCATACAGTCAATCCCTTCTCATGTACTAGCATTTCTTAGGTTTCCTGAGTTCTTAAGAACTTTATTCCTCCTTCATCCACAGGCAGGAAATAGGGAAAATCCTTTCTACTTGGTGAGTAGATGTTGTGATAAGACACGAAATGATGACACAGACACTGCTGCTCTCGAGGGGAACAAAAGAAGAAGAAGAAGAAGAAGAACTTTATTTTCTGACTCCAACATTTATAGTTTTCCAAAGGTGACAGTGGATTGGAGGGTGACAGTGCCACCTCTCCAATGCCACTGGACAGACCAAGGGTCCATCAATTCTCTCCACCTCTGTGAAAGAATGCAAAACATAGGTTATTTACAGAACTGTGTGTGAGAAAGTTTGTTGAAAGAATGCAAACATCAGAAGGCTTAACAAAGTCTTACAAAATCAGGGCGACAAGTAGAAAAGCCTCATCTTTGGAATGAGTTTCACCTTTCCTGAGATCTGGTCTGCTTAACTTGGATTGTCAGTACTCAGGCTCAATATCTCTCTACTGGAAGAAGGCTTCATGCTGTAGACTGAAGGAACTGGGATGCTAGAAGGCAGCTTCTCTAAAGAGTGTTGAGCTGATGATATCCCTGTTGTGGGGACCTCTGTAGGAAATTCAGGAAGGATAAACATGGTGCCAAAAACCCTGGTGCCTTCCCTACTGTTTCCTCTTATAACTTGACTTCTTTACTCCTAATGTACCATGTAAATTTCAAAGACAGGGTTCATCATGCATCTAACAAATAGATACCCAGCCCCAAATAAACAGGGAAGTAAGCCTTGTGACCTGGAGGGTGTCTGCAGTGCTGAACTTGCTGTTTGTAGGCTGGCAATCATTGATTGAAAGCAGCTTGCACTTCCTCAATATCACAGTACTATTTCCCATGGTCACAATACAGTAGCATGTAAGTCACATTAATAACAATAAAAATAACTGGTATTGCTAATGTTGTTACTATAAATAACACTGGGCCCAAAGCATTCAGGGCTAAAGCTGTTTATTCTCTTTATTCTCTCATGCTATTCAGAGTGACCTAGGGATATGTAAGAAGACACTTTTTAATGATAGACACTAAAGTGTTGATTTTCGGGAAGAAAAGTCTGAGAATATTATGTGTAAGTTTTCAGAAGAAATGTTATAACATTACAAAGGTTTGTGTTTCTTGAACTGGTGCCAATTTATACCACAGTAAATGCCCACAATGATTTTCATTGACATTGATTCTCTGGAGCTGCTCCTAGAGGTGCAGAGTCACTCATCCTTTGTAAAACTCTTAATTTCAAAATAAGATCAAGCTGAGCATTATCTTCCAGTAGAATTTACTCCTGTGTCTATCCTACCCTCAGAGAAAGAGTCTGAAAAGGCAAAACAGCATCAGAGACCCAGGTATTGCTTCCTGCTTCCAAGGCCCACCTGTGCCTTCCGTGGCATGGATTAGGGAAGTGCATAGCCAAATACTGTCCTGTAGGGACCACCCACTACATAAGGGTTAGCACAGATCTGTGGAGTTGCATGCAGCTTTGAAGCCTGAAGGAGTCTTGAACTGCCCACTTGGAGAATTTAAGAACTTTGCTTTGGCCTGAAGGAACTTTGAGAAACTGCCCCTAGGAATTTAAAAGACTATTTGTTTAAAAATCACATGCCTATGTGTTAAAATCATGAGATGATAAATAATTCTGCAAAAATCTAAATTTGTGTCATCAAATCTCTTGAAAAATGAAAGAAAATAGTTGAAATCTATGCAAAGTATGCACAACATCTGAAATTTTAATCTGAAAGCTTGTTTATAGTTTTTATGAAAGCATAGGGAATATTGAATCACTATAATCACCCACTGAAACAGTGCAAAACCATAATCAAATCAATCTTTCTATTACTTTGAAGCTTGAGAAACAGAGTCTTGAAAGCCTGAGGAGACAGAGAAACCACCCTTAAAAGTATCTCCGGATGTTAAGTGGTGACTAACAGGAAAATAAAATGTCTGGAAATGCTTCTATCAGCAGTGTTTAAAAAATAAAACAGATTCAAGGTATTTTTGAATTAATGGATATTGTTAAATCTTCACAGTTCTATTCTTTTTACTTTTTTAAGAAGCAGTTTTGAGAAAATAAACTTTTTTTTAAAGGAACTATTATGGCTTCTAAGAAGAAAACAAAGAACTGATGCTTTCCCTTTTGTAAAAATTACATTTCAGGAGTGAAATTTAGTCCTCTGAGCTGCACAGCAGAATTCACTTCTGTTATTCTGCTCTCCTGTAATAGCTAAGCCAAAAAAGATTTTCACCAATGTCATGTGAGGAGAGGAGCAAGAGGAGACTTTTGATCTACAGTGTACCACATTATGCATATCACTGTCTTGTATGAATATGTGAGAAATGTTTCTGTGTAGAGATGATTTAAGAAGAAATCAAGTCCAGTTTGTAGGCTGGATGGGAAAGACAAGATTCATCTTCTTAAGTTTACATGCCTGAAATGCAAGCACCTATTTCTGAGGCAGTAGCTGCTGGATTCCCATGGTCTCTGGATAGCCTGCAGGCCACCTGCAGGCATCTCTGAGGCTGTGTAGATGTGTGATGCATCCTACTCATTTCATACCCTTCAGGGTGAGATGAATTGCACACAAGAAATGTCTCTTTCCTCTGACTCTAAAGGGAATCTGGATGACTGGCTCAAGTTTAGCCACTTCCACTGTGCATGCTGACATTTCACCAAATGGTGATTCCTAACCAAGGAACCTGTGGCGATCATTCAACAGCATCTTAAAGCTTGAGTAATGCCATGTGAGCTGTGTTGTGAAGTAGGGCTGGGAAGGCAAGAGAAATAGAGTAGAAAAGCATCCTCCAGGAAGGAAGGCAGTGCCAGTCCTTGTAGGAAAGAACTGGCAAACCCAAAGCTGATGAACAAATAAATGGGAGTGCTGGTAGATGGTGTAACTTACAGAAAAGGAGAGTTAGCCGTAGGTTTGATATGAGCAGTGTGGTGTCAGACACAGGAGAACCCAGGGCAAAGGAGAAGGTCAGCATGATATAGTAAATATTTCTTATCTAGATACAGCAGAAAGAAGACAATCAAGCTCTAAGCAGAAAAGAGAGAAACAGAACTCTAAGAGCTGGTATGGACTGAAACACCATCCTTTTAGTATTTGCATTAGACAATATTTTAGGAAGGAATTAAAGTAAGTAAATTCATCACATGCATTAATGTCTGATAAAAGGAAAAGGTCTGATATGAATAAAAGTTGCTCATAGAACTTATCTGTGTTTCTTTTACTATGAACTGCTGCACACCAGAGAAACCTGATGTTACCAGTGACAGTGGATCTGCATTTAATTCTTTCATATCGTTTTGTTTTAGCCATACATGATTCCATCTGCCCTGTTTTATTTGGTGTCTTCTTTTCTGAGCCAAGTTTTCAACCATGTAAGTAAATAACTTAAAACCCAAATTCCTTCTCATGACTTTTGCTGGCCTTTGGGAGTTAATAAGAACCAGATTTTCAAAAATTAAAATGTCATTATGCCTGCATTTCTTGCCACAAACATGCCTCTTTTTTCAGCATGTAAGGTGAGTGTTTAGGCAAAGTATTATTGACACAATTCTTTGCTTGATTTATGAGTGTCAAACAGATCTGAGTCATATTCACTCAGTGAAATGCAGTGTAAAAAACAAAATGAAGAAAAATTTTACATTACTATTATTATTATTATTATTATTATTATTATTATTATTATTATCATCATCATTTCATGTATTTACCCAAAAGGAAAAACCCTTGTTGGTGAAATTCATCATATCTAAACAAAAGTCTGGCAGCTTAAGTATATGAAAGGGGGAAGGGAGACTTATTTCCTGAGTTTCAACAGATGTCATACTTAATTGGTTGTGAAATAAACCAGAGCTACTCTCGGCCTGTTTCCCTAGTTTCAGCTGTGAAGACACTTTTAAACATGTGCATTTCCCTCCTGCTTCTCATAATGAGGGTGTGGGGTGAGAATCCAACCTCCAAAAGGAGTAAAGCAGCGTTCATGTTGCATACAGGCCTTCAGATACACTAATTAAACAGAAGTGAGAGTTGCATCTTTTGTCCCTGCGAGATACACATCAATACAGAACGAGCCAAGACAACTCTGTTGAAGGTTTACTGCCTTTGCCTTCTGCTAATATCAGCAAGTCACTGGACTATCGCATTCTGCAGATAGCTTTTCCATCTTCCTGTATTTTCTCTCAAAACTACTCTCCTAAATCACAGCATTGTCAATATACTACAACTAGTTGAAATGGGATATTTTTTTTTATTTTTGACAGAGAGAACACCTTAGAGGTTGGGTTTTTTTTTACCTTTGTGGTGGTTTTCTGCTAGAAGCAGCCGAATAACACCACATTTACCACAATGATATCAACAAAGAATTATTTTTTTTAAAAAAAAAAGAACTGCCAAGCACAAAATAGTTTGGCTACACATGGTGATGGACACAAAAAAAAACTTCTGACAGACCAAAAACCCAAACATTTGTAACTGTGGCTAACCACCAGTCAGTGGTATGCTAATACAAATAAAGTAATTTGTTTCTAAAGGGCTATGGTAAAAAATGTTAGCCATTCATGTTATGTCTTATTGGATGTAGCCCTCTAAATCAAAATGCTCTTTTGAGCTTCACAGGAAACAGCTAAATATGTGATAGGTGCCTCCCTGTGAAACTCAGTAAACAAATTAAAAAAAAAATTGGAATAGTGTTTGTTAAAACATTTCAAATGGAAATGCAATGAGAATTGTGTAAAAAAGAAAAATTAAGGCCAAGGTTAAATACATTTAATTCACCTGTGGCAACCAAATTGAACAATATTTGTTCTTTTAGTTTAAACTTGGAACCCAGATCCCAGAGGTGCTAGGAGAGAGCTTTAATCCCTAGAAAAAAATTCAAATTCCCAAAGTGTGTGATGAAAACCAATATAATCCCTCCTGAAGTGAGAAACAAAATAGAAAATACTTTTTTTTTCCCCCTATTAAAACAGGAGCAGTCAACATGATCTTTATTCTTTTAGTGTTTTACAGGTCTGACTTTCGGCAGATGACCTCTCTTGTTTGTCCCTACATGTTTTCCAAAATATAAAAGTGAAATAGAGTCCCAAGGGCACTGTACTTGAAAGGTTATGAGAGTTAGAGAATTTTAACCATGCCTGCCAAATCAGCAGATGGCTTGTGATTATAATTATATGCATCAATAAAACGAATAATCTTTACAAAATTTGAATTTCTACTAAAGTAAGGGATTTAGTAAGCAGATGCAACAGAATGCATTTTCTTTAACCCTTTTTGTAGACAGTACTGTTTATCACAAAAATAATGGCAAGGTTCTCCATAGATTAGCTTGGACATACACTTGAGCAATAAATATATGTTTCTTTTGACCAAGTGTCAATGCTATTTAGTGTGATTTATGTGTTCAGTTGCACTCTGCTCACTAAATGTTGAATGCTTATATATAGGATGATTCCCTTCAGACACATACTTCAAAATGGTCTTTAATTTTATAAAATGTTAGAGATGCAATGAAAATGTCATGTGCACTCATTCTCTCCATTTTGTTGCAGTGCTCCTTCTTTCTGTTTAGGATTTGGTGACTTTCCATGCCTCTTACGGAGTCTGAGTTAACTACATTATTAGTGAAAGAAATACTTTTTTCCCCAAGTGTGGGATATTTAAGAAAGGTGTTTTGTATGTGTGTGTGGTCTGGGTTTTTTTTTTTTTCAATTAGAGAAAATAATTTTTTCAATCAGAGAGAAGAAAAAATATTATTAGGAAAAAAATCATAACTGTGGTTTTGTACGACCGCTGATCTTACTTTCAAACTTACTTCTGTGACAAGATCATGTGTGTTAAATTATGTCAAACCTCTGCCTTAAGGAGGAGAAAATCACACAGTAGAAAAAATTAAACAAAACAAAACAAAAAACCCTAAGCCAAATTTATTTGGACTGCCCCATAAAAATTCTGTTTGAAGACATGATATGCACATCTTTTAATTCTTCTAATGTAGTAAGAAATAAAAAATTTAAGAACAATAAGTACATTTTTTAAAAAGTCCCTATTTGGCACACTGTAGCTGTCTACCTACATTAGTTACATAGTATTTTAACATTTATTTTATTCAAATATGTAAATGAGAACTTTTATTTCAGGAAGTTATATATGTTTGTCTTTTTAGCTCCTCTTGTATCTCTGATGTGAAGAGTGCAAAACAATATTTTTATGCCCATTAAAAAGTGGATTTTTACTTCAGAAATGACAGCACCATTACTCTGCATGATGTAAATCCTTCTTAACATAAGGATTATTGACCTGATAGTCCATAACAGTGCCTTTGGAGCCATTACTACTTTGCTGTGCCAATCCAGATGCTGTACATGTGCTTCAGCTTGGGGGCAGGAGGGGCAGCGAAAGTGTCAAAATTTCTCCTGAGATTTAGGGAACTGACCTAGTGACTCTACCACTGGAAAAAGAAGACCACCGCTCAGAAGACATTGGGATCTCCGCTCCTCATTTGAACCAATGTTTTGGAAAAGTTCTAAAGTATTTTTTCAAATTTATAGCCCGACAAAGCAGAGTTCAGATACATGCCTTTAAATGAAAATCTAGCTCTCTCTCACCAAAGTTCCTTAGTGAAGGGAAAAGTTCACATATGAAACCAAACCTGAAATATGTGCTAGCAAATGTTATTTGAATCTCTTAAGCAAATCAATAAAACCCTCATCTTCAAAATGCTTTCACACCTGCTTTACTGTA
Source organism: Onychostruthus taczanowskii (assembly GCF_017590055.1). Lineage (NCBI taxonomy): Eukaryota > Metazoa > Chordata > Aves > Passeriformes > Passeridae > Onychostruthus > Onychostruthus taczanowskii. The sequence goes on from NW_024501459.1 coordinate 2,685,620, forward strand.
TTAAAGTGAGCCATTGACCTCACCTCAGTGGAATCACTCACATGTATGAAGGTTTTTGTCAGTGTTCACCTACCCAAGAAGGCAAACCCTTTTTCATTCTAAAGTAACTTTTGCTGTTGGGTTATCACCTTTCCTTGAATCAGAAATCTGTTATTTAGAAAGGCAAGAGTGGCTAGTATCATTAAAAGTCTTCCATAAACATAAAAGAGAGCAATTATCCTCCACTCCAAAGAAATTTTATATAAATACTAAAAAAAGTTAAGAGGAAAAGTTTGGTTTTTTATTATTAATTAAACAGTATCTGTAATCTTAAGTACTTCAAGATAATTAAAATGCAGAAAGACTGACTTTGCTTAGGTAGGTTTTAATAATCCATAACTATGCGCACAGTAACTATAAAGTGACCCAATCCCAGGTCTTTATGTTCGCTTCCAAAATCAATCAGATCAGTAAAAGACTTTGGTCTAGATTCTCTATATATTTGTGGATATAGCAGAATATGAAGTTTATTCTGCATGTTATCTTCTGTATTTTATTTTGGAGCGACAGCATCAGGCCTTTATGAGGATTGTCAGTGACTTTGGAGGTACTTGCTTGTCAGTAATATCAGATATTTTGGGGTTACTATAAATATATATAACTATATCAGATATTTTGGGCTTGAAAAACTATAAACATGCAAAAAAATTTAATTAGAATTATTCAAGCCAACTGCAAAATACCATAAAGTTTTTCAGATCCACATGTACAGCTTATACTCTTGCACCCTGAAACTCCGCGCTGTGATAAATGTAGAGGCCTCATACTGGATTGTAAATTCCAAAAAGTCGAGTGGAATGTGGTTTCTAAAAATATGGAGTGTTTCATAGTTTATCAGGGAGATCAGATGAATGACATTAATAATCAGACATCAAATTTTCTTTGTGTTTTCTCTTAGGAGTAGTAAAGAAATGACAAAAATGAGGAAAAAAATGAAGCTGTGACAAACTACTGAAACTTACTGAAGCTCAACCTGTCGGATTACAGAATGCAATTGTCTGATTACAGCAGTATGATTTCTGTAATGCTGCTGCATGTGCATTACCCTTATGAAAACATGCTTTGCTTTTGGCAGTACAAATAGCTGAACTTATTAATGGGGCGAGTGTTGAAATATCAAATATCCTTTACTCTTGTTGGTGTGGGTATGTAAAAAGGATACATGACTGTGTCACAGGGATATGCTAATTTTTAAAAGCTGTGGGGATGCACTTGAACATCAAATATCTTGGAATATTTTCTGTTAGAATAAACTGAAAACTTGATATCAGTTAGCATATTTTAAAGAAAAACTGTTCCAAGACTGAGGCTTGGTAAATATCTGTTGATCTAGGTTTCAATTATAGGACTTTAGAAAGCTTGTTTTCTGATGCTTGAGTATCTCATATTTGCTGAGGTAACACAGGGAAAACATTGCTGAGATGTACACAACTTTTAAAAATATGGAAAATAAAATGGAATACACAAATTTACTTCAGCTTGGTTACTTTCTCATTATATTTTCTAAACTGGAATTACTGGGAAACACAAAAGCAGATATATCTGCAGATATACCTAATATCTGCAGATATACCTAATATATAGGTTAATATAGTTTTTTGCATATGTGAACTTTTTTAATAAGTATGTGCACATGTATTTGTATATATGCATATGTTCATACCCCTTTGCTAGGAATCATCAATTGTATGTGTTAGAATCTCACATTTTATCTTAGTGTCTGTAAGACGTGGTGACAATTCTATTGCCCATGCAGTAAAAAGGATGTTCCTGGGTAAGCGACATATCATAACGAACTGACTTCTGTGACCTGTGAAGAGTTTTAATTAAGTGAGCAGGTTATCCTGATATATCTAAATACACGTATATTGACGAGCTTTTTTTCTAAATTAAATAAGTCTCCCAAAGCAAAGTAAAGCAAAGCAAAGCAAAACAAATTTTAAAAAAGCAAAAACAAAACAAACAAAACAAAGAACTAAACCCCAAAAACCCAACAAAAGATCAACTGTAATGCAGACTGATATCTAAACACCACTTCTTTAACTGTCTGTATTCGATAAAGAATTCTTTAAACATATGGTTTGCAGTGGTTTTGCAGGAAGGAGAGAAGAAGCATTACTTAATGCACACAGGCATCTTGCAATAAGATCATGTTGTTTTGAAGCTAACATCCCCTGAGCCTCCAAAGTGCAAAGCAGACAGAAACATTTTAGTAATGCAAACAAGACTTTCCGGCAACTTCCTGTTGCCATTTTTCAGCAAAATAAAGGGTCCTGAGGTACTACACTGAAACACTACTAGAAAAGATTTTATCATTGGTTACACGGGCAGGTACTTGCTATTATAAGATATCAGCTGAATATATTGCTGCTCTGCAAGGAAAATAAGTAATAACTGTGCAACTGTTAAACAGTAATCTTCAACTCTTTAATTTCAGCTCATGTAAAAGACAACACAGAGGAAGACATTATGTAAAAATCTTTTCTAAAAATCCCAAAATTACAGTAGCAACTTCATTTATATCTGCATACTTGTAAAAACTGCACCAGGGATTTAGGGGTCTAAGTAGCTGTCTAATGGATTGAAATTTGCATTCTCATATATATATATATATATATATATAACACATTTTCAGCAGATTTTTACAGAGAAGTAAAAAGAAACTTTCTGTATGTAAAGTTCATCCGATGTAATGTACATCTGAGGCAATGATTACTGTGTGGCAGTTCCTACAAGTAATATTTAATTCATTAGACTGTAATTGAAATATCCAGTTCACAAAACATACTGTTTCACGTTACTTTTGGAATTCCAGAAACTTTTGTAAGCTGACAAATCAGACAGAAAGAAAAGGAAACAAACAAACAAGAAACAAACCCAACCATGATTCCAGAGACATTTTTTCTCCCCTTCATGAAGTGACAGGGGGAGAAAAAAAATCCCTTCATTATGACCTACTTGTCTAGAAACGGACTTTCAACCCCATGGTTAGGCTAAGATTTGCTCTACTTTCTCCCTAGGGCATAATTGTCAGACTGACTTACCGTGTGCCTTTTAGCCTTTGTTCTGCCTCTCACGCTGACATCAGGGAAGCAGTGATGTAGAATAAAGCAGGGGTGGGCTAGGTTAGTCCACTGTTTGTGTCGTTGTGTGGTGTGCAGGGACACTCTGTGATACTCTAGTGAGCTGCTAAGCTTTTTTTGTAGGCTTTGTGTCATTTACTTAACGACCAATCTCATTAGCTGCCAGGGTACAATGGGCTGATGCATTTTCTATGTACATACTCTACACAGTGACCCTCAAGGTTGCCGAAGGTCTATTTAATCAGTCAAAATGCTGAATATATTTGCAGTAAATCACAAAAAAAAAAAAAAAAAAACGGGACCACAGAGGTATCTCATGAGTGTTTACTCTTTCCTGGGAGTTATTTGCAGGTAATAAACTGATCGGAGTTGTAGGCAAAAGCAAGGGCAAAGAAGGGAAAAGGGCACTCATTGGGTTTGCATTGGTCACCTTTAATTTAGGGAACCTTGGGGGCCCTGCATATTGCTGTGTCTCTGCTTGTTAATTTCTCCATGCAGTTCATGCATCAGTGTAATCATGTTATCACAATTAAAGCCCTTTAAATAAGAAGAGCAGCACTAACAAAAAACACAGCCTTTCGCACATTGGGGAGGGGACGTGTTTGTGTGTGTGTGTGTGTGTGTGTGTGTGTGTGTGTGTGTGTGATATTTATTTATTAACTTCCTTACTACAGGCAACCTCAGGGCTGTCATCTTTGCATTTCTAACCTCTCGTCAGTTACAAGGTAAAACCCTTTTAACTCTTATGAAAAATGAAATGCTGAAAAGCCCCATGAATCACGACAGCTGTCCATAAGTAACAGGGAGAGTTCTATTGTCCAACTTGTCCCTGGATAAAATGAATACTTTACAGCAGAGGCTGTTCAGCTTGGCTAAAGAGTATGGGGAGAAGGGGAGGAGGTCACTGGAGATTTCGCACACTAATTTAATCTGGGAAAAGGACAGGCACTGCATCTCACTTGAACAGACTGGCGGCAATCTGGGCTCCCACAGAACTATCTCCTTTTGCCTGTGCTCTATTTATTCCTTATCTCTGTTTACCAACCGCTAGGTCCCTTTCATTCACACCACGAGGCCGTTCTCCTACTATCAGTCAGCAGCTGACACTGTGGAAGAGCCTCAAAGGCAAAAAAAAAGGGATCAAAACTAAACCAAAGCTGTATAAACAAAGCAACAGTAGAAGTAAATGCATAAATCCTAATTCTTAACCCAACCCACAGGGTGCGAACAGAACCTTTATAGTAAATCCAACAAACCCACCACAGTGAGCTATGGGCTACAGAGGAAATGGGAAAAGCCAAATATCATTCATGAAATCACCATCTCAGGCAGAAACATTGAAAATAGGCATTGGAAGATATTTAGCTGGATCCATAACAGGTTCATTAGTCCTCTGTATTCTTCAGCAAGTAATGAGGCACACGTTCACCTGTGCCTGGTAGAAGATGAACAAGAGATTTTTCCACTTGACCATCTTACTGTTCAAAAGCCTTAGCTAACTTGGCACTCGCTGCTTGAGATTTAGGTTAAATTAGAGGCAACCACTTAAAAAAATCTTTATCTGGAGACTGTGGTAATTTGGAAAACTTTATAGCTAGAACTTGAATGTCAATTTATTATTTAAGCATTTGTCCAATTAATTTTGCCTTTAAAATCCTGGTTTTTTAAATATCACCCTTTCTCATTTGTTAACTTATATTATTCACTCATACTCTAAGTTTGTAGCACTTACCATGAAACTCAAATAGGTGAAGACAAGAAATAAAAGAATAAGCTTGTGATTCTAATAGAAAACTTGTGACTCTAATAGGATAGTAAAGTAATAAACTCTGCCTTTGATGTTCTGGCTTTGGATTATTATAATACTATGCATGCCTGTTTTCTAATTTCAGTGGTCCATTATTTTGTATTCTTAAATTGACTTAGTAAAAGACAAGCTGCAAATATTCATAGAAAGACACCAATATTGTTTCAGTGAAACAACCTAACTTTTAAAACCTATACAATCTGTAACTCCCAAAGTAGGGATGCTCCTTCTGGAAGAGGAGAGAGTTGAGAACTATTCTCAACTTTTTAAGACATAAAAATACCGGTAAACTGTTAACCGGTTAACAGTCTATGTACTGTCAACTGACTGATCAAGATAATTATAACAATTACAAAGAAAACGTTTCTCACTATCAAAGATGATCAACTGGACCTAATTTCAGTTTTGATTTTCACCTATGTGCATTATGAGCAATGAACTCTTTACTACTTGGATCCTTTTTTCCAAATGAATTAATGAATTAAATTTATCCTTTCACCAGCTGCTAGGCAGCAGATGGAACCATTTCTGAAGCCTTGTTGAATTCAATCCATAAAACTCATTTCCTAGGATTAGCAGTCCAAAGTTTCTTTTAATGTTTATATACCGCTTGGGATTTTGAATTTCATGATGTTAAACTTTCAATTTAACTATTTTTTTTTCATTTCATATCAAACAAATATGATCGTTTGGATTTCTATAGCTTTATAACCACACATTTCAGGTCACATAAGGACAAGAATTCATTTCAAAAGCAATCAAGTAATGCAAGATTGGGATCTGCGTGGGTTTTTTTTTTTTCCTTTGTTTTGTTTACATTACAGCACTACCATAGAAACCATTTGTGTTGTACTCATAGATTAATTTAGACTGGTAAAGTTTATTGTCTGTAACTTTGACAAAAACCTTTGCATAAAAATTTAATCTTACTAAGCAATATTTGAAAGTTACTGTGATCTGAGGGTGTATTTTCTATTCACAGAAAGATTACATGCTCCTGAGTTAAGTTTTTCATGCACATCATTTTTATACTTGACTTCGTTGTAAGGTGGGTGGGATTTTTTCTATTTCTGAGGGGGAAAATAAAAAGTAACAAATGGTGGCAGTTTTGTGAACACTTCAGTAATGATGTTTTTCGGTGTAGTAACAGGAAATACTGGTCAGCTGCAGTACCCTGGACAGCTCCTCTTCTTTCGTTTTCAGTTTTCTCACCTCTGCTACACACCTCTGTCACGAGAATCAGAGATCAGGGGGCTTGAACTGCAATTTCGTTCGCAAAGATCCCTATTAATAGATCTCTGAAAAAATTAAGTTATAATTTAGCCAAAGTTTCTATTAGAATCCTACAAGAGAAAAAGCAAAACAAAAAGGCACCCTCTCCCGCTCAGCTTTTAAAGACATATTGTATTAAATGTCTTAAGAATAAAACATCATGATGACAAAGTCTTCCTGTTATTCAACAAAGTAAATAAAACTTTAAAAAAAAAGTGATCCATTGTTGTATATAACAGTGATTTCCGCTAATTTGGCACAAGAAATCTATATTAATCTAATAATGTAGTAAGCCAAGAAGGCCACATAATAATAATTACCATTGAGTAATTGAATATTTAGAAGGAGGAGGAAAAAAAGGAAGACTGGTAATCTTAGCCTGCAGGCATGAAAGTATTATAACACAAAGATGATATTTACAAGTAACAATAAAATGCTCCAAACTGGGAAGTTAAGAGGCAAAGCCTATTTTTAGAAATTCCTGATTCCAAATCTGTATTATTAGTTAGTCACCTTAGAGCAGAAATATATTATTGTCTCAGAGAAAGCTTTCATCACAAATGCTGTAATTTTCCTCAAGAATTACAAAACGACTGCACAGCCAAACCAAGGACACATCTACGCAATTAACTTAACTAATTTAATTGACAAAAGAGGTAGTAAATGGTCGTTTTGAATCCCACAAAGATCCTTAACTAACAAAGTTCACCCCATACAGTTTTACAGTTTAAGGATAAAATCTGGGATTTGTGCTTTTATAACCTTTTAAATGAAAAATTCACAGCACCTTGCACAAGATTGTCTTGCTATTTACATATGAAGGAAGACAAACATCTGAACTAAGTGCTTTGTTAAAGACAAAAGAAAGTCAGAGAGAGAGAGAGCTATTGCTGATCAGAGTGTTAAACAGACTTTCTCTAGCATCAAATGCTATTTCATAAAAATTATCCTCCTGCAAAATGTTGTCCCAGAAGGTCCATTTCATTCTTCAACCTTGTCTAATATTACTGTCATTTAACTTTCTAAAGATTTTCCTGACACACACATTCATTCTGAAGTACAGTATTCGCTTTTTTAATCAGAAGCTCTCAATTCACTCTCTGAATCCCAAATAATTTAAAGGACAGAAATGCCATGCTTTGAAAGATCCTTTTCCCCTTTGAGTAAAGTTAATAAGCATATTGATCAACAATTTTCATTTCAAAAGCATTACACATGATTTTAAAGCATTCTAAAACATCCTGAGAAAGCTCTCTGGTCTGTAATACAGAACTGCAAATGAACCTGCATCTATCGAACAGTTCCTACAAATACACTGGTCCCACTCTCCCTCTCCCATCTCATTTTTTTATCACTCTTTTTAAAAAGCCAGTATTTAAGTTCAGTAACTTTTCAAAATGAGAGAAAAGGAGTCTTGTGATCATTTCCTGAAATCAAATAGCCAGAGCTGCAAATTTGCACAATTGTAAAATGTATATGAACAAAGGCTTTACTGAGGCAGTATAAATGCAATTACACCATGACATTTTATTCAGAAAGCTGTCTCAAAGCAGTTACAAGTAGCTATTTTTTAATTGAGGCCCAAAATAGCATTTAAGATAATGACCGAGCATACATTGTGGAAGAAACAGCATTAGTGTCATTTTAAAAAAAAAAAAGAAAAGTTGGCAGAGAGCATTTTAAACATGGATTAAAACCCCTCAAACTTCTTAACACAAATCTCTCAAGATTTTAACATCAACAAATGGACAGGATTTTTTGCTTTTTGCAAGCTTAGAGCACAAACAAAGGAAAAAAAAAAGACAGAAAGTTACTAACAGTACAAGTTGCTTAAACATCAATGGGTTCATAGTGTGAAAAAGTTGTTAAACTTACTTTATTTTTGTTTCCAAAACTTATATGTTTCTCCTCCCTTGTGTGCTGAACTGTGCACTAAAGCTGTGTCTTTGAAAGGTAGTTCCCATGATATGACATCCAGCGCCTTTGACTGCCTAGAGATAAGCACCTGCGTTTGTGTCCCCTCTTTACGTCACACCTCCCTATTCAAACCTTCTCAATATGATTCACATTTGCACATCAACAGCCTCATGCGCATACACAGATTTTTTTCGGCTCTGGGCCCAAAACTTTCACTTTAATTTTCATCACATGATTGCTGTGGCATATGTCCTTCCAAACCTCCCATATATCAGTCATCATGCAAATGAGATGGAATATCACTCCTCTGCAGCAGATGGCCAGGGATGATAACAATGGCTCAACAGAGGAGATTCAATGTCCCTGACTTTATCGCCACGGCAACAACAACCTAAAATATATGTAATGGAAGTGGTGCTTATTAATTTTGCAGGCTCGAGTGTTCTGATTTTGTGAGTGAATGGGCTGAGTTAAAAAGGGGGCTGTGTCCTCCTGCCTCTAGAAGACTATCTATAAAAGCCAGGGACCTGGAAATTATTTTCAGTGACTAAGAAGGCAACAGCCTAGCAATTATTTGAGTAATTAGGTGTAATTCCTCCCTGTAGGCCTTGTACCCTCCTGTGCTTGTTTCACAGAAGCTCGTGAATTAGACAGGCACAGATACTGAAAAGAAAAGTGCCTCAAGATATAGCAGGAGAGCTTGCAGGAACTAAGCTTCAGTGATATGACACTTGGCCTCCACCAGGCTTGGTAAACACAAGCCCCAAGCCATAAGTAAATAGAGGCCCCACTCCACAAACACAGACCAATTAAAATTACAAAGGCAGCCACACTTCTGGGTGGGGCTGGGGAAAGCTTTATTCTGCCATGGTCTCACTGTGAGTTGCACACATAATGGTCTCTCAGTTCGGAGCACTGAGTACCGTATTCCATTGCTGTCACTATAAACCCAAGCACCAGGCTCTCTCCTGGCCATGAATTTCTCCCTAGGGACTGATCGTGCACCTTTAAGAAAAAGTTTCAAAGTGAATTTCCTGTGTGATCTCTTCTGATGCAAACCAGAAAGAAGAAGTAAATGCAGTAGTTTGCTATTTATCTTCAACAGATTAACAGGCAGGAGCACCAAGCTCCATTTTACCCCTGAGCAAGCAAAATCTCCACACTGTCTCTTCACCCTGTTCATGCCACAACTTTCACATACTTTAATACTTTGGGTGTGGAAGCTACCATTTGACTCCTCAGATATACAGTTCAGCTGTAAACTGTGTGTTTAACTAAGAAAATATAGTTAAAGAAACTATTTGTCTTTTGTTCTTTTCCTCAGGGAAGACCTTATTAAAATGGAGACTCCTTTGTCTTCCTCTGCAGTAGGGGGGAGGATGTTTAAGTAGAACTGATGAAACATTATGGGAAAGGAGTGGCTCCATCACGTGCTAGAGATTTAGTGCAGAATTGAATCAAGGAAACTTGCTACCCCTTACTTGAGATAATTCCTCCAAACTGGTAAGATTGTTGAAAGCAATTTTCTATGCTCTCCTGGTAGCCCACATACCCTGAGCATTAAATTTAACACCACAGAGGAGACACCACTGAGTGGCACCTGAAGGAAAATTGAGATACCAGATGCTTTCTTGAAGTGAGTGAAAGAAAACTACAGAGGCAGTGCTGGGCCTGTGGATTCTTCTCCAGTTATGTCAGGGCTCAACACCATCTCAGCACTGCTCATGTTCTCTGTTAGTATTTCGATTTTTTATGAAACCCATCTTCCAAATAAAAAAAACCAAGACAGGCACCAATGTCATAAACTTGCATTGTGCACCAATGTCATAAACTTCCAGAATATACATTTATTTCGTTATTTACCTTACAACTGTGCATCACCCAGCACTCTCACCTTCAGACCTAATAATAGACACTACTGGAGTACAAATGTCATTAGCTCCGAAGACAATTATTGGAAAAACAAATAAATTTAATGTAAATTTTATTGTTCATCTTTACCTCACACTTTGGTATGGAGTTTGCAATTACATTTTCCAAACATAATGTTGCAGTTGGGTTTTTTTCCTGTTTCAGAAAAAGCTTAGCTGAAATGAAAACCCAGACTTTTTATTTAATGTGTACATGCGTTTTTTTGTGTCTGTGTGTGTCCCTGTATGTGCACATATGCAATAGGATTCTACAATTGTATATGTCCATGTTCTTTAATTCTGTACATTTCATTTTCCACCTTGCTAATTTGAAATAACTCATGAATGAGCCACTGGGGTGACATGAAGAGATAGGTTTGGTCCAAGCCTATGCAAAGCTCTGTAGCTCCTTGTAGTGGAGCAGTAGTTGGACAGAAAGCCAATACAGAGAGTACTTCAGGAATGATGCTTTCCTGACAGCTTGTGTTATTTATGGGACTGGCCACTGTCTTCTGAACCAGATGGAGCTTTTTTTCTAGTCTTTTTTTTTCCCTTTTTTTTTTTGATCTGCTGTGCATGGCCTTAATTGATCATAGAGATTGACATTTAGGTCACTGTCTTTATTTTCTCCAGGGTCAAGTATAAGCACCTAATTTACTTTAAAGATACAGCTCACTTAGCAGAGATATTCTGATCCTCTTGAACACAGGAGGAACATGCAACTGGGAGGATGAGTAATATTTGTACATACAGATTACTTTTCCCTGTATGATAACTATCTGTATAGTTGCAGTGGTAGTACCATGCATATTGAAAACTACATCCTAAAAAAGGATTTGGAAAGGTATTTGTTACATTACACTGACACACTTAAGAAAGAAAAAAAAAAATCTCTGTCATTAAATCAATCCTAATTAAAGTTGAGATTTAACACAACTTTGCATTTTGCATGGTTTGCAGTCCCATAAGTAATGGGAAACTGGCAGTTTGGATTTTATTTAGCATCCATTTAAAAATATGTACTTAGGATGTAAGTGCTTAAAACTTAGCAAAACTTTAGTTTGCAACAGTCATACTATTTTAATCCTCTAAGTGATAAGAAGTTCTAAGCTTGCAAGACTAATGAGGAAAAGGTATAAAAAGTTAAATTATCCCTCATACTGATACTTAGTCAAAAGTGAAATATAATAGAGAGTGATGGCTTGTTGCAGAAACACAAATGAAACAAATGTGCATTGCAATATGCAGTAGATACTATTCAGACTTGTTGTGATAAGAAATTGTGCACTCATGGTCAGGTAGAAGACTTCATAACCTTCAACTGATAAATAAGATACTCCTCAAAGACCATAGATAAAATTAGAAATTAATGGTGATAATACATCAGATAAACCAGAATGACAAAGAAAATTTCCTTGTAGACTGTACAGCAGTTCAGACTGCTATTCAAATTCAGGAAAAATTTCAGAAACTGCACAGAACTTTAAAAAAGTACCATGAATATTTCATTAAATAGTACTAAAAATTTCAGTGGTTTCACCTGAATTTAGTTTATCTTCCAGTTATGAAGAAGAGATTAATACAGTGAAAAAAGGTCATTTTCCTTCCTCTGCAGAAATAGATGTACTCTATGTATCCTCACATCTTATCAAATCATATTCTAGATCTGCTTAAAAGAGAAATACTTGTTTGTACTACCTCCCAAACAAAACAGAGATGCCTAAGAGACATCATGAGACAAAAAATAGAGAGTGACAATAATTATAAAGAAACTTCAGCATAACAAATGTATTTCTACTTCTGTGAGCAGCTATTAGCTCAGCAGAATCATAACTAAACATTCTTGAAAGGGAGACATATCAAAGAAATCAGAGAGATTACATGAGACATATTGAAAAACAAGCAATATGGGAGATGAAGCTTGCTGCTTTACAAAGAGATAAGGGAACGAAATATTCTCTGCTGGTGCCAGTAAATTCATTGCATGAGTTGACATCATCAAGCACCAAGTGCAGAGTCATTATAGACAATAATATTGCCAAAGTTGCCAAACCCATGAAGCACCTGGTTGAATAAAAATAATAAATCAACCTGGAGTGAGTTATTTTAGCCAGCTAATGCTGAGGAAAGCTGGCAGATATATACATAGCATAAAAACTACAAATCATTAAGCATTCAACTTTGAAATGACATTTAGAATATGTACTAACTATATTTGTACAATATATTACTTCAAAAGTGTCTGTTTAGAGGAACAGAAAGGAGGATGAAGAAAAGATACCTAATACTAATATTAACAGGGAAAAAATTATCTAATTAAAATTATATATTGGCTCATAGGAATGTAAAGGTTTTCAGCGTGTTCTCTATGAAATCCTCTATTCACTGAAATAACAGAAAGATTTCATCTTCTCTCTAGCCAATTTCTTTCTTAAATGTTTGCTCAACATTGCCCTAGAGAAAGCCAGCAAATTTTGAAGTACTCCTTTCCTGCCAATAAATTATACCACAGAATGCTCAAAACAGACGTTTCAGGTGAGTTTTCTTGAAGTCTCCTAGTGCAGGCATGCACCCAATTCGCTTAGGCTTTCTACAAAAATACTCAAAGGACTACGGAAAATTCTCCAAGCAAAGGATGTAAAAAAGTATTCTTAATGGGGCTTATTGTTGTGATTGTACCTCACTGAAAGCGAGATTAGAATATTGCTGGTTGGAGTTGCAGTTTTATGAAATTCAGGCAAATCTAAAACTTGGGGGGGGGGGCAATTGTCTTTTTGCAGTCTTATTTACTTTAATATATAGCCTTAATAAGTAACCGAAAGCAGTTATTTGATATTCACTGAAAATTAGGTGTAGGTGATGTCAAATATGGATTAAACCTTTCAACAACTCCCATAATAAGGTTAAATAGTAACAAATTTTCTCAACTCTTGCTGCTAATTAAAAAAGCTCTCAAACATATCTTTCTCCTAATCATTGTATTATTAAATGCATAAATAAAAAAACCAATAATCATATTGCTATCGTGGTAACTTTCTCTCCTAGACACTATCAGGTTTTCATTTGCATTTTAGATAGCTGATCAGCTGAAAAAATTATTTTGAGTCACAATGTTGGATTTGTAATAAATTTGTAATTTTTAAGTCCTGACTCAGAAAGCAAAATTATTATATTTATGTAAACCTTATTTTAGAGAACTTTTGACTTCTAAATTATTGATCTGCTTGCTGCCGATTTTAAGGATATGTGACTGTATGTGCCATTCGTACCTTTCACACACAGTCATAAATTTTTTAAGAAGGAGGGGTGTGATACCTTTAACTTCTACTGTTAACCTTGAAAAACTTCATCATGGGTATCTGCAGCATCAGGCTCTGGGAATATAATTATTTTTACCAGAGCAAATGAGCCCTGAAAATGCTAACGTGAAGCTCACCTAATCTAAATAGTCCTGAGAAGTACAAAACTCAACAAAGTTGTGTAAATATCCTGATCTCTGACAACTGAGTCTTTCCCTCAATTCCCTTCATATTTTTTATTATGGGTATTTTATTAAAGCCTACCTATGGCAACTGGGAGCATTCCAGTTTCTGTTTGGGAAGCATGCTTTCTCTGATTTGCACTTGTCTGCATGCTCTGTTTCTGTTGCTCACATTCCACAGTTTTCCAGATTAGGGAATTCAACAGGTAAACACCCATCTGTCTTGCAGTCCAAGTTCCTGTCCTCATATTTCTCTAGGTTTCCAGCTGTGGTTCTTCAGAATTTTGTAGTTGATAGCCATGTCTTGGGAGAGTGCCAAGGCAGCCTTTTCTGCTGCTGTCTCAGCTACATGCACAAAACTTCAATACCTATTGCCAGCAATGTCTTACCTGATCCTTGACAGCTGCTTCCTCCAGGGAAATCCTGCACATCATTTTCCTTTCTCCTTTCTGCTTGTGCAAAGAACATCCTTATTCTCCAAAGAAAACCCTAATGACACTATAGAAACACTGATCTTAGTGTTCCTGGGGTATAAAAACTCTACATGGTGAACCAAAACTCAAAGGGGTCTCAACATTAATTATCACGATGAAAGGAGCCAGTTGAAAGAAGTATTTTTAAACATATCTTTTGTGGATATAAAGACAGAAAATATTGGCATCCTCTTCCTTTTTTAACTCGCCAGGATTTTGGCACAGGATTTTCCTTCTGCTTCTATATTTTTAGGATCTATTTTATAGATATATCCTACTTAAACCAATCTGACTTGTTCAGTAGAACCATCTTCCTATTACAGAGATTTCTATTATATTTCTAAAACCTTGTCAGGTTTCACTGTTAAAATTTCTAAATTTATATTGTTGGGGTTTTTGTAATAACATTAAAATAATATTGCTGAACTTTGAATTACTTTATTGGAATGTATTCAGAAAGTTATGACATAAGACACAGTAATCTCACAAGGAAATCTTAAGCATTGCATGCAAAAGATCCAAAGTCTGTGTATGCAATATTTTGAGTATATGACCAAAACTGGATTTAAGTTTACATTTTATGCACCTTGTTAGGATTTTAAAATACCATTTTAATGCAATAAACAATTAAAACACTTAATGTTATAACACAGTGTGTGCAAACTTTAGCTGTCCAAGCCACTATAAATAGGCATATGTAAATTAATCTCTGCTTTCAAGTATCTATATACAAAGATGTACTTCATATAAACTTGTAAATATATATATGTAAATTTTAGGCATAATTCAATTAAATCTTCAGGGCAGAAAAATCCTTCTAACACCGAAGAGACAATTTTAATAGAATGGAAATAGTATTATAAACTTTTTCTAAACGGTTTGCACAAAAGAAAAGGAGAGCCATCAGAGGGTTTGCTTTTGTCTTTTTTTTTTCCTCTGTGAATCAATGAGATCTACAAGAATGCCTGGTCTTTAATCATGAAGTATTTAAAAAGCTTAAATCCAGAAAGGGATAACAACCATCTGAAAAAAGGGGAAACCATGAACTAGACTTGTTTTCTTTTCTTACACACTTTGTTGAACAGCCTACATGGCCAGAGGCTATTCTGGACCTAATCCTAGGAAATGAGCCAACCGTGATAAATAAGGCTGAATGCTGGGAGTGGCTAGTGTAAACCACTGTGTCATTAGTCACTAGCCCTCAGTAACTAAGTATATGTTTTCTTCTGGCATTTCTAAAAGCAGTCTTCTAATTTAAAGCTCAGTCATTCCCTCTGTTGGAAATGTCAACCAAGAATATGCAGAGAGCCCCAGAAACTAATCACTTGCTCAAAAACTCCAGGTAGATCAACACATGAATTATGCTCCGCTGTGAGATATACACCACACTCCCAAACATGACTTGTTTTTGAAAATATCAATCAGATTGTCTAGTCCTATGTCCATGCAAGTCACCAGCAAAATATTCTTTCTGTCAGCAGCAGCAGAAAAATTAGGTCCATCTGTCCTACTAGAGAAAAGCCAATGTTTTTTTCTATTAAATTATTTGAAAATAATTTCAACTAATAAGGGCAGATACAGCAGCAACTGTAAAAAAAATCCAAAAACCTAAAAATTTAAATGTGTTATTTTTTTTCCTTACTCCCTAAACTTTTTTACAGTTAATTTGTCCGCAATTTAAAAAAAAAAAAAAAAAAAAGCTTAAAATAAAACCTAATCATCATACTCGTCTACCCCACTAAATAAACAAAAAAATCCTCAGCTATTCTTCTTTGCTTTTGGAGAAAATATAGCAATTTGTATTCCAATTTTTTCAAGCCAAAGTTACAGGGGGCTAAAATAGGGCTTTATAATGGAAGTTGATTGCAACCCTAACTATAGAGGGGCTACTGCCTTTCCATAATAAAGAGCTGCACATTTCCAAGGAGGGGAGGAGAATACTGCTCTGCATGACTTCTTGTAATTTTGCTTCTTTAAATTAAGGTTGTGTCTCAGGAACTTTCTTTGGTTTTTTGAGCATAAAGTTTGATATTTCACTTCATGTGGTTTTAATTCTGATCCCAGCACACTGGCATTTTGCAGTTGATACATATTAGAAATAGGGAAAATTATGAAGCTTTGCACTTTTTCTGAGCTGTGATCCCAATTTAGTTTGGGGTTAGTGGTTTTTGTGGGGGGGGGGGGAATTTTTGTGTTCTTTTTGAGTGGGGGTTTGGTGTTTTGGGGTGGCTGGTTATTGTTTTATTTGTATCAATCATATGAAGGGCAATGCAGGCTAAAGCAGCAATTTAAACATGTTTGGATTTAGTTTTCTTGCTTTTTATTGTCTTCTTGCTTAACAGAGAATGATTTTTGGCTGTTTAAATTTCAGTCTGGAATGCATGCTGGCTGTTTTTCTTTTTTCTGGGCATAAAATGGGTGAGACCACAGAAACAGTGTCAGGAATGTAAACTGTGACCATAATAACCAGTGCCCAGGTATGATATTATTAGCCTCAGTTTGTATTGCACAAAGGTTTGACTAGCAGTAAATGTTTTTCAGTCATCTGGATGTTTTACCACCATTAAAGTCCGCTGACAAACAACAAAGAGCAAGTAAAAGAATGAGATTATGCAAATTTAAAGTGGGATTGTTTTCAAATAATTATAAATCATATTGGCGTGGGGTTTTTTCAGTGTCTTCAAGGGAATTCAGAGGGGATGAGACATGGTAAAATAGAACTCCATGGAGGAAAGATTTAATTACTTATAAATTCAGAATAAGGTCTGGTCTCCAGAACTTTGGTGTAGACTTAAGTCCATCTGTATCTATTGCTCCGTTGTTTCTAATCTCTGCAAAAAGCCATCAAGCCAGATTTTGTGTTACATCTATGATTAGTGAACCTAACACTTTTAAATGTTTTCATAACAATGACTGGTGAGAACATCCTTCCAACTTAAAGATCTTTGCATTAAGGCATACAGATTAAGAGCCTACTTCACTTAAAAGCACAACTCCTGGGTAGAAAGGCTCTTGCCTTTTTGGAGACAGCAGGTAAAAAACTTCACTTGTACAAAAGGCAGGGTTTTTCCTCGTAGTTTAGAAACTCTGGAGCAGAACTATAAGGTACCAGTGAGGGTTGCTAAAAGATTCATGTATTTTAATTCTTTTCTGCAGTATTAAAATCCTAAGTGACTATGGAGGAAATTAGTTTAAAAATTTAATTCTCACACACGTTTATTAATTGAAATGATGGAATAAAGGACGGCATTTAAAGACAAAAATTACATTTGACATTTGCAAAATGTGTCCTAAAATTACTGCCTAAGTATATAATGTGTATTTTTTTGTATATTCTTTCCCTAGGATACTCTAAAAAGTAGGCTTTAATGTTAAAATTATCCTTTCCAAATATTAATGAAAACAGCAGTATTGTTTTTCAAAAGTCTTATTCAGAAAACAAAAGTGTGGCATTTCACACTTGAAATGGGTGTTATTACATTACTAGCAGAGAAAACTGGAACCATGACTTTTTGGGTATCCAGGAAAAGTACTTCCTTGCTGGTTTAAGTACTCAAAATTAAAAAAAAAAAAAAAGAATTCTCAGGTCTTGAAGAATCAGTAACACCTTTTTCCTCTTCAAGTCCATGCATGAATAAACATGTGAATAAACATGGGAAAGCCTAATCATAAAACAGCAAACCATACATGGAAAGCATCATAACTTTGTTTTAAAATCAGTTCCAGGTGTAGAATGTTTCAGTACTTTTTATAATGTATCTAAACCATAATTTTATGTATCAATTATAATATCAATGTTTGATTGTGTATGTACCACACTGAATTCCCATTTCCCCACAGAAATAGTGACCCACATAAGGATAAAAATTTAAGTCCCTTAAATAAAAAAAATTAAGAAAAATAAAAAATTTTAAAATTATTTACAAATTTCAAACAAAATGCACCAATTAGATAATTGAAGAAATGTACATTCAGATGCTTTTATTGAAATGTGAAGCTAGTGTATCTTCCACATTGTCAAAAAGAAGTAGCAAATGTACTGCAAGTTTCTTGCTATTTGAAAATCCACATCTTCATAGTCCAACCTCGCATTAAGAAAATAAACGCAATTCTTGCATTAAGAATACAAATGCAATTCTCTGAGTCAAGGTTTATTGCTCATTTATTCAAATCATAGTAAGAACTAGACATTTAAATTGCTGTGACTTTCATCTGTCTTTACTCATCTAGGTTTAGCCCCCATATCTATTTTAATATATTTTGATCAAAATACTGTGGTGTAAACTCTGTAGACCTCTAACTCCATAGAATACACTGATATTAAATTAAAATTTAGTAAAGCCAGAAAAACTACCAGAGTGTGAATGGATCAACCAACTTTTTAATTCAACTTAATAGATGCCACTGACTAAAAAACAAAATGCAATCACGGATTTGCCAGAAGTCGAATAAAAAGAAGCATTTGATTGTTTTCTTAATTAACTTACTAGAGATATGGCTAATTTTATAATATTTTAAAGCATCCATATGCTTTAATTTGCATGCTTCTCTATGTCAGTTAAGGAGAGAAATTTTTCTAGGGTAAGCCATGTCAAACACAGAACAAAAATCAAGGAGTCAGTATAATGTCTTCTTCACAAAAATTTATCTTAAATCCATGATCAGAGTTAAATCCATTAAATGCATAAAACACAAACTTAGACCTTTAATGTATTAATCACTTGCTTAATTACTTATTTCTGTTGAAGTTATTTTGTTCTGTTTTTTGAAGGGTGAAATTTACCATCAGTAAACAGTACATCCAGGAGTTTAAACACACCAGGCTCATTCATACAGAACACTAAACATTCTGCCACCAAAAAAATGCCTGTCACGGGGGCTTTACACATTTCAGGATGTCTGACAACATTCCTAGGAAAAAATTGCAGTTTGTTGTGAAATGTTGATTTCACACAACTGCTTTGTAATGGCTAGTTTGAGAGTTATAACAAGTCCGAAATTATGTTCCAAAAAAAAAAAAACAAACAAAAAATAGTCATTTCTATTAAAAGAACAAAATAATTACAATTTAAGGGACAGTACCAAATCTTAGCACTGCATTTCAAAAATCAGCTGAGAGACACTGCTTGTTAAAGAGAGCATGTTTGATGTGCTGTGAGACTTATGATTTAGTGATTATTCACCTTTAGGTTTCTACATTGAGCATTGCAATGGGCTACCTGACCTTATACAGTATTCAGACAGGAATGTTGAGATCCAGTGCAGAAGTGTTACCTAACAAGCTCAGAATTTGTCTTCTTTCATTAACTTTAGACCTTAAACATAATACAATATTTTTTTTGTGGCTTAAAAGTATATAAGCATCTGTTAGCAGAAGCCCTTTATTTCACATAACAAGAGAACTCTGTTTATAATGTGTCACCAGCTGCTCAGTCAAAATGGGTTCTATTAGAACTAATTTAATTTTACATAAGTTGATCTATTTGCATTCTGAGTCTCCAGTTAAATGACTAGGTACTATTTTGTAGACTGATTCTGCTTCAAGCCTCAGTGTATGGACAATGCTTAATCAGTGTGTACATCAGGAAATAAACATAATCAGCAAGTGCACTAATTAAGCCAGGAAAATTTTGCAACATGCATACACTGTATGGATTAACAAGGCAATTCATTAGAAATCTTAATTATGGAATATTATATTTTCCGTACATTTTATTTTATGATGCTTCAGATGAGTTTTCTCTAAATACAGAAGCCATCTACACTTCTCAAAGTACACAGTGAGATCCTTTCAACTCAGGCACATCTGTGTAGCCTCTAGTCTGGAAGCCTCTATGGAAAACATGCTTTGTTATCTCCAGCCAGATAACCTGATATGCTCTCTTAAACAAGCGGTTGCTAATCAGATGTTAATATGTAGATGATTGAAAAATAAATGCAAAATAAAACATATCGAGAAAAAATTCATTTGGTGATATGGAGCCTCTTCTAATTCTTAAGAAGGGTTTTTAACATGTTTATTTCTGAAAAGTCAACAAATAGGCACCTAAAGCTTGAGACGCAGCACTCGGGTTTTAACGCAAAAAGCTTCTATTGAACTCAGCATGCTTCAAGCTTTTACTGTAAACTGGCGGCAGGACTCCAGTCTGAAGCAGAGATGTCAATAATGCCAAACCTGCATGGTAGTAAATGTGTGGGCTCCTCTTCTCTGGGTAATAACACCGCTTCTTTGACTCCCTGTCTAACTAAAGTTGCATCCTACTGTACAACTTCACGTAAACTTCTGGATGAAGGGGTTTTTCACGTGGAATAAAGGAGATTGGTCTCACTGGGAATCAACCAAGCAGTTTGTATCAGCAGAAGTGGACTTTATAAAAAGCAGTTTATCTGTCAGACAGAAGTATTACAATATAGCTGACTTCTGACTCTCCCAATGGAGAAGGACTCAGAGTGTTAGCACAGCTTTCTCCTGTGTAGCCAAGAAACACGCTGTTTCAGAGCTGCACATGGCTAAGGGCATTGTATCACCTCCAAGCCTTGCATGTACAGCTTGCATTTTGCAAGGAAAGGCTACCATGATTTTAAACTGAAGAAAAGTGGTTCCAGCAGCACCTTTTGAAGTTGAAAAGAGGCCCTGTTTCCACAGCAAAAGGACACATAACTATGCTTTGCAAATAAGAAATGTTTAACTGGATAGAAAGTTTGCGTATAGAAAAAGAAAGTTCATCTGTCAGGTGCTCCACAGCCAGACAGCCCCAAGAACATCTCCTGGAGCACTGGTACATTTGGCTCATAACTCCACTGTGCAAATGGGAGAAACAGAAGGGTTGAAAGTCCCCTAGGACATTATTTTTAAACCTTAAGTTAGTATACCATGGAAGGTGGTTTCTACATAGGCCCAAAAAATAGATCATAACTCTCTAACACGATGTAAGGTATCCTTCTTGTCCTTTTATTAACTCATTCTTTGCTCCATTTCCATCTTCATCTCAAAATCACTCATGGGAAGTGCACATACATTTTCAGTTCTATAGATGCAATCTGCATAAACTATCAGGAGATTCATTGTTGGGAAATATTCTAGTTGTCACAAGAATGGCTGGAATGAGGTTATGAATCTTTGCCATTACCACAGCCAAGCTTATTTCTTAGAAAATAGGTGAAGCTAAATTCCACTGTTAATTTAGTTTAGGTCTGTCTGTAGAGTATCAAATGGGCACACTTCCATGTTGTCATTTTACCACAGTACAGGACCAATTTTGTTCTTGTTTGTACTGTGCTTTGGTTGCAAAATATTAGTTTAAACTGCTAGCATTTCCTGCCCTTGATGTCTCTCATATTAAGCAGAATAAATCAATTGTTACTTTAACATTAATTTACATTATGATGAGTAAGGTCTGGGGGCTTTGACTGTAAACTTGAAAACTACTGTCAAATAAGAGTTACACTCTGGTCTGTTGCTAGCAGAAATGCCAAGCAGTGCCCATATTAGGATGGTCCCTTGGCATCTGCATAAGTCATAAACGTGTCTTTTGGCCACTGCTTCATTTATTGCTCATTATGTTTGTTGTGGACTGGTAAAGCAGATATAAATAGATAAATGCTTACGTAATATGATGGACAGATTATGTTTAAGCATTTTCAATAGTCTATCCAGAACCTGACAAAGTTGTTATTATTGGCATCTAAAAATTCCCATCCCATAAAGGATTATTGGTGTATATTTAGGGCATGCTTACCACCTTATTTGTGGCAACAGGCATGAAAAAAACCCAAAAAAACAAACAACAAACCAAAAAAACCCAGGGTCTAATATATTCAGTGAAAGCACTTAGTAGAGATATGAAATATTCATGTGAGGGACACTGGGCTTAACAGCACAATAAAAATGCGTTCCCAAAACAGAGGCCAGATCACTTAAATGAGATGGAAAAGGATATGTGACAGCACCAAACCCTTGTCCAGAGTTCTGGCCTAAAGGCAATGAAATAAGTGAATTGACAATCTGGGTAAAGCTTTTGTTGTTGAGAGTAATAATTCACATATTCTTTGCATGAACATGACAAGTGAAAATTACTTTTACATCCAGTTCCTCGTTCTATCCTAAATCAACCTATGACACAGCTAAAGTTTTTTAAAAGGACATTGGCCATCATCATAGTCGAACAACATGGAAAATAAAAGATTAATGTTCTGAAACTTTCCTAATCCTGTAGTAATACTACTTTTCACATCACAGATTGTACTTATTTCTTTCTTGAGACCACTAAATTATGATAGTGCTTGGGTTTTAATTTGAGCTTAAAAATAAAATCGGATGCCTTTTGTAAAAAAAAAAAAAAAAAAACTTTACTTGAAGTATAAATTAATTTGCATTAGTTTATCAGTTACAAAGTATATTTGCCTTTGAGCAATGACTTTGTCACATCATCAAGTCATGGAAAATTCAATCTGTCATAGGCTGAAGGGCCAAACTATAATAACTTCATTAGAGCATCACAAAGGGAGACACAGGAAATTATATTGACGGTAAATTATTCCTCTCAAATCTCAACAGTTAGAGGACTTTTCTAATAATATCAGTTTAGAAGAATACAGTCCTCTGTCATTGCTGGTTTCACAAAATGTAGAGGTCACACTGAGCAAGTGTGGACAGAACTGTTTCTCCATTTGACTGTATGCTAAAAGTAGAGATTATACCTGACTTTTTTCAGGGGCCGCATTTTTCTTTCTGTTATCTGAGGTCTGAGATATCAGAAATGGTGATAAACAGAAGTTGCTTACATGGAAACAATGCAGGTTCTCAAATCATGCAAAACTCTTTTGAAATAATTGTTAGCATAGGCCTTCATAAGGCCCAAAGTCTTTGTTTACAACTGTGGTATTTCTGTCTGGGTTTATATAGACCCACATTTAACAGATTTAATAATTAAATTAATAGAAATCATCTGAGCTACATGGCAAGGGGAATGCACTGTCATACACGCAGGTGGAAATTATTTTAATGCCATTGTGAATGGAAATTTTGTAGAACTGGCTTGAATGAGTCCACCTGGTTTAAGCCTATGGCTCAATTTAACTCAATTTTAGGTAAATCTACAGTGAATTTTTCAAACACTTAGGTTCACTGTCTCACTCAAAAAAGCATTCTGTAACCACCAATATTTGCACATATAAATAAATATTTTGTACATATAAGGCAGAGGGTTTCCAGATGCCAAGAGCTGACATTTCAAAATACAATCCTAAGTGTCGTATGCTACCCTTGATTGATGCACACAGATCAACAACTTCACAGAGAGTTCTACACACAGATTGATGCTAAGATATGACTGTAATAAAATGAACATTAATCTATGAACAGTGTTATTCTCCACCATAGGGCAATGATACATTCACTATAAACTTTTTCCATCTGTCAAGTGCATTGCAGTGCTCTTGTGCCTACACTGACATTCTTTCAGGTTTATACCAGTAGTTTTTGAACACCATATTAGACTGAATTTAAAATATACCAAATAAAAATAAATGGTGTAAAAATCCAAAACTGGTTTGGAAAGAAAGAAGCGTGTAACTTGCAAACAAATCTGCCTTCAGGTTGAACGATGAATTCCAACTAACAACATTAACATCACTAAAATATAAATACTGTATTTATTGAAATAGTAGTCTATGGTTGCTCACATGGGACAAAAAAAAGCACATGCTAAACTACCAATAGAAGCACAGTTGAAAGGAAGTGGTCAACCTCCCTACCAACAGTGGAGAAGTGAGATCTCCAGTACTTCTCTTCCAGTCCATTAGCTTTACTCCTCAGTCTGAGGTTATATTAATGGTACCTGTGAGTGTACAAAATATTTTGCTTTTACAGGTAACATCTCAAAGCAGGTTCATGGCATAAGTAAGTGCATTGAAGGAAAAAATGAAAAACAATACTCTAGTATTCAATTCTTCATTTGTTGATAATAATTGAATTTAACTTAATAATATTATTTGATCATTTAAAAAGCTGGTTGAATAATGAAAATAATTACTTGTGAGTATTTTAGTACCAATTGATGGAAAAATGTGAATAGGTCACAAAATTAAACATTATTTGACTATCTATGCAACTAATTGAATAATGGAAACATTTATTCAACAATAATATATTCATCTAGTACAGAAGAAAGGAAACAAACAATTTGCAAATCAGATCTACATTAAAAGGATCTGATTAATATCTGTAATATTGTCCAAAATTTTTGTTATTGTTGCAAAGAATATCAAAGCTTACTGAAATAATATTGTCATTTACAATGACAGAATCTCAAAAGGGAAATAATTTGGCTAGAACACACTGGTATCATTAATCCACTGTATATTTAACTTGATGAATGGAATGACATTTCAAAGCACAGAAGGAAGAATAATCTCATTTTAGGTACAGGACCAAGAACTAGATGACCTGTTTTCTTCTCCTAGTCCTATCATCAATTATTTTCACAGGATTTTTACCTCCCTAGCTGGAAATTTCTTGTTTCTGAGCTAATTACTTCTACTTAAGGCGAAGCTATGAGCTTTATTCACAGCCAAATGAATAACTAAGTACCTTTAACTACCTTTGAGTTAGGGCAATGCAGTAACATGGGTATAATTTACTGAGGCTCAGAAGAATTGAATACTTGAAAGAAACAATATTCTTAGAAGGTATCTCACTTCAGCTTCCTCAAGGGTTCCTATGAGTGGATCTTTCACCAGTGAGTGAAATCAATGATTAAGTGTGAATAACTTTAGCTGTTGTTGATGTTGCTTGACACCTTAAAAAATAATCTGCCTGGAATGCATGAAACCAAAGTAGTTGGAAGTACAAATGTAAAACTGTGGAAACCATCTGCAACTGGTGATTAATGCAATCTTCAAGTTCACTTAACCAGTGCAGGGTGATGAATAAATCCCTTTCGTCAGGAATCTCAGTGTATTGGAAATGTCAAGTTCTCAATGTCTTTATCTATGAGAAAACGCCAGTCCTTGGAAGATGCAGTGTGCTTTCAGTACAGTGTTGGTAGGGGCTTGGAAAGCTGTCAGTAACTTCATCCTGGATGAGCAGCATGCAGACCTTCTCTCTGAGCTTTGTTTCTAATTATTATTAGCCAGACTGTTAACAAGAAAGACTTTCCAGGACACAGTTCTAGGTGAATTTTAGAAAGGGTCTTTGCCGGATTCTCTTCAACCACTTCAATTTGTTGTCTATGTTCTCTGCTCCTGATCAGAAAGCAAGCTCAAAAGGTGTGAGATATCTGCTCTTAGCAGAAACAGGATGGTGGAACCACAGCAGGAAACCAGAATTAAGGAAAGGGCAATGTTGTTGTAAAATATTAAAAATAACATAAATTGTTTCTCAGCACTTGAGAAAGAGTTTCATCCTTGAGGGGTCAGATGTTTGTTTATTTTAATCTGAAAAGGACTGCAAAATATGTAAACAAACTTAGGACTCTAAGCATAGCTCTTTTCCAAACCAAAGCAAAAGCTAATACAACAAAAACCTTAAATATATTTTTTTGATTATTCAGTAGCAACTGTGTTATTTTGTATTAAGGCACAATACCAAATGTCAACAAGAAAAATCAGCTTGAAGTTAATGTTTTAACCTTTTTTGTTCTGACAGAATTGGATTCTCCCCCACACTTTCCCTTTTCAAACAGAATTCATGCAAAACTGGCCACTTCAGTGACACATTTTGATTCTGACAGGACTGCACATACTCTGAGCAGCAGCACTAGTGAGCCCTTAGCTATAAAGCTGCACATAAATTAATGACTTGAACAAGCTTGCAAAGCCAAAAACTGAATTTTAATATAGACCTGTACTTTTTTCTGTATCTTCCTCTTCAGAGTACAGTATAATACAGGTGATGAATATTTATTCAACCCTGATTATACTTGAGCTGCATTAGTGTACTTTAGATTAAAGCTCTGTTGTTTCTACTCCAATTCTCATACATAGTAATATTTTACATTTTAGATCTTTTGATTTACACATAAAAATATACTTATTATAATGTCTGCCTTATTAACCTCTTTTCTGTTCTACCTTCTATTCATGGTAGTATTGTATTCATGCAGTGGGTTATTACATTTACAGACTTCCCTGTTTACTGCAAACGTAGAAATTGCTATAATTAACTATGCATTCAGTACAAAATTTAACTATTCAGACTTAAAGTGGGATCTTATTCTTCTTAAAATATTTCATTACCAAGAACTTGGACATGTTTAATTTTAGTTTTGAATTAGTGTAAATTTGAAGCCACTGTGCAGTAAAAAGAGGAGGTGTTTCCATAAACAGCACAGGTTCCTACAAGATAGGAGCAACAGGAAGCCTGACCACACAGCACCTTTAGATGCCAGGAATGTGGCTTACCGAAGCCATAAATTTAGTAAAGCACCTGTGAAAGCCACCCAGATGTCATCTGTACCCTCCAAGACTGTATTTCTTTTACCAGTCTTCTCATAGTATATTGGACTTGTGGACTTGTTTTTTAAGATTTTGGAGAGAGAGGAATTTCTGAGTTCTGCAGGTTGGTA
This sequence comes from Onychostruthus taczanowskii, assembly GCF_017590055.1. NCBI lineage: Eukaryota > Metazoa > Chordata > Aves > Passeriformes > Passeridae > Onychostruthus > Onychostruthus taczanowskii. The sequence continues at coordinate 2,712,168 of NW_024501459.1, forward strand.
TGACTGGGTGAAAGGCATGAAATACACAGCTAGGTAGCTGCTATACCACCTAATGTCCCATGAGCTGGTGCTACAGGGAAGATTTGCTATGATTTTTTGTGTATTTTTTCACTGGGTTTTTTTTTGGGGTTTTTTTAGTTGTTTTTTTTTTTTTGTTTTTTTTTCACTGGGTTTTTTTTTGGGGTTTTTTTAGTTGTTTTTTTTTTTTTGTTTTTTTTTTGTTTTTTTTTTTTTTTTGGTTTGGTTTGGTTTTTTCTTTAAATAAAGCAATATAGAGAGGATCAAGCATCTCTGCTAGTCATTGTCACTCAGTATTCTGAACCTAACTTCATCATTAGCACTGCTGAACCTTACAGAAAAGTGGAGACTCATCTACGAATTCATCAGGGAGGGAAACGTTTCTTCCCAGCCCCAAACAACAAGTGCAATTGCAAAGAGTAAGCATAAATCTCACTGTAAACTGACTAAGACTAGGGCAGAGCAAAAGTATTGTCATCACCCAAGTACACTGTAAATCAGCTATTTTCCATCCATTTCAAACAATTTGCCAGGTAAGTGGTAGCATTTATTACCATAACCAAAACTTTAGGAAATGAAAGCAAACAAACAAACAAACAAACCAATGAAGAAATAAAGCAAAAAAAAAAAAAATATATCCACACTGAAATTTTTTTTCTCCTCTGGCTTTATATGAGCCCTTTACTTTTCTTCTTTCCTTTTCTCTTTCTTCCTCCTCACATAAACAGGTTACACAGACTTTTAAAATATAAGAACAATGAAAAGAGAATTGGACATACGTAGAGGAAAGTCCAGGTAAGAATCCTGCAGCCAGACAATAAATATTGTGCCAGAATCTGATACTCCTGCAAGATCCTACTTTCAGTACATGCAATGAAGTTCTTCCAAGGTACAAGTATGTCTCAGCCACATTAGAAACCACATATATATTTGCTATACTGCCATTTCAAATACAGAATATTTTCTTGTGTTTGTGCATCTGTCAGCATCAGTTCCCCTGAACACAGTGTACCACAGCACAAATGGAAGAAAGTAATGGTGTTAAAAGTCTGAATATATATATTAAATTAAATATTGTATGACATAATGAAAAAGATGATTGAAGAGAGAAATCAGGTAGGTCATTATTCATTATTTAAACTTCTATAATGATAACACCAATTTGTCTCTGAGAACACTTATAATGTCAGTGAAAGTCTGTATAACATAGAGAAAAATAACAAATTTCCTGATCTGAGTAAATAAGAGGGAGTCAAAGCAAACGAAAGAACAAAACTGTGCCAAAGAAAATGATGAAGCAAAACAAAGGCAGACAGTAGCAACAATACAGCCACCTAAACAAAACTTAGGTGGAACCTTTGCAAGCCTCTTGGACCTAGGCATTTGTAGAAGGCAATCATGTTCTCAGTTATATTTCCTAGTGAGGTGGACTAGAGACAAAGAGAGCAAGTACCCTTCCTACCAAAAGGAGTATTTCAGAAGAGTGGGTTTCAGCACTCCCTCAAGAGAGCTGTCACCTCACTGCAACTGAGCATCTTAAGAGTGCAGGTCCATTTGGACAGCTTGCCTCAGAAGACCAAAAATTACAGATACAAACGGCACTTATGAAGAACCTAGAAGACCTTTAACATCCTCAGAGACCAACCCAAGTAGTCAATAATCATCCCCAGGAGACAATTTCCTTTATGAGAAAAATGCAGAGTAACCTGCTTCATGGTGTTGTAACTTAGCTACAAAGAACTTCTGAAACTCATCACAAATTAAATATTAATGACACAGTGAATATTAAGGAACTCAAGCAGTATGCACTACCAGAAATTAAATTGTTAAATATTTTGGCTAACTGCCATTTCAGTGATCATTAGACTGAAATATTTGGCTAGTAAATTCAGTATCTTTAATTTTAATCAGATTTGAGTGTTTGCAAATGATGCAGCTGTTGCTATAAAGATAATTAAATAACCAAATAGCCAACAACTTTAATTTTAGGTTTGATTTTTTTTGAGAGAGAGATTTGAAGATTAGAGTTATTTGCAAACTCCTCAGACCCCACTGCTCTTAGCACTGAGAGAGAAATAATCTCAATGCATGAACTACATGAAATATATTTATTGTCTTAAGCCAGTGCAAAGGAAGTATGACAGACTTCACAAATCTCACCATCATAACAGGCATCTTTGTTCCCTGTCTCAGAAAAAAGCCAAAGAAAACTACAGAGATGTAATTACACACATCTCCTCTTACAACTAGTGCCACTAAAAAAGCAAGCTGATGGCATGGATCAGTAGGAAGGAATTCACAGTTCTGACTATTTGCACTGGCCGGTTTTGTTTACTTGTTAGTGGTTCCTCCACACCAAGTTGTGGAATTACAAATAGGATTACATCTCTTATTCTGAATATGATAACTGTACTGTGTAACATCACTGGAAATCAATACAGATTCAAAGAAAATCAACTGGCTTCAACAGAGTCACCCAAGATTTGTCTTGGCATAAAATTTATGATAACTGGCTGTACAGGTTGTTGCTGATGTTTGGCTTGGGAGACAAATTGAAGCTTGGCCTATAATACCAGAAGCATCAAAATATTTATAAAAAAAGAATGCAAAGTACAGCTCTCTCCTCAAGTTTGTGGCATCTTGCTTTGATTATACTTATATATAATATCTTGAAAAAAGAGTATCCTAATGCCTGTAGCTCACAGGGACTATCCTGAGGGATATCTTATCAGGGAGAACTCCAGCAATCATTAAATCCTAAGGAAAACAAGTTATGCAACTCTAGATGGTGTTTCTCTTCTCCAAGTACAGTTCCTTATGTGACTTCAATAGGTATTCACATTCAGAAACACAGTATAGTAGCTCAGAAAAGGTAAAATCCTTAAATAAAAAATAAAAATTCTTTGGCATCTCCACAAAGCAGCACAAGGCACAGCATGAAATATTCCAGGAAGTGTAGACATAACTTGACTCAGTAGTGATGATATTTAGATTCAAGAAAAACAGAGGTTTTAATTAAAGACCCACCTTCAAAATCATACAGAATCTCTCACTAACACTGACATGAAAGTCAAAAACCCATCCTAGGTGTTATCAGAGTAGCCACATTTTTTTGGTTACATTTGTATGCTAATCACATAAGGAGCAAAAATAGGCTTAGATTGGAAATCAAAGATTGGTTGTATACAGGTAATAGAGTGCTCGAATGCTTTATTTTAAGATAGAAGGCTCTTGAACCAGGCTTTATTATTGAACTAAGACTATCTATCCTTTTTGACACTTTTTAAATTAAGTTCTTCCTCTAATTTATGTTTTTGTCAGCTTTCCTCCCTTACCTGGCTTTAAACTGATTTTTTTCTCTCAAAGTAATAAACTACTTCGGAGAGGAGAGAAAAAAATTTTAATGACCCTAGGAATTCAGATTAACAAAATGGATCATTTGTATACAGCTGCAGAATTACGAAACCTTTTGAAGTAGAGAGAGAGAGTCTTCAGCAATACACTGCTTCTACACATTGCCACAGCATTCTAGTTTGTACTCCCCACATTCTCAATTCTTGACATGTTTTAGCAGTACCTCATCCTTTTGGTGCAAAATTACAAGGTCAGAGTTAAATCAAAGGGATAATGTTAAGGTCAAGACCATCAATGTACTCTTTTATTTTTAATGCTGTGATGGATAAACCCCACTAGCCCTTGGACCAAAGCACTAAACAAAAGTCTGGGTGAGCCTGGATTTGCACCACCAGTCATGTTTGACTCTTTACTGGCTTCACAGTCTACCTCCTTATTATTGCTAATCCAACCTGCTTTCAAGCATGGTCTGCATCCCATCTGACTTCAGCAGAGATGCAGGGAGCTGGTTCAGGCAAAGAGAGCAGGGTAACAGCTGCAGCCTGATGAGTGGTGGCAGCCAGATAATCTACTGTGATGTCTTGTTGGAGAAAATTTGGGACAATATAATTTCCCCAGTTTGACATGGATGCCTTGTCAGAGTAACATGAGGCTCTGCACAGCACAACCAGACTTTGAACGCTGTAAGAAATATTTATTTGTCTAATACAAAAATCAAGATTGCACATGCATGCTCCTAAGGTGGCTTCACATTTTCAGTAGTTTACACGTGACAGATATGAACACAGATTGCAAAAAGAAATACCTATTCAAGAGGAAAATGAGAGCAGCTCACATTTTCTCCCTGCTTCCTTTCTCTCTCTTTTCCTCTCCAGTGTTATCTTAATTTTTCCTATCAATGGATCACAGCACAGGCTTTTTTGAGGCTCATTTTAAAGTAAATAAAGGCAAAATATTTTTTTTTAAATAATTACTAATGTGAAAAATTATCTGGTTTTCCTCCATTAAATAGAGTCACATTCACAAAACCATGCAAACATCCACTACTCATAATCCTGTTTCAAAATGGTATCTTATTTTGGCACATCTTGCACCGTTCCTGGTTTAGCACTAAGAAAAATTTACAGATTTTAAAATCTCTGAATTCTTACAGAATAAGGCTTCATTAAGGCAGTTTCAGTCAGACAAAAATCCAATAACAACTTTAATAGAAATACTATTTCCAAGCAAGTCACTCTGTGGACATTCACTTTCCACAGTAGAATATAAATTCAGTACAGAAAGTCAGTGTACTCAACTAAAATTAAAATAGCAACTGGACAGGATATTAAATGGCCTTCAGAACCTCAGTGTGTCCCTTTAGCTTTAAAGCCTCTATGACTGTCTAAAATTCACACTTCCTCCCTGGATTTTTCAGCAGATCTTGATTCAAGAATATTTTTCAGATTGATTTTGTAGTGGTAGCTGTATGCTGATTTTGTACACCTTTTCATCAACTTTGGCCATCAGAATTTAGATAAATGTAAAACAAAACATCAGGGAAAGATTATGTATGTCCTGTGTGATTCACTACCACAAACTGTGTTTACATTCCAGACTATTTCCTAAAGTGTCTGACTACAGATCCCAAGATGCAATTCCAGTACTGGTATTTTTGTTCTTTCTAGTGTGGGAATGCTATCTGACTCTAGTATGGCCTCCTATAGAAACTGATTCATGAGGACAAAAGGTAGAGCTGAAGCCCACAGTGATTACACAAGTGCTGACAGATATGATGATATGAAAGTAGTCTAAATTCACCATTCTGGTTTCTCTGCCCAAACCTCAGCAAAAATAGAGGCCTAAGTATCCAGAGAATGATCCTTAAATGCCAGGCACACAAATAAAGATTAAGTAACCTGTGTGAAAAGTTTAATTTGCAAAAAGAAAAAAATTCTGAAAGCATGCAATGTCCATTACAGTTAATGAAAATTCAGTGAATGAAAATCAAATGTAATTTTGGTGTTTTGATCTAAAATTTAAGTAACATTCATTTGTGAAATTTGTGCAAGCTAAAAAAGAATACAATCAAGTTATCTATTTATCTGTAGAGAAAAATATTGTTTACATCTGTGGGGAAAATATTGTTCACAGAAACTGCCTAAGCTTTTCCAGCCTATATGTTTCAGACGTGTTTTAGAAACATATTACTCAGATCTTCCCCATTTTGGATTTGATGATTGAGACTTCTCAGTACATACATGCCATCATTTTGGGAGAAACAGGGATATAGAGGTAAACTAATATTGAGTGTGACTGTATGTGTGAACAAAAAGTAGAAAGCATTGTACATTCCCAGTGGTCATTACAGTGAATAGAGAGTAGAGAGAAAAATGAACATATGCAACTTACTTTGTTGCTATATAGCTACTAGTAACATAGCTCTGTTGTCTAAACTGAGTTAATTAACTTTTAACTAAATTTGCAACTAGATTCTCCCTAAAATAGCCAAGCATGGAGTCAAGCCAAGGGTAGCTCTGACTTAAAACTGGATTTCTGCTACAGAAAAGGTTATCATTGAGAAGAAAAGCTTGGAACACACTATAGCTTCATCAGTAGTAACAGCAATTTATACAACTAAGTATTTAAAAAGAAAGGACTGTGAAATATATTTATGCATGATAGATGCTGCTCAGTCTCCTCATGAGTGCTGATTTCTGAATGAAATCAGAATCTGATGCTACGGAAGCAATTGAATTAATACTTTTGGAGCTGAACAGATCTGTCAGGAAGAGAGACAATGCCATAGAGTGTCATTGTCTTTTCCACTTCATTATTGTTTCTCTGTCAGCACACAATGCCCCTGCCTCGCTGCATGGTGCGTACTGGTGTCATGTGCCATGTTTAACACCTGGGCTCATGATAACTGAGGAAATGTAGCTCGACAGTCCTTGCCACTGCATTAGCTGGAACAGAAATATCATTTATTCTCTCCTTACAAAAAAAAATAGGAAGGAGTAAAATGATTTCTCTAACAAGGCTGATAGTAAATTCTGCTATTAACAGCACGCTATGCTATATGCTGTATTATGTTGTATTAAGCCTATATTATCTACTGTGCAAAAAAGAAAACTCCCAGTTGAAGTCTTGAGGCAGATTGTGTGTCATGCTCACAGACACAAACACAAAGTGCAAAGGTGTTATTACTGAAGAGCAAATATGATCTTTTACCATGGCAGGAAAAGTTGCATCGAGTGTCATGCATACAGAATGCCCAGTGAGGTCAAGAAAAATTACACGTTTGGTTGTAAACAACAAAGTGCGTGCCCTGGCATTATAACATCTACTCAGCCTTGCTCTGTGACTTGGATGTTTGCTACTAGGCATGCAAGTACTTTTTCAATAGGTAATAGCATATTTTCAGAGCAATATGATATGCAGTTAATACATATACTAGGGTAGATGTCTTAAAAATGTTAAATTTTTCTGAGCTAGATGGGCAGTATCACTAAATACCTCACACCTGAAAATATCACAGTCAGCTTCATTTGTGTCTGTGTTTCTGGGCAAAGTGCATTTGAAAATAAAAGTGCATTTTGTTCAGCTCATGTGCAAGTCATCACAGAGGACATCCTCATCGGCACATGAAGGAGCTGTGTTAATGTCATTGAGCTCTTGATTTGTATTCTGTTCAATATGTTTTCTCAGTTCCACAGTTATGCTTCATGTTCATGGTATTGTGATGCTTGGAATGCAGAAAAGCTAGGGTCTCATTTTTCTTTCATATACAGTATAATGGGAGTGGTGATGGCAAAGTAATTATGCTTCTGGGTTGCCATCTAGGTATCATTAGTATTAGTAACAGAGATGAAATGTGTAAAGCTGCTGAGGTATTTAATGCCATCTCTTGTTAGTGATGGCAAGACAGCAGTACAGTTGGATTCAGTTTGTTCATACACACAGTTATTCCAACATAATGTGTGTCACAGTACATTAAAGTAGTTCAGAATTTTCATTGAAGTTTTTCTTTTCAGTATGTTGCAAGTAGATCTTAATGATTTTCTTTGTTCTAAAAGCAGATGTATGAAATCTCAATTCAAATGTGAATTTCATTTGTGCAAGTGTTTTCCAGAATAACAATAAAATAAAAATGGTAGATGCCACTTGCTCTCCTGCATTAATAATGTCTTTAAGAACATTTCTTCAATTAATCTTCCAATGTGAGATCACCTAAGGCAAGTTTGGATGCGAGGAAATGTACCAGAAATGAGGTTTCACCCAAAGGAGTCACAATTCGCTGTCCAGCTATGCATGAAAAGGGGGGAAAAAAGGCTTGCAATTTGCAATTTGTAAAGGCCTGTTGCTGTACAATTTTGGTCAACTCTGCCATGTGGAGGAGAATGCAATCACAGACCTTTTCTTAGAGGCAAACACCCCTAGGTGGAACAACGTGTAGGCCAGTGGCAAAACATATGGTGCAGAGTACACTAATTGCTCTTCCTCCTGTTCTCAAGACACAGTCTGACATCAGCAACATGAATCAGGAAGTTAGAAGAGCTTTGGCTTTTACAATCCTACAGTTTCACTGCGTGGCTGGCCAAAATGTAGCATAATGAGACTGGGAGGCTTTAAAGGAAATTCCTTGCAGAATCCACACCCACAGTTTTAATCACCACTTTGAAACACAGCCTCTGGGGTTTTTACATTTTAATTTGTGTATTTCCTAGATTTTTCATTTGTGACTAAGTAAAAATAATGTAAGTGGTCACTTTGATTAAGAGCTAACTTGATTTCCTTAAAAGTAAGAATTTCAGGTTTTGCTCATCAAAAGGCAAAATACACATTTATTAAAGATGGGCTTATTTGAAAAACAAAAAAAACAAACCAAACCCAACCCCAAAAAGTGAAATCACATAAGTGAAACCACTTAAACTTCAAAGCTTTTGAATGATTTTGAACAAATACTACCATTAATCTCATCTTTCTTTCTTTCTTTCTTTTTTCTTTTTTTTTTTTTTTTTAAGGGGATCATTCTGCTGGTTCAGAAGAAGAGAACATGATTACACACACATATCTTGTTAATCCTACCTGTAGGTAGCTTCTTCTTTAGAGAGGCTCAAACTAATTTCACAGTGAACCATCTTTTATACAACAAAAGTGTAAGATAACCTATTGCATACTGTTAGATGAGTTTTTAAATGTATGTTGTAAAATGTGGTACATTGATTTTTAATAAGTCAGTAACTACTTTAGGTGTGATTTTGAAGGTTTTTTTGAATTGGCAATAATTCAAAAAGGCATAAAAATTCAAACCATTAAAATACACTTGCATTAAACTCCAAAATTGTACCAGAAATGAAGCCATAATAAAATATATGTTAGAAATCTCTGGAGAATTTGCATTCTAAGGGATTTTACAATAAACTATTTGGCAGGGTTCATGCAATTGTTTGCAGAATCATTTGTTCTTAAAAGTTGAAAATAGCATGAGATATGTGTGACTGACTATATAAGAGTAATTTGAGCCACTGATATATGGTGTCCTTCTTTATCTATGACCTACAACTACTACACCTAGAAGGACTCAAATTTTCTATATTTTTTTTACTGGAAACTAAAATATATCAGCATGGAAAATCTTTTAGAACCCTAAAAATGCATGTAACAAGGCCCTGAAGAATAAGAAACTATTAAGTCCAAGTCACTGTATTAACTTTAACAGCAAAGAATGTCATTAAATCTCTATGAATTCCTATAGCTCAGTATTCTCTTAGAATGCTTCCACAGAACGTATGCCATGGTAGGGTTTCACAACAGATCTGACAAGAATCCTAGTCCTGTTCCCAGTAAAACCACAAAATCATAAAATCATAGAATCATTAAAGTTGGAAAAGAACTCCAGGATCAGCAGGTCCAACCTTTGCCTGAACACCACCATGCCAATTAAACCATGCCACTAAGTGCCATGCCCAGCCATTTCTTGAACACTTCCAGGGATGGTGACTCCACCACTTTCCAGAGCAGTCCATTCCAATTCTTAACCAACCTTATAGTGAAAAAATTCTTCATGATGTCCAGCTGGAACCTTCCCTGGAACAGCTTGAGGCCTTGTCCTCTTGTCCTGTTGCTAGTTTACAGAAACATAGAATATCCTGAGGTGAAAGAGACTCAAAAGGATCACCAGAGTCCAAATCCAGGCCTGCACAGGACACCCCAAGAATCCCTCATGTGCCTGAAAGCATTGTCCAAATGTTTCTTGAACTCTGCCAGGCTTGGTGCTGTGTCCGCTTCCCTGGGGAACCTGTTCCAGCGCTCAACCACCCTCTGGGTAAGAATCCTTTTCCTGATATCCAACATAAACCTCCCCAACACAACTTCAAGCCATTCCCTCAGGTCCAGAGAAGAGATCAGTGCCTGCCCTTCCTCTCACTAGAAAGATGTAAATGCAATGAGGTCTCCCCTCAGTCTCCTCTTCCCCAGGCTGAGCAGACCAAGTGACCTCAGCTGCTCCTTGTATGGCTTCCCCTCTAGGCACTTCACCACCTTCATGGCTCCTTTTTGGACACTCTCTAATAGCTTTAAATCTTTTTTCTATTGTGGTGCCCTGAACTGCACATGGTGCGCAGTACACCTCCCTTGAGGAAGGCTGGTGATGCTGTGCCTGATCCACCCCAGGAAAATGTTAGTTTTCCTGTTTGCCTGGAGAAGTGATTTGCCTGGAGATTGCCCACCTTGCTACGAGCTCCTTTCAGGTGGTTGTAGAGAGTGAAAAGACCTCCCCTTGAGCTTCTTTTTCTCCAGGCTAAACAACTCCATCTCCCTCAGCTACTCCTCATAAGACATGTGCTCCAGACACTTCACCAGCTTCACTGCCCTTCTCTGGACTCATTCCAGCATCTCAATGTCCTTCTTGCAGTGAGAAGGGGCCTGGAACTGGACAAGGGATTCCAGTTGTGTCCCCACCAGTGACAATTACAAGGGGACAATCACTGAATCACTTCCTGATCCTGCTGGCCACATTATTTCTGATACAGGCCAGGATGCCATTGACCTTCTTGGCCACCTGGGCACATCCTGGCTCATGTTCAGCCGGCTGCTGACCAGCATCCCCACGTCCTTTTCCGCTGGGCAGCCCTCCAGCCAATCTGCCCCAGCCTGTACCATTGAATGGAGTTGTTGTAACCCAAGGTAAATCAAATTTCTTCAGAAAAAAATGCTAGGTAAGTACAAGATAGTCATCACTTAACCCAGTATTTCACTGTAAAAAGTAGCCTTAAAATTAAGTGCAAATATGTGATGCATGCAAAGTGGAACATGTTGGCATTCGTAGCCAGAAGACTGTTGAAGGTAATAAGTAAAATGAGAAATGAAGGTTTAGGTAAAATAGATGCTATCATTATCACCACCTTTGATTAAAATCTGTTAAGAATTGTTTAGCATTAACACAAAACAAAAACCTGAATTATGTATTTAGATTTTCTTGGTATACACATCAAAATTAAAGGGAAATAATTGCCGAAAGATATTACTCAAAATCCTTATTGAACCACTAAAACATAAAATGAAAAGAGACCCTCAGGATGTGCTTGCACAAAAGTCCAACAGACAAAAGCCATATTTTTAACTCTGTGTTAATAAGGCTGGGGGGGTGGTGGGAAATGGTCGACTAGACATAGAATATACGCATTATATTGTTTAACAGGTTAGAATATTCTCCTGGCTGGAAGCTCCCTGGCATATGTGAGGGTGAATCAGGACATGTAATTCTCAGCAGTTTCACAACTTGATGGCATGCTGCCAGAAGAACCAGCAGGTCATTGATTGTTATTGGGGAATCCCCTGACAGTTCCAACCCCCAGGAAAAGAGAGGGAAGGCTGGGCAGCCAGCCAGGACTTCACTCCTGCAAAAATCCCAAATGCCGCTCCCTGACTAGTTATGCAAGAACCATATAAACCTTTGGTACTGCTGGCACACATGAGATTTGTGATAAAACATTGAGACAACATAGAGCTTTCTTAAATTTACCTAAATTACTTAAATTAACAGCAATGCTACCTCAAAGGGGCATAACAATACCTTTTAGTAAACACTTTCCATAGCATGAGTACCTTCTATAGCATGAGTATTTACTGTTATGTGTTATCTGAACCCCAAAACCAAATTATTCAATTATCTGAGCACGTTCATGTGATGGTAGTACAAGTAATATAGCCAGTGGTTGTCACCCTGATCACTTCAGTGCTGTGTGATGCACCCAGTGGGCATGTGAAATGCATTCCAGTAATGCAGGTGGATGTATAGGTTACTGTACATTTTGATATTTCATCCAAATGAATGAACTATTTATTTAAAGCTGTTGCCACCAATAGATTGGGCTTCTATCGTCACAGCACTGAAGAGGCTGACTGATTTTCTAGGAAAAGGAAATACACCATGGAAATACTGTGCCACACAGTACAGAAAATAGAATCTCCACCATCAGCAAGGACAAAAGTCAATAAGTATTTCAAAACATGACTGAGTGAAGAGAGCATTTCCTGGTTTGCATAACACTTAGTTTGCTCAGTGATTGCAAAGATATAAAGAATTAACCTGTTAGGGTGAGATCTTCATTCTAATTTCTTCTGTCTTGTCCTTTTAACACACTTACTTTTCTGAACACATTCTGGTTTCCAGAGGTACTGAGTTCTCCATGCAGGACTCAGAATATAATGCTAAAAATTTCCATTTAGCAAATTTTCAAGATGTTTCTTTGAGAACACAGGTGAGAATTATGAGAAAATAATTCAGCTGTATATTTATATCAATATTTGGGATTTTTTTTTTATTTTTTAGTAGAGTATTGCCTGTGAACATGGTAAATAAAGTATTTCTTAAGCATTGAATAAAAGTAGAAAGTGAGATGAATGGCAGTCTTTAAGATTTCTTAAAATCCTTGAGTTCTTCTTTACAGTCCTGGAGAACCTTGAGAGAGATTGTCTTCTCAAGTGGTGTTAATACCATCATCTAAACCAGTCAGCTGATGGGGTCTTTCTTTGGACTTCTACACAACCTAGTGATTAATGATCTAGAAACATTTAACTGTTCTCAGCATTTAAATCTTCAGGGAAATGTAGAAATACAATGGACAACCATTACTAAACATTGAACAGCTATCAGTCGCTATTGCTTATTGCTGGGAAAACAGAGTAATTAACAAATTTTTGCAGTTAAAAATCAATACTCAGCATAAGAACATATGTTTCAGCTCAACAACTCATTTTATTCAACTCCCTATTTTGAGTAAGTTAATAGATATTTAATTTGAGGGGAATTTAACCATATTCATGTCCAAGGCTAGTGATAGGTAACCAGAGGTAACAGAGCAGCAGCAGTTTCTTCACATGCAGGCAGCAGCACCTAGACCTTTGGCTATTCAGAATCATAGAACCATGGCATATTTTAGGTTGGAAAAAGCCTCTAGGATGACTAAGCCCAACCACTAAGCCAGCACTGCCAAGTCCTCTACTAAACCTTGTCCCTAAGGTTGCCACATGAACACGTGTTTTAAATATGTTCAGGATTTGTCACCCCACCCCATTTCTCTGGGCAGCCTGTTCCAACACTTCAAACCCCTTTCCATGAAGCAATGTTTCCTGTTACCTAATCTAAGCCTCACATGGCACACCTTGAGGACATTTCCTCATGTCCTATCACTGGTTGCCTGGAGAAGAGACTGACCCTTCACCAGGCTACAACTTCCTCTCAGGTGGTTGTAAGGAGTGATAAGGTTTCCCCTTCAGCTGCCTTTTCTCCAAGATAAATACCCCCAGCTCTCTCAGCTGTTCATCATCACAATTGTGCTACACAGCTTCATTGCCCTTCTCTGGACATGCACCTCAATGTCCTTCTTGTAATGAGGAGCTTGAACACAGGTCACAAGTTGCAGCCTCACCAGTGCCAGGCACAGAGGGATGATGTCTGCCCTGGTCCTGCTGGCCACATTATTGTAGATACAGGCCCAGATGACACTTGCCTTCTTGGCCACCTGGGCACATGCTGCCTGGTGTTCAGCCACTGTTAACCAGCACCCCAAGCCCTTTCCCACTGACCAGATTTCCAGCTGCTTTGCCTCCAACCTGTGGCACTCCCTGGGGTTGTTGCAATCCAAGTACAGAACCCAGCACTTCATATCATTGAACCTCATATCGCTCAACCCATCAATTCAGCCTACCCAGATCCCTCTGCAGAGCCTTCCTATGCCCCAGAAATTCAACATTCCCACCCAGCTTGGTGTTGGCTGTGAACAGACTGAGGGTTCTCTTCAACCTCTCATCCATGCTGTCAATAGAGACATTAAACAGGCCTGTCCCCAATACTGAGCTGGTGATTGTCTGCCAGCTGGATGCATCTCCACTCACCACCACTCTCTGGACCTCTCCATCCAGCCATGTTTACCCAGTGAACTATGCACCCATCAAAGCTATGAGCATCCAGTTTCTCCAGGAGAATGCTGTGCCAAAGGCTTTACTAAAGTCCAGGTTGACAACACCAAAAGCCTTTCCCTCATCCAATAGTTTGGTCACCTGGTCATGAATGGACATCAGACTGGTCAGGCAGGATGTGCCTTACATGAACCTGTGCTGGCTGGGCCAGATTCCCTGTTTGTCCTGTACATGGTGTGGGATGGCACTCAGGAAGATCTGCTCCATGACCTTCCCCCACAGCTATGTCAGGATAACAGGCCTGTAGTGATGTATTTCAAGGTAATGGAATCAGAAAACTTTTGAATAAACAAGTTGTGCATTTAAGCTTTATATAAGCTACTTTTCTGAATTTTTGCTGTTAGATCAGTATCCAAATAAATCTCTCATCATTTTATTACAGTTGGGTATAACATGGAAAGAGTTTCCACTGCCTGTACTTTTCTAAAAATGGCTAGAAATAATTCTACTACAGGACTTTAAACTGGGGATCTATTAAATGCTTATTAGAAGAAAATACAAACTCAATCTTTGAACTCCTCTTCAACATCAATATCACAATCTGCAGGTCTACTTTTTCTTCACATAAACTATAACATCAAGATGTTTACTGTCCTTACTGCTTTAGAAATGTGCCAGAGAAAAATCACAGTAACACATACGTCAGTGCTGGAACCAAGTCCCAAAAAGAAAAATATGCATACCTAATTCTCAAGACTGTTCCATACAGAACTCAGTACACACACATACACACACACACCCCACCCCCTTCCTCCTTCTCAAACCCCTTGGGTTTGCATTGAAGTGGTACCAAAACTGCTGCTGGCATCACCTTAGCAGCTGATTTCAGGCTTGAGCACACACAGTGGAGGAGAAGTCAGGCCACAATTCCAGGTACAGCTGTGGATGGTGGGTCAGTCCCATTCTACAGTAGCATTTGGTCAACTAATGTAATCCACAAAGTACTAGTGAAACATCACAATAAAGAACTAGAAGTTCTGCATATTTTCTGAGAATCGTCTGAATTCCTTGATAAATTGAAAAAATTAGCTTTCTCTGAGATGCAAAATCAAGCACAAACTAAACTCTCTGGGTGAAATACAAGGGAGAAACCTAGAAAAGCATCTTATGAAGGGATGAACACAAAGTGATCCCCCAGAAAAAAAATGAGAACATTGAAATGCAAAATATCCTACCGACAGCTCCATGTAGCCAGCCCTATTTACAATGGTGTGCAAGCACAAAAAAAACCATGTAGCCCACTTATGCAATTAAGGCTTGGCAATTTGATGAAAATATCATGGAACAGAATTGATGTGAATTTGAGCACCCTGCCAGCTCATTGGGATGGAATTGGCAGTCAGGAAAAGAGACGGGTGGTGTGATGTGCACGCATGAGCCTGCAAAGGCAAACTCTGGGCTCCAGGGCAATTGCCAAGAGTTGGTTATCCTGCAGGAAAACAGGGATTTTAACAATAGTTAAGCTCTCAAGGGAGGTAGGTTCTTCCAACCTTTGGATAATTGAAGGAAAAATAGTGGGGGATAGGTGTATTACCAACATCAAATCTTCACAATCCCCTGAAAAAATTTAAAACATTGCCATTACAGAAGTAGAGGCAAATAAAGTGTTTTCTCTCCTAAATTAAAGTGTATTTTATTGCAAAACTTTATGCACTTCACATTAATGTTTACCTCTCTGGCAGTTAAAGGATTCTTCAGATTAACCCGCTTAATACTATGTAGAAACAAAATGTATCACACAGCAGTTCACATATGCATGATTTTCTTCAGTGATTTCAAATTTATGCTACATGTTAAAGGATCTACTGCATGTCTAAACATTTGCAGAAATTTAAGCACATAAAGAAAAAAAAATAGCAGTAGACCACATGGATTTGTGGAATTCTACTTTAGGATTTAAAGTTATAGCACTGTGTTTCAGAAAGAACCAGGAAGTCTCCCCAAATGCAGAATAATTATTATAGTTATATAATAATGTTTTCTAAAAAAATCCTTCCTCGACTAGGAATGTTTTTACTCCATCATGGAGCAACAACTGACCATCCCTGTAACAGATTTGGCACAGAACAGAAAGACAATGAAAAGTTAATTATATGCCAATGTAATAAATGTTTAAGCACCCTGAAAAATAGTCTTGTACTACATTTCATTTCAAAAAGGAGTCTATTTTATAAGGATATTTTTTACTTGTATTCATTACTTACTGTCAGACAGCAAGCACTTACTGTCAGATCTCACATTGTGCATATTACTGTATGATAGCAGAATGGTCACAATTCTGCAAAAGCTTATAAATTCTGCCAATAACTGGACTTGCTAGTCAAACCCAATTAACTTCTAACACCAGTTTGCCTAGTAAAGCATCCACTTAGTCAGAATTCATTTGTGCTTTAAAACTGATGCATTATACATTTTTTGAAAAGTATTATTTTTTCAGCATGTTGTTGGAATTAAAAATATATATATACAGCTGATTAGAAAATCTAAAGTTACAAATAAAATTAAGCTGAATATTTAGGTTTTCCAACATTTGAATGTGCTGTAAGTACACGGCATTTTGAAGCATCAAGCAGTTCTCAGCTTCCTGCTGTGTCCCATATAGAGTCTCCATCACTATCATCAGTCATGCATAAAATAATTGTTTTTCTGCTCTTACAATAGGACCAAGAAAACCCTGCATTCTGGTTGAAATGAAAATGAAGGCAACATGAGTAATCACATCATGATGGGTCAGCTGTTGTGTACCGAACATCCTTAAAAGCAGTTCAATAATGGTACCTTTAACTAAATGTTTATTTACGTAATCACATAGGTAAAAATGTACAAATAATTCTTTTTTAAAAAAAAAAAATAGCATTTTAAAAGACATTTTGGATAAAACATTCAGAAAATCAGTGATGAAAATAAAAGCTTCTTGACAGTGTCTATAAAAATGGTAAAAAATATTTAAAAAAAGAAAAAATCAACCAAAAAAAAGCAACCCAAATTTTACACATCTCAGCACGAATGAAGAAATTAACAATCAGTATTAAACTTTCTATTAACTACTGAATTGTGTTGCAACAAAATAGAAGTAAAGCGAACACTACATATTATTTTGATATTTTTTTTCTGAAACATATTTGAAATAAACAAGTTTAATTTGAGCAATCCATTGTTGCTTAATCTGTTAGCAGAATACAATTAGCATTTATGTAAATTTTTTAATTGGTAGACTGCTTTCACTCTGTATCTTAAAAAACCTTGAAAGTCAGTGAATTAAAATATATTCTATTTATTTAAAAAGCAAAGTGAAACTCAATTAGAAATAAGATAATTTTGTATCCTTTCTGTAAGCAATGGCAGATCTGGGATGCAGAATACTGTTACTACAGTATTTAGTTCTTCACACAATGATACACTTGGATCCCATGTAAGTGCAGATCAGTAAAGATTTAATTACATTAGAGAACTCTGTTATTGCATTACTCTGCGTTTGACTCTGGTTGGCTCTTCAATTTTTTTTTTTTTAATAACAACTCCTTGACAGAAATATTTGGCCTTGACCCTTGAAATGCTTAAATATGTGCATTGCTTTACACACCTTAATTGCCCCCTTAAACTCAAGCCAATTTAAGCCTGTAAGTGTTTGGAGGATAAAACACGGACAGGTTTTTAAAAGCACCTCAGTGGTGTGAAGAAAAAAGCAAACATTGTACTGTGATATATAAATACAAAGATGGAGAGGCGGTGTACAAATAGGAGTGTCATGTTAGATTCGTGAAGTCATCCTTCCACTCCACTTGGTTCTGGCTCTATCACATGGAGTTTTTGGCAGGGAGATGTGGATCAACTGGAAACAGTCCAGAGGAAAGCAATAGCAACGAATTAGGTTGGAAAGTAAGATTTGGAAATAAGGACTGAAGAAACTGAGTTTGTTTATCTAGACAAGTGAGAAATTTCAGAGGATGTAGGTTGTTTGTTGGAGTTTTGAAGGCATTATGTGAGAAAATACCCTCAGAACTTCTGTGCAGGTCATTGATGTGTAGGTCCACAATTACAAGGCTGCACGTCTTATCCTCTAAACCCTTCTCTATGTATTTTACTTGTGTGAGGTGCCCCACAAAAATCCCATTTATATATTCAATAGATGAGAGTAAAAGTGCCCAATAGTTTTTGATTCTGTTTCTGACTTATTGAAATGCTATATATATTGATTTCTCCTTTGTGGTGGAATTAAGTTAAATCCCCAAATAACATCTTGAATTGTGCTTATTTTTTTCTTACAAATAACTATTTTTCAGAAAGACTGGGGGGAGGAGGGGTGGAGTGAGCAGAGGGGATACAAACTAGTTGTTTTATTTTCCTTTTCTGGATTGTTTTTGTCATTTGAAGGAAACTAAGTGCCTCTGAGGTAACTAATTTGATCCCAGTACACAATTGTGGTGTCACTCCCACCATATTATCTGTGGATTACTGCAGTTTAATATTCTTACTTACAGAGATTAGGAGGTGATCAAAAATGAACAGAATGAGGATGCTCATCCCTAATTATCTGTATTATGACAGAGAATCATTGTTTTAAGTTGCAAGGTTATTGCTTATGAAATCTTTGTGTATAAAATATTGATATTACAGTAATACTGTATTTTGACTGTTAGCATGGTGCATGCCGTCTGTATGAAGCATAAGATCTGGCAAAACAAAAATGTTTTTCTAGGAGATTTACAAAGTGACAAGTTTTTTTTATTATTTAAGCAATCCTAAAGATTGAATAAATACATATTTTTCTTGTAACAGTATTCCAAGAGTGAATGCCTCAGTAGCAACATTAATCAGGAAAAAAATCTGTAATCTGTAGCATTTGTCATGTAATTAAAATGATAAAAAGCCGGTAAATAGGAGGAAAATGGCTGTCTGAAAGGAGTTACCAGTAGGCAGATATCCAACACATGCTCCTACAGTGGAAATCATAAAGCACAGCTAATGCATTTATTAATTTGTAAAATTCTAAAAGCAATAGCTCCTCAAACAGTAAATGAATATGGAAATATCCTAAGAGCTCCAGCTTTTTATTATTTCTTTTGAAATTCCTTAAGTGTGATTAGATCCTACCTGGGTTTTGTTCAAGCCTGTATAAAATCATGGTGCTCCATGTATCTTTCTTCCTTCTGTCGCTGTGTTCCTACATTAGCTCAATCTATATTGTAGGACACCCCATTATCCTATAGCAGCTCACATTTCACCTCTTACACTTTGTGGTAGGAAGGTGTTCAGATTCAACCTAGATTCATAAATGCTCTGAACTTCAAGGTAGAGTCATCCCCCCTCAAGCAACTACTGGAGAGTGGTCAGACTCCAGAAGGTGACTTGGAGCAGTTCATAGGCCTTGCATGATGTCATCTGAGGCACTGCCTAACTGGAAAATCAAAATTTTCTTTGATATACAATAATATTATGTTATATTTTTTAACCAGAGAAAAAAATCAAAGGAAAAAAAATAAAAAGAAAGAGAGATTTTGGGAGATAGACAGGAAGAACAGGAAAATATTTCAGGAAACCTAATGTTTCTACCTGAGTTGAGACAAGAAGTTGAAACTACGTCTTTTACAAGCCATTAAACAAACTTCCCAGAAAGTTTCCCTATAAGTGACTGAATATTTAACTATTTATATCACATTTATAACTCTAGCTTGGTGATGATGGGTGGGAGGGTAGCAGAGTAGGTGTTCCTGAAAGAGGCAGACAGAATATTTCTGCACAACTATATGCAGACAAAATTCTTGTCTTAGCAGTTACAGTGCTACCATAGCACTCTACAGAGCTAGAATGGCTATATCCTCTCTCATATATTAGCAAAAAAGAAGAGGAACTGTCATTCTTTTAATACCTTTTCAAGTAGGTATCCTCGAGACACGGAACTATCCAGGTTCTAGTCCCCAGTCAAAGTCAGCCAGAAGGCCAGCCTAAACCTGGTATTACACACTCATAAGGAACTCCCTAATTTTGGGATTGTTAGTTGTTTCAGGTTGAAGGTCTGCTGCACCTCCACATTCAATTCTTGATAAAGGTACTTAGGAATTTAGCTCTCTACAGAAAATGCCTGGTTTTGAGTTAATGCATTCTTAAGAAGTCCTGAAGAACTCTAGGTATGGTCCTGCTCATACTCAGTGGACCTTGTGGTGAGAGATTGTGGCTCACAAGGAGGTCCAGTATAGTCTGTTATCAATATTGCCCCAATATGGTCAATGACAGAACTCCTGTTTCAAATGCTACATTGTCAGTTTTCAAGACCATAATTAGGAGTGATGTCATATTGAGCTGTGGGTGTATTCGACACAGACACAGTTCAAACATTTTCTTCTCAAAGTTCTGAAATTTCTTGAAAAAATTCCTATTAATATCTTATTATTAATCTCCTTTCTTCTGCTTAAATCCAAATGGTTTATTTGAGCTTGACTTTTGAAAATCTAACTGTAGGGGACCTTATATATCAAGGAAATATTCGATGTTTCCTTAAGATTATATTGCAAATTACAAGGCAAATTACAATATAAATGCAAACAACATATGTTATAAGCAAACAGAAAACTGTTAGAATTATAGTAATTCATGAAAATGACAGCCTATTGATCTGTTGAATCTAATCGAAGAGACTAACAATTGACTAAACATTCGGTATCGCATTTAATCTTTTTATGAAAAGAGCTTTCATGACCACTTATTTGCATGTACTCCATTTCAATACATACTCTATAGTTATATAAGAATGAACATTTCTAGGGAGAAAATGGAAAAAAATACATGTTTCATGCTCACTTAAATGGAATAAAGTAGAAATAAGAAGCAGGAAGCACAGACCTTTGTGCATATGTTGTCATTATTGCAAAGGACTTCCCTCTTCAGACTACACCAGAGATTTTTTCCTTAGGGTTTTTTTTGTTGTTTGGTTTGGGATTCTTTTTAGGGGTGTGGTTGGAATTTTTCAGGAGGGAGAAAAAGAAAAATGGTGGGCACCAAAGAATTATAGAATTATAGCCAAGACATAAACCACAAGAAATGTTTCCAATTCTCAAGCTGTATGTTAAAGGAAGGATTAGTTTAAAAGGAAGATCTAGCATTGCTGATCTGTACATGACCAAAAAGACAAAATCACTGCTTAGTTATGAATTTAAAAGGTTAAGGCAATATAAAGGCACCAGCTGTGTACAATAGGAGTAAAGCATAGTACTTGTTTTTTAATAAGTAGATATCTGGTTGATCACAACAGCTATCAATGCACTTCTAAGATAAAAGTTATTGGAAGAATCTCAAACTGTTTTCAATTAATTAAGTCCCTCCATCTAGCATTGGCCTAGAGATATATATTAGATGTGGATATTACACAAGGAAATAAAACAGGTTTTTTTTTATTTTAAACTGTCAAATAAAGCTTCAGGGAAGTCTAGTTTTACTATCACATTTTACAAAGCACTGTTGCTTAAACTAGCCCCAGATGCACAGTTCAGGTCCATGCACCTCATCTCTCCTACTTTATGTGAGGTGATAATATCTTTTATTCACAAAGCTGCGAAAGATGTCCTTGAATGTACCAACCATAGACATTTATCTCGTTAAGCCTTGATTATAAAATTCTCCCCCAAGATCTGATGGACAGGGACCAATCCAGATCTATAAAAGTTTCATGAGCTCTGGAGAAAGTGTCGCCATCTCAGCAGCCAAAATAGCTTGTTTAGAACCTCTGTGCTTGGACACTATTTATTAACTATAATGTAAAGGGCAGATTTGATCTACAGGCTGTTATTAAAGATAAATTAAAACCAGGAACATGTCTGAACTGAATACAGTTATTTTTGGATTTTGGTAAAGATTAGACATCTCAGCCGTGGGTGGCAAGTCCGAGAGAAGCCCATTTAATGAGGCACTGTGAACACCATTAAAAGACAATCCCTGTCTCTAAAAGCTTGTTGAAAAACAACCCCATCAACAGCACATTGTACTTTGTTGGACCTCTGCCCTCCATTTTCTATAAAGTCTTTCTGGGTGTATATCTAACCATGTATCTGGAGAAGGAGCTACACTTAGAGCAAGAGAGATTGTGACGATGAGACAGGCAGATGGGGGAGCACTGCACCAGGGAGATTAATGACAAGTGTAACATGAAGTAATTAATCACTTGAACATACATTTCTGGGAAAAAAATTTGTTAATGGCAAATTTTCAGCAGTACAGTCCAGCTTTTCCAACCTGTTTATACACTTATCATTTAAAATTAGCAATCTGGTTGCATTCATAAAGGTCACAAAAATATTTATAGTTCAGGCCTCTTCACTTTAACTGCAAGGCAACTTGGCACTGCTGTCAAGAATTCTTTCATACCAATAAGGGACTCTTAGGTGCTACTACTAGAGAAGTATGATTGTGCTAATGAAGTATCTGCAGGAGGGAAAAAGTGCCATTTCATATAGATTATACTATAATCTTTCTGCTTAAGCCAGTGAAATAATTTCCTCATTTATTACAATAGCTGTAATTATAATAGCTGTATCAACATTAATAGCTGTATAATGGCTCTGCAGTTATTAATACTGGTACAAAATCAATTTAAATTGTCAGAACTTTTGTTATTATCCAGTAGTTATTAAGATGCCTTTTACCTACAACTTTTATTTGCCCCCTAGGAATGCTGAAGTGTTGGGCTTGAAGATATAGAGTGAAAAATTATAAAATCACTGAAGTAGATTCCAATTTTTCAGAAAATTTAAGAATAACTTCAGGAAGTAATTTTCATTACAAACTTTTTATTATAAACTCACATCAGTTCAGAAAACCTGCCTATCTAGTCATCCCCAAAGAATGAATTGCTGTACTGATGGCCACACCTCACCTATGCTCTGCTGTGTTTCACTATTTTCCCTTCTCCCTTTGCAGTTTTCTCCTTTCCTGGACCTCTTAGGCTGCTTTATTATCTTAAATAGAATATAATGAGTAATATAACACCTGATTTTCTCTATGAATCAGTTAACCATGGTGTTTCATCCTTCTTGCAGAGGAGGAATTGTGCTGAATAATCCACCTATCCTATCAAGAATATTGGCTTCACCATCTCTTCTGAAACCATGGGATCCTCAAGTTTTTCACCTATCATATGAATTCATCAGTCTGTGCAGAAAATGTTGTTTCTCAGTGTAACTGAAAGAGAATATGTCCAGCGACTGCGAAAACGGTTCTTATTTTGGTCAAATGAAGGTTACATTCAGTTGCATATGAAAAAATATGGTTCCAGCCATAAAAACACAGAACCATTATACATTAGGAAGTCTTCTTTGAATGAATAGCATTTAGCTGGGTCACTTGAGGAACATACCGTATATTTATGTGTAGGGGAAGGTTTAAAGAGCTTTGGCAAAAGGAGGGCAGGAACAAACAGCCATAAAAATTCGTCTAGACAAGAATATACTCTCTGTCCATATCTGAAGAGATCCAAGGAAAGAGAATGACTATAAATGAGCTGTGAGTCAAATAACTTTTTTTTTTTTAATTGGGCTTTATTCAGTATGAGGGACATTCTCCCAGGAAAAGCATCAGACACCTTCATACAGACAGTCCTTTCTCTATCAGAACTGTATCAAAGGACATAAATACTTCCTATCATTGTCTCATATTTAGATTTTACTTTGAGACCATGACTGATCAAAGTCGACAAACAGGATTTTTGCATGAATCAGAAGTCAAGATTACTGTATTTATATTCATCCCTATTCTGAGACTGCGCAGTGAGTATGTCTCAGAAAAAATGCTATCTTAACCACATATCAAGGACAGTGCAATCTTATGCTCATATGTATTAGAACAGGAGCAGACAAGTGCCATGAATTATGGGGCCTAAATTGAAGGGAAAGATTATCATCAAACAGCACTGCCTCGCACCAGAGGAAAGAAGCAAGAAAGAGTAGTGCAGATCAGAGAGTTTTGCATGGGGTAGAGAAATTTGTTGGAGGCTGCTATGCTGGCAATTTAATCTGTGTTTTATTTAATACACTCTGGTTGCCTTGTCTTTTGCCTTTTGACATCCAAGATTCACAGGCCTGTAATGACATGCATTAGTTAATTAGTTAATGTTTCTAAAGCACTTTGAAAATGTAAAGCGTTGTGTTGAGAACTACATATGAGAAACTGATATGAGGATACATTTGACTGTGGAAGTGGAAAATACACTTTTCAGATATGGTATTAGGGGAGATAAATATTTTTGCATAATTAAACTAGACTATTCTACTCCCTGTAAATACACATAAGACATATTTGTGTCATACCATGCAGCTACAGCATCACTGAGATTATATACACAGAAAACCACTATTCACATGTTCATTGGAAAGAACACCACAAATCTATGGGAAAATATACAGAGCTTTCTGCAATACAGGAGCAGAAAATTTTCAGAGACTACAGTCCATACACTAGGCAAATGCTATATGGGTATTATATTACCTGGGATTTTTATCTGTTCAGCGCTATGAGATAGTAATTATTCATTTTGTGGTGCAGAGGTGGCTAAAGGGGAGGAAGAAGAAGAAGGAAATTTTTTATAGCAGGAATTTTATGTTACCTGACTGTTGTAGTCTTTAAGTTATAGAGACATTTTAGAGACATCTAAATTTAAACATCTAAGCCTAGGTGCTCCAGATGTAGGCACCTGTGTTCTGGCAGCTTGTACAGGCACCTGCTCTGTGCAGCAATGTAGACTTGCACATATTGCACGGGGCACTGACGAGCCTGACTTACACATGGAAGTTGTAAATAAGGATGTGACCAGCAGGTACATGAAAAAACATGAACATGTTGTGAGCTGGCATCAGTCATGTTGATACAGGGCAGCTCATAGTCAGTCCAGATTTGAGTACCAGAAAGTTCTGGCATTTCCACACAGGATAGCAGCAGGTCAGGTGTTTTTACAAAAAGATTTAAGGGACCCACTAAACATTTATGTGTGTTTCTAGTACAGAAGCCATCCCATTATCATGCATTTTTCCCAACCAAAAATCTCTGTGTTCTAGATATATCAGGCAATGATGAGCCCAGATAAGAATTCTTTTTCATGTTATAAATAAAGATAAAAAAATACAACTGCTGGTAATTTGGCAAAAAATTTGTCGCAGTTGCAGTACAAATGCACACCCTGTGTCAAATCACATGGGTTATCCCCTCTCATGTTCTAGCTGAAGGTCCATGAAGAAAAACAAAGACATATGTTTGCATCCACAGGAAGTAGGTTCAATACAGATTCATAAAGGAAACTCTGAGCACTCTTGAAACTAACAGAAATGGATTTATGAAAAAAAAATACAGTTTCCTTTAGTTCACACTGCAAGGAGCGAGAGATATCCATTTACAAGAAATCAAAAAGAAAGAAGCAACAAAGTCAAAGCAAATAATATCTGGAAAATGTCAAAGACATTAAAATAGTGTTTTCATTACAGTGAGTTATTTGGCTTTATTTTTGTGAAGCAATATCTAGCAATTTGGAAAAAAAATACTGTGTAGGTGCAGATTAGTGTCTCAATTTAAATAAATTTAGCTG
This sequence comes from Onychostruthus taczanowskii, assembly GCF_017590055.1. Classification (NCBI taxonomy): domain Eukaryota; kingdom Metazoa; phylum Chordata; class Aves; order Passeriformes; family Passeridae; genus Onychostruthus; species Onychostruthus taczanowskii. The sequence continues at coordinate 2,737,567 of NW_024501459.1, forward strand.
GCATGTGTCTGTCCATCTCCCCATATGCTTCAATTTCATTAGATTAGAATTAGATGGAAAATATTTTGAATTTTTTTTTTCTTAACAGATATCTCATCCAACTATTTTATATTGGTAAAAGCTGAAAGTATATCACAGAAAATTTTATTTTCAATTATTAAACATAAAAATGCTAGGTTTATTAAATATTCTTCATCATCAAAGTGGATGTACAATCTATCCTTACTCATACTACACCCTACTGTATCAGTTTTGCCATCACATTTTCAGTTCCGTGCACAGTTAAGAATTTATTTTTGTCACAAAAAGTATATTCAGTCCTCACTTTCTTTAAAAACTGGTCTGTTTTTACAAACAACTTGGTCTTTGTTAAGAAATGCATCAAGTTCTGTCTATTTTTCTAGCTGACTTTTTACTAATTAAAGAGAAAAACCAGACTCTACAGCTGCTGTTGGTGAGTTGGTTTCTGTGCCCTTCAGTAGAATCAGGATTTTTTCCTATTAAGTTTTATTTCTTTTTCCAGAAGCATCAAAACCTTCCTGTGGGCATTGATAGAACTTTATCTTTACATCTGGTAGAGGGTGGGATGTCTTCATATTGTGGGAACAATGAAGGGTGTATTCCAGGAGCTATAGATGCCCCTTTATACACAGTCGACTCCAGAATTGCCACACTTCTGGAAAGCAGTTGTAGTCCTTTTGACATGCATACATCTTTTCAGAAGTAAGAAGACAATTGTGCAATTTAGGAGCCTCTCTTGATAGTTTGTTCTTTCAGGTCTCCTCATGATTTTGAATGAATGCAGCACTTTTTATTTCCTCCTATGCTGTTTAAGAACAGGCTATTGCCTGATACCCTTTCCTACAAGCACTATTTGCTCAATGCCTCACCCACTCAAGAAGCATTTTCAGTCTTCCCTCAAGCTAAGTAGAAATAGATAAACAAAACTGCTAATACCGAAGAATACAGTGATGGAAAATAAATTCTTGACTGAGGAGAACAAGTGCAAACCTTCTAAAAGAGTTGATATATTTTGTCATATTTTTTTCTAGTGCAAGAATTTGTCTCACTTTTGCAAAGGGACATTAGATCATAGGTTGACAGCGTTTAAATAACAGACACTTCTGAAAATAAATGGTAGAAGTTTCTTTCCCAGCATTTTTATAGCAAGCATAAAATACAGGGGCAACATAAGCTATGCTGTGCCATTTTCTTTTGAAAAATTTTGAAACAGATGACTGTGATCACCTAAACCACAGCAACACATGTTACATCCAGGGAGGGAAAGGTAGGCAAGACCTGCAGTTTTCTTCTGTCTATATCACTAGAACTGCTTTATTCTGAGCCCAGAAAAGCTGCTTTGGAATCACCCCTTTGATGTGAAACCACATTTATCTTCCTTTACTTGCTGTGAACTACTACATGCAGTCAATCAGTATATCTATGAAAAGAAAGGCATTAGACTTCCAGCTGTGATATATCATATTTTATCCTGTGCTATTCCTGCACCACTCACTTCATTACATCTGTTACAGTTCACTCACAATTGGAGATTGCAATATATCTCTTAGCTACCCTTGGGCAGATATCCACTTTAAATGTGCCTCCAGATTTTTTATTCTGTAAACATATCTGAAACAAATGAAAGATCTTTTCTGGAGGTAACAACTTTCTCTGTCTAAAAGAGGCTACTCAACCTCAGTTTTATTCTTAACTTTCCTAGAAGCTGTTAGAGTGCAAAGCACTGTCCTAAACATTTTTTATGTACCTTTTTGATGTCAGGCTGACCCAGGGTATTAGCAGGTCACAACAGAGTAGCAAACACTTCAGCATGTACATATGCAATAATGGGGAAGACGGTTAAGCTAAAAAAATAATAATAGATGGGTATCACAAACCAGTGATGTTAAAGCCTGTAATGTACAAAATGATACTACCATTATGAATTATGACAATCTGTGACACTTATGACATAGGTTTAAGTGACAGACACTGTAACAGTTGCTCTTTAGTTCAACATTACAGACAATGGTGATGAAGAGGATCATAAAAAAACCCCAATGGCCAACTATTTCTAAGATAGATAACATTTTTGGATCTATGTTAACAGACAAGCAGCAATACACAAGCAGTGTACTAGTATTAAAGTAAAATCTACTCATCTCTCTTCCAGCCAGTTCTTCCCTCACTCAAGAAATCCCTATTTTTCTCAATGTAACCCATGATTGCCCAAAGCTGTCTGAAGTCCAGACAACTAGTCCAGACCAAACTATACTGACTTTTATTTCTTTTAACAACAACAAAAAAATTCTTACCTAAGATCAATTGAATGTGACTTATAAGCCCTTTGTTTTATGTTGTTTTCTTCCATCTTTTTCATATCATCAACTTTTTCTATTTTTTTTCTGATGAGGCCACAATTATAAATCCATATTAGTCTCTTCCTTATTTTTTTCTTATCTTAAATGTAGCTAGAACTTGTATTATTCCACAATTTTATGATGGCGACACTCATATTTCTTAACACTTTCTGTCTGATTGTTTTTTTTATATTCCAATCTTTTTTTCCTCCCATCTCCTTCACATAGACTTACAATAAGCTTAGTGAGATTTACTCTAGTAAGTCTGTCTTTGCTTTTGTACTTAACATTGGTCCCATTAACAAGTGAAACAGATATAATTTGGATCTGGTTTGGGTAAAAGATAATTTTAAGGGCATCTGACTTCTTCATGTACTGTTAAGAAGTTAATAATCTTCTTTCTAAAGAAAAGACACAAGCTGACTTTTTCTTCCTTTATCCCACCAGTTTCTATTCAGCCAAGCAAAGGACTCTTTCTTGTTTTGTCCTTTCCCCATTTTTTATAGTTTTCTGATTAAAAGAAATGCTTTTTAAAAATTCATTATTCAGAACAGACTTCAAATGCAATAGTCTTGGACTGGAGTGTGGATTCCAGGGAATTTTTGCACCTCTGGCTGAGAAAACTTTCATTTCTTTAAGACTTGACTTCCCAAACTCTTGATTCCAGTTCACTTCACCTAATTTCTTGATGTCTTCTCTTTTTAATTGAGAAAATGTACATAGTAAGACTAAGGTGTATTCCAAATTTCTGAATAGTTATTTTGAAAGTTTATGGTTTTAATTCTTAATATATATAATTAAAAATAGATTTGCTGTAACCTTCAGTTTACAAGAAATTGGAAGTATTGATAGCATGGGTTTTTTCCTACTGTATCTTTCCACAAGAACTACTTGAGGGGACTATCTTGCTGTCAACAACTGACTCATGATGAGCACAGGTGTGTTTTGTCTTTGACTCCGAGTCAGTCACAGATGCCACAGAAATCAAAATCTTTTAGTTGCAACTTGATCTAATAAAATACAATTACAGTACCATCAGCAGGGAGAAATCTCCCACACAGCCTGGTGAGCACCCTGGGGGGAATATTTTTAATATGGTGCACAGTAAATTAACCACTAAGCACCCATTAATGCTAATGAGAGCGCCATGGTTAATTTCCTGAGCACTGTGCTGAAAAGATACCTGTAGGTATTGGTTTTAAGCCTGTCTACTGTACATTTAGTCTAATAAAATGTGCTGTAAAAAGTGAGCTGACCATCTAATTCACCTATTAAAGTTGTCCTTACAGTGTAACTTACACAAAGCAAGTTAGTCAATATGCTAAAGAAAATAAGGTCAATGCAGATTAATAGGAGACACTTTTCAAATATTGAACAAATATATTTGCATACAAGATGTAAATCAAGTATGCAAAAGGAAGTGCAAAACATACTTTAAGACTGTGATCAAAGACCTCCTGTCCTGACCTAACAGCTGTAGTCATCAAACACCAGGCAGCAAAGATGCTGCCTGAGTCTGGCATTTGTATTTTTACTGGTAATTCCATTTCAGTGATGAAAGTCACTAAGCTGAAGGTTCTATTTTCTTTTGAACTGTATTTTGAATGTTTGTACTTCAAGATATAATGACAAATTTTAAGTGGAAGTTGCAGCTGTTGCATTCTTAATGATGGATTTCCAACTCATGCTACTACAGCCATCTCTGATTACAGCAGCATTAGCTAAGTTGTCCATAAGATGAGACAATTCTATTAAGCTACAGGATCAGATCTCGAGGAAATGTTTTGTAATTTCATTAAAAGGAGATATAATTTTTCTTCCCATGCATTGGTCAGGACATGTAGGACACCAGTCCCACAAACCCTTACAATTTAAATAACTTTAAATTAATAAAAAATGAAACACATTTTAAAATATCTTACTTAGGTATAGAAAAATGCTGATTGTGTTTATCTTTTACAGTGGCCATGTGACGGTAGTACATTTTCCAGCTTGACCTCATCTCTCCACAATTAAGCTTCAGTTCCTTAATCCTTAATGCTGATCATACTAGGATAGAAATATGATGCTCCTTTCCATGGACAATTCTACCACTGCTGAGCACTTATAGTGATTTGGAGCTGGCACTCCCATCCTTTAGCTCCTAGAAAATTTTGCATCTGAGAAAGAGAAAAGGAAGGTTTTTAGCATCTTAATATCTTTTATTCTTCTATTTTATTCTGCATTTCTGCAGTAACATAGATTACAAACAGGTTGGTTTTGTTTTCCTTCAGCTTATCATTTTAGATATCACATTTTTAATATCTAAGGTTCTCTTAGTGCAGGAAAGAAGAGATATGGAATCATCAGCAATTGCCCAATTTACAAGCAAATCCATAAATTTTATTATTTATTTCTTATAGCGTAGCACTACTCAGTAATCAGAAACACTGAGTAGGCAGAGCATAAATAAAGAGTCTCCACCAAAAACTGACAACATAACCTCAACAACATATATAACCAAGTGGAAGATTTTTGTTAGAAACTTTGGCATAGCTTCACTAGTGGACTTCAGCTATTATATACAGCAATCTGTTCTCACTGAAACTGTGAGAGTTCTGCAGCCTGCACAAAGTCAGGAATAAAAATACTGAAGAGCCACATTCATCCAGATATAAACTTGGACAATTAAAGCAGTTTTATAGCAGACCTCAAAGCAGTTTCAACTAATTATCTTTAAATGCACTTAACACTGTACAACTTCTCTGTTAGGTACTAAGTAGAGATGTTATTTCAATGTCATGTTGCTGCACAGATTTTGGCTGGGAGAGAGTTCATTTACTTCATAGTAGCTGGTAGTGGGCTACTTTTGGATTTGTACTAACAACAGTGTTGATGACACAGGGGTGTTTTCATTGTTGCTGGGCAGGGCTTGTGCAGCACCAAGGCCTTTGCTGCTTCTCACCCCACCCCACCGGCAAGTGGGCTGGGGTGCACAAGGACTTGGAAGGGGGAACAGCTGGGACAGCTGACCCCAACTGACCAAATATACATACATGCCACATTGTGGCATCATGCTCAGCATATAGAGTTGGGAGAAAAAGGAGTAAGAGAATGGGCATTCAAGCGTTGGCATTTTCTTCCCAAGTCACTGTTACACACGATGGAGCCTGGCTTTCCCAGCTGAACACTTTTCTGTTGATGGGAAGCAGCAAATTAATTCTTTGTTTTGCTTTTCTTGAAGGTGTGTCTTTTATTTTACTTACTCTACCATCTTTAACTCAAAGAGTGGGTTTTCTCACTTTTACTGTTCTTATTTTCTCCCCAGTCCCATTTGAGGGGAGTAAATGAATGGTTGTGTGAGGCTTAGCTGCAGGCTGGGGTCAAATTATGCTAGTGAGATATACAATTAATATCATCCAAAGTTCCAAAGAGGCATTTACATTACCCTTTAACATTTATTTGGAAGTGGCCTATTTTTGAAAATTCAGTGAAAAAAATCCTGCAGAGTGTAAGCTCTTGTTTTTCAGTGTCGTCTCCAAAAGGCTTTTTAAAAGGCTTATTGGCTAGCAGCTGTTCATGGAATGAACCATCATGGTTTCATGCACATAAAGAATCCTTAGACTTCACATTAATGTCACCCCTTTTAAACTCAGTCATGCTATTCAGTTTCTCTAATGTGCAGACTTAGGGAAGCATACAAACCTACAGGTCTTTCTGTCATGGTAGAAGAAACATATATACAGATATTGAGCATGCAATTCTCCTTACCAGTTCCACCCTCTACCCCCTGTCACATCTCTACTCAAGCTATTTCAATTGCAAATTAATATTTGCTAAACAATTTGCTACTGAAATGCTATCTTGAGACACCTTTACCTATGCTAACATCTAATTGCTTACAAAATTTTCATTTAGGTTGTCTTCAGTTTTTGAGATGTTCCCTCTGCCAATTTTTTTCTCATACCCGCTTTTTAGTAAGTCAAGCACAAATTAGCCAATTTTCCTTCCCTTAAGAATGTACAGACCAGTTCCAGAATCTTACTTTAAGTTGTCTTAAAATAATTTAAACTAGGAATTCAAGGCAGTCATCAAGGCTTTACTAACTTTACCTTTAAAACACTCAAGTGTTCATCAGATTTTTGCTTTCAGATCAAAGTGATAGAGCACACAAAGCATTTCAGCTACAATAATGCAAAGGTGCCCTCTGGGAAAAAGAGCCTAGAATTTCCATGTTAATGCTCATCCATTCTCTAGATTATATTGCAAAGCAAAAATTCAGAATGTTAGTCACACTTCAGGTTTCTCACACCAGGTTAGATTTTTCCATGCCTGCATGAAGCAAATGCCAGTTATATACTTAATCCGCATGTAAAGCTGACTCTCTAGATTTGCAATAACAAGTGTATGTGATCAAATAGATTGGTATGAGAATAAACACCAAGAAAAGTCAATATTTCTTGTCTGAAAACCTGTCTGTTTCTCAAAACTCTCCAGACCTGTAATATCAAAGTATAACTATTTTAATAAAATACAGTAAACTGATGCAGAAACACGAGGTTGTGAAAAATATATATTTGGGTGAAAGGAGTAAAATATAGATTATTATTCCTAAAAAAAAAAACCTATTTCCAGAATTCTCTACAAAGAATAATAAATAGTTTATAATTTTCAGAAGAATAAAAGGCAAAATAAAGATGTAGCAATTCTTCTGCAGGAGACATAAACTCAGTGAAGGCTTGACTATTTCTTCATGCTATGCCATTTGATAGCAAAATGAAAAAAATAAAATGCTGGCACTTCAAACTGGTAGTGTAGCTATCCATTTAAAACCCTGTATCAGATTACCAATACCATGTGATGTCTTATATAAAGCTGGATAACATTCATGATCAGTTTGTATCCAGTACAAAGCTCCTCATAAATAAATAGGGCTAGAGGCATGTTTTGATGGCAGAGGGCATCATACTGCTCTGTTCTTATTGAAAGATGGCCCTGGTTTAGTAAAGATATGTTTTGTTGGCAAAAAGTCTGCTATCATCTGGTTAAGTGGAAGGATGTTCAGACATGAAGCTGAAGCAAACATTTAAGCTTAATCTTGAAGGCAAGTGATTTACTTTGTAGCATTTCAAGGCTATTTATTTTACAGTACAGCAGCTTGTTTGCCTGGAATCAGTGTGACTCACAAAATCTTGTTAAAATGCAATATTAGGAGGAGGAAAGAGGAAAATAAGAAAAAAAAAGAAAAGGAAGAAGAAACAGAGCAAGAGTTAGGAGTTAGAAATATAAATAGGAAAAGAAGTAAGGATTTAAACAATGTTAGAAAATGAAAATAAATCAAGTAAACATACATTTAACTTTATATTCCATTTGAACCCTTTATCAGAGCCCTTGTTTACTCTGGCCAGCAGTTTCTCTTGCAAATAGCTTCATAGGCATCAGTGGGAAAATTTCTGAGAATTCTTGCATTTTTATATCACTTAGAAGTGGACTACATAGTCTTTCAGATGATAATTAACAGCAAAGACTATGGAATAGTCAGAAGGAATATATATTCTATAAACTCAAATATCAGAGTACCAAAAATATAGACTAATATTAACCACTGGGAACTTAGAATTAATGGGTCTTTTAATACATTTGGATTTATTCCACACACAAACACACAAATATCATTTTTCTTATTATTTCACCCATTATTTTTCTATAACAAAGTTGATTAATTAATGGAAATTCGAAGTCTTCGTTCATCCCTTCCTTCCCGTTCCCCCCAAGTACACCTCTCTCTTTTTTACACTAACACAAGGAAAACATAATGCAGCTACTCTTTTAAATGGAAGCAACTATTAATTTATGAAGATACTAGTCAACATAAAAACAAGCAGTCAATGCTGCGTCTTTTATCAGAGCTTTGAGCTATTGGTTCCCACACTGACTTAATCAGCTACCTTTTTTTATGTTACACAAACATGCCTAAGTGTTTATCTACCAGTTTAGCCTATCAATACCATTTTGTGAGGACATTTTTTTCTGAATTATCTAGATCCTCATAAAATTTGTCAGTAATGTTACAAAGAATCTAACTTTGACATCAGCTTCAGTTAAGGAGATATTAGGTAGTCATTTATTCTCAAATTCAGATTTCTGGTAATACATACCTGCAGCAATAACCACCCTAATATTTATCTCATTTGAAAGAGATGTGGCATTTCAGATTTCTATGTTGCTATTAGATGTTATGAGATATTTTCAATATCTCTAGTGAGCTCCTCACTAGTCTCTCACATTTCCATTGGCTTAGCTTTTTCTAGTGAGAGTTTTGCTGTGTAAATGGATTGCTGTTGCAACACAGACAATCCAGTAGCAGAATACATGAGAGCTGAGGATTGGGTTTTACATTTTCAGCAACCAAAGAAGGTGGCAGGATCCTTAAAAGGGGCTCCTTTGAGGTAAAAGTCAAAGATGCATCTGCCTCTGCAAGTCAATGGCCAACAGCCATCATCTCTTCATCATTTGTATGTAGATGTGACAACCTCCATCTGTCTCTGTTGCTTGAGCCCAAGCAATCACAGGATTTAGGAAAAACATGCAGGTAGATGGAAGAAAGGCTTAAGACCTGTAAAAAGGATGAATTACTCTCATCCTCACTGACTGCAGTTTTAGCTGGTGGAATGGAAATACAACAAAGAGACAGAAGAAGGGGAATGAGAGCAGAGAGGGGGACAAGTGAAATAATCTCACACATTGCTGGCCATATCAATCTCAGTCACATGCAGAAGTTGTGCTGTGAGGTTCACATGTGGGGCTGTCAAACATGTGAAAAACTACTTTTCCTAGCACTGAACACTACCACAAGGACAGATTTTAAAGGAAGTTGATGGACTGCTTACTGGCTTTGGCTAAAGAAATTCATCACACTCTGTCTGTGAGTCCCTATACAGAGAAACAACCAATTCCAAAACACTCACAGCCTCCCACTCCACTTTATTTAACACTTGAACTCCCCACCACTAGGGAAGAAACATAGGAGAGTTTTATGTGCACAGAGTCCTTTCAATTTTTTAGGCAGGACCAGATAATATCTAACAAAATGAGAAACAGAACCTATGAAAACTTGAGGTCTTTATGCAAAAAAAGACCTTTAATTAAAACAAGAGAATATTATACATATCTCTCACAAAAGCTTTCCACAGATACATTCATTTTACTCTCTTAACATTTGTTATTCCAGTATTTGCAGTTCTGACATTTGCTTTTTTTATTTTTCAAACAATTTTATTATTATTATGTGAATATTTTTATACATTGTCATTTGTATATATCAGTCTACAAAAAAAAAGAAGAAAAAATGTTTTATGTCTAAAATAATAAAAGGGGCACAAATCACTCTCTTTACTCATAAATGAAATGCAATTTTTTTCTTTCTGTTTCAACTAGGAGCAGTTATTCAGGATTTAAGTATGCTTCCTGAGAGCATAAAGTGACAATAACTTTTAAAATAAAGCAGCTTCAGCCATATTATACATCTGTAAAACAAATCCTTTGAGCTTTACTTTGACTACCACATTTGACAAATTTATCCTTTTATCTAGTGTTCAGCATCGGAGAAATTCTTTGATTTTGTAAGGAGCAGATATGAAGAATGATTCGATTGCATCACAAATGAGATCAGGTTGTTCCAAACATCTACGTATAAAGCATCAGAAATGTATTAACACTAAAAATGACTTGCAAAGACAGAACATCACAATGGAATTAAATAGTATGTGCGGACATTCTAGAAAGAAAATTGGTGGAGGAGCAAAAAGCTGCAGATCTTCCATCAGTCAATGCTCAGAACTCCTCCAGGAGGTGCCAGGTGTGGCTGACAGTAACCTGGCCATAGTTCCTTCTGATCTCAGGTGATCTAGCAACAATAACTGGTGTTTCAGCAGACAAAAGAAGCAGCTGGTTTCCTTAATGGATCTTACAATAAATTACATCAGTGGAATCCCTCAGCAGGTTAAGAGGTGAGGAGATTTGTCTTTCTGAAAAACAGACTTGAACGTGCCTAGAGACATCAGGAGAAAGTGGCCTAATCCGTTGGTCAGCCCCTGGAAAGCCATGGATGGGGAAAGCCAGTCTGTCTGCTTGCAGATGGCCACAGTCTCCTGTCTCATGTCCCCAAAGACATGCAGGCAGCTATTGGCCAGTTTGAAAGTTCTACAAAGCTCTTTAGTCTTACAGTTCCTCTAAGAGAAGTGTGAATTCAGTCAAGGCCAGATCAGACTGACTCTGTAATGCTCAGGGTAATAAAAAATCCCTTCGGTTTTGTGCATTTCAGATGCAACCTTGCAGATGCCAGGTGGAAGATGACAGTCTGGAATATTGGCTTGGCTGGTAATCAGGTACTGTCTAGGGAGGGGATAAGATGATGATGACCCACAAGGGAGGGCCATCACGTAACACTTGTCTCTACCATGCCTCACAGTTGAGAGATTTAGGCTGCATATCCTTGATAGGCATAACCTTGCTATTATGTGCTTCTATCAGCTCAGTCCCCGGGCTCTTCCGTGATTAACTGAATAATTCCATTTGCAGGACATGATACCTAGCTCCACAGTTCTGGGGCACAGTATATTGCTGGCACTGAAGTTAGGATAATCACAGCTCAATGGCCATGTAGCTTGTCTACATGATGACACAACCCCTCAGGTCATTATTTGCAGAGGGCTCAAATCAGAAACTCAAATACTGCAATAACCTTAATCTTATCACATAACCAACAGACTTTAGTGGGAGAAGATTACTGGTCTGTTCTGGCAAACTTGGATAATATCTCTATTGTTGTCCTAAATTTTGGCTATGAACTCTATAAAGTAAAAGGAAGAAAAGCAAATAAAAAAATAAGCACTCGGTAATATCCTGCCTCCTTTGTGATACACCACTGTACTAGCCTCTGCTCTCAACTTAAAATTTATATATTGTCTTTTACAAATAAGGAGACACTGCAGCTTTTACAGTACTTTTGAGAAGATACTTCATCCTCACACTGACAGGCAGCAGAGAAAAGCAACTTCAAAAACTGCTTTTTCATGGAGTAGGTGAGCAATAATCTATCAGAAACAAATTGTGATACCGACACAGCAAACACAGGGAAAAAAATCAGAACCATCGCACAGCTAATTCAAATTGAAGGGTATTAAACAGGATTTGCTACAACTAGCTTGCACATTTTTTACACTGCATTCTTAAAAATATTCCTTCAAGATGTGCAACTAATAGGCTAACTTGATTAAACTCTTCCAGATATCATGAAAAGAAACAAATATAAATTGTTTGGGGTGTGAAAGAAAATTGTAAAACATATTGCCATAAGATTTTCAAATTTCAATAGTGTGTTTTAATTTTAAATTCAGGGTTGAAAATATACATATTCCTTCAGGAAGTTTGCCTATATGGAGTTTCACCATTGCAATTTGGGTACCTGATCTTCAAAAGTTCTAAGTATTCAACAGCATTAAAGGTGAATGAAAAAGGCAGATGTACAAAACACAAATGAGTATTTCTATATGGATTTCTATGTAATTTCTTCTTAAGGCCAAGATCACAAGTAATATATTCTGGATATACATTTGATAGTTTGAGTTTTTACTACAAAATAAAAAAGACAAATTTAAAATGGCTGAATGAAAAAAAAATTTCTTACTTCCTAGTCATGAATATGCAATCATAATATCTTTGTTTTTACTATACAGCTTCTTTTCAATAATGTAAAGGAGCCTTTTCTAGACATGAAACAGTTTCTGATAATAGCTTCTTTATTTATTAAGTGATAAATTGTGCCTCACAGGTCTTCATTCTCCTCCTGTAGAAATCTGATTGGCAGGCATATCCACACCAGAAACTATCCCTATTATTGCTGTTGTATGATGCAGGATATGTTTCCTTTTCTCATGACCATGATAATGAGCCATTCAGCATAGTCTTGCTATGCAATATGGGAAGATATATAGATGGTCTCTTTTTCCATAGAGAATTTCCAGAGTCATGATTACTTTCTGTAGAAATATTTTTCAAAGTCTTTTTTAACTGTTAGGATATATATGTTGAAAAATTCTATTTTTAGAACAGGATTAGTTCAATTCTTAATTGTTGTCTTGAAATTTGCCACTAATTTAATGTGACTACAACTAAGCTGTGAGGTTCATTTCATGTTTTTCTGTGGCAGGTCCAAAAATTTTAGAGAGGCTACCTCATGGTTTTATGAAATAAATGATTGATAATTAATTGTTCTTCATTTTAGTGATATCACCTCTGTGGATTGTCAGGTTCACAAACAACTTGCAAAATTGCAAGTGCCCAAGTGTTGCATTTGTTTTGCTGTTCAGATCCAGAAGGCAACACTTCTTGTTCAATAGCAGTCCATTTTTTTCCCAAATCACACAGCGCCGATGAAGTCAGCAGGGATGGGATGTGCCACCCAGCTCCAGGCTGCAGGCCATGAGCCAGCCAGCAGCTCCTGCAGCCAAGGCTGTGTTTATTGCACCCTCTTCTACAGGAGCCACTGCCTCACTGGGGACAACTTTTGTTTCCAGTAGAACAGCAGCTCAGGTAGTGAGAGGTTACATTTCTCAACAGGAATGCTTCTTGTGTTATTATCAAGTATCTTGATACTAGCAAACAAAGCTAGCAAGCTTGTTCCAAAATTAAGCTTGCAGGCTGAGAGGAGAGGAAGAGCATTTACAATATGGAATTGATCCATTTTAAGCGTTCTAGTTGGCAAATATGTTAGAGAAAAAAAAAAAAAAATCAGAGTCTGCAATAGATATCTGGCACGAATCAGAAGCAATATTTTGTAGGTGGGCCCAGCACAAAGCAAGGTCCATTAGGCTCAAAGGACACTGCAACAGAACAATGGAAGCAGACAGGAAGTCTGCACTAATAAATATGCCCATTGGGCCAGTGCCACTGCCTAGCATGGCATAGATACATACAGAAGGATTATACACTAAATGGTGCAAGCACAGTCCAGTCCATCTGTCATAAACATTAAGTCCAAAGGCCACAGGTGCAGATGGCACTAAAAAGTAAAAATTACACCCAGACAGAGACCACTTCATGTAATATGGAGAAGAAAAAAACAATCCAGCAAAACTAAACAAAACAAAACAAAAAAAAATCCACTGATTTGTTTCCAATCAATAAATGTTCTCAGAATGTCCTTGGCAATCTCTGCTTCTTCCTTTCCCGCTGTCATTGTACATGCAAAACATACATTTTATTCCACAAAAGTACTTTGAGCATTCAGGATCATTTTTCATTCAGTTAAGTAGATTTACCAGATATTTTGGCAAAAAGCAAATAATTTAAAGTATGATTCAGTCCTTCATCCTAGTATGTTGAGAAGAGAATGTATTTTGCCTTTGGAGAGGGAATGTTAGACTCCAGGTATATTTTGCTTGAGGAATGTTCCCATAATAAAAAGCTTAATAAAAAGGAGGACAATGTGCTTCTCTCCCTCATAGTCCAGATAATCAGAAAGGAAAGTTGCCTATGTCAAAGCTCTAAAGAACAAAGAATTTCTGGTTTTTAATCATTTTAAATAACACTTGCAGAGGACATTGATTTCTCAAACTGAAGTATCTTTAATACATATGCTATATATCTGCAGATCATGTACATAAAGGTAGGTAAACACCACAGAACACACTGTATTACAGAAACATTTAATTCACCATAATTTTCTTCTTTTACAGACACCACAGGCAAGTAACCAAATATCCAGAGCTAAATGGGAACAGACCACCCAAAAAGGGCACTAAAAACTCTTCCTCCAAGTGAAAGAAATCCTCAGAATAAACACTAGTTCTTCAAGATTTTGTCTTTATATATGTAATTAACTGTGCTCCAAACTTGTGGAAGTCAGAATTTCAAGTTTGTCCTTTTTCAGCCATACTTTGAGGCAGTTGTAGAACTTGTACAATCGCTGGTCAATTTGTCAGCTGATTAAAGGAAGGATGCCAGTTCTATAGCAGCACTTACAAAACAGTTTTAAAATTCTAACAAAATGCTTATATCTCTGATGGGATTTTAAATAGTGTTTAAAGAAACAAAAGCTGTCTAAGAATATAATCATATTCCAACTGCATAATCCCACTGAAATTCCCACTGGCAACACCAGTGTTGTGTCAGAAAGAGAAGTCGTTTCATCGATATCAGCCTCTTGAACTTTTTCTTACTACAAGAGTAAACCTTATCTATTTTAATCAGCATTGCCCAACGTGCCTCATTCACTTTGCTCATGAATTCTGACCTCCATAAATCAATGGAATCACCCTGATGCCTTTGCAATAGCAATATCTATAATATTGTATAAGCATATGTACAGGATGTGACGCCTTTTCCCTTCCTTCAGGACAGAGTTTGTGTAACTGGACAGCAGACATGGTAATCACAGAAATAATTATGCATGCTGTTTATTTGTTGTACTTGAAACCAACTACTGTAAAGATGTAATAACACAGAAATTAATCAACTTAATGCTACTTCCAAAATATTATATATTAAAAAAAATAACCCAAGTAGTACAGCTTTTAACTGTTAAGAGATACATACCCATTAAGCATATGTTTGAGTATGGTCTACAAGAGATAAAAAAGGGAAGCATCGATGTCATTTTCCTACAGTCTCAAATTGAAATAATTTAGGAACGGGGTTTTTGTTTTCTTTTTTAAATCAAAAAAGTGTGAACAGTGACTTTGAAGACCTATTTCTTCATGTAATACCAGAGGATTGTAGAATTTAAGTTTTGCCTTACAGCTGTGGTGGGATCCAATGTCTCATAACGAGAGCACATTCCAATTTAATTCCCATTTAACAGCTGACTACCCAAAGTTATCTGGCTTTGCCATGGATTAGAACTAGGGATACTTTTCCAGTATCCAGTTTCTAAGTGTTTATTCCCCCACTGATTCTGCAATGACAGCTGAGACTACAGCTACTCCTACTTGTTCTGTTCTCCCTGTCCTCAGTGACCAGGAATGACAAGAAAAAAAAATCCTGCCTCATTGATAAGGTCTGTTGGTGCAGCTGTGAGCAGACGACACCTCACACTGCCATATTTTAAGTCAGCCAACTCTTGTATTGCGTATAAGAACTAATAAATGTGATGCCATATCCAGCCTTCCAACAAGGCTTGCTTATCACGGCCACGGTGGTAACATCTATTCACACAATATTAGAGTCCTCATTTCTTACTGGCTTGGAACTTGGGCAGAGTTTGCTCCCATTTCCATTCACACACTGTGACTCCCAAGTAGCCCTGGCAGATGGGTTCTTGTGCCAGGATGCATGGAAGGAACATGGAGAGGTTTCAGCCATCCATCACCAGCCATTAGTGCCCATGCCCTTATCTCCTCATCTCCCTTTGTGCAGCTGGACACCAACAGCAATAACCAAGGATGATGATATTGGTGTTGGGGCTCAGGAAAGCAACAAGGCTGCTTCCACCTGGAGTTAAATCAGGTGAACAAGACATGCTGAAACTATTTGTGGAAAGTAAATTAAAAAGTTATTGAGAGAATATAAAAGGAGACACTAATAAGCTCTATAGATAGTGAAGAATAGGTGGATTCCACAGGCAGTTGAGAGACAGTCATATGGTCAGACTTCACTTGAAGAGGACCACTTCTGGTGAGAGCTGTCATGCAAGGTCAACAGCACCCAGGGAACTGCAGCAGAAATTCCATGCAAGGCCATGAGCACACTAGCAATGGTTTCAGCAATACTGACCTAGCAAAGTGATACAGCAAACTGGGATCAGATGGGGGGGAAAAAAAATTGGAAAGGCAGTTTTTTGGGAGGAGATTGAAGCAGGAAATAGTTAACGAGAGAGGTCAAAAAGAACATCTAAAAATAGGTTTTAGAAGTTATGTAAGTCCTGTGAGCAGTGCTGCCTGCTGGGTAGTCCTGCATTTGATGAGCCCAGCCTGAGTCAGGACTACAAACCAAACTTGTAAATAGACAATGCAAATATCAAACATGCTTCTGCAATAAGGAGGAATCGAGCTGGGCTGAGGTATTTTCCTTGGCCTAAAAGGACAACATCTGGACAGGACAGATTGAGCATTCTGGCACAACTCCAGGAATGATTATACTGGTATCTTCCCAGCCACTTCCTAATATCTTTCACAGCATAAATCCCGACAGTGAAAGATTGATTACAATGTAGTCTACATTCCCAAGTAGAGTATTTTCTAACAATGACCAAGAGGCTTAGTTTCTTTCCTTCTACATTTAGCTCCCAGTCCTCACTGTTAGTCATGTTCATTTAACGTAAGGAAAAGGTAGACTTACAAATATTTTTAATCACTCTCTTTGTTCTACTGTTTTCACTTCCAAGCAAAAATGCATCAGATTTTTCTTTATTTCCTTTACACAGTTCTTTCTTCCTCAGCAAAAATATTCACATAAAATTTCAGGGAAAAAGAACAAAACAGAAGATAAGCACCATCAAATTAAACCAAGACACAGCTCCACAGCTCAGAATCCATAGCCATCACTTCCCTATCAAGAGCATTCACCACCCTGGCCAAACAGCTGTACTCTGTTAATTTCCAACATTCCAGGAACAACTCAAGAGCTACTCTGCAGGAGGAATCCTCCCAGCTGACATAGGAGGTTCAGAGACCTGGATAAGCCCTAGAATGCCAATTTTTTTATATTTTCCTTTACTGTCTATGTGAAAGCAATACTTTACCATTAAAAATTAGTAAACTACTACTTAAATATTACTGCCTAACATGAAGAGAATCTCTTGCCATGTTTAGTGTTTCATTAGATCTGCTTAGCAGCCCAAGCTCACTTGATGCATATGAATGATGAACTTCTTTAGGAGGCAGGAGGCACTACCCACTTACAAGGAAAATATTATTTCAGAAGTTGCCACACTGTTATTTTCTCAGGATTGTTCTGCCTAAAAATGTTTTTTTATATATATATATATTTTTTTACCTGCAGGCATCTCTTTTCTAGATTAAAGAAGCTCTGCTTTCTAAAAGCTTCTTCACAGGACACATGCTGCTGCCTCCAACCATCTTCATAGTTCCCTGCTGAATTTGTACCAGCTGGTCAACTTCTGCCTTGAATGGAGGTATCCAGAACTGGATGCATTGTTCTAGATGTGGCCTAATTAGAACCAACTATAAGGAAATCACAGCTTTCTTTGATCTACTGGTAGTCTGCTGGTGACACAGCCCACCGCTTTTTTCTCTTCATCACTGCCAGCATATAATGGTTAACCCAATGTGCACCAAGACACTGAGGAAGTTACTGAACTAGGGTGGACTTCTGGACAGTCTCCTAAGGAACTCAAATGAAAAGATGGAGTATGAGCCATTAACCCCTGGAATTCAATGATCCATCTGTTTTCTACTCAGGTACCTGTCCACCCATCTAGTCCATGAATACATTGCATCAATATCAGGATGTCATTGGAGATTGTGCTAAAAAAACCTGCTTAAGTCAAAGAAGATGACCTCCCCTGCCCCCCTAAAACATGAATCCAGTCAACCCTGTCATCTCATTGCAGATTCTACTGTGCTGGTCAAGAATTAAAATCCATGCTACTCCAGATCACTTTTTCATAAAAAAACGTGATATAATCATACAATGTATAAACATTCATATTCTCTGTGGTCATCTTTACCACCAAAATTAAGCTGCCAGAAAATCTTTACTCATATGTTTCCTCTGAAGTAGCATAAATCTGCTAGCAAAATGGAATATCTGTGACACATGCGATCACATGATTAACACTTCTAGAGGAGCACTACTAATAAAATTATTACCGAGAAAAATAGAAAAAATATTTCTGTGAGTCAAGTTCATGGGAAATGTGTTTCAGTTTCATGCTGTTTAAAGCTGCAGATAGTATTTTTTCAGATTTTTATCCATATTTAATCTAATTTTAATGAAGTGTTTTCTTAAGTTTAACACCTTAATTCCTGGAAAAAAAAAAAGTCCATATTAACTTGTTGAGATCACAAAATATATTGATGAGCTCCTAATTATCATTTCCCTGCAGAAATTTCATAGCATTCTGTACAGATTCATATACATATATATATATATATCTAAAATATGAATGTATTGATAAAAATAGAATATATTAAAAAACAGATTAAAAGTTTTCAGAAGAGCACACTTCTTTTTCTGGACCAACGTGAAATCTCCAAAGAATAGTAAAATAATGTATTAAAATAACACTGCTATTTATTGTATTTTTACAGTGTTGGGAAAACCTAGTTTGTAAAATTGAAACTGCGATGTGCCATCAAAATAAAAAAGGAAAAAGTAAACTATGGAAAAACAAGAAAAAGTAAATATACTTGTTGAATATTTTCTATTCTGTGAAGCTTATTGACTAATCACAAACATCTGCTACAGCAGACCTTGATGTGCTACAGATTGTTGACAGAAAAGTAGAGTAAAATATAGGATTCAGTGTTAGACGAGACTTGTTAAAAACATAAATATCTTTTGAAGTGATTTTGCTCATAAACATAAACATGAATATGTATTACAAAAACTGAATTCACAATTATTTTGTTTACAGTTAGGAGGGTGAGTATTAAACTCCTAGAAATACATATGTGAAATAGAAATAACAGAAATTTTCTAGGAAAGGGGAGTGATTTTCAGAATTTCTAGAAAGCCTTAATACTGCATATTCCTCAGATTTAATGTTGAGGTCATGCAGTTCCTTAGCTTTAGACCACTGTTACCCATGAGTTGGTTGGTTTTTTTTTTCTGTTCCCAGGATGGGTAAGACACTCAAAACTTGTATCAGCTCTGTATGGATTTCAGTGTGAGTCAAAGAATACCAAGACTTTAGACTGGAGTCTAAAGTTTGTTCTTGACAAATGAGAAAGTGAAGAAATTAAAAACAAAACCTAGTATTGACTTGAGATCCACAGTGAAAAGGGCAGGTAACAAACTCCCAAGAGAAATCCAGGATAAAGTGAAAAACACCCAAAACCATCTACACAATCCAATCTACTATAATCAGGGAAAATCACCATTTCTGATTCTTAAAGCACATTAAGAATAAAGGTGCCTCCATGTATACGTTTCAGTAAAATGATAGAACCACCAAAACTGAAACTGCTACATTGACATTTTCATGAGATATATGTCTATATTTCCTGAAATCATACCAATTGCTTAGGCTGACCATTTCATCATGAAATGGGTGAAAAATCTATATTTTTTTCCTCCCTATAGAATTTTGAAATTAGAGTTTATTTGCCTACATTTATCATTCCAATTTATTGGCTCTAAATTATTTATTTTGCAATACACAGATTAACAATGTAATTGCCAGCAAGGATCCTGAATTTATTCAATTGTTGGTGCAAATGCCACAGCTTCCTTGTTTACATGAGGAGATTTTCACTAGTGCTGCTATCTCGGTTACTGATCACCACTGACTGGATCAGTGCTATTCCCATCTGGACACAAGCCCACATTTTTTTGATATGTGCCTAAACAGAATACAAAGCTTTATAGCTGAATGACAGATACCTTCATTTCAGGTACTGGTACACCCATATGCACTAAGAATGAAGAAATATATCCCTGAGTTAAACAAACAAGTGGTTATATAGCGGCAGGATAATTTAGTTATGCATAGCTACTTTGCAGGGAAGAACTTCTAGAAACCAGTAACAAAAACAACAACAACAAAAAAAAGCATAGATCAAAGACATCAGAAGAGAAAGAAAAAAAAAGAGAACATGCTGTTGCTATACCTATATGTATGAATGTAATACCACAATAAAGAAAATATCAAAACATTGATTTATGAGAGACTGGGAATTTCAGTGATAATATAGACCTTCTGTTTCTTGGTTATGAACAGCCTGGCTGCAATCTTCTATCTTTGGTCAGGATGCAGATAAGAGTCCCAAACTTCTAGTATAGCTTTACACTTGACTAGACTACACATTTTCAGCAATATTATTTTGGTCTGTGAATTTTGGGAGTTTGTATTAAATATGTCACAAAAAAAAAAAAAAAAAAAAAAGAAGAAAAAAAAAAGAAAAAAAAAAGCACACCATGTGATTACATTTAAAAAACAAACTTCATTGAAGCAAGAGTCCACTTTGACTTGTGGACTTGAACATCAAATGCCTAAAACCAGAGCACTGAGTATTATAAATAGTATCTTAATTTCAACCACTGCACTACTTTTCAGGAAAGGCATTTGAGGAGAAGGGCTCCCTCCCAAAAATAACTGTTGAAGAGAATCATTTACTACAATTGAGCACTGCCACTGTGGCTCAGCTAAATACAACTTCTCACAGACTTTTTAACCAACAAAAAATGAGAGAGATATGTAAGAGTCAATCAGAAAATATCATTTGTCAAAATACTATGGACAACAGAAGCCTATGTGGGGAAAGAGGTGGATTTGACTTTTGGATTCAAAACCATTTTTTCAAAACACAATCAAATCCAGGAGGAAAATCAGTACTTAAAGTTATTTCTTCAGTTTTAGATAAGAACTGAATTGAGAGGAATTGAGTGCAAAGTGTTAGTAAAAATTTGGACTCATAATGGAAATTGTCATTTGACATACCATCAGTTGTTTGCCACCCTATTAGATTGGATCCCGTATTATGAAATAAATGAGATTACTTCTAAATTTCCTTTGCCCCAAGGGGAAAAAAAAAAATAGTGAAACATGCCTGTAGAGCTTCTGGTCTCACCACCACTTCAAACTGTAAAGAAGCACTTCACTGGCTCCAGCAAATTCAGTACTTTGTGCTACATGTATAAAGGGAGATATTGACATGAAACCCCAAGGACTGGAAGACCTGTGTGGGATGTTACACAGAGGATTGTAGCAAAAACATATCACGAGTCAGATATGCAACAGCAGCTGATAACACCTCTCTCTCCTTGCCACCTCAATTTATACTGCTGATAGCTGCTACAGTTAGCAGGGAATCCCTCCCCTTCAGTAATCCTCCCTTTAAAGCCCCTGGAGCTTCCTTCACGCTCATGGCACACAGCACAAGTGCCTCTGAGGAAGGGTTGCAGAGTCTCTGGTTCTCGTCACTTTTAAGAGCATGATAAAGCAAATGAAAAGAAAGTATGATTTTCAAAGGTGTTGGATTCTTTCCAATGCCTCCATAATCAATTTAAAGAAGCACATGAAAGGTAAGCAGAACAAGTGAAGAGGATTTTCAAGAATATTTACTCTTTGTGTGGCTCTACTCTCTTTAAAGGTACAGGAAATATCTCCCTAACATCATAGACAGCAGATGTAAATTGGTATCAGAATCAAAGTAGAACATAACCCTTTTTATCTAGTGATAATCTCTTTTGCAATTCCTTGATATTCAACAATCACAATTCAATAGCAAGCTACTTTTCAAAGTACTTAGTTAAAGTGTAAGGAAATAGAATGGGTACAGGAAGGTTGCTCTTTCTAGATACACAGAAAGCAGTTTGAACAGAGGCTTTTCAGAGAGAAGATTTTGCAGCTAATATATCTGAAGGATCTTTTCATGCACAGACTATAGGCAGTGATTATTTTCCTTGCTTTAAAACACAAAAGGAAACCACGAGCAAACAATGACTTTAAAAAGAGAAACAAAAGATAATTCAAATTTATATACAGAGTCTGCCTCCACACAGGCCCCTGCATATCTATGTATATACATGAAGAAAAGGCTTTTAAAACTCCACATAATTATAATTATCCAGACTTTTTACCAGAAATGAGAAAAATTCTGTTGTTACTCTAACTTCAAATATTTGAAAACTTGTTCCCTGAAAATTGTACTTTCTCCTACTTTTTGGTTTTTTGCTATATAGCCATCAGCTAGATATAGTTATCACTACAATATATGTAATAAGTATTACATATGGGTTTCAATAATGATTCCACTAAATAAGGTTTCCAGCATCTGTCTGCTATCTCTAACATGCAACAAAATATGTTTTGTTGCTTAAATTGATCTGTTTAAGCACTGTAACATTATTATATTATCACATATTATCTTTTGAAGAGGGTAAGAATATATTGGCTGTAAGCCACTGTAAGCCTTTACCCCATTTTAAAGGAAAAGTTAAAGATCAAAAGTAGAGAGCAAAATACACAAAGCCTTGGCACTCTCCTTCCATTTCAGCACTCTGCACTGACCTCTACTGGTTTCTTCACTTTAGGTTTCATCAGTATGAAGCAATCCACTTTCATTTAACTTTTACACTCTTTTCTTCAAATTCTGGGATGAAGTAATTGCATCTCACCCTGCTAACTTCTCCCTGACTGAAGGTCATAAAAAGATCAAGCTTACACCTATTGGTAGCAGTTCATCTTTAGTGAATGAGACACTAGGAAAAATAATTTGTTTAAAAAAACACTTCACAGTATACATGCAGCTGTAGGTAGATATTACATCTGATAACTCTATCTTAACACATTTATTACTACCAATTTGTTGTATTTTTTTAAATTGAACTGCTATTTCATGTCTCATATGGTAATTAGATGTTTGCTTTATAAAGTCTTGGTTTTTTTAATAGAATTCCAAGCATCTGACCTCTGATGAAGATCAGAAGTACTACTGCAACACCAATACCAGAGTTGTGAATATAAATTTAACATCTTTAGTCATCACCATTTGAAATACTTCTGTTTCACACAACATGCTTCTCTCTAGAAGGTTCTTCAGTACAAATATTTGCTTTAATTAGGACAGACCTTGCAGCTTTTATAACCACACAGCAATGGATCGAAGTACAGTAGCAGGCTTGGCTATATAAAAGTATCACTGTAAAAGCTTTGTCAAACCAAAGTCTTTACTCTGTTTTACTAGGAGGAGTGATGCACTCACCACATCTTTTACACAGCTAAATGAAGTTCAAACCATCCATTTTTTAACTTATCACAAGCAAAAACAAAGCCCTAGTTTTTTATGTGCTTACAGTAAAAAGCAACTCTAGTTAGTCATAAGTAAATGAGCGAACTTTTCCATCCTCATTTACCAAAGAACATTTTCGTTGTCAGCAAAACCCAAAACTTTCCAATTTTAAAAGCATATTTTTACATCTCCTTGTTATGAAATTCTTTAAGTATGAATAACAGTTTTGCATATCATGAGAATTTCATTTCCTCTTACTGCTCCACCAGTGACTCGAAACAAACTTTTAAAATTTTTAAGTCACCTGTACTGTCTGAAAAAAACCCTTACAATTGCTGACCACAAAAAAAAAAAGCTTTGTTGTTCTGTTGATATAGATAGCAGATCACATATTGCTAATTCCATTTCAGAACAGCAAGATCCCTATTATTCATGAAGCTATATTTTGTAATAATTAATTTTTCTTTTATTTTCCATAAATACCTTTCTAAATCATGAATGTAAACAAATCACTCAGATATTCATCATGAATCTATAATATTTTGTACTGTATAAATATCTGAATCTGACATCCTCTTTATTTTGCTTGGTTTTAAATCAAATTCTCTGACTTGTGGAACACTCATATTTCTCTCCCCTCTTTTCCTGCAGCTGAAGCTCACACCACTCCATCCTGTCAGTGCCAGGAACCGGGGGCATCCCCCGGGGAAGCCCTGGAGGCCGGTGCAGCCCGGTCGGGCTCCCCAGCAGCCCGGAGGTGCCGGTGGCCGGCGCTGCCCAGCAGAGGGAAGAGAGGGAGTGCCCGCAGCCCCCGGGCAGTGCACCCCTCTGCTCTGCCTCCAGGCACGGCGGCAAGCAGCAGCCTCAGCTCAACCATCCGTAATGAAAACCCACTCCTGGTCCTGCCCAGAGAGCTCGGTGATGCTACTCTGTGTGGCTTTCCCTCTTACCTTCAGCCAG
Source organism: Onychostruthus taczanowskii (assembly GCF_017590055.1). Lineage (NCBI taxonomy): Eukaryota > Metazoa > Chordata > Aves > Passeriformes > Passeridae > Onychostruthus > Onychostruthus taczanowskii. Next base: position 2,761,781 of record NW_024501459.1, read on the forward strand.
TGGCTGAGGATGGGTGTCCACAAGGTTGACGCGTCCTGGTCTTGCTGGGTTTGCCACCGCTCCGATGCTCACGCTGCTGCTCCTAGGACTTGGATGAACAACTGGATCTGCTCTGCTTATTCTGTGCTGTGTTAGAAAGAAAACACTTTGATGCTCTAGAACTGGGCCTTTGCTCAATGAGCAAGTGCATGATCATTCTGAGATTCACAGATCACCCTCTTTTTCCACATGTGGGAAATTGAAAATCTCTTAAGACTTCCTGCAACTCACAAAGGAGTGAAAGACATTGATTTTCACTGAACAAGATGTTGACTGGATCACCATGAAACCATCTTCTTTCCAAAAGGCATTTTAAAGCAGTGCTTTCGGTCAGCTCTGCGCAAAATATTCCAAAACAGCCCCAATAACTTTTTTCCTTACCTCTGGTATCCCAGTGAGGTCACATTCTGTTAAAAACATCCTGTCAAGCTTGGTACAAAAGGGCTCCAAAGAATCAGAATGCAGAAGCTATGCAACTTGCTGACTAACTTTGCTCTGTGTTATTTACCAACCACACAAAGAAAATGCTGTCTATTCAAAACACAGTTCAAAACTCTCTTCACAGAAAGTGAGTGAACAAACAGTCCCATGTCCGATGTTGTAGTCACATCTCCCATGAGGCCCGGTGATAGCTCTGGGGCATGGGACGGAGTGACACCACCAGCAGTCACTACAAGGCACTTTTGTAAACAAGTTGTGTGTGTGTGCTGAGAAGGAGGAGGAGGAGGAGGCGGGTGTTACTCTTCCTCTGTCTTAACATTATGCTTTATTTGCTTTATCAGGTTGAAGCAGAACTTCAGTCTTGCTTAATCTACTGAGTGCATTTGCTATAGTCCCTGCGCAGGATTTTCCTCATTATAACCTTTATTTTCTTTCAGAAGGGGTCTAAAAGGAACATATGGAATTTGTCCAGGATCTAGATTTGGAACCCTGGAGCTCAGTTAAGTAGCAGAAGTTAGTTCAGAATCTTCCAGACTCATCACAGAAACTGAAAAACTCAGTGACTTCATGACCAGTAAAAAACCCCAAATAGTCTAAATATTATTTTAAATGTATCCATTCTTTGTAAGTTCTTACCCCACTAGTCACCCCAAAGCCACACCCTGGCAGAGAAGAAGAAAAATCTTTTTCAGCCCATTGTAGGAAGAGATTTACCATACAGACCCAGCACTTCCAGTACTGACCACTGGCCTCTATTCACACCAAGCCACTCCAGTGCCTTTCCTTTTACTTACAATAAATCACAAACATCTCTTTCCAGATTTTGAAGGATAAATAATTGTTCTCATTAACCCCTTTGTAATTTCATTCTTTAGCTGTCAGACCAGCACTGGAATTTTTGCACACAATCCAAACCATCCTTGCTTCTTATCTCCAAGGTATTCCTTCCCATTATTGATTTTTTTCCCCTTAACAGTTCATTAGTAAATATATTTTTTATATGTTTCAAAGGTCTAAAAGACAAGTGTTATAAAATACCTGCAATGTAGGTTTGGAAGAGGAAAATATGAGACATGGTGACATTGTGTTGTAAAATAAACTCAAGTCGGAATTTTCTTTTATGGGGTCTTGATCTGCACCTTTATAAAAGTTCATAGGTTTGTGACGCAGGATATTCCAAATCTGTATTCCAGGAATAAGTATCATTCCAGGTATGACATGAAGCACATTCAACTGCTGATATTCTTCAGTAGCTGAATGGTCCACGACCAATAACTGGATAACAAAAGTATAGCCTTTAAATAGTACAGGTTTTCTAGAAATACATAAACCCTTAAGGTACCTAGATACATTTCTTTCGTGCAAACTTGAGAACAATGTCTCTAAAATACTGATGGTAAATGATCTTACAAGTAAAGCTGTATAAGTAACTCAGGACTTTTAAAACAAATATGATTGTTTCTCAGTATCCAACAATCAACCAGCTTTTGGTTAGAGCTTGTCAAGCAGTACCATTTCCAAAAGCAACTACTTACAGACATCAAGTGAACCTTCACTTGTCCATAATAGCTGAAGGCACTATATCTGTTGTTATTGCTTTTTAGTCTAGACTTTGAAAAACCAACAGGGAGTTTTCCACTGATCTTCATGGATTATTTATATTTCAAGTTTACAGTATAAGTTCTTCTCATCTCATTAAAATTAATAGTGTACTGTAGAAAAGTATACTTATAGTCTTACCCTTTCCCAGTAACCTCAATTTTCCACTTAATTTTCTGTATCTCAGGAACACATATCCTGCTGTGTATAAAATACTGTGGAATGCAGTAAGTTGATTATTTTCACATATCACTATAATGTCAGAAAGTTTATAATCCCTGTTTTATTGACCGGGAAAACCTTAGTTAGGTCTTCCTCTTAAGCTTTTTCTGAGCCCTGGTACGTATTTTTGAATAGGTTAGAACCAGCATACAGAAGGCTGAACACAAGACCCAGGTCTATAAATCATTAAGCCTCTCAAGTCCAAGTATTTTGTCTTTTCTATTCCTGATCCTGTAACAAAATTTTGAAAAGTACACTTTTTTTTTATGGGGAACTGGACCAAACTACGTCAGTTAAAGGACTCTAGCAATTAAAATTGTGTCCAGATCATACTCCTTCATATAATACCAAGAGAACTGTTTGGTTTTCTTACTTTATTGATCCTTGTGGGTCCCATCCAACTCAGGATATTCTGTGGTCCTATAAAAATCAGCTACATTATTTTTTTTTTACAAGAGAGCAAAAACTGGAGATATCGCTGTGTAAGAGAGACAGTTCCATTTTCTCTTGTTTAATGCAGTGGATTTCTGCTCTTTGACCTTTAACCTGAGGTTACGTGTGCCAGAAGTTCTTTTTGTCATTTGCAACCTGACATTCCATATCCAACACACAAGATGTCACTCATTGAAGTGTGCCCTTTAGCCACTGCCCTGTCTTTGAATCCTTTCTAGAGATGGACACCTGTTCCCTAAATTTTTGAGATCTGGATTGTCAGTGGCTTCATTCAAAATTCACAAGGATAATCAGGTTGTTTTATTCATGAGTCTCAAAACTGAGACAGCAAAGTCAGGCTCAGATTAGAAGTTCCTCCTAACTGCTTGCAGTCTTTTAATTTAACAAGACCAGCTGCAGTCTATATGTGTGCTTTTCAAGAATTGCCATATACTTCAGTCTCATGGAGAAAGAGCGTTAGAAAGTTTAAGTTTTGATATTGATTTGCCAAATCCCTCACATGGGAGCTACAGTGCAAGCCTAATAATGCGTTTATTGCCAAAAGACTCTTCTCTCTCTCCCAAATGGCTCCACCAGGCAGCTGTGATGAAGATTTACACCAGTTATGCATAGAGAGGACACCTAGCTGTAGTCACCTGCCTGATAGAGAATTCTCTGGGGATGACAGGCAAAGCTGGCAAACAAAAACAGGAGGAGGTAGAAAAAGGAACAAAATGCTGTTTCTGGCTATTCACAAAATTTACCCATGACTTTAAAAAATAAATCAAAATACACACACACACACACATACACACACAAAAAAAAAGTCATGGATAAAACAGTTATGTATCTCATAACTCCAGCAGCAACACTGGATACCAACCAGTCACATGCTCCCATCAGGTGATTTAAAAAATAAAACAAAAAAAGATTTTTAAAAATCCAGTGTTTCCTCCTGTTCCATGTAATTATCATGAATTCCAGTCTGGAGTGATTCTGTAGCGAGGGTTGAGGGGACTGAGGTGAATTTAAAACAGATAAAAGCTGGGTAAACCACTCCAGTAGTCAGGCTCATGAAAAAGTACTTAACCAGAAACAAATGCTGCTGATGCTTTTGTTCTGGTCTTTTACTGAAGCTTATTCTGGCCTTCTGATGTGCCTCCTATAGGTTGCCTCTGCCAGGCAACTGTGCATGTGCTCACAGTCCCAACTGCTAGCATCACATTTATTTATTTATTTTCAACCCAAATAAAGTCTTAATGGCTTAACATAAAACATTTGGATTTTTTTTTTTTTTTGTAGCACACTAAATAATAAAAAAGCCAGAAGCACAAAAGGCCATAAGGGAATGAAAGGGATGATTGTTCAAAGCCCTATTAAAAGGTTTGTTGCTTTATTTATATATTTTTAACAACACAATTTCAGAGCCTTTTAGAGAAGACTCCTCCTCCCCAGTTGCCTGCCAAGATAGTACTTAGCTGAGGGAGGGAGAGCCTGCTCTTTAAAAGAAGATGGTATCTATTAGAGAGAGAAAGGAAAGAGAGATATATAAAAAGCCTTTCCCAAAAACAGTTGTCCAGAAGGGTCAATGAAAAGGAACAAAAGGTATGAGATGACAATTAAATGGAAAGAAGATGAGAACATTAAAACAGAGCACCCTGAGAGGAGAGGTTTTTACAGCAAAAATGGTTCTGTAAAGGTCATTTTAGTTTCTCTATTATACTAACCACAGCCCATATTTAGGCATCTGTCAGGTAGTAATTGCAAAGCACTTCACAAAAATTAACCATGAAAGCCCTCTTTCATGAGGTGGGTGGGGGACAGAGACCCACTGGTGGGCAGGCAGAGACCAGGTTGTTTCCACAGGAGACCAGAAGATCCTTAGGCAGCAGAAAATGTTACAAAGCAACAGGCACAGAAAGTTTAGTTCTCCTCTTGGTGTGTTGCATTATTTCATTGCAGGTATTAAGCAATTTGTCTGTGTGGAAGACATTTCAAGTGCAGAAAAATATCTGGAGATAAAACTGAGGTCCATATTCACTCTCCTTTCCTCTAGAAGAAAATATTACAGTTTAGGTCTCACTCTTAAAATAAGTTCCTCCAAAAATTGTCACTGGTTGAAAGCCTGTTGTCTCAAATAGCTGCCAGCAATCACCATCACAGACATGACCACAGGCACCAAAGGTAACTCACGGAAATCTGAGTAAATGCTGCCAAATGAACTCCAGCACCCACAGTACAAGGCTGGCACAACTGCCGCTGATGGCATGGCCATGGTGACCTTTGCTGCCAGGGCACGGTCTGTGCTTTGTTCTGGCTGGATTTCTGTACAGCTCATGACACCACTCCTAGAAATTAGGGATGAAGTATCTCTGGTTTGAGTACAAGAAACCTCCTGTGCAGTTGAGGAGGGAGTGTGAAGAGCTGTACCTTTCCTGGTGGGGCACAGCCAGCTACATCAGCTTGCACTATCAGAGCTATTGGACTCTGAGGCAGTATGCATCACAAAAGGGGTGCAGAAGCCTTTAATACTTCTCATCTTTTAAGAACAATGAAAGAAGATATTTTCATCTTAGCTTTGATGCAACAACAACAATAAAAAAATCATGCAACTCTCAAAGATAGTTTTATTAGAAACATCTCTGTTTCAGAACTGAAATTTCATCCTGTGAAACTAAAGATACCTTTCATTTTCCTTTCATGTTTTATGACATGAAGCATCCATTTCAGTGAAAGTCTCCAAAGAAACTTGGCTGAAAACATTTAAAGGAAAACAACTGAAAACTTTTCAAGGACTCTTAGGTTCTCAGACTGAGACCCTAAACTTAATATAAGGGTTATAGATAAAGGTGAAGATAAATTTTTCAGAGATTATCTTTTTCCTTAACTGGTTACTCTTGCCTGGGTTTGATTTCCTAAATCTCTCAGGTCCTGAGTTGGAGATTAGGAGATGCAAAGGCTTAGAAAAGTGGTATGCAGTGTGTCTTTCTGCATGATGTGTCTCTGAAGCTGCTAGCACACTGACTTGTGATTCTGAAATCAGGGCAAACTCCAAGCTAGAGTTTTTTTTCAGTGTCACCCAGTTTACTGGGCCTCTCCATGGAAAAGGAAAGGATCCATTAAGTTATTTATCTGAAGGAAAACAGTGCAATCTTTCCTAAAGGAATTTTTTTAAAATATCTGAAGTAATCCAAGGTTACACAGATTAAACTAACAGATTTCTGTTGAAAAGAATATGGCTGGTATGCCAGAGTCCTGTAAAATTTTCCTTCTTGTGTTATACTGTTTTTTTTAGTGAAACAGTGACTGAACAATGATTTATGCTGTGAGGCCATTCAACTCCTTGGAAAATCCATTAAAGTTAGTGAAAAGAGAGAGTATCCAACAGAAAGTACAGAAAGACTTCCACTACCCAAGAAAATTTACTTTCTATATAGCATGGCCAGGACACTGCAGTTTCTCTTTACCATCCTGGAAAGACAGTGGGGTCCTTGTCACCTGAAGCTGACTTACTGGGGGAAAGAAGGATTCCTAGCAATGCCTCCCTCGCCAGTGAGTGTCACAGGAGGCAGAGCCAGAGAGGCTCACCATTTGTGAGGTTTGCAAAGACTGCAGCTGAACAGACAGCAGGGATGGCTGCAGCCAGGGGTGTGAGCCTCCTGGGACAGCAGATCAAAAGTGCTGTCTGTCACAGAGGTAAAGATTCCCTTGCTTCAGTGGTGCTGCAGTGTGCTTTAAAGTACAAGGCTCTGTGGGGCACACAGTGCTTGGTTTTCCCCTCAATTTCCAGGTAAGTTACTTAAATCCATCAGGTATCTCCAGGGAATTTTGGGAGTAGAGAGTGCTCACGGTGAAGGTGTTCACTTCAGAATCCTCACTTTAAAAACTGTTTGTTTGAACTAATCACGATCTAATTAAGAACAATATGGGAACTGTCTTTTTGGAGAGCCATTAGTGGAAGAGAGACCATCTTACTCGGAGGCCCTGAGGATGAAGGGGCCACCACCTCATCATGCCCCACTAGATGCACAGAAAAGTCTCAAGAGGTTTACAAAGTGCAGATATGTGAGGGTGATGCGGGTTTTTTTCAGCGCTTGCTTTCAGGTTTGAGAAGAGCTTGGGCTGCCACCCAGTGGAGACAGGTACAAATGTTGTACCAATTTGTCTTCCCAGTTACAGTAGGGCATTTGGCTCTCTAGCTCTCCAGTAGTGGGAAAGGGAACCCCCTTATGATTTGATTGCTTACCAGTTACTCTGGACCACAATATTCCACCTAAAAATGCAAACATTTTTTAAATGTTAACCTAGGATCTTAGAGTTAGACAGAAATTTTGCCTTGCATGTCTGCAGTGGTAGTTTCTCTAGGACAAAATTAGACTGATTGCTGAATAAATTTCCTTAAGAAATAGTGCTAAATATTTGTTATATTATTGTTTTGGCCATAATATAACTTTTATTCTACTTTTTGTTTGGCAATCTTTATGACCAAATGTAGGATTTTGCACAGATGGGATCACTTGCACTATAATTTTACTAGCAAAAATATACAGTAAGAACAAAGGACATTCCTACAAAACCTCTAAATCAGACTTGAAGTGCTGTCAGGATAGATAAGAAAGAAATGTCAATCCCATGTATTGACAGGAAAACTTAAGCACAATTCAACATCTACACTGATTTATGTAGGTGCTACATCATTTTTCCTTCAGTTAATTCACATTTGGCATATTGCTGCTCTAGTAAAAACCTATTTCTGACTGATTTTCTTTTTAAGTGTACAATATAGTATTTCAAACAGTATTTTGAACATCTTTCTTGTGTACAAGGATGAGAAAGTAGGACTTACCAGGGACAAAATTTAAGCTATCTAGTCTCTTACTAAGTTGTGAACAGGGAAAAGCAATTCTCTGACCAGGTATGTCAGATTTGACAGAAAGCTTCTGGTATCTTGGAAATTTTTCCCCCTCTTTGTCTTTGCACACCCCTTCTGTTGACAGGTGTGCAAATACCTTATGTTTGTCTGTAAATAAGATCATTTCCCTTGTAGATATGACTCTTCCTTTCAAATCTGCATTTGATCACCTGAAGAAATACTCAATATGCTTCTGCATACTAAGTGTTGCTAAGATTTTTGGAATGACATTAACTACCAGATCAGGAATCTTGCTTATTAGCAGTGTCTTCTGTTAAAAGCTATTCTACTTATGATATTTATTTGTTAGACAAAATGGCATTTGTCTGTTTTAAAGCTCTGTGGTTAAGACATTCATGTTGGACACATAGACTTCAGACTCTTGCTTCTGTTGTAACAAGACAGAGTGTTTTGAAGCCCATTTCTCATTCTTTCAGGGGATGCTGTTTGTCTCATGTTGTCAAAAAACCCTACATTGCCACATAGCCAGAAAATGTTCTAAGGAGCATCCCTTATGGGTCAGGATATGAAATATAAGAATACATCTTTTCTCAGGTTTTAAGAGGGCAAGTGAGTTCATAGGACTGCAATTAGTGAAACAGAGATAGAAAACCCTTTGGCTCCGAGTCCAAGGGAGTTTTCCCTTGTTTTCTGTATTGTGTCTAAAGTCTGGAACAAAACAGCACCTCAAACAATTTGTTTCCTATTTTGCAATGGGAGACTAAAACTCTGTGACTGCACTGACTGCTCTTCTTGTGTGCTTATTTTATCCTAATCAGTGCCTTGCAAGGACATAAGTAATTTAGTGGTTTAAGAGTTTGCTGTTGACAAATTCCCCATGCCTATTAGCCCATGTTTGAAGGACATCTTTGTACCTTCACTTCCCTCTGAACTATAATTGCTGTTGCACAACAGCTTCAATAGATTTGGCACTTACAAACATTTTATTATCTTTGGGGACTCTTTACATTCAGCTACATAGCAGTGTTTTCTTAAAAAATCTGACCAAAATTTTAACTTGAAAATTTCCCTGCACCTCTAGGAGAATTCTTAACAGTTCAATTAAAAGAGCACAAAAATTTGGAAAACAAACATTAAAAAGCTTAAAGCCATGAACAAATCTCAAGTCATGAAGTGGGTTTGAAGTGGGTTGCTCTTTTCCAACGGTTCTGAACAATTTCTGGTAAATATATTTTCATACCACAAGAGGGAGACACAAGAACATAATTTCTTAACTTAAAATGACCCAAAGCCTTTACATCCTGTACATTACATTTATCAGGAAAGTTGTCTAGCCCATTTGCTCTCTCATGAACACAGTATTAGTTCTGGAAACTAATGGGCTGGCATAAAGGAGTTCCTACTCCATACTACATTGTAGAAAACTTAAAATTAAGCTATTTTAAGGGATATTAAGCTTCCACTGATGCACATGGAAGGAAACGTGCAAGAAAATCCTAAGTAACCTCCCAAAGAGCTAATACAAATGTTGAGCTTCTAAGCTTCCCTCTCTGAAAAAGAATTTTTTCTAGGAATTCAGAAGTGGGAAAGATGGATTATTTCCTATTAAATTGGTCTTGTCATTGTATAAACTTGTTATGGCACCAGTATTTTATTTTAGCCATTAGCTGCCATCATAAGAAAGAATGCTGCTATAATTTTAAGACAAAAGAAGCCCAGCTAGATGGGTGATTTGTGTTACCATAGGTAACAAATTTCATAATTAGTCATTTATACATAAACTTCTGTTGATGAAACAACTTACAGTCCTCAAGAATTAAGAATATCCATTCAGCATGTGGATGTTTTTAAATTTGATTTGGCTCAGAGCAATGCCTCAAAATTCATTTCTCCACCACTTTTGTAGCTGGATTACTCTGAGTTGCCAGTCAAAAAAAATTAGCATTATTTTTTCTCCAGCACTGAAGTATAGCTGAGTTTGGTTAAATACATCATAGAATGGACTGAAAGCTGCACTACAGCATTTGCAATCCATTACCAACAGGGATATAAACCAAGGTGAGGAAACACTGCAGTGTTGAACAGCTGTGTTGACAGCAATACATGAATTCAAATAATTAATTCAGCACTTGGACTTATCCCAGGTAAACTAAAGATAGTAGCTGTTCTGGCAGCTGTTGAAACTCATATCTCTGTAATTTCTAAAAAGCTAAACTGAAGAACATAGGAAAGAAAGAAGAATGCAAGACAGAAAGCAGAAAACTACGAAAGTAAAATAAGTCCTGTTAATGTGAGTTGTTCAGAAACTTTCCTGTAGTCATCATCATTGAACTTAATAATCTAAATATTATTTTATATTCCCCTGTTCTTCAAGAGAATTATATTCTCTATAAAAAATCAGTACATGATAACACCGGAAAATAGTAAATTTTATGTTTGAAGACATAACAAAATCAGTTTTTCTTGTTTATTATTTCAATACAGAAAATCCCCTTCATTTTATGGGTCAAATGGAACAGATCTGTATTTCCTTAAAAAGGGATAAAAACTCTGGAGTTATTCAACTTGTTTTCAAAGGCCCTTAACATAATACATTGCTCTGCCTTACAAAAGCATTTGCTAACAGTCAAATAAATTAACCTTGAAAGAAGTCCTTGCAGAACTTTGACATACTTATACACCAGGATACACAATATTATTGCAATGCATTTAGAATTAACCAATAATTGCTCAAATCTGGATTAATGTTGCTCTCAGGGTTGAATCAGAATTCAGGTGCTATATGTTGACAGAAATACATTAACAGGAAAGAGAGGAAAAAAACAAGCAATGCAGCCCCATCAGGACAAGCTTTTGTTTAATGAGAATGGTTGGTTTTGAAACTAGTGAAAGACTTTGTTTTGAAATTGAAGCCAGTGATGTTAGAAGAGTGCAGAGAAAATAGCTTAATTTAATGAAATTTTTCAAAATCTTCATTTGTAAAGAAGATTTTTTAGCATCATAAACTTGAAATTCTGATATTATGATAAAAATTATTTCAGAATAGCTCTACAATGATTTTGGAATATGCTTATTGTGTTATTGTGTCAGAGAATCTGATAAATAATGTTGAACTCTGAAATACAAACAATAAGATATTTATGAAAGATCCATTTAAAAAGTTTTGCTTTCTAAACACTACAGTACAAACAACTGGTAGTGTTTAAAGTAGAAAAACAGCAAGGTTTTGCAATACCATTTACCGTTGCATATATTGCAACAGTAATGATAAAGAATACAAAATTTATTAGAGAGGATAGATGGATTACAATGAAAAATCCTCATGTTCTTCAAAACTTAAATTTGAGTGTGTGCTTCATAAATGCATACTACATCTTAAAAGGTTAAAAAAATAAAGAACATTATAATATGAGAAAAGCAATAAATTCAAATGTGGGTTTGAGGTCTATAAATAATCATTGCAGGCAACTTATGTCTGTAATACTTAATGATTTCTCCATTCATTTCATTTTTATGAATTTACTAGCATAGGAAATTTTTCCTTTCAGGAAAGGGAATGAAATAATGAAGTCAGGGAAGAAATTGGAACAAAAATTCTGACAAAGAGATATGAGGAAAAAAAAAAACCACCAAACAATTTTAAAAAACAGAAAATGTGCAAATATACTGAGATGAAATGAGGTGCAGTGAAAAGCATCAAGTCTTGCCAAAATTATTCCCATCAAAACCTGAAATTCATGGGAGAAAGTTAAACAAAGAGACAGGAGAAGATATTTAATAAAATAAATGCTAAAAAAAGAAGAGAAAATTCCAAAACATAGTGAAAACAGTAAAAATGACTGGGATGATATGTAGTGCAAGGAAATGGACCAAAGCTTGCACAATTGATCTTCACTGAAATCACAAGAGAGTGAAGCCTAAGACTCTGGAAAGGAGATATGATCAAAAACAATGCAATTGGAAAAAAACCCAGGAAATTTGGAAATGGAATCACTAAAACCAAATGGACTGAGATGAAATGAGGGGCAGTGAAAAGGACTAGAATTTGCCAAAATTACTCCAATTAAAATCCTGAAATCAGGGAAGAAAGGCAAATAAAGAGACAGGAGAAGGGCCTAAAGAAAGGAAATGTTAAAAAAAAAAAAAAAAAAAAAAAAAAAAAGTGGGAAAATTCCAAAACCAAGTGAAAGCTATGACAGTGAAAGGCATGGCAAACAGTTCAGGGAAATGGACTGAAGCTTGCACAAATTGTCCTCATTGAACTCACAAGATGTTATTCCCTCTCCTGAAGGAAATTCTTCCTTTGGATGTGGTAAGTTATGTTTGCAATAATTTCTCTAAGATCAATTATTTTGAAAAAATTTCAAAGCCAATATTAAAGACATGAATTTCCCAAGTCTTAAAATTCTTAATCACGGTCCTATACAAGTCATCCGCTAGAAACTATGCTGTGAAGGCAACAACCTCCAGCATGGCTTCAAACCAAGGCATGAGGCTGTCCCCAATGACCATGAATATCAAAGTACAGGACAGACAAGAAAACCAGAATCCCTGCTATTGTGCTATCTTGAAAAGAAACCTAAACCCTAGAAACCTTAAAATTACTTCTTCAAAATGTGTGACCCCTGTAACTTCTTTAAAATTATGAATGTGAAAAAAAACCAAAAAAAACCAAAAAACAAAACAAACAAACAAAACAAAAAAAAAAAACCAAACAAGCAAAAAAAAAAACCCCATCCCCATAATTAGTTCTAGAAGACTGTGTTTGATTTTTTTCTACAGAGGAAAGTATTTGTGAAAAAATGACTTGCACTACAAGACATTAACCAACATTTTTTTCATTTCAGCCTACCTTAACTCTTCTTAAGAGAGAGGATAAGAGTGGCTCAACCTGCCTACAGAGAGGTACACAGGTGTTTGTAGACAGGTCCTCACTGCTGACATGGCATGACATTCTGAATTCAACACATTTAGAAATAAATAAATGCACATTTGGTACTGTGGCGTGCATTTAAGTCTGTGTAATATGTAAACAACCATGTCTGGCATTTACCTTCCCATCTCAGCATCTGACTCCTTTTCCAAAGGAAGTCCTCAACAGTCAGTATTATCTCTGAAAGAATATTCTGAGGAGATCAACTGGAGTTTTTATATGAGGCACAAAGCTGCACTCAAGTTGCTTACTTCTGCATGGAATCTCAATCAATTTCATTTGGGTTCTCAAGAAGAAAAGTCATCAAAGCACAGAGTTTCTTGGTTTTGCATTTCAAGCAGCATAGCAGAGCAATTACCAATGCATGAAGAAACCAAATAACTTACAACAAACCCTGCAAAGCAAGATTAAAAAGCAATTATATGTTTCCTTTTGAACACTTTTCATCCAGGTCAAAAAGCCAGTAACACAATGTGACAGTCAGGTAAACACATAAAATTATGTGTAAGCCAAAGGAGTGGAGTCAGCTGCACTGAGATTTCTAAATTAATTAATTAATTAATTAATCTAATCAATAAAAATAGTATTTTACAGGAATACAGTTGTTCAGAGGAACTAAACTCTGCATGGAAGATTTAGTGAAGAAAACCTGAAGTTAGGTCTGGGAGATATTTGAAATGCTTTTTCTTACAGTGAAGGAAAAAGTGTCAATTCAGAAAACAAAGAGGCAATCTCAGTAATAAAATACTGAAGGAACAGAGATTATGGATACAAATACTTGTGTGGTTATAAAATCAAAGCCCAGCCTTAAAAGGCAGGTGGTACTGAGGAAAATGCAACTTTGAATCATTCAGGTTTCTGATTTGGCTGGAGAATCGTGATACCACATCCTGCTGCCATCTGATGTCAAGGAAAACTGAATTTCCTGACTGTTCCCTTCAAATACCCAAGAAAAATGTCTGCCCACACCAACAGATGGAGGCTGCTGAAATGCACAGCTTCCCAAGGAGGCAGGACAAACAATGATTTCTCCCAAACAAAGGATGAGTGAGTTTAATGAAAGTGGTTTTGGATTTGCCCTGAGATGGAAGATGTGGATCCACCCATAATATGGCAGGTTGCTGTCTCAGGACCATATATTCCAGAACAGAGTGGTGAAATCTTCTAGGATGGCAGTGATTCTAAATGACTCAACTCTACCTTAAAATTCAGGAGAAGACACTACTCTCAGCAGAATGAGTGTTCAGAGAGAGAACACAGGCAAGAAACTCTTTAATATGAACTCTGCAAATAGAATGGAATTCTACATATGTTATTTTTGTGAATGTTCATGTCTTATGGGATTACTTAAAAAGCTAAATTTTCTGTAGGTACTGATTTTGAGCTCAGATATTAGTTAGCTTATTAGTACTTAGCATTTGTAATTTCTGTCCATTAACGTTCTGTTGTTATGGTCATTAAGAGAGGAAAAAGCAAAAACAAAATGTGAAGCAGAGAGAAGACTGCCTAAATGGGTGAGTGGTGTGAGTGGGGTCATGTCATGGGAGACCTGGTAAGAGAGTTAAAAATTTTGTCTCAGGGTATAATTGCAAAGACAGTAATTCCCCCACTTCTCAAGCACATCAGAATGGATGGAGAAGATGCTTTTATCTCAGCCACTTTCCCATTTTATTATCTACTTAAAATAAGAAAAGGAGAATCACATGGATCTGATGGGAGAGAGAAAAAGGATATCATTATGATCACTATTTTTAAAATCACAAAGCAGTATCCACTGTTCATCTTTAAGCGTCCTGAAATTTTTTAATCTAGAGGTAAAATTAATTTTTTGGGGGACAATTCTGTTTTATATGATGAGGAGTATTTTCCCAGCAAAATGTGCAGAACACAGAGTATGGCAAAGTTTCTATCTTTATAGGCCTGGTAGTTTCTCTTAAGCCCCTTACTGACCCAAATACTACCTCCCTGAGCATTAATAGCACAGATTAACACTTGGGGTATTTCTGTACAGATAGCTGGAACTGCAAAGAAGGAAAAATACAGGTGTCTAACAGTTCTACAGTTGGGATTTTTTATAATGATGCAAAATCTGTAAAGTAGCCTTTGCCAAAGTAATGATTATTCCTGATTATAGTGCAGAGAGGAGAGTCAATAAGTCAGAATTCATTGGGGGGGGGAAAAAAAAAACACAAAAAAACCCAGGAAAAAAACAAAAAAAACAAAAAAAAAAAAAACCAAAAAAAAAAAAAAACCCCAAACCCAAAAAAAAAACCCAAAAAAAAAAAAAAACCCAAACCCAAAATAAAAAACCCAACAACAACAACAACAGCAACAACAACAAAGAGGCAACAAAAAAGAAAAACCTCAAGGGAAAGCTTGCTTTGCAAAACATTGCTGCCATGTCAGACCATATCAGATATTTCTGACCGAGCATTATTTGGACTTGAATTTTTGTGCAACAGTTCTCTGCACAAAATTAGAGAAAACTGAATGTAAACCACACCTGCTTCTTCATGATTCTCTGTGATTACTGAGTCCAAGAATTGCCAGGAGTAGCATCTTCAACAGGTCATTAAATGATAAATGTTTTGGACACATTCTTGTGGAAGAAAAGTATTAAAAAACTGTTTCTAAGGCAAGTATCTAAGTCATTCCTAGGAAAATTCATCACCCTTGTGTTTTGTTCATGTGATAATATGAATGAACGTAATAGCTCAAATAATATGCCTGCTATCATATGTTTTTAAAAAAATATTTTGATAACTCTACTGAAGTCTGATTAAAATTATCGGAGAGCACAATCTACAAATACACTTTATGACAAAGGATTTGACAATAGGATAGTTTTCTCTGAGAGATATTCTGGGCATTTTTCTGAAGGTATCCATAAATGAAAATCGTACTTCGAGTGTGGGAAAAAAACTTTTTAATTTTGCAAACGGTTTAAAAGAAATGAAGAAAAGCATGGGGGGGTGGAACCCACCCCCCTCAGGTGTTCACAAATATTCATGTGGGATTACAGCATATTGACAAAAACAAAATACACTAATTTTGCTTTTGAAATTCTTTTTGTGTTTTAACTCCTCCTGTATGAATCACTACCTCACTTCCAAGAGAAAGCTTTCTGTTTTTATCCATCAAATTTAAAAATGAAGACAAGTACAGCTTTCCTTCATTGATAGCCAAAGGGGAAGTTGCCACTCCAGCAGCACAGGTCATGTGTTCATGTTTTATCATCTAAGAAAAGCCATTCATTTTGAAAACATTAAATTTCCTATCTGGATCTACATAACACCTTTTAGTTTCAATTGCCTACAAAACTCAAAGACAGAATTAAAGTTTCTATCCTGTAATTATAAAATCACCAGCTGGCTCTGTTTCAATTAACTTTTCCTCTTCTTTCTTTAACATTTTACCCATCTTTCTTTAGCATTTTCCTCAGCTACCACCTTCTTTTAAACACCCATAATAATATCATTTCACACAAAATTTATTTTCCTTTAAATAGAAAAAAAAATACATTCTTACTTGTTGGAAGTTAGAAAAACAGCTCCAAGGGCACGGTGACACTATGCAAAAGGGAAGCTTATAATGACAAACTTTTGAAGAACTCTGATCTTAAAACCTGACCCTTACACAGACACACAAGTTTCCACAAACTTTGAGCTCATGTGACCAACTTTATCCTCAGCAGCAGCTTCTTCTTTTCTCATGGATTCATATTCAAAACTTCCACTCCAGTGTACACAGATTTACTTACTGTCTGTAGGTTACTTTGCATTTACTTCCTCCTTGTGATCTTTATTGTTTACTTCCAGTCCTTTGGCCCTACAAAATACTTTTATACCTCAGTGCAGTGCCTAAGAATTTTCTCCCAAAGAATTTTAGCCTTTTGGGGAGTACATCTCCAGAAAGTAGAGGCGACACCAGTAAACTTGTATTACTTAATTAAAAAATTAGTTTTCTGTTGAATTCTATGATCTTGAAGGTCTTTCCCTAAGCTAAATTATTTTTGATTATATGATTTTACTAAAATATTCCAGGCAAAATAGCAGATAAAATTCATTATCTCAATTTGGGATAATATCCTTGTAAACTGCCTTAAAAGTGGACTTTGAAGTCTGAAAGCCACATGTAAATGTCTCCTTGATATTATCTTAAATTGAATATTGAATATGTTTCAGAAATTAATATTTTAATAGTTCTGTTAATACTTGACTTTATAGTTAGCTTATACAAGATATAAATCTTCCTTCAGAAAATCTTCTTGGTTTCTGGTATTCAGAACTTCCTCCCACTGTCTTTTTCTTGTCAGGCCTACCTTGATTATTTTATACTCTTCAGAGGAAAAGGTTAATGAACTGTGGATTTCAAATGCTGTTATGTGTATGCTGGGTGCATTTTTTTAATTTATAGAACTATGGTCTGCTTTCACCTGCCTGTATTCAGTCTCCATGTCTGCCTACAGCAACAAGCACAAGATTCCTGCCTCACACATTTCCCATTGGGGAACTTTGCTTACGCCCAAACTGGCCTAGACCAGAACTTAAGTACCAGTGCAGCATATCATATGAGAGGAAAAAAAAGGGGAGAAAAATGATGTATTCATACATTCTTAATACTACAACACTAATTAGAATTGCTTTTATCAGATTTTTTTTATTACTAATCCATGACTAATGCTAGTCTAACATACAATTATATTTAGCAAATAAAACTAAAACCCAATTTCTATAATATCTGCATATGTTCAGAAGGATTTAAAAGTGACTTACTTGTTATAGTTTAACACTAATTCTATGTCAGTAAGACTTATCTCCATTGGCAATGCTGGAATAGGATCCATGTGCAGAGTTTCTCTTTCCAGAAATGTGAAGAAAAAAAAGAAATTTGTCACTTAGCATAATGTAGCTAGATGTGCTGAAGCTTTGGGCCATATGCTGTGAACTTTCACCTAGATATCCTGAATTTTCACCTACTTAAGAAGGTCCCAGAGCTGGTTAGTGCTGGAAGATAAGGAACCAAGGAAGGTTGAAACTGCAACCTGGGAGATAAGAGAACCCGCAGCCTGCCTAGACAGTGGAGAGAGACCCAACAAAGAACGTGAAGTCTGCAGGTCGTAACTTAATCATTGGTACATGACGGGCAGGAAACTTAGACTGTAAGATTTTAAATGTCCCATTTCTTTCTTCTGATTCCCCCTCTGGAGGCACTCTGCTGGAATGTATTTTGTCTCTGTACTCTACAAATTAATTAGTTGAATACTGCCTGAGGTTCATCTCAGTGAAACCTAGAGTCAAGCCAGAAGGGAAAACATCTGCCTCAGTGTGTGTGTGTGTGTGTGTCTGAAATCAACACAGGGCACCCAGCAGCTCAGAGGAGCTGCCCACCATGGTGGCCCACCTCCTGCTAAAGCCTCTGGTGGCGAGGTTGACTGAGTGTGTGATGGTTTCCACTTTCCCTAACAACAAAACTTCACTTCTGTGCTAAAAGTGTCCAGGAACAAGTTTCAGCACTTTGACTTTATGAATCTTAAGCACCCCACTTATACAAATAATGCAAATTGTCATAGAAGAATTACAATTAGCATTTGCTTTCCTGCTGGTAACATCTGTGAAAAAACAGAACTGGAAGGGTAAGGTCTGGATTTCTGTATTGCTTCCCCTTCCATCAAGCACTCTGATTATTATTTAGTGTCTTATTAGTACTATTGAACACAGACTCTGTATACATCTTACACATAAAGAGAGCAACAAAAAGTTATTTTTAGTGGGGGGGATGTTGGAACAAATCTCAGTGAAAAATAGTAAATTTAAAAGGACTTTCTCTTGTTCCAATCCTCAGATGTTTTCATTTATAGTGTTTCCTTACACATAAAATATAGGAAATAATTTTTAATCTCTAAAACAATTGAAGGATCACAAATATTTAGGTGATCCTGCAGGACCAAACATAACCCCCATCTGGTCTTCTGAGTATATTTTAAATGAAATTAAAAGTAAAAATAACTCATTTTAAAAAATAATTTTATAGCTTCTCCAGTTTTTGTAAAAGCTCTAGGGTGCCAGAAACTTGGAGTTTGGTGTTACCTCAGGCAAACATCTATGTGTATGCTTATCTCAAACACAAATTAAATATGTCACATGTTAAGGGATAGGTGAGAGACTTTAAACAGTGTTCTTCATAAAGCAATATATAATCCCACAGGCACAATTTAGCATAAATACCTGCTATCATACCACAACCATTCTGTTAATTAGCCAGAAAATGCAATGAAAGTTTCAGCTACCAAAAAATACCAAAGGTTAGAAAAGGCTTTTAATCTGAAGTTTTCTAATTTAATCACAGACATGAAAGTATTAAAAGGGATTTAATATCTACAGTTATAGGGGAGGGGGCAAACCTGCTAAAGGAACAGCACACTTAATTAATGCAACACACTTCTGTTCTGTCAAATGCACAATCTTGGATGCAACTAGGAGGAGAAAACTGGTCAAACTTTTCAGTCTTCAGCACTGATGATCTTGGAATGGAAGATTAACCTATAAGATAATGACAGGAACATTTTGGAAGTCTGGACCAGAGTGGGCCTGTGTGAAATGAATTTACTGAGATCCATTCACTATGAGGTTTCGAAAACAGACTAAATAGACAGTAAAATTTATGTCAATCAACAGTTAGGAAATGCTTATTTATATAACAGCCAAAACACTGATTTGCTTTCTACGTTGTTTGCATGAAGAGTTTTGCATTGGTGATTGTTGTTTGAGTG
This sequence comes from Onychostruthus taczanowskii, assembly GCF_017590055.1. Classification (NCBI taxonomy): domain Eukaryota; kingdom Metazoa; phylum Chordata; class Aves; order Passeriformes; family Passeridae; genus Onychostruthus; species Onychostruthus taczanowskii. The sequence goes on from NW_024501459.1 coordinate 2,781,092, forward strand.
TTCAGTGTTGTCTTCCACAAACCTTGTTGAAAAATTGTGATTAAAGTCCTGGTGTGGTTCTGGCTGCGAGCAAATGGTCACTGACACAGCATCCAGTGGAAATAACTGTGGGGGGAAAACTCAATGTTCTGAGTAATGCTGCTGGGAAAGACTGACAGAAAAAGACATAATCACATTACTGACAGAAGGAAACGAGTCAGATAACGTCTCTTCCAAACTTCACCCACCAAAATTCCCAGCCCTCTGTAGATTTATACTGTGGGTGCTAACATTGGCATAGATCGCTCTGATTACCCTATGTCACATGCAATAGTGACTGTCCTGAAGTGATAAATAGGAGCAAGAGTAACAGGCCTCACTGCATAATGATCACAGTGTACTGACAACCACATAATTAGTGTCTTAAAGGTCACTGAAAAAGAGAGGGTGGAACTTTAAATTAAAATCTGCATTAAGCCAAAGTTCCTTAAGGGAACTTCAAAGTGATAGCAGCTGCAGGAATAGATGAACATAAAATACCAAGCAATCATAAAGGAATAAAATGGAAGAGTGGGGGAAAAAAATCAGAGGACTAAGTATTGCTGTGAAAAAACTATGTTCATAGAGTAGTGACAGCTAAAAATGAGGAAACAAGAATAAATTTAGATCAGTAATGGATTTTTCTTTTAGACAGGACATGGGAGAAAACAAGAATTACCAATATAAAGGAGATTAAATTTTAAATCCTGGGTATTGGCTTAGAAATAGCACACATCTCTTGAAATGGAGTTAAAGACACCTTTTGTTGTCTTTTGTTCTTTGGTTTGCTTTATTTTATTTTTTGTAAAATAGGCAGCCTGTACTCATAGCAATTTTTTCTCAGGTGAGGGACAATAAATTATTATTAATAATAGTAATAATATTAACTTGCAACTGAGGTGCATGTTCATGTAAAGATGAATACAAGCTGCAGAGGTTACGCTTTGAGTAGAAAAGTGAATTCACTGATCAACATAAACCACACATATACAAATTTCATTAAAATCTCTCCTTAATTTGCTTAGGAAAAACTCATATTTTAAAGCTGTGAAATAAACAAGAAGGCCTGCCTGCATTATTTTTTTTCTGTTCTCCTTTGATGGCCCTGTCAATTTTGTTGTGGTGAGCTAAAACATTTCTGTGAAAGCAACTGACAGCTTTTGAACTGTCAAAGCTTTTGTGGGGGTTGGAGAGAGAAGGAAGTGAAATGCTATTCTGGGAGGAAGTGGTTCTTTTTTGGCAACAGATTGGATCCTTACCCACACTACCTACGATGTCATAAAATAAAGAAAAATGTGACAGATTCTCCAGCCTGTTATGGCTACTCCAGAACTCCTTCTCAAAAGTCCCAAAATAAGTCATCATAGGTTAGGAATTAAATGTGTTCATCCTTTCCAATCTCTTAAAAAAAAAACCAATATAGGAAGCTACATCAGTTTACAAAAGACACCCTGTGATCACAGGACAATATCCTCTTTAAAGACTTTCAAGATTTAAAAAGATTCAAAAAGATTTAAAGAATTTTAAAGAATTCTTTAAAGTCTTTCAGATTTTGCCAAATAATCAAACCATGATCTCAACCAGGAACTGTCAAGTCCTTAACTTAAAGAGAGAAAAAAATAGGAGAAATACACTGGTATAAATCTATTTTCTTGTGTATGGGAAGATACTCCACATAGCCGAGAAAACAACTTAATGGTCTTGGACAAAAGGTCTTGCTTTTATCTTCACCAGTTTCAAAATGGCAGCCCAGAATTACAAAACCAGAATCATAGTTGGATTTAAATTTTTGTTATTATATTTTCTATCTGGAGCACCACAGCACACCTTGGTAGCACTAATCATATAGAAGTACTTCCTTTTTTTACAGGGATATTTTTTGCCTTTTGCAAAAAGACATAATCACGTTACTGACAGAAGGAAAGGGAAACTGCCAATACTTCATGGAAATGGAGTAACAGAAAGGTCAAATAAATGACAAAACTTTCTGAATTTCCAATTTAATTTCTCTAGCCCTCCAAAGTACTAATTAGTAAATTAATTAGACATTAAAAATTCAATTTAGTCCATTAAAAACTATAAAATTAAAAATAAAACTTACTAGATGAGATAAAATATTTTATTTCTTGTGGCTAAAATTAGCACACAACCCTCTTCACAATATTTTATTATTACTGCTTGCTTTGCAAGGATGAATTCATCCTTTTGCTTACCTCTCCCACAGCAACATTGCAGCAGACTCTGCTGTCAGACTAGTCAAACATGTAAAAGGGAAAAGTATCTGTACACCTCCTTCCTTTTCATGTATGCACTGTGAGTTAATCTCCTCAAACATAACCTCCACTCTGCCTCCTCAAGGGCCGAGCTCTCACCTCAGCTCTGCAGCCAAACAGGGTTACAAAACCCCAGTGCCTCTGCCTGTGCCTCTGGGAGACCATGAAGTAGACAGAATAAAAGGAATATTAAATGTATGCTTGTCCATCCCTTTCCCCTCACAACCACATCACTTAGAGCTACATTTTCAGATAATTCCAAATAAGAGAAGGTCAGATGCCCCTCCTATTTCTTTTTCCTATTACACCAGGAAAGAAGGCAATTTTTCCAACACCGTACAAACTTATCGGAGTAAAAAAAGCCCAATTTTATGCCACTTTTGTTCTGATAAATTTTTTGCTTGCCTGTTGAGTCAATGGAGGTCCTGGCCTTTGTGAGCTGTTATTTTGCTAATCTATGACATATTTATCTGAGTTGCATGTGGAATGCACTGTAAAGATGCACATTTTCTTCTCTGAGACACAAATTCTTGTCATTCTGAATTGTTTTTCTTAGCAAAATATCACACAGAGTTCCTTAGTTTAGTTCAATAACTAAATGCTCTGATGTTCCTGTTTTGATGTAGAGATAAAAATAAGCAAATCATCTACTGCTGTTTTGAAAACTGAATTTTGATTTCTTCTACACTTTGCAAATTATTGATTTCAGTTCAAGGACTATGGATATCAGAGGAAGCTTGGAGCAAACCAGAAGAGCTGAAAATAGAACTTGCATGAAGTCCACCCACTCTTAAAAATAGTATTAAGGTTAACTTTGTGATGACTTATGTGTCATTATGTACTGTTACAAACTCTAAAAGTTCTCCTGGAGGGTTTCTTAAAATGTCTAATGCATAGCATGGTTAGAAGAAATCTAATTTACTAAAGAGATTAGACTCCATGAGAACAGAATTTAATGTCAGAAAGAAACTAAATACTACATATTCATCAGTAATCCAAAAGAAACACAGAAAATTATTTTAAAAAATTGCTTGAAAATTAACCAGAGAAAAGTAATAATTTGGAAATATTTGAAACAGTAAAAATATTAAAGAATAAAGAAATGGTCTTACATTTTCTTGATTTTCGGGCAGAATTAAGCTATGGGCTATTTGACAGATATGCATAAGTCATATTACTCTGTGTTTGCTTTTAAAATTAAGGAATTCTGCATTTCCTTCTGTCTGTTAAGAAATCAGAATCATAATGTTTGTGTATTGAGGACTAACTTTTTATGTCTCTATTAAGAACACCATAGGACTTTCTAAATAGCAAACAACATATTCTAGCAACAGTTTATGTGAGACTAACCAAAGAATTTTCCAGCTGTACATTTATCAAAGAATTTTTTTGCTGTACATTTAAACTTTGTCAAGTTCTCAGACAGAATACTCCATGGGGCCCTTATTTCCTTTTTTCAGTACAGCATTACTGAAAATCTGTCTTTTGTTCCCTGAACTCCTACATCATAAGTAGTACTAATACCATTTCACTCAGTTTCTGCTTTGTAGGGTGGGATTTGTGGGTTTCTGAATTTTTCAAGATGACTGTTAGTGCTGACAAAGTGTGCCGGGCACATTTCCAACTCATTTCTTCCTCCATCAAAATCTCATTTTCTGCAATGTTTCTTCCTATTTGTTTCTGTCACTCCAGCACTTGGATACACACAATAAAGAGTGATATTAGGTTGTGCAGGCATTACCTTAATGATGCATAGAGCGTGCATTTGAACAGTAGAATGTTTAGGGCTGAACCTTAATGGAAATAAGTCATACTGAGTAAAGTCAACTTTTATGTTTAATGAGAGCCAACAAATAGTGAGAAAATAAGAAACAAGACTAAATAAATAAATGCATTAATGGATACTTAACTTGTATCTGCTGGACTGAGGACTTCTGAAATTAAGAGTTGAACTCTTTATCTCTTTAGCAAGGGATATTTCACTTGTGTTTGATAATTCCTCTTTGAATGCTCAGAGCATATTTAGATCTATTTAGTGTATTTAGGGACTGGAATCATTAGCCATCAGAGTTATACAGGGTGCTGCAGGCTCATTTTCTCAGATGTTTAATGTTTTTTTTAAAATGGCCTCTGAAAAAAATTCTGCAGCACATTTGGGCCAGCATCTCTTTGGGGCAGCTATGAGAAACAGCAAGGACTCCTTGTTGCCAGCATCATCCTTCCTATGTACAGAGTCACAGAATTTTCCGATCTGGGGGGGACACACAAGGATCCTGAGTCTGATTCTTAAGTGAATGGTCCACAGAGTGATCAAGCTCACCACCCTGGCATTATTTACACTGTGCTCTGTTAAACACTGGCACTGCTGGTGTTGCAGAGGGAACTGTGGTCTGGAATAATGTTTGGGATCACAAGCATTCAAGAACTGGCATATAGAGGTTCAGTAAGCAAGCACTGTTAAAAATAAGATTGTTTCCACATACTGTATTCTTGTGCTACCATCAATAATATGTAAGATAGAGTCTATTTCAACATTTCAGGTTATTCACTAGATGTTTGCATTCTGGAGAGGCCTGGAGATTGTCTGCAATTGCAAGCAGATCTACCATTTTTAATTCCTGCAACCTCTTTCATATTCAGATGTCACTAAGTTTCTAATTTGGTGGGGTAAAAAGAAAGGATGGAAAAACCTTCTGCATTGTGGATAGGAGTCTTCTAGAGACAAATTCTCAAATAAAAAATCCAAAAAAACCAAACCAAACCAAACCAAAACCAAAAAAATCCCACCCTCTTTAAAAGAGAGAACTTTCCCCACCCAAATTCACTTTAGATATTAATGTTCTGGTTAAAACAAAGAGGTTTTTCAAAAGAAAATTAAAGATGTTTTTGTTTATGAAAATCACTTTAGACTTATACAAAAGTGGAGGGTGATTATTATTATTATTATTATTATTATTATTATTATTATTATTATTCCTTAGGCTTTTCAAAGGAAAGACACTCCTTAATTGCTTCCACAGTAAAATAAATTAAACCCACCATTTAAATATAAGGAAGCAATTTATGATTGACTGTATGAACCTACCAGACCTTACAGGCAATATAAGATTAAGGTGTAAATAGTGGAAAAAAATAGTAAAACTATTTTTAAAAATCTCAGATTTTATATAAATCTTTTTTTTTTAATAAAAAAGTCTCATATTTAAAGAAAACTAAAACAGTTTCTAAGTATTTTTTTTTTTTTTTACTCTAATATCTCCTAAAGTTGTGTCTTTCATTTTCATGGACCTCATCAAAAGGTGAAGTACTTGAAGTGTTCACATGGGAAGGTGATGGTTTCTCCTGAAAGAGTGGAAGGATCATGGAATATCAAAATGTAATCCTCCTCTGTAAAATTATTGCATAAAACACTAGAATTTTCAACCCTTTTTTCCTGAACCAGTTAAAAATTACTTAGTAACATAAGTAATATGTTCATAAGACCAATGTTGAACTGCCTGAAAAGGATGAGAAGATTTGCCACATCATCTCCTAATTCAATGCATTGGGCTGGACTCTGCTTCAATGGCAAGGCAATAACTTATGCAAAAGTTCTGAACCCTTTGTGTCTTTTCTGTGGGGACTTCTTAGCCATGAAGCTTCAAAATCCTGTTAATTCTTAACAATTAAATACTTCTCAGGGTAAGTGACATTAATCTGGTTAAATCTTCTTAAAATGAACAACTTCAGCACACAAATTGAAATCACACCATGCCAGAATATTTCATAACAAGGTAATGCTCCTGGTCACAGCACAGGTGCATGTGGAAAAGTGTCTTTTCAAAGGATCAAAAATAAGTGTGGGTTTTTAATTAATCATGCAACTCTGCAGGTATTCTATTCCCGGGGGAATTTAATTTATATTCCAGTAATCCATAACTGCCTGATATGGCCTACATTGGGTTAGCTTCTTCAGAGGATGACTTCCTGCTTCCTCCTAACATTTCCTTAAAAAGCTAATTGCAGTATCCAGAAGGGTTTTTTTGCCATGCTGTAACAAAACATTGGGATGAAAAAAATCTTTTATGTGTATAATATAAAATATATATAATTTATATATATATATAAATATATATATAAATTATATATATTTTATATTATATAAATTTATTTCACAAAATGTGATGTTTAAAAGTAAATGCAGATCTGCTTTTATTTAGATATTGTCTTTGGCTGTATACAAAACATCAGATTTGGATTTTAATTTTCTTAATGAGGTAAATTGTTCCTTTCAAAATCATAAATGGATTCTTGTGACCTAACTGCTTTCATTGTAATAAATCAAAATATTGCAGGGAATAGAAGCCCCACAGAAATCACAATGAACATAGTCTTCATACAGAGACTACAAGTCTCTACAATCAGAAAGGAGAAACTAACCTAAAAGATAAGCAGCCTTGTCTGAATAGAACAGTCATCATTTCCATGAGCTGCTAGCAGGCCTTCAGCAGACTGCTAATTCATATTTCCCCCTCTAGGAAATTAGTGCAATGTTCTATTACTGGAGACTATCATCACAGCATGTGATTTTGTATCTTCATACAAAAGACCCATGTGAGGAGAGTACATCCATAACCTTGCCAGGTGTAAACTGTTCTTGGTAGACTCTTTGTGGGTTCATCCCTTTTGAATGAGTGTCAAAGTATTTCCATTGAGGTCAGAAACACTTTGAGGGGACAAACTGAATTTAATTTTAATTATTTCTAAGGAGAAAATCCAGTATTATTTTGTAGTTGTAAACACATAGATTAAGGGTATTTTAATTAATTAAAATAGCTATGTAATAATTGCTACGAGTGTTTTCAGATTTTTTTTTATACTTAAGTATCATTTATTACTAATACTAAAGCAAAAGGATCAGCATTTCACTTCATAATTTTTAAATTAAAATTAAAAAAAATAATAAGAAGGATTTCAAAATGTTTCTTTTCATGGTTCTTTGTTTTTCAGTGTTATACCTGCTGTGGATCAATAAATTGTACTATGAAGAAAGTACTAGAATTTAGTGCAAAACTTGAGCTGCTGGTAAAAATTCATATTCATATTTTTTTTCTGCTGTGAATGTATAACAGAAAACACTACTTCATATGATTTACTTCTCTGAGTTGTTCAAATATCACCTCGGACACTGTTACCTATCAGGATTCTCATGAGGAGACAAATGGAGAGGACACATATCATATTTGTCACATAAATACAGAATCTTTATTTATTTTCAGGAAACTCCATTTGTAATTGTCCAGATTGTTGGTTTGCCCCAAAATATTGCATAGTTATTTTCTTCTGAATGCAGTTTTTCTTAAAACTGTCTCAGAGGCACTTTTTGCAGTTATACTCTTAGCCGTAAGAATAGTTAATCAAGGATTAGAAATATTTCACAGCTGAATTTGTACCTTGCAGAAAGTGGAATAGGAAGATTTAATGTTTAGCTCCACAGATCATTTCACTCTGAGCACGTTTTGCCTGTATGCAAAACCTGAGGGCTCCCCCTTTCACTGCTTTTGCATTTCCATCTGCTGTTTAAGAGCCACAAAAAATAGTCACCAAGAACCTTGCTACTGCCTACTGTGGATATTTTTCATAGTGTCTGTAAGGTCAATAAGGGTGAAGTTCTAGTTCTAAACATGACATCTCAAAAATGGAAAACATTTATTTTATTGTATTCCATCAGTCCACTTTTCTTGAGTCATTCTTTGATGGTTTGAGTAGGCAGATACTATATTTTCCTACTAATTCCTTACATGTTTGTGAAAAAAAAGTGCACACGAAAAAAACATTAAAAGTCTTTAGTGAAGGCTCTTTTTCTAGCTTTTATTATTTTGCATGCTGAAAATAGAGAAAAGTAGGGTTATAAGCCACCAGAGAACACACAGAAAATGAATATAGCTTGAACAAATTGAAGATAATAATTTCTTCGTGATTTTATGTTATAGATTACCTGACTAGAAAAGGTCAGGGACTTCAAGCAATTAGCTGGCTGGTTTTGTTGTGCATGTACACAGTGGTATTATTATATAAAGTCCAGTGAAAACTGCTTTCTTCTGTGAGGAATATCACAGAGTCACCTAATAAAAAAAAAAAAAAAGAGAAGCAAAAGTATGTTTTCTAACCAAGAAAACATCTACCTCCAATGTAAGCTGCAGGGATCAGCAACAATACTGCCTAGAAGCCTTGAAAGGGAGACGGTATAAAAGCTAGGATATCCTCCCAGAGGAAGGAAGAATGCAGATACCCTGAGCATTGCTGGATTATCAGCAATGAAGAGAGATGGAGAGACTCCAGTATGGTCAGAAGAATCTAAATGTATTGTGGAATATCTATGATTATATACTATTTTAGGAAGGCTAGTAATGTTTTGCTACAATGATTGGATTAATCATCACATAAACAAACTTATACATTTTAGAACATCTCTTGCTTGCAGAACTTGATGTAGTTTTCATTTCTGGTAAGTCAGTCTGATTTAATCTTCTTGCAATCTTGATTTAATCCTCAAAGTTCTGTTTGCTCTTGCCAAGGCATCCTGTTATCAAACCTCTTATGTTAATAAGGTCCAAGGTACTCTGTTTTGTGTGACCCAATACTGGATCAAGAGACAAAGCAATGGATGAGAAGGTAAAAAAAGTACTTCATTTGGTACAAACAAACCATACACAGATTGTCTTTTGTTTATCCCCCTGCAACGGTACAAACATTTGTAACTATGTTGCCTCTTTTAAATAAGTATTTGGAGACGTATTTAGACTCTAACCTGATTTAGATAAAGTGCCATTTTTCAAGTTAGAAAATACAGTTTTCTCTTCATCCAAGGGTGTGGTGGATCTGTAAAAAGGCTTGTGGCACAAGCAGTCTCCACTCTATCCAACAGCATACCCTGTGAGAGCCAGGCAAAGCCATAGGGGCACTCCACAAGGGACAAGGTGAGTGAAAGTGTCTTCTAGTGGCTCTTAGTGCCACTGAAACCTCCCTCACTTTCATCAGAATGACCTGGGTGTCACAGGGAGAATATCCCAGGGACTCCAAGCTGTGTCCTAGTGCATGTAAATTCAGCTATTAGAATTTTCTAGCAATATAAATTTGAATTAGATTTATGTCTGATTTCTTCTGTCATAGGAAAAATCAAAATTCTCTGGAGGTAAATATTTCCTTGCTTCTACATACCATAAGTACATGATATATAATTTAGACACACAACTTTCAGACTACTGAGGTTGGCAGAATTCTCATCTCAGAAAGGTCATAGTTATGAAACTAAGAAAAAACAAGTTTCAGTTGCTTTGCTGTTCATTTGTTGAACCTTTAAGTTATATTTCAAAGCTTAGTTCTGTGATCAAGTCTAGCAACTGATAGCTGAGACTTTCCTGTTATTGCTGAAGATGCATTTTAAACAAGAAAGACACACTAAAAAATTTGTTAAACAATAGAAAATAAACATAGAGAAACATAACAACACTCCACATATTTTCCCTCTACTTATGAATTAAGGCATTTTCCATGGAACAATTCACTAATTAAAGGCCTATGTACAGTTCTGACATTTTGCCCTTTCTAAATAGATCTGAAATTCACTTTTCATGTACAGCATCCTCAGAAAATAATAATGTGAACAAAATAATATCAATCTGCCACTTGCTGAGATACAGATTTATTGTGTTGACAAAATATAGTCTTATTTCATCATTAAGCATTAATAATCTTATTTCATTCTCATTCATTAAGCATGTTTCACTGTAATTACTGAAAGATACTATATCATCAACGAGCAGTTAGAAATGCTTTAACATTGAAGCACTTGAAGTGTTTTAAAAGAACTTTTGGAGAATGAAGAAGGATGTTACCACATTTCTAATATAAGATTACAGCAACTGATGATAAAATGCTGTTATATTTTATTCAGAGCAGGTGCACATTAATCATCAGTAATTTATAGTCTGCATGACTAATACAATCAGCCACAAAAAAGTAACATTTTATATATTCTCCCATTCAGCATTCATTTTCAACTTTATTTATAATTATCAACTACTTTAATCAGAAATAAACTTCTTATAGAAAATTTTGGAGTCTACAAAATAGACATTTCTGTTTCATATTCTGAACATTATTTAGTGAGTTAGGATTTTCAATCATTACTTATTATATGAAAGGGCTATCAAACAATCTGTGGGCTGTAACAGTTTCATTTCGCGTCAGGTTGGAGCTATAATTGTCCTAGTTTTCAGGCAACAATGGGATGAGGGTGGAAACTGGAGCCAGGTGGGTGTGTCCAGGTTGTTATTCTACAGCACTCACTTCACAGCTGGGGGGGATGGAACTGAGGGATTCTCACCTCTGGGAAAAAGGGTGTGGCTTTGGCCTTTTTCTTTTGGAAGAAAAATACTTGGTTCAGCAGTGAGAGAACACAACTGCTGCTGTCATGACCTTAACAGAGTTCCATTTCTAAGTGCATAAGGATTTAGAAGCCAGTAGTTGGCCTGAGAGCTTTGGCTTATGGTGTAGGAATGGTCAGTTTTAGTTCCTGAAATGACTCATTAATTCCTTAGGGTGAATTTAAGGAAAATAATTCAAGAAGATAAAAAATCAGCAATAGAACACAAAATACTTAAAATATTTACATTAAATTTTATTGTGATTCCTTATTTAAAGTACTGGCATTGAGATGCAATTTCCTTGTTGTACTGTAAGTCAGATATAGAAATATTTATAGGCTTTGACTTTATATATGTACATATCATCTTTCTCCCTTATATATTATAATAATGAACAGTAAAAGCACAAAACCTTACTAAAGAGGAATAGCATTCTTCATGAATACTTTACAAAGTAGAAAAGTTGAAATCATCAACTTCCTTGAAGAGCTCAGTAAAGATTTAGTCCTGTCTGAGCTGTACAATCATCCAGTTATAAAGCCTTCCTCTTCTGTCTTCAACTTCTTTTCACTCCCAGTTTGTTTTATGTGCTATGATCAAAGAGAGACAGAAGTAATGAAAATTTAGTTTATAATAGAGCAGTTTTGCTCTTTGGAGAGAAAAAATAACTGTGGAGAAATATAGCAAATACCTTGTCATGAAAAGTCCACATTTTCGCATTAAAAAAAAAAAAAAAGCAAAAAATACTTGGCAACAGGAGAGTTTCTGAACTGCACAATTCTCCATGAGAGTACAATGTTTCCACAGATTAATTTCTCTGTAACTTGTTACAAAGGAAAATATTGGATAAATGTGGTCTGGTTCCTTTTGTGGGGTTTTTTTTTTTTTTTTGTGTTTTTTTTGGGGGTTTTTTTTGGTTTTTGGTTTTTGGTTTTTTTTTTGCTTGGTTTGATATGTATTAAATTTTCTGACTAAAACTACCAAGGAAATCACAAGACAAGCGCTGAATCACCAGTCAAACACAGACAAGTGCCTTGCCTGACGCATTCATCCTGATCAACACCCATGTATTGGGCACAATTCCTCGAAGCAGAAAAAGTACCTAGGGTTGCCACTGCACATGTGGGTGGCAAGCTGAACTAACTAACCTGTCAAAACATTTTAATTCCTAATATCAACTTGAAAACTAATTGTAGGGTCTGTCAATCAATCAATCAATCAATCAAAAATAAATCCATTTCCCTTGATTCTGAACAGCCATTTTGTGGCTTGACTTTGAAAAACCAGTCTGCCTCCCCTTCAAAATCTCTGCCTATTCCTTAGAAATCTACTGAAGATTTAGATACATCATGCATTTAAAATTAAAAATACTGGGACAGAAAATGTGAGATCCTATTTGTTGTTATCAGTGGTAATGGGAGCTTGGATTTAGGAAGCCCTCTCCATAAAGCTGCTCCCTTTACATTGCCTGCCTCGAGCAGGAGTCACAGATGAGTCTCTAAGTGTGATCACAGCAGTGCTAAAAGGGACAACATGAATTTTGGTGGAAAAGGCTAAACCACATATGAGGTTACAGCACATCTGTGTCTGGATCCCTGTGCCTGTAGGTTCGTTGGCCTGAGGAGAAAAACCTCTTTAAACTAAATAAATCCCAACGGAGTGATGCCACTAGAGGGAGAGCTGACCATATTTATCCACAATATCAAACTACCACGTGAGTCTCGGTGGTACCAGTGGACTGTTGAGCTAGGTAGGGGCAAAAATCCCTATTTCTATTCCAAGCAAAGACTACCCCAATTTAAAAATGCTACAGTTATATAGGTAGGCTGGATTATGCCAATCATCTAGAAGAATGATGGAGATAAAAGTGAGGGGATTTTAAAGAACACTTCTACCCAATGCAAACAAGACCAGTTTCATTCATTGCACTCCAGGAAATGAATCCATAGATGTGCTCCTAAGAATCTCAGTAATGATGACTGGAGTTTCTGGGTAGAACATCACTGGTTTGATGACCAAACAAGACTATTTCTTTGTTTAATATTCCTCTGAGATTGAAAGGTGTTTTCTTCCTGCTAACCTACACATTCCTCAGAGCAATTTATACTCAAGGCCTCTCTTCATCTCACAATGTCTATGGAGAAGATTTTGTCTCTCTCTCTTGGTTAGCAACTTTTAAAATTTCTAAGGATATAATCAGATCTCCCTCCTCTCAGTCTTCTCCTGTGTAAATTATTCTAATTTCTACAACTGGTTGTTACACATGACCATTTCCAGGTTCTGATAATTCTTATTGTTCCTCAACTCAACATCTTCTCAATGATCCACACCTTTCTTAAACTGCATGCCTCTAAATGCAGCCAGAAATCTTTATATGCACAATTAATTACTTTTACTAGGGTGTGCTTTCTAGTTAGACTTGCAGCTTGAATTAAAAAAAAAAAAAATCAAAAATTCACTCCAGAAATGATTACCCAAATTTTACTTTGCTCTTAATGGGAGTTTGACTTTGTAATGCAATTATAACTGCATATTGGGTAATTACTTCCAATTCCATCTCCAAGACAAAACTGGAAAGTATGGAGCAATAATAAAAGAGATTCTTCCATACCCAAATCCCCTCAATTTATGCTCTTGTGTAAGAGATGTCAGGCTTTATTTTCATCAGGTTTCCAGTGGTTATGACTGTGTATTCAGCAACTGTGTCAAAAGCCTCCTCACAGTTTAGTATTGTTTAATTGCTTCTCCTTTATGCAAAAGGCCTATTGTTTTTGGAACAAAGATACATTAGTGTAATCTAGCTAGTTCCTGACAAGTTCATTGTTTTATTTCTTAGATGCCCAACAATGTTTTATTCCAATATTCTTCTTCTGGGAATTGACACCAGGTTGAGCATTCCTCATATTTCTAGCATTGATTTTTTGAAAAGACAATGTCATCAATTTAAGTGACTATTAATTAGATGGAGCCATTATTCTCTAATTTATTATTTTCCTATACCCACCAGTATTTTTAACTCTGTTTTTGAAAGTCTGTTTGCCTGATTAGAACAAAAGATCCTAGGCAGGCAAATCCTTTTTGCATTTCCTTTGGGTACGTGCCTGAGGAATATCTCTTGTTATTATTATTCTGCAGGTCAAAAGCTGGTGGTAAAAGGGGAATAGTCCCACCCTGACAACGAAAACTACAGCAATCAGCAACTGATTGTTGATTTTAGGGAACAGCTGAAACTTGAGTGCCATGGGAAGCAAGAGTTTGCTTGGATTGGAACAACTGAGTGAAGGAAAAGCTCTTGATGCTGGTGGAAATTCACCAGGAGAGGAAAAAAGACTACAGTTCCTAATGAAGAAAGAATGATTAAATAGCCACTGACTCTCCTTAAGGCCACTGAGAATTAGCACTGAGATTTCCAGGAAGATGTCCACTGATTTAGAAAAAAGTGATGAGAAGTTGTGGATTTTTTGATACCTAGAATTAAAATCATTCTTACTTCTTAACAAGCAGTCCCACCTTACTTCAAAAATAACTTGATTATGGTGGGTGAGAGACACAAATACTCAATCAAAACCAGACAAATAAGTTATGCCAAAGTCAAATTTCTGCTAAAGCCCCAACAAGCCAACTGTTATTTCTGCTGTTCTGAATGGCAGAAATCTGTGAGTTCTCTAGCACTTCTAAGAAAAAAAAAATCCACTTTTTTCTTTTGCACATTTTTCATGCTTTTCAAATTTGTTCTTTTTAAAAACTATTTTAAGAATAACAGAGTATGTCAGCTCATCATTCATTCTCTGTAAGCCACTTTTAACTTCAAGAGTTATATTTTAATATAGTATTCTGAAAATCTTTCCTGGAAAGAGACCAGTTTATTCTTTAAGAATGTTTTCTTTCTTTGATTTTTACATTTACAGGAATCATTACTGTAGAATTCTTCTCTTTATACTGGTTGAAATCCATTATAAAATCATTAAAATGCATTTGCTTTTAAACCTGATTCCCCAAGAATGATGACATTTAAGAATTTTGGAAAGTGAGTAATAATCTCTTTTTCATTTTGGCTACACAAGATTGCCAAAATATCCTGAAAGAAGCTCAGAATATTTTGTCTCAGCCAAAGCCAAATCAGAATCTTGTCTGATTTAACCTGAAACTGGCAGAAATGTTAAACTAAAGCTTATCCAAAGCAAAATCCTTTATTTGCATCATTTTCCTATTAAAACCCAAGACTGGTCAGAACAATTCTCTACTCCTGTTACTATTGTTTCAGGGGATTTTGATCATGCCTTCTGTAATCTTATTCCACAAAAGCAAGAGTTGATAGTGTTTATATGCCTTTGAAATTTCATGTTTTATTTATGTTATCTGTGCATTATATGTCTGGACTACTGTGATATCAACCCTTGGGAAAATTAAATCCTTTTGCTGAATGGACTCCAAAACAGGTTTGGAAAGCACTACCACAATCCTTGTTTACCGAAATATCACCCTTATTTTTTTTTTTTTTTTTTCACTTACTAGTAGGACCAGTGATAGATTTGGCTGCATATAGAGCAAGGATTTCAATTTCTAATTTAAAGAATGATAAACAAGGGAAAGATAAACAGCTCTGCAGGAGTATAAGGTAACATGTTTTTGCCATTTTTGACATTAGTTTCACCATTGCCAATATGGTGAACAGAGGGGGTCAGACGATAGTCAGCAAGGAACAGACGGACGAAACAGCAGCACAATATTTAAAGCAGTTTAGAAGATTATTACAAAAAGTCTAAGGGTCTGCAGTGTAGTATTGGGGAGTGGGGGAAAAGACATGGAGAGGGAACCAACAAGCTCTTTGAATTGCTCACCAGGTGGTTAACATTACCTGTGCATGTGATGTGAGAGTTATTGCACTTGAGGAAAAACTGATGCATGCCTGGCAAGAGTTGTTGGCAACAGGAACGTCTGCACAGGCTTTTCTGACCCACTCATGTGCCAGCAAAAAGTTTTCAGTCGTGCATTTCTGCAGAGCTTTGTGCCAGTGAGCACACAGGATGTGACACCTCCCTGCAGGTACCCAAAATGCAAGATTGTGGCTGACAGCTCCACTTGGGACTCTCACTGAAAGTAGCGGTGTTGATGCTTGTGCCACTTCCTCCCCTTGGGATTTAAACACTTGCAGAACCACTTACCAATGTGGTCATGTTCTACTTCTGCTTTGCAGTTCCATAAGAAAGTCACAGAAAACTTTGTTTAAACACACAAACTAGATTGGTCTTCTCAGTCAATGTCTCCAAGAAACAATATACAGAATTACAAAAGAATAAATATTATAGAAACTAGGATGCTAGTCCAGCAATTCTTATAAAAAGAACATTTTTTAAGAAAAAATACACCATTCTCTGCAGATCCATAGTGTTTGTTTTACTGGGGCCTTTTCCAGCAGTTTGCAAGAAGATTGTCTGCTCCAAAATTTTGAATGGAATTTTATTCCATTTCTAACTCCCATAAGAATTCCACAGCTTATAGGCCCATCTTCCTATCATTGCAAGTTCTTTGAAGAAATCATAAGTAATATGAAACCCCCTTTGTTTTTAAAATTGGAGGTTCCTTTAAACTCTCTGTGGTGTTCTTATACTCACAATCACATTTCTAGAGACGGAGAACTTTCTTCAAAAGCCTTCCTTCCAACAGCATTATGTTTAGGTCTCCTCTACAAATACTGATGTTCTGGCTCATTTGCTGTTAAAAATAAATAAAATAAAATTGGCAGATGTTAATTCTTCCAATTTACCATTATTCAGAGGCTGGCAGATAGTAACAATAAAAATAATTAGGGAGAAGGATGGACACACTGGAATGAAATATTCCAGAGGAGTTTTTTCACCTGTAGGCAGGTTAAAGTACTTATTTCTTCCTGTTTCTGATCCATAAAAATACTAACTACTTGTACTTTGGCAATAAAATAAATTACTGTTGAATAGGTTCGGGGAAAATCTCAAGGCTGTCTCATCACTAGACAGGACACCAGAGTTGTTGAATCAGGAAATGGAAAAATACAAAATAATACCTTGCTTGCTAATGGCATTGTTTTCACTAATGAAGAATAATTTATTATTTGATTGTCAATTGTTCTATGCAAGTTTTTAAACCACAAACATAAAATCTAGTCAAATGAACATTATTTAAAGATTTCTTCCTGTATTCGTGATGTAAAGGACCCTGGCCTTGACATTTCCCATCACAAAAATGACATGAGGGATGGTGTATATAAATTACAGTTTGGAAGGTTTCTGTGTTGTGAAAAAAGATTGTAAAAGGCAGACTTAATATCCAACATGTTTTAAAATTTAAGGTGAGTAACAGAAAATACTTTGTCTTATCCAGTATCAAAGAAGATTAGGTAATTTTCCTGTACAGTACCTTTCTTTCAGAAAAAAAGTTTCTTGTTAATAATTTTTTAAAAAATAGAACATGATAAACAAACAAATTATTCATAAAGTGATTTTACACAAGACAAAATGTACAGAATCTCCTCCTTTGATGTGTTTCAATATTGAATTAATTGCATCAACAGCCTTTGAAATCTCACATGAGATCATATGTGAGTGATAAAACAGTGCTGAATACAAATGCAGAAAAGGCCTGTTAAATTATCTAGTATCATTTGGAGTATGCATCAGCCTGAGGAAGCCAACTCAGTTAAAACAAATTCAATGTTTCCTCAAACGTCTCTTTCATAGATTCTAAGCATATTTGGGATAAAGACTATGACAAAATTTGCGAAGTCAAGATAATTAATGGAATAAACAAGGTCAAATTAATTTAAAGCTCTAAAGATTTCTTGTATTTGTTTGCTTTATGTGGTTTTGTTGGGCTTAGGGGTTTTTTTTTGTAATTTTTAAGAGAAACCAAGAAACCAAGGGCAATTTTTTTTTTTTTCTTTTTTTTTTTTTTTTGAGGAGTAGGACATTTTTCATGCTTGGTCTGTAACTTTCTGATAAAGACCCCCACAGAACACAGCAGCACAGAGTTCTTCACCTGTTGGATGATGGCAAACTAAGCCACAGGAAATCCCTGTTCATCAGACAGGACAACTGAATTCTTTCAGGTGCTGTGCTGCTACTAACTCTGTTTCAAGTTTTATTAAATTTTACAAAAATCTTTGTATAGAACTCCAAAGAGTACACCACAGAATAGCCCTAACAGCAGGAATTAATGGAGGATTTTAAGTGATTCTTCAGATTCTCACCTGAGAGGCCATAAATTTGAGTTTAAATCAAGCATATTCATCATTCAAGCCAGGCGTCTGAATCATGACCTCACACAAGGATATTACTATTCATAAGTAAAAACGTTAATCAAGCTAAAATACCTTTCAGCCAAACAGGTAGAAAAGCTGAGTTTAAGATTTTGCCAGGAAATTTTGAAATATTTTTGAAGTGATCAGGTCACCCAATTAACATCTCTGCTTTGTTAGAGGAGTTCTGTCTGACTAAGTTCACAGGAGGTCAAAGAATTTATTTCTTGCAGGCTGACAAGTACTTGAGTACATATATGGAACCTAGAAGTCTCAAAGGCAAAAAAAAAACCCAAAAAACTTGGGAATTTATATATGCCAGTTAAAAGAATTGTAGCCCTTGTTCTCATAATTCTGGTCATTGTACATGTACAAATTATGAATCACATATTTTATTTCCTTGTGACTTGGAAGAATTCCATTTTTCCATTGAAGTCAGTTTCTTCCCAGTGCCTGCTTTGGCTATTTGGATAGAAGGAAAGCTTGCTGCAATTAATGTTTCATTTAGTGTTCTGCACAGGAAACTTCTTGCAGAGTCTGAAATACTGAAAAACTCTAAACTAGGTACTTAAAGTATTAATTTTGAGAAGCTTGAGCAGGTATACATAATAGAAAAGAATGTTGAACAGTGTGCTCAACAATTTTTAAAACCACTGATGTGAAGGATCACGGTGCCTTTCAGATGGACTTGCTGCTTATTCCCTGTAACCGTATTACTCACTAAGTTCTATTCTTACAAAACACTGTATCTCTCTCATTATTTTTATTAGAAAATAGTTTTGGAACCTCACTGCAGTGATAACTCATTAGTGTCGTCTAGTTTTCAGGCTAATTCTGATGAGTTTTCATATACTTCTTTCAGTGCCTTTTGCACCTTGTTCCACAAATGTATTTTTAGAAAAATTAAATTTGATAAGGATACAGACAAACAAGAAAATTCAGATCTCTTCCCTGCTTCATACTATCTAGACTTTCTCACCTTTATCCCAAGCCAAGTTCAACTTTCTTGAATGTCACTGGCCATAACCTTGCAAAGCAATTCAGAACTCGTGTCCTTTCTACAAAGATCCTGCATGTGCCTACCTCTGCTGAGGTAAATAAGAATTAAATTTATCATCTCCTGGCACTGTGAATGTCTCATGTTCACAAGATAACTGAATCACTGTTTCATGTCCTTCTCTCCAGCTGTTGAAAGCCAAAATGTGCCTACTTTACATCTGTTCTTAGTAACTTTTCAGCTTAAATATTATATTTTATACCACTTTTATTCCAATCCTATTCCTTGAAGCTTCAAGATGATCTAGGTATTAGTTATCTTTGAGATCTCAAATGTCCTTTATATTGATCACACCTCCTAGCCCTGCATCCTGGCACACTCATTAACTGGAAATAGCAGAGTTAAACTCCTTGAGGATTCTGTTTAATAATACCTTTATTTGTAATCAATTACTGTCTTTCAGTGCTGCTTTCCCCACCTTATTAGCTGGCTCCTAAACCCTGTTACTATTAAGAACCTAATATTTTCTGTCCTAACTGATTGTTCCTCATCGCAGTCTGAACTTTTGGCAATGGCAGCTTAAAAATGTAATGAGACAAAGCTTTAAGGAAAATTAATTTCTTCAGCAGTCAGTGAAACTGAGCATGGGCATAAGGGGAAATACACAAAAATTGCAACACACAGGAAGATCAAACAAGTTCCTTTTCCTATTTCTCAAAAAAACAAAGTTTAATGTCTCAAAATTCACCAAATAAACAGTGTGTTTAATATAACTCCTCTACCTTTTTCCTAGACTATCAACGGTTTTAAAAAATTACAGCTAAAAACTTTGGTGAAGCTGAGATCTGTGATAAGCCCATTAGAGTTCATGACTAAGTCACCCCAATAAAGACTGGTTGAAACTCTTGCCCCATGGAGTATGGACACCCTCTCACAGCAATGCTTCAGCTCACAATTCGGGGAAAAATATGGTAGTAGCCTTGAAAATCACCCATAACTTGGTAAAAAATGCTGAAGAATTATAAGGAATACTTCAGTCTGGACTGGGGAAAAATATGTGTCATTTTAATAATATATATTGATATTGCTGATATTTTGGCTTTTTTAAAGCCAAATGAATGTAGTATTTTGTAGCATTTTGTAGTAATTTTTGAATGTAGTATTTCTATTCTGAATGTTACAATGCAATGCATTGGATCCAAAACTAAAATAACTGCAGTTAACTATGCCTGATTTTATTCCTAGAAAAGACCAAACCCCAGTAGATGTTTTCACAGCTCTGTTCCAGCCTGTTGCTAAACTGACTGATGATTCTTGGACTCTTAACAAAGATGGTGTAGTTGCTGGTTTCATCTACACAAGGAAATTTTCAGTGAAAGTTTTTTCAGTAGAAAGGAGGAGAATTAAGTTATGGTGATTTGCTCAGGGTTTTTTTTGATGTCTAGTTTTGCTCAAACTCAACTATATTCAATATTCCTCAGTAAAGAAAAAAGAAAATGTTTTTTCTTAATAAGCCTTTAAAATGCTCAACAAAACATCCAGATTTTCTTCAGTTTGTCTCCTTGCACATTTATTCATCATGTTCTACATTCTAAACCTTAAGATATTACTGAACAGAACCCCAAGAATTAACAGAATGTTTCAAATAATTCAAAGTTTGAAAGTGGTCTTAAGATATGCTAGTTTATAGCCAAGCATCAAAATATGCATCAGGAAAGTTTGACTCCAATCTATAGCTACCATTTACTAAAGTTTTCACCAAAGCTGGTATGTATGGAACCCAAGATATTGGTATTTTCTTCCTCTGAGTTTTTGATCCTTCTTCACAAGTCCATTTAGACCTGCTGTTTAATCAACATAAAATGCTTTCTTTTGACACCTCCCTGAAGAGTGCTCACAATTCCACTTTAAAATTTTCCTTGTCTTTTCATGAGTACTGGGGAAAAGGTGATTCCACACAGTATTTCTATTCTGATTGTAGAGATCTCTTATAGCAAACAAGGAACAAAACCCTTAAAAATTAGTTGAAAGCCTATAAATATATGAAGAGCAGAAAAACTCAATGCAGGGCACAAACAAAGCTAAAGTAAAAACATTATGATCTTTTTAAAGATGAAGTAAGTTAATTTTGCTCTGAAGAGTAAACTCTGCAGTAAAGTAAGTGATTTGTATTTAAAAGGGAAATTTTAGATGTATTCAAAGAAGTACTCACTGAATAAAGTCGCAGGTTTGAGAGTAGCTATAAACTTTCTTGGGTTTGGCAAATTTATGATCCACTCCTGCTAACCATGAAGTGTAGCCAAAACAGAAAACAGGACTAAGGTTCTGCTTGGAAAACCCGGTAAAATTGCTTTTCTTTCCACTGATTGTGCAACTTGTGTAGAACAACAGGTTAGAACTTGAGGGTGCATTTTTTCTCAAGTTCTTTTAATAACTTAGAGATGAAACCTAGGTGGCACATCAGTGCTTGGCAAGAGATGACAATAGATGTCAGGACATTCTTGTTCAGGGGTGGCCTTCTGCTTGTCTGAACGCCTTAGGCTGAGGCTGTCTGAACAGACTGTGCTGTTTCTGGAAGGATAGTGTTGCAGTGCTTTCCAGGTACAAGAAATTACCATTTTTGTCATAGTATGACATCTTGTGGATTGCTGGTAGTACTACCAAAGGACTCCCTGTTCTTAACCTAAATATTCCTCCCATCAAGTAAACGAGTACATAGAGTGCCTGTTTCTTTTAAAGCTGACTGGGTCATATACACAGCTGTCATCTATTTAGGGATGAAAAACCTCTCAGTTGATAAGCTTTTGAGAAAGAAGATACATAGGCAAAACCGATTTAATGTACAGGCACTAAGCCCTGTGATGGCAAAGTGCAGAGCTCAGGACAGGGGAGCGTCTTTGGCCCCTCAGCACGTTCCTGGCAGGGGAGGCTTCCAAGACTGGCACATTCCCATCTTTAGCCTACTTCTTTTTTTTTTTTTTTTTTTTCTCATCCCAGGTTCTGGCAAGCAATCAGAAAAAAGGATAAGGAGCTTTTGACATGTTGTCTAGCAGGCAGGTGGTAGGTCTCTCTTTCCAAACCTCTGAGGAATGAAGAATGGAATGGACAGAAAATATTGAAAAGGTTGAGGGTTTTTTCATTCTTATGCCTAAAAATGGAGAGTACTCAGGATTATTTTAAGATTTAGGGCATGACTAGAACTTGCTTACAAGGCATGTGAGCTTGCCTGGTTGTATCACTGGCCCACATCACTGCCTCCTGATTAAGAGTAATGGAAAAAATCTGTCTGATCATTAAGCTCCTGACTACATTTGAATACATCCCCACGTATACTTCATTTAATTCTTTCCTGAGTGACATATTCAAGGAAAACCTGCTGCTTTATTTCAAATAACAAGACAGCACAGAGTTATGAGCTGACAGAAGAATTGAACTGTATGAAATCTATATAGTCTTTTTATATTTTTCCTCCCACAGGACCTGAGGCAATCGTTTTAGCTAAAATGTTTTTTTTGCTTTTATATCCCTTTGTTGCTTTTTGGGTTTGGACACAGGGTCTCCAAATCTATTCCCTCTGTTTCAGGTCACTTGTTGGCTCTTCATGTGTAAGAATGTACCATACAACCTTCCAAGGAGCAAAAGATTTTGGAGAAGGAAAGAAAGCTGTACTTTACAGAGGAACAAAACCAACAAAAACAACCACTACCATTATTTAGATGACACTGAAATTGTGAGACATATCACTGTTCATGAAGGTGGATTCTGAGATACTGTTTTTGGACTTTTCCTCCATAGCTGAACTTACCCTTAGAGTTTTGATCAAGCAAAAATGCCCTGAGAACTTGGCAGGAGTTACCTAGTCTAACTCTATGTGTTTCAGGGAGGTGGAAGTTTTGACTGGGTGTATAATCTCTGTATCCCTAATGTAAATGAAGGAAATTCCAAAACTTTCTCTTCATCAGTTCATTTTTTTTCCTAGAGAAAAGATTAATCAGCTTAAGAATGACTTTCAAGTTCAAGTCTCATCAAGTGCAGAGAAAATCCTTCAAAACGAGATAATATTAGGGGTAAGATTCAGTCCAAGATTAAGACCTTGTTGATAGTGACTACATCTCCACAACTCTGGAAGCCCAGGGAGTTAACATGCATTAGAAAGCTAAATTCAGCTGTCAGCCTCAAGCTGATTCCCATGCTGTACTGAACACAGACAAAAGATGTTGTGTAACCTGTTCAGTAGCTGTCCATGCTGTACCATTTTTGCAGACAAATAGGTTAAAAAAAAAATCACCAGAATAACGAAGTATCAGTAGCAGTATCAGAGTTAGATACCATCACGAAAGAAAAAAAGCTTTTTTTTTTTTTTCAAGGACATCCTACCAAAGTAATTGTACTCAGCTGAATTTGACCCACATTGCATATTGAGCCTGGCACAAACAAGTGTGAACATAAGGAGAGCTAGGAATGATGACGTAAAACACTAAATCTAGCCTTCAGTGGAATCTACCAGCCTCACAGGGTCAAAAGCTGAGCTTAGAAGACTAGGAGAAAAACTAGCCTTTTTCAAATATTTGCAAAACTAGGATGTTATAAAATCCCTTTGATCCCTCCCCTGCCCTAACCATGCTTTCTAATTCTCAAGTGATTTCTTAGGAAAAGAAACAAAAAAAAATCATGTCCCACAGCTTATCCATATTTATTACCAGTGGGCAGCTGCAGATTAAACACTAGTATCTGTATTTAAAAAAAAAATTGTAATTACTTAGGCATCAGTAAAATGAAAAAGCCAGAAATATTAAGCAAGAAGTTTATCAGAATTAATTTAAAAAATCCCACAATGCATTTCAGTCTCCATTTTTCTTCCTTTCCTTCTTTTTCTATGATATATATTTGTTTGGCTAATCATTAATCCCTCCTGTCCCTGTTCCCAACTCCTGGCTGCAGTTTGCACAGGCCATTGAACTTGATCAGGCCAGTCTGCTGGCTGTATTCAGAACATTATGTAATTTTTGCTGTAATTTTGTTGCTACTCCTAGTTGTTCTCTATGTCTGTTCTTTGCTTGTGAGGATCTGAACCTGTATTACCATTTCAGAAATAGGCTTACAAAAGAACTTGAAAGGGCTTTGTAGAGGATATTGGTAAATGAGCAGTATTCAGTCTGTAGCTGAGTTTTTTGTGGAATCAACAGCAAGATATTGATACAGAGAAGAGGAGGAGATAGGATGTAGAGAGTCCTTAGGAGAGAGACATGAGCGATACCTTTTTTTCAATCCAAAGTGTATCTCTTAGATAAAAACTGTTATCAGCTATTACAAGGAACTCTCAATAAGTTGTCACTGGAAAGGAAAGCGTAGACATTTCCAGCACCTAATTTTCCAGCCACCACAACAGCAGCACACAACATTGCAGCAGCACAACCGAGCCAAAGCAACTTCTTGTTCCCAAACAGTTGTAATTCACAGTGCCAACCACTTCAGTGGGCAGTGTGTTCCAATGTCTGACTACTCTTTCCACTATTAAATTTTTCCCGGTATCCAATCTAAATCTTTCCTGGCACAACTTCAGGCCACTTCCTCTCATCCTGTCACTTGCTACCTGGGAGAAGAGATCAGCTGCTGCCTCACTACAAGCTCTTCTCAGGTAGCTGTAGAGAGCAATAAGGTCTCCCTTAAGCATCTTTTTCTCCAGGCTAAACGACATCAGTTCCCTCAGACATTCCTCGTAAGGCTTCTTTTCCAGGCACAAGCAGCCTTAATTCAGTATTTTATTCTTCTGAACAGATATCAATTGCCAGATCAAGTTCTTAATTTGCTTTTCATTTATATCAGGACAAAGGCAAAGTTTAACTTTGCATGACTGTGAAATCTATGGCTTTCCTACAAATTTATAATGGATAAATGTTTTTAAATGTTTATAATAGAATTTTAATTTTTTATTTTTAAAGAGAAAAGCATAGCTTTCCAGAACGACAATGAAGATAATTGCTACAGCAGCTGGACAAGGACTGTTTTTGTCTCCAGTCAAGCAGCAGATGCTAAGCACTGAAGTAGATGAGGAGTACCATATTGATCATTTTTCACAAAAAAAAAAAAAAAAAACAAAACAACTCCTCCAAGAAATAAAATTGTGTACACTTCTACTGTTTGACAGGGATATTCAGATATGACAGCAAGAAAGTCAGGATATTTCCTAAATTACCTTAATCCCTCCCATATATTACACACCATACCTTTTTGTGTGGCTTAGTCAACAAAATTGTACCAGCATTGTTCTAGGCTGAGTCAGGAAGAGATAGCTCTCACACAAACATGTTTTACACCTGAGTCACTTGATGATCAAACCATTCAGTCTTAATTGCTTTCAAACCAGGTCTTAACTACTTTAGAAGGAATGTGGCACTGTTCAGGGACGCAGACCAGACTTGATTCATTACAAAAGATGTAAACAAAAAGAGTAATAAAAGTTATGAGAGGTGCAGAGAATAACCTATGAGGAAAGGTTGAAATAATGGAGCTTGTTTAGTCTAGAAGAGCAAAGAGTGAACTGGGATATGATAACAATCTGCAAGTATGTATAATGCCCTTTATATGGAGGAAAATGATCAACTGTTGTCTATGCTCACTAAGGACAGAGCAAGCAATAATTTACAAAATTTGCAACAAAGGAGATTGAAGTTTGGTATTAGGAACAGATCTCCAAAGAGAGCTAGCTAAATAACAGGATTCCTGGTTTGGAAAAGGTTCAAACAGATTTTCAAGAGTAAATTGAAGATTTGGACTGATTCAGAATACTAAAAACAGTACTGCAAAAATTCATAACATTAAGGCAAATGACAATCCATCAAGAAGGATTAAATGTGATACAATTTATTTTAGAGAGAACATTTTCAGTTGCACTAAAATTCAATTAAACAATTAAAAACAGTTTTAACTGCTCAGAAATCTTGGAGAGACTCTGAATGCCCTGGAGAGGCCTTTTAAATCTTTGCTATTCTTATATGTGATGGAATTCCTCCACATGTGGCATATTTTATGTCTTATTCACATAAATATAAGGTACACAGTTACTGACACAGCAGAGTTCTTTAATACACACTTAGAAGTGGAGCCCTTTAGAACTAAAGGACAGGGTTTATTCTTTAATATAATATAATGAAACTGCAGGAAATATCCATATAGTTTGATTATCTTATAAACTAAGCAACTATAGATATAAAGTGACCTTCTTTAAGAAAAAAAAAAATTGTGCTGGAAATCTAATTGCATCCAGTCATTATCAGGAACTGTGTGTATAAATCATGAATAGCTTAAGAAATGCTTATTTAAACAAAAGTCAGTTTTGCAGTTTATTCCAAAGCACATTGAACTTAACAGGCCTCTCTCCTTTATAAGTAGCTGGGATAGATAATGTATACATATACAACTTAAAAAACCATATACACACATTTCTAATAAATACCAAAATAGCAGGTGGTATGTCTTACATGAACATTTCCTGTCTTTTCCCAAGAAACCATTTATATTCATTTCAGGTGAAGAAAAAAAAAAGATTACTTGATGGAATTCTAATTATTAGAAACAGTCCTATATAGGCACTTCAAAAATCTTTTATTACTTTAAAAATACCATCTAAAAGTTTAAAAACCCCATATTTTCAACACAATTGTGGAATGTACAATTCATAACGATTAACCAATTCAAACATCTTTTCACCCTGTCAAGGATGGGCAAAAAGAAAATTAGCATCCGACTTAAGTGCTGACAATAAATTTATTTTTCTTAATATGGGTATCATTCTTGGAAAGAGATTAGCACCTGAAAGATGTTAAAACACAGAACAAGGCTGTTAGGATAAAAGTTATGGAAATTGATGTCATGTGGGGATGTGCCAAACCAACAGTCCTGTACAGGAATTATCACTACAGTTGGCTGCCCTCAGAAGGAATAAGTTTCATATTTGGAATTCAAAGGCTTCCATTTTGATAACAAACACAGAAGCCACAGTTAGGATTAGTCATTTATGATAAATACTGGAAGTGTAAGCAGCATCATCCAACCAAGTTGTCCTAAGGAAGGGAACATTCAATATGTGAGAAAGTCTCCTCCATAAACCCATCTGAAACTCAGTTGAACATGACTTGTCTCCTAAATCTAGGTTAAAGGTGGGAAATCTACCTGCCAGAAGCAGGAGCTGCTTTCAAGACACTGCAGCCACAGTAGACATCAGACAGTTAAACCAAGTACTTTCCTCAGGCAGAGCCACAAGACTGTGTGTGTTCTACCAACATACAGTCTGTTAGCAGAGGTTGCCTCTGCTCTCCTTACTCTGGTTGCTTGAAGAACATAAAGGAAAGGAGGGGCTGTTCCACTGCTTGAGATCTGCATCCATGAATGCATGTCAGCTGTAATTTTCCTTTGCAGCTCTGTGGACTGCAGAGTTTGTAACATACTGGAAGCTGCTGAGGAGCTGCTTCTGCTTTTGCACCCTCTGCCCTCTTACACCATGTGGCTTCACTTCGCTAAGATGTAGGAAGTCCTAAAACCATAGAGATACCCAAAATCTGGAGCAGAAATGGAGGTGTGAAAAGATCTTTAGAAACACTAATATTTAGTCTAAGTAGAAAGGTCAATGCGTGTTTAAACCTTCTGATATATGTAATGTTGTTTCTATATTAGTCAAGCATTTCAGGAAAAGGAACAGAAAGCACCACTAAGAGAAACACAAGTACTACATTGGAAAAAAATTTCAGAAGAGCACAGTGTACAACTCTATCTTTTGTTTGGATGCTTAAGTATTCCAGTTTTAGCTCGCCATGTTCTTTTCAGGAGCCTTAGTGTCAGACATCAAACAGCAGCTGTACCTGTGTAAGAAACGTACTTCAGCCACAAAAGTCAATGGGAAAGTAGTTCTATAGCCAGGACAATTTTATCAATAAAAAAAAAGGTACAATTATTCAAAGATTTTCCAGAACTTGTTGGTTTTTTATATGCTGAAGAATTGAAAATTGGTCATTCAATAAACTATATTCCATTTGGTATTTATCAGTTAAGAAAACTGCTCATTTTTACATATATCCATAAGAAAGTATTATCATAGATATATTGACCTGTGACCTACTTTTATGTATTTTCTTTCTAAGAATCTTATACCACTGAAGTAAATTGATAAAGGATCTGATTCATAAAACCAAATTACTAGAGATTATGAGTTTGTCACAGAACTTGGAAAAAGAAATTAAAAATAAGGCCTAGTATGCAACTCATTTATCTCTCACAAACAGACTTCACACCTGCCAGTTTAGATTTAATTATTAAGACATGTAACTACTAAAACGATAAACTTGGAAGAATCACAAGCAGTTCTATAACAACATTAGTCCAGTTCTCAAAACAGGAAAAAAAATTGTGAATATAAAACTGGACAGTGTGGATGACAATATGATGGGCTGGATGGATGTGTGGCAGCCGAATCTTCATTTCCACAAATTTTGGTTAGCTTTCTACAATTGTTTTATTATTATTATTTTTGTAGCTATGTGCATATAAAAACTCTGAACCTCTGCTTTGCACTGCATTCCAAGAATCCTCAGAGGTCCCCAAGGTTATACACACAACACAGACAGATCTGTTGCAGCTCTTTTGTACTTAGGCTGACTATTGGTGATCCCTGACAGATCAGGAGTTTAAGAAACCTATGTTAGAGTTAATTCTACAATGGATTCCCTACAAAGAAGACATGATATTGTGACTAAAGGGTATTTGATAATGCAAATTAGGTAGACCTGTTCTCCAGCTTGAGGAAAGTGACAGACCTGCAACTGTACCTCGCTGCTCAGAGAGAAAACTGCTTCATATCTTTCACTTTTTGAAAGAATTGAACTAGAGATATTTAAGTTGTTAAAGAGCCACTTATATCAGGAGGAAAAGAAGATGACAAAGATAACATATGTGGAGAATAAATTTGTCACATGAATAAAAAGGAAGGCATTTAACAGATAATTTGGACCCTGAATGATCTGTGGTGCCTTCTCAAAGTTGGAACATGTTTATCCAGGAAAGCCAATAAAGATAACTTCTAATGTCAGTGGCAGCAGGAAATTGGAATAACAGCTACTATCTGGAAGCTCAATTCTATTTAGAACTAGGATTCGGGGAAGTAACTAAATTGCAAACAGATGAGAGAAGCTGTCTCTTCAGTTGTGTTATCCATTAAATATGTCTACATGCACAGCCCATTAAGGTGGCAAATACCAGAGAAGTTTTAGTCAGCGCCTAAAAAAAGTGTCTTAGCAGCCTAACCAGAAATGTGTAGGTAGTTACTGATTCATTTCACAGGATTTTGGGACAAAATCTGCTTGTAAATACTGGGGGAAATGCCAATTTGATTAAAATTTCTTTTGATTAAAAACTAAATGTGCCAAACTACCACTCTTTTGGAAGATAATTCACAATGAACAGCACAGGATGCTTTAGTCATCATTATAATCATCATATGTAGCCATATTGATTCCTTGAGAATCATCATCAGCAGATGGCTAAACAGTAAATCACTGCTTTTGGGAAAGCCTGTATTGCAAGATTCCTTGCAGCTTAGTCTTCAGCTGGACTGGATGAGACTCTCCAAACTGCTGTTCTGCTCAATTCTTAGAACCAGTTGGTCCGTGGTCTTCCATGACTTCCCTACTACTTATATTAATCTATGTCCTAGAAGTCTTCTAACTTCCTTATGAAATAATATCCTGCATGACCACCTCTACAGCTGCAGGAACAGTTTCTACTGAATTCTTACAAGGCCAGTTTAATGAGCAGGAACCATCTGGGCTACCACTATGAAATTCAACACATTTAAGGATAAAGGAAGGTCTGTCAGAGGCTTATCAATACAGACACAAATCATCACACAATTTCAACACTTTGCATCTGAAATTGGGAAAAATGTCTTTATCATTTTCCTGGGGGCACAAACTTTATTTTTTCTTTCCTACTCCTTCATAAGCAAATGTCAGTATCTTAATAAATGGTGGGACCATCTCACTGAAAGTTACTCTTCTGAATATTCACTTGTGCTGGTTTAAATGTGGAAGAAACTTCCCACTACACTGACAAACATTATCACCTGGAATTTCCCATCACTGCTGATCCAGGCATGCTCTTGCATTTTATAAAAACACTCAGATTGCTTTGGGAGCCCTGTGATTTGTCTAGGTATCTGTAGTGTGAGTATACTCCACCCCTAACTCTAAGGTACAAGGTAAGAAATGGTGTTACAAGATGTTAACATAGCATGCAGAGTGTTAAAGTAGTTTGTGCTACTTCCTTCCCATATGTCCCATATGTGCCATAGGTCCCATATGTCCCACGTCTGTATGACCTATCCTGTTTCTGCAGCTTTTACTGGCAGACAGTCATGTTTTCTACCAAGACTAGACTTAAGTGTGATTGTTTGACTATTTTATAGTGTTGACTACCAGGTTCTTTATCTTCACTCCAGAAGAGAAGCCAACAACAAATATCACAAGTCTTTTTTCTTCTACAAATGTGATTCTGCTGACAGAAGTGAAGAATTTGCACATCTTTACCACTGAAATTTGCAAGAACTTTTTCTCCAGTACTTAATCTTAAATAACTGTTAAATCTGCAAAAATACTTGCAGAAATAGCTCCCTACCAAAACTGTTTTACATTTTCTGGTGAATATGTGACACAGAATTCTGAGCTATATTCCTGTACAAAAGTTCCATTAAACACACCTAAATTAAAATAAACAACCATGATAAACTACCACTAGATATACAAAAATATTGATAAATTACAAAAGCAGGAAACTTTAACTTTAGAAGAAGATAAGACTGCACCTGTATCCTGTTTCATGTCATATGTATCACATACCAATAAAACAATCTGTGCTCCTACATATTTCTTACCACATGCAGGGAATCCTCCTGCAGTTTTTTAGAGATAGAATAATGGTCTTGAAAGTAAACGTTTATGTACCCAATTCCAGTGACATACAACAAAACACTATGCCTAAAAAATCAGGTCCTTAGCATGCTTCTTGAGGATACAGCTCTAAGCAGATTCAGAAAGTAGGAAAGCTGTTGATGTCAGGTTTTTAACCAGGTCTGATTTCTATATAAAATCAGGCAGGCTTCTGTCACACATGGCTTGTGGGGCAACATTTTATCAATTCATGTTTTTGTCTCATCCATCCACTCTGCTCAGACTGCAGCCACCAACACACAGAGACTGCAACTGGCCAGCCAGCCACCAAAGAGCCTGACATGCATTAATATCTCCAGCACTGGGTTCCAGCCTGTGAAAGCAGAGAGTAGGAAACAAGGGGCAGAAAAGTATTTGTAGTGCTCCTAGCGTTAGTCAGGGTTGATAAATAAAAATCTTGGCTCTCTGCTGCATTTGAAGCAGATACATAAATGGTAGATGGGCAAATCTTTTCAGATATGTCATTTTTTGTTGTTTTCTGTTTCTTTAATCATTCTTTACTTTTAATGATTTTCTAAGTGATCAAGTTTTAGCTGGAAAATAAATTCAAAAATGCCTTTTTCAGCCAGTAACTTCAGTGGAATCCAATTTTTCCCTTTGAGCATTAAGGAATTCACATTTCCTGCCTCTTGGAACCATACACTCTTTACAAGGGTTGTAAAATCTCTTTGTGGACAGAAGGAAAACATTCTAAATGTGCTTTTCTCAAAGAGTTGATTAAAACACACATTAAACAAAGGTGTGGGTAAGCAGTTGAATCTGTCTGTAAAGCCATGCTACTGCATCAGAGGCCACTCAGAGAAAAAAAAAGTCAAGTGGTATTTTTCTCTTCCCTACTTATAAAGACTTCAAGAGAAATATGCTCTGATGGAAAAGGCTAGTCAATTTCTCAACAGTAAGCAGCAAGAGCTTTAAGAATATAAAACCAGATCTCAATATGGAGACCTAAAATTAAAAATAGAATAATTTTCATTCTTTTACTGAATTCAGACAAACATTCTTACCATTGAAAAATAGCTTGTCTTTTTGACACAATTTGAAGAGGGCACAAAACCCCATTTAACTGATGGTATTTAATGTGCTACTTCACTCCCATATCCAGTTGTCCCAAAAATTTTTCTGCCTTCTAAAATAAGATTACTGACTTGGTGAGTGAGGAGAAAGCAGAGTTTGTTGCTTATTTCAATTTTACTAAGGCTTTCAACACCATTTCTCTCTGCTTCCTTACAGACAAACAAGCTGAGGAAGTAGAGGCTGGATAAGCAGACGGTGAATTGGACTGAAAACTAACACTCAAATCTAGCTAGAGACCAAGCAATTGTGGGGTCCCAGAGAGGCTGAAATTGGGTTCAAAACAGTTTAATGTCTTCATTGATGACATGGGTGATAGGACAGAGCGCACCCTCAGCAACTCTGCAGATGATACAAACTGAGAAAAGTGATTGCTAAACCAGCTGGATGTGCTGCTCTCCAGAGGGATCTCAACCAGCTGGAGAAATGGACTGACAGGTGTATTGGGAAGTTCAGCACAAGGAGCTGCAAAGTTCTGCACCCATGGAGGACCGGAATCCAGACACCCCCACTCAGACTGGGGGCTGAGGAGAAGAAAAACAGCTTTCCAGAGAAGGACCTGCACATTCTGGTGGACATGAAATTGAATATGAGACAACAATATGTCCCTGCAGAATATAAGGCCACAACATCTTGGTCTGCATTAGGGAGAGTGTTGTCAGCTCATCCAGAGCATTACTAGAAGTGATTATTGTCCTCTGTAAGTGGAGATACACCCGAAGTGCCGTGTCCAGTTCTGAGCTCCCCTAGATGAGAGAGAAATGAACATTCTGGAACAAGTTCAGCAAAGGAACATAAAGATAATGAAGGTATTAGGGAATCTGTTATAACAAGAAAAGACTGGGACAACTGGCATTATTTACCCTGGACAACAGAAGGTTAAAGGTGGATCTGATAAATGTGAATAAATAAGTAGCTGATGGAAGGGAACAAAGAAAATTAAATTGGAGATAAGAGAAAAAGAAGCAAAAGGAACAAATTTGTGTACAATAAATGTAATTTAAAGTTTAGAAAACATTCTTTATCATGATAGCAGTCAAACACTGCAACAGGTTGCCCAGGGAGGTTGTAAGTTCTCTATCTTTGGAGACATTCAAGACCAAACTGAAGTCAGACTTGGGGTATCTTGGTAGCTGACTCTGTTTTGGGCGGATGCATCTGTCTCCAGGAGTTCCCTCCAATCCTAAATCTCTGATTCTGGTTTCTTCTACAGGTTCCTCTGACATAGGAAAACTGATGATTTTATGTCTAGACTGTAAAATGTGACTCAGTATAAGCTGTAGCAATCATGAAAATAAGACCATTAGTAGAAAAAGAAGAAAGAAGAACTGGAGAGCATTGTATCTCCCACATAACATGCAGTGGAAACTCAAGATCTTTATATCCAACTGAAATGTAACCAAAACACTTCAAGAAAGATGCTCTAAGGTCCTCAGATGCCAGAGGACTTCCTGGCTACCTGTCCTATAAAATTGTTTATCAGTGTCAATCAAAAGATGCAACATTCACCTATACAGATATTTAAGTTATGAAATATTGGTTTCTCAGGTTGTAGCATACTGAAAACACATAAAGAATAAGACTTTAGCAATATGGTAGCTCCTGAAGAGAAAAAAAAGTTAACTAGCATTGAAATTAGGACCTCTGACTGCTTCTTGAATCATCAAAAAATAAAACCATCAAACAAACCACAAAATAAGATTGTTCTTTAAAGTGAAAGCTTTTTTGGAAGTCAATGTCATCATCTTAAGTGTGTCATTATGAAAAACTTGGCTGCATCATTTGAAAGTGAATGTTTTAGTTAGCTAGTTCCAGAACATAAAACGTTTTTAGGAAGCTGTGTTGTAGCTCATTTGAGCACCTCACCCAGTGATGATATTAATTAACACAAGGTTTCCTGAGAAAAACATGCATCACAAACACAAACCTGCTTAGTAATACATTGTATTAATCAGGAGTAAGATTTATCTATACGTTTATTTGTGACTACAACCATGTATGTGCTCTGTTTTTAAAATGAAACCTTTAAGAACTGTTGAGAATGAGGAAAGCAGAAATAAAAATGGAAAGAACCACTTGTACCACTGCAAGCAGCAGTAACAAGATGGGGTTTAATACCATTCAATGAGTTCACACACAGAGCAGAAGTGCTTGAAAAAAAGATTCTTATCCCAGCCTGGCAGGCAGGTAAGATATTCAAGTTGTGGAATAGCAGGTGCTACAGGTACAAAATTCAACAACCATCAAGAGCAACAGTGCCATGCACAAGGCATGAATTATGTGAGTTACTGACACATTTTCCCAGAAATGCAGACTCTTTGACTTGAGTTCTTGACTAGATAATCAGTGAACATTGCAAAAGAAGAGAAAAAAAAAAAAAATCAAGCCATTTACCCCATAGTTCTACGTAGCATAAAGGAGGTAAGAGATATTAAAGGCCTCCTGAACTGCTTGCATCATCTCTACATCACGTAGAAAGTAATCACTGTTGCTCCATATAACACAATTTTAAAGTTTGCATGGGAAAAGAAAATAAAAGAAAATTCTATACTCCTCACCATTCAAGAAGAGGCAATTTTCTTTTTATTCTCCATTAATGTAACAGTCACAGAAAGACAGAGAACACTGGCACTGCCAGCTGGAAAGTTTCTTTAAGATTTCTTTAGTGTGCTGACTTTCCACCTTTTCAGTTGCCTCTGTCTGATGGGCATGAAATCTAATAATTCAAGGCAGAAATATCAGTAGGTGAGACAAAGCCTGTTACTACCACTGTAAAGTTTATATCACACCATATCATGGTGCCAGAAGAAGCAATGGTAGAGTTTCAAATTCTAGGTCAAAACCACTTTGGTCCTGGTCTTAGGTATGCAAGGTCAATTTTTGAATGCTTATTTGCTAGATCAACATGATTTATCAGGTCTCCTTGCCTTATAATTTACTATGCATTTTTTTTTGGTGATTGAGATAGTGGATAAGCAACAATTTTAAAACCCCAAACAGCAAAACAAAAGCAAAGGTAGGACAATATTTCCAAAGTAAATTCAACAGGATAAAAAGTCAAGTTGTTCTAATGAAGGAGTTTGATATCTGTAGTTTGCTAGCATCAAGGCAGTAGTTAAGATTGGTTTTGGAGGAGGCAAGAGACTGCAGAGAGTCTGGACCATTTTGCATATCAGTTATATTCTACACAGTTTTCTTTTTTTAAGTTTATAAAGGAAAGATTAACTGGTCACACGACCTGAACAGGGACAACTTGTTAATATAAGAACATCAAAGATGTTAGAAATGCTTTTATTTGGGGACAAAGAGAGGAAATGAACAGGAGAGATAATGATCATGAGAGAGATCAGGTGGAGGGATATAATCAGTGAGGCCTGAGATTGGATTAGAGGATATCAGATTAGCATCTGTGATGAGCAGGGGGAAGGCAAGACAAAGGGAAGAGGAAAGTTGTTTAACATTTTATCAATTTTCTCTTAGATGATGTTCAGGTCTTCTTCAAAGAGGAAATTACATTAATTTTTCAAATCCTTCTCTTGTCCTGCCTCTGTGTCATGAAAGAACAGTATCATGAGGATAAATAGGGATTTGGGCTTGGAGTTTGACAATACATTTAAGAATAGACAAAGCTAGATCACCCAATTTGAGTTTTCCACAAATTTAAGAAAAAAAAAGGTCAGAAGATAGTTATGAGAGGTGAATTTATAGTTACTTTGGCCAGGTGACTTATTTGCACTGATTAACTACAACAAAAAATTACTATTTTAAGTACTGATGGAGACTGTGGAGACTGGGCTGTTGAAGGATGCCAGAGTAAAAAAAGAACTCTGATACTGATGAGCCAGTGGTGGTAGGAGGACAATAAAAGGACCAAAGATTTCATTAGCAAATGGCAATAAAATTGCTAGGTGACAAAATGTTTAATAAAAGGTACTTTCAGTATGCAGGAGAAATAAGTCTCAACTAAAAATAAAGAGGGTAAATTGAGGAAACAAGACAGGTCAGATCTCATTGGTCATCTACCTGGAAACTAAAAATAACTACGTAGTGAACATAGGAGATGATGAAGAAAAACAAAGACAAGAAGTAACAAAAATTAAAGATTTTTACAGTCTTGTATTCTACTAAGCTTTAAAATAGTTTCAAGTTGCTGTTATATAGTTTCAAAAACCTAGAGAGAAAAAAGAGATTAGGTAAGATCACAGTGACAGATGGAGGTGTCAACACAAATGATATAATGCCTTAATGTCACTAAATGAACAGCAAGTCTTGATTGAATGAAAACTTTGCAGCAGATGGTGTCTTTATCATTGCAGACAATCCAAAGTGTCGTTATATTACAATTTATAATTTTTATTGATCAGTGGAAAATTTAGTGGTCTATTTCTATAAAGGTTATTTTCTTTCCTGGTGATAGCTCTAAATTTCTAGTATCTTTTGCAATATTTATAACTGCTGCCTCACAGAGAAACCTTTATCTTCAGTTTGCAGAATTTATTGGAAGCACGAGAGACCTTTATTTGACTGCCTTAAATTATGAACTGAATATAAAAAGATGGAGTGAAAAACTGACATAAGATAATAAGTTATCATCCTATCGTATCCATAAATCTATGGGTATTTATTTCCTGGGCTCCTTTATGCTGAAAGCACAAGTTTCCTTTACAGATCCAGCCTTTATGCCTTGGAAGCCTAATCCTTGTTGGAACTCACTTAGGGAGGTATTCACAAGGGCAAGCTGTGATTTAACAGACTTTTTTTTTGTTAATCTTCACTCTGGTGAGCAGAGAAAATGAAAGTCATTCAGGACCTTCTTCAAAAGACGCACTAAACTGTATGAGTTCAGAGTTGTTTGACTAGCTGAGGTGCCAGCCAAATGTGTTCTGAAAAGAGGATGTAAGATTTGGTCTCACTGCTGGCTTCCTCTGGTTCAGTGCTATAAACTCTTGGAATAGCTTACAAGGTTACTTTGACCTTCTGTTCCTAAGCATCCAAGGAAAACACTAATGACACACTATTCTACCTAGCTCACTGAAGTTAAAGAGGAACTAAAGAACAAGTGTGAAACCTACTGTATGTTTTATTCAATTTTCTGTTCCACAGAAGCAGTTATATGCAGAGATGTGTGTGATTTTTAATTTGCTGGTTTTAAAAGTAATGTTTCAGGAGTGTAGCTTAGTTTCTTGAAAATAAATTATGGGGTTTTGGATTGGCCCATTTTTTAATTACTCTTACTGATTTATAGGTGCTTTTTTAGGTCACAC
The DNA here is from genome assembly GCF_017590055.1 of Onychostruthus taczanowskii. Taxonomy (NCBI): domain Eukaryota; kingdom Metazoa; phylum Chordata; class Aves; order Passeriformes; family Passeridae; genus Onychostruthus; species Onychostruthus taczanowskii. Next base: position 2,818,392 of record NW_024501459.1, read on the forward strand.
CTCTCAGTTTCATATTCTCTACCTGATCATGTCACTTTCCAAACTAAGATGTCAGTCTCTTTAGAAAAGAAAAGAATTAACAGCAAGTAAACCTGTTTTACTTTTTTTGTCTTTGCTAATGCATTAACATGAAGAGCCATTTTTTAAAACTTTTAAAAAATCCTGTTCACCCAAGTTTTGCAAGGCAATCTACCTTTAAAAATATGAATGAAAGAGGCAGGAATTCTGACCTACCATCCCATGCATAAGACTTCAAAAATGACAGAAATGTCAGGATAAGCTGTATGGAAACAGTACTTATATCATCAAGTGCTCTGTGAGGGATATTTCCACAGCTCTAGGCTGTTCCATGTGGTGGTACCCTGGGCTATTTGACTGGAAAAGCAGGGCAGTACTAGTTGTACAGGAGTCCTCTCCTAGTGCAGTACATCACTTTACCGAGTACTCAGTTCTAGGAAGGAATACAAAACAAACAAACAGAAGCTATGAAGACCTTAATTCTTGTCTGATATTGTTCAAATATGAGTGTTCACATCACAAAGAAACCCTCAATCCTGGATTAAATATTTGTTTGAGCAAATAATTTTGCAATTTTTTTTTCCAATATTAGGAACTTTATCAAGAATATGCACGTAAGAATTTCAAGAATACATACCCAAGAGTTACAATGTAGTTTGTATCTTAAAGTTATTGTATATCACAATTCTGGAAAGAATATGCAACTGAAAGAGGCTAAAATCAGGTCTCACTAGCTCTTTCTTCTACAGCTCTTCTATATTAGTCATGTTACTATCTCATGACAACCCATTCTTTCCTCATCAGACTCAGCAGCAAACATCATGGCACTAACTTATTTGGATACTTTAACTTTGACAGAAGGGCAAAAAATATATTGTCAGTAAATTTTACCTTTTTAATTTATTAAAAAGGAAATGCCAGTACATGCACTGCACTGACCAGCGCTAGCCAGTTATATTTTATGAAGCCCTGCCATACTCTTGTTGAAGCTTACTAATTATAATGTTACCTTGTAAAGTAATCATATAAATTTGGAATTATTTGCTCTGGTTCTAATTAATAATGACATTAACAAGAGCTTTTTAAAGAAATTTTAGGCTAACTTCAAGAAAACATCAGTAATTAGTGGATGAAAGGTTATATTTATCCTTGATATTAATTAAACTGTTGTCTTTAAAAAGGAGACAGTAGATTTCTGTACTTAATTTAATTTTTTTCAACTTTTTCATGGATTAGGGTGATCAGTAATGGTTTTTGTCTAGTAATAAGAAAATCTACAAAGGTTTGCTCTGTCTCCCTACAAAGGTTTGCTCTGGCTCCATGTGGAAGTTTCTGTCAGCTTCAAACCAGGTGCTGAACATTTGATGGGAGATTATGTGGCTTATGGGGAAGAACAGAGTGAGGTGCAGCCCCTCCCACATCTGTTAGCTCAGCTGGGTCCTGCTGGGATGCTACTGCCCAGCCCTGGGGCTGGAGGGAGGGCTGAGTCCTTCCCACAGAGGGGGGAATTTCACTCTGGGTCACCAGCTGGAAGGTTTGTCCAGGTTGGCAGACAGGGACAGGTGAGCAGGCTCTGCAGAGAAAGTGAACAGTGAGTTTAAGAAGTGAACATTACTTCTGTTTTCTAGAAGAGAAACTGCTGCACCAAAACAGTAAAGGGCAAGTTGAAGAATTAGGTTCATTGCAAAGAAGAAAATAATTTTCTGGAATAATGATTAATAAAATTTAAGGAGAAAATTAAAATGAGATGGCAACATGTACGTTGAGTAGAGTAAATAATTTGACTATCTATAGGGATTTTCTGATAGAATCTATTGCTGATGCTTGCTTATTACTAAAATTAATCATTATACTTCCTTCTAGTAATTATTGTAATGGTAATTTGATTGGGAACCTTTGACAACTGAGAACATGCATAATGTTATACCACACAAATCACACTTTCCAAAAAGCCCCCCCCCAAAATTAAAAAATGCAGTTGAATTCAGCAATTCTAATATCTAGTTAATATTGCACTTTAGTCACTGCTGCATGTTATTTTTGATAAAGTTTCAAATGGAAGAACATTCAAAGTTTGTCTGAAAAAAAAAATTAAATTTTAAAAGCTGCCATATTTGCTTATCAAAGAATAAAATAAAAAGGAATTTTCAACTACAGTTAATTCATGTATTGTCCATGTATGCATTCAAATGTGAGCTTTTGAAACACATTTCTTTTGAACAAGAAATGACTGCAAAAAGTGTTTTCTTCTTGTAAGGTTTTACACTACCTACAATCTGAATTTTCTGTTCCTTAGCCACTTACATCTTTAACAGGATGTGCTGCTCCTACACATTATTTGCCAAATAATTTGGCATATTTCTAGTCACAGGGAGACCCAAAATCTGCTAGTTAATTTTTGTGGAGTTGGCACCTATGCTTATTTGCCTGTAAAAATATGATTTCTTCCTTCCTTCATTTATTTATTTCCTGACTTTAATGGTTTTGGTTAAAACATTAGTGTAAGTGCCAGAGAAGTTATTGCTTGAAATGAAAACTCTGTGATTCAAAAAACCAAGAGGGCATATATTTTATATAATTGAAAATAAATCCTTCCTTAGCTCTAAATATATGTATTCCTATCCTGATAGTTAACAAAATAATTTGTATTTTTGGAAAATGAAATGCAATGTGCTAGTGAGGTTATTGTATAAAAGACATCCGTACCAACTAAAATAAAACCTTTATCTCATGAAAAACAGATGAAAAAAGTTTGGTTTCTTTCACTGTGAATTCATAGTCACAATGTGGCAGAATATTGAAAAGTTCCTGAAGAGCTCTACTCGCAGGATCAGGCGCAGACATGGGTGAAGCAGGTGCTGCCTGGGTAGAACAGCATTAATTTCTCCAGGCGGTACCAAGAAGATGACAGTCAGAGTGGTTCTGCAGTCTAGCTCCTGCCTACGGATGTGGAGGTGAAGGAAGAGCAGGATCTGACTGGTCAGATAACACGAGCCCCATTCTGCCCCTTTCTCAAGAAGGGTAAGCCCAGCACAAGCCTTCTGCCCCTCCACCTCTGTAGCTGCTACCTGGAAGAGTTTGTGGGGCCAACTGAGTAAGAGCAAATGTCAGAGGCAGTAGCTAAAAATGAAGCCCACACTTAGAGAAGATGAGAGAGCTTTGGGCAAGAAAAATTATAAATTATCTCAATTAAATTCATCTGGCTGTAAATGGAATTTTGTCTACTTTTATTATTCATTCAGAGCTTGATGAAGTCAAAAACAGTTTTTGATTTATAGCTAGTAAATAAACAACAGTAACACTTAGTATTTATTCAATGATCACCTCATTTTCTAAACTGAAAATATCCATGGTACAAAAATTGTAGTTGACATCTCAAATCAAAGGAGTAATACTTCTCTTAAAATCATGATTTTTACAACATGTCAGAATATTTAAATTACTGTTTTGTCTGTATCTGCCATTTCTTTTCATGTTTCACAGTGTTGTGATCTTGGAGCGTTTCGAATAAGAGATGACAGTGTAAATATTTTCATCTCTTACACCAGTAATTAATTAATTACTAGCAAATTCTGCTGTCTGACATAGGCAACCTCACAGATGTATGATATAGGTCTCTTTTTCATTTGGGTTACAAGAACCAGGCCTCTATTTGGTACTGAAATGCACATATTCCCTGATCTATGGGACTCCTTTATGCATGTTTTCCATTATTCGCCAAATGTCCTGTTATATATGCACCTTTGTTTTACAGGATCAAATTTTAGACCTCACTCCATGTGATGCCTTTTTTTTCTCCTTTTTGCCTCACTTCCAAAAGTTCCAACTCTTAAGGAGTACGTGCATGAAAGGAAACTGACTTCCTCATAGGTCATGACCTTTCACGCATAATATAAATTCATATATTATGATTATAGTGTAGCCACAGTCATTCAGAAGTACTGCAGAGAGCTATTTGACATTATTGTATATAGAATGAGGGCAAAGGGAGTTGAGCTACAAAGAGAACCAACTGTTTTTATTAATGCTCAATTTCATAACTAATCGTTTTGTTGAAGCATAACATACATCTTGGGAAGTGATGTATTTGTGTTAGACATTTGTAAATCTAACTAAGCATAAACATTTTGCTTCAAAGCATTCCTGTGAGGGAATGGTTGTATTTTAACAATATACCCAAAAAGGCTTCTCTTGTTGTTCAAAATAGGTATACCTGAGGGAAGAATTGTGTTCTGAGGTATACTCCTGAATATTAGTCTATATGAACATACCTCACTTTGGCTACCTAAAAATCATGAGATTAGGTAAACACAGTATAGTGATGAATACTTTGGGGATCTGAATTTTGTTATTAAGCAGCACTAGAAAACTTGTTTTGCACATAAAACAGGAAAATACCCCAAAGTTTCAGCTTTTGCAATCTCACTAGATACTTAAATTGACAACAGCACCTTCAAGACCAAGATGTATCATGACAAGGCCATGGTAAATGATGCATAAACATATGTACCATGGAAAAAGGAGAGAGTCATTAGCTTGGATCCTTTTTGTGTCATGCTGCACTCAAGGTGACAAATGTTATACACTCATTTTGGTGAAGTACATGCACTGGGTTAGTTAGTGTGGCTCAACTGACAGGCAGAAATGTAATAATCCTCAGATTTACTAGAGGTGCTAAACTGGGCTGTCAGACAAAGTCCATATCATGTAGCACTTTTGTTTGGAAGCTAGCCTTACAATCCCATCAGTTTCAGTAACCATTTGCTAATAATACTAATCACCTGCCTTGGAGGATGTGCTGGATATGTGGAACTACAGGAAGAATGGCTGTTGGCATCTCTACCACAGCTGGGCTCAGAAGTTTGACTACAGCTGTGTTGGTGTGCCTCACCTTCATAATGAGCCTGGTGAGGAGGAAGGATCAGACTCTGGCAATCGCTTTGCACATTGAGATATGCCTTCAGTTTGCTCTGGAATTTACCATGTTGCTTTGGTCTGCAAGAATAGAGGCAAACATCTTAAAATAGGTTGATTTATGAATTTCAGCTTCAACTTTCTGTATTATGTTATAATCTGGAGATTATCACACGGATGTGTTTCAAAGAAGTGATGAAAGAGAGCGATAAAGTGATGTCGCGAATACCTGGTAGAAACTGTAGAACAGGACAGGAGGCTAAAGCACTGCAGTTAAGAATTAGTGACACTGGAAAGCAGTTCACTACTTTGGAGCACACATCAAAGGACTGTCATTTGAATACATCCTCTTGTGGGTAACAAATCCATTCCAAAGGCAATTGGCACTATCAAGGGTTGTGTGACCCCACCACTCAGAGACGCTCTCTCCATGCTGGTCTTTTTTCAATCATCTTCCAACCACAGGACTCCTAAAGCTGCTGATTGAATGTAACTGCAGGATCTTGCTCTCCTGCTCCCAATCCATGACAAACCAACATCCATATCTGTACTATTAATAATTTCCAGAAAATTGATTAAAGGTATTATAATTTCTGGTTTATAAGGCTTAAATGTCAAGCATTACATATAAGAAAACCCTGTACAATAATCACAATGTTACTGGAATAAATTAAAACATGGCATTTATAATATGGAGAACAATTGAAGTCAAAGGTGACAGTAATCTCTGCCGAGAAAATTGTTACTTCAGATGTATGTTCTGCTGAATTTGCAGTGTTCTTGGCAAGAATATGTACAGTCTGAAAATGAAAATCTGCTTATTCTTAATTCTAATCTTTTCTCATTCTCCTTACCCTCATCACTGCTGTTCACTGCTACAGATCCAAAGTTTTCATTGCTATCAACTTTAACCCAAACCTAAATCCATTTAGCCCTACTATTTTCACCTATATGGACTGTACTGATTCTACTTTTCAATTAGTAACAAATTAGGCCAACAAGTACCAAATACTACTTTCACATTAGGTTTTACTGGGAATCACCAAACACCTTCAGAATTTTTCAAAAATTTCTCAGTATCACAGAATCTCTTCTAAGGCCTACAGGTGTTAGTATGTATGCACAATTTTGATACCATCCTTCTGGTTTGTTCATACAAATATCTCAAAAACTGAGAATTGGCATCCACAAATAAACCTTCATATAATTAATTATTTCTCATTTCAGTGATTACTTTGTCTGGAGAATGACTCCTTATTGGTCTTTACTGATGGCTGCAAAGAGTCTGACTTTTGATTTCCCCCACTTTCCATTAGTGATTAAGATCTAATTCTCTTTTAAGGAGACCAGCTGTGGTTGGAAATTCCATTTCATGAAACATGAAGGGGATGTGCTGAAAACAGGCCCACCAAGTGAGCATTATGGTACCCCTAGTGACACATGTCTTATTTTTCAGGCAGAACATAAACTGAACATGTAAAAATCTCTCACTGGTAAATGCATAGAGTTTCACCAGTCACTGGATTTTGCAGCTGGAATTGAAGTACTTTCCTTACTTCACAAACTAAATTAGGAACAACCTGATTTTATTTTATGGGAAGAGTCATGGAATGGTCTTCAGAACTTAACTGCAGCCCCTATAACATCTGCAAAAACATGGAAGCAGATCCACAACTCTTTTATGTGCTCCATGTAAATCAGCTGCTGGCCATCAGGGTTTGGGGTGGTCCCTTTAGGCTGTCTTTATCTGCCTAATCTCTCCATTGTGCAATCAAGCTAACAAAAACATATCTGGTCAGCAAGCAGTCAGCATGGAGAGGCAGCAAGTGGCACTCAACCATGGCTTAGCTCTGACTCCCTCCAAGAACGTATCAAAATTCTCTAAAGAAAATTTTACAAAAATATTGTGCAGTTGAAGGGTCAATAGTTGGTGGATTAGCACTTAATTCCCTGGAATAGGGATATAGGAATGAGCTCATTAACAACAATATTTATTCCTGGAACGGGGTATAGAGACAGCTACTCTCCTGCTGCTCAGTTTTGCTTCCCTCCTGCAGTAATTCCCCAAGCCCATACATTCAATTTCCTTAGACCGTGGTGTCATCTGGCAGTAGCTGCCCGTTTAGCAGCTGTTGCTGGATGTGCCACACACGGATCCAGCCAGCACACTGGAGCCTTGTGCCCTCTCTGAGGTCCAGTGGTGCTGCTGGGATAATTCATATTCCCCAGATGTTTGTCGCTCCTCTCCTCTTCATCAGTCTCCCAAACACTCCTCTGCTGCATGCAATGTACTGCAGGAAGGAATTTTGTGAGCTCTTTGTAATCTCTTCAGGTAAAATCAACCAGATTAATGTTACTTTCCTCATCAAATTGAGCTGAACTTAGTGATTTTCTCAACATTACTCCTTAATTTTTCAAAGAAATGGTAGCACAATATATTCCAGGTAGCAAACAGATTGGAAAATAAACACCTTAAAGATTAAAATTTATCTTCAGATTATTAGGTTTAAATTAAGAATTGAAAATTAGCTAAAATTTGATTATTTGGTCAAATGTTAAATTGCAGACTGAAGAACATTTTTATATCAGAACCCTAATAAATTCTTCAACATTGGAAAGAGTCTATTAACTTAAAGTATTAGAGTTTCTTTTGTTGGATCTTCAGAATTTTGTCTTTATTTCATTGTAAGATCAATTATGAGAAAATTTATTTTCTGATGATAACAAAATATAATTCACAGATTTTTAGTTTAAGACCCCTAGCATTCATTTGTTAAAAACAAAAACAGTATTTCAGTAATTGATTTAAAATTAAAACCTTTCATTCTTTGAGCAGCTACATTTTTTTCTGTAAATTGTTCTAAAGATTTGGCAAATAGAGGCCAGGAGGGGCATTCCCACCAAGAGCTCATACAATTACAAAACCTTACTACTAAGTTTCTTTAGATGTCATTTGTAGTCTCAATATGTCATCTTCTTACCCACAAGCAGCACTTATAAACCAAATTTCTGCATCCTCTCCCTTGAAAAATCAACCCTTTTTTTTTTGGTAACAGCTTCATAAATGTGAGAGAAATGAAAGGAGATTATTCTGCAGTGATTTTTCGTGGATCCATTTATGTGATCCATTTAGGCTCTTCCCTCTCTGCCAACGCAGACCAGTTACACAATGGAGAAAAAGATCCCAAGCTTAATTCTCCTTGGCTTTGTGTGGGGATGAGGAAAATGACCTTTTGAGAAGATTTGTTTTCACCTCTCAGAAGTCAGTTCTGGAGGCAGTTGATTGTAACACATTTCAGGTATGCAGTTTAAAGACCTGGTTTTGAGATATAACTTGATATTGTAGTACCAGGTGGAAGGGTTGAATAACTGAGTAAGATTTGAACTCTGAGAAACACTGAATTCAACTCAATGGAGTTCAAAATGTAGGTAAAAGGTAGCTCTGGTTTTAGACTCTCAGTGACCCTAAAATCAGAGGACGATCTAGCCTGTATAAGAAAATAATTGTGACTTAAGTGAAAAATTAGGTTAGAGAGAAGAAATCTCCCCACTTTGGGAATTACACATACTTTAATAGTAAAAATTTGTATGTGTTTAGAAAATATATCAAGACACAAAATTCAAGAGCTAATGAAACCTTAAAAAGAACATAAGAACCAACTGAGAATGCCATTTCAGTGAAATTAACAGTATTGGGTACAGAGTTAGATATGACTGAGAAACAAAAATGCTTGCCAAGCAGATCTGATAAGCCTGATTATGTGAACCATGGATATAGAAATAAATACTGGAAAGTTCATACCCTAACAGTCAAAATGAAAGAGAGCATATTTGTAATACAATTAAAATGTAGAAAATCTCTAAACAACACAATATGTCATAGTACATCAGAAAATTCTTCAAATACCAGCAGCAATTCTCCAGTTTCAAGAAAATGTGACAATAAAATGATTATTTTGGAGGTGCTCCTCACAGGAACAGGAAAAATATTTATCCTCCCATCGTAACCTTCAAAAAAACACTTTGCTTTCCTCCAAATTAACAGTCCATTTGACTAAGGGAGATTCTTCCCTATACAACTCTGGCACAGTCAATTCAAGAGCTGAAAGGCAGATTTTAATAACCTGGTGGAGAGTAGGACTGTGGGTTGTTTGGTCTCCCAGATCTGAGTTACCTGTCATTCAGGAGTAATCAATGCACCCCACCTATGTTTGGACTGCTGCTGTGGGAATGGCACTCTGTGTTGTCAGGTTACCAAAATGACTTTAGTATTCAGGGACATGTAGGATAAGAGAGCTGAGATCTGCTGAAGATTGGACTGTTCCTTGTAATGGAAACAATTACAAAAGAAAAAAACAAGACAGGAAAACAAAATTGCAGACTACTCTTATCAGTTCACAGCTATTTTAAGATCATCATCATTTGGCTAAAAGTGAGGCTAACCATCTAACTTTCCTCTCTTCTCTCATTACACAAAAAGCTCTGAGAGTTGCCTGTTTCCTTTGCCTGGTATTAGCAGATTAATTTTCCTATCCTTAGTGTGCAAACCATATAAGGGACAGACATTTGTGCTTTTCTGGCCTTCAAACTCTGCTTCCACTTCCCAACATGCCTAGTATTCCTACTGTGCTTGCTTAAATTAGAAAATTTCTTCCTGCTTCCATAACCAGTTAATGAAGAACCACGAGTTGGACTATGTGACCCCAAAGGTCCCTTCCAACTTCAGGTACCCCAAAAAATCAATACATTTTCACACCTTGGAAAAAATGTGCTTATAGTAATTTTATTAAATTCTAAAAGATGGAAAAATAACATAGTTCACAAGTCATTGTATTACTTCTGTGACAAAGAAGTAGTTGAAACTAAAATTCTGAATATGACAGGTCTGGTAACATTTTGTTTGAATGGTACCATACCCACCAAGGGCTGGCTTGTTTCATTCATGCATACACAGATTGTCCAGAATTTCACCTATATGTCCTCTCCAGTTTATTTGTCCAAGGAAACAAAAATTCAAAGGTGTATCATAACTGGATCAAACCAGCTTACTCTTCCATCCCTATGAAAATTTAATTAAACATTTCCTTTTTAGATGGAATTTGCAATCAAGCCACATTTGACCCTCAGACAAAAATTTTTCACAGTATGAAACTTGGTGTTCTTTTCTTCCTAAAGCATAGTAGTCCTACCTTTTCTGTGTGACAATTGTACAGCCAAACTGTAGGCTCATAATAAAAGGTTGTCCAAAATTACATGCAGCTTCATGATTTGAGAAAACAACAGAAAAAAAAATTCTACTCTGCAGTAAATATTCTGGACTTTTTCCTGTCATTAAAAATTCATTTATTAACTGTCTATTCTTTCTTAATCTGAACAGCCATCTAAATTTTTATTTCATAGTATGATTGTACTATCTGGGACAACTGAGCCAATTTCACCTGTGTGCACATCCATTTTCTCTGAATCATATCCTGAACTTTTTATAAGAGCCACTTGTAAGCTGCAGCACTGAAACATAAGATGCTCATATCCCAGGTCAAGGATACACAGCTCAAGCCTGTATCAGTAAACATGACGTCTTTATTTCTAAGGGTGACTTAGTACAAATTGTGTTACTGAGGGATGCAGATATCAGGCTTGAACCAGGCAGTTTTTATTTTTCCTCTGCCATCAACTTGCCAGACAGAGTTCATTACAGCTCTTTCCTTACAAGAAGTTTAAAACGTTTTGGGGCTTCCAGGAACTAAAAAGTTAAAAAAAACCAAACTTGTTGTTGGAATATGTTGGCTGGATCTATGATCCTCCAAGAGCAGACAGATGCCAGGCACCATAAAAGAAAAGAAAAGCTCACTTTTTTCTAACCAGGATTCTTCAAATTCTTACTTGAGCAGATATTCTGTTTTAACATGCTTAACCCCCAATACATTGCATAAACTTTGTAAGGTGGTTTTGCACAGTCATGTCTGCTTAGCATAAATGGATGACTGTGTCATGCCTAAAAAGCTGTAAATGCAGGTCACAGGAGAAAAGGACTGCTTGGATTTATGACAGTGACAAAAGAATTTTAAGTCAAGCAGCATAACAGGAAGCTATATAATTTTTTGTTTTAAAAACATTTCCCCTTCCTTCAGATGTTAAGTGTGTAGCTAGAGAGAGATAAATCGTTTTGCCTGAGATACTACATCACTTTGTGATCAAATAGTACTTGAGAGCATTTATGCAAGTATTCTGCATTCTGCATGTATAACTATGGTTCAATTTTTGTTTTTTTCAACACTAAAATAAATGGATATATTTCTTTTTCTCCAACTGCCTTCAATGTTCACTGTTCTATTTAGGTCCAATCTGCTGCATGTTTCAAAGCCGCATTTGAAACTTGTGAATTAGCCACACTACCATGTGAAGGACAGTTTCCTGATGGTGGGAAAGAGTTTAAAAGAATGGCAGCTCCCAAGGTTTAAGTGGTGCTGCGGGGTTTTAAGCTCCATAGGAGATTTTGAGCATGTCAGAAGTGTCATGTACTTTATATTCATGGACAATTTCACAAAGGAGTTGATGGTGCTGTCTTTACGTTATTAAAGGCAAAAGGAATGACGTGGTTACCAAGTTTAATGACTCCAAAGAACTGGGCTGTCACGTGAGCTGCTACAGAGCTATTTGTATTGAACTAGTTTAAGGCAAACATTCTTGTCAGTATTAAATTGTTTAAGAAAGGCCACACTGAGCTGTTAGTCAAGCCCTGTAATGTTCTCAAAACACTGAAAATTTGCATGAAAGCCTTGGGGCAATGTGCTAAATTGATATAAGTTAAAACATCTGTTGCAGGATTTATCCCTGGGTAATTAACTAGACTTGGCATAATGGAAAGGAACAGATTTACCACTCAACTGTAGAAACCTGTAGCAGGAAAATAACTGCTAAACTTCCTAATTATTTTCCTAATATCATAGACTATACTTTTGTTTCATTAAAATGAAAAGAATGCTGGGTATCCTTTATATGAACACAGAAAATTACAACTGTGTTTCTAGCACCCTGATTTTTTAAATTCCTGTTTGCAACTCTGCCATATCATAGGAGGAAACATGCAGTCTATTAAAACCACAAGGTGTTCCAGGTTAGGGCTTATTCATAATCTCTAAGTGAAGCTCTCCCACTTGATGTGAAACACCTACCACCCCCTACCAGCAGCCCTGGGTGTTACATCGCTGAGTGAGCTTGGTTTTTCTCTGTGGCCACCTCCAAATGGACCTAGTTCAAGCAAAAGAGCTGGGAAACCCTGTCCACATTACAACTTTGACCTCTAATTTGGCAGCAAAGAGTATGAATTCGGCAATGACTATGAAATATCCTAAGAAATTGAAGGATTTCAGACTGCATATGAGAGTAACCAGGACTGACCTAAGAGGCTGTATTTTTCTCCCCTGCTGTGCTTTATTGGGGTTAGCATTATATGCTTATCTAACAGAATGCCTCTCTTCCCCATGGGGTCTAGAGAAACATAAATCTGCCCGACTCATTTCCCAAAGACATCTGGGAGTTCCTCTGCCAACACTGTGAGCTCAGAGACACAGGCCAGCTGTGCCCTGGCAGCTATAGATCCAATTTAGCATGGCTTTGTGCCCAAACTAAAATTTCTTGCCTCAGCAGAGCTGTGTTAATACCTAGATGACTTCTGGACCGCAAGGGGCAAGCATGGCCCACTGCAGGGTGGCCAGGACAAGAGCACTTGCCTGTGTGAGACACATCTCTGCTTGCAGGTCCCTTGGCTGTTCAGGCTAATGGAGCTCCCCAGTTCTGTCAAGAGTGCTGTACATGCCAAGAAAAGGCACCCCTAGGAATTATCTGCTGCAAACTCTTAACACATTGAGAAATTTAGTCTTCCCCAGGCAAAGGAAAGGATTTGGGTGTCAGGTAAGTGCTTAGGGACAAAAGGATATTTGTCCATCTCATTCATGGTCTTGTGAAACAGCTGATTAACCTTAGATTAAATTATGCATATGAATTATTAATGCATATTTATTCATTATGACCTTGAATAGGACTTAGACTAAATATTCTATTTCTACAGTGTATGAGCTAGCTTATTCTGCTCAACCTAATTAGGATATTAATGACGCAAATTTAGAGAACACGTCAAATGTTTAGACAAAACAAAGTCTATTTTATTTCCACCCACTATGTACAGCTGCTGCATATACTTCCAAGACTGTGTATAGTAGAAATTATTTTGGTTTTCAGAATCTTCGCAGAAAAGACAATCTGAGAATTCCTGCACTCTCTAAATGATTCTGAGTGCAAAGTCAGTTGTAGGAGTGCGGGGGGTGAGTATTATTTGCCTTTAATTTAAAAAAAAAATCATTAAGCTGAACACTCACAGGACCTAAAAGAATTTTTTTTTTTTCTGGGACAATTCTACTGACTATTTGGGATTTTAATTACAAATTTCAGGTTCAAATTTGTCAGTGACCAGATCAAGCAGTAATTCAGGTCACAGTTTAGGTGGATGGAAGAAAATTAAGGTCTATAGAAATTTCAGTGGTGGTGTAATTGCTTAGTACCATAGAAACACAGATTATGCTGAGTCAGAAGAGATCCATCAGGACCATTAAGTCCATCTTCTGGCCTTGCAAAGAACACATCTAGAATCACACCCAAGCATTTCATACAGGCTTTAGATTACTGCCAGAATGTTGTGTTGTCTATATGGAGGTGTTCCATCCCTGACATATTCATATCCCATATGAAGACCCTCACTTGTTGAATTACATTAAACAGAGAGGAATGAAATAAATTACAGAAGTTTATTATTTCATTAGGGGCAATACAGTGGTTTGATTAAAATTTGGAGGGGTATCACGAAATCTCATGTCTGAGTAGGCAGAATTAGTTTTCTAAGCTGTGCAAATGCCCTTCTAAATGGTGTTCTTGAGGAAAAAAGAAAAGATTAATTGCTAATACACCATGATTAATATATTAGCTGTTGCTGTCATTATCAATTTACTATTCTGAGTAACCTTTAAGGATGCAAAGACTGCAAAGAATTCAGACATTTGATAATTCGTATCAATGCTTTCTACTTTCTGATGTTCCAGTCAGGTGTGTAAGAAGAAAAAATTTCTTACATACAACTATAGAAACCACTATACCTCAATATTTAAGAGATTGCTCCAAATACATCCAATACATTTCTAATATAAATATTGAAAACCTAGTTGGAAAACACCAGTTTTTAAAAACAGGATCCATAGGAATTCCTCTATGCATCAGTGGAAAAAAAATCACATAAACCATATGAAAGATCTTTTTAAATATTTCTGCTTTCTTTTTTTCCTCATACATTGAAGTACATGAACATTTTGCTACTCCAATCATAGGCTTGAAAACACACTAAAGTCAGGAAACTTTAGATGAGTGTGTAATCACAAACTAAAACTTTATCAATGTTTTTTTGAGCTTCTGTCACAATCTCAACCGAGGTACTAATTCTTATTTGATTCTAATAATCCTTAGCTATTCAGGTGTGCTGAAGTGATACAAACACATTATTCTTTGACTTTAACTGCTCCTTAATTTCCACTGGCATCTTGCCATGGCTACACTACTGTCATATTTCTGCATCCCAGTGGTTAAATGCTTGGAGTACAAGTTGTTTTATTTTATCCAGTAAGCTTAATAAAATATAAATATTTATGGATGCAAATACAATTCCAACATCTTATCAAGCTAGCCAAAATCCACTCGTTTATCTGGTTCCAGGGATTTGATGACTGAACTCGGCAACAGGAAAATCATTGAGTTGATCAGCATTCTAAGAAGGTAAATATGACAGTGAGTTTCCAGGAGATCAGTAGTAGTGACCTGCATAGAAAAAAACACTACATGAGGTGGCTTACAGAATAAACCAGATTACTGAGAAATTAATATCTTACAAACACTTTCCTCCTGAACCACAGAAAGCATGGCTCTCTTACTGTTCCACATATTTAAATGCTATCATGAGCTTAAAATGATACATATTGTAAGATACAAATATAAAGATATTTGTGTGTGTAAAAGTGTTTTATAAAGTGTTTTTTCTACTACTGACCACCATAGAGATGACGGTTGTGAACCTAAAACAAAAGTAGTGGCTACAACTCTGGACAAAGCGTGGGCTGTATTACAGAATAAAAACTAAACAAATTATTCCAAGGAGTGAAGCAAAATTGTGGAGCACCAACAGCAGTTTTTTCTTCAGGCCATTGTTCCCTGAATGCCTTCATGGGTTTACATTTCAGCCAGGGAAGAAAGCATGGCCAGGAAATCTTAGGAAAGCCCTGTGATCCTGCCATCCTGCCCTTAGGTAAGAGAATTCAAGTGCAATCACTCTTTAGCTCCAATTTCTGATGTAGATTGGGAAAAGGTACTGGGGGCTGGGTTAGAAAGAGAACTTGGGCTAGGGACGAGAATAGGGCATCTGTCTCCAGGCTCCTGTGGAGATAGCTGAGGAATCAGTCCAGTAGGTGGAAAAGCTTAAGCTTATCTGTCTTCTACATTTTGTATGTAATCAAAGAGGGCTTTGCCATAGCATGTGCAGTCTTAAATATCTTATTAACCAAAGTAAAGTGAGACATTGCTTGCCAGCTGTGTTTTTCCAATGTCCCTTGGCTCAGCTGTGCACCATCTTTCTTTAAATCATATAGGTACTAGCAACATTTACCCTTTAAGGCCCAATGCCTTAATAATAAGCTTGAATAACCCTCAGACCACAGGCTTATATTCAGCTCAAGTCCACTACACAGACCAGGTGCAGCAAACAGATATAAGCTCTCCAAGATTTTTTTGATGAAAATAGATTTTTCTGAGAGCAAAATCGAATTTAGATGGACTGGGTTTTTAGACATGGTACACATTTTCTGATAGGAGTGTTGCCCACAATATATTTTTCCTAAACATTTGTTCCACTAGCATTTAAATATTCAAGCAGTAAAGCTTCCACTATATTAATTGGGAAATAATTCTACAGGAATCACTATAAAATGAAAACAAAGTTGGTTAATTATGTTTCTTTAGTTTTTATGTTTTACCTCACTTGCCATTTTGAAAAAAAAACAGATGCTCATTCAAATGTTGAATATTTTGGAGACAGCTGAATAACTCACTGGTTTTAATAATATTTTCTTTTTACAGAACTTCACCATCTACTGTAGCTCCAAGGCATCTTCTGAAGAAAGCAGTAAAGAAAGAAAAATATGGGGTTGAAAAATGTCAAACAGAGGTCCTTGGTCTTTTACACCTCCCTGTCAATAATTCTAAAGCCTGTTTTAGCACAGCTCAGCTTCTGATATGGTAACGCTTCCTGTGAGATACCTTTGTCGGAATATATACATCTGCACAAGAAGAGAGGAGAAACAAAGTAAATATCCTAAAGAAAGGATACAGAACAAGCAGAAAAACAGGACAACTGGGGGAAAAAAAAAAAACAAACCACCAAACTGAAAAAGAAGGCCAGAAGACAGATTTGCCTTAGCAGAAGGTACTCAGATATTTATATTCACTCCCTTTGGAGTGAATATAAATACTTTATACTTTATACTCACTTCCCTTTGGAAAAACTCATTGCATCCTCTTCATTGACAGTGAAGCAAGTCTGTCTTTTTTAGCATATGTGCCCACACATCATCTCCATGATATGTAAGCAAAAAGACATAAAAACAGAAAAAGAGAAGCAAACTCAGGGCAATTATCTCCCAGCTTTTCAAGCAATACTCCTTTTACCTGGTACAGTTGCAATTTCAGTTTTCTTTTACAGTCCCTAACTTTGCTTTTAGTAGCAAACAGAGTTTATTCTGCAAAGAGCACTACCAAAGCTGCTAGACTGTATTATTTTAATGTTCTTAATAGTTAGTATTTCAAAGACAACAAATGAAGAAAATGACTGATGGATAAACATTCATAGAAGAGATGGAAAATTAAAGATAAACCATTGCCTTATATGTGTGATGGTTTTTTCATAAATCTGTATTCATTTTGAATGATATTTTATGCTCTCATGGCATAAAAAATAAACTCCCAAAAGTTCTGTTTATTGTACAAATTAATTTCCTAAAATTCCTTATCATTTTAAAAGTATACTAATCTTTCCACATTTGCAAAGATACAGCAGAAAAGTACCCTGAACTCTCCAGATACATCCAGCCTACTTTGAAACACAAGTGGTGCCTGACAGCAGAATTTCATTTGGAAATAGCAGTCAGGGTATTTAGCATTGCCTAATCACTCCAAAAGGAAGAAAACAGGCTGGAATAGCTGAGCAAACCCAAAACTCCATTTAAGATATTACATATTCTTTCTAGCAGCTCACTAGCATTTCATTGGTCTATTCCGAGGAAGTTAAGAATTTGCATCGCGTGAACTGTGTTTAGCAAAAAGTCAGTTGGGATTCTTACATGAGATTGTCACTGTGTGGTGTGCTCAGAGAGTTCTGCTTAATAGTAGCACACAACAGGACACGGGTACAGCAGAGAGACAGAAGTTCCACACACATTACCAAAAGAAGGGTATGGAACTATTCATATATTGCCCATAAGGTTGCTGAATGATGTGCTAAGAACCACTCTATGCTATTGCTTTTGACTCTTTACCTGTTCTTGCAGTGTTCTGACACTGTTTTCATAAGACAATCCAGTCAACTCTGATGCTCCACACCAATGGCGTCATCTGTGTAACCGAAGTAATTTGTTTTCAAATCACATCTGTGCTGCAGAGCAAAACATTTTCCTAAATGAGGATCTATACAGTCATCCATAGGGTCAAAGGGTCGCAATACATGTGTTACTGCCTCAGAGCAGGTCTGTCTGAACACTGTGGACAAGTGCTGCTGAGTGCCAGATGGCACAAACACAAGGCTGATGTGATGTTCTTCTCCTGCACACAACCAGAGCTCTGGGCTCTTTGAAGACACACACGGCTGGTGTGAGTTAGTGCAAATCTGCCCCCTGCAGTCACCAGCCTCTTGCAAACATGGCCTTCATGCCTTTCCTCATGTTTTATATCAGCTGATCCTTGTCATCATTCAGATATACAAAGGACATATGGTGCGGATCTCTGGCATGCAGCTACTTGGATTTGGCCAAATGGGAAGCAAGCCACGAAGGACACAGAGAGAATGTTACTTTCATCATAAGCCAAGACTGTGGGAACTGCTCTAGACATTAGCAGACCTTTATGTGGAGGTTTTTCAGCATGGAAGAAGATGCATAGCCTATTTCATGACAGCCAAAGTAAATATTGCTAGCAGGACTCCCTTATTTCTCTATTTTTGCACTAGACATCAGAAACATTTGCCAGTGTGATGGTGACTGATATAAACTCAGTGCACAAAATACCATCTTCATTGCTATTCATTGGCAATGTTTTAATGCTGCTGCTGACCCTCTTCTGTAGGGACCAGCCAGGCCAAAGACTGTTGTACTTTTTGGGTTTTTTTTTTTTTTAGGTAAATCATATGAGGGGAAGTCAGGCCAATAAAAAACAAATACCAGAAAACTCTTTTAAAATACTAGGCATCTTTATTTTTTACAAAATTATTGAGTAGGAATTTTTAGTCATAGCCTGGTTTTCATCCTCAGATAATTTAATGTGCAGTACAGCAAGAATTCCTGGGTGGTTTGCAGTTTCTATCACCCTGGAGAGACATTTTCTTTTCCATTTCTCTGTCCAGCAGTTATCCAGGACTCACATAACTACTCACAGTTAGTGAGTACAGCATAAGAGTGATGCTGGGAAAGTATGCAAGTATCTTAAATATTTTTAAATGAAAAAGAAACATTCATGGTGTTCTGTCAATTTCAGAAAAAGTTAAGTTACAAAAACCAGCTCTCCCTCTCAGATCTCCTGTCCCATACATGGCCACTTAGAGGGAAAGTCAAAACTATGAGATGTCTCATTCCCTATTAACTCAGTCATATAGCAGGGATAGCTGGCTTGTTCATGTCTGTTCTGTGTATCGAAAAAAGCTGTCAAGAAACAAACTCAATTTTAACAGATTAGGGAATGAGGGAGGAGAACTGTCATTCAAATTAGTTTTTTATAATTTATCCTGGAAGTACAAAAAAGTTTCTGACAGACATACCTTCACATCTGAAATTTCAGATACATCAAAGTTATCTCTATTCTATCAGTACAGCATCAAGGAAAAAAAAAATCTTCATTTTCTTGTAGGAAAAGGTAGATATAAAATTTTTATAGGACTTCCTAATTATAGAGTACAACCATTGCCAGTCTCCTGAAGTCTTATTTAGAAAGAAACAGGCAGAGTAAAAAGCATAGGCTTTAAGGCCAGAAAGGATCATTAGATAATCCAAACTTTTATGTGTTTTAGGCCAACACATCTTAATATGTTTAGCTACTTACTAAGCCTAATAATTTATGAATTATCCTAGTACATCTTTTTGAAAACCCTCCATTTTTAATTCTTTCCTAGTGCTCCCAGAGAATCGAGCATACCTCAATAGATTAACTCCTTTCACAGATCATTAGTGATTTAGGGCCATTCTAAATTTAAATCTGCATAACAGCAGCTTCCAGCTTTTTGTCTTTATTGTACCTCTCCATACAAATTTATGAAGTCCCTTTGTGCCTTACTCTTGGGAAAGTAATTAAACATGAAAATCTATTCATTACTTAGTAGCCTTTAAAAATCTATTAGGCAGACTGAGCTCTTTAATTCTGTCATTCTAACGTATACTTTCCAGCTCTCAGACATTTTTATTCTGTCCCTGCTCTCTCTCCACTTATGCAACAAATCTTGAAGCTGTATAGATAAACTACAGATATGGAGGTAAAAAGATAAACACCCTGATGCAACATATCACAAAGGTAGCACCATGTTTTTCTCTCATGAAAAAGCTTCTTAATACACCTAATATGAACATAGAGTTCTTCCCAGGGTTTTGAGGAAGTAATTCTTCATTCTGTATTTATGCTCTATATTCCATATTTCTACATATGTAGCCTCAGTTTTGCTAATATTAATGCAATATTCAAACAGGCCTGTCTTATAAATCAGTCTGGACATCAAATAATCCATATGATTATATTTTTTGATTACTTAACATGACTGTTACCAGCAATAACTTCATAGTTCCAAATCATAAATCAAAAATATTTAATTAGCTTTAAAAGCATTAGTTGTTGTGGAGTCCCTTTTCAACAACTCTCGCAATTAATAATGAGTAGTCATTGGCAGTTCATTTCAGATCAGCTTGTCAGCTGTTTGCAATCTGTCTACAAAGGCAAAATGCAGATTATATAGAGCAGAGAAAGCAAAATAAAAGTTACATTGAGGAAATTATAAAGTTTATTAAAATGGGAAAAGAGCTCACACTGCCTTCTTAAAAAGAAACTGATTGAATTCATCCAATAAAGCACATAAAACTCAGATGGATAAGGAGTCTACAGTTTGGGGGGAAAAAATCTGAACAGTCTTTATTTCATGTTGGACTCCTAATACAGTCATTGTCAGTTAGGATCTCACAGACTGCAAGGCAGTGGAGTGAATAGACATGCTCTCCTCCCACTTCTAATCTGTTTCTCCAGACTCTCAGCCTGTTAAAAGAAACTGCACTTCTCTGCTTATTTACATACTCAAGTTTGCTCTGCGAGGTGGTATAAAGGTAGAGACTATATAATTCTTAGCAAAGGCTACAGCCACAAGCACTGTGATGCTTAAAACCAGAATACATTTCCAAGACAAGTGGGATCAGAATATCTTACTTAAAATCTGTTGCTGATTTTTCTATGCCCATGCAAGTCTCAACATTTCCTTCCCATTCTCCAGTTCCCCTCTTCCAAATGATTAGATGTCAAAACATAAATTAATCTAACTTTTATCAGTGGAGTGCTAAATCTTATAGAGTGTAAGTCAAGTCTCAAGGTCACCTCCAAGACTTTTTCTCACCATTGCATTACTTTAGTTAACAAGTGACAGGAATTCTATTTAGGAATGACAGATTTCCTGTACAGACAGCTTCTTCTAGTGGAAGCTTTCACTAGATTTCATCTTCTTTGAGATATTTTGCAAATATCATGTTGCTAGTTATTATTAGACCTTATGTTAATTTAAAAATAAAAATTCCACTTGACGAAAATATTATCGTACATGTGCCTCCTTTGGCTCAAAGCTATCAATCATCATGATGAAGTAGACATAAGTTATGAGATTTCCATGGAGGAAAGAGTACTGGACCAGTGAGAGAATGTTATAACCCAGCTGTAGCAATAATTCCAAGCAGCTTTTAGGCAGTGAAGTCTTAATAAACTTAAACACTTGTTTAATCCAGATTTATTGAAGCAGCTTCACATAATGTGGTTCTGGTTTAGGGTTTTCTATTCTGGGCAGAGCACCAACTGGAAAGAAGCCTTGGAATAAGCACTCTCTAGTCCACTAGAGAGTCCTCTGAAAACATCATATACCTTTTTCTCTGCTCTTACCTGTCCTCCCATCACATGTATTATTTATATTAAATAATAAGATAGTTCACTATTCTTAAAATTAAAGCAAACCAAAAGGATTGTGATTTATCCACCAAAAGAGGATGCATGTTACTAAGCTTACACCTGAGACAGCAGGTTTTTGACAGGTCCCATGTGGGAATTTACTATTGCCTTGGATATCTCTGAAAGCTCTTAGTGTTGCCTATTTTGCTTTTCCTTTTTTTTTTTTTTTTTAATAAGGAGAAAGATAAATGCACTCTAAATTTTCTATTTTCATACTTCGTGTTACATTGTGTCACTCTTTCATGTTATCTTGAACTCCCTCTTTTTTGAAGTATAATTTGCCCTATATTTCTCCCTCCATAATGGCTTCTATTTAGATTTTGTGCTTTAGTCATTTCCAGGAGCTATTTTCATTTGCATGACCATTTTTCATAGGTCTCTTTCCTCCTCCCTGACTTATTCAGAGGAGTTTTTCCATTGGTATTTTTTCATTTCTGTTTACAAATTTAAAGGCATATAATATAATTTTGGGAGTTCTAACAATCATTCCTTCCTTTCAAACATAAGCTAGTCTGGAATTCATCTCTATTCTTTCCAATAATAATTTATACACATGAAAACAAAGATTACTTCTCTTGCAAAGCACATTAGTCTTCACCATGCTGTGGGGTCTCCAGGATCTCTTTGAGTCTAACAAGAATCTAGTTCAGTTCTACTCTAAAAAACTAAAAGCAATGCCTGAAATATGCTGCTTTGTATTGTGCTACTAAGTCTCCAAGTTTTTTGCTGCTTCTCCAAAAATTAGTATTGTGATGAAAAGATACAGTGTGACCTGATCAGTGTTTCTTGTTATTGTACGATGTGGATGAAAACTAAAACTGGAAAGAGAATTCTCTCAAACTGTCTCTATTATTGATGCCATCAAGTCTTAATGAAAAATGACTGGAAAAAGTCTCAATCCAAAGCCTTGTCTAAGCAAAGGAGTGACAATGACTCTGACACTCTCCATTAGATTTGCATTGGGCTTGAGGAACTGCTATCCATCCTGGCCTGAAGACATCGGTCAATAGAGAACAAGGCAGTTTCCTCAGAACTCTGACACTCAGTTTGGTGTCAGCCTCCAACCATGAGACTGTATGGATTGACTGCAAGAATTCAAGCAGTATCATGGATACACTTATTTCATTTGGGAAAATGCAATATAACTCCATTAACTGACAACAACCATCTCACCAAGAGCAATTTAGCCCCAGAACAACTTAAAACCACATTCCTGTTGTTGAAGTGAGAACAAAATGTAAGCTGGTGGTTTACGTGCTGTGTCAGTCTGCTGTGTACTCTGGGTCTGTGTGTGACTGGGCATGTTCAAACCTCTGGGGTTCAGAAGCCCCCTTTCTATACTTTGTCTCTGGTTATCACCTGTGAATAAACCATGATCCTGGTTAATGTGCCCTGAAAGCTGTACAACTCACGTAACAGAAGTGCAAGTTATTCTCAGGATATGGGAAAGATGAAGGAACCCTTTCAGGATCGGGTAACATTTAAGATCCTTTTACCTCATCTTGCAAACTTCAGTTTCTGATGTCATCAGTGTCATTTATTGCTTTTCTTTGGAGTGTATGAATAGGAGAGACCTCTTAAGATGCAGAATTAACCTATTAGACAAAGGCATCTTTTAATTACCATAATTTAATAAACATAATTCAGTCCCCTAATAAAAAATGTTAAAAACTGCCATTAAAAGACTCTCAGAATGTAGCAGTGAAATTATTCAGGTTTTTATACTTTCAAAACATCATCCTGACATTTGTCCAGAGTCAGCTCCTGTGGAGTACATCTTCATATAGACTTTTCAGACAGAGAATTACACCAAGGAGTCAGTGATCAACACTGTATGGGTAAGGCAGTAAGGATGTGGATCATGTGAGGAGTAATTATTCCCACTGAAAGCCCTAAATAGCTCAAGTTTACAGAAGTTTAGAGTCACAAAAACTTTAAGGGACATTTCCATATAGCACTACCTGAGCACTCAAAGCTGCATTCAGGAATGTGTGAGTTATATAGATCCTCATATCTTCCAGTTGAAGCAGGGAGCGTATTTATTGGGAGAAGCAGGGTTGAAAATGGAAAGGAAAGGAAAGGAGAAAAGGGGAAAAAGGAAAGGGAAGGGAAGGGAAGGGAGTTTGTTTGCTTTCTTAGACCTCTCTTATGACCAAATGCAAAATACACCCCTCTCTAAAGAAGCACAATCAAAAAGTGATCAATTTTAAGTACTTGATGATAACAAGTTACTTTGAGTACCAAAGATGAAAGCTGACCTGTAAAATAGTCCTACCAGACTTTAAGATACTGAGTGACACAGAAACAATAAAACCAATAAATTTGACCTGGATAATAATGGAGCAATGCATATGAGAAAAGTCATATGGCATTTTATGGACAGATGGGCTTCCAACTAACATTTTATGAGATATGGAAGTGAAATATTTCCATGAAAATTTTCAGCATTGTTCAGCTCTAACTAAAGTGAATGTTATTAAAAAAGATATATCAGTTTCATAAACTGGAAATATTTAATTTATATATTATTTAGACAATGAGTTATAAGGGATGCAAATGGCATAAATGGAGTTCATATTGTAGAGAAGGGAGGACTACTGCAAAATATGCTTCATAAGAAGAAGTGCATGACGATCAGTGAATATTTAAAATAAAGATAACTGTTTCTTTTGTAGTAAATGAGTAAGTAATTATTCCTTGAACTGGTTGCTTCATGCAAAAAATATAAAAATTGCCATATTCAATGTAAAAATGGACAGTAATTCCAATGACAGGGCAATTTTTTTAGAAGAAATATAGGAGGGAACAAACTTTTTTTGATACTGCAAGTAAGAAAATGAATCAACTACTAAAGCAAGGGGCAGAATTACTGTATTTCCATAGAATTACAGGAGTGATAAGGACAAATGAGAACCAAAGCTAAATTAATTACACTCATTACATTGTGCAGTGTAATTATATTAATAACCATTCTACATGGATAGCAAAGTGACTCTGGTATGGTTGAAAAAAATACTCATCCTTGGGTCTAAAAGCAAAAACCATGCTATAAAATGGTATAAATTTGTCTGTCAAAATATTCAAGAATCATCATCTTACAGTGAAGCTACATGAAAGCTCCACAGATGATTTGCACCATGTTCTTTCTTTGGTGGACTTTTAATGATAATGGTTTATATTTGATTTCATTTTTGGTTTTAATACCTGTCTGTGAGCAGAGGATAAGGCTTTCACATTCATAGAGACAGTGAGGAGGTAAGACTGGGTGGAAAATTCAGCTATTTTATGGTTGATGGAGGAGGAAAGAAATTAAATGTAGACAAGCAACAAATATTAGCCTAGGGAATTCAAACCAATACTCCAGAATATTAAGTGCTGCCTACCCTCACTCCTTTTATTTGTACCTCTCCTTTGCTTCTCCACGGCTATCTTTCCCAGCTCAGGTCCAGTGCAGGTAGCCCCTGACAATGGGATGGTGAGACCAGTGGGCCATATTTCAGGCAGATACTTCCTTTCCCAGAATGGCAGCTATTCATCCTGGTCTTCTGCCAAAAAACCTTGTGCCAGGTCACTCTGCCAGGTCTATAAGCAGCGTCTCTATTTCTGCTGACCAGTACAAGCTACTGACCCAGGTGAATTAGAGATCCCGTGGTGGACAAGGAGGATCAGGTGGGATGAAAAGAATGTCTGTGAGGTGCTGGTTTCTTTGGCTGTGTTGAAATAATTAGGATTTCTACATCTCCTCTGCCTAGAGTATTTATCTATCTAATGTCTCAACTTTACCCATTTCCTCCTGCAGCTCAAAACCAACATAGCCGTTAATAAAATCTTTCATATGTGATCTGAAAATATATTCATTTTGCTGTTTTACATCCCAGTTACTCACCCAACACTTTGGCGGGTCTTCACAATAGGTGACCAGTGCATGTGTCCAAGATGAAACCTGCAGTTAATCTTTTCCACATTTTTGTTTATTCTCATTTTTGGTATCTTCCATGGTATAATTTTCTTTATAAAACTAATGCCTCATTCCATGCTAAAATTTCAGTTTCTGACACCTACAAAGTGTTCATACCGTCACTTATTTCTTATGTGGGTTCCTATGTGCAGCATTGGGTTATTCTAATTTTTTTAGAAAAGTCGCTCTACAATGAGAGCCCTCATCACAGGAAGAGTTCCTTATAAAACTCTGCTTGGCTCTCTTGCCCTCTGCTGTCAAATCTCCGAGTGATGCATTTAGACAGCTGGTAATGGAGTAATTTTCCACCTCACCAATCAAGAAAAGTTCATTGTTTTCATGTACACTTTCCTCACACTATGTTACTCTGTGGCTTTAACCTCTGAGATGAGAATAGGGTCTCTGTCCTGCATTAGAATAGCACTCAGAGCACAGACTAGGAAAAATTTTACAGTATTATGATAAAAAATTAAGAAGGTCTCAGGAATAAGGACAAAAAATTGAACTTTGGGTTGTAGTCTCCATTCACAAAGGTCCAGGTTAAAATGCTGTTGGCCTTATGCTGTTGGCCTTCTCTCAACAATATGCCAGACCAACAACAGTATTTGCTGACAGTGGTTTTCTTTAGTAATTCAAAAGTCTGGAGGAATGAAGTTGTTTGAAAAAGGTGAACAGTTTATCAGAGTGAAAAATTGGGATGAGGCACTACTGTAGATGCTGGCTCTATCCCTATTCAATATTCTCCACCAGGACAAAAATTAGACAAAAATTTTGAGTATGCAAGGACAACATGGTAATGGGGAAAACCATAATCAGAAGTATTTCTGAAGCCAAAATACTTTTTTTATTTAATTGCATGAGAAAAAAATGAAAGAAAATCTGGAAGGGAAAATGGTCATGTAAAAACATGACAAAACCACAATTTACTTGAGTGTATCACCTCCTCTCAGCTTCTATGGCATTTGTTTCTTCACTGTGTTTCCAAAAACCATCCTTTATACTTCCTAAAATGTAGGACCATTAATAGATCTTACAACTTATGTTTCAGATTAAACAGGAAAGTGACTGTGTTATGCTATTTCATTATTTTTCTGCTACTAACTTTAGCATCCCTGCATCTAAAAATCATGATGGAATATAGTGACAAACAAATGTGTAGAGGGGTGGTTAGAAAAAGCTGGGTGTATTTCCAGCTACTTAGAGCATACTGAGCATCAAAAAGGGGCCAAAGAGAAAGAAGGGATGCATGCCACAAATGTCTCAAAGAATAATTTGTTTCCAGAAAAAAACATAAATCTAAGCCATTTGACTTCTGGGAAAGAAGAACTGTGGGGTTTTATCCCTTTAATAATTTCACTATTTCTTTTTTTCCCTCATAAATATTTTAACTTGTCATACTAATCTCTGTTTTGCATCTTTGTAACATCTGTGGATCTTCTCTAAGATGGGGACTTAATCACTTTCTGACTCAACAGAAGGAAGAATTCTTTATTTTTGCAAAGGTGAAGCTCTTGATTTAGCATACTAGATTTGATTTTATTAAATTACACCAATTAGGTCTTTCTCATTGGAATTTAGATATCAAAAAAAGTAATTTTCAGAAAAAAAAAAAAACCAAAAATACTTGAATTCTTTTCAGTCCCTTGAGGAAGGAAAGGAGAAACCTTTTTTAGACTGAGAAGCTAGCAAGCCAGAGTGGAAAAATCAAAGTGGGACTAAAGACAAATGCTTTTCTTGGAGACTGATTGCCTGTTCTGAGCCTCATCCTTTGTCCTCCACTGAAGTGTTTTGGCCAATAATCCTTCTGTGAAGTATGTTACCCACAGAGATCCAAAAATATCCTTCTCACCATTCAAACCACTGGGATTTTCAGTATGAATATTGCTTTCAAGGTGGATTAGAAGGAGACTTGAAAACTTTGCTCTTACCAAAAGAACATGATTGCAGAAAGTTAGAAAACCAATCCAGTTAATCACAAAGAGTACAGGACAACCTCCTAGCTGGGACTAGAGATGGAGTAAGTACTTCTAAAAGCTGAGCATCACAGGACACTGCAGAGCTTTGGTGCAGTAATACACTGAACATATCGAAAGAAGGAAGGATAACAAGGCAACTCTTTGCTATTTGATGAGGAAAAGGGCAAAGTTTTCCTGCTGTTCTGTAGTGGGAATTGTGCTGGGCATAGAAACTAGGGGGTTCATGAAGCCCACAGTGAGGGAAAAGGTAGAGATAATATTTAATCTGAAAGGATTATCTTGGTCAGTTAATCTCAAGAATTGACATTTGAGCATAGTAATCAATGTGTGTTGTCAATTACTCTGGATCTGACTGTAAAACCCCCACAGGATACTGGGTTCCTTGTAAAGCAATCATATGAGCTTGCAATAAAAGAGATGAGATGAGATAACAAATGGATGGCAAATGTGAACAATACAATTAGATTTTAAATGAAAAATATGTAGCAGTTGTGCCCTGGAGTCTTCCCAAATATTTAAGACTGATGTATCACCAGCAAAATTCATTCATTATACCCCTTGGATTTGTGGCATTATACTTTAAAGCATTTTTTGTCCTGTTAGACTTTCTTATTACCCTTTTTGCATACTTGCAGATGTTTTCTGTTGTTCACACTAGGTACATGATGCATTTTTGTTCACACCTTTTTCAACTGAAGAATAAATGGCTGAAAAAAATTTACCCCATGAAAACAAAATGTTGAAAAATACTAAACCCTCAAGTTTGAAGTTCTCAGTGGAGGATTATTTCAAGTTCACCAGTAGATTAAATATATACATTAAATAAGTTACTTCTTAATATACTTAAATAACCCCTCCTGTAAAATAGTTTATTTTTATGTTCTTTATTCCACCAAAACTGCATTGCAGTTTTCCAGTCTTTATATTTACATTATTTGCAACTCTTTCCATAAGTGCCGGTACAAATGTAACTGATGAAAATCCAGAATAGTCATACAAATGTTCCTGAAAGCAAGGTGCATTTCTGAGCAAATTTTTTTCTGATGCACAATAATATTTATGTATATATTAACAAAGCTTCATAATATAAAATATCTTCCATGGCAAGTAAAACTTCCCCACTTACAGCTTATTCAGATTTCAGTTACACAGACTTCTGCATTTCAAGTTAGTGCAAATAATGAGAGTATGAGCCTGAGCAGAACGATGTAAATACAACGGAACAAGAGAAACAGCAAAATTTTACCAACTCCCTGCATACGGTTATAACATTTAATCAGTATATCATTAGTATTCTTCATATACAATGTATTTAAATAATTGGCTTGTCTGAACTATAGGCAACAAATTTACAAAATAAAATAATGTTTCACACAAATATGGAATGTCGGACAAATATATGAAAATAAAATGCATCTAGTAACAAAACATTGTAAATCAAAAAGATAAAAGATGTGTCTCCATTTTTGAAGATTTCAAGGCACTTTCTTGGCAAAGCAGAATTCTCTCCTTGGTAGAAAGTCTGCAAGAGAAAACGACATGTCATTTTATAACTAGTTTCAAACCAGAAAAGCAGGCTGCTTAGCAAAATTCTGTTTATAAACCACAGTTTCCTGCGGATTGTATAAATCATAAGATTAACTTCAAATGCCAGTGGGTCTTGCCCTCCTGTGAACACTAATGAGTTTTGCCGGGGCAAATCCTCAGGGCCAAAAGGTTTAACACATGGAGGTCCGCGCTGCTGCACCTTGCAGGCGAGCTCCCCATGCACATAGCCACGTGCGGTTCTACATTCTGGCTTTCATCAAATGCTTTACTTCCACTTGTAGGGATCTGGCTCAGGAAGTGAAAACAAACCCACCCAAATTTCTCAGAGCTGTAAGGGCAGCATGTGCCCGGCATCCCGGCCCCGGAGCCACCCCGGCGGCTGCCCGGGGTGCGGCGCCTCTCCATGGTGCTGAAACCTCCCGCCACGGCTTGCGCGGCCAGATCCGAGGGCAGGCGATTGGCTTCCCCCAAGCAAAAGTTCATTTCGAGGAGGAAAAGACCACGTCTTCTTTGTATAGCCGGATATTTACAGATGAGGAAGGAAAATATTTGCATAATAGCACTGCAGCTCTTTTTTTAATGAGGAAAAGGCAGACTATTTTAGTACTGGCAAGAAAATGCTTAAAAATAGCTGTCAGTTCTTCAAGTGAGAGAACCAAGAATCTCCAAGACTCTGTCAAATGTTAAAGTGAAGGCAAATTTTCTTACAGGAAACAGGATCTATGGCTATGTCCTCTCTACACTACTGTGAGGGTGGTGAGGAAAGCAGATCCCTTGCGCCAAAAGATGAAGTAGAATCAATCAGAGAATCATGTTCGAAATGCAATGTTTTTGAGGGATGAATGCATGTAACTCCTTTGTTGCACTCCCTACTAACAGGGAAGAGAGAGCAACTCCTGCCACTCTTCACCTTCCTCAAGGAAATGTTTCCATTCCAAGAATCAGTGGATATGAGTAAACATGAAGATCTGAGGATGTCTCATTTATGATGGAAACTATCTGCTGTACTTAGTGGAGGAATAGGGTGAGGGAGCACAAAGACAGCTGGGGAACACTCAGATCATGGCTCTACTTTTTCCTATAACGTTTTCTCTATTTTCAACAAAGTAGAGAGAAAACTAGCCTAGAAACAATTTTAAGTGAATGCAGTGCACACGAACTGCTAGCAATGCTTACCATTTAAAACCTCTCTTCCCTATTTTTCATGTATTTGAATGTATTTTTGGCAGGAAAATTAAAACACCTGGCTTTGCAAATCATAGCAACTTTTGATCCTTTTGTGTTTTAAAGATGGAAATAGGATGAGATAGATGCTTCTGTACTGTGGATATGTAGGCAGATCTTTGACTCATTCTCTTAAAAGAAAAAGAAAAAAATTTGGAACACCAGAAATCTCTCTGAAAGCCCTGATACATGAATCCAGAGATGTAAATGGATACAGATAAAGGAAAAGCAGAGATTAAAAAGGTAAAACTGCAGAAAGCAAGTGGTGGGATGTTTGAGAAAGCTGAGATTTAAAAGAGGATAGTAAAAACCAGGAATTTAAGTACTAATTATTTTTCTTTTTAATGGGGCATTGAGAAAAGGATTCCTGCCTTGAGTCATGAAAAGGAGATACATACAAAGTAAGGAGATGCCTAGTCAATCTCTGGTTTGCTGTCCTTGGTATATTCAACACCTGGAAATCAAGACACCAAAGAGACTGAAAATTGTTAAGAAGAAAAGAAGAGAAAGAAATTATGTCATTTCTTCTCAGAACTGAAATATTGCCATATTCTTTAAAGCACAGCCTCCAAATGAATCCCACCTCCACTGAGAAATCAAATCAGCTAACACTGACTCATATCCTACTCTTCTTTTCTTATTCTTGATTAGTATGAATTGAAGTCTTGATGCAGGAAGAAGTGACATACACAACTCCCCCAAGCTCCAAGCTTGCAGTATTTGTCAGGAGGAGCTGGTGAAATGAAACCATCTTCAAAGAAATTTAAATAAATAAAATTCACTGAGCTTATACATTTTAGTGGTTAATAATAACAACCAATGTGTGTATTTACAAATTAACCTTTGAAAGTATAACCATCATATTATTATTCAAACAACAGGAGAAAACAGCTCACTTGGAGATGTTACTTTTATCAGTGACAGTGCTGTGTAATTAACATTTGACATGCTATTTATAAACAAGAATGGACTGGTTTCTTCCTCAGACTACTTAGTGAAACTTTTAACTTTCCACATCTTTATGTTCAGTTTCCTTCCATCACCATGAAGTGGTTATTAACTTTTCAGAAAATCTCAGAAGACAATACGGGAGTGAAAAGGGGTCCCAGAAATTAATTAAGTGACAGGTGATCTATGAAGATTGCATTGGTAGACCTGAGACCAAGACATTCTGTTTCTTCCATGGATTAACAACAAAGTCCTCTGCAGAATGGACTGAAATAAATGTGCTGCTGATGCCCTTGAGCATTTTTCTTTCACCAAGCCAACTCCTCATTGAAATTTTGAACAGCAAGAGGCCACCCAGTGCATAGCTATGGACTGCAGTGCCACAAGTGACTTGTAGGAAATTACACTGGGGCTTGTCAGAGCTATTTGTGCTTCTCTGTATTTCCAGGGGGAGCCAGTCAGTTCTGCAACGCCAAAGCTGCATGTTGATGCACTCTGATAACACCACATTTTTGTATGCACACCTGATAACAAGGTATAAGTGTGAAGTAAACCACTAGACCATTCAACAAATAAGAAAATGAGTGGGGAAAATTATACTTACATAGCAAACATCCTAGGACTGTGTACACAAAGGGCTCATTGCTAATCTCGTTAGCAATCTTGCACACCTTTTGTAATCTATAAAACAGAATTACCCACAGCAATAATGAATCTCAGTTGCCAGATACCCTCAAAAAACTGCATAAAATTAAATGTAAAGTTTGTACTTGAATTTCAGACACTCTACACAGTGAAACTGTTATCTGATGGAAATTCATGAAATTATGTGTGCAAGATGCAATATTAGATTGTACCTTAGCATAATCAGTGTTCTAGAGGAAAAGTACAAGTGATGGAAGGAAATAAATTTCTGCCAGGAAGTTTTCTACTGGAATGTGGAAGACTGGGAATTTAACTCATTAACTGAGAGGCTATTGTAACTATCACTATAACATAGTCAGAAGTCAGGCTGTTTCAAACATTTTATTGTTCCATTTATTATTAATATTGATTTAATTCCATATTTTTCACATTTAAGTACATCTCCTAATCATCATACTAAAGATACTAAACTCCCACTTCCAATCCCCCTGTCGTGTGCCCTTGGTTCAAATGACCTCTTGGTTCAAGTGGACCCTGAGTCACTGCTATCCTTTCTGATATTTGCTAACAAGAAATACATAGGTGCTTCTATTGCTTGATAAGTCTTTTAATAAAACTTAATCTAAATTGTGCCAAATGGCAAGAAAGTGATTGCTATCTGGGTTTCAGTTCCTCAGAAAATATTTGTACAATGTATAACCATGTCAGAAGGAGAGGAAATAACTCATCCTCAGACATCCCCTGATGACTAAGGTGTCCCTGACAGAAAATATCAAACCCCTCTAAAGACACAGGGAAGGATCTTGGCTATGATCAGCCTGGGTGATAGATAAGGTGGAGACAAATCTGATGATTTAGCTCTCCTTTTTAGAACAGAACATTTCAGCTGAACGTAACTCATTGTCTGCTTCGGGTTTGCTTGATGAAAGGGGGAACAAAAACTCTGCTTTGGTTTAAATCATCCTTTTTATTTTACAATTTGCTTTGATAGTTGAACTAAAAAATAAATCCTTCACACCATTCAAAATGACAGTCTTATTTTTAACTTTAAGAAAAGGTATTTAATTTGAAGAAAAATAATATTAATGTGTTTCTTTAGAAATAAAGTGAAACACTTAGGTAATACATAAGAGTCTGAATAATATTCACATGCTCTGGATCCATGTGTCAAGGCATACAACATGCAACATGGTATTTTCATTGCACAGCATGTAACAGAAATATGCCTTGCCTACTCCTGTGTCTACTTAGAAAGCTGCATGTATAACTTTTGAGGGTCAGCCATGGATTCTTATATTCCAGCTTCTGATAAGTGTAAAGGCAAATGGAGATGAGGCTGCTCCACCCCCTTTCAAACACTAAATCCTCTGATGTGCTGAGCTATGGTGACAGAGCACCTCAGCTGCTCACAAACAGTGCTTCTAAGTGATGCAGCCAGAAAGTGCCATTGCTTTTTCATGTTAAATCCTGAAAAGCTTCCAAAGCACCAAACTTTGTTCACAGTTTGTGCTTACACACCCCTATTGAGATTCACTTTCTCTAATTAAAACACACTGCTTCTTTTCCACTGACTGTTATTGAACTTCCATTGCACTAGAGAATGCTGAAGTAACTTCTATTTAATGAATTTCCATTTTGGTTTGGGGATTTTGTTTGTTTTTTTTATCCATTTTATCCAAAAACCCTTTTATTTTCAGTGTCTCTGACAAAGATATATTCAGGCTGTGTTAAAGCAAAGCTTCTGCAGTCTCAGAGAGGAAGGTTGCTTGATGAGAACTGAAAGTATCACTAACATGGTAAATCAAATTACTTTATGTTGTTTAACAATGGGCATATAATAGAAAATTATACTCACAAGCTGAAATATACTAAACCCCAAAAGTACAAATCTACTATTCAGCATTAATAGAAGGTAAAGAATGGTTCAGATTTTATCTTGCACAAGGAAAGCTAAAGAGAGCAAGAAGGAGAATATCTGTCCTCTGCATAAGGATGCCCTACTGGTTTTCTTCAGTGTAGTTTTCATTTCATATATTTCAGCATCACTTTGAAGGAACTCCATGAAGTTCAGCTGACAGCAAGGGCATTAACAGAAAATCTTTATACATTAGAAGACCTTGGATATGCTTTTTAATGTAGTGCTAAAGAGTAACTCTTAAAAAAGGACCAGGACATCAAACTCTTAATAGATAAAGTGTGTTGCTTTCAAGGAAGTATCACAGCTAGAATTAAAAAGTACTTTGCTACTTACAGGTTGGTGTTGAGCAGTCCCTTGTGTTGTGATACAGTCGATGAAAGTGCTTGCTACACTCTGAGGAAAATGTGACTGGCCCTGTTTGAAAGTAAGGAGGAGTTAACAACAAGCTCTCAGTGTCACTGCTCTGCAGCTTCAATGAATGACAACGACACATAGCACTAAGTTCTTTTTCTCTAAAAGAACTAAAATTGCATTTAGTCTTTTACTATACCTTAAACAACTATGATGCAACACAAGTATAATAATAATGCTAGTGGAATAACAGAAAGAAATTCTGTTGCTGTGAACACAAGTATAATAATGCTAGTGAAATAACAGAAAGAAATTCTGTTGTTGTGCCTTTATGCTCATGATATAGAAAACAGAAAAAATGGCACATTAAAATAATGGGCTGGTTTAGCCCATTCAAATTCAAAATTAGCAGTGAAATTTCTTATATGGTGAAAAACAGAATGACAATTACAACAGAATTTAGTTCGTTCAATGGTTGTCTGTAGTCTATTGTAGAAGGAATAATGCACCTGGACTGAGGATACTATTTGTAAAGATAAATAAAAACAACATTTTAAGCAAGCATGAGTTTCTAACCCCTGGAAAGATGAAGTACTTTCATGTACTAATGCTTTTAATTTGCACATAGATGGTTTATAAAATTCTTAATATACAGTGTGGGTGTCAAGGGGAAAAAAAAATGACAGCTGAATAACATCTAGGAACCTGATCTCCTGTTAAATAATCCTAGTAAAAAAGCATACAATGTGCAGAATGCAAGATATGTTTCATCTTTGGGAAGGCAAATCCCTGCATGTCCAGGGTATAGTGTACTGCTCCCTTCTTTGGATATACAGTTCCATCTGTTTACGTTAATATTTGATTTAAAAAGCATCCCTGCTTGTGGCCAGGGGGTTGGAACTAGATGATCTTTAAGGTTCTTTACAATCCAAACCATTCTACGGGTCTATTTTTCTACAAAACATGGCTTAACTGTAACAAGTTGCTAAAGACCCCTTCCAAAATTGCTGATGGCCCCAGAAAGTGTTACTGGTGACATTCAAGTTGAAAAAGAGAGCAAAAATGCAATATTTGCATTCATAACCTGCTTAGCAAGACACTGACAGCTGGGAATGCGTATCCTGTGATTTGGACAGAAAACATTGATACGAACTGATGTTAAGTGAATAAGGCTAAATTTAAATGCAAATTTAGTACAAGTAGGAACCCTAAATAAGAATAGCTTGCATCAAGCAGTGCTACAAAATGATTCACATGAAGCAGACTTTGTTGGCCATCTTTCCTTTCAGAGGAAACCAAGAAGCATTTCTGGGGAAAAAAAAAAAAAAACACCAAAACAAACTTGTTTCATAACTTGAAAGATGGTTTATGGGCCTGGTAAAATAAATAAAGCTAATTCTCTCTGGATAGTGAAGCCAAACTGCCATGAGCTCCAGAGAAGATTCCTCTCTATGACAGTGAACATACTTGAAGATTAGATTTATTTTACAGTGCTACATGGGTTTCAGTAGATTTTTTAAGCCACAAATAACCTTTTCAACAAACTGGAAGAGCAGCCTTTGCAAGTCTGAACTGGAATATTGTGGCCATTTTTTTATTCTGAGCGAGTAATTAGACTCAAGGAAAAATATGTAATTTGAAATTATCCAGCATATATGGAGACAACACTGGCTTTTGTCACTAAATAAATTCCATGTCCCTTCAGATAATATATGGTTTTCTAGCTCTCTTCCTTGTCATCAAAAATAGGCTGTTAATTTTATTGTGTCTTACAAAACACTCTGTGTCAGCTGGCTTTCCAAGCTAAATTGACAGATTACTTTATGACTCACAAGATTATTTATGATTTTTCCTATAGTCAAGGACTGTTACATATGGTTCTTATTTGGCTTTAAAATGTGTCTATTATTCCTGGCATATGAGTAGTGTGCAATAATTTTCTTAACCCTGAAACTGTAAAGATAATGTACTATAAAGATAATGTTGATTTCAGCTTCTCTCTTTTTTTTTTTTTCACCACTTCATTAGTTTAGGTTGTCCTAATTCTGAACTAGTAAGAACTGTAATCAAACAGTTTAATTAATGAAGGCTGCTAGAAGATCATGATTGGAACAGAATAACAAAATCCAAAGTTCCACTGTATTTTAAGAAAATGGCTATGGATTACAGGATCTAGTAAAATGATGAAAAATGAAATAAGATATAAAACAACAGGCAGAAAATTCCATCCCTGAAGATCTTAAGATATATTAAAAAAAAAGAGTGAAAGAAAGAGAGGAAGAGAGAGAGAGAGAAGAGAAAGAAAAAGAGACAAATAGACAGATAGATAGATAGATAGATAGAAAGAAAATAAAGAAAAGGAAAGAAAAAGAAAGAAAGAAACTAACTGTAGGCAGAAATTCTGAGCCAACAAATAAACTTTCAGTATTTTGGAATGATCCTGCTTTCCTCATTCATTCCAGCTAATCTTACTCAAGTAATTTCAGCAATTTTGATGGCAACTAAATTAAATTCTTGCAGAAAAGGACTATTAATTTCATGAATGGGTCCACAGACAGGCCTTCAAGTATTTTTTTTTTATATGATTTACCAGTCTCACAATAACTTTTGTAAAACTCATGGCTGTTTTCCCCTGGTTTTGAGCAATGAAAATCAAT
Organism: Onychostruthus taczanowskii; assembly: GCF_017590055.1. NCBI lineage: Eukaryota > Metazoa > Chordata > Aves > Passeriformes > Passeridae > Onychostruthus > Onychostruthus taczanowskii. The sequence continues at coordinate 2,855,091 of NW_024501459.1, forward strand.
CTGTATTCATTACTTAGCTTCCCCAGATTCTTATGCTGAGCTTTTTATGGTAGCTGAGGAGTTTCCAAAGCTAAAAATGAAAAGGAAATTGATTAAGTACTAACATAAACAAATCTCTCTTGTCTGTCCTTCCCAGGAGAGGAATATTCAGTGTTGCTCTGCCACATAGCACAGCGTAGTTTGAAGCTCTATGTTGATTTCTTTCTCATATGGACTGAAAATGATCAGGTTCACAATTACTCTTGTTTACTGCAGGGGTGAAGGGCCAGCTGGCTCTGGCACAGTTCCTGTAGATTCTGTTAGGTTGCGGTGAGCTATTGGCAGAAAGATCCTTAAAGTTGTGCTTATCCCAAGGGTTGGAATACACTTCCCCCATGCAAAAGAGACAACAAATACCTTCCTTTCTTGTCAAGCACTGCCTGAAATATCCAGCAATGAGGAAATGCATAATTATTTCTAATTCTCTTTTTCATGCTCCAATGTCCAACTATTTGTCCAGCTTTTAGTTTTAATATTTCATATAACCCTGAAAATCACCATGAGATTTGCAGTATCATACTTTGAGACCTTCACTCTTCTGAGTTACAGAAAGCTGGAACTGGAGAGCAAAGAACCAGTGCAAGCACCTTGTCATTGGCAACTTGTATTGAATATATTCAGAGGGTACAATATTTTTCTCAGTAGTTACAATACAGTCCCAAAGTTAAGTGCATTATACAGCTCCTCAGTTTTCAAGTACTTGGTTGTAATCATCATAAACTTTCATACTTGAAACAGCATGTTATTTTTTATATTTCATTTACACTAATTTAATTCTTCCTTGTTCTGTCTGTTTCCACTATTAAAATAAATATCCACATGTAGACATCAGGAGACAGAAGCAAAAAATCTTTCCTGATTTGGAAAGACGTGGCCACAAAGGTCTGTTTCTTAAAAATATGTGCAGTCCAATGAGAAGTTCTAAAATTAGTGAATGTGAGAATAAATATGGAAAGCACAACAGGACGATGAAAGTTAAACAATGACTTTTAAATAATGTTTTAACTTACCACATTTTGAAAGTTAATTTAGACCAGATAGTTCAGTTGATCACTCAATAAAACCAGAATTCTTCAAAAATTTCTACTTCTAAACTATGCACATTTAACTTCAGAAATGTTAGCCTCAGAAATGTTGAGCCTCAAAAAAATTAGTGGTGTGACATTTGCAGCTACTTAGAGTATGTACATGTGGAAAAACACAGGCAGCTGCCTTACCTGTAAAATGTTTTATGAACTTGTCTTTTAGACTGGAATCTCTTGGAAAAATTTCTGAGGAGAGAAGAAAAAAATTATATTTATGAAGACTAGGAATTACAATAAAAGTTCTGAAAGCATCATATGCCAAGATGTCTGATGTACAGAGACCAAATAGATTCCCAAATCAACTATAGAATTAATTTTCATAGTTGTGGGGGTGTGGGTGTGTAAACAAAATTGTGAGGTACTTCAGGTAATTCCCAGATGAATACTAAATGGTCATCCTACAACACACAATCATTTTCTGACACCAATTTCTGCACATATTAGGTCTGAGGGGGGCTGTAAGCATAGAAAAACTACAAATAATATAAATATATTATCATACTTACAAGTATGTAAGTACTTGAAGAAATTATGTAAAATACTTATGTGAATACCAACTAAATATTACTTTTTGGGTTTTGAAATAAGAAGTACCTGAAAAGTCTCCTACAAATCACCTAAAATAGACATGGGCCATGCACATTTTCATTGCAATATTAGTAAAAAAAGGGTCCTTCTCTCCTGTGAAAACTGCTGTGAATTTTAAAATATTTCCTTTCCATTTATGGAATTTTTTTCACAGAAAGTACAAGAGATTAAAAGCCTCAGAACACTCAAAAGAATCACAAAGAGCAGAAAATGGAAATAACACAAAAGATGAAGTTTCTTTTTCTTTTTTTTTCCTCTTTTTTCAATGGGATGCTGCCTCTGGCTGACAGCAAAAACTTTTGATGCAAGTAAATACCCTCAGAACCAGTACACCTCCCCCCAGTCTCATTAATTTTCCACTAAAAAAACTATTTCAAAATTTTTGGGTACCTGCAGTTATTACTGGAGACAGTAACAAGCTGCCTGTTATGCCAAATTCAAAGAACCTTCCCTGGCTGTTGGACAGGGACCATTGCTAACTTGCAGGATTAGGACCTGCAGTTAAATACATTTATTCACTAAAAATATTTCCTTATATCTAAAGTAATTTCAAATCTTTGTATTCTCCTACATTTTTTTTTCCAATTCCCAATCTGAGTTAACATTTAGCTCAGAAGGGAGAGAGTTTCCTTTCATACTATAGGAAGATGTTGGTTATCTGCCAAGATAAATTCTTACCACTGGCTTTAGACAGTTTCTCAGAGGTCACATGGGTGTATTTTTAGGCTGGGATTTTAAGATAAAATGCCCAAGTCTTACTGCAACTCACCAAGGTTAGGAAACCTACTTTACTTAAGATTCCTTAAAAAATCAGTTTTAACTAATGTCTTTCCTCATTGCAGAAGAAAGGCCACCCCTTCTCCAATAAAATTACAATTTTACTCATAAGAAATGTCAGGTAGTTTAAAATTATACAGAATGAAGGAGACAAAAAGGCAAAATAGGGAAACAATTGGTGTGAGTTTGAATGAGATGCCTCAGGTGGACAAGTACTGATAAATAATCACTGTCTGGTGAAGGATAGGCTAGGAACTGACCGTTCTTGCTCTGACAAGGAACATTTAGATACAGACACTGGCAAAGTACATAGAATTTCCTGTGGGAACAGTAGCTGCTTTTTGCCCCATAAAATTCTTTAGGAAAAGTGTGTATACAGCCAAAACCTCATCTCTTAATGGCCAGAAGGTGAAACAGGAGGACAGACTGATGCTCTGTCAAGGAGCTATGCACTGCAAGTACAAACTTGCAGCTGTAGCTGTGTTGGTAAGCCTGAGAAGGAACACTGCAGAGTCTGCTTTCCACATTGGCCCAGGGTTCACACCAGCCTGTCCCAACAGGGAAATCTAGGTCAGTTGTGTGTTGAAAAGCAGCCGAGCGATGCTGCCTGCGTGCCTGCTGCTCCCCTGCTGCGGCTGCTGTCCCTCCGGGCAGCACTCAGCTTTTCAACATGTGCCCAGCTTCCTTCAAGTGCTCCTTTGCTTAATAGTACAGTGCATGTGCGGGGTGAAACACAATCAGTGAGCCCCCAGCCCGGCACAAAAACAACCTAAGCTCATTTGTATGAGAATCACAGGCAGCACAGGTTACTGGAACGCTTCTGGCTCTAATGGCAGAGGCAACTCCCCCTGAACTATGAATTGCCCAACACAAGCAGTCATTTTCTCCCCTCTTCCAGCAGCGTAGCCAAGCCCTTCTGTCTGTATACAACTGCAAGTCTGAGGTCCCAAAGGACTTAGCATTTCAATCAAACTAATGAACATCTTTGAATAGAATATGTGTCACTGGCTCCTGATCACACTGCAGCGAGAAGCAGGATATCAAGTTCATACATACTTCTGACAAGCTCTTCTATGAAGTAGAAAAAAACATGAAAAAGCCTCTGAAATAGCTTTTTCTGGCTTCTAACAAGTTCTTAGTTGCTCCAGTCATATTCTATGTGTTATCTATCACCTATTACATTGTCCATTTTCACAACAAAGGCTCATCCTCACAATGCAAGTTAAATTCCTTTAACATACTAATTTCACAAAAGAAAAGCAGAAGCATTACTATAATAAGATAGATTTGCAAAGTATTACTAAAATCTAAATACTTCAAAGTCACACTGTGAAAAACTAAAAAAGAAACAGGAAAATGAAAAAATAAAATGTTTTAAGTGTGAGACCCACATAAATGGGAAATATTGACTGGAGAAAGCTTACTCAATCCACTCTTGCCTCCGCACCATATTACACAAACTATTAAAATACAGCCAGTATATATCCTATGGGATATAGTAACAATGGTTTTATTCAGCTAGGAGAATATTTAGACTGTGGCATTCTTGTGCCTAGGCTTACAAAGTCTGCACTGCTCACCATCTGCACTGCTCACCACAGAGTACATCTGGGTTAAAAGGCACTTGAACTATTGACTCTGTGTTTGTTCTGGGCATAATGTCGTTTTATAATAATAAATAACCTTAGTTCTAGGAACTATTTCTTATTTACATCAGGACTTCTATGTATATCCTTAGATATTCACTCATCCAGGGCAAAATATTGACTGTCCTTCCACAGATAGCACTGGCCATAGGCAACTATTAAATGGTGCTAAGATGGATTTGCAATTGGCTCTTCTGTCCAAAATAACAGAAATATTTATGGTAAACTCTAGGGAAAGATAAAATTTAAGGGTTTTCCAGCTCTGCTTCACAGACAGAATGGTTAAGTTTATAATGCAAAGTTGGTTCTAAACCAATCTACACTGTTAGTTCTATCAAGCTATGACATTCCACAGATCTCATGGTTTTAGGTAAGACGTGACTAGATCTACCTGAATTTTATCTCACCTGGGATAAATGTGATTATGAGGAGAGCTAGCCAGATCCAACCTAGGAATCAGTAAGCAACACCTGATCCAGCTCCCCTCTCTCAAATTTTGTTATAAACTTTCCAAAGTTGATTTAACCAATGTTGTAAAGCTAATTCCCCAGAGGATTATTGTTTCAGTTGTTATTCAGCACTCAGCAGATGACAGGAATGCTTAATTTTTCACTAATTTGGGTGAAATTACAAAAAGCTCTAAGATTAAATAAACTACAGCCTGCTCTCAGGTTTGTCCTCAGGTTGCAATTTAAGACATAGTGGCTCCACTTTCAATGGGTCTTTTCACCTTTCTGTGCCTTCAGTTTCTCTGTGTTTTGTCTGTTCAGACTGCAAAGTTGTGACAGCACATGCTGATTTTTACCCTGTGTTTGCACTGTCTCCTGTATCATGTCACCAAAATTGTGCCAGGAACATTCATGTCCTAATGGAGTATAAATAAAAAGAACTGTCATCACAGCCCTGAAATAAGCCAACTCCACACAACAGTTTGTTGACTTGGAACATAAAACCTCTACATCCTCAGGCAGAAAAAAACGCAAGATTTCCATTTGTTTATGCTCCCAACAGAAAACTTTTTTATATTTTTAGTTTATCAGAGAATTAGTGTCAATCAGACAGCAAAACTGCTCCACTGGTCAAGGCTGGGCCAATCAGAAATGGTGGTAACACCTCTGTGATAACATATTTAATAAGAAAATAAAAAGAAGTTATTGTGCAGATGTAACTACAGCCAGAGAAGAGCAGATTGAGAACACTGAGAGGAACAACTCTGCAGACATCACGGTCAGTGGAGAAGGAGGAGGAAGGGGAGAAGGTGCTCCATTGTGCTTGAGCTGAGATTCCTCTGCAGCCCGTGGTGCAACCCATGGTGAGGCAGCTGTGCCCCTGCAGTCCATGGAAGTCCCTGCTGCCCCTGGAGGAATCCCACACCAGAGTAGGTGGATGCCTGAAAGGAAGCTGTGAACCTCTGGTAGGCCCATGACAGAGCACAGTCCTGGCAAAGATCTGCAGACCCATGGAGAGAGAAGCCCACGCTAGAGCAGGTTTTCTGGAAAGACTTGTGACCCCATGGGGATCCACACTGGACCAACCTGTCCTTGAAGGACTGCACCCCATGAAAGAGTGACTCACATAGCAGCAGTTTGTGGAGGACTGCTCCCCTTGGGATGGGCTCCAGTTGGAGAAGTTCATGAAGAAGTGCCTCCTGTGGCAGGGACACCATGCTGGAACAGCAGCAGAAACAACATGCAATGAACAGATCTAATATCCACTCCCTGTCTCCCTCTGCCACTGAGGGAAGGAGGTAGAGCTGAGAAGAAATGAGGGGTGGGGGAAGGTGTTTATAAGGTCTTATATTACTTCTCATTATCCTTCTCTGATTTTGTAAGTAGTAAATTCAATTAGTATCTCTAATTCCAGTCCGTCTGCCCATAACGGTATTTGGTGATGGATCTTTCCAGGTCCTTATCTCAACTCATAAACCTTCATTATATATTTTCTCCCCTCTCCAGTTGCAGAGGGGAGTGATGGAGTGGCATTGGGGGGTGTTTGGCATCCAGCCAGAGTTGTGCACAGTTGTGCATTTTCTTGGTTTTTTATCTGTGAAATGGCAGAAGAAAACTGTCAGCAGTAAGATGCAGCTGACTCTTCCATTATAAACCCAGATGCAGGCTTCCAAAATGTTTTGGCATGAAAATAGCATGTGGGTTTCAGTTTTCTGTTTTGTCTTGTTTTTCAGAAAGAACATTTCAGTCATGAGACTGCTTACAACACAGTATGTTTTAGCAGAGTTTTAAATAAATGTGACATTTTAAAGGACAAGACTCTCCAAAGTTTCAACTTATACAAAGGCTATATTGGTTCATAGTATACAAATAAATCTTGCAATGGTTGAAATATCACGCTTCCAAAAATATTGGAACACTGTCAGCAAAACTGTCTCAAGTACTTACACAGACAAGTCACATTTATTTGGATGAAACTTTTCTTTTCTACAAATTCTCCACCCTGCCTAAAGATGGCAACTCTTGCCTACTGCAACAGTACAAGGTGAAACACTACTAGGAGGAGGTTTGCATACTTTCAACAATGTCAAGATGATTCATTAGCTCAGAACATAAAATGTTTGGTAACAAAAATGATAACAAAACCTTTCAAATGTAAATTTGTAAAGAATTTTATAAGTTCCCAGAAGAATTGAAGCAACAGAGATGGAATTCAGCCAGAACAAGATAATAATACCCAAGTAAAGTGGTATGCTAGGAAGATGAGTGAAGAGAATGGCATTCCAGTGCCAGTACATAAGTGAAATCCTAGAAAAACAGTGCTTAAATATATATATATATATATATATATTCAAAAACTTAATGTCCCAAAACATCCTTTCTCTGCATTTAATCTACACACATAACTATTCCTACAACTTTTAGATATAGATGTACTGCCTCAGTTTAACAAAAGATTAAAAAGAGTTTTGCTCAAAATAGAAAACAGTTCAAAGAGCAAAGATAAGACATCCTAGTGGAGAAAAAATTGTTAATGTTCATTTGATAAAAATTCAGTGTGGTGCGGTGTAAATCATAGGTGTTTTTCACGGGAATCACAGATAAAATACCCTGTGAATAAATGGAGCATGAAGTGTGGGCTTAGAGCTCTCACCTGGGTTTAACAGCTCGAGGTAGACAGAAACATGCGGTCACCATAGTGGGCAGCTGTGGCAGGGAGCGGATCCCAACCCCTGGCTGGGGCACTTTCCACACTGAGGTTTCACAGTGCTCAGGAGAGCAGCTCCCAGCACAGCCCTCAGCAGCAGATGATGTTAAGCATGGTTGAATCAATTAGTATATACTTCTTTCTTCAGCACCCCAAACAATTAAAATGTCTTAATTTCATCCTTTCATTATTACAACTCTTGCTTTTGGGCCCAGGGCTGGACAAAGTCCCTACCTGAAAAACTAAGGGCTTCCAGCAGCTTTGGCTAGGCTGGAAATGTTATATTTTCTATGCTGTTATGCCATTGCTACCTGAATGATATTACTTTTTGCTCTGTACACAATAGACATATCAGTATAGATTGAAATGTTTTACTGATTCCTCGTGTGGTGTCTGAAACAGAAGATGAACAGCACTTTGTTGGAAAAGTATGACATTTTTATTCCCTACTAAGGGTCCACCAATTGATTCTAGGGTCCTTGAGAGTGCTCAAAATCTTCGGAGGAATTTGTATTTGTATTGCAACTCAGTTCACAGACTAACAGATTTAACACTTTTCCTATTGCAGTCTCCCATAGAGAGGGAAAAAACCCTTTGTGCAGAAAGGAGCAACTCCTTCCATCATCATCAATCATAAATCATTAAACATTTTATATTATTTGCATTATAAATAACTGCCATATGTGAAATATCTACTTTTAAATTATATATTTTAATTCTCTTATACTACTCATCCGCAATTTCCACTACATAAACTGCACTTCTGCTTTTGTTTTGTTCTTTTTCTTCCCGGATTTCCGCAATTAAAAGATTTACAATAACTTTAGTAATTTTTTTGTTTATATTCCCCCACCCCAACTCACATACCCAGCTTTCCCCCACTAGATCTGCAATTCATTCCTTTAGACAAGGGAAAATATCTATTCCTGTGTGCAGTATTCCGAGAAGTCCGTGTTACTACTCCTGTTAAGTAACTCACACAGTTCCCGCTTACTGAATACTTTTGTTTTGAGACTTTGATGTGTACATACTAAGCATAGATGGAAAATGAGTCAATGCTCCAGACAGATACATTCCTTTTTGGATGTAATATTGCAGATGAAATTCAAAACTTACCAGATTCCTCCAAGTGCTCTGTAATGAAGACTACAATAACTCAGAAATGTTTTTGGTTTTTTTTTTTTTCTGTCACTTTCTACTCTACCAAGTGAAGAATTATCTAGTATCTCAGTATTTTCTGAGGAAGAAAAAGCCTCAGACAAATCCCCAAATCAACACAGCTAGGATTCACAGAGGCAAGAGTGTCTGCTCAAGAGAAAATCCAGAATTAATATATTACTGCATACCACTGCCATCTACTGAATGTAGAATATGCTGAAAGTAGTCAAGCATACCTTCCTGCTCTGTGAGCAGAGTTTACCCAGCTTCCCATTACCCTGCCTAATGGGGGTCCTCTCAGTTCCCACAACACAAAGTACACTCTAGAGCTTAAGGGTTACACATAGAGTGCAATTAAGAATTCATAATTAATGACTTGGTCAATTTATCCTCTCAAAGAGTAGATATAAATTACTATATTCCAATCTTTTTGGACTTATTTGCTGTCCATAAAATTTTTGTTTGGCATTACAACTTTATTTATACAGAAAATTGGAAGGCACATTGTGGTATATTATAATACCTCATTAGTCAAGTCCTAAAATGCTAGTTGTGCTCCCATGTCTAATAGATGCTTCCATGTCTAATTATTTGTCCAGGCTTGAAACAGTGCTTCTAAGGATACTTAAACCAATGACTTAACACTTACTTGCCTTGGTATTCATTCCAATAATATTTTTCTGATGTGAACATGGCAAATAATACTCCTCTTAAATGCAGATAAATTGATATATCTTCAAATTCTCCCAATTTTAGTTACAAACAGAATATCTGGTCTTGCATATATAAAATTGTAAGGTTTTATTCACCAGAAACTTGAGTAATGAAGTGGGCTGTGACATCAGGCAGTTTAGAGGTACAATGGAATGACCCCAAAGAAAAAGCCTACCAGGGTCTGCTTTCATAATGGCTGAGGAAATTTACCATATCAGCCACATTGTCAAGAGTATTACATTAAAAAAAAAATCAGTGTTGTTATTAACTCTGCTAAAGATGGGTATAAAAGGAAGCACTAGTTTCCAAAATCAAAGTCTGGCATTTAGTCACGATTTCTATTTTTGTCCTCTCTTCGCTCTGGAGTCAACCATTCACTCTTATCCTAGAATGTCTACTCATGTATGTCCCACCTCTCTTACTCACCCTTATAAGTCTTGCCTACATCAGCTGCTCCCTTAAAACCAGGGGGATTAGTATCCACAAGGCATTCAGGAGCATAACTAAGATCAGTTTGGTTCTACCAGAACCGCAATACTGCAAATACTGGACATTTAAAGAAATGCACAAATTATTGCACAGTGGGATTCCTAGAACTGACAAAAAAAACCCCAAAACAGATAAGGACACCTACAAACAATAGTAAAATGTGAAAATAAGCCCCTTAAAACCATACAAAGAGCAAAGTCACACAGCTTTCCTAGTTCTGCATGCTTAGATTTTTGTCTGTAGATCTATGTTTATACGGCCTCATAAAATTTGTTTGATGGATTGACACCTGCACACTACAGATGCAAATAAAATTTAAGTATAGCAAATTTTTCATTATTCACCTTTTTCTTGGAATGGAATATTCATTTTTTCTTTTAAGATTTCTAAAAATAATCTTGAAATTTAATTTGAAGTGCTGCCTTTTTACAGTGACCAGAGTAAAATTCTACTTTTCCTGATGGTCGTATACTCCCTCTCATTCATCAGCACCTCATTCATGTAATTCCAAGAGAATTATGGAAGGCATTTTTTACTTAAGTAGTTTTCAGCTTTATTGTTATTACAGAGACCTTCAAGTGGATACCAAGAAAAAAAATGAAAAATGTGAGACACTTAATTTCAGTTGGATTTATAGACTTTATTTGAGCAATGGGGCAGCAAACTATAGGAACACTGTCAAAAATAGTATGGAAAATTCTGTATGTACTATAATATAAATAGTAAGACAAAAGACGTGACTCGGATCTTTCTTCAAGAATAAAAGGGTACTTATTTATCTCTAATAACTGATAAACAGGCGAGAGAAGTCTTACATTAGCTAGGTACAGTCCATTTATTTAAAAAAGGTTATGGACAAGATCCTTGGATGTGCTTCCCAAAATAGCTGATAGCTGGATTCAATAAATCCAATAGGCTTCAGCCAAATTATTCTAAATGTGAAATACCAATTTTAATTTATTTACCAATAAATAATGTCTGTCATCCCCATTGGATTATGGCCTATGAACACCTAAGAGGGATAATTTCCCCTTAAATCCCTACTCCTACCTCTCTCCTGGAGTCCTTCTGATTACACCCTACATCTTACCCAAAAACGATGCAAGCTTGTAAACCATGAGCCAAAACATGTTCTTAAACCTTGAGCAGAAGTGCATTTCTTTGCTACAGTGTTTTATCCCTAAATCCTCCATTCTTTGTTTACTGCAAGTCACTAAATGGAGTCAGTTTCTGAATTAATTCAGTTTACCTACTACTACATGCGAAGGAGTACCTGGAATTAGAAATTAAATGTCTCAAGCTCCTTGCCACATTTCTGGCAAATCTGTAAGCAACATCCTGCTGATTCAGTGCTAGTTTTTATTTTAAAAACTGTCTGTTATTCGGGCCCTTTTTGAATGTTTCAAACTGTAAAACATCTCTGGTTTTAGGAAAAGCAAATGAACTTTGTTGTACATCATGAGACAGATAACTTTTAAAGCAATCCATTTCTATCAAGTTTCTCTTTCTGAAGCACCAGAGCCATAATTGTGCTGCTGTCTCAGAAGGCGTTATGTGCTCATTTCTATTCTAAATTTATATTCTAAATTTGTGCTCATTTGTATTCTAAATTTTCTTCACTGCAACAGCTTTTTCTCCATTCATCTGTGGCAGAAAATGAATGAAGTCTTTTTTGAGATAGCAAGACCTTCAGTCCTGTAATCCTTGTACCTCTCTATTAAACATTACAGGACATACTGAGAGCACATTGCCCCAGCCAGGGATGATGTGCTATTGCAGCTAGGATCATGGCAGGCTTGCATGCACAGTCCATCCCCAGCACAATGCAGGATGGACTGGAGGAAACCTTCTCTGCAGAAAGGAGAAGTGACAAAGTCCTTTGCGACAAACTTTCATCTCCAGGTTTTTCTATGTTTCACATGAAATCAATTTTTCAATAAAAGCTTTCACAAAATCAGATCAGTAAGAGTAAACAAAACAAACACATACTGATTTTACTTGACTTTGCTTTTTCATTTTATTATGCTGTTAACTGGAAAGAATACAGGAGTCCTATCCTTTCCCAGCTTTCTGACTTAAACTCCTAGGACCATATTTGAGATACCACAACTGTTCATGTACTCTCTGTTTCCCACTCTCTGGGATCCACATCACAATATCATTCAACAGTAAAAGCACCTATGACAGAGCGAGGGCAGAGACTGGAAAATTCATCCAGATGTAAGAGAACAAAAATGGGAGAAACAGGCACAGGAGTATTTGGAGTTTATCTTGTTATCACTTGGAGCACTTTCAATGGATATAAAACACCTTCCTACTTTTACTCACACCAAGCTTCAGTCCTTTAGAAGCTATGGAGGACAACTATATTTAATTAAGGCACTGCAGTAGCCTTAGAAGCAGAAAAGGTTGACTTGCAGTCAGAGGAGGATGATACAGATCTGTTCACATCCATGGTAAGGACCCAGACAGATGCTTCCCCCACTCTTCCCTGTCCCTGTCCTACTCTTGCCAGGCCATTGGCCTTTGCCTTCTCCCCTCCCTTGTGTTCTGCTTGGCCTCTGCACCTTGTCTGGACTCTGCTGAGCTGCGAGTGGGAGCAGAGAGTGACAGGAATAGTTAGCAATCGCTGCTATGAAGACAACTAATGGAATGAACAGTAATTCCAGGGAGGCCTTCCCAACTCAGCACAGCAATGACTATTTACGGCCTGAAAGGTCTTGCCAGCCACCAGTTGAACATCCTCTTAAGGGCAACAGATTATCCCTAAAGTTGGCTCCTCCAAGACTGGGCTCTGGACTGTGGGAAGGACATAACCTGAAGCTGGAGGGAGCTAACTCACTCAAGCTACAAAATAAACATTTAATCGTGTCTGAAGTGTCAGGATAGGTGGACTGGGAATGGGGAGGATAGTTTCTCCTGCTGTGAACTATTCACGTTTTTCAACAGTGGGAATATTATGTTCCTCCTCTTCCTCTCAAACTTAGATTTTTCTTTGATTAATTCACCATTTATGAAGGAAATATAATTGCTCACTAAGTGCTTAGACACTATACTTCTATTTTGCAGAAAAAGAAATCACGGCTCAGTTCTGGTTAAAAACTGCTGTAATGGTATTATCATCATCATGAACTTGAAGAAGCTGAGCCCTAGCTGCAGAATGAATGCAGAAACCAGCACATAAGAACTGCCCTATCTAAATCAGACTATTTCCCACAGCATCTTCCAAGTATGTCTACAAATATGATACTAAATAATTTCTCTATGCTCTGTTCCTTTATGATGTATCAGTTACATGCTGTACCAAGTCATTCATCATCCAGACAGAATTTGTACAAAAATATGTCAGTCTACAAATTGGCTGTAAAAGTTTCCAAATATTTTTTTTTTTCTGTCATACGTCTACCAGTATTTCACCTTGTCACTAGTACTATGTGAAGGATCTTGGCCATATAATGGAAATGTGTTTCAATTGTACATGTGAAGCCTTCTCCCAGAATAATCCCGTTCTTCCTGAATGTAAGATTGTCAGTCAGCTCCAGGTAATTTAATTTTGGTAACTAAAAATTCCTTTCAAGTTTTCAGGTGCTAATGTCCTTCTTTGGGTATTTTCCTCACTCCTATAAGGCCTTCATGATTAAATATGGTTTTGTTTGTTTTTTAAAAAATTTTTAATAGAGAATTTAAAAATACTAAAGTAGGCATTCATTAGTGTAAGGTTAAAAGTGGTGTGATTAAAAAAAAAAATCTCCTTTTATTCATAAAAGTAACAAACATCTCTTAGATGTTCATTACAAGAAAAAAAAATCTCTATGAAGTTATAAGTCTTTCAAAACTACAGTTTCCCAAGGGGATATTGATAATCTAATGTCTTTGAGTGGGGTACAGGTCTAATTCCAAGACTGGAAGAGCTGTAATGCAAGATTACAATAAAGGAAGGAAAATAAGTGTACACCTCAATAAGTGAATTTCTTTGAGATTGGCAACTGTCAAAGACCACTGTCTGAATCGGGATTTCCAGTTGCTGTGCTTAGTGACAGAATCCATTGCTTTTGTTGGAATAAAAACCAAGAGCAACAAAGAAAATAGGTTCTGTTTAGAGTCTTAGTTATGTTTACAGCAATAAACCACAAAGCAGTCGTGCAGAAGCAGCTCTCTGGATTCCCGGCTGGTACAATTAATCTAGGAGCTGGTGTACTCTCAAAGAACACATTTTTGAGGACTGAAAAATGCTGGAAGGAGAGTATGCCCTGATTCTGTTCTCCTTGATTTCAACAGGAGCAAAACCAGGTCCTCAATCTGTGTGTAATTCACATGATGTACTTAGCTAAACAATTAAGTCACAGCTCTGACATCTGATATTTATTTTAAGTTCTTTGAGCCAGATTCTCTTTTCTGAGCCAACCCTTTTTTCTGTTCTGGGGGCACAGTGTCTATAAAAGCATGGATTTTCCCAGCTGGAGATTCTACCAGCATGAATAACTCTTTACCCACCTGGCAAAATCAGCTTTCATGGTATTTCCTCCTCTATTCCACCCTCTGAATCTTTACCATACTCTTATAAGAAAGCGTAAATTACTAGGCCTGGGCTACATTCCTCATTACCATGCTTCAAATATCCTTAGCCTGTATACTTGCCTCTTCAAATTAAACCTGTATGGTTAATTTGAAATAATCCTTAGGCTATTGTGACTGAGGTAAAAGCAGAGTCTGCTGTGGTGCTTCTTCTGTGATATTTCAGAGGACATACAACAGAGGATCCTTCCAAGGTGTGTTACCAGTGAGATACCTCAGAAGCTCTAAACCCCTGCACTCTGGGTCACTTCCATCTGTGCAGGCCATGCTTAATAATTTAATCATAGTGCAAGGTCATCCCTAAAGACCCTCAATCCAAGCACGCCAACATCTTAACCCCAACCTCCACTCTAAGAGAGCAGAGGGTAAAGACAGATTCAACTGAAAAATTCCACACAATCCAAATAGAGCGTTTGTCAACCATTGCCTGACTGGGGAACCTTATGACTCCTATGTTATTGTAGGGGATGCATGCAATGAGAATAACTTTAGGTGAGACTAGTTTAATGGAGATTAAAAAAAACAGGATGCAGTTTAACACTGCACTTACCTGAGTCTACTTTAAGCAACAATGTAGTGTGGAACTGATCTGCTGGGAAATGTGAATGCTCACAGGGGAGAACACACTCCTATGTGTGCTGTCAGAAGTAGTGTAACAATGCTAAGACATTGTGAAGGGACCACCAATTATACAAACTTCATCCACACCTTTGAATACGTTCAGGCTGTCAAGGATCTGAGTCCAATCTCAAAATGCACTCACATCCTAATCCCTTTTGCCTGTGCTCTTTTTTGACTAACTTAAACCTGGAGCTCTCCACAAGTATATGCTGGTACATAGTGTGGGCCACAGTGCCTCACAGTGATTTCAGTGTCACAAACAGATATTTTCACATTATAGACTCTGCCTTGGGCAGCTGAAGAGTCATCCATTTCGGAGGGACTGGAAACTGGTAGCAAACATGTTTACCACACAGAAGGAATTAAAAAAAAAAAAAAAAAAAGAATAAGTATGGAAAGTGTGGTTTCTAAGAAGAAATTAAAGGTCTGGTTGGGTATCTCACTACTTATTTCATTGTATCCCCTTTAGCTACCATATAGTTGTGCCCCACTTCTGGGGAGAATTCTGTTCTAAGGTGTGAGTTCCAATGAACACTTACAGCTACCTACCACATTTATCTTCCATACACAATATAATGGTCCAAAAAAGTAGGCTCAGACCTTCATGTGCAGAGATTTTTGGCCAAGGAAATGAGTCAACTTGGGAGGTAAACAACACCAAAGAGAGCAACATTTAGAATGCAGCAGCCTCTTCTGATTCAATGCTTTTTAATCAGCCACTTTCCAATAATTCATTAAGACTTGAACAAAGAGATTGAGGCATTGGCTTCTTCTAGGGCTTCAGCCAAGCGTAATGAAATTATACCAGGATATATTTACAAGGTTGGATATCTTGAACTCAGCTGTAATTATGTTTATTAGTAATTCTTCAATAGCTGCTCAGAAAGCATATTTGTATTAGTTAATCCTTGCCTGTGGAGACCCTTATATTAGCTTGGCAAAAGAACATTAAGAAGGATGGATTTCTTTTTTTTCCCTCTCAGCAAATCCCTGTTTCCATCAGAAAATGCTGTGGGATCAAGAAATAAGCCAATTGTAGAGTATATGGTTACTTTTCTGCTATTACTATTAGCGATCACTTAGAAAACAGTTAAAACTAGAAAAGATAAAGATCTAAGTTAACATATTCTGTTAAATTTTCATTGGAAATATAAAAAGTTATTTAACAACTATACTTTGTGTTATGAGACTCTGAAACAGCACCACATATATACAGATAAGCACTCTGTGCATACTTCATCTCTTTTCTTTCCTCCTCTGCCAGAGATGTGAACATGTAACACTAATACATATTTCTTTTGAAGAGTAAATAAAAAAAACTCAAAACTATTACAGATCTGATGTATGAGTTTAAGCAAAAGATCCCTCTTTAAAAAAAAAAAAATCTAATAAACAGGATGGCATATTCCTCAAACAATTAAAATGAGAAAATGTAGGGTATTATGAAACCCTTGCTATTTTGAATAATAAGCTGTGAATATGTACTTCCCCCTTTCCAAGAGGAAAGATGTATTACAATGCTATTTATTTATTAAACTTACAAACGGACAATTCACTGAAAATAATAAGGCATATAGAAAAGGCTGGTCAAACTATTCAGGCATTATTTACTGAAGCTATCTTTCCCTATTTAATTCTATAGAATTGAAATTGATCTACTGAAAAAAAATTCTTTTTTTCCATAACAGACAACAATTTTCATTAATTCCTCTATTAGCTACTCAGAATCACTAAACAATCAAGATATTTCAGATGATATTTCAGATGAAACCAGAGACTACAAATTATGCCTGCAAAGTTACTGGAGGGCTCCTGACTGAAGGCAAAACCACTCTTAGAATAAGATACAGACATTACACGTCTGTAAGTATTAAGAGGAAATTCACTTTGTGCAATTCTGCAGGACTCTATGCGAAGCACTCTGTTTTAGCTGTCATGGCTGCTAATAAATGTAGATTCTGGAATATTTGCATAAATTAAACAGAAGAACAGCTGCAATACATCAAAAGCAATATATGAACTAGTTGAATCGACTGAATGAAAACTGATGACATGTGCTTAACTGCATGCAAGCCAAACTCAGCACTGACAAACACAGGCAAACTCTGTTGGTGTGAAAGGAAATAGAATCGAGTTTGCCAGAGCTTAATTAGACCCTGCTCTTTTTTCTAAATATGAATAGACTCCAGGTTGATTGCTGTGCAAATGGTAATGTTTAACTGTACTTTACATTTCCTGTGCTTATTTTAGAAATGTTTCTATTTCTTTCTGAATTAGAACAGATACAGAACTATCACAGATGGATTAATAATACACCATTTCTCCATTATAGATACTTTATTCTAACTAGTACTTTAAAGATGTTCCCAGGGATCATATGTCAGATTTATACTCAAACTAGGGTAATTTTACCCTATCATAGTTACATAAGGAGACTGCTTATAAAGCATAACTAAGATCAGAATATTTTATGTGAGAATTACATGTAAACGAATCAAAGATGGTGAGCCACTTAGACATACTAATATTGGAGGTTTGATCTTCATAAACAGGTGCAATATACATGCAAACATACATTTCAGTGGGCCAAAAGGTGCTGAGCAGAAAGAGCTAACCTTAAATAAAAAAGCAGAAAACACTTTACATAGTTTCTGACTGAGCACCTTTAACATTTCCCTGATTTTTTAATACCACTGTCACTGTTACAATATTCTGGCATTCTGAGAAAAAGTGTAACTGCAGAGAAACTGCTCCTCTTAATACTGGAGAAGTTTTCTATTCATTCTAAGATAACTCTTAACATATTTGTAATACTTAATTTCCAGATTTTCTCCTTCTCTCACTCCTTGTTCTGACAGGAAACAAACAGCTATCCCAGCCAGGAATAAAGATGGCTTTTCTTGAGGTGCTGCTCAGTTCTGGGACAGTAGACTTCAGTATAAATGTGTCGTGTGGATTTGTTTCAACGATTTTTAAAGCCCTGAGTGCATCTTACACAAGTGATCCTCCATATTCCCATGCAGCTGAATCACATATCCATGCATGGAGTGACTCCATCATGTAGGTAATGTAGATTCACCCTGTTTATGAGAAGTAGATCTGAGTGTAAATTTGCTGTATCCTTGCCAGTCCTATCCACTCAAATTATTTATTTTGTAGTAATCCCTTCTATGAAAGAATGAAAGTTGCCTGATATCTGGAAAAGTGACTTGGTACTGAATAAAAGGGGAAATCTGTATACATTATCTTCATATACAAACCTGATATTTGATCGTATAATAATGGGAAGCCCAAATTGTGGTACTTGGCTAATTTACTACTGACCAAGAGGTCCATTCAAACTTCAGGTGCATAGTATCAAATGCAAGCAATTAGCCTGATCTAGATTGCCTTCTGACCCAAAAGATTTTGTGGCCTGAAGACCACAAGAAACCCTCTTATTAAATAGGTTTCAGCTATAACTCTTTGTTTACTGTGTAAAAGACAAGTTCTGAAAATCTTTTTCCTAAATTTCCTAAATTGAAATTTCTGTGACAGCAGAGAAGTCTCCCATGTGTTAGGCATGCTATGTGATTAACAGACTAAGAAGTAATTACTCTATCATGATTAGAGTAATAACATCACAGCTATCTCCTTACTTATTTTAATCCAATGGGATGTAAGGGTTTACTAATCCAGGGCGTACATCCCCTACTGCCACATGTACTGACAAGGATGCATTTTCTAACACTTCATTTCAAAGTCATCATAAACAGCACAGGTTAAGGAAGAAAAATTGTCTGACTGTTTTCCATTAGGGTTTTATTTTGCTTTTCACTTTATTTTACAGGCTTGATAAAAAAGGAGAAAATAATTTGAGTAGCAAAGCCTAAATTAGATTTGTGCTATGTCACTCAGGATGCTGTCTAAAATCTGCAAGGAACATGACAATAACTGTTTTGCTGATGTAACTTTAAATGTTTTTCTTTAAGCCAAAGAAGCAGATTTCAAATCATGTGGTAAGATAACAAGTACTAAAATGCAATTGAACCAACTTACTGGAATTGAGAAAGAAAAACTTGATAGACTTTAAAAAATAACAACAACAAGAAACTTACAAAAAAAAAAATTAAATATTCTTAGCATTCAAAATTGTGCCTTTACCATGAGCGGTTTTTGCTTGGCTACATACATTTTAACTCTGTCTTTAAAGACAAAATATTAGGATCAAAAAGTAACCACAATTTGTAACTCCAAACAGCATTTTTCTCTGGTGTTAAATCCTATACTAAACAAGCACATTTTTAAGCCCTGTTTTGGTAAAATCTGCACATCAGTGATTTTTTTGCACAAGCAGACATAACAAAACATAGGATAATATCAAAATGGCCACTAATCAACCAAATGCTTGGATCCTTCATGTGTTAAATCTTGTTTATAACCAAAAGAATTGTGCCCTCGGTATGTAATCAATAGTCAATTAAACCCCTCACTAGAGCAACTGTTTTCCAATTGGCTGACATTAAAAACCCACAAAACTTGAGTAAATAGCCTCTAGGACTTACACAAGAGTAGTAACCTCTAATTCACAAGTGACAAAATGAAGCACTCATCCTTAAATGGAACAGAAAAGCCTAACAATCAACCACCAAAACCAAACATAAGCAAACAACTGAGCTGTTTTCTTCTTTTTTCAGTACAATGTCATCTGAAAGCATGTAATGAAAAAGAAGATATTTAGCATTACTATTAAAGTGTACTTATTTGGTATGTTTTAAAACAAGCCTTACAAACAACTAATATAGGATAAGGTTCCATTTCAGATTGGGGGTATTTTTACTCCTGTGAAATGCACTAGATAAACCTCCAAAAATTTTATTTTTTCTAGAAAAGAGGTGTTAATAAGGGGGATATGTTCCCCCTCCAAAAACTACTTTTGGGTCATTTGGAGAGATCTTCTTTAAGAATGAGATTATCTCAACACAGACAGTGGCCTTACATATACTTTAGGCATGGAAGCAGTCACCCCTTTCTCTCTGCAACCTCTCAGTGGCTCTTTTTGTATATGGTGCATCTTTCTTGGGCATCTCACTGATTATGAAGTTTTGCTTACAGCTTTACACAGTGATGACTACTTTGCAATTACTTTTACGCTGAGTTAAGCACTTCAGAAAACATAAGCCTTTATAATTCCCATTGGTAGCTCTTAAATCACATATGGGTCTAAAACACCACATCATTCTCATGAATATTGGCCTCAAACCTTATTAATTAAAAGAGGAGTCTGTGTGCCTAGATGTATGGATGTATGTATAATTCTCTTTTTGTATCTTTTTCCCTGTATACATACTTTAAAAGCAACATCATTTCTACACTTGAAGCAGTGTGCTTTCAAGACTAGAGGCTGTCTATCAAACAATAAATGTATTACAAAGCCTTATACCTGTGCACTGCCATTCTCCCACCTCTCAGAGGCTTTCCCTGGCAGACTAACACCTGAAATAACAAACCACAAAAACACAGAGACCTGCTATTCTTTCTTGGCAGAAAAATCAAATTTTGCATAATGTAAAGAAAAAAAACACACTAAATACATCAGCTCTTCACTTTGCTCACAGACTCAGGGTCAAGCTAGACTAGTACAAATTTCATGCTGCTCCTGAATTACAGATGGTAATGCATGCAGATCTACTTTGAAACCAAACTTCTGTTTTCTTTGCTATTCAATTTGCTGCATATTGGAGAAGTCCTGGTGTACTTCAGACCCAGTCCTGGTGTAATACAATGAAAATTCTGACATTCACTTTTCTGGGGCCAGACTAGTAATTGGGTGTCTTGTCATGCTAAATACAATTTTTATAAAAATAGAAATAGGACTAAAACAAAACCCAGAAGATCTCCTCATATTGATCAAAGCAAGAGCTCAACAGAAAAGCTTTTCCATATGCTGACATCCTATCATGCTCCTGGGACAGCACAGTGCACTCTGAAATGTTTGCTGCTCAGTGTACTGCAGTTCAAGAAGGCTTCTCCCTTTTTGTGCCAGGACAGCACAACGTCTCAGATATTGAGTGCCCTTCACTGGGATTAACGGGAGTGAGAGTAAAGCTCCTTGAAGACCACTCCATTTGAAGCACTGCTCTGGTACTTCACTATATTTTAGGTCTCCATGTATGTAACAACTATGTTTTATCTTTGCCCACTCCCTCATCACCTCTCAAGGCTGGCCCATATATTCTCCACCATGACACAGAAGACTTCTGTCTCATCCTAGATTTCAGATGCCTTTTGTTCAGTGGCCTGGCTCTACTGTCTGGCAGTTGTGTTTGCCAAACACAGAGTATTGCTCTTAAAAGTCATGTTGCACAATACACCTAAAAACCCAAGCAGGCAGGGACAGGAATGTAGCAGTGGTGTGACAGATCTCAAAGCCATCATAACCATGATTGGTCCAAGCACTGTGCAGAACTGAAGGAATATACAATCTCTGCAGTGTTTGGGACTTCCTTTCTTCAAAGGAAATGAAAATCTGTCCTGCCCACTTGTATTTTTCGGGTGGAACTGACACCTAACCATGGTGCAAGCAGAGATAATGGTTCTTTCCACTGAACCCTCTGCGACTATTTGTATTTCTGCCTCATGGTGTGGTGAGGTCCTCATAGCCACTGGAACCACTGGCCTGGGAATCATATTGCCCTATGGGATCTTCACTCCCCCCAGCACTCAAGCCTGCTGCCCTGTTCCAAGGACACTGTCATGTAGATGTTCAGCTGAGATGAACAGCATGTGATGATTCATTACATTTACTAACTTATGAGAATATATTTTCTTTTAATCACTGGATCAGGAATATACAAACTTAGAATTTATCTCCAGATTATGTCCACCTCATTAAAAATAAAGAGAAACGAGTCCCTTACCCATTTGGAATATGGATTATATTAATCTTTCAAAAGCAGAATATGTTTGTCTGGTTTTGTTTCAGAAAAGTCTACCTACCAACTTTACTGTAAAAATAATTGATTCAAAAATGTCAGTTACAGGATCAGGAATGATTACTGTAAATCAAAATAATTTATTTCTATTTTTTTAATGTAACAGTTATTTTTTTTAAACCACTTTCATCCACTATTTTGCTAATTTCTAAGATAGTGTGATTTTGGTAAACATGATTTTGGAGAATGTAATTTTTATTAACTCCCATCTTCTTCTAAGTTTTTTGAATGCCCAGCAATTCCTATTAACACAATACAGTGAAAAATAGAAAAAATAAATAAAAAAACCAACCAGATTATTAACCGGAATAATAATTGGATGAGGCTTAAGTATTGCAAAGAACACTGTATTATTATACCATACATTTTAATTTCTTAGAGACAAGTTTACATTCCTCAATGGTCTCCTTTTTTTATTCAAGATCTGTAATTACATTCACTGAAGTAGTTTAGTACCAGGCACAGCAGGTCTTTCAGAATTAGGGACTTCCAGCTGTAATTATCACCGCAATTACGGGAGATTTTTTTAAGTGAGGAAAAAGAACAAAACTCTTCCTATGCCTTACATAGGATACATGGGTTTGATTTAACCATAAACTAAAAGAAACCTCAAACACATCTTTCAAATCTAATTCATGATGAATAATGATTAAACTAGCACTATGTCATAGGACAACTTACAGTTTTCTGCTGCTGATGTGTAAGAAATTTTGGCATAAAACTGAACTTGTAAGTGCAACCTCAAAGTTTAAATATTTGGAGGGCCAAATTCTCTTCTCTGATATGTTATTCTAAATCTGAAGTAGATATGCTCAGGAGGCTAATTTGTACATACCCATAAACTCAGAGCAATATTTATCTTCATTCCTTCATGCTTGAAAAATGACTACTCAAAATGTTTTAAAATGTCTTGTTAGTCTCCCAGGACAAAAGGGAAATTTCAGACCCCTAACGCTTGTAGGTTCAGACAGCTCCTTTCTCCACTGTGGTGGGCAATATGTAAGGAAAGAATAGTCAGAGCAGATATTTTTATTTCTCAAGATTCTTTAAATCTAATTACATGGAAGCTATTCTGGTTTTGAGGAAAATGTTTGGATAAATGTAACAAAGAAAATCAAAGAAGAATGACAAACTATTCTAGTTCCCCTGACGTGACATCCAAAAATAACCTGAAGCTGAATCTTCTCTTTGTGAAAATACGTTTTCTTCATAAAAAAAGCTGACCACAGTTATGCACCAGAAGCAGGGGGTAGTTATAAAAAAGATTACCCATTGAAGAGCTTTCATCACTAGGATTAAAAAACTTTAAGACACTTCTTAGTGAAAAATATAAAATCACACTCAAGCATAAGAACTTCATGGAAATCAGGCAAGTAAGGGATGTTATGACAGAAATTTTAATCCTACTGGATATAATAATTGTAAGGAACAACTTGTATTTTTAGTCACATCCCACCAGGAATCCTAGAAAATATGAAGATTGCTTTTTGGTTAGTTGGAATTTCTTCTAAAGGTACTGTTCAGAGTAAGTGCTCATTCTCATTAATCAGGTCACCAAGAAAAACAGGGACAGATCTGTGTGAGGTAAGACTTTTGAACATGTAGGGATAAAAGAGATAAGAAGTTAAGACAGCTAAAGTGTTGGTGAAACTGTTATTTCCATTGCCTATGTAAGTGTCATGGGTCATACAAGAACCATGACACAAATTTTCTAAGGGTTAAGAAGCACATGACATGGAATATAACCCTGGTTATTAAGGGGCAAGAATGACCTAACGAGTCCTTTGCTGGCAGGTCACAGCATCACACTGTCCCACACAGCTGAGCAGGTTTAAGTGTCCACTCTATTCAAGGCTTGCCACTTTGCTCTGTGACAAAATCACACAAAGTAGAGCACAACTCTTATTCCCATGGCATAGCTCTAGCCAAGGAACGGTCCATGAACCACCTGCAAGCCACATCCAGATAGGGTAGCACAGAACAAAACCACTCTTGCTTTCATATCCCCTTTACGCATCTGAACTGAGTGGTACATGTACAATGTCTGGCAAGTAAGTGTTTCACTCTTCTTTTCCTGCCTCATCAAATACGCCCTGTGGGTGCTGTAGTTTTCCATTATGGCCTGAGCTAAATGAGCAGGACCCCGTCAATCTAAGGAGGAGGTCCCATCCTCTCTCAAACCTCACCCCTGGATATGTGCTGTAGCCACTTGCCCTGTGCTGCCCCTAGAATTCACCCAGTGGTACTCCAGGTCAGCTGTCTCACTATACAAATAATTAACCAAGTTCCTGAATGAAACAAAAGAAAGATAAGTGTGGAGGTGTAGCTCAGTGAGTGGCTAGACTAAAGCTGGAGAGAGTCCTGAGAGTGAGTGAATGAGAGAACAGAAGAGGAAGCGCATTTAATTTCTCCTACTATTCAACTCATTGATAATACAGAGTAGCATCCTCAGAAAGAAAAAAAAAAAAAAAAAAAAAAAAAAAAAAAAAAAGGAAAAGAGAAAACACACAGAAATTATTTGTCTTGCATTCTCTATTCTGTATACAGCACTATTCCAGATGCTTTTTGTTTCAAACAAAAGAAATAATTAGCTGCTCAATTGTCTTTTAAATCAGACACTTGGGTTTGATTTTCAGCAGCTACAGACAATCAAAATACATAAGTCCAGTTTCAAATGCTTGGCTGACTACTCAACTGAATGCAACAACTTTCCTGTCTGAGGCTAAGATAAGCCATTCTGTTCAGCTGATGATCAGGTGCTACCAGCTGGAGTAAAAAGCTTCCATTAATGTGTTGGTGACAGGAGTTATAAAAAAGAGTTAATTACTTGTAAGAAAAACCTTGTCACAGTCCTCTATCCCAAAAAACAAGTACATACCATCATGACAGGTACTAATTTTTGTCCTTGGTATTGGTAACAAAAAATGAGATGAATATAAAAATGGGACTGTTATTTAAACTGTAGAATGCTCTTTCCAGGCTGGAGAGACAGCTGCCTTTGTGGCTGCCCTAGGACACTGTACCTATGTCAGGGATAACTGGAGAATTTCTCTAAGGATCTTCATCTGTTCCTTTTGTGTACAACATAGTTACTGAAAGTAACAACTAACAGAAAACACTATCTTACTGTGTATAATATTGATGGGTTTAAGAAAACTCCCCTTCAAAGTTGCATAAATATTATGAAATATTTCTACTTTCTATAGTTAAATAGAATTATTTAGTTAAGAGCAAACACCTCAAATGGGAGAGGCTGTTGTCCAAAACAGAATTTTTTTCCTCAAACCACCTGATAATAGTAATTTGTGCAATAATTATTGCAAAGTATAAACCTGTGACTAATTCTCAGGTTTATACTACTTTGTATTTCATTCTCTTGAAAAGAAGAATGTAATACTTCATGTACTCTGCCTTGAAAAACCATTTTACATTTTTTCTTGGGCTGTGGTCTTGTTCACAGCACATAAAGAATTCAAGCCACAGCAAATAAACAGTTATGACCAGTCACGCTGATAACCTGCAGCATCTTCTCCAGTCAGCACACAAATCTGCAGCCGTCTGGTTTGGGCTGGCTTTCCATAACTACCAGAGACTTTGTGGTCTGAAAAAGCAAGAATATCTGGAAGCTCACTGGGACATTCACCCCCTTACAGATGTATGGTTCAATACTTGGAGCAGATCAGGCTAAGAAGCTTCCATGGCCAGAGCATTGTTTACTTGTTGATGGATAAATTTTATCCCAGTTTCCTTAGAACGTGCAGCAATCTCCCTGCGCAAGTGCCACCCTACCAATCAATTATTCACCTATTAACTTCTCCATTTGTCACCCAACTTCAAGTTTTTCGAAAATGGAGCTTCCTTTCATTTAAAACAGGCTACTGAACAGAAAAGAATAAGTCTACCAGTGAGACTTGAGGAGGGCTGCATCTCAGCTTCACCTATTACCAGCCATCAGCCACAAGGGCGCTCTCCAGGGACACAAATCCCTAAGAAACCAAACTTCCTTGGGTTTCCTCAGTTAGGTTTTTCTCCAGCAAGGTCTGTGGCAGACAACAAGAGAAAAATATTAATGGGCCACAGGCAGGGACAGTCACTAGATTCTCCTTTTTTGCGGCACTGCACCATCCTAACTCACACAGACCCCTCAGGCAGCTCTGCTCCAGGAGGAGATGCTTTTGCATGGCTCTACATCAAGCCTAGAAGTGTCAGTCTCCTGGCCAAGGACACTGTGACTATCACCAGGCAGCTGTGCTTGGTCCTGAACTGTCCCTGCTGTCCCTGCCAGGCCTGGCCCGTGTCAGTGTTGCAGTGCTCCCTGACCCAGTTTGAGCGTCCTCTGAAAGGTGAAATAAGCCCCATGCCCATCTCGGTCTGGACCTTCTGCACCTGCCCTGCAAAACTAGAGAAGTGCATCACACGGGAACCAGCAAAGTTGGAGAGGAAGTTTAAAGGAGTGTGTCTAGAGAGCTGTCGCTCAGATCGGTCATTTATCCTCTGTGCAGATCAGAGCAGCCGTCCTAAGACTAGGGAGAAATGGGGCTCCCCCAGTGCTGTGCTGCAGTATAGGGAAGTTGGAAGGCTGGCTCTGAGGGGCTGTATATCAATGGTGGTCGCAGCTGACCTCCCGGCCGAAGGTGCCGAAGTCCCAGTGACCCTCTCCTCCCTTCCGACTCGGATACCCCCACAGCTCCAGCCGGGGAGCGGGGCTGGGCTGTGCTGCCCTCAGCGGGGCTCGAACTCAGCAAAGGCAGAGCCCCCGCCGTGGCAGCCCCGGGGCGATGGGAGAGCATCCCCCGACCCGCTTTCCTCTCGCCCGCTCCCTCCCGCAGCGGGATGCGCCGGCAAAGGAGCCGTCGGGCTCGGCCGCCGGAGGGAGCGGCAGGGACGGGATGCGGAGGGGCTGCACCCCCGGGCACCCTGCGCGGGGCAGCGCGGCTTCTCTTACCTCCGTGCCGGGCGGCGGCGAAGAGCCGGGGGGGCGGCGGGGCGGCGGCGGCGGCGCGGGGGTCTGTCGGAGGGGCACTGCCGCCGCTGTAGCGCCGGGAGATCACCCGGTCCCTCCGCGGCGGGCGGGGCGGCAGCGGGCGGCCGTCGTCGCCCAGGGCTTGGAGGAGGATGTCGAGGAGCGCCCCCCGCTCGGCTCCGGCGGCGGGCACGTCCCTGCCCTCGGCGCCCGGCGGCGGCGGGGCCGAGGCCAGCAGCAGGAGCACGATGGCGGGCAGCGCCTGGCGCTTCTTCGCCCCTCGCATCTCTGCGGCGCTGGGAGGAGGCAGAGAGGGAAGGCGGTCAGCGCCGGGCCCGGCCCGCACCCCAGCCGCCCGCCCCCCATGCCGCGCCCCGGGGCACGAATATGTNNNGGCCGCCACCCGCTGGCCCCGCCGGCCCCCGTGCGGTGCCGCCGCGCTCGCCCGGCTCCACGGAGGCTGCGTTTAATAGACACGGATTAGAGGAAGGTTTTTAACCGCGCCGCACATGTTCGCCGTACAGGGTTTCGCGGGGGATTTGCTCGGCTCCCTTTGGCCCTGGAGTCCCAGGGCCCGCGGGTGCCTCCGGGTTCTGCCGGCCGAGCGGGGCGGCGCGGGAGCCCCGCGGTGGGCCAGCCTTGTCCAGCCGCCCCGGCGGTGCCACGCCGGGAGTTCGGAGAGCGAGCACGGACGCCTGTCGGATGGAGTTCACTGAGGGGCAGGTTACATTGGAAGTGCCGCACATCAGGGTAGAAAGGGCGAAAACAATTACCACAGGCTGGGGCTTCGAGAGCAGCACTTAATGCCCTAAGCTATTCTAATTATAGAGAACGGGTAGGATTAAGAGGGAGGGAGGGAAATTCTGTTGTTTGCAAACTGTTTTCTAGCTGGCCTGCCTTGCAAATCCTCTTGGGCGAAGGAGTTAATCGGAGCCTCAAGGGAGCCGGCTTTCCCCGACGGCTCGGGCTCTCCCTCTCTCCCTGCCGTGCCGGGGCGCACGGCAAACCCGGGGAGTAACCGGGGAGCGACCCGCGGTTCGCTGCCGGGGCAGCGACACCTCCTCGTTGCACGCCAAGATCCCCCGCGGAGAGCCGGCTGGCGGCCGCTTACCTTCAGGCAGAGGCGAGTCCGGCTGGGTGCGTGCGGGCTGGGGAGCGAGGTGCCGTGCCGCCGTCGCAGAGCCCGTGTCCCCGCGGAGGCTCCGCCGGGCGCGGAGTGGGGCGCTCGGTGCTGCGCCCGGAGATGGGGGATGCGCCCTTCAGGGCCATGCGCTTCTCTTATATAGTCCACACCGGCGTACTCATTTGAGTACTATCGACTTTAGGTGGGTGGCAGTCGATGGAGACACCTCTGGTAATCACTCTTGGGCTCAGAGAGGGTCTTTTCTGACAAACTTCCTCCTCCCCGTTTGTCCCCCGGTGGATGGCAACTGAAAGCTGCGTTTGAAGTGACTCTGATCTATTTGTGAAATTAGATTTCCCTGAAGATTGGGGAACGCTTACTAATAAAGCTGCCGGCTCAAGAGATTAAAATGTGCTTTAACTTAGCGGGATTCCCTTGGGAGTACAGCAAGGAAACTATTTAATTCCCCCCTTTTTTTATTGAACCAAGAAGCCGCGAGCAAAGTCTGAAGTGGGTATAAATTTGGTTCTATTTTGATGTCAAGGAAAGTGGTAGTCTGTCTTTGGCCGGTGAATTCACAAACCGTGAACCTCATAAAAGTTTGTTTCTTCAAAACAGCTCTTTTAATTTTTGACAATGACACTTAATTAAAAGCTCACAAAAAAAGATAGTGACCTAACAAAACCATTAAACCCACAGGTTAAAAAACTTGCCTCCTAAAGCCCTAAATAGATCCGCCAAAAATTAGCAAATAAAATCTCAACTTTCAGAGAGCAATTGTATGCAGGTGGTCTTGACAGATTGAAAAGCAATACACATTTTTCAAATTATGCTAGACAATATTTTATGTTGGTATTTTTGTTGCAAGTATAACTCTTTGTCATAAGTTACCACTTAGATATTTACTTAATAAGAGTGGGACAAAAAGAAAAAAAATTTGAGATATCCTGTAAGATGTGAAAATGGGGAATTTAGATTTGAAGGATATTTAAACTATTCTGAATCTGTCTGGCACACAACATTTCCCTACAAACTTTGTCTCTTTCCCCAAGCTCCTTCATCCATACCTTTCTCTGGCTGTCTCAGGCAGCACACACTCTGAGCTGTATCTCACAGGGGCTGTGTCACTGCTGGTGATGGGAACCAGCTTCTTTCCCACATCATCCTCTGCTGGGGCCATCCTCACTCACCTTTGGGGGTGTGATCCCACACAGATCGGAGATCAAGCCATGTTTAACTAATAAAGGCTTACAAAGGGTTTTATCACACTAAATTTTTTTAGAGGTGAGTGTACTATGCTAGGTACACTGGTCTGACAAGTGGATTCCCAGGATAACTGAAGCGAGGTGCCACTCTCTTTCTTGCTAGGTGATTTCCTGCTTTGCATCATTATTGGGTGCATATAAGTTTACTTTTGTCAAGCTGATGATTAAGTTCAGTGAAGAGGGAAAGGAAAGCACTAATCAGCTGAGAAATAAAAGTAGCATATTAAATTAACCAGCTGCAAAATAAATCCAAAATTTTCTCTCCATCTGCTCATTTGTTTCTATTATTTTATTATTCTTTTATTTTGCCCTCAGAGACATATATTGACACCACAGAATGGGACTGAGTTTTTCTATGGAACCTACCGAGATATTGACTTGACTGGAGCTCCTCTGCCCAACTTCATTACTAGTTATGGACGAGATTTATATCTTCTAGCCCTGGAAGCAGGTCACATGGGAAGGAAATCCATGTGGCACTCTTAAGACAGAATAATTTTGCTGCTCATAAAAACCCCAAAGTCTTTATTGGATGTCTGTTTGAGGCAGATGGCAGAATACTCATAAGGATTAAAAGCAGTATTGCAAAAGGCAAGAAAATAGTCCCTCTATTCTCACCCACATCCCCAGAGAAGACCTAGGGAGTCTGCAGACTAGCATGGCTGACTATGTAATCTTGATGGACAGCATCCTGGGGCTGCCAGTTTGGGAAATTTCTAACCCCTTCAACAAAGATTCTCAAATATGTCACCTCCACACAGTGGGTTCCTAGGATAAAAATGCTGCTACAAATACTAAGGACATTAAATTTGGTTCTTTAACTTGCATGTTGATTATTTAGGGAACCCAGCTAGGCCCTTTACTGTTATGAGCTACCCAGTTTTATCCTTGTCCTTTGGGGCTACTGTAACTTGTTTCTCTCCTTTGGAAGAGCTGCATCCTTCTTTCCTTGGGTGGACATTATACTCACCCAGGGGAAAATGAACTGGTTTATAATTAGTTTTAAGTTAGACACATTAAACAGGTAGGTTACTTAATTTCTTACCCTCTTTTTATGTTATCTTTTGATATTTTCAAAAGAATAATCAAGAAGTCAAGAAAACAAGAGAGTGGGTATCCCTGCAGAGCAGCTTGAGAGGCAGATCTATCAGCCCTTGAAGTTACTGCAAAGATTTTCATTCATTTCTGTAGGAGTTAGGACAAGACTTAAAATGAAAAGAACCAATTAGAACCATAGCACATCTAAATCACAAGTTTTAAGCAGCTTTTTCAGATTCTTTCTATGCTCAAGAACCTTAAAGTCTTGTGTAAAAACAAAAAAAACCCAAAAAGATTTGTTTTCCATTATTGAGCAAAGCCTTGTCTCCTTTTAAGTTGTTTGGATATTTGAATTCATCAGAGAGCAGTTGAAAGAAGGAGGACCAGACTGCATCCAGAGGATGATGTTTTACTAATCCTAGGCAATTCTGGCAGGAAGAAACCCCATTCTCATTGGCCCTTTTGTCAGTAGCTCTAGTGTTTCTCCTCATCATTATATGGAGAAAGAATCTCAGCATGAGATTTACATCAAAGAGACCATCTTAATGCTTCACTCACTATTTTATTTAGGAACAGAAAACCTGTTAGTAGTGAGCCTAAATCAGTCTGGTTATTTGCTTCCTGTGTAGCTAACAGATTTAAACAGGTACTTCACATTATTTTTCCTGCGACATGTTCTTTTTATTTTCTGGTGTGCCTTACCCACAAGTATGTCTGATTGAAGTTAAGAGCAAACTAGTTATGTTGAAGTATCATAGGGCTGACAGAGACTCAGAGAGATGATCTAGTGCTTTCCCTTGCTCGAGGCAGAGACAACTGTATCTATGTCATCAGGGCTCAGCAAAAAAAAACTTTTAATTTCTCCCGTTAAGCTCAACACTTCATCACAAATCCATTAAATGAAAAATTGCTAAATGTGGGTTTGGAAGTGACATTTTACCTTCGGATTTACACTGAAATAAAAATTATCTAAATGTATTCCCAAAGCACACACTCAAATAAAAGACAGGCTAAAGTGGTTTAAAATTTAGGTGTCTTGCTGTCTCTACATAAATCTATCAGCCAAAGATTTCCATGGCCACTCATCTAAATCAAGAAGAAAAACAGAGAAAACCTGCTTCTGTTGAAGTTCATGGGAATTTTCCTGTTGACTTTGTTGAGCAGGGATTTAATGCAGGGTTGTTACTGAAGGAGAGGTGAAGAAGTGAGAAATCACCTCAAAAATATTAATGTATTAGCCAAGGTAGTAAACTATAGATGGCTGTTGTAATTTCTGATAAGTAACAGAGAATTCCAGCTGTTTTCAGATCACAGCATTTCCTTAAAATCAGAGTTTTTACACAACCATATACATATGTGCCTGTTGAGACTCAGTGATGAGGACTTGATCAGATGGCCTTTTGAATACTTTTTGCACTCCTTTGTTTCTATGAGTCTATAGGGTTTTTGCAAGTGGCTTTTAAGGCACAGGTCATGCTAATGAGCTATCTGATGGGAAGGCCATACAGCTAAAGAAGCAAAACAGTGTCACTAAAAAAATGTGAGAATCAGTGTGCTGTATTTATACCTTAAATGAAAACTTAGTGCATCTCATAACTTGGTGTTATTTTTTGAACATTTTTTGTAGAAGTAGCACAGCAGAGAATTGTGGTGTGTTGTTAATAGAACTTTAGATAGCTTCCAGGGGTTATCCCGTACAATAAAGATCATCATCTTTCTCATTAGAGGATAACATATGTTTTATTATTACAAACATATCTAAGCATTTTTAATTACAAAGCTGCAATGATCTTTACTGGTCGTATCATTAAGAAATTCTACAATTAAGTAACTTTTAAGGTTTGGGGGGAATTTTGCACCTTCAATTACAATATAATGAGTTATTCTTTAGGCCCCTTGTCTCCCTTGTGCTCTGGAAGGCTGAGCTGGAAACAGGAAGAAGTTTCTGGCATAGAGATTTCAAACAATAACCTGAAAACTAACCTACAAGTTGTTTAGCAGGAGGTGAAGAAGATCTGGAGAGAAAACTGAGGAGCCAAGTTTGGTAGGACTATGAAATATGTCCTGTATTCTTTTTCTTTTTTTTTTTTTTTTCCTGAAACAGTTTCAGATGGGAAGGTTTTGTTTCTGCACTGTCTGCAGCTGGGACTGTTCAGCTGAAGGTGGCACATGGGATGAACTACTGAGTCTGAGTCTATAGATGTTATTTCACAAGAATCTGACCCAAATAGTTTTTCTCTTAGCGTAGCTGATATTGAGAACTTAATAGTAAGAAATTAACATGGCTTGCCTTTTAAATTGCTCCCTGGACAAAATCTTCTGCAAGATTTTCAAAGAAAAATAAAAATGCTTTAAAACCTAGAAAGATTTTCCCTCACCTGAGAGTTGTGTGCTGAGGACAATTGGTCTCAAGGGCTGAGAAATAATCTATCCTGTCAAAGGACCCTTTGAGCTGCGTGCAGTTCTTCACAAATGCTGGAACATGGAAGGTATGAAGGCAGTTATTTGTACTACCAAGAGGCTGAAGATAGACAGCTTAGCTTATTTTTAGAAAATATCCAATAGTGGCTTGATTTGTTGTCACCTTTTGATTTTGACCGGAATTACATTTATGAAGGACAAAGTAGACCCTCCACCACAAGAATCCTGCTGCAGGCACCTGCTGTTATCTGACCCCAGAATACCAAAAATAGATACCAAATTGTCCCACTGGTTTGAGCCTTTTTCTTTTTCTTTTGAACCTAGATCCTCAGCTCTGTCAGATGCACTGCAAAAGACAAAAGTTCTTTTTCTGAGGTAATGACAGCTTATTACACCTGTCATGATAGCAGCTAAAAGAGTTTATTGGCAGATGCAGCAGGTTTAAATTAAATCTCTTGCCTGGCACAGAAGACATCTCCACCATTATGCCCCTTGTGACAGCAAATTCATGACAGCAACTTCCTGACAGCACCAAAAAGCTGACTGGTGACCAGAATAACTGTGCAGGTGACATGGCTTCCTTGAAGAGATCCACCTGACCAACATGAGGATCATTACCCAAACTTTTCCTCTCAACAACAACCAAGACTGAGTCCTTGCTGATTTCTTGTCTGACTTCTCATCAGACTGGCAAACTTTCCAGACCTGCTGTATATTGATAATTTCAATGCAAAAGATTTTTAAGAAGCATTTGACTTTGTGCCACTTGACAGTTTAGACAAGAACTTTGAAAGTTAGCATGGTTTGAATTCAGTGGATTGACTGGTTCTCAGAGGAGCCTCATACTGAAAGTGTTAGTGGGGTAATGTTTATTTGAATAAAACACACATCAGTGTTGATTTGGTAAGAGGTATTCAGCAGGAATTGATTTTTAGACTGAAAAGAGGTAAAGATTATTGGTCTCTGTTTTGCTGGTCAATATGGACACTGAGACTGAGGGGACACAATCAATCAGAACACAGCCACATGCAGAGAGAGGAGCTCTCTGAGGGTGGATTCCTGCCTGAAAAACAGTTGGCCAAGCAATGCTGCTGATGTCCAGAAAGAAGAATCTCAAATAATACTGTTCTCAGTGGTGAGAATGTCTGAAGGCACTTCAGGAAAATATCCAGAACAATGCCAGAGCCTTGAATGAGTAGGGGATTTTTAAAATGAGCCAACCTGAGGAAGCAGGTCATCCCTTGCTATGAATGTCAGAATTCTTCTCCCTACCTGACCCAGAGGAAAAATTTCATGATGACTCCAGCCCTGGTGACTGACTTAAAGCTGAACCTGTGATTATGATACATAGCCAAGCAGCTGAGAATTTTATAAATTACTAATGGATCTTTTTGACATATTATCTCCAGCTGTGAAAATCTCCAGTGACTCAAAGGGAAGGGAAAAACACCAATCTCTATACACCAATTCCTCCCCTCTGCCTCCTGAGGCAAAGAAGGCATCAAAGGGACACCTAAGGAATAGTTCTTACTTCATCAGGTCAGAACATGGGATTAAAGCAATGGGAATGAAATAGGTGAGCAGTGCTCCTATAACTTCTAAATTCACTTGGATATAGTCATTGCTATTTTCAGAGACTACTTCTAGGTCTGGCACTCTTCTGGTAGTAGAGGCAGTGGAGCCAATGGCTTTATCTTCTCCCTACCACTTCCCACCCCCCAGATTTCTTATTAAACTAAATAATGGTTCAAGGGAATAATTGTTTGAAATAGATTTTCCTTATTTCTTAACATGTCCATCCTTTGATAAAAGTTATTTTATAAAAACCTCTACCAATGGCAGAGAAAAATCACCTTATGATAAATTATATAAAAGTGTCTTTAGATCATAAAAATTTAAAAAATAAACAGTTTAATTTGTTAACATAATGTTTGAAATGCTTTTAAGGACCTTGCCATATCCCTGATCCCAACAAAAGCTTTTGATTATCATAAGAGGAACTAATAAATTACACATTATGTAATTATATGTGGGGGTTTTTCTGATAAGTTTGAAAAGAACAGGCATTAAATTTTGCTTCCTTTCTACTGTGTTGCAAGACTGGACTGTTGAAGGACTCAGCTCCAAAATCATAAAAAAAAAAAAAAAAAACCAACAACAAAAAAAAAAATAGATCTTTCTAACCCTCTTCAATTTGTCCTCTTTTCTATTGCACTTCCTGTCATGATACTCCTAAATCTTAAAACAGGATGTTGAGGAACTTTAACCTGTTCCTTCAACTGTCTCAGCTTCTCCTTGGTAGACATTTTTTGATCCTGCCTTCCTCTTTTCAGCCATCCATCCCCCACACTATTTTTTCTTTTCATTTAAAATGACACATGACACTACAGCTGAAATATCAAATGTTTTCACTCGTGCAGTTTTTTACATGTCCCTCATATTTCTAACAAACAGAAAGCCATTTACTAAGTTCTTTGTTACCAAGGAAAAAAAGAAGAAACCATACTAAACACATCCAAAATCTCTGCTAAACATTAATTTTTGTCCTGATCTTAATAAAGAACTTAATGACAACTTAATAAAGAAGCTGAGTAACACTTTTAATGTTTTTTAATTATTTAATTTCAATAATAATTTTAATTTTGGTGGTGGTGATGTATTTCTTTTTTTTCTGTGGAGTTCTTTTTTCCAAATTGACTTGGACATTTTTAAAAGAATAAAGATTGACTGACAGAAAGTCAAGCTGTGTTAATTACACAGTGTATTGTTGTTGGAGATTATTTTCAGTCTAGTTGAAAATAATATTAAAACTGGAAGTTGTGCTGAGGTTGTACATTCCTTATTCTGAATTATTGCATCTGTTGATATAAGTCCTGGCAGTGAGACCCTATGGGAGCAAAGCTGTGCCTACCTAACAGCTTCCACTGGATCCCTTTCTGTTCACCACTGAAAGGACTCCACAATTCAGGTAACATGCTTTACACCAGTGTCATCTCTCTGACAAAATGGGACCACTTCTGATACAGAAAGGACCAAATGGAGCAGAAAATAAAGAAAAAGACCTAAATATCTATCAATCCTTTCCAATCATGGACAGGATTACTACAAAGCACACCATGATCATAGAGTCATAGAATAACCTGAGTTAGAAAAAAAAGAAGCTGAACTGGCTCAAGAAACCATTTTGAGCTGAAATTAGTTCCAAATGGCTGGCTCCCCCAGCAGGTCGCTGTATAGCTTACAATTCCTCTTGGGAAGAATGTGAAGAAGCAGATGCCATGGAGATGTCAGTGAATTGCTGGTAGCAAAGGAGAGCAGGAGTGCCTCTTTCAGAAGCCTTGGTGTCTTATAGTGTTCATAAATTTGTGGGTCCAGATGAGACTGTGATTCCCTCTGTCCATCTCAATAACATTTGAGCGCACTGGACATTTCAACCATTTTGAAAATGTATAACAGTTAAAGATATCCTCATATTTTCTAAATATAAAAGACCAAGTCAAAGCAATTCATTAGTGCATGGAGAGCAAAAGGAACTAAAGACCTCTGTGAGGGATGCCATGCTCTTCTGTTCTCCTTCCCAGGCCAAGACAGAATTGACTCAGCAGGAAGTGGACCCAGGTCTGCATTCACTACTGCTCCATCTCTACTGTCTCATCTCCTGTTTTCCTTCCTCCACAATTCTCATCTCATTATCATTGTAAGAATTTGAATATGCTGCTGAGTGAACCGCACTGGACTCCTCCCATGCTGCCTACTCACCTGGTAGGCAACACCAAGACGTGCAAACCCAGCAGAAAGCTAGGCAAAGACTACATTTCCAAAGCCCTTTCTTTCTTACATTCTAAATAAAAAAATCTCTATTAAATAATTTTTATCTGCCAGATGTGATGTTTAGACTCTTTATAAAACACTGTGAAAAATGTGTTACTAAAGCTAGTGGATCTAAGATAAGCAGATCTCCTTAGCCCAAAGACCCTGAGCTGTTTGAGGAGAAATACTAAGATTAGGGATAGCCTGCCACACTGCCTGCTGCAACATATGGGCCTTTACTAAATCTGATTTCAGTAAGTTTAACTTATTTGGATGTAAGCCCTAATAAATATTTGAAGAGCACTTTAGAGTAAAAAGAAACAAACAAACCAACCTTTTTTTTGCTTTGTATGACAAAGTGTCAGCTCTGTAAGGCAGAAGAATAAATACTGCAGACAATACTGGAAAAGAAAGCAGAATATGGATGTCTCTGACAAATGACTCAAATGACATAGTCGAAGCACTCCCACTTGGTTATCTGAAACAGCTACCTATCTAAAGCGAGCTTTGCAGGTACTTTAATCCCTAGCCCAATTTTCCCTCAGTAGAGGATCACTGAACAACAAAATGATGGAAAACTAAACAAGGACTTCATCGTCCTATTAGATGCCATTGCCTTCTTCAGTTCTATTCACCTCATCTTTGTCTCTCTAATCTCTTTTTATATTGTCAGGTTCATTGGCAGAGACCTCTTTTGCTTTCTATGAAAAGCTTATTTTCTACTATTATTAACAATAATAACATGGAATGAATCAAGGAGAGAATTTAACTAGGGAAGATAACAAGCTAGTGGAGGAGGTAGAAAAAAATTTGAAAAGAATGTTGAGTGAGTGCAGTGAGGAACACTGATGCAGGGAGGAGGAAAGATGCAGGGCACAGAAGGGTTAAAAGAGGAGCAAAAGAAAGTCTGAGTCAATGCAGAGTAGGAGGAGGTGATTAAGAAGAAATCAAAAAGTTGAATGTGGAAAGGAAGGAAGACTTTTCTTAGAGTGAAATCAGAAGGGCAAGGAGAAAGAAATGGAAAGTCAGGCTGAATAGGCTGAATGAAGGAAGTTCTGCTCCACATCTTTTTTGTGAAGTGAAGAAACTGAAGCAAATTGAGAAGGAATGAAGGAATTGGAATACATGAGGTAAACATGAAGAAATGAATAGTGGACTGTGGTAGGAAAGGAAATTATGAAAAGCAAAAATCATGTGTTTGACATGTGAAGGGGAAGAAGCTGAGGTATTGGTTTAAAGATTATATTCACTGTATTTTCCTAGAAAATGAAGGGGTCTTTTCACAGGGAGGGTTAAGTCAGAATTGAACATCTGAAAACGGGAGTTAAAAAACCCAAGCAAACAACTTTTTTAAACTGAGGGAGAGGTGTTTACAAAAGAAATATCACTTCAAATATAATAATTTATGGGGAAAGAGTGCTGTCAAAATGTTACCAAATACATACATGCAACACACACAGACAGGTCAGATTTTTTTCATGCACTCTTCTCAAATATGAATTGTGCTAAATAGATTTTGCTTGGTATGTTAGTTGGATTTTATGACATTTACTAGCTGAAAAAAATCCCAAAGCAAAGCATTTTCTCTGGCATAGCATTATAGAGGAATTTTGTTTGCTACTGAGGTAAATGGAAGATTATGAACTTGGCTTTGCTATTGCATAACCAGGGATGATGTTCCTTTAGCTATCCTCCACTCATGCAACAACGCTGAGCTTTTATAAATTGGCTCTGAGCGTTTCTGAAGCATGACAGTCTTATAGCTTTCTGTGTCTAAAAGCTGAAGACACTGGCTCATCAGGGTTTTCCCCCCAGCTTCTTCCCATTCTCTGAGATCATTCCTATCCTTCTGAAAGGCCCTTCTTGCTCATATCTTGAAATACCTGAGTGTCTTTCACTATTGTCAGCTTTCAGGACCCCTGTGGCTCTTTTTCAGTTTTTCCTGAGCCCTATTTGAATACGGTTCTGATACATTGGCACATCCTGGAAGTGTGCTGAGCACACATAAAGTGCAGATTTGAGAAGAGCTCTCCTGCATGCTACAGAAAATTACTTGTTTTACTCAGGAAAATTACTTTTTGTCCCTGAAGGATTGCTGCTCCATTGGAGAGTATGAATTAAACAGCACATAAGAATCCTGCAGGAGTCCATAAAAAAATTCAACAGAAATAACACAGATTTCCTTATACAAGGCTCCAGCCAGCTGGCAGTGGGATGGGGATGTTGCCTGCTCCCCATAATCCGGCACTTGCACCTTTGTGGGAAGACAAAGAACTTGGCAGATAGCAAATCAAAAGAGACATTAGAAGGATCTATTCTCATGAAAAGTGTCAGGTTTCTAACTTTTCATCCATATCCAGGATGACATACACACATGTGTACATAGGTTTATGTATAAGCAAAAAAAAATCGTATATACATATGTCTGTATATATGCACACCTATTTAAAAATACTAATTTTTGTCAGAAATTAAATCCTTATTGTTGACCATAACAAATTTTTGCTGTTCTCTGCCATGAAGTTTCTAAGGAGGCAACTGAAAGCCAAAATTACGCAAGATCATTGCAGGGGCCCCAGCTGATTATAAAAAATGTCATGATGTTGTCACTGCACATTATCACAATAAAATATCATCCAGAGCATGAAGTTAAATTGATAGAGCAGAGCTTTTTTAGTCCTCCATTAAACAACCATCACTAAATGCTTTTTCAAGCTTTGTTAAGTATGAGGAAAATAGGAAGGCAAGAGGAAAATAATGTAAGTAATTTAATTAAATTTAAAAATATATATTTGTGTGAAGTAGAGCTTCTGTGTCAGCAATATTTGCTCTTACATTTCTCTGGTTCCTATTTGTAAGGAAAAACATTACTCCACTTGGCAACATTGAGGAAAAAAAAAAATAAAGCATGAGCTGAGAGGATCATAAGCTCATTGTGAGGACCTTCTGATCCTGATTCTTTAAACCAAATGGCAAATTAATGGAAATACTAAAAAACAAACAATAGCAAAGGCTGAAAATGCTGTAATATGTCCATCACTGCTTCAGACAGAGGAGCAGGCTCTCCATTTTGGCATCTACTGATGGAGGTGGCCAGCAGAGCCATAGAAATATCCTGAGGACGTTGCTTTCAGCTGGCCATAAGCACAAAAGCAGTGTTTTGAGGAATGCAGTTCTCCTGGCTGGACCAATCAGTCAGTGGTTTTGTCTACCCAATGTGCAGAGCTGGGGGGAGAGAGAAGACGGAGGCAGAAACACATAGGTCTGCACTGTGTGGGTGACCACGCACTGGAACACAGTGCCCAGAGAGGTCGTGGAGTCTCCCTCTCTGAAGATATTCAAGAACCATCTGGATACAAACCTTTCAATGTTCTCTAGGATGACCCTACTCAAACAGGAAGGTTGGACCAGGTGGCCCACTGTGGTCACTTCCCACCTGATCCTTTCTCTGATTGTGTGTGGTCCTGGGTCTGGAAAGCACAAGTGACTGGCCCGAAGGACAAACAACACAAAGTCGCAATTACTGCATTTTAGAAACTCCCTTGTATGTAGAGCAAGGGGAAATTATAACAAGAAAGAAGTATAAAAAATGCAGGAAACCTCCTTATATGAAAATTTGTTGTCTTGGATATGGAAATCATTCCTTCCCCTAAGCTTTAAACAAGTACAGAAAAAATTTTAAAAAAATTCTTTAAAAAAAATTAAATAAATGAATCTTATTTCATAGAATCATAGAATATGCTGTATTTTAAACGATTCACCAGGATCCTCAAGTCCACCTCATGGCCCTGTGCAGAACACCCCAAGAATCACACCATGTGCCTGAGAGCATTGTCCAAACACTCCTTGAACTCTCTCAGGCTTGGTTCTGTGACCACTTCCGTGGGGAGCCCATTTCAGTATTCAGCCATGCTCTGGCTGAAAAACTTTTTCCTGATATCCAACCTAAATGTCCCCTGGCACAATTTCAGGTCATTCTCTTGGGTCCTCTCACTGGTCATGAGAGTGAAGAGATTGTTACCTGTCCCTCCTCCTCCCTTCTCAAGGAAGTTGCAGACTCTTGTGAGCTTTCCTCTGTGTTTCCTCTTCTCCAGGCTGAGCAAACCAAGTGATCAGCCACTCCTGATAAGGTTTCCCCTTTAGACCCTTCACCATGCTCTTAGCCCTTCTTTCAACACTCTCTAATACCTTAATATCTTTCTTATATTGTGGTGCCCCCAGCATCGAGGCCCCTCCAGAGCAGAGCAGAGCAGGACAATCCCCTCCCTTGCCCAGCTGGTGATGCTGTGCCTGATGCCCCCCCCAGGACAGGTTAGCCCTCCTGGCTGCCAGGGCACTGCTGGCTCACGTTCAGCTTTCCACTAGCCAGGACCCCCAGATCCCTTTCTGCAGTGCTGCTCTTCAGCATCTTCCTCCCCAGGCTACACATATCGAGGGCTGACCCATACCAGGTGCAGAATCCAGCACATTCCTTACTGAAATTCGTATTGTTGATAATTGCCCAGGCCTCTAATTTATCTAGGTCTCTCCAAAGGGCTTGTCTGCCCTTGAAGGAGTTGGCAGCAAATTTATTAGATAATAACAAATTAAGAATACTTTATATTTAAAGAGAAATAAGTTCAAACCAAAGTTAACAGTATAATATTTCTTTTATTGATAGTGAGTTTTTCTTCTCTTCTGAAACACCTCAATAATTTAATACAGTAAACCTGCAACATAAATATATCCATTGACGCCAGCATGCTTTGATCCCCTTAATACTGGCAGGCCTCTGTTGCCTCCCACTCTTGATTTTGTTAACAGTAATTTAAGCAGTAATCCTTTCAAGATAAAAGGATTACAACTATATGAAAATGTTCCCTTACAGAATTCAAACAACCATTCATAAAGCCTGTCAGGCAGCTTTACTTGCCTTGTGCTTCCATAGCACAGGACCCTGAAATCTTTGGTCTGTGCTGATCTGTTTCCTCCTGCAAGTTAGTAGTCTTAGATTTTATTTTAATTTATGGTTCAAGTTGACAAAATTTTCTTTACTGCTCCAAGCACCTGAAAAACATTCATCTTAAATGAATGAGAAATGAAATTTTAGGCTATTTGAATCACCATTCTGCTTTTACATCAGTTCTCATCTTACTTGGTGAATGTGCAGCGATTGTTTAGAGAAAAGGATGTCAGCTGAAGCAATTTCAATCAATAACTGGAACACAAATATGGATGAAATTTAGGGCTTCTGAAAAAATACATCTGCTAATTTTCAAGAGAAACTAACAACCTTGAATGTGTTTAGGAAGGTCTATACACCATTGACTACAAACTGGAAAAAAAATTCCTTCTTCCAAACTTGTTTTGACTAATTCTCTGATCTGTAGTCGCAATAATGCCACTGAAGTATAAATTTACACACAGCAGAAAAACTTATTTTTGTGTTAGTTACAACACAACTGAAGTAATGGCATCACTCAGGGTAAATTTGTATTATATCCTTCTAGCATAAGTAGCTCCAACTTCTAATAAAGTTAGTGACATTGAGCAATTAAGGATGTTTCTAAAACCAATTTTGAATTATTTATATGTAGGCATGAAAATCTTTTAAACACTGAGCATTCAAAATAAAAGTGTTAAAAAACATTAGTGCATTATTACATTTGTTAGTTTTGTACTATTTGTACCGTTAAATATTCAGATATT
This sequence comes from Onychostruthus taczanowskii, assembly GCF_017590055.1. Taxonomy (NCBI): domain Eukaryota; kingdom Metazoa; phylum Chordata; class Aves; order Passeriformes; family Passeridae; genus Onychostruthus; species Onychostruthus taczanowskii. The sequence goes on from NW_024501459.1 coordinate 2,897,221, forward strand.
GAAGACAAATGTTTAAGATATTAATAAGGGGTTTGTCACTTACTTTGTTTTGCCTGTGATTAATTTCATAGCTGCTGGTAGGGTCAGTTCTCCTTTACATGTTTAAAGTAAGGGTTTTCCTTTCTTTGTTCTTAAGACCAGTGTACCAACAACAAACAAAATGTGACAATCAGTGCCTTCTTTGAGAAGATCTCATGGTGTTTCTTCTCACAAGGTTTGTGTCATGAGTATGAGTTTTTTTCCTTCAAGCAACCACGTAATCTCATACTTGGAAATTTCAATTTTTTAATCCCTTGGAGCTGTCCTAGCCAGGTGTTTGTTGGAAACAGGAGCACAATCTCATGCAAATCATATAAATGGAGATTTGTGTTGTAAGAGACAAAAACATCCAACTGAGACAAAGAAAACTAGCATAAGAAGTGCACATTTCACATGGGGTAATATTCTTATTAAAAGAAAAAAAGAAAAACAAATAACTTTAACAGCAGCACATTCAATTTCAGGTCAATTTTGTAATTTCTAGCGCGTTTTGTCAGTGGGATAGTAATGTTAGCTTATTTGTTGCCAATAGATGGCAGTGATCACTCAGTTTCCTTCAGGAATAAAAATTCTGTAACAAATTAAGTGTGGGGAGATTGGTAGGTATTCAGGCAGATCCTTCTACGAATCCTGAAGTTATTACTATTAGATGTTTAACCAGAACATTTCCTTACTTTCATATGTTCAGGTAGTCCTTGGATTAAGGAAACCTCTTCTGATGCTTCCTTTGAAGCCAATTTCATGGCCTGGTGTCAGGCTGAACTGAAGCCCTCCCAGTACACTACTCCTCCCTCCTCAGGAGGCAGGTGGGCAGGTGTACTCCCTTTGCTGGCTCATATCCCACGGTTTATAGGCACATCTTCCCTGCAGTTTTCCCTTTCTGGTTTCTGACATGTCTCTCCTGCTTAGTGGGCAGTGCCAAGGGCAGCTCAGCAGGCAGTAGCCACTCTCTTGGGAAAGGTACAGACTTGATGGACAGGAAGCTTGGGGGTTTGAGAATGGTGAATTGCCTGAATTGTTTGTGTCACTGGTGATGCAAAGGATCTCCTCATCTGGCATATGAAACAGATTCAAAATTTCCCCTTTCACTCACTTCCTCTAAGCAAAAGAGAAATCAGCTGGGATTGCTGTGCCATCAGCATGTAAGCAAGAGAAGAGAAGAGCAAATCCTCACCGAGTCACTGGTGGGGTTTTTTCTGATCCAGATGGTACCTACTGGGCTGGAGTCCTCTGTAGCTCTGAGCAGTAGGGATGTGTTTCCTTGAGTGACTCAGAACACACAAATATTCTCTCCTTCACAAAGTTCAGACAGCCTCTTCAAGGCACTGAGTATGCAAATGGTGAAATATGCAGCACATTCAAAATTTTCTCTTTCAGCATTTGCACAGCTTGCCAAGACACAAGGTGACTTCACCTCACATGTTATCTCTGACAGATGTGTCTTCTCCCAGCATATTTCAGTACATATCAAAGCATCTCATAGCTTTGGAAAAGGAGTTAACTATTTTCTTTGTTTTAACTACTTCCATGAACACTCTCAGTTGTTTACTTTCCACTGTGTTAGAGGAAAGTTAACCCTTTCCAAACATTTCTTGAGACTTCAGGAGCCTTTGAATAGACTAATCACCACAGATCCGTTAAGGGACTTAGACATTTTACTTCTTCTTTGAATACTTAAGTCAAATCTCTAGATCCTCAAATCACCTCATCATGGTTCCATCTGTGGTCTGAAGGCACTTTTGTTTGTACAGAGTCTTTATATATTTGATGATCAGCCAGACATTGTCACTGTACCAGAGTTCCAGCAAAATTAACAAATTAAGAGCTTCTGTTCCAAGCTGGATGAGACTATTCTCAGAACAGTATTTGCACACACACCACCAAAAGAGAAGCAACAATGGCAACATATTTTTCTTTATTAATATTGTGGTTTAAAATTTACTTGGAATGAAGAAAAGCAAAGCTAGCTCCCTTTCCTGCTTGAAAAATAAAAAGCTTTGGAATTTGACAGCTGCTCTAATCTGTACAGCTGCAAATTCACAGGAATTCACGGGAGGTGAGCACACTCTTCCTCCTTTCTAAAAATTACCCAAGCCATTGACTCATCCTTTCAATACCCTCTTTCTCTTCCCCACCACCATTTATACTGCATTAATGTTTTCTTAACTACAGGACAAATGTCATGGTTATAAACATCATAAAAAGAAATACCTATTTTCCAGCCTTGAGATAAATGTCAGACTTCCTAGAGGAAGTAGTAGTGGCTGAATATCCATGTCCAAGACTTACAGAAAGAAAAAAGGGATGTGTACCTATAGTACTGCAAATACCAACATGAATTTCTGGTACACCTCACTGAATTCGGATCCAGCACACATTTCCTAGTCACAAAGGTCTCTTCTACTCAAAGAAATAGCTTCTCCAGATTTGTAGTGCTGATTAGCATAAACCAGTATATACATGAAGAGAACTATTTAGTAATTTTGGTGTCTTAGGGTGGGAACATCTTGGGGGTTTAAGTTGGATCATGGTAGGGATGAGCAGGCATTTCTCACCTACCAAGCTTCTAATGCATTAATGCAAACACATGGATGGTAATTTTCTCTCTGTGGCTCAGTAATGACTCAGCTGATATAGTGGGTTTTTAATTTTGATCTGAAATATCACCAAAACCAAGCTATTTAGATATTTGTGCTCACACGCTCATCTGGCCTGGTAGAAACAGGTGTGATCTGATACTACTTCCCATGTAAATTAATTCAGTCTCAGTATGCTCAGGACAACTAATAACTGCCATGGTACAAACAGCTTATGAAAAACAAAAAGAAAATAACAAATAATCCACTGTATTTTCAGGATGCCTCCAACATAACAGGCTCAGCTGAATTGGGCAAAATTTGATCCCAAACTACAGGACTTGCATCCAATGTCCTTTATAATATCTCATTCATTTATTGCACCTGTTTCATAGCTGGTACTAATAATATTCAGCATCATTCCCCTTTCAATATTATTCAAAAGGAGAATAGAATGGAAAAGAAGGGATGGAATCTGAAAGAGAAGACAAAGAAAATGAGTTGAATTTTCTCTGCCCTCCTGCCTTAGCTTTCAAAACTTATTAGCCAGGAAACTTTTAAGAATGAGTGTACATAAATTGCCTAATTTCACTTCATATATAAATCTGTGTTTAATTTCTCATTAGACCTTTTCTCTGCTTTGAGTCTAAAGAATCAGCCAGAATCATAGATCATAGTTTTGCTATGTGTTTCACTAGACTTTATTCCAGTGTAAAATTTTAGCTTAGCTGTGGCTCAGACTTTCACAGCTGACTCAGTGCATGGCATCCATAAATAATGTAATTTATGACACAGAGCTTAAAACCATCAAGACAAGATGCCAGGAAGTTTTCTCAGTTCAGAATCTTTTTTTTCATGTGAGCTTTGATTAGTGTCAACAATTTTTCTTTGATCTTTTTAGAAAGGAGTTCAGACTTCTCACTCCTAAACTCCAGCTAAAGATTGCCTTGATGATCTCTTGAGCCTCCAGACTGTGCCAGAAGAGTTGCCAGAATAGCAGAAGCAACAGAACTTCTGCTTATTTATTAATTCCATCGGCTTCTCATTCACCTCTGAATAATTCCAGGCATTACTGCATGCTTCAAATCTGCCTGAGGGTTTTTTGTTTCAGAAACCTAAGAATATACCTCCTTTTTTGATCTGATGCAGTAGCACTGAAACATACATGCTTTTCATATAATTGGCTTCAGAAGAACTCTTATGGTTTTACTGACTTCAAGATCAGAGTGCCAGATTTGTTGCTGTAATCTGTGGTAAATCTGAATGGAAAAGAAGTCATTAGGAGTGTGAACACACATTTTTAAAATTTTGAATTATTGGAAAAGAAGGGAAATATTATTAGATATTTAATTCTATATTGAGGTCTATAACAATCATATAGCATAATGCACTTAATGAATTAGAATCGATCCATTCATTAAAACAATTAGTAAACCAAGATTGGTAATTGAACACAAACAATCTGTTGCTCTAACCATACAGTTCTTGATTCAGGGAAGACAGAACACAACAGCAGCTCAGCAACTTATAGAACCTGTATTTGGGTGAGGAGAAGCGCCTATTTAATGAGGTCCCATGCATAACACACAGGCTTTTAAAAGAGAAAATCATCCTGGAGTAGTTAGTCACTGACAGAAATGTGTTTTGGTCCTTGGTTGGTATCTCTTTAAAAAAATCATTCCAAGGTTTTCAAAGATCAGAGCTCCTCTGTCCATCCCTGGTTTACAACAGAGATTGTACTTGAGTTGGAAAAATACTTAATTGAAACATTAGTTGAGTTAATATGGAAGAGTTGCTGTCTTTTACCAAATGCCCCAGGATGGGAGGGAAGGCAAAGTGATGTAACCTGAGACCAATGATATCACAACTTCACCAGTGGGGATCATTTCCAGGTCACACAGAGAAGTTCCAGTGGATGCTCACCCTGTTAACTGTAGCTTCTTCAGTAGCTTTCTAAAGATTCCTTTCCTCTTGTGAGTTCTAAGCTAGAATAAAGTTTATAGAAGTCTTGGCGTTAGGTTTAAATCTACTCATTTCAAAGGAATGGCTATGTTAAAATAGAAGATCAAATTCAAGATGCCATAAAACAAGAAATGCATTTTAATATTTCACCCAAAATTTGTAGCTGTCATATTGGATCTGTCCTAGAATAGTTATCTTGCTGAGAACATAGACTTGTTCGATCATGTCAGATATGTAAGGTATTATTTCTCTCTTGGTTTCTGACCAGCTTGCTATGGCTCTGATTAGAAAAATCTCATTTGTGAACTGCAAACATTTCATATTAACCCATTAATATTAAAACACAACACAACCTCTTCATAAACAGCAATTAAAACTTAGAAGAATAAACATATTCTAAGGTATGTAAATAGAGGATAAAACCTCAAAATACTTTCTATTAAAACACCATGCACAGTTCTAACCTACAAAGTTTAGTAACAGTAAATGCAATAAAGATCACACTACTAAAACAAAATTATCATCTGGGAAAAATAATTAATTACAAGCTCTAAATAAATTTTGAAAATATTAGATCTAGGGTTGATCAAGTTATTGCAAATACGAGCTGCTGCAAATAGAGAAAAGGTGGTCAAAACAGAATTACAGCCGCAGACCTTCGGGATATACAACTGGATGACAAAAAAAAAAAAAAAAAGGTTTACATGGCTAACATACCAACATTCACTTGAGAATCCAAATGCCCTAAATAGGACTCTGGGAGAAAAAGTTATTCCCTAGTAGGCAATACATCTATTGCCTTTGAGACAAAACATCCCTGATCTACTTCCTTTTGAGCTCTGATCAAGTCTGGTCAAGACGATGGTCAAGTCAGATGATCTTTATTTCAGAAAAGTGATGGTAGGGAAATAAGTTTCACAGCCATCCCCTCTGACTCACTTCTCTTGCCACTTTTCTTTCAAAAGGGACTTGTGACTGATTTTGTCTGCAGTCACCCATCATAGTTGGCAGAAATGCAAATTCAAGATCAGGAAAGGCTTTACAAACGTTTGATTATCTGTTGTCCTGACTGTGAGGCACAGAGACAGCATAAGCAGCAGATTCCTAAAGAAACAAAGGTTCATTCACCTCATAAAGGAAGGGATCTGCAGTAACATCCAAGGGGAAAATGGGAATTGTGCCAATTGAACTTCAGACTGGGTGTGCAGAGTGAAATTTCCTGTAAAATTCTTAGTTTTCAATTTCACCAAAACTTTTAATGTAGCTCTAGTTTAAATTTGACACTTTTTTCCTGGAGTCCACCATAGTTAATGTAAACCTGAGAAGAGGATGTGGAACAAGGCACTGATGGAATAGACAAGGGAAGAAGCCTGGTTGTGAAATATTTTTGCACAAATTTAGTCTCTCAAAATTATGGACACATCACTGCAGCCGGTAAAATGTACTTAAAATCACCCATTTTATTTAATTTTGCTTTAGTTCCATTGCTGTTTTAAACATGTCTTAAAAGAATCCTCCTAGTTTGGCATTATGTTTAGCAATAGAGACTCAGGAAACAGTAAGGGTTGGAAAATACCTCTAAGATAATTGGATCAAACCTTTAACTCAGCACCTCCATGCTCATCACTAAAACATCCACAAGTCTTTTAAAGACCTCCAGGGAGAATGCATTTTTTTCACTGTTCTGTGTTTATTGAGGCTGGAATTAATCAATGCATATAAGGAAGGCTTAAACATGAAGTCTCAACAAATTTCTTTGAGGGTCTCCTGGGGATACAGCACTGGTCCAGTCAGCCATAGGGACAATAGCATGGTTCATTCAGGTAAAAACTGCAGGGCAAACTCCTGTGTTTTACCCAAGGCTGACAGGGATGAGCACCTGACTGCTTTTGTGTGGTCTGGAACTGTCAATCAGAGGCACTCTCTGAGCCACTTCCTTTCTCTGTAAAATGGGGTAAAATTGCTTGAGTAGCACCCCGAGCTCCTCAGCAGAGACTTTGCGTAAGCCCAGCTGTGCCGTGCTCACAGGCTCTGCTGGGAGCAGAAGCAATAGCTGAGTTCTCAGAGCCTGATGCCTGCAGGGATGACACAGGAATTGTGTCAGTGTCTCCTCTGGAGGTAGCCTGCAGCTAGCAAATGCATCCTCTTCCATTAGCACAGCTGAAAGCAGAGGGAGCTTACGCCTTTCAGGCACAATAGAGAGATGGCACTGCCTTCCTCATCATCCTTCCATTGTGGGTCACAATGCTGCTCTCCCATTTACCTTATGGGTTGATGGTCCAGCATTGGCACCATGGGAAGCATACTCTCCACTCTCCTCTTCTAGAAGAGTGTTACTCTTTCCACATGCAGTTCTTGAGCTCCCTCTTCTCATAGGAAAGTAGGGCTGGAAGTGATTATCACATAACATCTGGTCCCTCAGCCTTCCCCAAAACACAGCACTGGCATTTTTGATGGATGCTTGCACAGTCTACTCTGAATAGCCTACAGTGCTGGGAGACTCATCTCTAAAATCAAACTACTTCAATGCTGTAAGAAAGTTTTACTCCATATAATATGTACTCACATTATAATTTAAATATTTTATTACTAATCCAAACAAAAACAGGGTGAGTGCTTACTCTTCCACATCTACCTTTAACATAACTGAAGACTATTATCAAATCTTCCTCAAATCTTCTCTTCCCTTAAGTAACAACCATCCTTATGGAGACAAGTGACCAGGATTGTTTTTCTATTTTCTGACATAATAAGAATCCAGGAAAAGCTTTCTGCCTTTTTATTGTTTGGGGGTTTTTCTGCAAGAAAGTTCTCATGACTATTGCTGCAAGCTTGGCTCTTTTTATGGCTGGTAAAACAACAAAGTCTGCACCATCTTCCAAAATATATAAATATTTTAGATTTTACAGGCAAATGTTACTGTCTAGAAATATTAAATCATATCACTAAGAATTACCTAACCCTTGAACCAGGTTTTAAACTGTGATTCACTGAAGACATCAATCAATGATAGAAATAAGCATTTTTCCAGGAAAGCAGAAACCCCTTAATAGAAGACTAAGGCAAATAAAAAAAATCTGTCTCTTAAATCATAGTCCACCTTACAGAAAAGCCAAGAATCTATAACATTGCTGTATTACTGAAATTGCCTATTAGAGTCCTTTGAGAATTTCTCTTAAGACTTTTGGAACATTAAGATTGAGAAAAGCACAGGAATAAAAGTGCTCTTGATTTTCATCTTGCGTTATTTAACTTGAAAGCAAATATAAAGCAAGGCAGAGAATTCAGCTGGAGGCATTATTTTTGGAAGATGTATTTACTTGAAATATTCTGACACTAGCAGTTAGAAAAGAAAGGGAATTTAATGTAAAAGTATCAGCACTTTCACAGATCTGGGGCTCTTGCTGGTGTTGCTTTGCCTTAGATTAACAAATCTGACTCTAGCTTCACAAAGAGCCTTACTGAAAGGGTTCCTCCAAAAATTAGTTTTCTCAAAATACCCTTTTTTCTCCTTCCCTCTTCTGTCCAAGATGTATCAGATGATAATCTGAAGCATGACTTTCATTACATGACCATCTACAAACAGTGTACTTGAGTAGCAAAGAGATGTGGAGGAAAAAATCATTACTCAGTGGCCAAACCACTATTCTGCTTCATGGTATGTGACAGGTAAACTAAAAGAACAGTGTTTGCTCTAGAAAGCTCCAAATGATGTCACCACCTGGTAGAGATTTTTCCATAGAAATAGTATCTCCCTGTTCATGCAAGACAAAGTGAAATGAAAGATTGTCATCTCTGTGGAGGTTATATACTACCCATGAAATATTGATTTTCTCTCTTTTACTTATTAAATACTCAGAAGTCCACTGAGAAAGGTGATATGATCACAATCATAAATTTTGTAGCTCCATTGCTCTGATTTTCTGTCTAGGAATTGTAAATCACTTTTCAAATAGAAGCTTAGCACAGAAGAAAAGGCAGTTCCCATTGGTACCTCCCTGTGATCTGACAGACTAGGAAATAGACTCACAGAACAAATGTGTAATATGCCTAGAAATTTTGTAGCATGGCATAAATTTCTGCTGAAGAAACTGTAGGAAAAGCTAAAGCTCCTTAATTCCTCAGTGAACTTCTTAAAACCTCTCAAGAAAAAGCACTGGGCAAAACCAAGAAAGATGCAGATTCCCTCCCCACTATCTTAAACCATTTATGAAACAGCCCAAACACTTTTAAAAGAACACGTTGATCCACTGAGCTTTTTTGTCTTTTTCATTTTTAATTTTCCTCTTATTCATGAGCTAAGAATTGGAAATGTGTTTTTTCTTACAAAAACACATTTGTTGTTTATATCTCAGAGTACTAACAGGGAAAATCTGGAAAAAGACTACTAGAATAATAAAAAAGAGGTGTTGAACAGTTCTTTTTCTTCTAGTTTAACCTTTCCAAAACCTGATGACAATACCTAAAGCCAAATTTTTCATTAATGTCTTTGCAAATGTGGATAACAAAAGCTGTGTTTAGGTCCCTGAAATCAAGCAAAATATTTTAAAAATCTATGAAAAGGAAAAGAATTTAAGTCAGCATTTACATAAGAAAATTTGCAAATTTGAGGTTTTAAATATCAGATCTAATGGTCAGAAAAAAACTCCAATAATGCACAGAAAAAATTTTTGTTAAAATGAATGATGCATCTTCAATCATTAAAAGTTTTGAAATTTCTAATTTTCATTATTTGGCAAATAATATCAAACACATAAAAATAAGCATAATACTTGTATTTTTTAATTAATAAGTCACCAACTATAAGAGTGAGAAAGAGGTATGCCAGATAATTTATAGATACCTATAATGTGTAGTCCCCCTCCTTAAAAAGCTCAAGTGCTGAGTTCATATAACACAAATATATATAACATATAATTCTCAAATATCATTAAATATCATTTCCCTCCCCAAAAAAGTGAAACCATTTTAATTCACATAAATAAAAAAGTTTACTAGGGCAAGAATGAAGGTGTAAATAAACTAAAATCTATACATCAGGGTATATCTTATAATATACACTAGTTTTGTATGCCAGCTGTGATATACCAATAATCTCTGCCCAAACATAGGCTTATTACAACTTTTTCAAAAGAACACTTCTCTTTGAGCATCGAGGTTCCCTTTTGTGTGGCAGGTTCTATTTCCTGTGACTAACAGTTTAATTCAATCACAAAGACTCATTCAGCAGTGCTAAATATTGTAACTCCAGTGGCAGTATGAGCTGGTAAGAAACACTTCAACATGACAGCCATAAGTTTTAAGCCCATCATCAAAAATTTAATTGCACAACATAGGGACAGGAGCTGGTTGCAGATGTAGCTCTCTCACTTGATGACTCATATTATTGACTCATTTTAATGATTTTAATGACTCATTGTGATGATTTCAGCAACATAAATTCAGTTTGTTTTGTCAGCAACATACATATATCAGCCACACACTACAGAAAGAACGACATAAGCAGCTGAAATTAAGTAGAAAAAATGGAAACCTTTTTTTTGGGTATTAGCATTGATGTCAAACACATAAACCCAGTCTTGTTTACAATACACCTAATTTGCTTGTGGCATTCTTCCCAGAAGAAAGTGGCTGCTCACTTGTTGAAGGGTGTTTCTGTTGTCCTTGATGGATGAGGGCAATGCTCTGAAAGGTCTGGGTTACCACTGGTTAGCCACTGTGACTCTAAACATGTCTAAAAATTTCAAGGCATTCGTGACAGCTGACATGTTCATATCTGTACTTGTTTGCTCACTTGAATCCACTCGTTGTCCTCTCCCTTTGGGATAGGGAAAAGTGGAAGAAGAAATGGCCACCCATCTCCTCCCTTGTCTCCAAGAAATCTGCCAGTTACACCTGCTTTTCCTGAGCTGCCTGAGCCTGCAGCACCCAGTTTCCATAAGGAGTCAGTGAAACCCCAAACCAGTCTGTATCACCATTTCCTCATGGAGCTGAGAACTGCTAAGATGGGAAATATCTCTGTCACACCCCAGTTTTCTCTGGGTTACTGAGAGCCTGGGCAGGAGGCCACGGACTTCATTCCCCAGGTCCTGGTGCTCACAAACATCCCCAGAAAGAGGAGTGTCAGAGGAGAGGAGATTTCCATACCTAAGACAAAGAGAAGTAATTCCTAAATCACACACAGGTACCGGGCAACTTGGGTGTCTACATATAGATTCAGCCATAACTACTAATAAGTTTAAAAACTGCCAAAAATATCATGAACCAAATTAAAACCAAGAATTTGTTTGCTGAGCTCAGCAGCAAACAAGAACTGGGGGGAAAAGTGCCCCAAATTTAGCCATAGGCCAGTCCTCTCTTAAATTTTCAGTACCCAAATTCTCATTTAGGCTCACTTTTGAATTCACATTTGAAGAAGCAGTCTTGTATGTGTAAAGCATCCTCAGCTACTTTACACAGTAAAGTATCTGAGGATACCTTACACTTTACGCCTGCTAGAGATTAACTGCCATCCACTTCATGAAAATCACAAAAAGTGATACTTTTCTGATAACAAGCCTAATCTATTTTTTTATCATTATAATCTTTATATGCAAACTCTTGATCATAACAAAGTAGCATGCTGTTTCCAGTGCTGATAAATAAAATTCAGATCTTTAAAATAGATCAACTTTTTTTCACAGCTTTTAACAGTCCTAGAGTACCTATGTTGTTAAGGCAAAATACATATACATTTTTCAAATTCTTGTTTTGTAAAGATAGGCCAATTTTTGTTGTGAGGGGATACATCTAAATTTTTTTCTTTCTGTTCTTATTAACATTTTCCCATCTCACATGAGAAAATATTTGACAGAAGAGCAAACTTCCTGATTACTTAGCTGACTATTCAAGTACTGACACTTTGGTCTGATCTCTTTTCCTTCACGTGGAACTTTTTACATGGCAGTTTTACTCAGATCTGTGGATAACATGTCTGAAGAGCATCCTCTGGGAAATGCCCTCATTCTTTCTGTGGCAGACACCTGCAAATGAACAGATAGAAAAATTCCTCAGAGTTCATCACACTGCAAACTTCCTTGCAAAATGTTCTGTTGGACAGAAAGTTATGGCAAAATAGCTCAAAATGTGTGATGTTTTCATTGTTGAAACCACATCACTTTGGTTTAAAAATAATCCTTAGTCTGATTAGAAGCTACTGAAAATAAATGTAACAAAACACACGTTTTGTGGAAAAGGCATTTTTTTCTGGGCCTGAATCTCATAAAACACCATGGAATCTTCACAGACTCATAATCTATAGAACTTCTAGTTATTTCTCATACGTAGGTCAAACTGTCTTTTGCTTCTCTTCTTTACCTTCTTCTGTTTCTATATCAGAGCAATAAGAGTAAATGCTTCCTTACATCAAGCCAATAAACCAAGTGGCCTGGTCCTGTTACTGAAAGCATCCCAGCAGCTCCTCCTGGTTCCTCTGAGAGTGACACTACAAAGACATTCTCCAAAAGAAAGTGCACAGCCACTCACAGCTAGAAGTCCATTCAGTTTCTTTTAGACTCTTCAACTGAGCACACTTCTCCTTTTCAGTACAGGGCTCAGATCAACAGAAAATTTTAATCAGAAAAGCACCAGAAATTTTTCTAGGGGTAAGTAGAGAGGATAGCACCCTATTCTATTTCAGTTTTTGCAACAATAAAAATAAAGCATCATCATTTGTTCTTTCTCATCTGGTACCATGATTGGTCTTACAAATAGAGAACTACTAATAGCTTCATTTGGGTTTTGTTTTTCTAATAGACTTTTTTTTCTAGAAGATAAGTTTTCTAAAGGACTTCTCATTCCCCAGAAATTGACTTTGTTTACTTTTACCACAGTATGAGTATGGAGTAAAAAACCAATAAAAGATAGCTAAACTTCAAAAACAAAATTTTCATTTACCTTGGAAGAGCAGTCCTTGTTAGTGAGCATCCGAACCACAATCCCTCGTTGACTTTAACAATCATGTCCTTTGAAATAAAAGAATTTGTTGTTGTTGTTGTTTTGCAATGCTATTTGTTGAATTAGTGTGAAAAAGACCAGTCCAGCAGCAACTGAATTCAGGAGGGATTACAAAAATACAAAGCAGGAGTAACTCAGACCTGCCTGGTGAGTTGATGGTTACCCGTTCTGGTCTAAGACAATTGGAGGAAAAGGAATCAGCACAATTGAATTGAGAAGAGAGAAAACAAGTTTAGGAACCCTAAATTTTCTCTGCCTCATTGTCAAATGGAACTGCAAAGTCTTTAAAGTCAGACACATCAATGTGCATTAGTGCCAGCAAACTACTCCAGCCTTCAAAGCACAAAATGCCCTGAAAATTCACAGTGCTGCTGCCTGTGCTGGAGCTACTCATGCTCTCTACAATCAGCAAATGCTTTGGCTTAATGGGGGCCTTCAGCAGCAAGGCACTGGCATAAATTTTAGAACTTCTTTGAGAGGAAGTTTGAGCTTAAAGAAAAAATGCCTTTAAAGTGGTGTCATCAGGTAGAGTTTTGAAAAAGACTTTTGGAAATGGAACAATCAGTTTTAAACCAGCATATGAGGATATATATGTACAGACAGAGTTAATTAAATTCATACTTTTAATGTCCAAAACCCATAAAAGTTGGGGAATTTGGTGATTAGTTAAATTTTCAAGTGATAAGGCAGAATAGTGACATAATTTTTGCCACACAGGATGGACAGTCCAAGAGGAAATGGAACCCCTGAATCCTTGGAGGCCAAGCACTGACTGCATTACAAGGGTATGAGCCACACTCTAAAGATAATCTGGAGGAAGTCTGCAAAACTCTTCCATGTTATACCTGCTCCTTAAATAGACTGCAGCTTTCAGAATTCAGAAGTTCCTTTTTGTTATTTTTCCAGCAGGACTAATGTATGTTTTTACATTGGAAACAGGGAGCAGGGCAGGCTGTGGACTCTTTCCAGAGGCTGGGTCGCCTTCAAAAAACTGAAGTTCAGACATTTGGCTACATCCCAGCTTATCCACAATAGTAAAGAAAAAAGAAAAAGGTCAGAAGCCTGTAAACAGTTTCTTATGGAATTTAGAGCTATCAGGGCAAGTAATAATTACCTTTTACCATCTTTGTAATTAAGGCAGAATGTAGCCTACAAATACCTCTGACTTATATATCAAATAGCTCAAATGTTAAACTTTGCAGTCTCTTGTTTCCAAACTCACACTATCCATAGCCATCCAAAAGGCGACAAAAAGTTAAAATAAAAGTGGTGTGAATAAAATCTTATTTCCTGATGAAGAGGCCAAATTTTTTTTGCCAAAAAAATTGTTGTGCTTGTCAAAGAATATTTGAATTTTGAATTGAATATGGTAGTTTTAGAACAAGAATACATTAGATACAGTAAATAGATTTCTGTAGTACCAAGCCAAATAACACTATGGACAGCAATGAAGAACCCTCCTTTTAATTTGCATGTGGAAAGTGAAATTTTTTCCTATACTGAAAAATGCAGTATATTCTATTTTTCTCTTCTTGTAATATTTTAAATGTCTTCAAAGAAACACAAATTTAATCCTTGTGATAAATCATTAAATGCCTCCCCTATGAAAAGACAGACTTTTTTTCTACATGTCAATTTAGTCATTCAGCCATTAATTTGAAGTGTGTAATTGCTTCAGTTAACAGTTAGAGAAATCAGAAGTTCATACCAACTAAGACCAGGGCAGGAAATTACCTAGTTCATTATGATTTATAAGACACATAAAAGAATTGAAATAGTGAAGGATTGCCTAGGAAAGGAGGTCTTTTTAATGAAGTGCAAGAACACAAAGCTCAGCAGGAATCACTTCTACTAAATCTCCTTTAATCATTCACAATTTACTATTTTTTCTCTAAATTTTAAGTTTCTGTTTGAATGTTATTATAACTTGTACATAAAGCAAACCAATATTTTAAAGAATTTTGCTCCTCCCAATTTAATTATAGCAATTTCTGTTAAAAATGTCAGTGAATATTTGAATTTTTTTAGAGGAGTTAAAGGTGGTTAGAAGGGAGATGATTTCTACAGCACCAAAATATCCATTGAAATTGGAAAAGTGATTTTTAATTCAATTCCGATTATGCAGCAGAGTTTTAACCTGATCTGCCTGTTCCTATTACAGCTGAAAAACACTTCAAAGTTTTGAAGTGGCAGAGGTTGAATTTTTACTTTTGTACAAATATAAAGTTTTAAAGTCGCCACCTTGGGTGAGCACCAAGCCTACAAGCTTCTGAAATCGCACCTGCAATGCCCAGAAGGTAATAGGTTTCTACTTCTCATTTCACCAGTCCATCCATAAACCTTAAGGCTTAAGCACTGGATCTAAATTGTGTTTATTAGATTTAGAACTGTGTGTAGGATTGGAATTGTGTTTTAGAGCTTTAACAGCCCCACAGAAGATGCAGTATCACAGCAAATAAACAAGCAACCAGCTAAGGAAGGATATTGAACACTTTATCAAACAAGGTGTATTTTAGATCTCACACAATTACAGTTACTTCCATTTGTGTTGATTTTTTTAAAAAAAGTTGGGCTCACTCAGTGGGAACATTTTGCTCTGTGTTAAAGCCTGGAAGTGACTTAGAAAAGACAGAGCTTGGTTTTATCAAGTTACCACAAAATTTAGGTTTATAATACTGGCAACACAGTATAAAAATGTGAGCATTCTTACAGATATCACTGAGTCCTTGAGATTTTAATCGTCTCCTGCACATATTGATTTCTCAGTTTATTTTATTTGCATAAACTGGTCCATAATCTAGATAGAAACACACACATAAACCAAAGCTAGGAAAGCCTATTCAAATGCCTTTTCCTCATAGGCCCCTTGTGGTCCAGAATTAAGTTTAGCAGCACCTGCAGAGAAACCAGGTCACTAACACAGACCCATCTCTTAACAGGGCTGATTATGTTTTAGTCATTGCTAATGTGACTGCTTTTCCTTAAAGATTTATGGAAAACAGTCACATGCAATGGGAACTTCAAGGATTTCTCAGGTGATGTCTGAGAACCTTTGCCTTAGACTGGTTTCACTGGACAGACATAAACTCAGTCCATCTCGTTGCTGCCTGGAGCCTTACAGAGTGTTCTGTCTGCCCCAGGACTGACACTGAAGTCAGAGCAAAACATTTGATAAGCATATGGGTGCAGTAATTTTCACACTGAGAAGCATCTGAAAAATGCAGTGAGAGCAATAGATCAGAGAAAAAACCCACAACACTCTATTTTCATTTACTGTTTTAAAAATTTTTCCTTTTTTTTTTTTTTTTTTTTTTTTTTGGAAAGGATACTGAAATGAGAAAAAGTTTCCTCTTTAAAATGCTTAGTATTGAATTGCTTCCAGATAAAGCATGGCACCTCTCTGGGTACCTAGAAAAATTACACTCTTTAGGTAGGCAGTTTTTACCTCTTTTATTTGTCGGTGCTTTGATACTTTGAAAACACTGTTGGAACCTGAACTGTGAGGTGATCGGGTGCCCATAACATCACTACAACACAAATGAGAAGATAATTAATGTAAAGTTGCAACCACAGGTTTGGAGGGTACTTTGGGGAAGGGGGTTGATTGGTTGCTTCGGTTTCATTTAATTTAACATACTTCATCATACAGAATCAGAAGAATTCATCTGCTGAAGCACTTGTTAAAAAAACAGAGAAGCCAATTGTTATTCTTAAATGATTGTGTGTGAAATAATTAAACTCCTGCAATGTTCCACCTCCTCAAGCTAAGAAACTTGGAGTGACCATAAGGTCCAGACAAAGGTCCTTAGCTCAGCTGCTTTGCCCATCATGTTCTCATGATGGCCACTAACACAAGAGAAGAGAAGGAATTTAAGTATGAACACTGTCTCTGCCCAGTTTCCAGCACCCCAAGGAGCAGTTGTATTGACACCTTTATGTACAGACATATCTTACTGCAGTAAGCAACACAATTTTACTAGGCTTTGTTTCAAAAAAAACATACTTGCTTTTGCTTTATGTTTGCTGCCTACTAATTGCATCTGGTTGCCCTCCCTTTCAGTATCAAGAAGCCCAGTGAATTGTTGCCTGTGTGTAGCTCTACGGCAGCCTCAGAGACAGGTTTCTGCTACCCTCAGGTGCATCACAGCATCACAAGGCTGGCCAGTAAGGTCACCCATCTGGCTGGTAACAGTGCTTTGCAAAGCAAGGAGCATTGCAGTGACCCTCATGTGACAGGCCTGACAAGTATTTTGGGCACAGCACATGGATTGCTGAGAATAGCATTCTCCCACTGTGAAAGAGTAAAGGAATCATTCAAACAACTATGCATGGTCTAAAAACCAATTTCAGATATCCCAGGCACCCACGTGTGATTCTTTGAAAGAGGCTGAAACATTGCCACAAACAAAAACAGCCCTTAGCTGCAACTATTATACGAAAAACAGGCAACAGAGGTTTGACTGTGTCTGGAAATAGTTTCAGTTAACTGCTGTTTGTATTTCAATGCAAACCCTTTTAGGCAATTTAGCATAGATAAGCTCAACAGACCAAAAATACTCTGAAAACAGGAGGAAAATATGGTGCCATTATAACAGCATAAAAACTAACCATCGCAGAAATAACCAGTGCTCTAGAGAATGTAGTCAAGAAGTTTCTCTGCTCCCTCAAAGTTAATACAGGACAAAGCAGACTCCCAAAACTGTTTTCACCCCAAGTGCAATTAGGGTATGGATGCAATGAAAAACTCTTAGGGTCAAGACATCAACAAAGTTTCAAGAGAGTGGTCATTTCTGCAGATGACAGGAACTTCCACAGTTTCACTCATTACAACTGATTCAGTGCAAGAGACATTAAACCACAGCCTTCAGGATTTAAGTAAATTTCAAATGATTACAACTCAGAATAAGCCTTCAAATGTCTGTGTATTAGCCAAGACCACGTAATCCCATTTTCAAATGATGTAAATGACACTAATCATTGCTGGAGACATGGTACAGGATTAGGTGAGGTTTGGACCTAATCCAAGATGTATTTCCTCTATGCCAGCTCAATTCTACATTTAGCTTTTCTGCCAACCCCCTCCAGGGTGCCCATAAGCAGAGCAACTATTGCCAGCATTTGTTTTAACTGCAGCCTTGAGACTAAAATAGTCTTGAAGACACACAAAGAACCAGTGCGTCATGTAAGAGTCAGGAATCCTTAACCCGAGGAAGAAATGTATCAAAATATCTCCCAGTTTTCATATTTTTAGGAACTGCAAAGGGAGAAGAAAATATTCAGGGAAAACAGAGAACAGATCAAAACTTTTAGAAGTCCAAATATGCTGTCTGAACTATACTTACTGATTTAATATTTTTTTCTGAACTCTGAGTTTTTCATGCTGGATTTGGATAGAAAGGGCAAAGACCTCTAGCCAAATTTTGTACCACCAAAAAAGCTGTTTTGAAAGACATCTGGATTTGAGAAGCCTGGGGAGATCCAAGACTGTCATTTCCAAGAATTCCAGTACTATGGGTCAGCATCCCTTCATACACTTAAAAGTGTAATAATTTTTTTCTTAATAATTAAATTTAAATCTACTAATCTGAAATTAAGACACTTGGTCAAGGTAATTTTCCAGGTGTACAAATACCCACAAAGCATTAAATTCCATGGTTCAAGGGATATATTTTTTGTTTAAAGTAATCACAAGATTACAAGGGCTGGCAGTTCTCAGTTCTAATAACACTACAAGCATTCAGCATACCAGCACTTTTTTTTCTTTCTTCCTCTTCTCTGATCAAGCTGTGAAAAAAAAAAATGAAAAAGAGCAAAGTCCTGATAGCAAATAAAAACCTACTATTTGATCTCCTGGAGCCAGACTTTCATCTCATGAATTGTTATAACATGGCCAAGAATTATACTTAGCTATTGTTCATCTAATCCAACATCCCCTTCATAGCAAACCCTTGAGATTCAGCATAAATCAGCATCCAGAACTGTGAAAGGATTCCTGGGAAACTCTATGTCATCAACCCTGTTAGAAATAAGGAATGTGACTGAAGATAACAAAACATATGCTTTTCTTCCTAGATCTTTCCTTTCTCATTCAAAATTAACAAATTCACACAGTACTTTTTCTCTTTTTCATGCCTTGTTCATCTGCCCCAGTTTCTTTGCTGCTCCTGAAGCTGCTGAAGCCTTATCTTCACCTTTTTTTTGATACTTCCCAACTGCTAATATACTTCACACATCTGTTATCCCAGAGTAACAGATGTTGGTGCTCAACGAAGACAACAGTCTGTATGTTTAGGCTATGAAGTGCAGAAAAAGCATTTAGAGCTGGTTTCTGGTTTTTCTCAGAAGATGCTTCAAAAATATAGATTCTGCAAAGAAAGTGTATTTCCCGTGCATGTGCCCAGGGTTTACAAAGCAAACCAAACTGAAATGGACCTAGATAATTCTTGCTGCTCAAGAGGGCAAAAAGCAGCATCTTTCTCATATATTAAAAAAAAAAAAATGCTTTAGCCCTCAAGTGGCTATTAATCTCATGCAATTAAATCCACTATAATTATTTGATATTAAGCAAGAAAATAATGTAGGATATATTAATGAAGAGTAATTGTATTAATGTGATTCCGCTGTATTCCTTCATACTCTGCTTCTGGGTCTTTTGCTCACTAACACAGTGCAACATCTAGCAACAAAATATTTCCAAACCGAGACAGAGAAAATAGTTTTCAAGTGGCATCTAGCAACCCAGACAGCAGAGCCCAGAGATTATCATTCTGCTCATGGTTGTTATTTCCCATCATGACTGTTATTTTCATGAACTTTGGGAATCCTGGGCAATAGGCAGGAGAAACTGGCAGGACAGATTTCCAGTGGGCATCAGGGGCACGAACGCCCATCCACCGTGCACTGCACAGCCTGTACATACCTGGGACCATGGGCTCACCCTGTGACACAGTGCAGGAGCTGCCTCCAAGTGTCCTCTCAGCACAGAGCATCAGCAGGGGAGCCCAGAGACCCCCTGCTTTTTCTGGATACACCACTCTGTGTCCCACTCCCGATACATCCTGGCTGCTTCTGCAACCACACTGCACGTGAAACGGAGTAGTAAGAGACTATGTATTAACATGGTCTACAGACACAGGCCAGCTGTCTCTTCAGTAGAGATATTGAAATAATATAAACAATGGAAATGCAGCACAATGCTCTATAAGACTGCCTGAGAACTAAATATCTGTGATCCCGTAACTTAATTGTCTAATTTTCTTAGAATTTTGCAGAGAGCTTGCATGTATTTGGAAAAAACTAAGTGTTTGCCCATTTGGATTTGCTCAGCAGTTATTATAAGAACTTCCTCAATTTCTATACTTCTTCTGTGGAAAAGATGTCACAGCACTCAACTGAAAATAAAAATATTTCTAGATGGTTGTGGATGTTTTCCCTTTATAGAAACTTGCTGATTTTCTCATTATCACATTTTGAAGACTGCCAGCCTTTTCTCATAATACATTTTGTAAAATTATTCCCCCCACCTATATCATCTCGAACTCATTCTGTTAAGCATCCACTTTTAAGAATATTATTCCAACTTTATCCATACCCTTCTCTTTCACTTACTATTAGGGCTGCTCTCACTTATGTGCTAGTTTCTGCAGATCTACTGCAGCACTATTTATTACCCATATTTGGGTAAATTCTTTCCAATTTTATTGGCCTATCCCTCCCAGTTTGAAGGGGAAGGGATAAAAATCCTGAGAAAAGTACACAAGAATAATCAAAATAATACACAGGTATAGTTTTGGCAGAAGCTAACAGAGTTCCAGATACTTGATAATGCTATTTCAAACCAGCTCAGTGCCTAAACAGTTTACACAAGGCTCCAAAGTCAAATTGTAACTAATTAATTAACTAATTCATATTTACTTATGAGAACTATCATTATTCTAGGAAAGAATTATTTCAAACTACTAAACCAGGTCAATTATTTTTATGACACAGCCAAAATCAAAACATATATATGTTGCACCTACATGTTACGTACTGTCCTACAATTAAATTTCTTACATTTATGAAAAAACCTAAATGTCAGACAGTAAATGCATAAAAGTTCATTATGCCTTTCTCTGAAAATATGTCCTCACACTTGTAGCAGTGTAGAAGCTGCACCTTTCACGGGAAAATGATAACAAAATGGAAACAAAATACTGCCCCCACCTACAAACTCTCCTTGCTCCCAGTGGAGCACAGCTTAGATTTCCAATATAACAAAAGGCTGTATTAGCCAAAGATCTTTATACATACGGGTCAAGCCTGTGCTATGAAGCACTTCACATCTGGGATGCACTTGTCTCTAATGAGGTAAAACTATCAAAGCTGGAAGTTTCTTACAGAGAGTTTAAATTTTCTGATGACATTCCCTTGATTTTAAATGCAGCAGCCTTTCTTGTTTGTGGGTCTGAAGCTCTCCTCTGGAAATGGAAACATTAGCTACTGATGAAAATATTCATGAACTCTTTGTCATGCTGTTTTTATGGAAGGAAATTCCATCTATATCATGATCACAAACTGACAAGTAAACTAATCTTTGCTCCTCTGTATTAGTCATATTTTCCCGTGTACTCTTTGTAGAGCTAGTGGCACATGCGTATTTAATTTAATTCTGTATAAATATTCAACAGGGCCTTTATCTTATCACCTTGATAGCTCATTTGGCCTAATAGCAATTAGCCTTACAGCCAGAAAAACAATCAATTTTTTACACTTAATACAACAGCATGTGACGCTTATCAGCACCCAGCCTTGCAGAAAGCGTATTGCTGATTTAAGAGTAACTAATCCTAACTCTGCACATCTTAAGGAACTGGCCAATGACAACCAGGATCTCTGCTTTTTTGTTCACTTTCAGTCACAATATTCACTGATTTATTTGCAGGTTTTACTCATTATTGTGTACAAGCATTATTCAACTGAGCATTCAAGTGATGAGGATGCACTTGAATTTTGCAGTTAGGAAGTGAGGTGATTAAATAAATTTAATGTGGTTAAATGGCTAATTGTGAAGAGTGTAGAATCTGAATATATTCTGTGTATGACAGTGATTTTCATTTAATATTCAGAACTTTGTGACACAAGACAAAAAACAAAATCTATCTAACATGCCCTCAGAACAGTGCCGGCAGCTTTCTGAAGAGATTTGTGCTTCCAGCTCACCAAACAGCTCTGAGACTGCAGAGAGAAATTCTCACTTTCATCTTCACCAGCAGGACACATTTCTGCACCACTGTGAGCATTACATTTGCTGTTTCAGGGCAGGCACTTTCACTACAGGCAGCAGCATTGTTTACTTAGGAAGTGATGGAGAGAATCTTCCCACCGATTCTGCCTCTTCTTTGGAGGATACACCGTCCAGTGCTCTAGCCCTTCAAAATGCCGTAGCTAACAGGGATGGAAGGGGAGAGAGCCATGACCTGCTGCTGCACTGATTGTGCATTGGATGGGGCACAGGGAAGCAGCCTTGGAACTGCTTGAAATCTCTGGCTCTACTTCTGCTTGCCACTGCCAATATTACATCACTGCACTAGGACAGCCAGACCAGTTTTCAAGCTGCCACTGAACTAGAGGACAACTGAGTTCATCTTTCCCACCTGTGCTATTTATATGCAGGATGTTCAGGAAGTGTATGTTGCACACTGCTCTATTTCTGACCAAAACATGTGCTTTCAAGGCAGCCTACAATCATATACAGCTTAGAAATAGTGTGATAGGAGGAAAAAAATTTCTTACATAAGCTCCAGCATCGCTTCCTGTAATACCAATTGAATTTGCCCTAAAAGCCAGTGATAGTGAGCTCAGAGGTATCCAAAGTGAGTTCAACAATCCAAGGAATGTGTCTGAGCAGCCTATTTCCATGATGACCCGTTCTGGTCCGCAATGTCTTTCTTACGTGGGAAGATGCTCTAACTGTTCAACTTCATCTCACTGGAATGTGTTTTGCAAATGTTTTAATAAGTTATGACCCTACTTGTCTATGCAATGCAGTTCCTCAAATACCTCAGCTGCTCCTTTCAGCTGTTTAAGCTGCAAATTCCATAACGCCCGTGATGTTTAGGAAAAAGGGAAATTTATATCTTGCTAAATAGGGTTGTTGCTGTCCCAGTGACAAATTCTCTGGATGGATTAATATCTGAGAAAACATTTTTTCCTTTCCTTTTCTTTTCTTTGTTCTTTTTTAAAGGTATATTTATTATCTCTCATGGCTTCTAGGAACCTCTCACACCTCTGTACTGGATGTTTTCCACCTCCTTCAGCATGAGTGTCACAGGAGATGTAGCCTGTTTGGAGACCTCAGCACATCTGGAATCTACAGCAGCCGCAACGATGCTCACAGAGTTGGAGCATACTACCTCCCGCTCAACTGCTCCTTCCTAGAATTGGCACTGTGTTCCACAAAGACTCAAAGCCCTAGGTGTGGGAAGCTGTGCCATTCATTTGCTGTCGAGAAGCCCATCATCTGTGTTTAAATTACTCCTGAATGTTACCTATACTACCACAATAATTAGGCAATTATTTTACTTGACAAAACCAATCAGAGAAAGATCAAAAGGCTAAATATAGTTAAACATAGTTAAAGGGAAGGAAACCCAAATAATAAACCCAACTTAGCAAGTTCACCATATTTCAAGAAGGCCACACATGAGGAGACTGAAAAATTATTTTGCCACACATCTAATGGGACTTGTGGGGGAGTCATCTCCTGGGAGGTATGTCAGTCACACGAGCACTGACACTTAGAGTCAGCTTTTGTCAGTATTCAACTTGCTCAACACATTAGTTCTGGTTACTGCTTTTGAATATAATAGAGACTAACTTTAAAAATATCCTAATTTCTAAAATTTCTAAATAAATACTTCAGTATGATGACTACACATTCAACACAATGAGAGCACCTTCAGCTGTTTTCTCCCCTGGCAACAGAGCACTGAGCCAATGCAGATCTGCCCTAGAGATAGTTTGAAATCCACCCTCAGGATTGGCAGTCAGCTCTGGGGCTTCTAGTCACAGAGCTGGAGATTGTACAAACACCAAAGGAGCATGGGCAAAGACACAGAGCAGACACAGGGACTGGGCCCCGTGTCCCTCCTGAGAGATGGGGCATCTCTGCCCTTGGAGGTGCATCTAGTTAGAGTAATGGTCTAGCTGGTAGAGTTTTGTGAATGTACCTTAGATTTCCACAAACAGAAAAAAAAAAACAAACCCCAAACAAATATAAACCACCAACATCTTACATACTTCTAGAGATCAATCTGTGTAAACCAATCAAAAAAGAGGAATAAGACACAAAGACCTTCAGGAAGAGAAGATGTTTTCCTGCTCTACCTAGGCCAGCAGACACAGGATCACTCAACCATTTTTTGAGCACAACACACCCTCCAGACCCTCTCTAAAGTATCCTGGGCAGCAATGAACAAAACTACAACATGAGCTGGAAAATAAGCCACGTGCATTGGATTTAGAAATCAGGCCCTTTTTTTTTTTTTTCTTGTTCTTATTTTTAGAAGGTAGGATTAACCACTGTTACAAATACTTATGAATTAGTGGGAGCCTTGACATCAAGACTGAGTGTCCTTGTGGAAGACAGACTCATGTTTTAAGCTATTTTTATTTTGGCAAGTGGAGTTCAGTTCTGTCCTCATAGAGAAAAAAATATAATGGCCTGTAGAGTGCCAAACTAAGGCCAAATTAAGTGATCTAATCAGTTTTCTGACTGACATGGTATAAAATTAAAAATACATAATAATTATTAAATAACTCATTAGAACAGCAGCAAGAGAAGTAATCCCATTTTATTTCTGTCAGATGGAAGTATTCCTCATGCTGGCTGAAGATAGTTATTCTAAAGCCTTTCTTTAACACTATAAAAGCAGATCCATCTAAAGAAAAACCATTATTAATGTTTTTCATTATTAACTTTTTAACACAAGGTCTTCTACTGAATTACTAAAAATAAATTCATATTTATCCTTAATTGAGACACTTTGTCAGCACAAAGACTAATCCAAGAACATAAATTCTAGCTAATGTTCTCTACTCAATGGCTGTTTTTGTTTCTGAAGGCACTTGATCTAATTATCTTGTAGTGGAAGACTGCTCTAAAGGGTCAGCTTCCAAAATAGTTATCTAGATGTTTAAGATCATTAAAATGAATGCACACTTGTTTAGTCTCAGAACATATCGCCAAGAGATTTTTACATGACTGTTTTATTTTTCCCAAGATAAATTATCATCAGCTTTTTTCTCTCTCTTTCTATTTTTTTTTTCCCTCCTCAATACCTTTCTTCAAGTATCAGATGTGCAGGATGATTTTTAAGAACACATTTGGAGCAAATTTAAAATTCTTTTTCAGAGATGAGATTTTTTTTTTCTTTTGAAAAACCAAACATTAAATTAGGTAAAACAGATAGACAGCTTTAATAAAGTTCCAAAAGGCAGCCTTTCTCACCAAATGTATTTTTATTTTGGTGCATCTATTTCTTTGTGGAAGGTTGTTGATTTCCTCATTACTTTAAAGATGTTGGAGAAAGGTTGCAGCACCTTTTTTCTGACCAAGTTGCATGATCTTGCAACATATCCCATGGCGTGTTTAATATCCAGGATTGCTTGAATTCTTGCAGAACACTCCATATCAGTTAACAGACATGGCATTTCAGATGTTAGAGCAGTCAAAGGCTCATCTCAGCAAGACACTAATAGAAACCATTCTTACTAAAGATAAGGCTTCTCATGAATAATGAAAAAAAAAAAACCAAAGTCAATTTAATCAGTTGTCTTTTGACTCATATTTCCTGTCACAGGCCACTTTTCCCTAATCTGGAAAACAATATTTCAAAGCAACAGCAGTTTTTTATTAGTTTCATAACTTCATGGGAATTTCCCACTATTGTGGTTGTGATATTCAGACCTATAAAGCATAAAAAACAACTTGTTTTTTCTCACAGATGCCCATCCAGTTGTGACTGTTTTCCCAAAGAATAATCTCTACCCCTTTCTCCCATTAATAAAGAAACAGTTGTGTAAACTTAAAAATTCTTACTATAGGCAAAAAGAGACCAAAAGAAAAAAAAAAGAAGAGAAATCCATGTCTCCTAAAAACTGACAAAAAATATTCCAAACTCTGGATTGTCAGGCTCATTCTTCTAAATTCAGTTTATAGGTGATGTTTTGCTGTTGCTTGGATTTGTGGGTCTTTCTTTAAATAGTACTGCTCTGCCATCAGGAGACATTACATTAATTTCATTTGGCATCACTGGGCCTCAAAGCAAGAGAGATGCTTTCCTTCAGCAGGATAGAAAGAACTGGCATTTTTAATTCACTTTCTTGTGTGTCTTGAAGTAATTTAATTCCTTATTTGCCCT
This sequence comes from Onychostruthus taczanowskii, assembly GCF_017590055.1. Classification (NCBI taxonomy): domain Eukaryota; kingdom Metazoa; phylum Chordata; class Aves; order Passeriformes; family Passeridae; genus Onychostruthus; species Onychostruthus taczanowskii. The sequence goes on from NW_024501459.1 coordinate 2,923,196, forward strand.
TCTCAGAAGATAATCTTGTAAGAAAATGAAGGTAACTTATTTGTAAACATTGATATCAGAAAGCACCACCTTTCTCTCTGCATCCCTCATTCTACTGCCACAGTGTCAGCTGCTGGCACCCTAAAAAACCAAGGATTGATTGGTCCCTTTTTTTAAAAAGTTTTTAACCACTGCATGTTTTGATACTTCAGTGTGAGATGAACTGCAGATGGGTAGGTTTCTAACATTTTTACTCTGGGTTTTCCTTTTAACAAATCAGAAAATGGCAAAAAAAAACCCCAAAAAACCAACCCACTTGAGGGTACAGATCCTGGATCTTTGAACGCTATGGAAATTTTCTTCCCTCCCATTGCTTTGGGATGAGGAATCCCAAAGGAATCATGTATCTAAGCCTGAACTTCTCTGCAAAGTCCTGCACTTCATGCTCAAACTGTGACTCACTGCAAACATTAGACTGTCCTTCATCTGAAGTCCTTCTGAGGTTTTTCTGTAGTAGGTAACGTTGCACCAAAGCCTAAACAAGGGTAATGGTACAAGAACTCAAGGGTCAAAGTGGAAGGCAAGGGTCTATTTTTCCCCACAAACCAGTCAGCATAACATTGATCTTTCCTAAGCCACCAGCCTGGGGTTTTCTTGCTTGTCTTGATCTTTATTTTTAACACGTACAGCAGAACCTTGAGCATTTCTTCAGGGTTTCTAGCCAAAGCTGTATTTAGAAAGGGCTTCTCGAACCTCTGAAATGGTCAGAGACTTCCACATATTATTTTAATAATAATTTTCAGTATCTTTCTTTAACATGTGAGGAAATGTCACTCTGCTCTGGAAATACCACCCCACGCAGGATCAAATGTCTCTATTAACTACTCCATACATTTGTATCTTAGGAACAGGGAGGATTATGGGAACCTTCTTCCATGCCAGAAAAGCAGAGACACTGGGAAAATGAGGACCCATTGGAATACAGTGAAGCACACCTGGGAACCTTCAGAAAAAACTTCCTTTCTCCTTCAAAGTGGAAAGCTACTTCTGTCACAGAAATATCTAATCTGTGAAATTCCAGGACCACTCTACAATCTGTATCATATTGTTAATGTTTACCTCAAACCTGAACAGCATCATTTCCATTCTGGTATTCCTTACAAATACTGCAGCTTTTCCAAGTAGCTAATGACACAATTAATCAATTTTCACTTTTACTCTGAAGACAACAAATTTTTTTCCCGCCTCTTCATAACTTCAAAACCTTCCTGAAATGCATGCAGGCCTTTTCTCTTTTAATTTACTATCAAAGAGTCACTCAAAGTGTGTAGTCTTCAGGTCAGAAGCAAACCATCAGCAAGATGACCTTAGCTGCCTGCCAGGGCACTGCTTGTTTTTCTTCTTTCACAGTTCAGCACTTCAGAGTAGCAAGGGATACAATTTCTTCAAGACAAAAAAAAAAAAAAAATCAATATCTATTCTCTCACAGAATCAAATAATAGAGATTAGAAATCAGGAGACAAGGGGAAAAAATGAAGGCTGAGAAGGTGGGAAAAAATCTCAAACTGGAGAATAGGAAAAACATGCTGAGCAGTTGCAGACTTGTAAGGCCTGGTTTATATGAAACAGGGACCTGGAGAAGCAACTCAATTGAGACCCTTATTTCCACTTACCAAAAAGTGATACAGTGAAGTGACTGGAATTATGAGTAACAGCTCTTAAGAAGTGAAACTACAGTATAGTAAAACAGTGTTACTTATCCTTAAGAAAGTATCCTTTAAGTATAACAACATATTGTTAAGTATTCTTAGGAAAGTATTTTCTAGTCGATAGTCAGGACCTTACTTTATCCATTATCTGTCTCCAAAACTCATATTTCTCAAAAAGCTGTGGGTTTTGCTTCTTACAAAGCACGAAGACTGTGTAGACCTATTCTTCCCTTATAATTCTTTTCATATAACTTTTTAAATAGAATATATTTTCACTCAAAAGTCAAAATTAGAACTTGGTGGAAAGAGAGGAAACAGAGGCTAAACTAATTCCTTGCAGGAAATTACTCTTTTTTCATGTCCATCTTCAATGCATGCAACTTTTAAAAGCAAGCCTAGAGGAAGTTGGTCTAATGAAAGGACTAATCTCAAGTCAGACAGAAACAGACAAAGGGAATTATCAGCTTAACATTAAGGACATTCAAAATATCAGAGAGTAACACAGCTGTTCATCAGTATCACACAGTAACAGTAATGCTGTTTTCATGACACACAACATATATATACACAAACATTCACAGCTCAGGCATATTGCCTTAGTCAAAGGACGAAGCACAGAAACAGGGATACACAACATATATATACACAAACATATGTTGAATTCACAGCTCAGGCATATTGCCTTAGTCAAAGGACGAAGCACAGAAACAGGGAATTCCATTGAAGGGGTTTCCACATTTTTTCTCTACTTTTACTGATCACCAGAAACAACCAGAAATTGTCTCAAACCCATAAAATTACTGTTTATATAATTGGATGCAGTTCAATAAAAGAGAATTTTATTTTTTAAATCTTGTTTTAAAATAAGAAAACACATAATTCTATATATTTAAAAATAAATTTAAACATTACCTATGTCAAAGAATTGCATGAGAATAATAGTATGCTTTTTTTTTTGCTTTTTATTGAAGTAACCCACAGACTTTGTATTATAAAAAGACTTCTGGATTCCTGGGACACATTTAAAATAGTAACTTACCACAATTCATTTTATACATTCAAAAACTTAATAAAAGACCATCCCTGAATTGGAATTTCCTTTTTTTTTTTTTTTTTTTTTTTTTTTTTCCACATCTAGAAAGGCTTTCAAAGGAAAATAGCTACTAAATCAACTCCTTCCACTTTCATGTGGAAACATAATCACATTCTTGTTTAAAAAGGAGCAACTAAGCATGCAGAAATGGAAGGGCTACTATTCTTCTGTCATTTATCTAATAACTGTGCTCATAGATTTAAAAAAATATTCTCTTGGAAAGAACGCAACAGAGGTTACTGGCAACAGTGACAGACATCATCCTGTTGAAACTATCTATTTTAGGAAGCTAAAAATGTGGAGACTGTACCTTCTGGAGGTCTGTTAAGGAGGGAAATGCCACAACCAGCAAGTCATTGAAACTGAATATTTGTGATTGGGAAACGTCAGAGCTTGTAGAAAAGCCAACCACATTTTTGAGGGGGCTCATAAATCTCTACCTCTTGCAGCATCACACTGTATAAAAAGGGGTGAGCTTTAAACAGTTTGCTTTCTTTCAGAGCACATGCAGAACTGCTTTACCAGTGATCCTGCAGAGGACATGCTTCAGGGTTAAACTTCAAGGACAGTTTCAGAAATTACTTTTAGTTCACTTGGCCAAGGGGAACTAAACCTGCGCTAAAATGTTTTTTCTCTCTTGGCACCAATTTCTGGGATTAATGTTAAGAGGAATCACAGGAAGCCTCTGGTACAGCTGTTTCAAAACCCTCCTCCTCTTCCTGCTGTCGTCTTCCTGACCCCTGCATGCAGGGTCAGAACAGCCACAGAAGCCTGGATCAATGCAATGCAAGAAAAGACCTGCAGCAAATCAGCATCCTGAAGAACCTGCCGGTGACCCTGTGCTGTATGATCTCAGGCCACTGCCAGCATCAGAGCTCTGATCCCACTGAAGTCCACTGCTCCTGAGCACACACCCAACATCCACTCCCTCCCTTGTACCACATTTCCTGAACATGCAAAGTACAGCCATAAAGGAAAACAACATCCAGCCCATTGCAAAACAACTCAAGTTTCTGCAGAAATCTCACAAGGTGAAAAAAATAAATCCCACCAACCCAGGGAAACAATTTGACAAGTTAAACATAACAAATTTGGAGCAACTGAAAACATGAAGGGCAGGGGAGGAGTATTTATTGAAGATGATCTAAATTCTGTGGCAAGGAGAAGGCAAAATGTCACCAGTGAAGATGGTTATCATAAACTCTTAAGGATATTCTTCTCTCACTGTTCAACATGCAAAGTTCAGCAAATGAGAAATATAGCCATCAGCACAACAACAGCAGATTTGTCATTCTTCTCACCTATATCAAGTTTCCAAGAACATCTACTGGGCAATGACTAAACAACCCCTTCATTACATTTTCTTCTTATTTATATTAATTTATGCTTAGAAGTACAAGACATACTTCACAGATTTATTTTCCTTACTATAAGAATAATAATTCCTAGCATAATTTTGGTTTTCTATATCAATATTGAGGATGCTTGAACAAAAAATTCTATATTTAGGAAAAAATCAAATTATGCACTGAAGACCTGAATAGGTTTATGACTTCATCCTTTATAGCTGTCATAGGAAGCAAGAAGGGAATAGACATTGCCATCTCTAAAATGTTGATTTTTGTCTCAAAATTTGATTGCCAGTGAAATTACAGAATTATCTAAGCTAGGCTGAAAGTCCGTGACATCCCAAGATGTTCCTGCAGAATAAACCTGCTGTTTAAAACAAAAGATAACAGATGCATTGATTTCAGTTGCTTGAGAAACACGAAACCAATAAAGAAGTCACTGTCTGATGGGTAAAGGAACACAACAAAATAAATTAGTAAAAAAGTTGAAAATAGACTTTTTTTTTTAATATTTACAGAAAATAAAACCATTTTAGCATCTACCCTTCTCATAGTTTCTTAATGCATCCATTAAAACACTTGATTATTAAAATATTTTGTAGTTAGGAGACTGGTGCTACTGATGGCTACTAGACAGCTATTCCTCTGCAGAGAAAGCATTGCAGTTTTGATGCTTAACTCTTGCAGTTAAGCAGAAAAAACAAAAAAAAAAAACCAACAAAAAAAAATGCCAAACACTAAGACTCCTTGGAGAAAGCTATTTAATCAGTGGCCCAGCAGTTAGAAGTGAGGTGTCTTCCCTCAAGAGCCACAGTCCCTTTCATGCCAGACCAGACTGTGGCATCTCTACTCACAGCAGCTTCCACATACATCCATGGAACTTTTCAAGATCCTAAGAATTGAGATTTTCCAAAAAAGAACTTTGTACTACACTCTAACCAACCAGCTCCAGCACATCAAAGCTTCTGCACAACTTTTTCTTGTCACCAGTGAATAGGTTAAATTACCTGCATGCAATGGAAAATGTGATTCATCTACACAATGAGACAAACACATTTTCTTCATTTAACCATACAGGGAATGGACTTGAGTTGGCAAGTTCCTCTTGCTGAACTAACTGAAGAGCTGGGAAGAGGATGTGTGACACTAAAAAAGTATAAGAAAGATTAAAATAAACATGTAAGAATCATGGCTCATCCTGTTTCTTGTGCAGTCTTGGGTCATAATTTAACAAAATTTCTCAAGATGATTTCTAGGTGACTATAGGAACAAAAAGTTAGAAAGTTCAAGATGACACTCGGAGCTTGGCAAAGAAATAATTTGGCAGATGGAGAAGTGCCAAGATTGATTTTTTTCCTTTTTTTGAATACATTATGGAAGTCTAATTTAAAGCTGAAAAATGCAGAACATCTCTAGACAGAAATCAAAACCTACAGAAGCCCACTGAAAATAATATTTTCAGGTTAAAAATTGTAAAAAACTGATTTTTTGGTGTATTAGGTCTCAGCCAAAGAAAAATACTAAGTATGTGATTTAACACACACGGCACATTGCAACAGTGCATCTTGTATTAATATGGAAAACTGGTTTACAGAGTAAGAACTGACCCACATGTATAACAACAATTTCCAGAGATGCCTGAGAATCACAAGTACCAAACAGGGCAGAGAAGCAAGGCTTTAAGTTTTACTTGAAGTGCCACATGCCTTTGAACACACTGCTTTACCTTCTTGCTTACATAATAGAGAGAACAAAATGGCTAGAGCACATGATTTGAAGATATAAGACTGCTATGGTATGAAAGAGCTGCCCAACTATCTCAAATTGGTCGCCCTGGTTGTCAGGTACCAAAAATAAGTAAATCAGCTGGAGAAACTCAGGTCTTACGTAAGAGATACATAGCAAGCATTCTGCTCAGAAATTGCCACCATAAAAAGGACAAGAATGTAATCATATGTTCAAGGCAAGGTTTTTATGAATAACTGAGAACAGATGTGGAAGCACAAGCACAGGAAAAGAGCACCTAATTAGCTAATTGAAAAACGCATCCTCAGGCATATAAAATCCAAGTTTGACAAGCAGTCCTAAGCTGACATATCTCAATTTTTTAGTGCTTTAAAACTGCCAAAATAGAAGCATATGCCATCACAGGATATAAACACATTCTGTAATCATACATAGAATTGTGGAATATTCTGGATTGGCAGGGCCTTTCTAAAGGATGTCTAATCCAACTCCCACTAATGTGAGTGGACATCTTCAACTAGATCAAACTGCTCAGAGCCCCATCCAGTCTGACACTGAATGTTTCCAGGGGTTAGGCACACACCACCTCCCTGGGCAACCTGTCCCAGTGTTCCACCACCCTCATAATAAAAAATTTGTTTTCTCTGGTTTGAATCTACCCTCTTTTAGTTTAAAACCATTACCAGTCACCCTATCCTATCCCATCCCTACATTCAAAATATCTACTGGAACGCTGGTGTTCCAGAGTAGCAACAATACTGTATATATACTTACATTCTACTGGTAATTTGGAATTTTTTTTCAAGCTCTACAATGTACTGTTATAAAGTCAACAGAAGCATATTTAACTGCATGTATCACATCTGGGGCAAATTATTTTGAGCTTCCAAAAATTCACTTATAAGTAAGAGCTACAAACATAAGGAATAGAAATATTATTAGTATTACATGGTCTAAAATTAAAATAAAATATTTTACTTCTTAGCTGTTTTGTTGATTTTAAAAAATACAGTCTCTGAAAAATTACTTCAGCCTAATTCAAGAAATCTTGGTTTATACCAAAAAAGGCTATTTCTAGTTTACAGCCTTCTAAAAGCAGACAGTTGGTTTTAGTCAGCTGATTTCAACTGAAAATAAATACCTGGTTTTTTATGTACAGTTACACAAAATGTCTCTTCTGAAGCTTAAAAAGCTATCAATTGTCTACAAAATTATCACTTGTTATTTACAGTATTCTGTACTGTATTCAGTATAACCTTTTTCTACCATTTCAATCATTGTTAAATCATTGCTAAAAATATACCCCACCATTCACAAGAGACATGGCAGACAATTAATGCTGACCAGCACCCCACAAGAAGCATAGCCTAGCAGTCTCCTCATGAGCACTTTAATTATGTTAGACATTAAGAGCTGACATTTCACCTGTTTAAATTAACTGGCTCAGAGATGGACTGGTACTTAATACTGACTGCCACCCCTTAAGGATCCAGGATCTTCAGGCCATTATTTTGTCCCTCCTATATAACTGACATATAAACATTATTATGTCCTTGATAACGACTATACAATGTGTCAACTCTTAAGTGTAAAATTCCAACACAGCAGAATGTTTTGGTTATACGTAACTCATAGCTCTGTAGCTAATCTTTATTAAAAAATAAAAATGAGGCATTACTTATCAATTTTTTTCTGAACCTTTAACACTCCCAGCACAGGTGAACAGGCCCAAAGCTGCTGCTTGTTGCCATATTTGCTAAAGCTGTGTGCAAAGGCATGCATCCCTGTGTTCAGAACAGGTAGATCTCATACAGAGATCTGCGGCAGCAACAGAGGAGCGAGGTGAAAAAAAAGTTCTTCATTAACACCCTTTTGCAAACAGGACACATTTTTGACTAGGAGGTAAGAAAATAGTTCTCACTGCAGAAAAAAAATCTGCTACTTGCTAAATAATTTTGCCTAAAAAGTCAAAGCCACAGTGAATTTAAGTCCAAAGAAGCAAAAGTCAGGAAAAGGAAAGCAAGGATGCCACCTATGATTAATTTCAGAACCTTGAACGAGAAATAAGGGAGAATTTAAAAATTACTCAAATTACAGTAACAGTTTCAATCCAGGCTTCAAAACAAAGGACTAAGTTGAATGTTGAAAACATTAAATTGCCAAATCAGTTGCAAACTGAAGACCCTTATTAAAAATATCACAGGATTCCACCTGCAGAGAGTTGGGCAAGACAACCTCAGGAGGTTCCTTACAACCTCAACTGTTCTCTAAATCTGATGCTGCTTGAGAGCATCAACATTGAACTCAATTCTTAGCCAGTATTTGGAGTATTTGGGGACTTTCCCATGCTCCTCAGTATTTTATGTGGATGTTGTTAATATGAGTGAGTGTTAATAGAGCGAATGCTAAAGGAAGTAACTGTTTACCCTCTCTCATTTATCATCGCTGCTTCAGGACTGCAGAATGGCTTGTAAAGATAGATAAAGAAATCGGTGACCTTAAAATGCAGCACTGAGATAGATCACAGAAGTTTAAAAGGCTTGAGAAGGAAAAGGAGTTCTTATACGGAGAATGCTCTATTTCTGAATTATTAATTTGGCACTAAGCAGTAATTGCCTGTATTAATTTTAAAAACTAATAAACAATAATTTATGACAATATTATTATTATAATATAATTAAAATAATAATTAAATGACAATTTATTAATTCAAAATTTTAGGAATGAAACAGCACTCCAAAGTATTAATCAATTTTTGCCATAGCTGCTCACAGCCAATCTGCCTTCTAGCCAAACTTCACAAAATAAGGCTGCAATGCAGGTCACAAAGAAAACTAGTGGTGCAAAAAGGCACAGAATAATTCTGCAGAGGGCAGTCTTCCCAGTTCTACTATACAACGTAGGTAACTTAGGGAAAAGTGTATACTTCAGTGTAAAGATGGTCCTACTCAGACCATCTTAAGATTCAAATGCAACAAATGCTGAATTCTAAACAGCACAAGCTCCTGACAGGAGAATGACTGCAGAGCAGTGCAAAAATTGACATGCTTCTCAGAGTATTCAAATGGATATAGCTTTCCAAGAACACTGGAAAAAATCCCTTTTAAATTATCACATCCCTTCTGTGTTAAGTCTGCAGGACAGCATGTGCTTTCAATCAACTTTTTCTACCATTCCTTTTCCTTTCTGCAGTTCAGAAAAATAAATTTCTTCTCTCTAAAGCCAGACTTTAGAATAAACATGTATTAGCAGTAGCACAAGAGGCTTTTATTTTTAGTATTTGCTAGGTTTCCAACATACTGCTCCACAAAAGAATTAGGGAAATTCGAGATCATCAAATTTATCCTCCAACTTCTCCCCCCTCCCTCCTGACCATGCTCCTCATCCAAATTATATAGCTATACACAAAGTTTTATTACGGCGCAAGATTAAGCACATAGGTGGTACATAACAAACATACTTTCAAGAACTAGTAAGGCTGTGACATACAAAAAATATGTAAACTACATTTTTCTCAATGACTGTTCAGAATCATTACTGAATACGTTAGGAGTTTGTTTGACAGAATTTCCATTTTGAATATACATAAAGATTATAAAATGAAACACATGACAAATATTCCTGAAACCCAAAGGCACTGCTGTTTATTGATATTTTTAAAATATTATGTCATGTAACAATAACAGATACATCCTGGCATTCTATTAAGTGGCAGATATCAGCAGGGAAGAAGTTTTTCTTCCTTCATAGTTTGCATTACAGCAATTTATTTTAATCAATTTATTTAGGTGCTTCCCAAGTTCACTTTCATATATTGTTCATGTGTTTCTGAGTTATATAAACCTCAGTCATGTCTTTTTATCTTAAACTAGAAATCAAGCCAATTCTCATAGTATCATAAATCATCGCTGCTACTGTCCATATATAAGCTTAAAAGTATGCATTTTTAATCTAGGCAACAGTAAAATGAGACTAGAAAGTTTAGATGTTTTGATAGACAAAGATAAGGAATTTCTGAGTTTTTTTTTTGTTTTTTGGCAAGGAAGTTAATTCTCAGCATGAGTTCTGTACTCACCTCACTTTAGCACTCAGGGCACTATCTCAGAGCCTACAACAAATGAACTTCATGGTATGTCATCAACACAAAGCAGAAAGACACACAAACCTTAGTGATTAATGATTCACAGTGTAATAAAAATGTGTATTTTTTTATGTCCTAAAAGAAGTGCCAATTGTAAGTACTCTGTCATGTAGAGCCATCATCAAATTAGCAGTTTTATCCAACTTGGAAGAATTTGATCGACAACACATCCTTTCCTCCATGGAGAAAACTCTAGGCAACATTTTACTTATCTTTGAAGTAATTATTCAATAACAAAAGAGCGGGGTCTTATGTTATAGCACTGGATTGCCCCTTGCTACACAGATTCATTGTTGCTACTCAAGGAATACCTGCCCTCCCAGAAATTGAAGGATTCAGGGCTTCTTAGCAAAGCCTGATGGCTTCCAAGAAATAATTAATCCCTGGAAGACTTATAATATTCACAGCAGTAGTATCTGAGGCTGGGAAAGTTTTGTCAATGGGTAAAAGACATCAAGGCTTCTAAACATTTGGCATATTAAAAGAAATTAGTCACACTATGTGTGCAACTTCTTAAACCACTTGTGACTAAGTTGACTTAAGAAACAAGACTGCACCAAATTGCAGACAGAACTGAATTCCCATTTAGCTGAAGGTGAAAAATCCAATGATTAAAAAAACCATTGCATCATGGGTTGTTTCACTGGCTTGCCATTTTTATGCATTAAACCTGTCCTACAGATCTGTTATTTAGACATTTGACACTGGGCTGTACTCAACTATGGTAATACTATTCTTGAAGAACAAGGCACATTAGAAAACTAATTTTAGAAAGTCAGTACATCAACTAGTAAATTTAACAACCAGGTAAGAACGCAACTTGATGAAATGACATTCTGTTTTCCACAGATCAATTGTCTTAGATTTATTTAATCAAAGATATGATACAGTTACAAGCCCATGCATTTCATAAAAATCCAAACTTAAAATTTTTATGGAACAAAATTTTAAATAAAGCATATACAGATGTTTCTGGCTATTCAACTGGACTGGTTAGTCTAGAGAAATATTATTTGAAACGTATGAGCAGAAGCACTGAGATTTTCATGTGGCTGATTCTTTACCTCCTCCTCTTCCACTCCACACCTGAAGACAAATCACAGCTGAATAACTCTATGAATTGAATCTGAGGCATAAGCTCATAGCTGAACTCATAAATTCACTTTCCATTGGTTACATATTTATAGTACATCCCTTTTATACTGTTATTAAAAATAAAATAAATAAGACTACATTTTAAAAATGTAGGCAGTATAACTACTAAAACATGTCACTTATGCATTTAATATGCTGACAAAATTAAAATTTCTGTCTATTTAAATTCATTTTGAAGATTACAAGGTAATTCTTGTAATTCCCAAATGCTTTTCAAAATTACTACCTCTCATAGAAAATTTGGATATTTCTATGTAATGAAACCGCTGGAGAAATCATAAAGATGCAACAGATTAACAGGAAATAAATATTAGAGATGGTATTTAAAAGGCACACAAATACTTCAAACACATACAGTTTCAAATCTTTATTGTTTTAAAATTCTACATGTCTTTTACAATTACAATAATTTGTTACTTAAATGACTCTTGTATGGTTAATGTACAATGAGTTTTTTCCTGAAACTCAACCATGAAATACAATTTCATCAATATGATTTTTCTAAATAGATTAATACAAGACTTCTGTTTTGTTGGGAAGAACAAGTGCTTCACCTTGAATAAACAGCACAGGTGTCTTCCCTTCAGAATCTGTGTCATCAATCCATCGAAAGTGCTTTTGAAGATTGCAGATCTAGCTGTGACTGATTTTCAAAATCAGTCCATCAAATTACAAGGGTTTTTTAACATTAAAGAGCATTTTCATGTAATGAAACAAGCTGCAGTAGTTATTTTTATTCATCTACTGAGGCAAACTCACGTTGAAGAAAAATTATATGATTATCTGCATGCAATGAACACCCTCTTTAAATAGTTGATGAATTTTACACATATAAAGAATCTGTTAAAGAGTGCAAGTACTTTGATAATGATTTCACAAAAGGACATATGCTGGTAATAATGGTAACTAACATTTAACATCTAAATACAAGCTAATGTATATTTAACAGGCAATTAACACGGCAAACAAACCATGTTTCATGTGGTTGCCCTTAGAGAAAATGAACTCATTTGGTCCACACTCTTAAAGTTATCTGGGTAAAAAAATTGAAGCAGTTAGGGCCAGAGTTTTTGATGAATTTCTAAAGTGTCACCTGTTAAAAAGTAAAAGCAGTACATCAATGACGTATCTTGTCACATGACCTCAGTATAAAAAGATGGCCTGGTATTTGGAGCGATGAACGAGCACTGAAGGACAAGTCAAAAAAGAATGGAGACAGAATGAACTAAAACTTTGTTGTGTTATACTTTCTTGTTCCATGGTACTGCTTTCACTCTGTAGAATTTTGTACCCAAAGGAACTTTGAATCTGTTTTGTGCCTACAAAAAAAAAAAAAAAAAAAAAAAAAAACCACAACCATTAAAATGTGGAATTATTCTACTGATTTTTGTACTTTTAAGCTCAAACTGATTCCCACTACTCAGTATTCAGGAGACCCTTAGAAGTCTGGCAGGAGTCTGGACAATGTGGATGCAAATACCCAACCCACCACTCGCTCAACTCTTCTAGCTCCCCTACTCTTGCTATTCACTGACTTAAAAGAAAGGCATTTTCATCTAACTTTTTATGCAGAGAGAATTTGTCACAATTGTTAAAAATACTAAAATAGACTTTCTTCTCTATTAATCATAGATGATTTCTCATTACTATTTTCTTACCTTTTTTGCCTGGCAATACTCCTTTTCCATCACTTTTCCTAGCACCCACGGTCTCCTAGATGCACCCGATGCTAAAGAGAAAATGTATGCAATATTTTGAATAAGCAGTTATAGGTACCAGAATATTACTGGTATTTTCATGAAAAGCAGAAATTTTTTTTAAACAGTTTAAATAAACAAACAAACAAACATTAAGGAAGGTCAGATTTAAATGCAACGTTCTGGTGGCCCTTAGAACAACAATTTGCAGTACCTCAGCCAACACCAATTTTAACCTATTACAAATACAACTAGTGTTCTGAATTTCACTTTCACTTTCCACACCTCCCTTATGCAGGAATAGAATCAAGATATAGTTTCCTGGAGCAGTGAGACAGAGACAAATGTGTTCCTCAGGCAGTTGTTAAGTCTTGATATTTGTTTTATTTGCAATTTTCTTAGATTTGAGATTAACTCTATTCAGCAATTGGTAAGGACCAGAGCAAGCTAAGTCCATCTGAAAACAGGTCAGTGAATTAAGTACTCACAGTAACATACAAACTGACATGGCTTTTACCCTATAAAACCTAAAAAAACAGTAAGAAAAGTCTACCATATTTCACACAGCTATGTATGCACTACTAATGCCATAGGTAAGAATATATTACATCTGCAAGTAAGACAAGTGTTTTGCCCTTAGGTTTCACAGATGACACATGTCACAGATCCTTTAGCAGACTCACAATCAAGTTAGGGCTTGGTGGTCTTCTGGAGAACACACAATTTTTCAAGATCTATCATCTTCCATCATAACTGCAATCTACAGTGAGTCTGCTCAGGAAAATTATTTGACAGCTTGTCATATGTAATAACATAGAAACTTTCACTGGTAAGTTAGAATTAATATAAATTTTATTTTGATGCATATTCCTACAAGTTTTTACAAAGTTGGGAGCACAGGTGGATTTGCAAAAAAACATGATAGTTTAAAAACATTTCCGTTAATCTACTTCATGTAGAGCTCATGGTTTAGTGCAAAGCATTGTTATTTTTCCTCATTTAAAAAGATTTCAATTCAGCTAAGTTTAGATAGCTGCCAAAAAAAAAGCCAACAAAAAGCCTTGAAAATTAAGGAACAAAAAAAGTAAATCTGCCATCAACTTGAACATAAACAAAGAAATGCAGGAAGTCTTCTCTGAAAATTTATAATAAATACGATTTCAATTTGGTGGAAAAACTATAAGCAAAAATATTGTTTGCAAACTCTCATACACTGTTGTCTACATTTTTTTAATTTACTATTTATGCTGAGTAGTTAAAGCAGCCTGATGGGAATGTTAACATACTCCGTGTGAGTACCAAATAGGCATATTCTCCCTCTTTTTTTTTTTACACCTTACTTTGAAGATGCAGATTCTTTTCCCCAGTTTTCCAAGTTATTAACAGCTACATAAATTTTTAATTTAAAATGTTTTGCTTTGAAAAATATTTTGCATCCGAACAAATAGCAAAAGCTACAAAGATAGCTGACAACTATTACCTGCTTCTTGTATTTATCATATATATAATGATAAAAATCACCTAGTGTTAGAAAGTTAAGACTGTTAGTTGTAAGAGGAGATAATAATTAGAAAAAAATCTGACACTTACCACACTCACCTGGTTTGAGGTCCAGTGCAGCAAGGGACTCTGAGTGCAAGAAATACAAGGTTGGACTAACAGTAAACAACACGTAGTTGTCATGCCTTTCATCCAAGATAATGAGTACTAAATCGCCAACCTGAAAACTAGGGAAAAAAAAAATAAAATCACAAAACTTAACTTAAAAAAAAAGCACAGAAGCTTAAAACTATATTAATTACACTATATTTTTCCCCCATGTATTACATGAGACAGACTAAGCTGAAGAGCAGCAGACACTTCCATATGCTATGTATGCATTTCCTATTTTCTGAAGACAACAAAAGCATGTTACCTCTAAGAAGTGTTTTTGAAATGTTCTACACCCATTAGCTCAAGTTCTTTTTCTCAAAAGAACTGTCCTTTTTTCTTTGAAACATAATCAGAAATACCTAACTATATGCTAGTATTTCAATTTTGCATTATTTCTATTCACCAATACTTAAGGTAACCATCACTGTAGTGGTGTTTATAAACATCTTTTTGTTGTTTTAAACTGAAGCAAAATTGAACACAGAAAAATATAACAAAAACATTTATGCAATTTCCAATCTTAAAATTTTAATCACACAAGACAAAGAAGGGATGAAGTGTTTATCTTTGATCAAATGATGAAACGTCGAAGAAACACTGTGGCAACTGTACGTAAAACCTTTTCAAACTCTGCTTTTCTGACACCAGGTTAACACAAAAAAACAAGTTCTCATGCGAAGTTTCAACTACAGAATTCAGAGAGCAACTTCTGTCTCCAAACTTCTTCTTTCACGGTGCCAAGTGTTGTGAGAAAATTATTTACCCATTAATGAAATGAAGTCTAAAATAACTACAAATTAAGCATCAGATCACAAGGGAGCTGTAGGAATAAATATTACTACTCCTCTGGGGATGAGGGGGGACGTGCAAAGAAAGCGAAAAACTTCTCCATAGGAGACTACAGATACACAGACAGTCAACTGAGTTAATCTAGAAAAAATTTGGTCATCGTCTTTAAAGTTCATTTTTGGATTAAATAAACAACACTCCAAACTTTTCTGCCTGGACTTACTATGAAGACAGGCTATATTGACTTAAAAACATCTCTACTGGACAGATGAATTCTTCTTTCCTACTATTTTCTTCCTCAAAAACTACCAAGACACTTGTGAAAATTTTCAGATGCTAAGGGAAAAAAATTATTCTTCACCTCCTGATCTTGTCACAGCAAAAATGAATACTGGTGTAATTCAGAAAACATTAATAGAAAAATCTGTGCAGGTTTTCTTTCTCAAAAGACTTTTTATATTACTCAAGTAATATATAAGCCTAATATTTATGAAGAAGCTGTCTGTAGCTTTTAAATTTTATAATACTTCTTTTTCCAGCAACAATTCTACTTGCAGCTGCTAAGAGATTGATAATACCTAACAAAATATTTCAGTTAGTTTTATTTCGTCTGGTTAGGGCAAGACAAGAACTTGGAGGACTTCAGGAAGGTAAGACTTCTCTTGAAATATAATACAGCACTATGTATATTCTGGATGAATAGATTTTCTTTTTCTTAGGCTTCAAGGTTACAGGTAAACAAAAAAGTAACCTAAAAAGAGCCTCAGAGAATTCTAGAAGTCCTATGAAGTAAGGAATTCAAGAAAGTCACTGACAGAGAATTCAAAAAGGCCATTTCATTGTTTATAAGAAGGTTTTATAAAATTTGATTTATGCTCAGCTGGGACTGTTCAATAGCTGATGGTTAAATTATAGTGATCTATGCACCTTTCACCACAGAGCAAGAACAGAAGAATTTTAACATTAACTATACAATTATCTTATTGCAAGCATATCCATCTGTTTATATTAAAATTAACATGTACTTACTCTCTAATTGCTATTTTTTCAGAATGTCTTGAGGATACTGATGACATACTTTGGGACATCTATAAAAAAAGAAAAGCTATAAAGTACTGGCAAGCTATGATGAAATGTACATTGCAGGTGAAAATATGACAAGATGATTTTTCATTGATTTCAACCAGTGCCTAGTCTTGCAGATTTTATATTCACTCAGAAACCCACCATACTTCTGTGATCCTGTTCTGTAGTGGGTTTGGTTGCTTGTGGTTCAGTTTTGGTTTTTTGTTATTGTACTTTTTTTTAATAGCTACCTTTGATTACAAAAGTTCCTGCATAACTTCTCCCTCATTGTTTAAAACCGGGAAGGACTTATTCTGGGCATACACAACACCTACGATAAAACTGTCCATTCTAACAAAGAAGTCACTGGCACTAGAAAAGGCTGATGGTAGAATACCAGAGATTAAACATGTTTATTACAATTAAACTCTAGATGTTGAGCTCAAGATAGTCTCTCAGTTTTTCTACGAACTGTCACAAAATCTCAAGTTTATTGTAATCAACAGGGCAGCACTCCCTGAAACAAAACCGGAGTCAGATTTACTAAGACCAACTAAAGATTCAATTCTGTAAGGTTTCGGACATAAGAATTATCTTCTATATGTATATTTCTCTTAATTCTATTTAAATTAATAAAATACTAGCACATGGAACAACTTCAATAGGACAAACTAGGCCTAAAAATAAACATAAGTGCATACAAAGTTTCTGCAAGAGCTGTGATATCAAGAAATGACAATGGGTAATTAATGCTACTTCTATCTCCAAAGGAATACCTATCCCACATGCAGACAAGTAGCTGGGAAAGCTGTCCAGATGATAATGTATCAGTTCCATCATCCTCTGGTAACCTCCTTACAACAGACAATTGATAATTGCTCCACAGAAACCCTGTCTAGAGGTCCTGCAGTTTTTCCATCCATTCCTACTTCCTGGACCATTTATATATGCTATTCAAATCCAGATTGCTCACACTTGAAGTTTAACGTGATTTTTCAGCTGTAACTCAGGTATCGTACCCTACAGCAAATTTCCTTCCTATTGTCAATCTTGCCCTCTGCCTTCCCCAGGGGCAGAACCAGCCTGTTTTTGTTTTTTGAGCCTGAAGCCTATTCACAGCTCATTTTCTTCATTTCTTCAAAGAATGAGTCCAAATTGAATGCAGTACATCACAGAATGCTCTCAAATTCTGATGACACCTTCAGCAGTTTTCTTGATAGGATCTAACTTCAGATTTTTTTCTTAATTTTTATTTTTTATTATTTTTAAAATTTTTTTAGAGGCTACCTTTCTTCCTTGAAAAAGTTGCAGCTAGTGTGAAATTTGTCAAATTTGTTTAGACTGCTCACAAAAGTGTTTGAGGGTTCTCCTCAGATATAAAGACCAGATATTTTCTTGCTATTTTTTCAAACCGGAATAAGTGTTAAATGAAAGCACAAAATAGCTTGATTTCTGTAATTTTCCTAAACTGCCAACTTCAAGAAAAACAGAACAAACTAGAATGTTGAGAATAATTATATTGAAACCTAGTAAGGAATGTTTTATTACTACAATTGTAGTAGCCTTTATACAGAAAAAATTGTTCCCTTTTCCAATAACTTATTTACTGTAACAAAAATCCTGTAATAACATTCCAAGTATTAAAAGGAGCTCCTTTTTGTTCCTTGTAGAAGTAACCCACAAGTTCTTCTGCAAAAGCCAATGAGCTATGAAGATTTTCTTTTTCCCACATAATGCCTTCTGAGCTCCCTATCCGAAGCACCTCAACAGAAATAAACACGGGTATTGAAGTGTTGATGTATACATCAATTTTAGAAGTGCATTTAAAAGGAGGGGGACAGGGAAAGAAGGATGAAGAGACAAATAATAAAATTATCTACGTAAAAACTCACTTTATAAGTAAGGAATTTAAAAGATATGAAGTTCCATTCAGAAATCAAATTTGAATTGCTTTAGACACCAAAGAATTGCCAATGTCTCCTACATGGCTTTGTATTAATAGTTTAGTAACTAGTAACAAGAATAATCCTCTATTTGTCTCATAGACAGTGTTTCTTTCATTCTATTTTACTCTAATATGACAAGAGATCAAGAGTTTGATTCAGGAAATCTACAGAGAGATTTAGAAAACTGCCTGGGTGTATTTTGAATTTTTAGTGTAAAAACTACACTCAAATTCTGTGTACTTCACTGACATTCTGAATTAAAAATAATCCTTGAAAAATTATACTTTTAGATGTTTTGGAATCCTTTCTTACTCCTGGTATGAAGTCTGACTTCCCACTACAGAGGTATCAGTTCCTACCAAACTTGTAGGTATCACCTGTCACTTAAAGAAAGTGTAATCTCCATGGCCAGTCCATCCAAACAATGTGCCTACAGACACACAAATTAATTTTAAGACCTCAAATTGAGACCTCCTAGCACAGATAAAGTGAAGAAACAAAAGGAGAAGAATTTATACTACAGGAATCAAGGGCACTCTGTCA
This sequence comes from Onychostruthus taczanowskii, assembly GCF_017590055.1. Lineage (NCBI taxonomy): Eukaryota > Metazoa > Chordata > Aves > Passeriformes > Passeridae > Onychostruthus > Onychostruthus taczanowskii. The sequence goes on from NW_024501459.1 coordinate 2,942,061, forward strand.
CTGAATTATTGTTCCTTCCACAGACATTTACTGTAGGCATTTCGTAAGGTGGCTGCCTGCCTGCATTTCCAGATACGAGACAGAATTACAGTTTCACACCTCACAAGGTGGCAGGTGCAGTTTTCCCAAAACAATCTGTATGTTATTGTTAACACTTCCAATTATGCTTAAAGTGCATGCATATTTGTATTCTTGTAAACTGGCATTTAATGTACTGCTGCTGAAAACTGAGGCATGGTGCCCTAGAAATTAACACCCTGTTACCCCAACTCTGGATGGTCTGTTTTCTTTGGGAAGAAATCACTCTTCAGTCCTGTGAATCTTTTTCCATGAGAACACTAAGCTCATGTACCTTTGGAAGGTTATCAGGTTACCTATTCACCACTTGCCCTAACACTCAAAATATTTTTTAAATTAATAAAAAAACATTCTTAGATTTTAACAAACTTAACATTTTTAAACTTTTCTTATTTTCTCATGAGGCTTAAAAAATGGACTGCACAAATACTTACCAATCTTTGATTTAATCTCTTATTTTCCTCTTCTTTCAACTGCAAAGTCTAAAAGAAAATCCTAATCTGATTAACTGGATATTATACTTTATACAGTACAAACTTTTTTAAAAAAGTTCTGATAGGACTAGAGCCCAGCTACTTGTACAATACTACATCCTTCAGTTCTACAACAATTATCAAAACATCTTTTGAACAAAGACATGGAAAAAAACTCTTGAAGCCTAGGAAATTATCCTAGTGCTACAAACCCCCATGCTAAGATTTCACCTCCATACTCATACTTCTCTTTCAGTTAGAAAAACATGCAAATGATAGAACAGCAAAAGAAATGTAATATATTACTATGTTATAGCTTCTACCCGTGACAAATCTTTGTGATCAGACGACATAAAAAAGCATGTATGCGCTCATAGTCAGAAACATCCAGGCAGTTGCTTCATACAGTGTCACAATCCATTAACAGAAAGCATTCCTGTTCTTTATTTGGTCCCAGATTTTAGTCCAAGTGATCCTAGAAAGCTGGAAGCTAATGACACCTTTTTATTTTTTTATTTTTTTTTAAAGTCGACTTCAAAAAGACAGCCGAGATGAAGTTAGATATCACTGGCCACTTAAAAATTACTAGAATCTGAAATACTCCAGTGTAACTGCTAGAGTTTAATCTCACATTTTACCAAGAATACAGCCTATGAGGAGAAATTACCTATTTTTATGAGAAACTGGCAAATCAATCTTAAATCTCCAGCTGTTTTTTTTTCTTAATTAGAAAAAGAAATTCTAACTTTTTTTTCTATAGACATTCACTGTATCAGTGATCTGTCACTCCTAAAAAGAGTGACAGAGCAGTCACTCGTACTAAAGCCCACATAAACATAACAAGGATAGGCCAAGAGTAATGTTTTAACAGTTATCTTGAATTACAGTTACCTTGAATAGTTATCAGTGAATTACAGTGATCCAAAAGTACAATGAAAAAACATTCTCTGAAATCATATGTATAATCCCTGCAGACACTATATTGCATCAGAGCATACAACTGACCACAGCACAACTTCACATGTACATACTTTTAAGTACTTAGTCATAAGTACTTTACCTCACAAACAAACAATCTACTCACTCTTTCTAGCAACATTATCCTCTGCTTTTCTTCAGACATATGAACATTTTCACTAAAAGAGAAAGAGAATTGACAGGTTAAAAACTAACATTTTTTTAATAATGAAAAATGGTCCTTTCCACACCCACGTGTTATCTTCACTCAGTGAAGAGTGTTATATATATTTGCTAGCACACAGGAAACAGCATAGAAAGACATTTTAGGAATCAGCATCGATATTTGTTGCTGGTGTTTTGGATTTTTTTTCCTTTGCTTTAAACCAAGGACGTTCTTTGTCGCAACAAGCCAGTGGATTTTCAGCCATTGATTAGTTTATCAAACTACATCAGGGCATTTCTTGGTATTCTGCATTGTTTTCAAGACACCAGGATGAAAGACACAGCCCCACATGCTTTGACAGTTAACCTCTGAGAGTGCAATTCAGCTCTATTATGCCCCATTGTCCTGGTCTGCAGCTCAAAGGCTACTGGTCCGACGTGCCCATGGTAGAGACACTAACGTGAACTCGCTACTTGTTGCCGTTCATCTGTGGGATAAACTGAGTACTGGGGCATGATAAAATAAATGCTAACATCCCAAGTAATTGCTTAAGAACATAAACAGTAATTCCTAAAACAGTTATAACATACTTTAGAAGCAGTTTAAATAGGGAAGAAAAAATGTATTTTCTAGTCCAAACTGATTTGGTTGAGAAAACAAACAAGTTTTGGGATGAAACATGCTACCGATCCAATCAAAATAATCAGAAAAGCTAACTGATTATAATTAAACTGTACTAATCATTACTTCATTTCCATTAAAAGGCTGTTTAGCTCTAATGTAATAGGAAGCAGTCAACAGAAACCTGTGAAAACTTGTCTAATCATACACTGGGTCATAATTTTTTTGTTCACAAGCTCACCTTAATTTTTTTTTTTGTACACCTGTTTTGAGAGTGCAGGACTGGAATGATTACTATAAGAAACAGCTCTTTTTTTAAAGATGGGGTACTTCCTTGTTTTTTTATCAGTGCAAGTTTAGTCTGGTGAGGACAAACTGTCTTCACTTCTACAAAGCCATTTAGTGCTCTGGGTAAGGCAGCATCAGTTGTGATGCACACTGACTAAAGTCAATGTAAGCATATTTAACAATTTTGCTCTTGTTCCTCTGATAAAAACCTTGCTCCTCTTGTGTGGCTGCCAGTCAGGTTTCTTACTTCTGTGAAAGGTATGGAGAGAAGCCTGGGGTTCTTTAAAACGCTAGTGGCATGAAAGTGAGACACTGTTCAAAACATGTGTCAGTAACATGCAGCCTCCCAGTTCATTCACCATTGGTTTTCCTTCTGTTTGACAGATGCTTCGCATACTTAGGTATATTCTTTTATGTCATGTTTGCAGGGCAAATCACCTTGAAGCTGCATATTTCAAAGTCATCAAACCTACACATTCCGAATGATTGTGACACCACAATTGTATGCACATGTATGTTTAAAAGAGTATTTTCAGGAAGAGCATCAAAAGCAGGAGGAGAGTTAAACACGCTCATCTGCATTTCACACTGCCCAAGAGCACACATTTCCAGAATGAGAGCATGCTTTGTTTCTACTCTAATGCCCCCTACTTACTGCACAGCCATCATACTGGTTTCCATCGTGGAATCCATTCTCCCCTCAGCCCCAAAGTCAGCAACCAATCTCTCTGTGTCTGTGGGCACATCAGCTGCACAGGCCCCACAGGCTTCTGATGCTGCTGCCAAGTAGGTTGATGGAGAAAAATTACTACTTCTCAGTTTACTAACTTCTTCTTCAAGTTTCTTCTTCTCTTCAAGTAAGCGAGCTCTATCTTCAGAAAGTGTTTCAATCAAATCTATGACATAAACAAACAGAATTTCTTTTAATTCCAGCAGTACTAAGGATCAAAAACAACCTGCAAAAAATGGAACAGTCCTATTATAAAAGACGAAACTTCTTTAGAACTTTGCTTACCCTTATCTTTTTCTTGCTGTTGTGTAAGCACTTTTAATTTGTCACTAAGATCATTAATTATGTTTTCTTTTTTCATTTTCTCTCTTGCCAGAACAGTGTTAAAGTTGGTCTGAAAACAGACAAAGTATTACTGAAATAAGGAAAGTATTGTAAAAACATAACGCAAAATAGTATAAAAGACAGCATGCATTTCAGTTTTCTACAATATAATTAAAGAAGTAATTAAAACTTTTTTACTTACTGCTTTGGTGAAGAGATAAAATGCCAGTACATTTTATTTTCAAGTTTGTCTTTAAAATTTTTTTGTAATTTATTTTATTTTTAATCCTCTCATTCCCTCAAGCCTGATACATACAAGTAGTACAATAAGAAATAATTTTAAAAAAGAGAAGTTGTTGATTTTTCTTTAAAATTAATACTTTTTATTCCAGTTAATGTAAAATAGTTGAACATTCTATATTTAAAACAGTTACTTGAATGGTTCAAATTATTAAGATAAAGCTAAACTGCATCCAGATATGCTACATAAAATGAAAAAGAAAAATACCATTACCAGTACACTATAAACTGAATTAAAAATAGATTTCAAGTAATGCATTAATTCTTGAGTGAACAATTCATTACTGCAAAAGATACACAGGAATCCTGGTTAATAGCTTGAATAGGTGAACATAAAGAGACCAGCAGAGCCTTCAGTACCAATCTAACAAATATTTCCACTTCTTCAATCCTTCTATTGACCACTGTGCCCTTTAACTCTTAGGGTGCTGCTGAACAGACAGACAAAACCTACTAACAACCATCTATTAAAAGGATATTTCAAACTACTTCTAATTTTTCTGTGACTTTGAAGATTCTCCTGATATATGCCTATCAACTCTTAAAATACAAACTATTTGGTGGGCTACACAACTTACATAGGGCACAGCAGCCTTTGTTATATGTCTGCATAACAAAAGTGACACCTCTAAGGAAACTTCACAGAGGGAAAAAAGCCAAAACCAAAAAAGACAAAGGCAAGGATGAATACCCAAAATATTCAGTAATCAGCAGAGCCAGTGAAGTAAACTGTCAGCACTGACTGATACACCCTTTTTCTGGGTTTGTGGTATTTGTTTGCTTTGGTTGGGGTCTTTTTTGGGATTGTTCATTGTTTGTTGTTTTTTAAAAAAGTTAGAGCTTTCCCTGGAATTTGCTGTCAATGCCTCAGAACCTTCCCTTCCACGCTCTGCTGCAGAAAAGAAGAATACTATTAGATATGGAGGCAAATGGAATACTAAGGAATATTGCAAAAATGAAACGAATTATTACCAATCTAGGAAAAAATTTCCTATTAAATTTACTATGTAAGGCTAACTTCAGTATTAATGCTTGCAGCCCAATTGCAGTAACACTCCTTTCTTTACAGCCATCTGCAATTCTGTGTTCCCTACTCCCTGCATCAAGTGATTCATATCATTCATTCACCAAGCTGGCTGATCACCACCCTTGTCTCTTTGTCCTTATTTGATCCTACCACAGCTACAGTGAGGAGAAGTGCTTAAAAAAGAAAATCCTTTCTCAGTGTTTCAATGCAACAAAGCTGCAGATAATAGCTGTAACTAACATATTTAATTTAAGAACTCGAGACTCTATAGAAACTAAGAGGCTCAAGATGTTTTGAAAGGAAAAAATGTGTGGCTACAGATGTAAAATAATAATCCAGTGCAACATGATTTTTCATCAATATAAGAACTACACAGTGGCTTTAAGTTTATTACATAAAATGCAACATACATTGTTTGAACCTCAAAATAGAATACGTTTATGCTTTGAACCTCAAAACCCTACCTGTCCATGGTAATAAACTTTAAAAGCCAGTGAAATGCTAATTGATTCCAGATCAATTAGTATTTCAAATAATTAATTTAGTGTTGTCCACAAATTTTATAATACCTGGTATCTTTCTGCAGTTGAAAAGATTAATGAAAAATTAATCCATTTACAATGATAATAAATAATTATTATTATAATTAATGTCATAATAAATATTATAATAACTAATAAAGATGCCAAGCACTTAAGCAAAAGAAGTCACAAAAACTGAATCTGGATTGCCAGTTGTTTGGTAATTGGTTTTGTCTTTTGTTTTGTTTTTGGTGTTTTTTTTTGTTTTGTTTTGTTTGGTTTTTGGTTTTTTTTTTCCCAGTGGAGTATTTTTGTTTGTTTCTTTGTTGCGTTTTTTTCTCTTAATGCTTAAATGTTTGATTACAATAACACATCATATCCTGGCTTCAGATAATCACACAAGTTTAGAATGTGGAAGTGTTACAGAGAAAAAGAGAATACCATACTCTTAACTTCAAAGCAGCAAAAGAACACAACTGTCATGGAAGCAAAAATAATTTTTAAAAAAATCAGCATTACCTGCTGCTCTGCAGTGAGTGATGTTCTGATGTTCTGCATTTCCTCATTCTTTCTTTTCTCTTGTTCTTCAAGTTGCTCTAAGAACTTCATTTTTTCTTCCTGAAGCTTCTCCTGAAGTTCAGCGACTAAGTTTGATTCAGCAGATGATTCAGCAGGAGGACTTAAAAGAAAATGTTTAGGCTTTAAATGCGCAGTGTAAACCAAGCCCCACATGCATGAAATAAACACACACACAAAAAGTCAGATGTTCATTTTGAGACATTATTCCTGAAATATTTAATATATTATATTAAATATTTAATATATTATATTAATTAAGTCATTATTAACTTCAATTCTACTTTTTAATCATACGCATATCACCAATTCTTACTCTTGGGCATTCTGTGTTTTTGGCATAGCATGCTGGCTCTAACTTTGAAGTTTTGTTGTGAGGGAGGACTTTTGTTTATACTTTTACTAATGTAACAGAAGGCACGGAAAGTGGTAAAAAAAACCCAACTACCAACTTCACAAAGATATTTTGTATGTCAAAATGCAAAGCCTTCAGAAATATCACATAAGGAAAACAATTCAGCAGAAATCTGATGCTAAGGAATCCAGATGTGAAATTCAAAACTCTGTATTGCAGAATCTGGAGGACAGCAGTGATGATCATAAAGGAAGGAAACCATGAACAGTCACAAAGGCAGGATAATTACCTTAATGGCTTTTGAAACAATGTTACATAGGCCAAGTATTTTTCACCACTGAAGCGAAAACTAACTACACTCTTCTGTGTTTTGGCTGGAGTTACTAAGAAGGCCCCTAAAGAACTTTAGAATAGAGAAACCCCTTTGATGGGCAACAATTGTGAAAAACTGTATTATTTTAAACTGTCTATTATTCATCTGCACCAGAATTGTATTTAAAACAATATTGATATTAAAATTAATCATATTTAAACCCAAAGCTCTTAGCTGAACTAAACCAAAGCAGGAATCATCTGCCTCTCAGATGGATTGCCTGGACTACTGCTTGCAAATGACAGCCAAGTAAAGGATATTGTGGTTCTGCAAAGGATGCTAGCACATTACCAGTTTTTATACCTCATCACTGTACCAGGCAGCAGGTTTAAGTATTTAATCTGAAAAGGTCTTAACAACTACAGCAACAGTGACAATGCCTAACTTTATTGTTTTCAAGATACCAAAAGCACATTTCTTCAGATTGGGGTTTCTTTGCAAACACTTGCACTGCTCTAAGATGACAAAGGATGTGCTTAACAATACTGCTACTGTTCTACCACATGGGCATATTCTGAATATACAAACTATCATGCAGCAGCTGAGCATTCAGAAAGCCCATAAGAACCTCTAAATAAGAGCTCTGAAAGCCGACTGAAGTTCTGAGTGGCTAAACAGACTCTGACATTCTAGAAGTCAGAAGTAAAATAAGCAGAGAAAAGAAAGTCATGAAAGACTCAGGTGAATCTTCATTTGTCCCACTGAGAAAACATTTTTGTGCTTGATTAAATTTCAGTTTATTTCTAAATGAAGCCTAGCTAAGAGAGGACATGTGCTCTGTGGAGAAGCTCCACTACTTATGGTGGTCTGGCAGAAGTGGCTGGACAATAGTAAGACTGCAAGATACCAAAGCACTAATTCCATCTTCAAAGCAGCTGGGATTGCTATTCTACTTTTAACACTCTCTACAGTATTATATGTACATATATATTATAACTAACCAGAAAACCGTTTTAAAACACTTAACAACAAATCATTAAAGATATTGTGGTTTTCTCTACTGTTCTGCACTACTACATAGTGCAGAAAGAGTAAATGGAACTACAAATGCCTTGCAGTTTTATTATCTTTCTTAATCAAAATGATTTGATTTTCAGACATACCAAACCATGTTAATTTTTATACTGTGGTAATGCATGGATAGAAAACATTTCTTTGACTCTTAGCATTTTTGTTAGTTTTCATGGAAGTTCAAAACCTAAATTCCTGACACCAGCGCAATACTCAGGTCAAATTTAACAATCCCTCTCTCTGTCTGCATCTTCTGAACGGCTAATGTTACAATACTCTTGTAGAAAACAACAAACATATAGTCACATGCCAAACAAAGGTTGTTTTCTACCATTACAACTGCTAAACAATGAGTAAGGATAACAAATGAACCTGAGTTATAGACATAGCTTGGGGTTTTAGGAATTCAAGAATCAAACAACTAAATAGTGACTTGGAAATATTAGGACAGATTTACTTAACATATAAGCCCTCTAGAGATAAAGCATAGTATATCTTGATTCCTAGAGAAAAAAAAATTAACAGCAGAATAAGGGCATAAAAAGAATCCTTAGGAGGCAAAATATATTTCAATGTCACACTAAAAATTAAATTACTTTACGAACTTGTAACAAACTAACAGCACTTCTTTAGATTGAAGCAGATCTTATTTCTTTGAAATACATTATCTGTTTTATCCTGTTTGGATAAGAATACACACAGCTGTAATCACAAGTTGGAAGTTAAGTGTAGGTGGATTTTTAAAAAGTCTGATGACATAGCTACATCTTTTTCCTGTTGAGTCAAGTTCGTCAAATTTCTACAATTCATTAATACACAGAAAAGGAAAAGAATGCAGAATTTATCATTTTTCTTCTCATCACACCATATTTCATTAAGAGAATACTTTCTTCAATTAAGAAGGGTTATTCTTAAGTTTCATTATATCCCAATCTTAATTCAAGGAAGCAATATTATCTTGATGCATTTCTTTATACACTGACAAGCAAACACAGGCACTAACACAACATCACGTAATAATGGAATTGCTCACACGTGAAAATCCTGAGGTAGCAGACAATTCCAGTGAAGCAGATATTCCCATTTCCTTTGGAATGTGCATAACCTGCCCTCACCTACCTTTTTTTTTAACAGTACATTGATACTCAAAATGTAAAAGCTAACTTAAGTCTGTACTCATTTTTTGCAGTGTTCTTTCTTTTATGTCAATTCTGTCCATTTTATTGATCTTTTCCCATTTCACATACTTGGTTTAACACCTGGGAAGAAAATTCCTGTATTAAGACATTTTACAAACAAGATCTATCTGCTGCACTGATCTTGTTCACACACCACAAGAACATAAATGAAAAATGCTAGCATTTAAAAAAACACTATTGCTAAGCCTTAGTCACATGAAAAAATTCTACTATTTCCATTCTATAACAACACAGTCTAGGCTGCTGACAGGCATTACAAACTCATAAGTACATAAGATACGATAAATCAGAAAGAATAATTCTATGCATTCTTGGCAAGGGAGAAACATTTTTAAAATGTAAAATTTCTGCAGAAATTAACAAAGAAAAATTGTAATGTTAGGATATTCTTTAAGATTATGTTGCACCTTTGTGTTTCATTATGAAGCTCAAACTGAAGACCCTGAAATAGGTTAAGTGGGGCAGCAAAAGTCAATGGAAGTCCATGTGGCCACGGGACAGCTCCCAGTCAACACTGTATCAATTCCCACTCAAGTTTTCATGCCCTGTTATCACCAACTTGGTGTACAGTCAGCCAATAAAGAAAGTTATCAGGCTACCTAAAAGCCAGCCACTGCATGCTCCCACAGTGCTAGCAGAGCAAGGATGGGAAAAGAGAGAGCAGCTGAGACCAACAAAATCAGAATTTCAAGTAACTTGCTTCTGTGGAAATACTCCTTCAACATGACCGAAATATAAAACCTTCACTGCTGTCTTGAAATAATCCTGTATAATATATTTTACAATCCTTGAGATTTAACTACAGACATGGGAACACCACTGCCTATAAAATGGAAACAATTTGAAATGCAACTATAGAAACCAATACAAATAAACACTATTACAAATACAACAATTTTAGTTACTGCACAGTGTGTCATGAATATACCATATTGATTAAATACTAGGAAAACACAGTAACTTAATTCTTACAGTACCTCTGATTCACTTGCATCTCAAGTTGCATTATTTTTTCCAAAAGCCCTTTTTCAGCAGCTTCCCTCTGTAATTCCAACTCTTTACAAGCAGTTTGCACTGCATCCTCTTTTTCACAATTGAGCTTCTGAATGAGCAACTGCCTGTCTTGCTCTTGGTTAGATATTAACAGTTCTTGCTCTTCCTTTAGCTTATGGATAATAGCTTCATATTTTTCCTGCTGCTCACAGAGAGACAAGTTTTCTGTTTTTTCCTTCTCTAGGGCAGTCATTTCCAACTCTAACTTACTTTGCAGTTCTGTTATTTGCTCTGAAAGTCTTTTTTCTGCCTCAGCAGTTTTTTGATGAAGAAGCGTTACTTTATTTAATTCAGTTCTAAGCAAATTTGATTCTTCTTCATACCTATTTATTAGCTCAGAAATACACTGATCTTTCTCAATTGTCATCAGAGTCCTTAGTTCTGATAAGCCCACTTGATATTCATCACTGCTGATTTGTATTTTATTGTTTAATTTATCTATTTCCTTTCTTAAGCTTTCAGTTTCCTTGTCAACCTGAGATCTTAAGGTCTCTTGTTGCTGGTTTCTGCTTTCTTCCAAAAGAAGCTTCATTTCATCAGTTTCTGCCTCTTTCAGGGCAAGTTCAACTTCTAGTTTGCACCTCAAATCAGACAGATCTGAAACCTTGAGTTGTAACTCTTCTACTTGTTGTTGTTTCTCTTGCATAACTACCTCATGAGACTCCTGCATTTGTTCAAGTCTATGCTCGTTCTCTTTTTTCAATTTATCCAAACAGTCCTTGTGCTCAGCTAGGACCTTCTCAAATTCCTGTAAATGCCTGGCTTGTAGGTTGCTTTCCAGTTCTTTTAAATGGCTTTGCTCTAAACTCTCAAGTTCTGCCCTCAGGAGCTGCAGCTTCTCGTTGTTTTCAACATGAAGTTTTTTCAAGTCTTCAAGTACAATTTCACGTGACAGCCTCAGTTCCTTGATTTCAGAATTTTGTGTCTCCATTTGGCATTCCAATTCAAGTAATTTCTGGTCTTTTTCATTCTGAAGGCAAACTACAGCTTCTTTCTCATTCTTTACTATTGCAAATTCATCATTCTTATTCTGAAGAACTTCCTCAAGACCTAACAGGTCACCTTTTAACTTTTTGATTTTCTTTTTATTTTCTTCACCATCCTCCAATAATTTATTAATTTTAGTTTCATACTCACTTTTCAAAGACTGTAATTCATTTTGATGTTTATCATTTAGTGTTTTTTCAAGTGAAAGCTTTACCTTTTCAATTGTATTTACTATTTCTAAGGAAGTACATTTTAAAGAATTAGAAAAGTCACACTGTTCTCTTTGTACAAGTGTTCTGAAATGGCAAAGATCTTCTTTTATACCTCTTAAATGTACCTTTGAGTCTTGAGCAATAACCCTACACTTCTCCACACAAACACTGAGAGAAGCATTTTCTACAGAAACATCCTTTACACAAGAACTTGTATCTTGCATACGCCTACTGTCTATTGCATTGATAACTGAAGAATAAAGAGATTCCACCATCATTTCTGGGCTTTGTGGGTCACTTATTACATTAGGAGACACTGGATTTTCTTCTATTACAAATTCATTTACTGCTGACATAAAGTCAGATTCTGGACTCTCTGCCAATGAATCCAAGTCTAATGATCCTTGCTTAAGAGCTTGCTCCAAGTTCGGATGGGCAATAGTTTCAAAATCGAATGTGTGAGCATCAATGCTGTCCGGGGACAATTCTTCTAATGGAGCTGGGGGACACACAGGAGGACACAGGGGACCCTGAAGACTGAGTGATGGAGGAGTTCTTGAAGAGGTAGCAATTGCGGTTCCTGTAGTACTTTCCATCCTTGGTGTGGTAGCAGATTGTGGCGATGCTTGACTATTGGAGGCCTACACGTTATAAAACAAGAAACAGACACAAAGTGATAAGCAGAACTGTTAATATTGAAAATTCATTCTAAACCTCCAGGCGAAACAAGAACTTGAAAAAAATCAGCCTTATTATTTGTAACAATCCAAAATATGTACTACTAAAACTTAAGCAAAATTTGCAGAAAATCAAGATGATTTTCCATTAAGTTTCAGAAAAGCATCACTTGTAAGCACATAAATATTAAATGTTCACCTAGCCAGAAGTCCTGTGTAGAGCATAGCCAACTGTATCTTACCAGTCAGAAACAGGCTTTGGTTCTTTACAGCCTACTTACTTCAGTTTTTCTAATAATTTCATTGCTAAAATATCTTTTTTTCTATTATTGCCAATATTGTCATTAAAAACTCCTTTAGTACCTTATGCTATTATCTACCATATACAACAGGGAATATGGAAGCCCTAATGCCAACAATATATCTATAGATTCTTAAGACATAAATATAAACCTTAAGCTTTAGCGAGTGCAGAACACTTTCCAGTGTAAGCCAAAAAGCAATGTACAGCCTGAGTATCTACCAAGGACACAATCCTGAAAAAGTTTGTAATAGGACTGACAGCAAAGCAATTTTTCCTAGGAAAATTACAGTGAAACACACACAGTTAAAATACATAAGGCAAGCAGCTGTGACACACAGTTAAGGGGTATGCACAGGATCATCAGGATCACAAACTGGAAGAGATGCAAAGTTTTCTGAACATATGAGTGCTCTGAAAGATCACAGATGCATTCTCTGTAACACCATAGCTCAACTATTAACTTGCTCCTTCATCACTAAGAACTTGTTTGATTTTATTCATATAAGGAATTGAAAAGAAATAGTTCCTGAAGAAAAATGCATGGGAATTTTTCCAGTAGAAAATTTCCATAAAACGTTCAGTCTCAAAGTGCTGGAAATCTGGTGGTGCTCTTCAAAAAGCCAACATTGCCACCAGCTGATAATTCTGTGACCTTGCTCATGCCTCTTTCCCAAACCATCCACACTGCCTCAAAGCAACTAGAATGCATGTCTGGTGTTCTTTACTATGTTAGCTATTATTGAAGAAAATTCTGCCATCCATTGAATTCAGCTACTTGACTGGCAACAGTTAGTGGAGCTTGGCAATAAATGTTCAGCAACAGCAAAAATCCCAGAAGTGACAGACATTGATCTGCTGTCATATAAGTAGCCATTTTTTGCCGTCTCCATTTTGTACAAATGATTGTTACTCAAAAAGGGACCTTACCCTCCTCTGCACCAAGGAAATATTCCTTAAAGGAGATATAGCGTGTTTAACAATTCTCAGCTATCATTTAAGAAGAATCTATTTCCAGTTTCAACGCTCATCTATTTAGCAGAGTTGCATTTGCACCTCAGCTCTCTTAGCTTTTGCATCTTTATAAATCTAAATCATACAATGATTTTTAAATACATTGTAAAAAAACCTTGTGATCATTGCATAGAGAATACTGTATACACGAAAAGTGAACAGGACATGAGAACAAATGAAAAGGAAATGCTCCTTTCTAAATGGTTCTATTAGCCCAGGTTTAAGCATTTCCCTTGGACTTAATTTCAGCTTGTTGTTTATCTAAGAAAAACTTACAAAACTAGATGTTGAAGGGTACTGTGTGTGCTGATACATGCCTAAGTTCAAAGCATGCTTTAAGTGACGAACATCTACCATTAATATACTAGTAATAAGAAACAGTAACAAAAACTACCATCACAGATATCAACCACACACTAAAAAAAGCAATTCAAAGACTCTGAATATGGGGAAGTCCTACAGAAGAAACCCACATGCAAAGGAATGATACTATCTACTTTTGGCAACCCTGCAGAATCATCCTAGAAGATAAAGACTAAGGATTCAGCATAAAGAAGAAAAAAAAAGAAATAGTCACTCTGTATAACAATAATGAACTCTGTTTCCTCATGACTTGGGGCTGCAGCACACTACATGCCTCAGCAGTGGCTTCTGTGAGTTGGGAGTCTAATGAAAGCACCAGATTACTGCTTAGAGAAGAGTTAAACCTCACATTTTGAGTGGCTGAAACTATACTGTTATGAATAAAAAGATACCTATTTTTATTTAAGGTTACAGAGAAAAAAAAACGGTGGGACCAGTTGCTGTTATATACGAAGACTTTGTTTACGGAGAAGCCTGTGCCTGCCATGTAGTCAGTTTACTATCTACAGGCAGCAATGCATGCACGTCATACACTAATTTTTCTAATGACAAAGGAAGAGGAGTCAAGAGCAAACAATAAAAAAAATAGAAAAACAGAATTAATTTCAAAGTTCTCAGGTATTGCAAGACTATGTGCACTGCTCTAATTATGTTACTACAAAAAAAAAAAAATCAGGGATGCTGCAATTCTCAGGAAGATTACAAGCAGTGTTTCAATTTCAAACTAAACTAGAAGAAACGGTAGATTTATGATTTGATTTTAAAAGCCAGCTTCCCTTATAAAAAAAACTTTTAATACCAAAGGATTGTGTATGTTATCTACTGACCACCGAGAAGACACCTTACTCATCTTACCCACGGGCACCTTAGCTTTTCCTGGACATTTTTAACACAATTGCTGACCTGCTTAAACTTTGTATTACAGAAATTAAGAGGGCACAGCAACATGCTTGAGACTATTAAGTTACAAATAATAAGCAGAAGGTCTTAAAAATGAAAACAGATTTCAAAGTATTAACAAATTAAACAAATATCCACAAAAATTTTCTTTAACTACTCCAATGTAATTCTAAAGGAGAAAATTATCACTTATGTTCTATGGAAGTTGAAATAGTAAGAGTTATGGAGACACTTGAAAATAAAAACTCTCAACAGGCAGTAAGTTATTCAATCTCCTCTGACTCGCTCTTTGCTCACTTGTCTGCAGTCACAACTTTTCCCTCCTGCCTAAAGCAACTATTAAAGCACAGTTGCTGTGGCTGATGCAGTAGGATGAACTTCCACTTAACCCATACAGAATTCAACTGCTGCACTACCAACACCCCAGGGAAACTATCCCAGTCAAATTTGAAGAACCAGGTTTCTCCTGCCACTAATATGGAAAGGGAAATGCCGGGGTCGAATGTGTCTCCTTGGTAGAGTATGAGAATAATAATATGGGCAACACTCAACACCTGCACAGGAAACTCTGCACCAAGCTGGGACAGTTCACCACCAGAAAAAGTGGATGCATAAAGATGTAGGCATCTCCATGACAATTATTAAATGTTTATTCATTCTTCTAATTATTTATTGTGAATTCCCAGCAATATTGATATAAAAAGAAACATTTTAAAAATTACTTCAGTAATTCTACACAGGCAAAAGTAGTATAATTAAAATACACTTCTATATTAGCTGCAGAGCAAAACAACACAAAGACCTTGTGTCTTTCATCAAGTAGTAAAAAAAACATTACCTTTGAAAAGAAAAAAAATCTCTGACAAATCTGTTTGCTTCAACTCCAAAAAGAGTTCAAATGAATCACTGAAATAACACATAGAGATGGGCATTTTCAAGATGACATCATGAATGGCCCAGCTCTGATTGTGCAATGCAATTTGCTCTAAGGAAAGATATAATTATCCAAATCTGTCTAAGCACCTGACATTTCTGTGTGAGCAAAGAATCCAAATTAGTCAAACAAAAGCAAAAGAAAAGAATGTATTTTCCTGATTTGGCAAACATCTTTTTCAGTACAACCAGATACATATAAATTTTTTCCAGATAAGCATGTCTGAAGAAAGAAAGGGAAATTACAAAGACTTCACAAATTCAGGTACATTTTCTGCTTATCTTTCTACTGTTATTACGCGTATTTTGAATTAAAACCTAAATTTCACATTCTTCTGACACGGCAAGGCTTCATGAAAAAATTAATTTATTAGAACAACTGTCACTATCCTAGTCTCTTATGAGATAGATTTCAGGATTTGGGACTCCATGTTGGGAGCGAATGCCTGTATTTTAGAGCAAGGTCTGTTGTAAGGGCATGTTCAATAAACACCAAAATTTCACAGAATTTCTCTTCCAGCAATTTCAATGGCTCTTACAGTGTTCAGGCCCTAACATTCTTAATGGCTGTTCATTTGAAAAACAATATTCATAAAGAGAGAAAATATCTGGGAAATAATACTTAACTAATGCACCTTTTTCTATATTACAGAACAAAGAACAGCCCAGATTTCATATTTTACACAAATAAAAGACTTCCAACAAATCTGTTCAAATCCCATAGAAATCAAAAGATAGAGAACTTCATGTCACTTGGTTGAAACAGGAAATTGCTATTCAAAATTAAACACGTTCATAGCTTTATCTGTTATATAAGATGCTTCCTAGTCAGCCAAGTGCATACAACAATTTACACTGCAGACAATAACACAGCCCCTGGAAAAACCCACTGATTTTCTACAGCAAAAGAAACCCAGTTTGAAGCAGTCAGCTTCACAAAAAATCTTAAGCACTGCTGAAATTCACCCACTGTTTCCCTGAGAGAGGCCAGTCAGAAGCTAAAAGGAACCTGTTGGGTGTACTATGGAATTTAGAGGCTGCATGCACAGAAGCAAAAGTGATTGGTAGAAACAGTTTCTAGGGGAAGGAATCTGTTTGACAGGCAGAGTGAACCTAGGAAGGGATCTCTTTACCATCTGTTCTTTCTGTACTCAAAGGAAAAGACTGCACAACAGCCAACCAAAGCCCTAAAATCTCCTTAACTCCTTGTACCAAAAGGACCTAAGAAACAAAGCAGAAATCCAGAGAAGTTACAAATTCACTGAATACAATCTAAAGCAATAAAGGCAGAATGCACTCATTTTCAGACAGAAGATTTGAAAGTGACAGAAAACAAAAATATAAACAGTGCAACTCTACTTCTACAACATCAGTGGAGTACAAACATCTGTTAAATATTCTCAGAATATTTACTAGCTCATGATTATAAAGAAAACTTCCACAGTTAATATCAGGAGAAACAAAGATGCATTCTAAAGTGTTTGACAGAACAATGTTACGAAAATATTCTACAGTTTTAAATATCATCTCTTTTTTATTGATAAAAAAAGCAAAAATACCTTTTGCTCATTCAGCAGGTCTGTAATAGTTTGTGACATTTCATCCAAACTCTGTGCTGCCTTGACCAGGTTATGTAGAGCACGTACATGCTGGTGAAGAGGTTCAAAGTCACAAAGTATGGGAACCCTTAAAAACAGTACAGGATTACTTTTTTCCATACTGTTAGTTTAATACTCCCATCTGTTAAATTATTATGTGTATGTTTCAACAACACTAAGCTTGCCTCTGTGTAAGGTCTATGCGTTCTTAATTTCATCTATTTATATGGAAAAAAAAGTCTACAAAGACTCCCTGGTATTTTTGTTTAACATTAAAAACTTGAGCACCTTTAAGGAGTCTGCAACAATAAACACAGTGATGAGCAAGTAATCCCAGTCTTTCCTCCCAAGGAAAGCATTTGCCAGTAGTACCTAGAGTTCCAATGACATTAACAGAAGTGATAGGATCTCTAATTGAAGTACTTGTGTTTGCAAATGGCTATATTTTGTCTCCAGTTGGATCCTCTCCAATCCAGCTCTTCCTCTGAAGAAGCAATTAATTCTCTACTGTTTTATTTTCTTGATAGGTAACCTAAATTAAACAACTGATTAATGTGTCCTGATCACATATCAAGTGTGGCAAGATAAGCTGAAAACACGGAGCAAGAGTTCATCCAGACTAACAATACAGCAAAAGCATATTACACTTCAATGTATTCTGCATTCTCTGCTCAATATATAGGGCAAGTGGCATTAAGTGTATTTTTGCAGAATTAAGATTTCAATAATTGCTCAAACAAAATTTCAGAAGACAGCACCACTGTAAGTAAAAAAAAAAAGGTCATATTAATTATGCAGCTGAGAGGTTCAGGGCTGATAGAAAAGGACTTTGTGCTGCATCTTTGTGCTTGTTGCTTGCTCTTTCCATGTTAAATGAAAACATCAAACAAAGTACTGCTCTCTAGTTTCTTCTGAAGATCAGCATCTACCCAAGGTGTGTGACAGCTTTTGCCCACATGAGTTGCAAGTTCACCACTATCCTCTGTATTTTTCAGCAAATTCAGCCCTGAACCCAAAAACCAGGAGGAATGACATAATCCCACCTCTATTGCCATCAAGTGGAAAGCTATGTCACTACAATTCAAACAAAATAAAACATCTTAAGTCAATGATTGGTTTTCTGACAAATAGCAGGGCAAAATTCTTCCTGAACTCAGTATAAACCTCCAGGAAGATTGTAAAAGTCTCACAAATTTAAAACATCAGACAAACATTAGGAATAAGATCATATAATTGCACTTTTTTCCCCAGAAAATTGATGAGGAGCAAGCCAAAGAGCAGAACAAGAGAAATTAAAAGGGTACATCAGCTAAAAAATTACCTACAACAAATCCACTAAGCTCACTACATTTGTTAACTCCACCAACATTACCATAAAGATAGCCAGGAATTCTGAATCAAAAAGAATGTCAGTCCAAAATACAGGTGAATAAAAGCAATCAATCCAGCTCCTGCCTTATGCACCAATAACAGGTATTAGGTTGACACTGTTGGTGGACCTGACAGATGGCAGTGAAGCATCCTCATCTTACATTTACCTTTGTATATGCAACCCCAACTTCGTGGGACTGTTGGCTTCGGGGCTTAAAAAAACCCCAAAAACAAGCAAACAAAAACAAAAATCCCAAAAAAGAGGAATCACAGCAAATCTCAAATCTCTAACTGCAGATCTCTTTTAGGAAGAGGATGATGATACATGCAACATAAGAATGTGGTCATACTGATAGATCTCCTCCTAGGCAGAACCTTACGTACAACTTCCTACTACCAATTTCTGGCCCATTATCTTGGTTGGCATTTCTCCACCTTCACTTCTCTGAGTTTGGAAGCTCACACTAACAGCCATCTTTTTCACTAAGATATCTCCAACTTCTAGATCAGGAACTAATCCCATAAATTGCTTGTGAGACAAACCAGTAGCTTTCCTGTCTACATATGCATGTTGCCTCGCTGTTGGGAAGTAAGAAACATAGAAATAGAGCTTCTACTCAAAATGATGGATTTCCATTGACAGCAGAGGCACTTAAGAGAATACACTTTTTAGCAAAATCAGTTTAATAAAATTGGAGAAAAAGTAGTAATTGAATATAGGAGATCTCTGTGATCTCATACTGAGCTAAAGACATTTATTTCCTACAGAATACCACACAACAAAGAGCAAAAGAAAAATGTATCAAATCTCATTCTGATCTGACAAAACATAGTTATGAGTTTATTTCAGTATAGAACTGATGGCATTTTTTTTGCTTTTTAGCTCTGAGGCAGATCTTTCTTTTTCGATACAGAATAGGTATGTTCAAACCATCAGAGCTTGAATACATATGTGTATCTGCATTAAATCAGTGAAGCCCATAGCTTAAGAATGGCAATTAGATCAGAAAATATCCTTGTTTGTTCTTTATGGAAAATTACCTAAGGGGGTGGAAAACTGATGGGGATGGGACTCCCCGGAAAGCTATTTCTGTAACACACGAAGTGTAAAAAGGTACCTTACCTGAGTAATGGCTGTACTTCTGAAGGACAGAAAGACTGCAAAAATTGCAAGTCACTCAACGAGATATCTGGAAGCTCACTGTCAAATCTGCGAGGTTTTCGTGTCTGTAAAGAATACATTAATTTACACATTGCTGTCAAGTATCAGATGACTAAAGGATTAAGAAGAGCTTAATAAATAACATGGAAAAGTTAGCAGTAAACTGATCTCTTACTCAAAAGATTTTTAATTTTTAAGAAACCACATCTAGTCCTTTGCCCCTAAAATACAACCATTACACTTGTAATGATTAACTATCCACAGTGCTTGGGCAGCAGCAGAATGGAGTATTCCAGTTGCAAAGGAACTACAATGACCATCTAGTCCAAATTCCTCCCTATTACCAAGCTTCAAAAACATTATGGATGTGTTTAGAAATTAAGGGATAAGAGATGGCATTGAGTTTTATTTATTGTGCTGCTACACATGCAAATATTAATTCAGTTCAGTATTTGAAACATTGAAGCGAGTAGCATTCTTATTTTCCAAGTATCCTTTAAACAAAAAAAAAGCTGAAAAGGAGAAGCTGAAAAGCTTAAACAGGCAAAGTGAGATGGCAACATTAGAATCAGGGAGTTAGGTTACTTCAATTAACCAAGCTGTATGAAATCAAAGTTAACAGACAATGCTTAATTACAAGGCACTCATGTTATCAGCCAATTAAGAGGCAAAAATTCTTTTCCACTCCTCCAGTGATTACATGGAAAACTTTTACTTGTTTTTACCATCCAATTAATTTTATTGCTCTATTATTCAAAAGACAATTAGATGATCAAATTATTCCTCCTGGCTTCTTTTTTCTGATCATTAAGATGATTTTTTTTTCAATACCACAGACTAAAAAAGGACTGCCCTGCTAAAAAGGAGAGCTGACATTTCATCTCCCACTGCACTCTAAGTTACAAACCAATGTTAATATAGGTCACTTGAAATGGCAGAGAACACTAGCTCCCAGCTTCTTCATGTGCCACAGCAATGCAAAAGACATATAGCTTCAATGAATAGCCCAGGTTTTTAATTTATGAAACTACATAGAAATTAAATAAAACCAAAGATATGAGTACATACACAAAAGGATGGAGGCCAGGAGTCAAGTCCTCTAAACAAACGATTCCTTAGAAAGGACTTCCCTGAAGAAAAAATCCAAACACCTTATTTAAAGGAAGAAATGCAACATCTCAAAAGAAATCAACTGAAGTTACTGCAGTTTAATAGATAAAATACATTTGGAAGCATTGCTACTTATACTGATGTCTACATAAAATTGCAAATGACCACAGAACATCAGACAAAACCCACCATTCAAGCAGAGCTCCCTTCACAGAAGTCTCTTTTTGCTTAATGTACACACAGGCAAAAGCCTCAACTTATTTTTGAAATTTTCAGTAATCTTCCTCATCTCCGTTCCAGAAAAATTTGATAACTTTCACTCAATTTTTTAATTTTAGCTGTCCATTCAGAACACAAGTGGCAGACTTTGCAGAAAAAGTTATCAAAATTATTTTAGTAGAATCTTTATTTTTAATTTTGTTTTTAAAACTTCTGGAGAAGGTCTTTGGATATGGGTCTTAGTTCTTAGATTTTTCTGGAGTAGTATAGAGGAAGTCATAGCAGTACTCAAGTACTCAGTAACGGTTTTAGAAGTGTTATTTAAAAGAAAAATAAAGCTCACAAGGCATGTTTTAAGCACAAACTGCATTTAAGTGTGATAATGAGAAACTGTATATTTTACAAGCATTTCACAGCTTTCACATTATTCTGGATAATCTATATGAAATAGTTAATTGTTTTGATCAATGGAAAAATATTTTCTTTGTAATAGGACCAGCATGCACTTCCTATTTAAGTAAAAGAAAATTTTCAGGTCTTGAAATTAAAATATAATTAAAATTATTTTAATTACAAAGACAAGAGATATACTTTAACACAATTTAACTTCACAGAAGAGAAAGTACTTACTAAAGAGTTTACCAAAAGATTCCCTTTTTGCCTTTTCAGCTTCATATAGATGTTTCCCATCTTTTATTAAAGCACCCGCCCACTGTGAAAAGGAAAAATACGCAGTTACTTGTTAATTTATATGCTGATAGAAAGGTTTGGTCTCAAAGTTTTTTTTTACTTACCTCCCTGTAGTGTTTTATGAACATTTTTCTCCTCACAACTTCAACAACAGCTAAACAGTACATCTGAGGAACAGTGCTGAGAGCCTCAACAACTTTGACCCTTTCTAGAAGCTCTGTTACAAGACGAAGCAGTGCTTGTAGTTTCTCTCCATCTTGGTCAGCATGAAGCATTACAAAACAACACCACCTACAAAAGCAAATTACACTTTAGAAGATCACATCTTGGCAATATTTTTTTCATTTAAATTAGATTAGCAACATGTCTGGATGAAAGGAGCAATGACATCATTTCACATGGAACAACAACAGGCTAACCGAAAGTACCAAGCTGTTCAAAATTCAGTGGTCACCTTGCAGTTTCCTATTAATTTCTCACAACAGAATATCCATATCAGTGATCAAAAATGGACATCTACCACCATTTGAGTTAAGTCATTGGTTTTGAATGTCTTGGTAAGACATTCAAGTTATTAGCATAAATAACCTTAGGAGTAGTACTAATGCAACATTCTCCAGTAGAATTTAAAAAAGCTGATATATACTGAGAAAAAAAAAGACTACTTTTTGTTTATAGATCTTAAAAATACTTATTGAAAAGCTTTAGCAACAGCTATTAAAGGTTAGAATGCTGTCAAAGAAATAAGAACACAACAGTTTGGAAAGCCCACACAATGTACTCATGCACTACAAGCAACAGCTCCTGTAACAAATTCTCACATCTTCTAACCACACCTCCAATTCCCTTAATCATACAATCAGTAGAAAAATTTCAAGCACAGACACCAATATAATTAAACCACGGGATAACTAATGGGAAGGTGATCAACTAGTGTGCTTGAGGATAAACATTACAGCAACTTCGCCACCAGAAAACACTTAAGTGGTGGAGGTATATCCCACAAGTAAGAAAAAACATATAAAACTGCTTTTATTATCAGAATTGAAGCAAAAGTGAAATAACAAATACAAACAACTCAACATCAAGCAATCAGGAATATATACTAACAGAAAGCAATTAGGAATATATACTAACAAAGACACTACAACATTTGCACTCTTGATCTTTTCATAGTAATGATTTCCTTCTGACACACATTCCTTGAACAGCCTTGCTGCAAATGGAAGTACTATAAAGTTGTGAAGCTTTAACTTACTTCAGTCTGACTTGCAGATTATTTGCAAGCTCCTGTTTGGCAGTGGTACATTTCTGTTTAATATCTAACAGTTTTCTGTGATTAGTTAACATAATCATCAGCTGATTTGCATGACTCAAACACAAATCGGGCAGCACAGAAGGATCTTTCAAGTTCTCAGCTCTCTTCTGATTAGCCAAAAATCCCTAGAGGAAGAGAGACATTTGTTACACAAGCTTTGTGACAATCAAAAAGTGTAAAAGTGACACATCTTCTCTAAGAATGAAAGAATTTTAACAAACTTACTGTAACCATTGAGAAGTACAACAGAATGATAGATGAAAAAGCAAGTGTCAGAGCTGCTTTCTTTCAGTCCCATAATCCAGTCCAAATTAATTTTATTCCATATTTCCCTACCAAATAGCTACCGACACAACCCTAACAGAACTTCACACAACCAACACCCACCAGTGAAAGACCACAAAACTTAATCAGCAGAAACATAGCTACGAGGATGGAGGGGATCAACCATCATTCTAACAACCTTCTTCCCAACTTCTGGCATTTGAAAGATTAAACATCAACTTAAAGCATGTTCAGTACTACTGTGGGCTAAAGAATTTATATTTCTTGCATAAAGAAATTCCCGCATGAAGCTAATTCTTCTCAAGAGCCAGTATTGAGAGCCACACATCTTATTTCCATGCAAAGTGTACACTTACATCATAAGTAAAGGAATAGACAGGTTATAAAAGGAAATGGCAAGGATGAAGGTTTGAAAGCTGAAGTCTCTGCCAAGTCTTAAAAAAGAATACATTCTAAATTTACAGTAGCATTTAAACAAGGTGACAAAATCTCTTTCCAGCTGACTGTAATGCTTCTTACTCCAAAGTGAGATTCATAAACTTGAGGTAGGCTCTTCATCCAAGTGAAGAAGGAAAAAACAGCTAAAAGCACCACGCACAATACAGGGCAACTAAGCACAGGGATGGGAAGACTAGCTTAGCCATCATGCTAAATTCACTTAAGTTTAGCACTGGCCTACAATATAAAGACCACAAGACTGAGATTTAGCATTTGCTTCTAAACTTACTCATTGAACTTATTTGGAGACAGGCTCCACTTTTAAATAATGATGCCAGAAGTACTTGTTGTATCCACCTTCACATACCAGACCAAAGAGGCAACAGGGAACATGGTCCTATGCAACTTTCAGCCCAGCACAGCCCTCCTCAAAAGGGGCCTCTAACCTCCCTCAAAAAAGGGAGGCAAGATTGTTCATTTATCCCTACTAATACTGTATCAGTGTGTAAGCAGGAGTAAGAAACTCATGCCTTTTTTCAGAGTTGCAACTCCAAGGTCATGGTGAAAGTCTGAACATCGTCATGTATTGCCAAATAGACTTTTATTTACTTTCAGCAGCAAACAAGATATTAAAGGACAATCCTAATTACCAAGTTAACTGATGCTCTTTAAAGAAACTGTATTTAATAAAGTAACTTTCATACGATAGTGAACTGTTTGTTAAAAATAGGAGCTACATATTTTATATTTAAAATAGTATTTAACTAAATTTCTTATAACTTAAAATGACACTGTCCAGTGAAGGCATAGTACTTTTTCTCCTTACTACAATACTGATGATCAATCCTTAACCTATTCCCTGATCCTGTATCACTGAGTGATAAATTACCAAGGATTCAATATCTCCCTTCAAAATTAAAACTGATCTACTTAACTCTTATTACGTATCTCTAATTAAAGTTTGTTTTTTTAGCTGTTGCTTTAAACCACATGAAAACATGACAACAAGATGTAAAAACTGCTAATATTTAAATGTCAAATTATTATGAAATAGTATTTTATTGACTAACCCCAGTGTGATATGTTGAAAACTATCTTGCATAAAGACATGCAATTGATTCATAGTAACTTTAATAGCATACACATATCAAAAGCCTACCACCTTTCCATGTTGCACACACAACTGTGTATTACCTGAGCAAGTTCTTTCTGTTCATTCACCAGTCTGCTACAGCTTGCTATCATCTGGTCCAATGCATAGAGTCTATCCTCAAGACCTTTAATAGCCTTCATGTTCTGATTATCTAGTTTGGCGATAGTTTGGCGACATTCTGCCAGAAAGGGTTGGATGATCCTTGGATCAAGCTAAAAAAAAGAAATTCATTAGTATTTAGCACACTGAAAGGTGATTTAAGTTAGTTAAATGAAGTTTTTTAACCTCATATATTTTCCTTTTTTTTTTTTAAATCTAATGTATGACTACATCTATCATCTGTTTCAGAATTCAGAGTAAATGAGTCTGTGCATTCTATATCACAGCATGATTTTTTCTGAAGTATTGCAACCAGACCATCAGAGCAATCTGGATCCTTATAAAGGGAAGGGACACTGGTCGATGGGACAAGGCGAGCTGCAGGAGGAAGAGGTGCTTAGCTGTAGCTAATGGACAGTCTGACCTGCGACAAAGCCCTTACAGCTACAATAAAAACCAATCATGAATGTGGCTCAATGGAAAGTGCAGAAGGGAGGGTAGTCACAAAAAGATGCAAGAACTGCAAATCTTTCCCCACTAAATGAGTGTTTTAATTGACTACTTAAAAAAGCAGATAATTTCTAAACAACTGGAACAGACCCCATGGAAAAACAGCATATTTGTCATACTTTTAGCTAGAGGGTTTTTTTCCTAACAGAAACACATTTTTGAAGTTGTTTCATAATATCCGAGAAAAAAAGAAGTATTTCCAGCCAAGCAAGAACTTCATGGGAAATTACCAAAACCTAGTAAAAGCCCAGAACTCCTAAGAATAAACAATAAGTTATTAATGTGACAAAATACATCCAAACTCTCTGAAAACAAAAGTTAATTTTTCATATGTGATGTCCTTTGAATCTTTCTCTTTTCTCAAGTCACTTGTCCATTTTCAAGAAACAGTAACAGAAGTATTTAACCAGATTGATTTTACAGGATCATCTCCACTGCCATCCTATTCAGGATTACTCCCTAAGAGATCCTCAATTAGTCCACTGCAGCATCCACAAGAGTTTCTTAAAAAACAAAATACTAAAGAACAATATAGTGGTTTTTTTTTTCATGTTCTTAAACTAATGTTGCTTTATATTTTTTTACAAAGAATGGCTATTCCTCTCATTCTTTTCTTACCTATTTCCTCCATCCACTTTTTTCATCCCATCTTTATCCTAACTGCCTCTGTAGGATCCATCTCCACTTTCAGTGGTAAATACTACTGCTCTTGTCATCACTTAAAAGTATCTTCCATTTCTAGCCTCTTACTTAAGTGGCTACAACAGCCCTTGACAAAAACATCTGATTAGCTCCTACTTACCCAGTGCTTTTACTGCAGCCAAAGTTTCTGTAATTAGAAGTGCCATTTTGTAAAAACATCTAGAGGCTAGAACCATCAGAAACTTAGCAGCACTCTGTGCAACACACCAATTATCTCAAGACTACCAGTACCAAATGTCTAAACCCTTACTCTTGTGCTTTAAGCTTTTGGGAAAATCTTACCTCAATTCAGTTTTTGAAATAAGAATTTCAATCACAAACCTTTTGTATGGTTCATATTTCCAAGAAGGAAAGGCATGGGAACAATGCAGGCAAAACAATTTAAAAAGTTAGCACCACTTTATTCTATTATTCTATTTTTTTATATTAAAGGGTCATCTCAAATGAATATTAGAAGAAAAATTATGTGGCAAGATATTTATTTAGGGTTTTCTTTTCCTTTTCAGCTGCAGGCCACTTCTGTTTTCAACTAATCCTCAATCCATGGTAAGCAAAGATTCAATGCTTTGTCTGTGTTGCTATCAAAACAGAGTAAATCAATGTTTTCCTAAGGAGAATCAGGAACACATTACTTCAAAACTCTGGGGGTTTTTTGTGAACCAAAATGGATCAGGAGTGATCAATCACAACTGCTCTGATGGTGGCCAAAATACTCAGACTGAAGCTTCCTCCCTACCTGCCAATTCTGCTTATGCCACAAATACAAAAAGGAACTGCATTTTTTGCAGATTCAAGCATAATTTTTTTCCCATAAAAACTGACTGCAGTTACAAAACAATTACAATAATCAAAATAAAGGATTTCTGCCTAATCTTAGATAAGGCAAGGATAGAAAAGACAAGAACAAGACAGCGCCTCTAAAACATGTGATATATGTCAGCTAAGACTACATGCTGATCAAAAAAGATAGAGTATATACTCAGCGAAAGTATTCTTAGCATTTTTGTGTCTTTTGGAACATTGTAATTTATCTGGAAGCAATTGTTTAATAACCATATCTTCAAATACTGATTTTTAGAATTTTTAGAACACATCTGTGTTCTGTTAATATTATACAGAAATTGAATTTATCATCTCTCAACCCATGTAGTGGATTCTGTTGCTCTTGTTTTACAACAGTAGAAAGTATCTTATAGCATTACTGAAAAAACAGGATGGAGGACTGGCTCAGACTTCAGCAGATAGGAAGTCTTTAGCACACAAAATCAATTCTTGCTTTTGCTAAAGAAAACAACAAACTTGTAATGTCCAATCTTTTCCTTAGCCTTTTCTGCACTGCTAAAATCTTAGATATCCCTTAAAATTAAGTCAAATTCTCCAATTAATTTTAAGACAGAATCAAAATATCAATGTACAGAACCAACCATACCATGATGTTCCCTACAACAGATGGGTTTTAGAAATCACTGATTCAGTCTTCCAGTCCTCCTTTACAGGGGAAATAAAGTGTCAAAGACAACAGAAATTGTTTTCTTTGCTCAATGAATGTTGTGTTGTAATAGTAGAATTATATCTGTGCAA
This sequence comes from Onychostruthus taczanowskii, assembly GCF_017590055.1. Classification (NCBI taxonomy): domain Eukaryota; kingdom Metazoa; phylum Chordata; class Aves; order Passeriformes; family Passeridae; genus Onychostruthus; species Onychostruthus taczanowskii. The sequence goes on from NW_024501459.1 coordinate 2,969,736, forward strand.
ACAAGGCTAGACAATGTAAGAAATATCACCTACAGTGAAAGCAAAGAGAGAAGGAAAATTATAGGCAAAAGAATTTTAAAAGGTTATAATGCTCACTGATTAAAATATTAATTTTGAAAGTAAAGTGAGCACTATTGTATTCTTCCAGCAGCAGAAATAAAACTGACCGACTGGGCCCTTCTGAGCACCTCTGTATCAGCTAATAAAGAAGGCTGAGACATAGATTTATAAATTTATCCCAATTAACCATATAATTTTTTCTATATTTTAATAAAGGCTTAACTATTTTGAGCTCAAAGAACATTGATTTTGGTCCAGAAAAAGTTTTGTTTTTATTGTAAATGTAGTTTCTATGAAAAAGGCAAAGAAATCATAGTAATGTAACTTTGCTTATACACTACAAGAAGCTTTTGGCTTTCCAAAAGAAATGGCTATTTGAAAAAGCAAGATAACATGCATTCATATAATCCATGTAAAATGATATATCTTCCTAAAGATCAAATTCTTAACATTCAAACTCATAAAACACATTCCCCACGCTTATCCCTCCCCAGTCTCTGCTCTGGCTTTCATTCACAAAGTTATCCGAGAAACAAACCACAAAAGAGTTGAGTCAGTCACTTCAAAACACCTGCATGTGGAAAAAAAAAAAAGCTGCAGGCTTCACTGTAATGCAATTTGATTTTACAAAAAATCATTAACTTACCCTGCTCATGGAATCAAAACATTTTCTGACCAGGGATTCAACATCATTAGGTCTATCTTGAACATTTATCCAGTCTAACAAAGACACATTGAAGGAAGGCTGATCATCATCTTTCAGTTCTACTGACATTTCATTGTCCTGGACAGTAGCATTTTGACCAGATTCCTTATCATCTTTTACATTTTCAGGATCTGTGCCTTCCAAAGTTGAATGTTCAACTGACTTGCAAAACGATGCTAACATTGATTTACTGTTCACTTTAGATACATCAGGATAAAGCACCAATTCAGGAGATTTCCCATCCTCAGTTTCTTCACTTTCTGCTCCTCCATGTTCAGGTGAAGACTCCAGTCTTCCTAAACACTCTCTGTAACTATGTCTTGTTAGGCACTCCAGCAGTGGTATCTTGGCCATGATAGAAACAGCAGAACCCAAGCTTTTTTCAAAAAGTGAAAAGAAAAAACCCATCAGTACCCAGAAGCCAACATGATGCAAAATCTTAGATAAAAATTACCAACAATATGAACTGCTATTCACTTTAGAATTGAGGCAGATTTTGAAATTACTTTGCTACTACCCTTTAAAATTTCTGTGCTGAATATCAGCATCATGGAAGGACAGCTAAAGAAGCCAAAGTTTTTGCCCTGAATGTGGTATCTTCTACATATTTTGCTGAATATGGCATCCTACACACCTCCAAGCTTATATTGAATGAAAAAAGTGATAAACAGAGACACCCACTTACTTCTTTGTTTAAATGCACAACTGGGACTTATGTTTACTATTTTCATGGATATCAACACTTCTTATCAGAGCTTTGAGTGTTCTCTGTCTGACTACTTCTGCAGAGTTTGAATAGCTTCTATATTTGGTAAAAGCTATGAAGCTAAACTTTTATTTTTAACAACAAAACATATTTATAGTTTATTTTTTTAAGGATCCAATATCCATTTATATTCTATTAAGCAAAGCACTCATAGAAATGCCATAATACTAAAGTGGCTACAAAGATGTAAAAGATTTTCTTTGAAGTAACATCCAGAGTTTGCAGACTCAATACACATACACTATATATATATATTTCTCTATCAACATAAATGTCCCCCATCCCTTTCAAAGGTATATAAATTCACTCAAAGTTTGTGCTATGACTTCATACTTTCAACACAGATTTTAATTCTAAATATCAGTTCGAGTTATTAAAAAACAATTAATTCAAAAGTGTAAATAGGTATTTAAAAATGTTAACATCTAAATTTGTTATCCAGCTTTTTGTAGTGCACATTTGGAATGACTCCAGCTCTTAAGCAGCTGTTCATTAACGAGCTTATCTTCCACATAATTCAATACAGGTTTCTTTGTGCTGACAAATACAAGGAAAAATGTCAGTTTAAAAAAAGTCACTAGCATAGAACAAAAAGAATGTTCTCCATGACACATAATCAAAGACATGCGTGATTAATCAGAATAAGCACTAGACATAAAACACTTTAAAAACTAAGTTGAAAATCAAGTAAATATGGAGAGGGAGAATGAATTTAACAGCAAACCTACTGTGTAAGTTTCAATTTGATATCATCTATGGACTGCAAATAGCTTGAATACACATTTTCAAACTTGTAAAGCAGCTTTTGGTAAGAGTATGTACAATCTTCCAAGTTGGCCATGATGGCAGCCCAGCCTTGATGCTGAAGATGTTCATCATGTACAAGACCTTCACAAAAGGAGCAAAGCTTCTTGGCAACCTCATACATTTCCTGAAAAAACAATCAAGAAAATACTAATCAGGCTGTTGTTGCAACTTTCATCTTTTATGTTAGTATCAACAATTTAGACAGCTAGAAAGTTGTACACCTTAAAACTTCATAAAAATAACTTTTTTTTTAAGAAAAAAGGAAGTTAATTAGATTACAAAAAAATATGTACTATTTACTGAGAACTCTTCATAACAGAGAGGTGAAAACTGTAGTTCCAAAACCACCTTATAAAATTAATTAAATGCTGATAATATAAAATATTCAGGGTACACACACACGCACAAATAACAACCCTCATATTAATAATATGATAGAAAAACTGGCAATCAAGGTCCACTAAGGAGTACATTTTTGATGAGCCAAGCAGAAGCTCAGAACAAGACAACAAAATGCACAATCAGTCAGCAAAAAGCACAGGTGGATCAGGTGCAAGAAGAGATGCATGAACAAAGAGCAGGGCAAATACTTTAAGTCTTTCATTGATTAATAAACCAGATGCAACATGACAAGCAGCAGTACAGTACACAAAACTCTGGAACATACCCTGAAACTTGGCATGTGCAAACCAGTGTGGAAATTAAGTTTTCTGTTAAAGTACTGGATGACAGAGAGGCATTTTAATGCCATAATAGGGTGAGAATTTACTGCCCCACATGGCAAAATTAAAACAGAGGTCTACATACGGCAATTACCAGATCTTTATAATCATGTACTAACAGCAGTGCCCATTATAATCAATTCCAAAGTTTCAACTAGTAGGAAGAGAAACTATTTTAAGTTTAGCAATATAAGAAAAAGCCTGTTCCCCTCAAAGAGCCTATCAGAAAATCAAAAAGTAATAAAAAGGCATACAATCAATCCCTCAGCTCAGAACATTACCAGTTACAGACTCCTTGGAAAATACTTTCCTGTGCACACCTGTACTTCAGGTTTTAGTATCTATCTAACCTATAAGAAAAAGGTATTTCCACTTTTTGCAGGTTGAGCATGCTGTTAAACCAGGACTGAAACACAACTGCCCTGTGCCATCATACATGTGAGAAAATCATGCATGGAAAAACAAGTTATACAAAATACAGTGAGAAAGCAGTGTTAAAAACCTAACCATCCGTATATTTCAGAATGCATTTGCTGCTGAACACATGGTTAGCAGCACACATGCACACTCAAAAAAAATTTAGGGACCAACACTTACATTCTGAAATAAACCACGAAACTGCATGGCATTTTAAACAAACATTTCACAATTCATACTGAAAGTTATGATCACCCTCCCTGTTTCAGAAGTCCAAGTCTTGTTTCAAGCAGCATGACAAAATACTACTATCCTTCAATTCACTGACAGCTAAGATATCAGCAGATAAACAATGAATATTCTATAAAGTTATATCAGCAACTGCAACGAAATCCTAGGTTGTTAATACAAATTCCTATCACTTTGTAGTAAAGGTGGTATTTCTTTTTTTGTTTTCTGAACTTTGGCAGCTTCCTGTGCATGCGAGAATGATGACTTCCGGTTTGAAGAGAATGGTTATTTTAATTGCTCCAGGAACTCTTGCTTCCTAAGTCAAAAATCAACCAATAACACAAACGGAATGGTATCCAGACATTGCTGAAATCTGCAAGTAATTTTCTTCAGACTATCCCCAGTTTGGCTGTACAATTTAAATGTACATAAACTGACTAATGCAATATAGACTTGAACATCTGAACATTTTTTTAATTGTCTTAAATTGGCTTCGTATACAAGTTATTCAAAGGCAAATTGCACCGCATATAAAAAAAAGCAGAATTACTGCTTCCTCAGTTATCATATTAAGAACCAAAAGAACAGGCTGTTTTACCCTAAGATATACAAAAAAAGAATACCAAGAATATGAAGCTGAAAAGGTAATAAAATGTCTCTGCTGCATCCTAACAAACATCCTGGAAATGTACACAAACAATTTACTTTTAGCTCACAAAAATTATTCTCTCTCAAAGTCAACCTTCCGCCAAATGAGGAGCCATACCACTCCAAACCACTACAAGCCATAATTCCAGAAGTAAGAGAATATACAAAAACACACATTTGTTTCAAACAGTTTAAAACAACATAAGCCACCTACAAAATCAAAACTAATCATAGTATTTTTATGCAGCTCCTCCAAATGATTATCAACCAGACACAATCAAGACCGGACTCAGCTGTTTCGTTAAATGCCCTGAGTAGAGGTTTTTGCCAGTTCTATTTTCCTTTGGACAAGCTCACTTAGCACAGTTCAGCTCATGTGTTTAACACGTTAAAGTATGCACTAGGCTTCATATAACCCACCTTTCCACGCTGAGACATATTCTTAACTAGTGGGCAATGTTTGCTTTTTCAGCTAGATCCATTTATTGTGTTCACAACAGAAGTCAAATGTTACAAGCTAGAACTGCCCTATGAAGCTTTATTATATGTCATTTTTGACACTTGTTTCAGAACCTAAGTGTTGCTAATTTAAGATTTTCATTTTAACAAGCTTGTTTTCCCAGAAGAAAAACAGAAGTTACAAGTAGAAATAAAAACATCCTCCCAATTGAGATCACTTCTTACACAACTGAAAACCAGTGCTGACACTGTATCTTAAGAGTCTAACCTGTGGCAATTTACTCAAATTTAACCATAACAGGAGCTCCTATCCCAGCAGTCTGGCTCCTAGAAAAGCAAGGGTGAACAGTATTTCCCAGAGTAGCAAATTATTATTTGTTAATTTTTCAGAAACTTTGTAACAGAAGGACATTCTACTAAGTGTCAGAATCTCCCATATAAACAGATACACGCCCAAAGGAACTATTATATAAAAATATCCCCAGGTCATCTAAGTATGCAACCAAGTATTCATTGTCAGATGAGCTGCAGCTTAATGTATACATAGAAGATGCAGACATTAAAATAAAAATCCCCTTATGAAAGCCATCATTAATATTGCTCATAAGTAATCTCAGTCATAAGCATTGAAACATACTATGTCTCTCAGAGGCAAAATATTTTTTTTCCTGAGCTAACTCTGAGATCAAAATTCATTAGCTAAGTCTCTTTCAAGTAACTTATCCATATGCTAATAGACTACAAATCAGATTGTACAAATGAACAGACATGTTTCAGGGCACATATGCAAGGTATTACAACAGCATCCTATATTAACATCCTCTCAAAGTTATTTTCACATGTGCCAAAGAAATTCTGTCTAGGTGGTAGGAGGCAAACAGTAGAATTATGTCAGCATGGCATGCAACTAGAGTCCACATAAACACAGCAGTGCTTTTGATGCTGGTTTCTTCAGCCATATCATAAAATAAGCTCATTACATTAAATAGTAAAAAATATTACTCTGAATTCAGGAGGTTCCAAACAGACGGTTCTAATGAAGGTCACACTACACGGAGGAACTATTTGTGCACATGCCAAAACTTGTTTCAGATTTTGATGACACTAAGCAGACACTAGTGCATACAAGAAGAACACCACATTAAACCAATATTTCATTTGTATTGTTTTAGTCATCCTGCTTTCAAAATGTGAAAGCACACAGCAAAAAAACACAACAGAGAATTTGTTTTGCATCATTTGGAGTATGTATGTAACTCAACTTTAACTATTTTCTTTAAAGTTATTTAATTAAAAGCTACACAAATGTATCTTTCTTATCTTGCCATCACTTCTGAAATAAAGCTTCAGGCGATGTGGCTTGTTCTTCCTACATGCTGTCTACTTCCATAGACAACATTTTTGTGAGAGATCTCAAGCTACTTTAGAAGGAACTACATCAATTTGTTTTATATAACTGTATGGCTCTATACAAGAAAGAATTAAGCAGCTCTCTGCTAAATGAAGTCTAAAACCTGAATTATATCAAGCACAGAAGTAAAGGCCTGCAATCCAACATATGTTTTAATGTTTCTCAGTAAGGTTGCCAGCTCCAGCACAGAAAAGGAAGCCTGCCTAACAACAGGCTTGCTTTTGTCATTGACTCTTCACAGACACACTCAAGTCTTACTGGCAGACACCCAATGGTTCACAGAGAACAAAAGTTAACTTCAGTTGCCTTGTAGGGCTACATTCATCCCACAGAGGTACAGCAGCATACCTAGAACACCAACTGCCTCACTGCACCACTGGAATGAGGGCCTAAAAGAGCAGCACTGCCAGAACATGAGTACCGAGACCCTGACTAATCCCCACGTGCTGTTACGTTGAATAGTAAATAATGACATCTTCACCACCCAATTTTTCAAGAAATCTACAGGGCCACCAGAATGCATTTAATCTTTGGCTGGGTGTCGTAACAGAGTGTGTAGCTGAATTATTTCCTTTGAGAATCGCAATTTAAATTTAGGTAATTCTTCTGATGAAGAATCTTCTTATAATGAATTGTTTTCCAGGTTTCAATCAAAAATCAGTAGAAGCAACAAAGTATGTTTTAGTTAAAGCAGAAATTAACTGGTGAAGTATTTAGGATTCATTTCAAGACTGTCTCTGCATCCTTCTGTCATAATTCTGCTCATCTGAATGAGCAAAATCTGACAAAGGCCTGTTTGGCCTAAGTGGTCTTTGGACTTACCTCTAAAGAACAAAAGTTCTCAGGAAATGCAGGGTTCTTTCCATTCTCTAAAACCCTGTGGTAGAAGGAAATAAATCAAAGTTCTCTATTGCCATGTGTCTGAAACCCTGTAAAAGGGACTCCTTACAAGTTTCAATCACCATAAAAATCAACTTCAGACCAATCAAGATGATCCTTGAAAGTAAAATTCCACAAACTTACACACTACAACAGCAGATAAATGCTTTCACAAGGAACTGTTACCTTATTTACCAAAATTAGTAACTAAGACCAATATCTCCAATACATACATATATATGTATACATTCATATAACATGAACCTACTAAATTAAGATACACTTCAACATTTAAGTTGCTAAAACCTGTAATTAGAGCAGCTAACTTCACTGTGAGGGAGACTGATATTTCATGGCAACTTCTGTCCTTTCAGTAGACAGCTATTTATTCCATTCTCCTTTAATACTGGTTATTTTTGGTGACTGTGTCCTTTGGACATTTGTCCACACAGTTCATGACTTATTTCCTACTCAGAAAGTACTTATTTCACCAGCATAGTACAATAGAAGTTATTTAAGTCACAGATTATTTATTTTCTTCAGTAATGCTTTTACTAGTTCTCTCTGATATTATAAGCATGTTTGGAGAAGTCTAGTGACAGAACTTCCCATCAAAAAACAAACTGAGAAATGACATAACCACATCCGAGAGTCAAACCATGGTATAAGGTAAGTGTTGGCTTCCACTAGCTTGATTCCAAGTCACACAACTTTTTTCCTTCTGATCAACTTTTTAAAAGCTTGATCTAAAGTTTTGGTTACAAATGGAAAAAAAATGCTAGACTAGCATTTAGAAAGATCTACCTTGGAGTAAATCTTTCATTATACCTTGGGATAAACTAAAACCCAGTTTACCTCATGCTGCTCAATTACTTTAAAAAATTGAGACTGATCTGAGTTACAGAGAAATCTGGACTTCTTAGGAGGAGCCAGAATGTGTCTGACTGTTAGATAAATAATTTAGCCAAAAGTAATTTGGCCACACAATTATTTCAAACACTACAGATCTTGAAGAACATTAATATTTTCAAATAATTCTTTCCAGAGAGTCTCAGAGCAACTTTCTAGTAGAAAAGAACATTTCTCTAAATAGTAGATCCACAGCTTTCAGGAAGTATGACTATACTTCTTGGCTTAAATATCCGAAGTGTTTGAAACTAAACCGAGAATGATCTATGACTATGTACTGTGACTACAGTCATGGTTTTACACAACCAAATAAAATGACCACACACTTTCTCATCCTCTTTTCCACTTCTCAAAGAAGAACTGACAGGAATTGACAGTTTGATCATGATAGCAGCAGCATCCCATGAAGTGTGAAACATACCCACTCCCAAAAAGTTCAATATCCTTCCCAGACAAATGACATGGGAACTTCAGCTAGATCACCTAAAAAAAAAAAATAAATCCTTTCGTAAAGGCTAAGCTACTAGAAATTATTTTAAGTAGTGGCATTAAAAGACCATAAGATTGACACAACACAGCCTATTGCACAACATACTGTGTAGAGGACAGCTTGTTTTCTCAGCTGGTGTGCCCGTAACTTTTTGTAAACTGTGTGCACCTCATTGTCCACATACTGCAGCTCACTGCAAGAACTGCTCAACGGCAAGAAAGGTGGAAGACCGGACTAGTGCAAAAAAGACAACCTGGAACCCTTCAGGCAGAGACATCTCAAATGTGTAAGCTTTTAGCCCAAGAGAAACCAGAATGCCAAGACATAAAATGAAAACAGGCTTACAGAGTTGACTTAACTGAGCTTTTTAAAAAAAACATATGAACAAAGACATCATATTGCAAATGACAAAACCTGTGGCAAGAATTTCAGTTTAAATGGTAAAGGAATGAGTTAAGGAAACAGATGTAGCTTCTTTAAAGCTACCTAATCTTTATGCTGTGAATTCTACATAATGAGATCATGGGAGGTGAACAGGAACTTAAGAAAATCCATAATAGATGCTAAAATCATGAAAACAGAAAGAAACAGAAAATGGATGTATGACAAACACAATACCATGGAAAACCAAATGCAAGATACATTCTGCACAGGAATAATTTTTGGTTAGGAGTTATGAAATAAAAAAAAAAAAGGTTTGAACTTTTTAAATGTAACTTATTTTACTTTTTATGTAACTCAAAGAAATTAGTGTTAATTGGGGGGGCGGGGGGCAATGGCTGCTTTCACATACACTTGTATCCTACAAATATAAATGCAACAGGCCGTAAGAATGCCAGGAGCTCCATTATGAACTAAAATACGACTTCCATACCTGAGTAGTAACAACAGATTATTAAAAAAAAAAAAAAAAGCAGAATGCAAAAGCATAATTTAGTTCAATAACAGACATAGAAAAAATGATGGAGAGGCCATAATTCATGGATTCATAAAAATACTTGTTAAAGGAGATTCTAGAACTACTTTTACTGAGAGGAAAAAAAATTAGAGGCCATATATCACTGTATGTTTGCAACTTGCTATCAAGCCTGATTTTAAAGATCATATCCTATAGTCTCTGGGCAGAGCAGATACCAGATTAAATAGAAACAAGTAGCTATCAAATATTCTTCCCTTCTTCTAATATTTACACATCACTGCTTCTTGTTGTTGACAAGAACTTGGTAAGACTTTTTCACGAGCAATAATTTAGAATGCAATCTTTATTTTCCTACTATATACTACATTATCATATAATAGCACTCGTATTAGTAGTAAATATTAATTAATCAAATTTAATTAATTAAAATGCTCTAAATAATTACAACAAGCAAAAACTTCTCCATCATCAAGTACTGCCATTCTGCTTTTCTGGTAAAGCAGGTTACCACTTCTCTAGAATTAATAAAAAGACAAAGCTTGGATTATTTTGCAGGAACTCTCCCATACAGTACTCTCAGTGTGGCTTTGGGTGCATCAATCACACAACCACAGAGGTTCAGAGCCTTCCTAGCTCTCCCCAGATCTTAATCAATTTTGAGAAGGATTAATATCCCATGTTCTTTCTTCCTCAGGCAAGAGGCTTATGGTGAACCTTGGAGAAGATAAATGCTCTAACCACATTCCCAGTCCTCCCTCAGTTTCTTCTGAATTCCTGCTCAATATTCTTCAACCAGGCATCACGAAAAACTACTTCAGTACAATACTAAAATATTTCTTTATGCCATTTTCACACCTAGGTACATCTAAAAATCACAACAGACTATTTACTAATCCTCTATTACATATGACAGATTTGTCAGTCCCCTGATACCCCAGAGAAGTACTCAATTCATTTTCACAGCCTAACACAGAGCCTGTGGCTTTAGAACATTTAAAATTTTGGATAAAATTAAATGTGGATATAAAGGTGAATCAGATTTAAGACTATTATTACCTATTTAATCTTTAAATAGATATCCAAGTTTTTCATGAGAAAACAAATACCATCACTATAATCATTTTATAAGCAGGGAAGAACTATCAGAAGTGGGGAACAAATAATAATCTTCCTGAATTAAATATGCAAGCTAAAAATAACACCTGCATTCTACTTGGATCCATGTTTAAAGACAATTCCTGCCCCTGCTTTCCCCAGTCCTGCAATACTAGTAATAGGTGACACTAAGTATGGAAAGATTCATTTTCTCCTTGCAAATCAACTCATGATCACTCTCTCTGTATAAAGTTTCCAATCTGTAGCTAAATTTAATAGTATTATAGGCCCGCTACCAGAATGTGGAAATAACTATAAATACGTGATTTAAATCTTTAGAAATATCTAAATAACTTATTTAATGGCATCAACACTGAAATAAACTTGCATGCACTGCGTATTAATACAATCTTCAGAACCAAAGGGGGAAGATTAGGCACTACCAACAATTCTTTTCAAGTCTAAATAAGAGTATTTTTTATAAAACCTTGGAATAAAAAAGCTTACTCCAGAGGGACTAAATGTGTTTCATTGTTGTACAGTAATTTTACCAAACTGAAAGCCAAATTAAGAATCTAAGAGTAGACAACAGGGCACAAACAGAGAAACATGAGACTGAGTATCACTACCTTTCACTTCCATTACCCTCAACAAAACACGAAGACTGCAGCAATTACTACAGCCCCCTCTTCACATCAAATCAATGTTAAGTGTTTAGAAGCTATCAGTCTTGCTTACTTTTATAACTTCCTTTTAATACTTCATAAAGAATTGTTTTAAAGCACTTTCAGTTTCAGCTGGTAAAACCAGAACCCTCACTCTTCACAGAGCACAACAGAAAACCTCCTACTCCTTAGCTAAACTCACACTGATATCTACTCTTGCCTATGACAGTCATATGACTCACAGACACCTAATAACTCAAGGTCCTACTTAAAAAGTCAGCTCTAACTGTCAACAGGTGGGGGAGAGAGAAAGAGTCTACTGGCCTCAATCCTTGCCTTAAATCAGACAGTATGTCAAGGTCACATTCTTTCACATTATTCAGGAGAACCTTCCACCTCCTGACAGTCCAGGATGCCAAGGGGGAAACCAAAATCCCTTTTCTATATACAACAGTTAACACTATTCTCTAAATTCTGCTGTGTAGTACTAAACCCCAGCCACCTCAAATGCTACATATTCTTCTCAACTGCATTAAAGTCGTCACTGAAACTAAGAAATTTTATTACCAAGACAAAAAACATATTCATTTTGTGTGAACTGCTCCACAGAACTATTCTCCTGCTGCCAACCACTGGAATAATCTTTAGAGATATGAAAAACACTTAAACCATTTAAATGTAAAATTTGTAAAGAAAATGAGATCAGTTTTTAATACAGAAACATAATCTGTAACAATAAAACATAACAGTCCAGGTACTGAAGGCATTGTGTCAGTGTCTTGAGCATGCAGCTGGTTTTCACTGCATGCACACTTGGTATCTTACTGACCATGTTGCAGCAAGCGACTTCCCTACCAAAACAACACAGAAATAATCAAATTGGACTTCTGACCACTTTGCAAGTAAATATACGCAATATGCAAGTAAGAGGCAGAACTCAATAATAAGCAACCTGAATTTTGGGGAAAAGCTTAGTTTTATTAATTCCTCACCAGTTGTTTAGACATAAAACAAGCATAAAACAGAAGCTTGGCAAGATGCTTTTAAAAATTAGTGTTAATTTTCTGCTTGAGTTAACATCGCTTCCAAAGTTACTTTTTTCATTTCAGGCTGAGGCAGACTGAGGACACTGAAAATAAGGGAGTGCATTAAGGCATGGTCCAAAGCAACCTGATCGCTTTTGTTTTGTAAATACTGCAAACATAAACATCCAAAAGGTGCCTTACACTAGTTTTGAAAGAAGCTCTGAACATGCTAAAGAAGCAAGCCCATTTCTCAAAACTTACCTTGAAGCTCTGAGACAGGCTCTGAAGAGTACATCATCACTAATACAGCATTTTTACTGCCTTTTGAAGAAACTATTTCATACATCAAGCTTTCTCTCTGACATATTCTCCTTTGGTCTGCAAATCCAGTAACAATCTACTTACCACAGCAAGCTGTGTTCGTGATGCTACTGTATGAAACACTGCAGGCATCATAAGAGATTCTTCTACTTTCAATTCCATCTCATTCTCTGCTGAAAACGTGGTTTTGGGGATAGCTGGTGGACGTTCACACAATATCATTTCTTTGTTGAATAAAAAAATTGGGTTGGTGTCCTACACTCAAAAAGGAAACAAAACCAAACATTGAGTAAAGGCAACTTCCTGGTGAATTATCAATTATTTCCTCATATGGGTAACATGTCTTGAGAACAAGTTAAAATCTACACTTAGAAGCTGAATACATAAACACCTGCTTCTCAAATGAAAGAAATACAGCAAACTATGGAAAAAATTACAAATCCCTTACCAATTAATCTTTTTCTTCCCCTGTAAATGAAAGTTTAGACCAAGAATGCAGCATGCACTTACTGTTCCAGCACTGTAACTACACACTCTTCTGTCTGGTGCCATACACTCTCCTCCATTGACAACCAGTACTTGGTGTTGAATGGCAATCTTATACTTTGTTTGAATTGCATGTTTCAGATCAGCCACACTGAAAAAAAATGGGAAGAGAAGTTGATGTTATCAGATTACTCATGTCTCAAATTTTACATATTTCTGTAAGAGACACAGGTGACTTGTCTGTGTCTAAGCATATTTTATTCTGCACAATGACATATTTCTAAATTTTCTAAGTGCTGTGATGTGTTGCATTCTGGAAATGCAATTAATATGCTATTAGCTAAAAGAAAACGGTCTCTGCATTGCTGATAAGTCACCAGCAATATCTTTTCCAATATCTGTTAGCATGCTGAAATTTTGGATTGAGTCACACCAAGCATTTAGGATAGCAACTGTAAAAGTCATATTGTGTTCCTTGAATTTATACTTTATGACCAAACAGCTGACTTGCTAAGGTCCCAGAAGTCAAGATTATAAACACTTCATTATTCACAACATAACCACAATTCCACTTAATAAACTCTGACTGATTTACTGTACATGAAGTACCATAAAGCACTTAACAATAACAGGAAATTCAACAATCAATACAACAAATTAATATAAACACCACAGATTTTAACATAGAAACAGTATATCAACAGAACATTCCTGGTTTTAATTCACCAGCTTCACACTTTTAATTCTAGCTGATGACATTTTAACATTACTGCATATTTTAGACAGTTCTAGACTTTGTAATTAAGACACTTGTAAACAGCAAAGTAAACAAGAATTCACTAATCTGATACAGTTACTGACCCCAGCTAACATAACACACTGTGGCAACACCTGCAAAGGTATAAAAAAGCTTCAGAGTATGAAGTGAATAGTATAAGCATAATATAATATAAGCAAGAATAGTTTTGACATTACTGGCAGGAAACACAAAAGTGTTACTGTTACTTGAAAAAGATCATAAAGATCTGTTATTTAAAACAACCATGATTCAGCATGACATCACAAATTCATTACAAAGGTCTCAGGAGTGCAAGCTTGTACTTGCTAGCCGTGTTACAGTAACTATTCACCTATCACCTCCCTTCGCTTTAGGAAGATAACTTGGCCTGTCCATGTACAAGGAGACAGGTGAAAAACCCAATAAAGTTGGTCTTACTAGAAAATGCAAGTCTATACATGCAGATATACAGAATAAGCAGTTACACTGCTCAATTGAAGAGTCTTTGATTTTGTGTGGTTCAGTTGCTGGAAAGCTTTTTCAAAGAACATTCAAAAGCAAAAAATGGGCCCATAGCAAATTATTAAGAGCCTGGCACGTCAGCATAGATGCTGCACCTCAATCACCATTATTTAGAAACGTAATGTCTAAATGTATTGGACAACTTACAGGGGTGCGGGCACATCTGTAAATGATCCAGCAGAAACAGAACGGATGAAACACTATTTCATGCTCATTAACAGCCTGTCAGTTGGCTTTAAAGAGCACACAAAAACAGTCTGGACAGTCTTTTTTCAGTCATGAAAATTACAAATATGAATTCAGGAGAAAGGAAACAACAAATTAGAAAAAAAAAATAGAAGAAATCTTTCTTACCCAATTACTTGCAACACATTCATCATTAACAAACTACATGAAGATAGCAGATGAGCTTGGCTCTTGCTACCCCCAAGGTGTCTTGCACATGAGAGCAATGAAAAATGATGCAATACACACCTTTCTAAAAAGCATCTATACATTTGCAAGATACTTTTAGCATGCAGTGAAAAAAAAAAAATAGAAACAGTAAATTTGTTGGGACTTGACCATGATCCTCTAATACTGATCATGCTTCAGGCAGTTGAGCATTCAGAAATTCATTGTTTACATATACAATCATGTAAAATAGTTTGGAGCCTTACAACATAGCACAAAATCAATTTTTACCCATCTAGCCATGAGACAAAAACCTTCATGCCAATTCTTTAGCATCCAAAAACATTCCAGAGCACACATTTTCTTCAGGATGAGTGTACTGACAAGAGAAAGAACAACTTGCAGAACTCCCTCTATGATGCCAGACAGTAAAAATAAGCCTTTTCTACAGAAATCCCAAATAAAAATACTATTCCAAAAAAGGGCACAAAAGATCAGAAGTAATTCTGACAATTCTGTACTTTTCAAAAACCATCAAACACAACACCACACTCAGTGAGTATCAGGTCAGCCTCTGCCACTATCCCAGAAAGTACGTAACTTCTCTACTCTTTCACGAAATCACACACACAATCACCTGCAAGGCAATGAACATGCTAATCATTAAAAAAACATGAAGGAAAAAACACCAAAATTCACTCAAATACCAGAAAATCCAGAGGAAAATGACAATGACAAAAAAAACCAAACCTAATCTTCATCTGTCAAATACTTAGTATATAAAAGTACAGACACTTTTTCATTTAAAACAAACAATACACAATTAATTTACTCTCTTACTTTTGTACAGCAAGTTCAGTATCAAATGTAAGGGTAGTTCCAGTGTTGACCAAAAATACATATAGCTTCATGATGATTTCTTTAGGTCTCTGAAGTTTGTAACTTCCACCGCTAAAATCATTTAGAAACTGAAACAAAAATGTCAAGTGTTAGTTTCACAGAAGTTATGAAAAAAACAGACACATTTTCAAAAACACTTTTTCAGATATAGAGTGTGTGAATACATCAGTGCTCACATGCCACAGTTCTTTATTCATTACCAAAACCAGAGTTTTTGTTCCTCTAGCCGGAAACAGAGGCAAGGTAAGCCTCTGCACATACAGACAGTTAGGAGAACACATGAGAATACACACTGAGAAGAATAAAAGAAACTAAATTAGAAAAAAATAAAATATGACTTTCAATTGCAGAAGCCATCATCCCAGATCATTACCTGGCTTTTCTCTATTATGAAATATCTTCTTAAAGCCCCAGATAGTAAATTCCAGACATCTTTTTTAGATTTTACAAACAGCAGCACAACCTAATAATTCCTCTAATTTACAGCTGCTATCTGCTCACTGCTATTCCTACCCATACTTTTTCCCTCAGAAATTGAAACACTGGCAAAAAAAAAAAAAGGACAGAAAAACAAAAAAGGCAAAATTCCTTTTTGCATTTCTCTACAATAAGTAATAGGTTTAAAAATTATTTTCTTCTATTACAGGACAGAAAAAGAAAAAAGGTAAAATTCCTTTTTGCATTTCTCTACAATAAGTAATAGGTTTAAAAATTATTTTCTTCTATTACCAGCATTAGCTAAATCTGTAGCTTCTTTATTTGTTACTGATGGCAAACATGAAGCATTCAAGCAAGAAGGTCAAGACACATTTTCAGTCCTGTGCCCTACAAGAACCTGGATGAGTAACTCTATGCATGTGTTTTCAGTTTATGTGGCAGATGAAAAACTTTAACCTGCCTCACAGAACACTGAACTTTAATTTGAGATTCTATTACTGAAGTACTTCACACTTGTGAGCCTTTTTCTCTTTTCCTTAGGAGCTAGGAAGCTTATGAGTAATTTCCACCACACTACCAAGCTGCTGCAGAAAGACAAGCACTACAGTTACTAATGGCCTGAGATTTTTGTGTGGAAGGAATTACAGAAAGTTAAGCTGTAAGTTTCAGCCACTAAGCAATATTTTTATATCATTATAAAAATAACTTTTTGGATTAAATTACTACACAAGTCGTCCCTTTTTCCTTGAAATATTAATAGGACACACATGCAGTGTCCACGCAGCTAACCATATTACTCGAAAATTAGTCTGAATGCGCATTATCGCTTTGTCTACACACAGAAAAATTAACAAATCACGGAGAAAAATAACAAAAGTGCCATTAATATGAGGAGGAGGGAGAGTTTTTATCAGAATATTTATTCCAGAAAGTCATAAGAGTTCGCTTACAAGAGTGCAGCCATCCTCATGCTCTTCAAGCTTTAACTACAGGCCTAGTAATAGACCTAGTTTAACTACAGACCTAGTTAAAACATGCATCCTTTCAAAAAAATTTCAGAAACAGAAGCACATCAAATAAAAAAGGTCCAGTTAAATAATTTGGTATGAAGAGAGTTTTGTTATCCTTGCACCTGAACTCTATTGTACTCAGTTGCACCAGCTTCATTTTGAATCAGAAAAAGAACATACTCTATAAACTAAGTTATTCGACAGGTAAAAACTGCTGAACATCAAGAATAAGGTAAAAGTTCTTTACTTTATTAATAAATCCTTTGGACCATGTTTCAGAATTGATCAGCCTCATGCACACACTTTTCTTTTCCCAAAGGGTATTCACAACTGTGATCCAGGTAGAATTAGAAACAAGGATTAAATAATAGAATGTTCCAAGCACAGACCACATGACAAAAAAAAAAAAAAAAAAAAGGAAATGCTTTTCCATCTAAGCATAGTAAAAGGCTTGTATAGTAGCTAGTTTTCATATGAACATTACTACCCAAGCTACAGCAATATTTAAGAGAGAACGTGTCCAAGACACACACAAAGCAAAATTTTAATCAAGGATTTACCCATCCACACCATAACATTAAACCTAACTAAAACATAGAAAGAAGAAACATTATTAAGATCAACACTATTTATGACAGCATCTGCCATACATCAGGAGTCTCTAACATTTTAAGTTCTGACAAAGAAAGAATTACCTTCAGGCATTATACAGAGCTACCGCCTTCTTCAAATTCAAGCACACATTCACTTTACTTGATTTTTGGCAACAGAGTAGCATGGCTGTTCAAAGCCAGAGATGATCTGCAAAGAAAAGATTCAGAATGCAATTATTACTAAAATGTCAGGATTTTATGATCATAATTGCATTTAATAGAGAAATCAGTGTATGTTAATGCCAGAAGAATAATTACGTGGTAGTTGTTTGGCGTTTTGTTAATTAACAATGCTATCCAGACACAAGTCTGCCCAGATCGGCCACATATCTGAATACTTCTGCTCATCATTTTTGTTTAAAATAACTGTTAATCATACTTTTGAGTATTCACAAGGAGAGAAATTTAGTTCACTATAAAGAACTGCTTGCTTTTTCATTAACAGATATTATTTTTCGGCACTCGTGCAGAATGCTGTTGAAATTGACACTGAGTCTTAACAATGCAATTTATCTAAGAAAATCCAGCATTAAAAGGTATACATGCTACTGCTGTTGAATGAATAGTCTTATCCAGCAGCTGCCTCACACAGATTCCTTCAGGAATCAGTATCACCTTCCTTATCTGAAAGGTAACCTATTTTGCTAAGCCATTCACCTACTTTCAAAGCAATTGTTAGGTTTATTTATTCTATTTTTTAAATAAACTGAAGATGTTACCACTCCCAGATTGTCACTACATCTTGGCCAGGGAGTTCCTCTACCAGAACTGCTTCTTAAACTACAAAATGAGCCAGATCAGGAAAGGTGACCTTTTTTAGGCTACCCTAGTTCATTTTAGCTGCATTCAGTTAAGTAGCAGTGCCAAAGGAGAAGGAGCCTTGGCAAAGAACATGTGGATGACCTGTTGGGCTCAGGGCAGTGAAACAAGTGCACTAACTCCAGACTGCAAACAAACATTATTTCTATCATGTTAATGCCCTAGCAAGCTTTCTGAGAAGATGATCAGGCACTATAAAGGGTGATAATCCATTACTAAAAATAGGCTTGCTGAAGCCTGAAAACCATTAGAACATGTAAACAATTTTATACAACCTATGTTACTATAGATAAATCAAAAACCCTCACCCTACATTCTAAAACCTTAATAAATGAAAAAAAATATTTACTTGTCATGGAACAGAAGAATTATCTTCCTCCCTTTTGTCCACTCCCTCATTAAACCCACGCAAAATGCATACATGACATTTTATCAGAAGCAAAGGTCCAATAGAAGGGAAATAACCAGTGTGCTTAAGTGGTACCATTAAAAAAAAAATTGTAATTGAATCATCCTCCTCCTGTTTAGCTATCAGCAGTCAGCAGCTGTACTTGTGCAAAATTAATTTATGAATACTTGCCTTAGGTCAACATAATGCACATTAACACAAAACTGCAGAAATACTTCTGCCACCAACTAGGAACAAAATGCAATAATCTCCTGCCTTATAACTGCTTTGCAACCACTAAGAAAAAAGAGGTGCTGTTTCTTCACTCAACATCTCATCAAGTGATGTTGGGGTAAAAGAACTACACGATGCAGGAGGACAAATTTGTATTAAATTACTCTTAAAAAAAAAACAAACAAACAAACAAAAAAAAAAACATAGAATTCACAAAATTCCACTAAATTTACCTACTCTCAAGGCTGTTACAAATTTCAGTGAACACTTCAAGAAGAGGGGAATGATGTAAAGCAAGGTTCCAGAGAATACATGCCTTAAACAGCAACCTCTCCTGCAGATTCACTGATGTCCAACAAAGACATGCTGTAGCATGTCCTTCCTCCCTTCAGCAGGAACAATGTCAACTGCCTCTCTCCAGCTGCCTGTCTTCACAGCATTGGAAGAAAAATTAATTTTGAGAGCTCTCCCTAGTCTTGCATCTCTGGACAACATCTGCCTGTGTTCAAAGTTACAGGGGGTATGCATGAAAACCTACCAGAGTTGACTAAGTTTCTTTTCTTTCAAAGGTCAGGTTATTGCAGACTGTTACAGGCAAGGTCAGCTACATATCACAAATTAGCCTTTAAGTTTGTTCCCAATATTCCAGAATATTATCATCATCCAGCAGTAACAAGTTCTTAACATAACCTTGGAGTGAAAGTCACACCATCAAGCTTCAACAAAATATATCCATACAGGTTTTGTTCTTGTTCTGTTTGTATTACCACAACGGGCCATTAGGACAGTATCAGGCTTTGTTTATTCACTTTTAGCTTTAAACTCAACAACTATACAATTTGACAGCTACTGAAGACACAGCTGCTACCTATGTAATCAAACAAAACCACAAACAGTTAATCCACCCAGATTATTTGTTTAAACTGTGTGACTTGCAGCATTAGATTCATGCTATCATATAAACTAGAATCTTTACACTGAGACAGAAGTCTGTATGACCAACTGTCATGAATTATCAGTAATATCATTAAAAAAATAGCTGCCAGATCAGACAGAATATGGTAAGCATAAATAAAAGAAAAAAATAAATCAGATTAAAAAAATGTAAGAATGGCACAAAGTATAAAATGTTTCCATAATTAATTGAAAATATGTATAGTGTCACATTAGGTTATAAAACACCAAAACCAGCCATGAATACACTGTGCTGGTTGCAACATATTTCACTGCTCTACACACTACATTGCAATGCAATTACTGCAATCTTTTCTTGTATAATATAAACTCCTCAACAGCCAACTACTTTTGAAGTCAGTGTTGATCAATACTTTCAACATGTGCTGTTTACAAGTACTGAGATACATCTCAGTTCAGAACTTGCTCATTGTTACATCTCTAAAAGGAAATTAATGTCTGCTTTCAGACTCTTCTTGCACAAGCATCACAGGTTTCACAGCACCCTACAAATAACCCTATAGCTATATTAACCATCCATTTCTGCCCTTAAATGCAGAAACCCTGCTTCTAATTACCTAATGCTGACTGTTCCATTGTTTCATGGTACAATTCTTTCCAACTTCACAAAGTCAAACACTGAATTATGGCATTCAGAGCGGGACAATGAAATCAACATTTATGCTGTCTGGGTTTAATGGGACATTAATCAACTTCACTTTGAGTCATTAAGTTCCCTGTATTATCTTAATTGTTCACACTCATGCTTCTGACATCTCATTTTCCATACTTCCTTTATAATCTGGATTACAAACTAAACTTGAGCAAACAGAGATAACTTTTTCCTTAACACCATAAAATTTAAACTGAACTATGACAAAGTAATGGCTTTCCTTTAAACCCAGTGGTGTCAAATTCCATCCACAACAGCAACACACAAGCAGTACATGGTATCTTGCTTTTTGCTCCCAGGGAAGAGCAGGGAAGCGCTGCTCCACATCTATATGCTAAGTGTTGTACTTATCAATGCTTCACCTGCCAGGTCAGATAGAACTAAGAGGCCCAAACTCCTTCCCCCTTGTGTATATCTCCAGGTCAAAATGGGCTCAAGCCTGAAAGCAAACAGAAGTAGCTGAATCACCTGATCAAGGCAAGACCATGCCTGCATTTCCACACTGCTACTAGACAACCACATGCTTCTATGTGATCACCATCTGTGCGCTGCTGATAAAGAAGTTTCAGTTCCCTTACTGCAGAAGCGCCGAGGCTGCACTACAGGTAGCAGTGTCTCCTAGATGAGTCATAAATGTTACCCCCAATTACCAGCGTCAGGAGTCTCACAGGACACCACCACAGAATTTCTGCCTGTTGAAACAGCAATTCATGTGAGGCAAAGGCTGACATGCTTAAAAAGACTCAAGTGCTATTCCTCATTCAATAAATGTCTTATCTGGGAAACATCTCCCCTCAAGGCCAATATACCTTTATTACCGCTTAAGATGGAGTCAACTTTACAGCACATTAGCATGTAATTAAATTGTGCTTCATTTCCATACCACAAATCTTAAGGTTTGCCTCTCAGATGCTACAGTTCCTGTGATTTCACTTTTCAGAGCAGGATTTCCTGCTTCACCTCGACTTGAGCAACTCTATAATAGACAAAGGTACAAGCCCAGTGCAGAATATTCCTTAAAATTAATTTTGTTTTCGTCTAGAAACCTGACTTCTACCTCCACTTCCTTTGTTTTTTTCAAGTGCCCCTCTTAAGAAATGCTCTCTTGCTTCAACTTGCAGACCCCAGCAGAACAGTATTTTATAGCACATAAATCAAAGGAAAATGAAAATAGAAACTGAAGCTAAATTTAATGCAACTAACACCTTTCTTAATGTCACTTGTAAGATCCTCTCTAAAAGTAGGCTTCAAGGAACCTTCTTCAATACTGCAACCTAATGCATCTAACCAGAAATACCTTAATTTTGCAGAACATTACTACTACCACCACCAGAAGACTAGAAAGTATGACCTCATTGTGAGGGCATGCATTCTTTAGTAATGCTTTATGCAACAGAAATGGCTATGTTTCTAAAATACAGTGCAAATGCGTATCATTTTCTGGATAGCCTACTGTTGAAAGGAAATATGCTTTAAAAGGCACTAAAAAATCTTAAAAGAAAAACTAAAAAAAAAATAAAACACCCCTAAGTTGTGTGACGAATAAGTAGTAGGGCTCCTTCTGAACAAGGTGCAGAGAATAATTTAGTTCTCCTACTCCTTCTTAATGAGAAGACCACATTTAATCACTGAGATATATATTACTGAAGGTGGAGATCCTATCTCCCACCGCTACCTTGTATGAAAGCCTATAAACCTCATGTCCAAGCCATACAGTAGTCTTAAAGAAAGGCTGTCAATCCCTGACATCTGTAAGGTTGCAGCCATCTGGAGCTCTATTTATATGTTGAGATGTGCATCAGGCACAGAGGCGGTTACTTAATTACAGCATCTCCAACAGTCACTGTGTTCTTAACAGCTCTCAAACTCAGCTGCTGGTCAGCACAGCAAGTCTTTTCTACTCAAACCAAGAGCCAAGCTGCAATCCTGCAGAGCAGCCAGGACACATTCCTAAACCCCTACCTCCCAATTCTGTAAAGAGGAAATTCAAAAATCAGTAATTCAGTATTTCATAGTCTAAGAGGTTTATTCCCTCCTTCCCTCCTTTAAGATGAATAATTTTATATCTTACTAACCTAATACTTCAGTTACATATTCAGAGTTGCTCCTACAACCCTGAATTACATGGCAGCTCCTCATTCAGGTGCTGCAATGCCTTCAGAGGTCCTCAAGGGTGAAAGAGTAGATCAAAAGCAAATCTGGGCAGGTAAGAAAACACTGTGCATTAAATAGTGCTTTGAAATTGGCATGGGCCAAAACAATGCAGCTTCTCACAAGTTCAGACAAAACTTACACTGTGAATTTTAGGAACACCATAGTTTCAAACATGTCCATAAGGCAACAAGCACATTATCAGGCACTGTGTCATGATTACATATGGACAAGATTATAAAGTTTCAAATCTGATGGTTAGCAGCTATTTACACTGCTGTTTTCACTGATTTGAGGAGTTGCCAAAACACAATCCATATAATACATCAGACAAAAGTTCTCCTCTTCCAATAGTAAATACAGTTTTACCCCATTTTTCAAAACCTCACATCTCTTACATGATAAAAAGTGAAACTTCTATGCCTCAGTTAACAGGTACAAGACAAAACAAACCTAGGATTTCTGACAATCTTATTGCTAGGAAACAGCCCACAACCTGCAGAAGTATCCCTTTTCTTTAGTTCCTTTTTTCTTTTTAATTGATGGAAACAAGTCTTTCCACAGCCGTCTGCACCTTACTTTAACTGAAGGTTTTGTCAGAGTTTTCTTTTTTTAATGTATAATTTTGCCATTTCAAAGCATTTGTGGAGTACAAGCCTCCCTTGAATTACAGAGATTAATACATTCTCTTTGCAAAGATTGGTACTCTCAGGTACATGGAGCTTCAGGTGGTTTTATTCAAGCTACTGACTGACTCCACAGTGGTTGGGAAGGTTCTTCCTGTAGGTACATACTCTTTAAAATAATTAGCATGTAAAATCTTCCAGTGTTTGCAAACAATTCTGCAAGAAACAGACAACAACAATTTCATTCTTTCTTATACCCAACTCAGACAAGTCAGCACCAGTGCTTCTTCCACTAACACTCTCTCTGATCAACCAAGAACACAAACTCTGGAACACAAACAGAAAGAGCACCAGACTTGTGAATCCCTTTCCTCAGCCAGTTCTTCTTCTGCTCCTTTCCCTGCATCAACTTTCAGTGGTGCAACTACCTGTTTCTGTGGAATAAAGCAGATGACTTTGCTGCAATAAGTTAGAAACACCATACTTCTCCAGAATACTGATAGCTCAAATGGGTTCCATGATCTGGTTCATTACATAACTCCACAAACTATACTTCAGCTAAGGCTGGAGAGAAGCCAATGAATACAGATGATACTCAACATCAGAACCATCATTCAAGAAAACAAGTGAAAATTTTCAGAAGGCATCATTCATATTTCTAACTGCCCTTCCATCCTCAGTCACGAATAGAACACTTAGAAACCTAGTACAAAAGCCCAAACCAGTACCCTCTTAAGAAGCAGGCTAAGATTACTTAAAAATTTGCAATTACTACAGATGCAACCAAGGACAGAGTTTCTAAAAATTTAGTCTAGGGTGCCATTTCCCCTGTTCCTCCCTCTTCAGATACAACATCTTAATGCCACAACTTTTTTGTTTTGGTTTGTTTTTTTTTTGTTTTGTTTTTGTTTTGGAAAAGAGAAAAATCTTGGCCAGAACTATTTAAAAGACAAAAATACCGAACATAAGACTGATTAAAGAGCATTTACTTCACAGGAATGAAAAAACTACAGATGGAAAAGAAAGTCCAAGATTGACAACAATGAAATGTAAGGCAAGTAAAGATCCTTGTGATTTAGTCTGACTGCCTACATAAAAGTCATAGGTTCTTCCTTAATTGGTATTCATAAGCAATCAGATTTTTAAAAAACCATTAAAGTTATCTAGTAATAAGGAAATCCACTACAATCTTAGTAAAATGTTTAATTGCTTTGAAAGTTGCAAACTTGTTTCAAATTTTTCTTATCCTACATTAATTATAACATCAGTATTTGAACTTTCAAGATCTAAAGACAGAATTTATCAAATTTCTCTTTTTTAAGTCACTTATAACTCATCTGTCACCCACCAATCTCCTCCTATTCATCAACCTCCTTTTATTTTCAGTGGTATCTGGAAGTAAATGACCATCAGCAAGACACAGAGTTGATATAAGCCTCTGCCTCCCTAGGTATACATATTCAGAAATGTCTAGATTCTTCTCAGATCAATTTATTAACTCTTTTTAAATATCACACATTTAAAAATCACCTTCAGATCTCTACTGGCAACAGTGCAAAAGAAGACAACAGCAATGTAATGAGAAATGAGAAAAGCTGCAGGGTAGTTTGCAGAATATTAAATTGTCTCTAATCTCAAGAAGGTGTTTTCTAATCTTCATCTGCCCTTCTTTACCTTTCTGGAATATAAATCTTTGGTAGCTTATAACAGCTAACAACGTGCACCGATAAATTATTTTATGCAGTTTTACCATAAGAACTATACAATCACCAAAGAAACCCCAAGAAAACCAGAGAAAAACACAATTTACAATGACTGAGGTATTACAATTATATTCCTGCCTTATTGAACTCTGGTTGTGCTGTTTAGAGTCATAACATGCATGTGAAAATGTTACAATACACTGCTTTTTGAAATGTATAGGTATTTTACCATCAAGCCTCTCATTCAAAAAGGAAAGTTTACACACTACCCCTCCCCCCCATTCAGAAAGAACGGAGAATTTTGAGTCATATTTTCAATCCATTCACTGGGTGAGAATCAAGTTTCTTTCAATCAGCAGACAACACAAGTACTTGTGAAGAATATTTTTAAAGAGAGAAGTCAGCTTGAATTTACTAGTAGAACACTTACAATATAGCATAAGCACAACGTATTAGAAGACAGCTTCTAGTCCTGTTACACAATATATTCTTATGTAAGAATCTTCCCTTCATCTGAATTTAATAAAAATACACACTCTGGAGGATGGAAGAATAACTGGATAAACAAAAGCACCATTTTGTCAGTATGAACTGTTTATCCTAAGCCAACTACAATAAATAAGGGTCCAATTTTCACACTTTTGAGGTACCAGCACAGCTACTTGGCCTCAACAAAGTCTGAGATAAACCATTGACATTGAAAGTCCCTGCAATATCAGGGAAAAAAACACTACTCAAGTGATAAAGAGCAAAAAGTACTGCAGCTATAACTACAACACAAAAGAGCATAACATGTTCAGTCATGGAACTAAATCAAAATAGAAGTTGGAAACTTAAGAACAGATAGCTCAAACATTCGAAAATCAGACCTCAGCAAAGTGCAATTCTTACAGAATTTATATTTTTGCTTTGCTAAGGATGATATGATTTTTTGAATCCACGATGTCAGTAAAACTCTCCCTATAACTGGTTCTTCAACACTGCATTCTACCTCTAAAATACATATCATTTTCAATCTGTTCAAAATGAAAACAGCATACTAGCCTGTCAAACATCTTCAAGAAAAATAATGATGATTGATGTATCATACAGACACTAATTCCACCTAATCCCTCCAAATGAAAGCCACAGGCAATCAAAATACTGAATACACTATTTCACTATCACCACCACAGCTTTCCTATTCTCCTGAAAAAGCAAAAATTCTGTTTCAAAAGAAAGTCTCAAGAGGTAAGAAAACATGAGTTATTTCATAAAGAGAAAATACATCCATGTTCTGAAGTCGGTCAAAAACCCCTCAGAACATGACTTAGGCAGAGCTGCTCTCAGATATTCACACACCATTCTTCTCATTGATCCTACATCATTACACAGCAAGACAGATGCAGGACAGTTGGAACCCAACTAGTCAACAAAGCAGTTTCACATTTTACTTTCCATTAACAAGTAATTAACACAGGTCAGAAAGAAATTCATACAGCACTCAAACAAGCCTTTTTTGTACTTATTTGTACTAACTCATAGAAAACAGTACAACACATTCTACCACAGTTTATTTTCTAGATGCACAAACTACTAGAGCTTTATATATAGCACACCGTAATCGTTTCACCTTGATACGATAAAGACAGCAGGCCCAGCTGCAAAATCTCTTTCCAACAGAAACTGTCAACATCTTGGATGGCCATAAAAAGCTACACTGAGCTGTTGCTTGAGCTCAGAAGCCTTCTGAACCATGGACCGCAAGCCTGAACAACAAAAGGAAAATACACACCTGGAGAGGGACAGAAGACTAGCAAGAACTGCCCTGACAGCTCTGGTGTTTTCCTGACCAGCACTGTCTCAATCTGTGGCATAAATGTGGTATCAATAAATTTGTTTAGACACTTCTATTGACAACTTCCAATAACTAGTATTGAAAAATTATTCATGCATTATTAACAATATAGTCATGCTTGAATCCTATTAGAAAACACAAAGCGTATCCACTTCCAACCCTGCTCACAAACAGAAGAAATAGGAAGAGCTGGTACATGGCTATGATGTCTTCCAACTTGCCTTTCAACTGAACTACATCAAAAAACTAAAATTTAAATTAAAACTAAATAAAGAGTGGATCAGCACTATGACTTAACTCATAAACAGACAAGTGACTGTCTCAGTAACCACAGAATGTTAATTAGCTCACAAAAATAATTGCTAGCAATTTCTTTATTACCATTAATTGTGCTATAGGCTTTTACGACTTGCAATTCATGTGAAGATCTTTCAACTTGTACAACAAAAACATTAGTCTGGCACATCAGCTAGAAAACAGACACTGTAATTCTTGCAATTGGATTAGTAATTTACATATTAATGATTTTTTTTGGCCTGTTTGGTATCACTGCATTCAATCACATCCTGCAGTATAATACAATATTATTATGTAAGCTGGCATCTTGTAATCAAGTGTTTGCTACTCAGTAATACTGATTAACAACTTTGCACCAGAATGCTACCTGTTAATTGGCTCCTTGAAAGTAGTAAGGTATTATTTGTTTTTTCCCCTCCTCATCTTCAGAAACCGTTCATATATAATGTCATTGAGCTGTGGACCAAAAATCAGGAGCACAACTTTCTTGAGCAATATTGCAAATGCAGAAAGAGACACATGACTGCTTGGGCACTTTCCAAATGGCTGAAGTAGTTCTGTAAAGTAATAACTGGGTACACACACTATAGTTTTTCATTTTAACTTGTTTCCACTTTACCTCAACATGATAATGAACCCATCCTGTGCAATTTACGCCCCAAGATCCTCTCACCACTTTTTCACAGAAAGGAACTGCTAGTTTAAAAGCAAATAAAGACTTAAGGACACACTGATAACATACAAAAAAAATCTTTCCAGTGATTCCACAGTAACTGCCACTCTTATCAAAAACAAATCAACTTGTGCTACTCCCTTATCCCTAACATACACCCTATTTAACCAAAATAACTGAAGTTCAGTTTAGAAATTGTTTTCCACCTTAGTTTCTGCAAGGCCATGTAACAGCTGTGTTCACACAACTTGCAGGGACACTCCGTTTTTTAAAGAGACACCACAAAAGACCTCAAAATAACCCTTGCCCTCTTCTCCAGGCAGAGCACAAGTCTGCTGCATACACTTCTAATTATAAATATAGTAACCTGACATGGGGAGAGAGCCAGCCCCTTGGACACGATCTCAGAAACTACTAACCCAAATCTGTGCTGAGCATAAACCTAGAGCAACACAATTGCTGCTAAGATAGATTTTACAATCCACAAAATACAGAGCTACTTGTACAGAGTGGACAACAATAATGGACTTCCAAAGCACAATTAGGTCTATCTTATAATAATCCACTATCCCAACAGATCCCGTTTGCATTTCCAGCTCTAAAACTGGCATAGCTGAAGTCCCTTACTATGTGTTTTTCAGCAAGTAATTTTCTTTACTACTCTCAACATAATAAAATAAAGCCATTTTAAGTTTCAGGCAGCATTTAGAGTAAGTACAAATATATCCTCTACATACTTTAATCTAAACTTAATGATGCTAGAATATCTAAATCCTTTCTTGTTAATATTTGCTTCTTGGCACAAAAGTTTGTCTTAGACCACAAGATAAGAGTAAGGTAATTTCTTTATGTGCTTCATCTTTTAAAAATTTTCCAAGGCACTACATTTTAAATATTCTTGAAATTCACAATTTAAATATACCATAACAGTGCACATTTTCATTATCACTATTATTATGTAGTACTTCCACGATGTATGGACATGAACTTTTTAGAAGGGTATGTATGGGAGAAGGAGCAATAGCTTTAAACTGAAAGAGTATAATTTTAGATTGGATATAAGGAAGAAATTCCTTACTGTGAAGATGGTGAGACACTACAACAGGCTACCCAGAGAAGCTGTGGATGTCCCATGCCTGGAAGTCTTCAGGGACAGGTTGGATGGGGTTTTGAGCAACCAGGTCTAGCAGAGGGTGTCCCTGCTCCCATGGCAGGGAGGTTGGAACTAAATGATCTTTAAAGTGCCTTCCAACTCAGGCCATTCTATAATTCTGATTCCATTTATAGTGTTATTCCTCACAGCACTTCTTAGCTGTATAAAATTCAACTGTCTGAAACATGTTTTTCCATTCTTGTCATTTCCCCAGTATTGCTGAGGTACCTTTTACCATGCAGTTAAACCCACACCTCCAGAAGCACAAGTCTTTCCATAAACCAAACAGCACAAACTACTTCTGACACACATATATGTGAATACAAGGAAAAAGAACCAAACCTCAAGCTCCTCACAAAGAAGTAAAGGTGAAAGCTTAAAATATGAACCACAAGAAATGGCTCATAGCCAGATCATACTTCAGACAAAAAGAAATTACACAAGAGGAAAAAAAAGCTATGGTTATATGAGGTCTAAACTAACATTTCTGTGTTTCTTGGGACCAGACAAGATTTTTTATTTCATGTCTAGATGATGCTAAGTAAGAAACACGAGCATTACAAAGGTCGGCTCATTTAATTCTCACAGCATTTATATTAGTATTTCTACCTCTGGATCACTGTCAGCCAGTACTTTTGGGAGTCAGTGAGAAAGAAAAGCGAGCACTGATCCAAAGAACATCCTGAAAGCCTACTAAAGAGCCGTAAGAAAAAACCCGAAGGGAAAATTCATTACAGGACACATGCTTCCTCGGGAGCAGGACCAAGTAAACAACGGAGGGAGAGGCAGAACAACGTTTGTAAACACACAACGCTTCTGCACGGTGCTCGCCCGACCGCCGCCGACGGCGAGCACGGAGGCGCTGCCAGGCTGAGTCATTCCTTGTAGTAACTTCACCGCGAATCCCTCGCCCTGGCAGCGGAGCCCTGGGCAGGCAGGGAGCACCCCGGCCCGCCCGGCGCTGCTCCCCTCTGACGCCTGGCAGCCACCGCCCTCCCCTCTCCCAGCAGCTGCGCTGGGGTCACTCCGCCGCCCCGGGACCGGCTCCAGCCGCGGGATCCCGGTCCTCCTCAACCCCCGCTCCGCCGCCTCCCAGTTCTTTGTCGCCCGCCCGCCCCGCGGGTACAGCCCTGCGCCCAGCGCCGGGACCGCCGCCCCTCGCCAAGGCCGCCCTCCCGGTACCGGAGTCCCCGCCTTCCCCGCGGCTGGGAGGGGCTGAGCGGGGCGGCGGGGGGAGCCCGCACGTCCCCGGGCAGCGCTCGGCACTCACCCCCGGGTCCCGCGCGGGCAGCGCCGCTCATCCTGCGGCGGTGGCGGCGCGTTCCCCCCCGCGGGGGGAGCCCTGCCTGGCGCGGCCGCCGCCGCCGCCGGTGTTTGTTGTTGTCGTCAGCCGCTTCCGGCGCGAGGGCTGCCGGGAGGGGGCGGCGCGCGGGAGGGACCGCGCGGCGGAAGCGGCGGTGGCGCGCGGGCCCGGGCGGACGCAATCCGGGAGTGGGCCGGGGTGGGATGGGCTGTGCCGTGCCCGGGCTCCGGCGTGGAGGGGCCCTGAAGGGCTCCGTCCCAATTCTTTCAGCCTTTCCTCACGTCCCAGCCCCCTCGGCCCACGGGAGCGACACCGTCCGCTAGAGCAGGCTGCTCAGAGCTCGATCCACCCCGGCCCTGCGTACTTCCAGGGATGTGTTCAAGATCTTCCCACCTTACCTCTAGGCAGCCAGTTGCATTTCTTCACCATCTTCTTCACACTAAAGAATTTTCTCCTAGTGTCTAATCTAAACCTACTCTTTTTCAATTTAAACACATTCACCCTGTCCCTGCATGCCCTTTTAAATAGTCTTGCCCCAATTTTTCTCCTTCCTGCCTTCCCTTAAGAAACTGGGAGGCCACAATCTGGTCACCCCGAAGCCTTCTCTTTCCCTGGCTGAACAATCCCAATTCTTTCAGCCTTTCCTCACGGGAGCGGTGCTCAATCTCTCTGATCAATTTTGAAGGCCTCCTCTGGATTCATTTCCGCCCAGGTGGGACCCCGGAGCTGGATGCAGGTGGGATCTTACCAGGGCAGAAGGGCAGAATCCCCTCCCTTGCCCTGCCTGCTGCACTGCTTTTGATTCAACCCAGGACATGATCAGCGTTTGGAAGTCAGGCCCATGGCCTTACCCGAGTGAGAGGTTTATTCAATTTCATTTTCATCTGAGATGACAAGAGGTCAAAAGTTTAGGAAATCTACAGAGAGGTTTAAATATCTGTCCTATATGTTTTGAGTTTTGTTGTAAAGAACTATACTGAAATAATTTACATGCTTCACTGACATTTGGAATTATAAAAATAAATCTTAAAAAAAGATGGTTTTAGATGACACTTTCTTATGCTCTGCTCAAACAGAAAAATGTCAACTTCTAGAGAAACTTACCAAACACTTTTGCCATGAAATGTAACTTACACCTACAGGGATACCAGTTCCTACCAAACTTCCAGGTATCACCTGTCACTTAAAGAAAGTGAGATCACCATGGCCAGTCCAGCCAAAGGATGTGTCTATTTCCTAAACACACAGGAAGTTTTTTAAGACCAGAAATTGACACCTGCTAGCAAGGATAAACTGGAAAGAAATAAAAAGAGAAGGATTCATAGCATGGGAATCAAGGGCTCTCTGTCACTATATTCTTTTTCCTGTCATAGGTGTTGACTATTATTTCAGCGTTTAAGATGATGGCTGTTTGCATTTCCAGATGCTAGGCAGAATTTAGCAAATGTTCAGTTCATCCCTGTGCCAGCAAGTGAGGGTGGCCCCAGGTGCACTCACTGTCCAGGCCGGACTCCCATCCCCCATGGGCCCTCGGAGAGCTTTTGACATAAAGCAGCCCAGGAGGTCAGTTCCCAGGGTGGGAACTGACCTCTTACTCCTGTCAAGAAAACAAAAGTAAACATCACACACATCACTTTTGGTTTCTGTTTAAAGTTTCTTTAGAGGCTTAGCCCACTGAACTTTTCTTTGGGATGAGAACATTTCCATATAAATTAGACAAGAGTGAATTTGAGAGGAATACAAGCAAGAGGCTTGTTTGACTCAGAGATGCAGGAGAGGATCACAATGCTTTCATCAAGGACATCCTCTAGCCAAGATCCCTTGAGAACACCATACAGCTGGATTGTACTTTCTCTGCTGCCTACCTTCACGTCTCCTTCCGTAACATGCACCACAGGCAGCAGGTCATGGCAAAGCATAATGTTGTGGCCAGGGTATATTCAGATATAGAATATTCTCTGCACATAGGAGGAGGATTACAAAAACAAGTGCAAGCATGTCCCAAGCACAGGAAGGACATCAGCATGCTAGAAAGAGTCCAGAGGAGGCCATCAGGTTGTGTAGAGGGATGGAGGATCTCTCCTATGAAGAAAAGCTGCGAGAATTTGCTTTGTTCATCCCGGAAAAGAAAAGGCTTTGGGGTGACCTAATTGTGGCCTTCCATACCTTAAGGTACTTCTCACAAGCTGGACCAGGCTTATGGTTTTCACAGTAAACTTGTAGTAGCCACCTCTGCTATGTTGAGGAGTTTCCTGCCTTCCTGACACATTAAAAGCTATGTTGAATAGTCACAGCCTGTCCAGACAGAAACTTCTTGGCCTTTAAAAAAAAAACAAACTCAGTTGCCACCTTGTGGCACCCCATAAAAAAGTACTCCCCAACTCTGCAGCTTGTTGGGAGATGCATCCAAATTCTGAAAGACGCCTTTGACACTTCAGACTACAGCAATAAATGGAGCAGGGAAGACATCAGTACTCAAACAGATGTAATGTAATGGAAAGTATAATACAGAACAAGTGGCATGCATGCTATTGTCAGAAGTCAAGAAAAAAAATCCAAAACTTTGAGTTTTGGTAAGCCTGAAGCACAAATAAGTATCATTAAAATTCTCTTCAGGAGAAACTACTGAGAGTGACCTCCTGAAGGTTGAGAAGCTGAGACATTGGCAAGAGAAGCAGCAGCATCTCTTCGAACTGGAGCGGCAGTGCCGCCAGGGCTTGTAGTTTTCTGGCAAAGCGCCTCTGCCAGTCAGGCTTCCAACAATTCCATAAAGTGAGGCTTCAGGCACTTAAGCGTGGTTCTGGTTTTTACAGCACGTGTGGGACAGCTCTTGACTGATTTGTGAGGCAGCTCAGGCAGGACTGAAGCAGGAACTTCAGTTCTGGGGAGTAGGCAAAGTGCTGCTAGCAGAGCAGGTTGTTCTGGCTTGTTCTTATAACATTTCATTATGTTGCTTCCTCTCAAAGTGTTCCAGAGTCACTTCATGCCAAGCAACTAATTACAGGTCTAATTACAGGTTTTTTTCATGAGCCTGTCTGAACAAAACCTAAAATTTAGCATTATGTTGTTTCATTAGCATTTTATGAAGAAGTTTTTGCTCTAGGATATACGGAAACAAAGCATTGAATCAGGGTTACTGAGAATTCTTCACATTTTCAAAGTGCTGTACGAAATGTATGTTATTATTCTTTCAAGGTACTGTTTAGGATCCACCTATACTTTTTTTTCTTATTCTGTAAAATAACCAAGAAAGTTGAAGGGGTTTTTCACTGTGTGCTTTTAATTTTGGGTGCTAAATTTGGCATACCAAAGAATGTGTCTCTTAAACTACATATTTATGCAGCTGTAGTCAGAGAGCAAAAAAAGCAGGCTGCTCTTTAAGGGAAAGCAAACTGGGAGCCAAGGCTGGCATCAAGGGGCACTGTCACGGACAAGGGGAACAGTCCCACAATATCAGTGAGGTCTGGTGACTGTTTTTCTGTACAATTGTTATCCGCATGCCAGTAAGGGACTGATACTGTCAGTATTTATTTAGTTGCAAATGTACTTCAAAACCCACATCTTCCTATTTTCTTTAGCTCTGCTTGCCAGAAATTTACCCTGTGTACTTCTGCTTCCCGTACTGCTGTGTCTTGGTTTAACCCCAGCCAGCCACCAAGTACCACAAAGCTGCTTGCTCACACAGTTCCCCTCCTCTCACAGTGAGATGTGGAGGAGAAGCAGGAAATAATTGTAAAACACATGAGTTGAGACAGAAACACTTTAATAATTCAAATAAATACAATAATAGACACAACAAAAAGAGAAAAAAATAAAACCTGAAACAGACAAGTGATGCCTAAATCAGTTGCTCACCACCCACTGACAAATGCACAGCCCTGCCTTGAGCAGTGATCAGCCCCTCCCAGCCTCAACTCCCCCAAGTTTATATACCAAGCATGACATTCTATGATATAGAACATCCCTTTAGTCTATTCAGGTCAGCTGTCCCAGCCATTCTCCCTCCTGGCTTCTTGTGCACCTGCTCACTGCCAGAGCATGGGAAATTGGAAAGTCCTTGACTTGGGATAAGCCTTGCTTAGCAACAACTAAACCATCAGTGTGTTATCAACATTATTCTCACACTAAATTAAAAAAACACAGCACTATTCCAGATACTAAGAGGAAAATTAACTCTGCCCCAGTCAAAAACAAACACATTGCTATCTTCATAAATTTCCCTTGATTTTTTGTTTCTTTGGGTGGTTTTTTTGTTTGTTTTTTCTTTTTCTCCTTTTTCAAATACTGGAAACAGCTATATTCATTCCTCTGCTAGGTCAGGCTGATGCTTTAAACCCAAGTTCCTTCCTTCTCTGTTGATGCTTTGTGACATCTTGCAAAGTAATCTTCAACAAGTATTTGTTTTCAATTTAAGTCTCCCTCCAGCTAAACAACCACTTCAGAAACCAATATTTTTTAAAGGACAAAGTACTGTTCTGACCTGAAATACGCAAAGTGAACAGCAGTCTCCAACATCACCAGGGCTTCTCCGTGTTTTGAGAGAGAACTTCAAGAACCTCGATTATCCTTTAATGTAGCCTGGCAGTCCATGGCAAACACCAAGTCCTGTCTCATCTTTTGCTTCTTTTTGAGGGCACTGACTGGTCCATAAGCAATCACTAATTTGTTTTTGAATGGTTAGTGACTCAAGAACAGCTGATGCCATTTTGAAAGCATGCCACTCCCTCTGACCTCGTTATGGATCATTCCTAACCAGTGATTTTAACATCATGTGGCTTCCCAATGTTTCAGTAGTTCTGACTACACAAGTTTTGAATTCATAAGTGATTTTTCTTGTTTGCTGTGAAAGCTCCTTGCAGGAAGGGAATAGTTAGGTTCAATTTAACATCTAGGTCATGAGATCAGTTCTTGGTCCTGTACAGAAATATGCAACGAGCATTTAAATCTCAGATTAAAAAGTCAGAATGGACATACCCTCAGAAGTGGTTAAGGACAAAAGCTCTCAAGGAAAAACATGCAGCCTGAATAATCCTGTAAAGATCCCTTGTTGTGCATTTTCATTTATGAGGTTCCATTTGTGTAAGGCACCTTCCAATACCACCACTTCTCCTCAGCACTCAGATGGTAATGAGTACAACAAGGTCAAGCAATTGCAGACTACAGTGCAGACTACATAGAACAAGAGTAATATTGTTAGAAATATTTATAGAACGTTATAGCTGTGTAAGCATTACTGAATATTTAGTGTTACTGAGAATTGAATTCCCATTCTTTACTGTCTATCAGCTTTGTTTTTTTAATATCAAAGCACTGAAGTCATGTTCATAGAATCATAGAATGGTTTGGATTGGAAGAGACCTTAAAGATCATCTACTTCCAACCCTCCTGTTGTGGGTAGGGACACCTTCAACCTGACCAGGTTACTCAGAGCTCCATTCAACCTGGCCCTGAATGTTTCCAGGCATGGGGCATCCACCACCTCTCAGGAAGGCTATTCCATCATTTTAAAACCTTTGTTGTAAAAAACTTCTTTCTTATATCTTAGAGCTTTAATAAGGACTGGAGTTGGGGAGACACTAATGAGCAAATCGGTATTAGTTATAGGCCAGTATTCCATTTTTCCTCTTTCAAAGGGATTTGCTCATTCTTTCCCAGTCAGTGGGAACTTCACTGCACTGCCATGACTTCTCAAATATGATGGAAAGTAACTTAGCCACTTTCTGTGCTAGTTCCCTCAAGACTCATGGATGCAACTTATCAGGTCCCATGGATTTGTGTACCTTCAGGTTCCTTAGATGG
Organism: Onychostruthus taczanowskii; assembly: GCF_017590055.1. Classification (NCBI taxonomy): domain Eukaryota; kingdom Metazoa; phylum Chordata; class Aves; order Passeriformes; family Passeridae; genus Onychostruthus; species Onychostruthus taczanowskii. Next base: position 3,006,056 of record NW_024501459.1, read on the forward strand.
TCTCAAACCTGTTGTTCTGCTACAGCTGGCAGGCAGTTCTTCATTCTTCCAGTCCCTGCCTTTACCTTCTGCAACTCAGATGGTGTGGCTGGAGCACTTGCCAGTGAAGACTGAGGCAAAAAAAAGTCACTGAGCATCTCAACCTTCTCCAAATCTTGGGTAACCAGCTCTCCCATTCCCTTCTGGAGAGGACCCACATTTTCCTTAGTCTTCGTTTTACTACTTATGCACCTACAGAAGCTTTTACTGTTGTCCTTGACATCCCTAGGCAGGATCTTTCAGGGTTTTAGTTGTCCTAACCTTATCCCTGGTTGCTGAGACAATTTGCCAGTATTCCTCTCAGGTTCCTCACTTCCACCCTCTGTTGGCTTCCCTTTTCTGTTTCTGTCCAGGAGCTCCTTGTTAGTCCATGCAGGTCTCCTTGTTCACCTATAAAATTGCACTCTTAAAATTTAAGTTTAATTCCTGCTAACAAAAAATTACTACATATGCAGATATTTCAGTTATATATAACCAGGAATTTGTTTGGCCTGTACTGCTATAAACTTGATGTACTTTTCTTTTTACTTTCATGTAAAAAATATACTGTCCCCATTTACAAAATAGCATTCTAATGATCTCTCTGTTCACAGATGACATACTGTGATCCTTTCATCATTCACATTCCTCACTCTCCTGGTTTGGTAACCATAAAGACAGAATGTCTAAACCAAGGGATAGAAGCTTCAGCTTCTCCCTTAACCCTGCTTCCAGTGGACTTGTCTCTCATGGCTTATAACCCGTGGAACAGTATGGGAATCCAGATCCAAATGGCAGCGCTGGGCCAGGATCAGGGGTTTTAGGCATCTCCAGCTGAAAACACAGGCCACAAGCCAGGCAGCATCACAGCAGCTGGCCTGGAAATGTACATCATCAAGCACTCCAGAGAGTTAAACTCAAATGCTTCTAGACTGTGTCCAGTCCTTCTATATTTAGCTTTTAATGTGCAGTCTATTTTTAGAGGCTAGAAAAGGATGGTTATATTTAATCTGAGTCTCTAATTTAGCATTTGGGGTTTTTTACATTTTTTTTAATAAGTACTAATTGCCTTTTTTACATAAGCATCTAAATTCCTCCTCCTTCCCAACCTTTCTAGTAATATAAACTAGAAATTCATGATACCAAAACTCTTTGTTTAATATGTTTTATTGACATATTTAAATAAAATACAGAGCCTTAAACCAAATAAATAAAACCCACTTTGTACTTACATAAAGATGAATTGCTAACTGAAAATATAATCTGTTAGCATATTGAATACTATTTCTCCTTTGTTCTGCTAACTTATACTACTCAGTCCTTTTTCCTTCACTTTTATTTCTGAATGGAATAGAAACAAAAATCGTCTTCCTTTTTTTGCAGCTCCCAGGGTCTCAATTCAAAGAATTAGTCACTGACCTCAATTAACAGAGTAAACTGAAATGATGAACTAAGTACACTGAAATGGTGATTCTTTGCATTTCCAGAAGAGACTATACCTTTCAAATATTCCTAAATACCTAGCTACATTATTTTAAAAGATACTGTAGGAGTAGACTAATTTAAACTAGGTTTTAAATCATTTTCAAAAACAAAGAAAAAAAAAGAAAACTGACTCTTCTGAGTGCATTTGCATTCATTACTCATTCTTAAGAGCTTTTTTATATTCATTGATGAGCTCAGGCGTGGGTGCTGGTGGAGTCCTCTTTCAGAGCTTTGCAGCTTTGGAATTTGCTCTTCACTTGAGCTTTCCAATACAGCAGCTCAGATGGCTGCTGGTTTGATTGCATCATTTATGTTTCCTATGCATTTTAAAAGCATGTATAAATTGTTCAGCTCTGTGTAGACAGGGAATTATTTAGATAGACGGAGATTGTGGTAGGCCCTTTTGCCGTTAGAAATACCAAGGCTCTTAAATTAATGTCTTTCTAAAATAAATTTCTAAAATTATCTCATTTAGTGCATTTCTATGCCAGTGTATGAAGGACAACAAATAGAAACTGACACATCAAATCTCTAGTAATTACAAATTACTCTCCTCTACTGAAATAAGTTAGAGGTAATAGAGATCAATACCTGCCTAGTTATTTGAGCACAGGAAAGAAAGAAATGCATCAAAACTTTAGAAGCAAATCTGGCCCACTGGAGGGCCTGCTGATGTACATTTCCAGGCTGACTACTGTAATATTGGCTGGCTTGTGTCTTGAGGTTTCAGCTAGAGATGCCCAAAATCCCCACTCCTGGCACAATATTCCTGCTTTCTTGAAGACTTGTTTGGACTTTTGATTTTCTTTTTTTTTAAACACTCTAGGTACAAAATCAGATTTGTGCACAATGCTTAGCATTGTTTCTTATTTAACGAGGAAGAAATTAACTTCAGTAAGCAGTATGTGCTTTACTCAAATACATAATTGCAGTCAGTTAAAATTTACTGGTTGGAGTCCATTTTCACAAAACCTTTCTGAGCAACATTTACTGTTCTTAATCCTTCTGTCTGTATTAACATTGGCATCATAAAGAAAAAGTGTGTTGTAGACATCAGACTATAAATTAATTGGTTTTATCTATATGCCCCTTTTGAACACTTCCCTAACATTAATACTTGCAGTTTTCTGAAGTTTCCCTGATTTTCACATTTTTATTAATATTTTTATCCTTTAGTGGACCACAGCCAAGTTAGCTCAATTTCCTTAAATTCCATCTCTGTCCAGTCACTTTCTTAATTAGCAGCAGATAATTTTCTTGTTATTAATAGTTTCAGCACTTTTTTGTAGGCTCAATGTTTATTTCTAGGACTCTGGGGGGAAAAAAGAACAATTTACCCCTGCCTTGGCTGGCTATGGACCATGTTTTATAGCTTCAAGTTCACATTACTCCTATCAGTTTCTCTTTTCCTCTATTTTGTTACATAATACTGATCAGATTTGTTACTGCCGTTGTTTAATTTCTAACTGTATTTTTATATAAGTGGTGAATTTGGAAAAGATCTTAGCAGTAGCTCTCTCTAGATTGTGAAATTTGGGGGGGCTTTCTGCTTATTAAATCCTTTTTAAGATACTCAATTTTCATCTACATTTTAATTTGTATGTGTGTTTTCAATTAATTTTTCTCAGTACTTTGATCTCTGGAAAGTTAGTCAAAAGTAATTGCCAAATTTACATATGTCCCTTAATATCGTTTTTGAAAATAATATAAAAACTATTGGTGATCACTGAACAGTCACTCAGTTAATCTGGATTTATCTAAAGAAGAAACTGTTGGTGGGGTTTTTTCCACATTAATTATGAGGCTGGTTTTTTAGATACAATTCCGGAGAAACTGTCATAAAAATTTTTGTTTATTATTTCTCTACATGCTAACTCAATTTGTGAGTTTGCTTAGGATGCAGAAGAGAAACCTTGGTCTGTCCCTAATGCTTCCTATAATCTGAGCCTGCCTAAGTTTGGGTTTCCTTTGTGCTCTCCAATGCCATATAGAAATTCAAGGATTTCATGCAATTATCTGTAATTCAGAAATTCTCCAGACTACCATCTCAAAAAGCCTTTTTCCCCCCCGCCTTAAGGTCATTGTGCCTATTAACTTTTTTGTGACATATATTCTAGCATGAAGGGCATGTTTTGTGATTTTACTGCAGGCAGCCAGTCTAAGGATGAGCACACACTACTAATGCTCTATATGGGATTTCAGACCATCAAAGCAGAGGGGAACTTGCTTTACACAAGTGTAGGAAACATCGTGTGGCTCAGGCAAGGCTGCAGAGCCAGCAAAGGGGAAATCTACAAATGGCCAACCCAACCTGATCGCCGTGTTCTTGCAGCTGTGGCACCACGGTGCTGCTATCAATTTACAGCTAGCAGAGTCAAACCTGTGGCAGGAGGTTTTATGGTGTCTAACTACAGGATGACATTTCTGAATGCCTGTGATAAAAATAATCTCAAATCACAGATAAAGATTGGCTAGAGTATTGAACAGGTGTACTCTGAAAAAAACATATCTACACTGAGGCATTTAAACAAAACCAGTGATAAAGAGCAAATGAAAACTCTTACTGTCAGGAACAACTCAGCAGTATGTTTAACATTGTTGTTAGAAAAAAAGAAGGAAATATTAAGAAGGACAAAAATGAGGCACAAGTGAGAGTGAGCAAGATCCAAAAGTGGAATTAAACACAGAAACATTACTCTCTTCAGTGCTTGGTGATGAGAGGAAGCCCTGGAAAACTTTGGAAGATCACTTTGTAATTTCAGTTCAGCTGTGTTTGGGAAGTACCCCTCAATCATCAGGTAACGCACACAAGGATTTCGCAACAAGTTTCATATGATCTTTTTAACCATTCTGCTGTAGCAATTTGTCCCTAAAGACAATTTTTCATATTTCACTGAAGCTGTGGAGTTTTTCGTTCAATATATAGTAGAGAAAAAAAAAATATCCTGCTTCTTAAATAAGTGCAAAAAAAGATCTGAAAGCCAGGTCTGAGCTGTAATAGTAAGGCCAATAATTCTGTGGTGTTACCAAAGACAAGTAGTGCATTTCCTCTCAAGCCTCAATGGTCAATTGGTTTAGGCCCCAGTACTGGCATTTTGTCATTTTATAACAACATTTGCGTATCGAGGCTTTTTCTGATCCCTCTCATGGCTAATAAAACCAATACACAGCAGCATGGACATTTGCTTGTGGAGGAGACAGTAATGGCATGAAGGTCATCTTAGAAAGCAACACTGCTTTGTCTCTTCTCTGCAAATGGTCCAAAATATGTGTGTTCAGCAATAGTATGAAATATAATGCCTTCTTACTTACTTTTCCTCTTGAAATTTCATTCACTACCTCCTGCTCCCCTTGTCCTATTTGCCCTGGGCTTATAATGCCCAGCCAGAGTGGCTTTTCAGCTGATACATAATCCTTCTTCTTGAAACAGGTGCAAAGAAGAGTACAGAAAGTTACCCATTATATCATCAAATGCAGACACTCTCAACTCAAACAATAAACTACTTTTTTTTTTTTTTAACTGAAGAAATAACAAAGTATTTCTGCTGCTGTTAGCTTTAGGTAACAGGCAAAACATTTTCTCTTTTTTAGAGGAGTTTCTTGTGTGCTGCACTAGTAACTGAATAATATAGTCTAAAATTCCCTGGATGCTCCATGGATGCTGTGGTTTGTTGCTAGCAAGAGTATTTTGCAGTACTGAAACCACAACACTAGAGGTCATTGCTAGTCTTTACATTTTTATTCTGTCTGAAAGCAAATGTTGGGAGCTCTCAGTTTGGTGACAGGAATTGCTTTTTAAAATTCTCTAAACATGAATGTGTGGAGTACGTCTGATATCAATATCCAGTCTTGATGTATGGTTTCATAAGTTTTCACACTTCTTTTTGGATTTTTTGAGAAATATTTTTAAATAGTTCCTGTTTTTTTTTTTTTTTTTTTGGATTTTTTAGGAGTAAGATAGCCATTCCAGAAGAGACAAGAAAATATATACATTAAAAAGCATAATGGTCTTAGCAACCTGCATGCCAGTTCCTGTGCAATTTATTTATTTCTCTCTAATTTATTCTTAAGTATTTCTCCAAACTCATTTAGCAAGGATGGATTTAGTTTTTGATATTTTTTATTTAAGGACAATATTAGTAATATCTACTGAATTCCAATGCAGAGTATCATATGTAGACTCCTTTGTGAGGCTAGGAGTGTTTTCAGAAAGTTAACTTTATTCTATTTCTTTTCTGTTGGAGAATATCATATGTAGGCTCCTTTGTGAGGCTAGGAGAGTCTTCAGAAAGTTATTTTAACTCTATTCTATTTCTTTTATGGTCAAATGATTGCAAAGTTGTCTGATTTTTTTTAACTATTCACAAAAGTTATATCTCTGAATATTTCTAATGCACTAAACAACAGCAAGCAGAAATTTAGAGGTCCAGTGCAGTGTGACATCAAATGTTCAAGTACTGATACAGAGATATTTTACTAGATACATGTACTTAATTTCACAAAGGATTGAAGTAGTTTGAACTGCTTAATGGATTCCAAGTTACGTTCCAATTGAAAATTACCATGTTCATAATTCACAGATAACCATAGCAAAAAAAAATGCAAGGAAGTGACACTTCAAATTGTAGAAAAAAATTGTTTTCTTCACAGAAAATGAGTTAAAATGCTTTCAGAACCTTGAACTAATGAAATTTTGTTTGTTACTAAGTTAAGAAATAGGAACAGTGTTTTCTTGCTCACTGAAAACAGTGATGTCATTGGTTATTTCTAAATATAGTAAATACAGGAAAAAATAAGAAAAGTAATATTAAGTAGGCTGAAACTTTTCCTTACCATTTTAAGTTCAATATCTACTTTAATCAAGACTGTTGGGTTTACATTACTCTTACACTAACTGCAAAATTATGATTTTAAAATGAAATTTTTGTAAGACTATTTTTTCTTCAATCTTAAATTGTATGGACACCAATCCAGAGTCCTTCAGCTGAACCTGCAATAATACTTCTGCCCCTTTGCAAGGATGTGAAGATGAATATTAATCTATTCTTTGTACAATTTTAAATCAGTGCAACTCTTCTTCAATTATCATTATTATTATTATTTCATTATCATTATCAAATTATCATTATTATTTCTCAAATAATAGCTGTTGAGGTTTTGTTGTTTTGTGATTTTTTGGGTTGGGTTTTTTGCTGCAAAGGCAATTTCTTGAGGTATGATTTTTAAAAAATCATCCTTTTATAAATGTTTTTCATGTTAATAAATTGCCCTTATGTAATTTTGGGTTAATTAGCTTCACTATACTGTCTTTTGCCCTTTGAGTAACATTTATGAAGTGAACAGGTAATGAAGATTTGGCATCAAACTTGCAGTTAAGAACAGATATTAATGCTCTGCATTATTTGTAGTTTTAAGTATTTGCAGCCATGGTTCCTTGAGGCCAATTTTACCAGGACTAAATAGATTAACATCTATTTAGTCAATCATCTCAGGTTATTCACATTTATTTTTGAATCCTGTTTCCTTTTGGATGTGTGAATATAGTCCTCAATTTACTCAGAACAACTTGTGCAGTATTTGAATGTTATGAAGTGAAAATTGAATTTGATCATGTGGCTGTGGCAAGAACATGTATGTAGAAACAATAGTTTCATATGATCTTTCATTTTGAAAATTAATAAATATTTCCTTTTAAAGATGATCAGATACTTTCAGGGCAATATTGCTAATTAAAATTATAAACATGGGTGTTTGTGAAGGGTAAGGCTCAAACATATAAGCTATGAGTATGGCTCTGTTCTTCATTGTGCAAACTGAAGCACTCCTCACTGAAATATCTCACAAATGCCTGGGAGCTTGACTCAAACCTGCTATGTTTACTTTCTTGCTATTTTATGTAGAAAAGATGAAGAATTCATAGTAACATATGAAATATATTTAATGCATGTTCTTGTTTGGGCAATTAAATTTTTAGTTGTTGGTGGGGGGGAGCTTGAGGGTTTTATTTAGCAATATATTCTAATGGATTTCTTCATTAGGAACTTATTTTTTTCTGTTCAAATTGACAGACATATTTTGATTGTACTTTCCTGTAGCCCTTAAAGCCCTGATGCAACTGAGACTGAAATCCCTGCTCCACTATGTTTGTAATGGTATTTGTCTTTAAAACTCTGTATTTTGTCTCTATTTCATATTTCCTTGCTGGCCATGCATGTTCAGCAATACAGCCTTTTCAAGATTGAGTAACTAAATGGACAGAAGTAAACCTTAGAAATTACTTTCTGATTAAAAGTTTTAATGGGAAAAAATGTTAATGGGAAAAATTAGTGTTTCATTCTTCCGTGCATTCTTGCATTCTTCTTCTTCTTCACCAAGCACTTGCAGAAAGTATTTTTGTACACTAGATGACAGTGATAGATAGTAATTACAAACAAGATTTTGATAATTGATAATTGGAAACACATTCTGTAAGGTTATCTATTATGATCGCTGGTCTTATTCATGGTGTTAGATATTTTGCATATAAAAAGGAATATTATTGATGTTGTCAGTTTTGCTTAAATATGTTTTTGTTTCAGTATTTTGAATGTTAATGACCTAATTTTATTTCTTTTCTTAGAAAGTTATGGCATGTTTAATTAGAAGATAAATGTGATTACTGGTTTTGTGACACAGCTAATAGCTAAACTTGTACAACAGAAGGACAGGACCCATACTGCATTTTCATTTCATATTAGACTTGAAAGAAGAGGTTGATAACTGAAAAAAAAAATAAAATTAATTGTATGGACACTAAAGAAACATTATTTTTATTTCTAATTACCATATCTTGGTAATGCCAAAGATAATTTCATCTATTCCATTACTATTTCTGAAAATCACAGCTTCTGGGTGAAGTGAGCTTGTGCTTTGGCTCATGGTCATTTTAAAACTCGATGTCCACCTCTGAAAATTAATCTAGTATCCAAAATCGTAGATGTTGAATGTCTACATCAACTCTTGTTAGGATACTATTCCATCATTTCCAATTTCCTTTTTCCTGCATCCAGCTCACAGCCAGAGTTAAAAGAGCCAGATAAACGTAAAGTATACTCTGGTAAAAGGTCTGCTTTTGAATTCTTTATTTGGTCAAAAAAATGTTGCATTGTGTATGTAAGGAAGGAAAACAAAATTTTGCATCACTGACAGTCTCATCATTAAGGACTTGGAAAACTAGATTAAAACGGGTACTTTATCTATGAATTCAAATGCAACAGAAACTCTGCAGTCTGAAAAGGCATTCATCTGATTTTTCCTTGCCTTGAGCTATACCTGCTATCAATAATAAATCCAGTGTAATAATAGATTAATAAAAGCATACTTTTTAATGAGCATCTTTGGAAGGAGCAAAATAAAAACAGTCAGAATAGTTAAACACGTGACAAATCCAAGAAACTGGCAACATATGTCTGTTTCAAAGGAAAACAAGATAAAGTAGTAGGGCAGACATAAAAGAAATATGCTGTTTACAATAAAAATGCAAAAGTTATATAAATCCCTAAGAATGGGACACTGCATTTTAGATGGATGAGATAGCCTACCAGAACTTAATTTTAAAAATCATGATGCCTTTTGGTAAATGGAGATAATATGTTTTGGAAAGTTAAATTGAATACTAGTTAACAATCTTTGTTACAAACATATAGTTGGCACCGAAAAAGGGAGCCTTCTCCAGATGTTGGATCACAACTCCTTTTCCAGGTCTCAGAAGAATTTGGAGTGTTTTGTTATGAGATCTGAAGAGGCAGATCTAAACTGTAGAGGGGAAACTAGAAAAGACTATTTCCAGTCTTATTAAAAAGTGACAAATTTACACCCAAGATGCATTTCAAGAATATTGAGGTGTTTATGAACCATGATATAGAGCAAATGGCAAACAGAATTATCTTAGATTTCTTCAGTGAGTCTAAATCAACATGTGAATGAAAGCATGTCTTTTTTTTTTAACATACCACATGATTTAATTGGTTTCAGGAGAGTGGAATAGTATATTGAGTACAATAGAGCAGTATGGGTTGTCTTGATAGTACAAAGAGCTCCTCATATCCAGCAAGCAGTTCGTACTGTAGCACAACAAATAATCCGAAAGTGATGGGTGAATTGCTTCATTACTGTCACACTCATGTAAGGTGAATGGTAAATGCTGATAAAAATGCTGATTTAAAAAGGCAGCTAAAAAAAACTGAAGAGGTGACTGGTTATTTTCCATCAAGGAAACTTTAAGACAGAATGAAATATGCTAAACCAGTGCTGCCCCACCTTTTTCTCTCTGAAAAGTAAGTGAAACTAAACACAGAGATATCTTTCCAATCCACATACTGTTTTGCAGCTCAGTGAGGAGTCCTTACAGAAGTCCACTTAAGGAATGCCAAAAGTCTTTGTGTGTTCAGAGGTAACCTGAAAATGGTGAAATGTTCTTGCTCCAGGGATACAGAGAGCCACAATCACTGTCTGGACAGCAAATAATATGTGTCAGGGATTTTTGCCTGGGAATAATTTTTTTTAACCTTTCGCTCAAGTTTTATTTCACCAAATTATAAAAGCTAAAACTGTTAAACAGAGTCAGGAAGTATTCCTGGGAAATGAAAATACAGTCCAGCTGGTTTGTGTCATCATTTGGAAAATATTCAAATTGAAGGCATTGCTGACATAATGCTGTTGTAGGTTTAGAAGTAAGTTAGACACAGAAAAAAAATGGTTCATAGATAATGCATAAATAATGCTAAACTCTTTTTTTTTTTTTTTGTGCAACCTTTTTAAGGCATAAAGTATATTTTGACTGAACAGAAAACTTGTTATGGCATGGACATACAACTTTTCATTTCTATATATTTGGGGTTAATAGCGCAGTCTCCTGTGGCATTTTTTATGACATATATTCTCAGAGAGACTTTCTGAGTCTGATTTATAAAACTGCTGCTAATACTAATCTTGAATAAATTACTTGGAAAAGCTCATTCCTTATTTCAGGTGTTGGAAATAATTGGGTGTTTCTCTCCAGACTCTTCCCCATCCACCATTTTCATGAAGAGGAACCGGCATGCATTCCTTACTACAATTAGTGGGGATTAACCTCTCGTTTCGATAAGGTCAAGATTACATTGTTATGAAGACATATATTCATAAATATCAGTGTAATGCAGTACAGTAATGTCTGTGTCATGGTTTTAAAAAGATAGAAGATACACAAACCCCTTCATCTCTGAGGCAGACTAATTGTAAGCATAGTACGTGGAGAGCCAATGAGATGATAAAGATGTTCGGGGAAGTTTCACTAAACGAAGTGAGTTTCACCTCTGCAGTTGATACATTTATCTGATAAATCATCACTGCCAAAATGTGTCACTGGACAATGAGTCACAAAGAGTAGACAGATTGTGATAGCTCTAATGTTGGGTTAGCTGAAGGCAGTGTTTAATCCATTTTCAGTAGTTCTAGGGAGGCATTTATTGCTTTCACTGACCTTATCAGAGTGATTAAATGTAGCCATTTATTACTTTCCTGGGAAAGAATTTATATCCTCTCTGCTTAAGTTGACCTTAGAATCACAAAATATTTTAGTTCAGAAGGGATTTCTTGGCTAGTCCAGTCATCTTTTAGATATCTGCAAGGATGGAGAATTCACATCTTCGTTTAACATATTCCAGGGCTTAACCACTTTCATTTCTATTTTTTGTTTTTCCTTGTACCTGTCAGCATTTCCTCTGCTACTACTTGAGGGTACTGCCTGTCATTCTATGCGCTGTAAAGAAGCTGGAGTCAGAGTCTCCTATGGCCTGCATTTATGTAGCTGAAGAGTAGTTACATTTTTAGTCTTCTCCAGCCTGAAATAAGCCACCTTCTTTAGTGTCTCCTCATATGTTAAACTACAGCACCCCAGCCACGTTAGAATCTTTTTGCTGGACTTTTTCTGGTGTCAGACTGTATTTTGTGCTGGGCAGGAGGAGAACTCTGGCAAATACTGACTAGAAAGGAATAATCACTTCCCTTGACTTGATGCATTCTTGCTAATGCAGCCACACCATCACTACAAGGGAACACTGCAACCTCACCTAAATTCTCATCTACCATCATCCCAGGCTATTTTCTGCAGGGCTAATCCCCAGTCAGCCAGAGCCAGACCTCTACTCCTGACTTATTTGGGACTGCACATCCTTTATTACACAGAGGTAATAAAGCACACTAGTTAATTAAGAAATAAGATAATAAAAAAATTATATGTGTTTAAGTAAGTCAGCTCTAACTGAGATTCTGAAATACTACCTCATTCTTGTGCTGAGACTTTATCAAATAATTTCCTGGGTGATAAAAGAGCAGAGAATTTTGCAAGAGCAAATTAGATTTTTCTCCAGATTATAGATATGAAAATTCTCTAATTTTAATTTCAGCGTCTTGACAGATCATGAAGATCATGAAGATCAATGACAGTAGGAAGTTTTGTTACAGAACAGTTATATTTTGTTAACTAGATTTCATAAATATAGCTTATTTTTCCTGAGAATAGAAATTGCACTATTTAAATGAAAACGTTTTAGTTCAGCAAATGTGTTAAGGCAGATTTCAGGAGCTGTAGATTGTCTTGTAAAACATTTATTGGAACAAAGCCATGTGTTTGTGATTTAGCTTGTAAAACCTCAATTTGTATCAAGCCAGCTGCTCAGCAACAAGGCTGTGCCATCAGTTGGGTTGGTATAGCAACAAGTGTTTGGGAACCTGAATAATCTTCCTTCAAAAAGCAGCACCTTGGAACTGTGTCAGTGAGAAAAAAGCTGCTTTTCTGCAGGAGATGAGACCATGGTAATGGAAAACCAAATAATGTAATGTTCATATATAAAGGAAAGAAACTTCCGCTGATTAGATCCATACTTTTGACTTAGCAAAATGTGTGAAAGTTGAAAAATTTGCTTGTGTTACTGAAACACCTACAATTTCAACAAGGAACAGCAACAGTTTTGGTACTAGAGCAAATTCACTAGAAATTCTTCCTAGTGATATCAGGTCAATAAAGTCACTCAAGCCCATAGCTAATTATTTCCAAATTGATGCCTGCATGGAAGTACCTAAAGCTAACCTGCAGGTTCAAAAGAAGCCATATCATGATATGAAAATGTTGTACTGTAACTGTGACAACTTATCTTCATTTTTCCAACCCTCAGTACAAAATCTGTTTAAAAGTATGTTTTTCCTCCCCTGCAGAAATTCACCCTGCTGCTAGTAAAGGTGAATGAAGTTCAACTCAGTGAAAAATAACTTCTTAGTATGGAAAGTCATGCTCAAGTTGATTTATAGATGTCAAAAGAAGGAGTATCTGAGAAATAGTTGTCTAAAAAAATTTTGTCTTCCCATGTACATAATGTGAATCAGATGGGATACAGACAAAAAAAAAATTAAAGGGGGAAAATGAATTTTTACAAAATCTTTCTTTGATAATTCTAATAGATAAAATTGTTTGCATGGCTTCTTTTTCCAAATTTCTTCAGGGATTTATTAGAAGGTATACTTACAAATATTTAGTTAGATATCTCTAGTTAGTAAAGATAAATGACTGAAAACTGTAATTATACTCAGTGAAATTCCAGGCTTAAAGAAATGCTCTGAAACAGTACTTTAAAACCCGTTCTTTAAAAGCAAAACAAAACAAACACTTAAATTGAAGTTAATTTTTGAGAAATAAGGGGAATATAGTGTAGCAACACAGAGTTTGCAGAAAGGAGCACAAACAGGAATGACAAATGTGCAGAAACAACACTACTCTGTACAGCTGTGGCTGAAATATAAACTGAGTATGCACTACTTTCACAAGGCATCACTAAATACAGGTTTATGGTCACATACAATTTGTATGAGCAAAGCAGGCCTCTTTCCCTCTAAACTAATTAGTCAATCAAAACCAATTCAAAATCTGTGGTCCTACTTCTGCATGCATTTGATCTAAAAGAGTTAAAAACCTCACCATGTTTTGTTTGTCTGTCTTTTGCTTTTTTGCCAAGAGATTGCTGCTATTTTGAGATATTCAGTCTTCAAGACAATTCAATAATCACATCAAGCAGCAGGAAAAATGAAACGTGTAGAAAAGCTGAGGAGACTAAATCAAAGAAAATCTTTAAGCAGGAGAAAAGAATGCTGCTAGGAGTTAGTTCTGAAAAGGAAAGATGGCACAGTATCTACTCAATATTAATCTTTGTGCAAAAATATGCTCAGGGAAGAAGACAGCATGAACCAATACTAATATCCATTTCACTATATATGTGTATTTAGGAGAGTCATAGTTCCAGTTTTTCAGTAACAAATACATCCATAAAGTCTGGAAAGAAATTGAGTGAGGGAACAGGAACCTAAGAATTTCTTGGTAATTTTGCTGAGGGTTTTATGTACATATGAGTTCCAAATATTTGAAATGGAAATGCAGAATCAGGAGAGGGTCCCATTAGCTGGCTGTTTCTGCTAGGATGATCAGTGACAAAGCAATGTGACAAAGTATGAACCTTAACATCTTTAAATTTCAGAGTTGGTATTTCATTAAAAATAGTTCACAGCTCTCAAAGGATAATTTTATAAGGGGAAAGAAGACTCACAAGCACTTATACCCAGCTAATCATGACGAAGGAAAATCATGAATTTATACTTGTATTTCTTAGAATAGTCATGTCAGCTATTGCTCCAGTTCATTGCTTCATTGCATCACTGTGGATGTGATTGTGGAGCTGTTGGATAGGTAAGGAACAGGAACAAGTTAAAAATAGCCTATTTTAACTACTGGCTTAATTTTCATCCATGAATTTCCCCTTCCAGTTGATCACAATGTGTTTCCAGTTGATCACAATGTATTAATAAGACATTGGGACAGAAGCAGGGATTGGGGCTGGAAGCAGTCTATTCTTTTATTGTAAGAAATAACTTAATATGCTGGTAACTCTACTTGGAGGTTTGCCACAATTTGGCATCTGGAATGTACAAGACTTGGAAATTCCTGTTTGAAACACAGCTTCAATTCTTCTTCTTAGGAACCTGGCTAAAATGTTTTCAGGTTGCTAGTTTTCTCTACTAGTACTTTTTATCCCTTCAGATCTGTTTCTGCAACTTGATCACGTTATTTACCCTCTCAGAACATGACCAGGAAGGATTATGGAGGAGACAATGACTGGGTTTAAAAGGAACTGAAAAACAGAAATCACATCCTACAGAAAATTCCAAAATTAATTATTTTTACTTTAATTCCACATAAAATCCTCCCCTAGCTCACCCAGAAGGAAAAGGTCATGGTACACTGAGGAGCTGTGTTAGATACTTGGCAAGCTGAGATAAGTTGATCTCTTGGAGACTGAAAGTGTGAATGAACAATAATTTTCATGAAATACAACGGCAAGTGACTTAAATATATTGATTCATATTGATAAAATACAAAATTCAAACTACATTTTGGGTCAGTACTATGCAACACTTAAAGCTGAAGTACTTCTCCCAGGATTTTTTTTCCCTATGAAACCCTATTGCTTTTATTAATGAAGAGGAGAGAGTATTAAGTAGAGAAATTACCTGAGATCTTACAGAAGAGAGGTGAAATTCTCTGTCTTCTTTTTAGATGATCAGTATAGAGCAATAAACTAGGGGGGTTTTGATGCCTTTTGGAATGCCTAAATAAAATGTTCACACACAGGCTCTTCCATCTTCTTTAGCTGTCTAAAGCATCACTAAGGTGCTTTTGAGTTTGAACTACTTTTCTTAAAAATCATTCAGAATTCTTCAGGAAGAGCTGACACCCTCCAATGGACAGCTTGAATTTTCACCTATCCTGATTTTATGTCTATAAACCATATATGCAAGGCTTTGTTAGTTCACATGGTGGAGCTGAACAGGATGTGCTTTACCAGATCCAAGTGACTGACAATGTCTTCATGGGGAAAAGTTCTTCTGCATATCCAGGCAGCACCTCTCTTGTTTCATGTTGTGCCTGTGCTCTCTCATACTCCTCCTGCTCCACTATGAAAAACCAGTCTCTGCCTTCTTGGGATGGTATCTTGGGTATTATCTGTGAAAGTAAAGAACTTTTTTTTCTAGGTGGCTGGTGTGAAAATGTAGTCTTTGAACACGTGTAATGCAATCACATTTCTTGTTATTTTTGATGATAGTGCAATTTTTGAAGAAGTCTAGGAATATGTAGCAAATAGTAATTCTGTTATTTCCAGAGGACCAAAACAGACTTGCATGTTGTTAGATATATAGTGATATTTGTTAATAACTTAAGACTTCAAACTGAGCTGGCTTAAGTCAATTTTATTTTCAGGAAGGGATGCTGTTGTATCTTTTCTGCTTCATCTTTGATGGGAGGTGATACAGGAAAATACAAAAGGTCTCACAAGAATGCTCCTACTGAACAGGTGAACATTAAAATTAGATGTTTGATTGAAGTATCATTCCTAAAAATTACCAAAAAAATAAACATCAAATGTTTCACAATGTGCAATTGAGAATTAAACTACACCTCCATGCCGGAGAAAGTACACCAAGGCAAAAACCCCAGAATCACAGAATCATCAAGGTTGAAAGAGACCTTCAAGATCATCTAATCCAGCTGTCAACCCAGCATCATCATAATCACCCCAAAACTATATGCCCAAGTGCCACACACAGATG
The DNA here is from genome assembly GCF_017590055.1 of Onychostruthus taczanowskii. Lineage (NCBI taxonomy): Eukaryota > Metazoa > Chordata > Aves > Passeriformes > Passeridae > Onychostruthus > Onychostruthus taczanowskii. The sequence goes on from NW_024501459.1 coordinate 3,022,232, forward strand.
CCTGCAGAGATACTGACTCCACCACTGCCCTGGGCAATTTATTCCAATGCCTGATGACTATTTCAGTGATTTTTATTTTTTTCTCTAATATGCAATCTGAACCTCCCCTGGGACAATTTGAGGCCATTTCCTGTCATCCTTTCATTTGAGACATGGTAAAGTAGACTGACCCCCACCTCACTGCAATCTCCTTTCAGGTGATTGTAGAGAGTAATGAGGTCACTCCTGAGCTTTTGCTTCTCCAGACTAAAGAACCCCAGTTCCCTGAGCTGTTGCTCATAAGGGTTGCTTTCTAGACCCTAAAGAAACCATCATGATTTCAACCTTAGCTTTACCAGTGGTCAATTCCAAAGTTTCCAAAGGTTAATAATATACATGTTTTTCCAAATACTCCAGTTGTTATTTCGTTCTGCAGACTGAGATTAGCAAGAAAGATAATGTTGCCATTAACTCAAGCTTCTTGGATCTCTGATCATGTGATACAATTCAGCCAGATTGTCTGTGTTCATGAGGTGAGTCAAGCACATATCAGTGCGTGGATGGGTTCAACCACTCTGTGTGAACCAAGCTTTAATGTCCCTGGGACTGGCAAGGGACTATCCACTGCAAACACTGAATAAAATGTTCCTGTTAATTTAACTTTGTTAGAATAGCTCTGTAAAATAATATAGACGCCATTAACTTCAGTGGTGGGTGTCTGTGTGTTGGAGCAAGGAAATTAGATGAGACATGGGGGACACCAATAAAGAATCCTGTAGAACCAATTTGTGTTTACCTTCAATCTCCTTATTAAAAGCTCCTTTTTGCGTGTGTAGTTGTTTCCTTAGGCAGATCTTATCCGAGGTCACAGCTCTTTCAGGCTCAGCTGTCTTGTTCCACAAGAAGCTGAATTGTATTTTCACACGGGGAGACCACGGCAGAGGCAGCCTGTGGCGGTGGCTGCTTTCCTTGCAGCTCTGCCCACATCTTCCCTGTACCAAGCACATCACATCAGTTGTCAGGGCTGGCTGGAGCAGACAACTGGTCCTATTTCTCTTTAGAACATGCTGCTTCTTGTGAAGCAGACAGCAAAAATGTCTGAAACTATACATACCCGGTTAGCTCTTCATTAGTGCATGAAATGTCTTTGATGAAGGAGTTATTGATTTTATTTTCTCCCGGAGGAATAAAATGTGGACCAAGGAAGAATTTCATAGGCACAAACCTGATTTAAAGACAACAAAAGTGCTAGGTTTCACAGAGTTTTGTACAACCTACTTTTTAAACAAAATTGTTAAGCGGAATTAATAAAATTGAGTACTCATTTGAATTTCTTAAATGCATCAGTGATACTATAAGCCATAAGTTTAAATAAAAGGGAATTGTTAAGAGGAATTAATAAAATTGAATACTCATTGAATTTCTTAAATGCATCAGTGATACTATAAGCCATAAGTTTAAATAAAAGGTTAATAATAAAAGAATTTGCATTTGAATAATTTCTTACAGTTCAGTGGAGGAATTGTATTGTCTTGTGGATTTTTCATAATTTTTAATGAACATCCTTTTTTTACATTTTCAGGTATGAATTGCTAATTATGGCTAAATAATTACTTTATGAAAGACACAATTATTTTTTCCCATACAAAAGTAGGGGCAATTTACTAGGTGCAAGAAATTTAGCCTTATTTAGAGACTAAAAGGGAGGGGGAAAAAAAAGAAGAAATAAAACCAGCCCATCTGTTTTCATCCATCTGCTTAAGTATTATTATATCTGTGAAAAAGTGCAGTGCTGTCACCATGAGCATGAGGAGAGAGTCAGCCTCAAAAAGCAAGGAATGGCAAGTCAGCTTTTCTGATCTACACAAAAAATAATAAAGGATACTGACTGTACATGCATTTGTATTTTCATGAATTAAAATCAAATGAAGATGTAATTTCAAAATGAAATTATACTTCAATGTGACTAATTTTTTTCATAAAATTACCTTTCTGTAGGCATGGAAATGCAATAGACGAGTACTGTGACAATTACCTTTGTGTGACTGTTGCCTTCTTTAACAATCCTTGTCCATTAGCATTTTCCAAGACAGTGCCACTGCTTTTTATTATTTGAGTTAGGCATGGATCCAATATACCTAAGCACATGCAGTGTTTCAATGAAACTTATCTCTTTCTTGCAAAGGCATTGTGAACTAAATCCCTCTAGAGGGAGCAAATTAGGGATGCCCATCAAGTTAGTTGTCAAAGGCAGTATAGATAAACAAACTTTGCTTGTATGTGGGGTAGTTATAAAACCATATACATTGAGGTTTTGAACACAGCTAAAGAAAGCTAGATAAGCCTGAAATGCCAAGGAGAGAGTCCCTAGCCAGTGCATGAATCCAGAAGCACCAAATCTATATTTCACAGCAGAAGCAGTAATTTTCACAGAGTAAGCAAATGTCCTGTATGCTGTCATTAACTGTCACAAATGACAGTGAAGGCAAAAACTTAATGAAATTCAACATAGGCTAAGAGATACTGAAAAAATATCAGAGTTACAATAGTAAGAAATGGAGTGAAAATTACTAAAGTCTGAGGGGTCCATGCTTCTGCACACAAGAGAGTCCTACCATCTGCCACAAGGAATGGTCCCACTGGGTGTGAACTAATATTACTGAAGTGGTGTTACTCTATCCAACTGTTCCTATGAAAATGTTGAAAATGCCCCAGCAGTTCCCTTCTCGCAGACCAGTTTTAATTCTGAGCCTTGAAGAGGATATTTGTTACTCATCTGCTTCACTCAGATGCCATCTCTAGGCAGGTTGGCTGGCGGTTTACAGAGAGCATTTAGGCACAACACTTCCTGTGTTCCCTGCCAATGAGAAAGTCAGAGCCACCACTTAAATGCACATTTATAGACCTGAGACATTACAGCATTGCTTTAACTTTAAAATTAAGGGTCATTATATGAGGACTCTCCTAACTAATCCTTCTTTAACACCTACTGAAGTAAAAGAAAAAGTCAAAGTTCTGGCTTATCTTCAGGTAAGTCTGATGCTTTGGATACTCTTTAAGCCAGTCCTGCTAAGCTGTGCATAGCACTGCCTACCACATTTTTAAAGGTTTGTTACCATATGATGCACTGTATTGGAAATAATAGCAAATGCATAAATGCAGCTTTTGAAGTCTGATTTAAACCTACATATCTCAAATCACCTCTTAAGTTTTTATTAACAGTGGCCTAAAAGAAAAAAAAAAAATCTTTATCCTAAGCAAAAAAATCCAAGGAAAAAAAAGGAAACAGATATTGCAGGAATTGAATTATTTAGTTTGAATAATTTTTTTCCCCTAGAAAGACCCAGAAAAAATATATAAGATTTGTCAGATTTTGTATTTTTTCCTATATTCAAATGTGATATCTCTAAAAACCATGTGACACAGCATCCCATCTCCACTTTTCTGTGTTAGTCACTGATAGAACAGCCTCAGAACAGTTTTAATAGCATTCCCACAAACACCAGAGACCTAATAGTCTTAAAAAACTTTAAAAAATATTTTATGTTACACCTTTTTTGCTGATCATCAATTCCAGAAAAGAAATATTTTTCATTTTACTTTTTGTCATTCCAGTTTAGCCACTTGGGAGGAAAAAAAAAAAAAAAAAAAGAAAAAAAAAGGAAAAAAGAAGAAAAAAGAAGAAATCAAACCATTTCATCAAATTCTGTAGGATTTAAAGCTTTCTAACTTCACTTTGTCATTGATTTGGCTGTTTTTATAAAAGGCTCTTTTTCTCTTTTATTTTAATTTTCTTTGAAATACCAGTTCCCACATGAAGCTAAGCTCTTGGCCAGCTGTCCTACTTTTCATCATGGTAGGCGGTGTGTCTTGGATAGCACTCTTACTGCAAGTTCACTCCACAGATGCAAGTCCAAAGGTTTGTTTTACAGATTCCTGTTTTCTGTCTGCATCACACCTCAGAGTCCTTCTCTGTTTCTGCTCCAGGTAATTTCTTGGTTTTCCATTTAAACAACTCTTGATCATCTTCTTATTCCATTAAAATATATTGTTTCCTGTCATACTGATCAGTGCAATTTGCAGTTGAAGAGCTAATATAGTGAAGCACAAAATGAAATACCTGAGAAAAAATTGCAAAAATAAAATTTATGGTTTATGTAAATTTTCACCTGTAAAGAAAAAGGAAATTAGCTAAGCAAGCAAACAACAGTTACAGATTACTACAGTAATGCAGTACTATAATTTTCTTTTATTTGATTTCATTTTATTTTAACACCTCATTGTTTACAGCCTAGGTATTTACACTTTCACATTTTAGTGAATATTAAGTATCAATATTGGATTTAATATTTCACCAAAAAATTATAAATTTTAAGAGATGCTTCAGGCTCTCTTGTATTTGGAAAAGTGTTCAGATGGGGTAATTTTCCTCCTGGTGACTTTTTTGTAAATACTCAGGAGAGATTGATGGTGTATGCAGCTTTCAGCTCCAGATTAGAACAGGTCTTGTGAGGAATTTAAAAGACTTTTAATAGGTCCACTTTGGCACAGCACAAATTTAATCCACAAAATCTATGCCCTTGCACTGAAAAACCCAAGTGGGATATGATTCAGGGTCTGTGGATATTTTTGTGGATAACATCAAGTTTTACTAACCTCTGTTTATTTAATGGACAGTCTAGATATTGCAGCAATTATCTTGCTAAAAGTCCATGGATCAATTTGATATATCTGTGATCGATACAAAATTACACACACAGAGACAAAAAGGAAAATTTTAAAAGTTTATTTCAAGAATTTCTCAAGCAGAATGAAGTAGATGACAAATATGGACATAGTTTAAATATGATCCAGTCCTATCTAGTTGACCAGAGTTTGAAGAATCTTTCTGTGGCATGAAACAAGTTACTCTGAAGACTACCTGAATTTACCAGCAATGGGTTAAAAAGACTAAGCAAAATCGTTGATGTGAATTGAAAGTGCAGGCAATATTTTAGAGACTGTGTTTCTAACTTCTCCAATAGGTTAGAAATTATGGTTGATTTCTTAATAGTTTCCAGAAATTGAATGCTTCCTGGTGAGGTATTTGATGTTTTGTTTACAGAATTTCTCCCTTCTCAAGAAATCCTGCTGTTTTGTTCTAGTATTTTCATTAAAAACCAATAGCACATAAGGCATAATACAATTAATTTAATTTTCACTAATGATACCCTTTCATATTAACCAGTACCCATCCTTTTATGCAGTCCTGCTGTGCTCTGAAATATGTTATGTATGTGTGTAAGAAATAGACTAATAAAACAGGAAATTTAGTTTCCATAAATATCTGGTATAAGCAGGATTTCCAGTAAAACATATGCTGTATTGCAGAGGCACTTATTTGATGTATGTGTGAGTAATTGAAAGAATCAAATTTCTAAAAAGACTTATCGTGGAAGTCTATCATTGAAATAATAACAGCAGTGAAAGAAGTTTTCTGTGGTTCAGAATGCAGTATTTGAGAGCAAGAGAGGCTTGGGATCTTAACCTATGTCTAAATAACAGGCTTTTGGCTGCTTTTGAATAAAGTTTGTTCTTGATTTTACTTTTCTTCTTGTGGAAGAAAACCAAGAGTTGGAACATCACTTTTTCATTAAACTGGAAATCTGCTTTTCTGAAAATGCTGTTTGAAAGTGGGTTTGGAAGTTGTTTTCCAAATTGGAAAATCTTTTCAAAATTAATTTTCAAATTATCAAGTTAAAAAGACAGCAAATTCTATCAAATATATCTAAACCAAACCAAAATTTATCCAAAATCAATGATTTTCTTTTCCTTCCTCCCTCCTCCCAAATTATTTTGAAACTTCTTTTCAGACTGAATCAAAATATTTCATAAAATCGTTGTAATGATTGGTTTGTGTTGGAAGGGACATGAATGATCATCCAGTTCCACCTCCCCTGCTATGGGCAATGATGCCACTAGACCAGGTTGCCTAAAGCCCCATCCAAACTGGCCTTGAACACTTCCAGGGCTGGGGCATCCACAACTTCCCTGAGCAACCTGTGCCAGTGTTTCACCACCCTCACAGTAAAGAATTTCTTCCTAACATCTAATCTAAATCTCTCCTCTTTGCAGTTAAAATTATTCCATCCTTGCACTATTTCCATACTTTCTACTTGACTGCTGCTCAACAGCTTCCATCCTTTTCATCCTATAACAGTGGTAAAGTAGAAGAAAATATATATTCCATTTATATTATCTACTCTTCTACTTTGAGTAAAGAAGAATACTTGACAAGAGGAATATTTTATGTATTTCCTCCCCCACACACTGAGATTTCAGGACGATCATATCAATCAGCTCACCTCCAGCCCATTCCCTGATAGGATAGTGCATAACAAAAGGCACCACTCACTGTTACTGAGCTATCACAGTCCGCACCCAGGCTGTGAACAGATCTCACCCTGATCCTTCACTTTCTTTGACCTCTGTGTGATTGTCACCTATCACTTTGGTCTGCAGGAATCTGCAGGTGGTCACATCCTCTTCCCTAACACAGGCTCCTAACCCTGTGTAGAAAACAGCAGGAAAGGACTCACGCTTCTGAATCTTTCTGTTTCAGACCTGATACAGTAACAGGAAGACTCCATTCCTTCTTTCAGTATTTCAGTCCCTTTACTTCTAAGAGAGACAGGTAAAATTTTTACTAGTTGATTCTTGTTCTTACTCTGCACACATATATGTGATTCAAGATATCCTTCAGCAACTCAAAAGTGACAATAATTCTCTCTGTCCTATCCCTGAGGAAATACCCTTATAGTGAGACAAGAAGTGGGAACATATGCTTCTACCTTGCGTCTCTGTTGATGGCTCAGCAGTTTCATTTCATTCACCCTCACCAGTGGCCAGTCTAATTGAGCAGGTGTTTAAATGGTGCCATGAGAGGTGGGATCACAAATCGCTCAGGCAACCTGCAGTTTACCCAGGGCAGCAGGGAGGTCAGCTGGGTGCTCAGCCACACATTCCCCAGGGCCCCTAGAAAACCTCAGAAGATAGTCTCTGAGCAAATCCTGTGCAAATCAGCGGGAGTGGCAAGCTGCACTGTGGCAATTAACAGCTCATTCTAATTACTTATTAATTCATTTTATCTGCTATTTTCAATTTCCTCATAAAGGACAGAAAAGAACAACTTTACAGATTATTATGTTGCCATCTACCTGACTGTATTTCAGCAACCAGCTCAAACTAAAAATGCACTAGAAGTGAGAGGGAGTGACTTAACATTCTCCCTGAATCCAAAACAACCCCAGAAACCTCCATCCAGCTGCTCTCTCACCCTGGGGAATCTCTGATTCCATAAAAATAAGCTGGAAGTGGGGGAGGGGATCTGCCTTCTAAGTTCAGCAAATACCTCTCTGCTATATGTGCAGAATTACCCACCAATAACATTGCTGAAGAAATAACTAGCATATTTAAACAAGTTGGAGAGCCACAAAGGGATCTTTTCTCTCCCAGAAGGGTTCTGTTTAGAATAGCCTCCCTCAAGCTGTAACAGATTTGTTGGAGCACTAATCCAAAAAATATCTATTTATCTCCTCTGCTTGATCACTGTTATGCCTCCTGGATTCCCAGCACTCACACAAACAAAGTGGTTACATGATATGTTGTTTCTCTAAAAACAACTAAAAATATCACTACTCTTTCTCCAGCTGTGAAGCTTTGAAGAAAGAAATTGAACATTCTTTATAACTTCTGGGTTTAGGGATCCATCCACCTGTAGCACTGAGCATCCTACCCTGGCTGGCCTGGCTTTGAACTGGGGGCTGGACTGTTTTCAGAACTGCCTTCCAACCTCAGCCATTTGGGGCTTGCAAAAGAGAGGAGACCTAGATTCATGCTTCTGGTTTGAAGATTATCTCCATGTTTTGCAGTAGGAGGATATGATTTTAGCTTCTACATCAAGACTCACCTGCCATGCCATGGTATCAAAAATCGTGAGGAGGCTTGTTCATATATATACCTCCAGATCACTAAACTCTTCAGGGTCAAGGTTAAAGTACATCAAAATCTTTCTTTTTTTCTTTTTTTCTTTTTTTGTAGCAATCTCACCTGTCTTGTCTTCATAGGGTTAGCCTGAAAATAGATACCTTTCATCTAACCATTTGTGTTTGGCTCTGTAAATGACTTCCTGTTATTTAGTCTACAATCAAGGTGTTACATTAATTTTATGTCAGATACATTCACTTTTTCAAGATGCCAACTGATTAGTTTAAGATTAATTTGCAACACCATGCAGAGGATAAATTTAGTGTGGGCTACACTAGGCTCTATATTCATGACTCATTTTCCAACAAAGTGGGTGTCAGTGTGAATGGAAGATTTTCTCCTGTGTATCCCCTTACAAGGACACAGTAAGCATTAACTTGTGCTTTCATGTTGCCTTTCATGTGCGGGGCAGAGAGAGAGGGGGAAAAAAGAGACTTTTGCAACTCTTATTCTGAAGATGGCAGCCAAAAATAAAGGCAGTATCATTCAGTACACTCATTGAAACAGATTTTTCTAACACAAGGGCTAACATTATGGTACTGATGAAATACAATTCAATTTCCTTAAGTATGTCCATGAGCCTTGGCATTTTGTTACATATGTTTTTCTTCTTTATTGCCATTTTATTTCTATTTCCTCCTTTTTTTCCTTGCTGCTGTCTTTCCAAGTGTCACATCTTCTCTTTGTGTACAGGTGTACACATAGTGGGAAGGAAAAAACTTTCTAAAGGATTTCAAACTTTTCCGTTTTCCTTGACAGATATCACAAGTAAAATGGAAATCTTGAGGTCAGCAATTCAGTTTCCCACTTCCCTCATGTTATCTTCTAGATTGTCTCCACAAAAGAACTTTGGGAAACTTTCCTTCTCTGTTGGTCAATTCCTTCATACAATAAAGGTTTCTTCAGAGTTAGTGATCTTCCCCCTCCACCTTCTGGTCACCCCAAGAAAGCTTCTGTGGTCCAACAAATAAATAATTGCTGACATATTTTATTCCTTTAATTCTATTCTTATTATTTATTAATAATCTATTTTGGTCTACTAAACCTATTTTTTTTTCCTAGAATTGGTCTCAAAAAAAATACCTTTAAAAATAAAAATGGCAGTCCTTTAAAGGTTCTTGAGGTGTGGCAAATTCTTACAATATACAGTATATTTTCTTAAGACAAAACAAAGTTTACAGCTTTTAACTAAATTAATTACCTCTTTAAGACATGTACCTCTAGATGTGGCCGGACATCTAACTTATTCTAATTTTATTATTTAACCTGGTTTAAAATTTGAGAAATGTTCATCCCTATGTCCAATTTCATTCCTTAATGGATTTTGTTTACCAGTGTCATGGGAAGTGTATATTGTCTCAAATGATCAATATTTCCAAGTACTCCTACACCTGCCCTTTAATGAGATATAATTTACCTCCTGTTTATTTAGACTCTCAATATTTATGCATACTCTTCTTTTTTATTGAGTCATTTATATTCATGGTGGTGCAGTTTCTTCTTTCAAGGATGTGCCACCTTGATGCATTTATTGATTTCTCCTAGACGATTTGATTAGTAAATAAATTATTTCCTCACCTTTTCCTTTCTTAATTTTCTGTCTCCCCTGACAAGTGTTTAATTATAGCTAATATTTCCATTTCCTTGCAATCCACTAAATTGTGGTCTTCATTTCCTCTTTCTTATTCTGTGTTCATTTGCTCCCCTAATTTAAATTTTTGACCCCTCTAAGCTATGATATCTATTTTAGTCTTTGATCTTGCCACCTCTCCCCTGCAGAAAAAACTTCACCTTCTGAATACCTGTTGTACCTGCTAACTTTTTTCACCATGGTATTTACTAATATTGTTGAGGGCCATAAAATTATTATTCCCCTAATTTTGCATGTTCATTACCTGTTGAGCATAGAAACCTTTTCCTAGAACATAAAAGTTAGTGCCAGGATCTACTAATGTAAATCATGCTTTCAGTATCTTGCTTTCAGTACCTCTTCCAGGTGTCTCCAGTCTAAAGGAGCAGGAATCTATCTACAAACGTACTGTAAACCCTTGGATTCCTGGTGGCTTCTCTCATCATCTCTGTAGAGTCTTTTCACATGAAAGTAGTCCCACCACAGAGAAGCTGTATTACAAATACAGGATATTTTAGCTCCTCTAAACAAGAACATGCCCCTGTTCTCCCTTATGACCCTTAGAAGTTTTATTAAGTAATTATCTACATGCTTTAGCGTTTGCAAAGAACATAGGATAAGCGAATATTAGTAATTAATTTCCATGTCTAGAATTAGACAATGAAGTTACAAAGGTTTAATGAATATGTTCACAGAAATAAAATAAGCTGCAGGCTTTCATGAGTATCAGTGTCAGATCTCCCCTTTCTTGTCACCCAGCAGTTATCTCCCTTGTCATCTAACCACAAGCTCAGCTGTGTGTTTGCTCTTACATAAACCTTAGGACTGGCCCACTAGAAGTGTTCTGCAATCCAAGGACACAGGTAAATTCTAAACCTAAATCTCTCCTTGCATTTTTTTTTCCAGACATGTCCCTTTTCATAGCGTCAAGAATTCTGAGAGGAGAAACCAGTCAAGACTTTGAATTTAGCTTTTTCCTCGGGAAAACTTCCTCACATACTTATAAAGTAAGAAAACATTATTGTCTAAGTGAAGCCATCCATAACCAGATATAAGCAGTTCATCAGTTTTCTAAGAGCAAAATCTTTTCCTCCTGGCAGAAAGAGATTGAGGTCTCAAGACAAAAGCAGGAGATTATCCACCAACCTATTTATAAATTGTAAGTCTATGTTACATGCACACACACACACACACACACACACACACATATATATAGAAAGAGAGATAGAGAGAGGTTATGTGTACACTTTTTAATAGTAATAAAGTGCATTTTTTGATTACTGAATTCCTGACCCTGGTTTTAAGCCTACTATGGCAGATGCCTCACATTTTCTTACAAACCAGTATCCATTCTGTTTCACTTTATTGTCTATGGCCAGAGAAGAAACACTTATTATCCTCTCATTGTACAATGGAGTGCTGCAGAAGGAGGATTTCTCTAACATTCCTTGCTAGTTAAATCACAGAATATTCAAGATGGAAGGGATCTGCAAGGATCATTATGTCCTATTCCTAAGTGATAGGCCCATACAGGGATGAAACCCATGATCCTGGTGTTATTTCTGTGATCTAACCAACTGAGTTAATCTCATGGTGTACTTATTCATGCCTGCCTGTTTCTGTCCATTTCCAGGGCCTAAAACCTCTGTGGACTTAGAAATCTGCCTTCTTTCTGATACCAAATACAAGTCATACATAAGCAGCGAGGAAGGAAAATATTTCTCAGCCTTCTCTAAGAGGATCAGCCACTGTAAATATTGGTGGTGCCAAGAAATCCTGGTGCCAACCAGAGGTGAGTAAAATGATTTATATGTAAAGTAACTGATTGCTATAGCCCATGACTACAGGAGAATTTTCTGCTACTCCAGCTGTCATTCCAAACGGGAATTTCATTTATTACTATTATTTATTATTATATCTTCTTTATTTTGTAAATTTCTAATTGCAATAAGAAAACTAAAAGTAGTTACAAGCAATTAACATTTACTTTACTTGATTCTAAAAGCTTGGTCTCACTTGCTAGTTTAATCTGCATGTAAACTGATGGCCTGGCAAAATTGGCCTTTGAAAAAAAACATATGGTAGAGTTAATCACTGTGAAATCATCAGAACTTTGCAAATCATTGGAAAGGCATCCAAGCAAGCTGTTCAGCAACACTAAATCTTAGCAGCTATATGCTGGGTACCAAAGTCATGTTCCAATATTTTATATCATCTAAAGATGAAAATAATCTGTCACTGATATTGAAAAAAAGTTATTCTGTATTTATCTGTGTTTGAATTACTGTCAAGTCGTTTTATCTGTTATGAATAAAAAATCAGCTTGTACGGAATTGTTTCTGTATATTAATTCACAAATAAGTGTGAATAAATATAAAATGCTTGCTATGAAATTATTGCTTACTGAATTTCTCAGGGTATTTCTGTAGCAATTTTTCTCTTGATAATTATGGTAAAGATAAAGTGTATATGTAAAGCCTCTTGCACACAAACATGTCTATGTAGATGTAAAAACTTAAGATAAGCTGTTGCCAGGTCTATACTAACAACAGTGTCATGTAAAACCTTCTTCTAAGATTCATTTTCTTAGGGTAGTGGCAGATTTCTTATCCGAACCTCTTGTTTTTTTTGTCACCATCTAAAAGAGGAATGTTGGATGCTTCCAATTTAAGTATTAATCATAAAAGCAGAAGGTACAGGTATTACCAGTCTATTTTTTAAGGTGGGGTGAATTGTATTTTGCAGCTTCTTAAGGACTGAACAACACGTGGTTGAACAATCTAGACTCCAGGCCTACAAATTCAGCTTTTTCAGAATCCTTCTCGAGCTTCACTGCATCACCTCACAGGGATGATATGAAATCCATGCACAATTTACATTTTTTAATTTCTGACAAATCAGACGATTAATTACAGTTTGAAAACACTGCTACAGAGTTAAGTCTCTTTTTAATGAGTTCTCTGCTGTAAAATGGAATTGGACTTAAATAAAGAGAAAAAAATAGCGGGGGTAGGTTTTGGCCATTTTAGTAAATAGCATCCAAAAGCCAAAAACTTACACTGGCTATTACCAGGTAATTTGCTTTCCTAGTGGTGGGTCTAGAGGCAATGGACACAAACTGAAACTTGGAAGGTTCCTTCTGAGCAACAAAAACCAATTTTTGACTGTGAGGATGACCAAGGAGAATCACAGGTTGTTCAGGGAGGTTTTGGAGAGTCCATCCCTGGAGAGAATCAAAAGCTGACTGGACACAGTCCTACTTCTAGGTCACCCTGCTTGAGTCAAAGATTGGACCAGATGCTCTCTACAGGTCCCTTCCAATCTCAACCATTCTGTGACTGTGGGAAGCATTAAAGAATTAAATACAATTTTGTCTAGCCTGTGGTCATTCTCCCATTTCTCAATTCTGCACAAAGCATTTCTCCTCAAAGTCCTGAACTCCCCTTGGTTTTGTTTGCTAAAAGCAACTGGGAAATTTGTACCTGTCACACAACCAGAATTATATTTTGAAAGTTATGTGTATCCCTACACCTGCAACTCAAAATACAAAACCTTTAAGCAGAAAGGAAGTTACTGATCAAACCTACAGCCTGACTAACAAGAGTTTTAGAGAAAATAATTATTCACATATTCTGAAAAGTCACTATTCAGCTCACTACGTCAGAAAACGTTCCTAGAATACATTTCAGTTCTTTGTCCAGTTCAGTGTAATAACTGAAAATTGCTTCCATTAGTCAGTGAACTTTTATAGAGTTTGATAGACCTTACCATTACATGTTTTTTCTAGCATTCAGCCTAGATTTCCCTTTGCTCCATTACTTTCCATCAGTTTTAATTATAAGCATTTATAGCCACCAACTGTTTTTCTTCCTTCCTGGTGCACGCAATCATTTAATAACTGTATAATGATTTGGGCTCATTTGCATAATGCTCAGTAAGATTTTGCTCCATCAGTAATCCCACTGACTTCAAAAGGCTGTAATTATTGAACCAAATCTTCCATCATAATATTCATTCTCAATACGAAAATGTTCAGGAACTGCTTTTAAATCATGGGAGCTAATTCATAGTGGCTCATTTTGGGATCAAGTCTGCAGGAGTTTTATCTTGTAGTTGTATGAAGGTGAACCAAGCAGGGAAGATGAGGAGAATAAGGTGGACACCATGCAGAAGAGAGGGCTGAAGTGCCACATTTATCAGCTTCTATCCCATTTATCAGGTTTGGAAGTCCCTGATGAACTGCTGCTGCTTACAGCAGTTTTCCATCTTGGAGTCCTGAAGCAGATTTAAGTTTTGTATCTAATGCTGCTACTGATACTCCATTAGCCTGGTCTGAAAATAATGATTGCTATCCAACAGTTAGGTTTTATGACTTTAACACTCACAATAGCTGGGGAAAAACTACTTTAGGCAATATAATTAGTGTAATTTAATTGACAGTCCAAATGCTTTAAGCCTAAACAATTAAAGATTCAACATCAATTTAATCAGGCCTCAGACCTGCATTGTGCATATCTGTAATTATATTCTGAATTTAATGGATAGTTTTTAATATTAGGTGCTACTTAAAACTCATGAAATCTTTGGAGTTGATATGCTTAACTGAAGCAAAACACTATAGTATGAAGTGTTATAAAAGACAACAATAACCATTTTATTTGTTGAAATATTCACATTGAGAATGATAAAGGAAATCCCTCAAACATCGCAGAATGTTAAATCACTTAAAAAGAATAAAAAGAAAAAAAATATTTTTAACAGGCTCCCTTTATACACCACAGATAGAATTATGAAAAAACTATACTAGGATTTGCAAGACAAAGAGAAAGCAGAAACTTAAGAACACATTAAAAAAGCATCATTAATAGGCAACTCAATAAATTATTTTTTGTCTGTTTCCTAAGAGCCTCAGAGGGTAATAAATCTCATCTATCCAGAAAGCAGTGAGCCTATAGGCTGAAATCACCTACAAGATGATATGAAGTATTTTATGCCAGAAAAATGGCACTTCCATCCAATAAGAGAGTATTGAGAAATTTATAAAATCAAAACTTCATCATTAGTCACTTTAATGAGTGCTGAAATTTTTTTCTGAGCTGTAGCCAAAATCAAATTGGATTTCCAGACGAGCCATTTCTAGCAAGTCAGCATCTAAGGAGCAACCATACTATCAAGGCAGTGGAGTAAAATAGTAATTTTAGTAATAGAGGGTAATTATCCCTCACAAGAAAGGGTCCCAATAATGCTCACTCATTATTCAATGAAGTGAAAAATTAGATGAGTATGACCTGAAATGTGTACACACAACACAGTTTTCCATTTGAAAGACACTCCTCTGATGAAGAAATCCCATCCATCTTGTAGATTTTAGGGAATGAAGCTTAAGAATTCTTTACTTGCCTTTAAAATCCAGAGAAGCTGGAGGTCTTAGGAGCTGCTAAGAGAATTCTGTTCTAGATAAAATTTTACAAAAATCCTGCAAATAAAAGAAAAAGATTTCTCTAAGTTTCCTTCAAAACGCAGTCCTGAAATTCCGTTCTCACATTGACAGCAGTTGTAGTAGATGTCATCTCACCACCTCTTAAAAAAAAAGAAAGCCAAGTGATCCATATTTGGAACCAAGTGTATCCAAAATCTTGATCCACCTCAAAGTTTGTGATCAATATGGAATCACTCTGGTGTGCCACAGCTGCAATAGTCATTTGACAACTTCACAACAATCTTAGAAGAAAAAAAAATTAGATATGCAACTGAGAGGTCAGAAAAGAGGTGATTGAAGTAAAAAATAGATCTGGTTTTTTTGCCTGTAAGCCAGAATTTTATTATCACATAGTCAGAGACAGCCTGGCACAGACATTCCAGTCAAAACTTCAAATCATGTGTATCTTTATCCTATTGCATTCTTACTTTCACATCTCATTCTACTTTCAGTAAATAACCTCCTATTCTTTAATCAAGCTTCTTAATTCCTCTGGAAATCAATGTCTAGCAAAATGATTTCGTATTTTTAAACAGACACATGGAAAAATGTTAAATCTTCCTTCTGGCACTTTATTCAACAAATATTAAAGGATATCACAGCTTTCTTCGTGCCTTCTCTAGTCTTCTCAGTAAAAGCAAGCTGTGCTAGACTGACAAATTAAAGATAGTGCCTTTATAAGTGATCTACTGTAGCAAGTATAAAAATACAATTAGAATAAAATATTTGAACACATTCCTTCATCTAAGAATGACAAACTGCAATATCTCTCCATCTGTCCTGTAGACATCTATATCTCCCACACAGTTGTATCTGAAAATTATTTCCTTCAAGATGAAGCTGACTACACTACACATTTCTTAAACTCAAACCTTTTAACTTGATTCTGTGCTTCAAAGTATAAAACAAATGTTGTCCTTCAGATATTAAATGTATTCAGATATTGAGAGGGAAGTTCATCTATAAGCAGATGAGTCTTCCCATTAGAATTTCTGAACATTTGTTTTCCATCAAGCAGGCCTCTTAACCACCTCTCCATTTTCAGATTACAGAATTATGCCACTTTTCACTAAGTAACTTATTTTATTTTGTCAATATTTACCTGTGATACCATTCAAGCTTTCCAGTATTTACACCAGTATTTACTTAATTTTTCTGGAAACAGAGACAGAATGTTTACTAGCTCAAAATCTTTGACATAGTTTACTAACCAAAATAAACATATGCTAAAAAAATGAAAGAGTAATATTTATCTTTGGACTCAAAATGAATGTAAGACTTCTCTCATTTAAGCTGGATTCAAAGGGTTAAGATGGATTTCCTAAAGAAACAGAAAGATAATAAAATGTGGAAGAAAAATAAAATTTGTAGGAAACCAGCAAAATATGTATTGGTAATGGCTGGTAACTAAAAATTAGTTATTTGATGGGATGAAGGAGAACACTGGAAAGAAAAATATTTGCCCATAGAGACTTCCCTACCAGAATTCCTGAAGAGTGGGAATTGTGAAATGGATCTGACTATTTTAATGTCTTTGTTTTTTAGTTTTTGTTTGTTTGTTTGTTTTGGGGTTTTTTTTTTTTTTTTTTGGTTTTTTGGGTTTTTTTTTATAGGGAATGCACCATGTTATTTTGATATCAGTTAAATTTGCTGATAAACCTATGCTAGGAGCACTGTCAGTAGAAATATAAATATTCTGTAGGAAAAATTAAGGGCACTGGATACTTAATTAGATTTTTGTTACTACTATAAATGGACACAAGTTTGAGGTAACTGAGAATGACCTGGATATGGCAGGTAATTTCCAACCACGAGTCAGTATTATGATCAAGCTGTGAAAAAAGACAGATGTTGTTCCCAGTTTCTTTTGAAGAATCAGAGACTCATGAAGTTCAACATGTTATGTGCATTCAAATTGTCATATACAGTGAGATCACATACATTCAAATTATTGAATTAATTGAAATTTTAAAATACAATGACACCTATTAAAAGCCACAAAAACTCTCATAATTTTTGTGGCCAAATGATGAGAAATAAAAATGTCAAATGCAGAGTGAGGAACTAATATATTAAAAATACTATTTGTAATACATACTCCCAGAAAAACTTTGGAAACACTTCTGAGGAAAAAATTCCAGTTCAGCCACCACTGAGTAGGATTAAGCTGGAAAAGAAAATAGAATCACAAGCAAATTAAAGCTGGATTTTTCTGAGGGATTTTTTTATTTATTGGTAGGGTGGTGGGGTGGCAGTCACAAAATTCAATGGTTCCTTTTACACTGAGTCTCTTTTTTAACCAGTTCTTCTTCTCACACTCCTAGGAGAAGCTCTCAAAACCTCACTTCATACAGACTGGACAATATTTTGTGTATTCCAGATTTTTCTTACCATTTCTCCTTCCAAACTCTGTCCATTCAAATTGTGTTTGATTAGCCTTCTAAAGTACCATTATCCCTACTTCTCCTGGGAATAATCCTTCTCCCTGGATATGGTCCTGCTCTGAGGCTCAGACCACGATGATTGCCTGAACAGCTGGATTACACAAGAGGAAAATGAAAGGCTCACATTTTATTCTGCACTGTGTACCTTCCTCTTACGTGGGGGAAGAAAAAAAGAGAGGGGCAAAATCAATAATGAATAGTTTTGCAGTTTGTTCAGATGCAGAAAATTGCTCTCCCAGGACCAGGAACAGAACTCAGAAGCCATTTTATAATCAACATAATAAAGCTTGGCCTCATTAATCTGCCTCTATGAATTCAATGCTATTGGTATACTGGCATTGTTGCTGTGGCACCTGCAGCTTACGAAGCTGAATTATAAGGCCAGCTATTTAATAACATGACAGGTCATAGGATCTGTACTTTTTTCCTCAATACATTCTTATATTTTTCATTTTTAAAATTTGTTTATGCTAATTATCCCTGGGCCAAAGCACTGAAATGAATTATTTTTTCTATTCTACAGTGGTTCCCCAAATAGTAGATGAGCTGCAGTCCTGCTTGTTTTTACCATGGAGTCTTCTCTAGTTTATGGAGTTTCAATCTGTAAGGAAACTGCATAAAAGTTATTACCCTCTATCAGAAAAAAAGATTATTCAAAGCCAATTATGCTGGTTTTGCTGTCAATTATCTTAATTCAAGGCTTTCATCAATGCTTGTTATAATGTAGATACAATATTCTTCCTGTGGGCTCTCCAGTGGCCTTTTTGGAAGCTAAAGAACTTTGTAAAGACTCCAGGGATATACTTTGCTGCAAAGTTACAGTCAAAACTAAAGAAAACTAATTAGCAACTTCTTGCTATCTATTAGGTCTTTACATATTCCAGCTTGAGCCACAAGAGATGGCCAAGTCTATTTGCCATTATCATTTTGTCTGAGTGTGTCTGCAGTTCTCACAGTCTCCAGATTAGTGCATTGCATTTATCAAGTATTATATTTATTATTATTAAAAAAAAAAAGAAAAAAAAAACACACAAAACTGACCAAAAAAACTTGTGAGATCTTGTGAGAACTTGTGAGAACCCTGTCTTTTCTAGCATACTTCGTACATATATAGAGTATACTATATATATATATATATATATGTATATGCTTAATGCATATTTTCCATTTTCAGTTATGTTGCTGATTCTGTCTTCACACTATAATTTTTCCACAAACAAAATGCAGTGAAGATTCTCAACTGTTACTGAAAGAAGGGTGAGTTATATGCTTGAATAGTGTTGTGGGAGTAAGAATCAGTATTTAAGGTCTGTTTTTTAAATTCTGGTTTTGGTTTTGGGCTGCCATACATGTAAGTGAATTTTCACTGTGATTAAATCAACCCAGAGGAAAACAGAAAGCAAACCAGACCTTGTGAATTTCAGAGCAGGCAGACATAATCATCTGATATCTCACAGAACTCTGACCCAGTTATTAGGTACAGGAATTAACTTTGTCCTTGTGGACACCCAGAATTTTCCAGACACTGCATTCATGAAAAAGTTGAACCTTATATTGTGGTTTTCTTGAAAAGGATAACAGGAAAATTTACCACTGTTTACTCCTCTATGTGGGAACTGGGATGCACCAAAAACTTAAAATGTTTCTAAACATACCATATAAATACATAAAGACACCTAAAGGAGCATGCCATTTTCTACAAAGCTTCTCAATAACTTATTTTTTTCTTCTAAACTTGCTGCAGAACTGTGAGAGAACTGCAGAAGTTGACCACCTCTTTAAAGAAAAATGAGGATTTCACTAGAACTCCCCATTTGAAACAGTGATAACAAAATCAAACCTCCAATTTGTATCAAGTTGCTCAGGGCCATGTCCAACCAAATTTGAGCATCCCAATGGATGAAGGTTGTACAGCCTGTCTGGTTACCTGTTCCAGTGATTTACCTCTCTCATTGCCAAAATATTTTTCTTGCACACATCAGAAATTTTCGTGGCTGAAAATGGTGACTGAAGACACTGAAATTCCTGATGGCCCAGCTTCAAAAATCCTTCAGGGCACTCTGCTCTACTGCTGCTAAACCTTTCATAACAGCTGAGAAAGGTTTTAACAAAAACTGAGAGAAAAGAGCCAGAGAACTGGTTAGAGGGCACAGATGATAAATGCACGTTTCCTCTTCTGCTCCCTGGTGGGATCATACAAACACAATTGGGTAGCTACCAGCAAGAGAGATGTGAGTTGAAATAGGCTTTTCAATTGTTCACTGTTTGACTCCAGGGAGATTATGTTATCTATTTACCATGGCATTTTGTCAACTTCAGCAGACTGTGGAGCTAGAAGTAGACAAGGTCCTGAGATGCCCCTCTAACCTCCCTAAGTTTTAACACGGTGAAGTAAATCTTTTAGTAAAAGAGTTTTTTGCTGTGACACTGATTTCACAGACTAGAGTACAACAAATGATGCAGCATAGATTAGTGAGAAGTAGTTCTTGGCTCCTGATGTCCAGACATAGAAATCAAGTGCCAAGAAATTTGGGATATATGCCTAGCAAATATGCAAGTTAACAGACATTCAAAATTTCAGATTTTAAGGAAATGGACAATAAAGCTATTTTGTATCTACAGCTTATATCAAAAGATCACCTGTAATATACAGTCTCAAAGTGTTTATTGTGTTATGTATGACTACAAGATAGGCATAATACTGTAAGAAAATGAAAATTATATTAGCGTGGGTTCTACAGATTTATTGTATTTTAATTTTGACTAAATTGGAAAAAAATATTAGAAATAATAAGAAAGCTATTCAAACATTTGTCCCATTATATTCCTTGTAATTCTTATTCTTTCATTTTAATATTGACATATAATGAACAAGTTATTTCTCAATGTGTTTTTCTAATGCCACTACGCCCACAACAATGCTCCCTAAGCTTCATGAGGCTCATGAAAATTATGTATCTACTTCTATTTCTTGTTTCAGAATAAGAAACACTCCAGAACTTTCAAAATACTGAGAAAAATATGCTGCATTATTCACAAACACTTCTTTCAAGTCACCAGCTCAATTTATGCCAATTTATATCATGCTGCCATTTCAAAACTGTGCAAGTCTCTCCCCAGTGTCACTCCAGTCCCAGAAGGGAGAAAAGCTTGAAGCGTAAATATTTAAAGTTGAGCTGAGTTTATACTTTGCAAGGGCACAGGGTTTAGAAAACAATATCAAACTCTGGTAATAATTCTGTTTGCCTTTGAAAACATGACTGAATCTTTTAAATTACTGAAGGATAACAACGTGGTACATCACTGCCTGGAGGCAGTAACTTTATTGACCTATAGAGATGGTGTGGCTGTGCTGTGCATCCTTACCATGGGCTGTGATGGATAGGGGCTCTGGTGAAATAAAACCAAATTGTGGTTTGGTGCCTGAGCTCTGAGAGCTGAGATGAGCATTTCACAATATCTTCCAGGTTAGCTGAGTGCAATAGATCTCAGCACAGCACCCAATGATGCTTTTCACCAGAACCTTTAAATTAATCCCATGAAGTACTTTGGTTTCTAATTAGAGAATTTATGTTTTCCTGAAACAATATAGTCCAACCTGTTCCTGCAAGTCATATTGAAAAATCTGTTTATAGGAATTGTTCCACAGCAAGAGCAGAATGTCTGTGAAAACCCCACCTACAGTGAGGTGTTCTGTTTCACAGGAAGTCCCTTTAAATTTAATTTTTTATACAAAGTGTAAATACAAAGGTATATAGATGAACCATAAATAGAATAGATAGACACACAAATGTAGTACTATACCAATATGTATCTGAGTAAATTATGATGTTATATTCTTGCCACAGCCAAAAATACTGCAGGTATTTTATCCTGAAAAGCTCTGGTGATCCCTTGAGAAAAGTAGTTTTAACATTCAGAGGAACCCCTGCTTTGGTGATGGATACTGGCTGAGAATTCAGGACATCCAGGAAGATGTCAATGAACTATCCCAGCTTAAAACCAGCAGCACTGGGCTCAGAACAATTTCTTATTCTAAAGCTCTGATATTTAGTATGATAAACTAATATTCTTTTCTGGGTCTCAATTTTTCATTATATAAAAAAACAGTATTTTGTTTCAACAATAGGAAGGCTAGATCTGACAAGTTGTTATTCTAAAAATTAGTCACTGTTTTATTATTTTGGTTCTGAAGCCTAAGGACAAAAAATATGCCATTCATTCCCTATAGACATCCCAACAGTCTTCCCTGAAGCATCAAACCAAATAAAAGACTTATTTTCTTTGTCAATATACTTTGGGAAAAAAGTCTTTTAGTGATTTCATTAACACTCTTTTGGTTTTTTTTATTTTATTTTATTTATTTATTTCCCTCTGAGACCATGAAGAGGGAAAGGAAGGATGAGTACACTGTTTAAAGTTTTGGGCAAGCAGTCTAGAGTGGGCTCCAGCATCACTTAAATTCCTAGACATTGCATCAGAGTGCAGGTAAGGATGTGGAAGAAAAGCTTCCTCCAGCAACCCCTGCTGTTGGATTCAGGACATTTTGCATGTCTGGAAAAGAGAAAACCAAACTGAGATGATGACACCTTGTATAAAGTGCTCTTGGTTTAAGTTGTATCACAGCATAATAGCCTGAAAGGAAAAGGCAGCCTTTATTTTTAACCATAGAGCAGACTCCCTTTTACTTACAAGGTTTCAATTTTAAATATTTACTATCCACAGTTTATTGCTGGGCAGTTGTTCTCTGTGGCTTATGGGTGAGAGGGGTTTGGTTTCCCCTGTGGCTCCACAGTGGTGTTGACATCAGTGGAACCCCTATTGGCATTAAAAAGAACATCCAAGCAAGGCTTTGCTTTCCTCATTTTTCATATGCCATGAGTAAAATCCAGCTATAAGTAATGCCAGGAAACACAACTGTGACAAATGATGTTTTGGAAAATAATTTGTAGTTGTACTGGAGAATATCACTTTGAGAGAAAAAAGTTGAAAGTCTGAAGAATCGTTGTTACTCAGCTGCCTTTTTGGGCATCTCCAGCATCACAACTTCTCCATGAAAAGCTTGTTTGAGAGCTATTGTAGGAATATGAGAATATCTGCAAAATACTGTGCTGTAAAGCATATGAAAAGATTCAGAAGACCATTCATTTGCTGCACAGATAGAATGAGCAAGGAAGCAAATTACTTTTAATCAAAACCACACTAAAATATCCTCTAACAAAAGGCTGGGAAAAAAAGTAATCTAAGTGCAGACAGAGAGACTGTACACTAAAAGGCTGGTGTCTGAACTTTTACCAATCTTTCTCTTTTTATCTTTGTTTTAGAGATAGAAAAGTATTAATTTGATTTGAGAAGCAATTTGAAAAGGCTTTATTTAACAATATGTTTTGATAGAAACATATGTCTCTGGGTGGTAACAAATTTGTCAAGTTCTGATAGCCCCATTTATCTAAAAGCAGATATTGAATTTAGAGTTGCAAGCCAGACAGTACAGACTTAATAGCCTTTGCTTGCCAGCAATCTACCTTTGTACTTAGGAGGCTGACTAATTTGGAGTGGTCAGACTGCAAGACTGCAAGACTAATAGGACTCAAAAACACAGTCTTATGTCTAGGCTTCATCAAGGGGAGCAGTATTTTTTCTTCACATTTTCAGTTTACAGAAAAATTTCTTTAAATTCTGGATTAATAAATCAAATAAAAGTACATTTTAAATTGCTATAGAAATCTGCACTGTTTCACTTGCAACATCTTCTGTAGTTTTGGGAGAATAAAATAGCAAAAAAGTATAGCCATATCTTTATCTTCTCTATATCCACTGATATAAAACTGACAATTTCTCATTAAGTGGTATCAGTACTGATCTCTTTTTGGTAATAATAATAATAATAATAATAATAATAATAATAATAATAATAATAATAACAGTGTGATCTATTCTAAATTCCCCGTTTTAGAATTCTTCAACATTTCAACATGAAATACTTTCTTCTACTCAAATTCTAATCTCTATCTTATTTTCTATCTAATGTCCATCTTATTTTTGATTGCGTAATAAAGAGTGAGAGAATGGAAAAGATAGAAGTTTTGCTTTCCTTGTAAATACATAAACTTCAGAACCAGCATCATCTTTTTTAGATCTTCATGCTACTAACCCATAGCTAAACATCAATCTATGATGAATGAATAAAACATGAATAGGGTTATATAATTCTGAAGCATACCTCATGTCCGTTGCTTTGCTGAAGATATGTTAATTTGCATATCTGAATATTTAAGAAACAAGGAGGGGTAAAAGCAGCTAGGTTTGGGTGTGGCCAGAGACCCATTCAGCCTGTGTCAGCCACGGCCACAGGCATGAGGTCTAGCTGTAGTTCCTAGCTAGAAATTAGAGGGCTAACCTCTTTAGCAGGAGAGGCAGACAAGTGAACAACTCCCTCAAGTCCATTCAGCACATCCTGTTGAGTTTACCCTCTCCTCACAGTTCAGGTAAACTCACCCTCCTCAATCCACCTCAATCTAACCATCTAACTCAGTAGGCTTCATTGTTTGTGCCAAGTGGCACAGCTCTTTCAGCCCCACACAATTCACTACAGCAAAAAGGGTTTTCCCTTTTCCCCCCTTTATTTCACTAATCAAGCCTAAAAAGTTCTCTGTACGTTCTAATGCGACATGGAGGAAAGCCATCAAGGTTTTAGCTGCTGAACATCTTCTCTGTCTTTTAATACTGTGTGTGAGAGTTAAGATGATAAATAAAAGTTATAGTAGGAAAATGAGATCTTGTGGTCCTCATTCAAGGAAAAAAAAATGTTTAAAATAATATTTTCAGTAATATAATTCTGGTAGGGCAACAACATTAATGTGGACTTGAAAGAAGGATTCAACTCTGTCAAATTCAGAATTTGCAACCACTCTGAAGCTAAAAGGAGGAAACTATAGATATTCATGTGGCTATTCCTTAATCCAGTGCAGGTTGTGAAATTCAGTGTTGGCAGACCTCTTAATTTTTAATTTTTCATTTCTTCACTTAAACAAAAAAATTCTTGCTTTCATATAGAATGAAAATATATTATTGATAGCATGATTTTATTGAAGATATATGTTTGAAAGAGATGAGTTTAGGTAATTTAGCAAGTAATTTATATCCCTGCTCCAACACTTTACATTTTATATTCTCTTATGAAAAAATTAGCCATTAGGCCAAATAGTGAGTCACTATTTGACTTTGTTTGAAGTGATAACTGAGAACAAAAGATGGTAAATTGCTGATCACCATGTATACCTGCTCCTTTCATAATACAGGTACTTTTACGATACTTAGTTTGAGGAAAAAGTGTAAGTTATCTGATAAGATACTGTTCTTTGGGGGAAAAAAACCCAAAATTTTTACATCTCCCTAAGCCTCAAGAAACCAAGAATAAATTATTTTTCACAACATGCTGAGTGGCAAAACTCTCAAATGCATGGGGTGGGTGGGTAGAAATTCAAGGTTTTTCAATCATTTGACTTTTTTTGAGATTAAAAATTTCCATTAGCTGAAGTTATCATTCCTATTAGTTTGCAGGTGTTTACTAAAAATACATTCTTGCAGTGTGATTCGCAAAATCTCAGCATAACCCGGGTGACTTCCTAGTAAAAGCCTGTGACATTACCAGGCGATCTGATTACACTCCAGTGATATCTCTCTGTTGCAGTGGCTCTGTGTTTGAAGCTGCTGTACCTAAAGTGAGAAAGCAAGTCTGAAACATTGATGGTAACAGAACATTTGACTCTGTTCAATTAATGTTTCTCTTTTTCTGGTATCTGAACAGCTTGACTTGTGAGGTCTTGGTGCTCATGGGAACAGGAAATTTTTCTCTCTGTTAATGCCAGCTGAAATTTCTTTTTTGTTGTTGTTGTTGTTTTTCCTTTTGGTTTTGTTTTTTGGGGGGGAGTTCTTTGTTTGTTGGGTTTTTTTTTGGTTGGTTGGTTGGTTTGGTTTGGGTTGGTTTTGGTTTTGGTTGTGGGGATTGTTGTTGTTTTTGTTGTTGTTTGTTTGGGGTTTTTTGCCTGTTTTTTGTTTTTGAGGGTCTTAACCTGAGGATCTACACTACCAGAATGTCATTCCCTGAGTTCAAGCAGATGACTCTCAGATAGAATTTCACCTCTAGCAAATATTAGTGTTACATTTGACTGCTTTTTTTAGTAGCCACTCCATACACTCACAAGCTGATCCCTCCATAAAGATTATTCTTTACTTATCAAAAGTTAAATTCAAAATTTGTGAATCCATTTTGTCATCCCTGTACTCATTCCTGGCTCTATCCAGTAACCATGCTAAGTGTTGCTTCTTTTGGATAAAGTCCATCTAGATGTTCTAGAAATAGAAGCCCTTCCTGTGAACAGCTCTAGGTTTTTTTAGACTATAATATTTTATATTTAAAAGGATGATTTTATGTTAAACTAGTTGGACATGAGAGATAGCAAATTTTTTTAGGAGGGAAAAAAGAATTCTAAAAGAATAAAAGCAAACCTGGCCATGTCCCATTCAACAGTAAGTAGTTAATGACTACTTGTTTCTTGCTAAAGAATAATGTTGGGTTTAGCACCTGACAGTTCCCTTTGCAATCTTTTTGGGACAAGAGATTATTTATTTCTAGTAAAAATTATCCAACTGGAAAAGTAGAACCTGTTATTGATGAGCAAATAGCACTGTGTTTGATTTGATGATTCCCTCCTTATTTTATTCATGAAAATGAAAAACAGAAATATATGAAAGATAAGAGGAGATACAACACACCGTAAAGTGAATTTTTAAATGTTGGTCTCGTGCTGCCTTGGGCCAAGGACAAGTTTTGCAATATGCTTTTACACATACTGACTTAGCTAATTCCAGGTCTTTTGCTGTTTCCAGTCCTGGAAATAAGAATCCCAGCACACATGGCATGGATAACTGTGACATTCAAACAGATTTACACAGGCCACCTTATCTGCTTTACCAGCTGTGTACATCACAGTGCCATCCAAGGCAGGCAAACTTCATTTCCATCACGTTTGGTGTAGAAAAGAGACTGTACTTGGGCAGCATCTGTGCAAGGTGAATGAGACATAAATGGGGCAAAGCCTGAAATCCACCCAAAAAAAGTGGCACTCTGATACTCTATACTCTAACCCTCCTCAAGACCCACTGAAACCCTTAAAGTCTCCATCACTGTTTATTTCCCTCTGCAGAAGACAAACATCAAGGAGCATAAATAAAAATATTAATTAATCAATCAGAGTGGAGGACAATAAAACCCACAGAAAATCAAATTGCAGAATATTAAAAAGGGCTTGGTAATGTGGTAAACAAATGTCACTATTAATCACTTGATATGAGGGACATTGCATCTGACTGTTCTCATCCTGGATTAATAATGTACCGGGAGGCAACTGTGGAAACACTCTGCAGTCCACATGTAAGGTGAAAAGGATGGACAATGACAGAGTGCTCACAGTCACTGCACAAGGTATTTGTAAAATCGTTCTCCTTTGAAGATGTTAAGGTTTTTTGGTTTGATTTGGTTAAGAAATGAAAATCAATACCTTCAGAACTAGTAAAAAATCTCTAATTAGTCAACAGAAAGGCTAGTTTCAGAAGAGATAAAGCTTTGCTAATGAAGCTAAAGGGGTCTGAAGCCTTCCTTCACAATTTTACTGAAGGAGCCAGCATGGTATAGTGCATGTTAGTTTCCTGATGCAGAAATATTTGCCCAACTACACAGGGTTCTCATATTTTCTGAAATGTCATGGATTTCCTAGTCCAAATTAAATGTGCTCATCACCTAGTGCAGTTAGGGTTATTTTATCATTATTATTACTAATATTAATATTATTTTCATTAACCTTAGAAACTGGTATTGTTTAACAGAAACAAGAACTCCATCCTGAGGCTTTTCAGCACTGCAGTCCATTCTCCTGTCCCCAAGCATGAAACGGTGTTGATGAAAGTGGGGGTTCACAGCACATTTCTTATTCCTAATTGCCTCACATTTTTTTCCCCCTAAGCACTAAAATTTATGACTTGCAGAATGCAGAAACTGGCATGCAAACAAAACTGATTTGGGATAAGCAGTTTGTAAGCATTTTGTCTGCAGAATAAAAATTAACTGTTATCTGGAATTAATGTGATATCTGAAACTGACAGTCAATGTATAGACTCACAGTTTAATATTTCTACCTGTAGAACCCTCCAAGCCAGGGAAATCACAGCTTTAACAATTCCATCCCAAATGATATTATATTACAAACAAAGAATGATATATCTATGTGGATTTATTTCTTAGTCACTGTCTTGGTGCATTTCATAGCATTATTTGATCAAAATTGTAAGACAGCAGAATGTCAAGGTTTAACCACCAGTCAATAATCCCACAAGTATTAAAAGCTACATCCTTTTTCCCCTTGCCTGAGAATTGTATAAGCCTATGCTAGTATTTATGGCAAGCATAAGGATGGGCTCTTAAGAAAGGGTAGAATAGATTTAGGGTAAGTTTTTAAACAACTTTGAACTACAGCAGTCTATGAGGACTAAGCTTCAAAAGGCATATTATTAATCATTTTTATGTGAAGGCATGATGGCCAGTGCTCATTAATATTTTTTCAGCTGTTTATGGCTTTATTCTTACCAGATATATTTTTATTATTGTTATTGTTGTTATTGCTGTCATTATTATCATTATTGATAATTTATTATCAATAAGTCGTTTGGAAGAGTCAAAGTTGGCCCTGAAGTCACTACCAGCCTATGTTGGAAGCCCTGGTTTGGTTGTTAGATTAAACAAGTAATGAATTTTCCCAGTTGTTGAAGCTCAGAGACAATACTTTTACCTGCTCATTTGTGCCTAATTGAAGTCACAGACATTAGTAATTTTTTTTTTGTTAGACTAAGTGAAAGCATAATTTTTTTCTCCCTGCCTTCACACACTCCAAAGGAGCTAAAATTTAAGATGCAATGGACACACTCAGGCAACAAAAATGATTATTCACTGGTATTCTCATTCTGCAGCTGGCAAATATGAACATATGAAATGTGTAGTGGCTGATAATGGTACTAATGGGACAGATGTCTTTTCATATTGAAATTTTTTAAAAATACTGGATTTTTTCATCTGCTTCTGTGTGATACATTTGATGCCCCAGTGGACATGTTAAGTAGCAATACTTTTTGGAGATTCCTTGAGAATTGGCATTCTGACTATGGAAAAAACACAATCTTGGAATGAAGAAAACTCTTGGCATTTACCACCTTAGCCTAATTTCCCCCTTCTAAGACCTAATTTATTCTCAAAACAAATCCCCAGCTTCAGCTAAATGGAACACATTTCCCATTTTCCCTCCACGCCTTAACCCAAGTCCCTTTCTGGGCAGAGTACTGTTTCCATGTCTCCAAAGCTACACAGCAGCAAAGGGCTTCTTTGTGAATTTTCACATCAAATGCCATCAGAACTGAAAGCTGAGCATGCCTGTGAAACTCTGGCTGATTTGGAAATGTGGCTGAGAAGTGGCAGAAATAAAGTAGTGATTTTTTAAATATTTATGAAGATATACTATATTCTTTCATTTGTGCAGAGACAAATCTCAGAAGTCTGCAAATCTCAGAAGACTGTAAGTATATCTTACTGATCAAAATTAGCTGCCAGAGAAAATGAGCAGTTTCTTACGTTGAAGACATGGAGTAGGGAATAGCCTCTTTAGGATCACTTGGAGGGGGCTGAAGCCAAGTTTTAGAAATTATGTGAAAACTTGAGACTCAATAACACAGAATACATGAAAACACATGGAGGAGGAAAAAAAAAAAAAATGGAAGCGCTAAAATGAGAATCAGAAATGAACATAACCAGATTTCCAGGACTGTCAGAATGAAGGGAACATTTCCAAGATTCACAGAGAAACTCATCTTAGTCTTCCCACTGATTTTTGATCTAAGTTTCATACAACAGGTTAAGAAGGTGAGACCAAGAACAGCCATGGCCATGCTGGAGAGAAGGAGCTGGAATAAATACTCCTTCCTGCTCACTCATATTCCTCCCTGGCCTGTATCTCCACCTCCCACACTGAGATGCTCTGGCTCCTCTTCTGCCTCCAACTTGCTTCATTTGCAACAAGGACAAAAAAAAAAAATATGAGAACAGATGCTTTTGCCATAAGAAATTTTCCAGACCACCTCTTCCACAATCCCAACTGCTTCCCACACTGTGACCAGCCAGCATCTTCAGAGTTCAAGCTGCTCCCATTAGCTACTCCCTATACAATTTTCAAGCTGTTTTTAAGCTGTTCACACAAGCATTCCCAAGTAACCCCAAAAAACTTCTGCTATTACAGTTGACTAAGAAATGCACCATTGATCACCTCTAGAGTAATATAATTATTATGCTGTGCATTATAGAAAAATGAAAGAAAAATTGTTACCTACTTTGAAATGCTCAAATATGACATGGACATATTCCAGGCATCCAAGAGTCCTGCTGGATTTCCCACTTGGGCTCATTGCTGACAGACATTGACTCCAGGCCTATGGCTCCACACACACGTACACACGTGAGATAAACAGCACCCAGGAGAACAGTGATCTCACCAAAATTAATTATTCCTTTCAGAAGGTGAAATAGTTAAATAGTTCCACCAATAACTTTTTATTTTTTTAATCTGGACTTTCCCTGATATGTTGTCGACTTGGGCCAGCCACTTTTCTAAAGCAATTCCCTGGCACTGCTCAGGAGAGGCCAAGGACCATTTTTAGTGGGCAGCACTCCTCAAGCCAGTGATTTGGAGACAGGATTTAGAACCAAGGATGCTCACTGTTCATTCCTACTGGCCTCAGCATCTGAAAAGTAAAAAATAACTCCAGATAACAGTTCATTGTCCTCATGCAGACACAAAAATTGCACACTGCATATCTCAAATTAGTTTTGCTTGCATGCCAATTACAGCATTTTGCAATTTAAAGTTTTATATTTTAGCACTTAGGGGAAAAAATTGAGTATTCAATATGAGGCAAAAATGACTGGGTGCTGGGTTTTACTGCAAGTCAGAATAGTTAATGATGTACCCATTTTTCACAGTCTTGGCCACAAGCCTGACTTTTTTGCCTCTTTATACTGACTGGCAACATTATGGGTCCTAGGAAACGATTTAAATCTCTTCTTTGCTTGCTAGCCTGATGTATTCTTTACAGGCGAATTTCTGGCTCCCTGGTGCTATCCAGATTGAGTTGAGGATGTCATGAATTTCTCTTTTTTTTTTTACTAAGAGAGAAAGAAAGAAAGAAAGAAACTATTTTGGGAAACTCCATCTGTGTTAGTGCTACCATGATTAGAGATGGAAGTGCTTGAACTGTCTCATTCCTCATCCTATAAAAAGAGTTATCAGCAGAAAGGGCAACCTACAGGTTGAACATACTCCTGTTTCTGTATCAAGAGATTGACTGGGGAACTCAGGCAGGTCCTCCTCTTCAAGCTGTCTGTGAGAAATGCTAATGGTCCAAATCTACTTCTCTGGCTCTCTACATTACATTATTTTAGCTTTTGCAGCCAACTGCAAGCCTCTCCACTCCGCCTTGAAAATTATGAAGTTTTATTTAAACATTAAAACAAGGGACACAAGGAGAAATACAACTTAAAATTCATCACAGAATTATAGAATGGTTTATATTGGAAGGGACCTTAAAGATCATCTAGTTCCAACCCCCTTGTCATGGGCAGGGATGCCTTGCATACCAAATGACAGGGCTGGTAATGTCCCAGCACAGAGGAGATACAAAGATTCCTAGGCTAGGGCTGTCCAGCTGGCAATTCAGGTATATCAGTCCATATTGCTCTGTGTTTACACATGGTGGGAGCAACAGCAAGTTGGAATAATGCATCCCATATAAACCACAGTTTGCTTAAAATCATTGTCATGCACATGAGGCTGCGTTGGCCTGGCCCCCAGGAGCTGAGAATGCCAAAGTTCCTGTGAATATACAGCAAACTGAAGAACACTCTGTGTCTAGGCTTGGCATAGGTCTAGAACAGGTCAAAGGGGTGAAAAGTATTGCAGGCCCAGCTACAAAGTGGCCTCAGGCCACAAACACAAGCCACTTACCATAGCAATCAAACTTATGACTGCCTGCTGAAGCCACAGACAGAAAACAGAAGAACTGTAGTCAAGAAGCAATTAAAAATTTTCAGTCAAGGGCACTCATCACAAAATAGGTAATAGTATTCCAAAACTTCAGTGTCTTGGAAGCACAGGTAATCAACAGCTCACGCACAAGCAAAGCATGAAACAGTACTGTGCTTGCTATTTGTGTGGCACAATTTTAAATGTAACATGAAGAGTTTACAAGAAATTATTCTAGTTTTCTGAGTGAAGTGCCAATAAGTCCTTGTATTTCAGCTCACATACAGAAAATTAGCCAGCATCTAAGCAATAAGCTAGGAAGACTATATCTGTATATACGTCTCCCTATATATGTATTAAAGCAGCATGGTTCTTTCCTTGTTTATTTTCCTATTTTATATTTGTGGAAGATGTAGGTGCTACTTCTTCATTTATTTCACTCTTTCAATTATTTTTTAGTAAGTGTCTTTTACAAGGTCTACCTTCTGTATTTCCAACCCCACAAAAATGAGACTGTATGTGATAACTTATTTTCATAGAACTCCTTTCTTCCATTCTTTTCCAGTACTCTCTGCCTATGAATTGGGGTTTTGAGTGAGGTTTTTTTGTTTGGTTTTTTTTGGGGCATTTTTGGTGGGTTTTTTAAAATTTTATTTTACTTTGAGGGGTGGTCCACAAAAGAAATCCCTGGATTGCTTTTAAGCATCTCTGAGGTTTGTTTTCTAGGTAAAGGACTACAGGAGCTTTTTGTCTTCTGTCCCTACACTGTATTGCCAGGGCATTGCCTTAGAAGTACACAAATTTTTCCTTCATGCTTTGTGATGATTTCAATAGCATGGGCTTTCTGACAATGTTCCTCATTCTGGGGAAGATTTTCGTAGCCTGAATGTGGTGATAAACACATCATGGTTGAGGGAGATGAAAGCTAAGCAGCAGCCCCAAGACCAGAGTTGGCTTTGCCCCAGCACAGATGACTGCCTCTGGAAAGGGAACAAAACAAGTCACAAAGTGCCAGATGTTGGTGGTTTACAGTCTAAAAAAAGCTTGGAAGCATTTTATTTGAACACTTAACTAAAGGGAGAACAGTGGGGTGGAAAAGGTAGGAAGGAAAACCTGACTCTGAGACTGATAATTTGGCCTGATAAATATTGTAAAAAAAGGAAACACAGCATGTAGTTTCATCATTATGTCAAATAATCAGTATTTGCTACTCTGCCCAGCTCCCTGATTTTTGTTTCAACAAGCTTTTCTGCAGCAGGAAACTTTTATTCGCCTTCAGCCCCCAAGATCTGGCATGCTATCAATTATTGGACTGCACTTCATCAATTGCTGATGAATTTTTAACAATTTTATCACCTTTTTGATGTAGTTTTACCAGACACTTCCACATTTCAGTCATAAATTTTTTCTTAGGAGAATTGCAAAGTGTAAGTGGGAGTTACATATAATTCAGTCCTATAATCTGAGAGCTTTAATAGTGAGCTAAGAAAACCAGCAGCAGATGAGAAACCATTTAAGGGCGTGAGCTTGCAAGCAATGTCAAATCTGACAGCAGTAAAAAGCAAAATAGCTTGACTGTGTTTCCATCAGGTAGGAGGAGAAGTGATGCATCATGATAGACTAGGCATGTAAGAAGAAACCTCATCGTGCCCTACAATGTTTTTTAAATGTCAGAGAGCTTGCCCAGGAAGACTTCACCATAAGAGTTAGGACTGGCTGTGGTACCTCACCATGGTAAAGATAAAAATTTGAACCAGTTTTTGAAGCTTGCCCAGAAGATCTTAAATATCTTACAGCTTTGTTGTTTTTTTATTAAAGATCTGCCTTGGAGAAAAAGAATTGCATAAGTTAGTGATCTTAACAGGAAAGATAAAAAGCAGACATTTCTATTTCAGCATTTGTAGGCTGAATTGCACTCAAGTCTTTCAGGAGTTTAGAACAAGTTTGCATATCTGCATTTTGTCTTGCAGTTATTTCTGTTCTGTTGATAATTTTTCAGTCTCGAAAATGGATACCTTTTCCTTAAAAATGTAAATGTCCTTCCAATTCTCATGCTAGAATAGCAAGGTAAATGAGGAATTTATGCAACTAATTCCCAACACAGCAAACACAGGGTCTAATATAAGCCCAAAATGTTTGTAAGAACCTACTGAAATTAATGGACTTAAAATAATTTCTAAGTTCATCAGACAGATGAGGCTGGACAGTCTTTCACAAATGGGGAAAAAAAAAAAAGACCAAGAAATGTGATGAATACATTGAAGTTCAGTGAACTTTCTATTACCAAAAACCCCAAACCCCAAAGACAACAAAAACATGCACATAGGGCTTCTTACTGAATTTTTTAATTTATTTTTATTCAGCTACTGCTTTCACTTTTCTTCAATTACCTTTGTTATGCTTCACTCAAAATGTACTAAATAACTTCACAAATATATATATACACATATATATATATATACTTGGGTTTAGAACAAACTGTCTTTTCTTTTGTTTTAAAAAAGCTTTAAATTGATTTCTAAGGCCTGCATAATCTGTTGTCCTTCCAGCATGCTGAGGTCTAACACTTATTCACACTGAAGCAGTGCCAGAACTCAGAGAACTCAGCTGCTCCCAGGGAGCACAGGGCAGAGAGATAGTTTGCTCTGTGTGACACAAGCTCATTTTACTGGGGTGATTTTGAATTGAAACCAGTAAGATGTGATAGACAGAGGTTGATTTCTTGCTGAGTAATGCAGAGCAGAAGATGCTGTGCACTTTCCTTCCATAACAACTTCCCAGCACTCCAATACTAGTTCACAGGACTCTTTATTTCTCCAAATACTGAGTTCACAGAAGCCTCCCAATCCTGGCTAAATCAAAACAATCTAAAACTTTGCCACAGGTCTTGTTCACTGATGTGAAACTGTGCTTTGATACTATCACAAACAAAGGGCAGATAATAAATATCAGAAAACCTGATAGAAGACACCACAAAAAAAAAAAAAAAAAAAAAAAAACAAAAAAAAAACCCAAAAAAAAAAAAAAAAAAAAAAAAAAACCAAACAAAGAACTGAATGGAAATAACTGCTCCTCTGATCTCAAACAGATATGGCAAAAGGAAAGAGAGCAAAAACTGTGTTTGTCAGCTCTAGAGGAAAAGACATGGAAGTGTTCACACATGGAGAAGATCATCACAGGGGACAGAAAATGTTGTGTTATATTTAGGACAGGAGAATAACCAAAGGGTTTTTCATTATGACAAAAGGTCAGGGTTTGAAGAACAGATTTTATTGAGCAAATTGTCTGTTCTGCCATCACTGGATGTTTTTTGAAAGAATTCATGCAAGACTGAAAAGATTGACAGAATTTGTGAAGATTAGAATAGAGAAGTCTGATTTTGATGTCACCTGGAATTTTTTTCCTTTCCACCTAATAAAAAGATCTATTAATACAGCATCACAGAAGGAGCCTCTCAACTGAATATTTTTTAACTCCTCCACATCTGCACGTTGTGTTGGTAAATAAGTCAGTGCCAAAGGTAGAAAATTAGGGCATCACAGAAGCTGCAGCCTTGCTCCACTGCTGAGATATTTTCTGTAGTGACTGATGAGGCAGTCCTGCAAACAGAATTATGTGATGATTTTTCCCCACTTGAGATGATGGAAGTTCTTCAAAACTGACCCAGTTCTCCACTAAAACGGGTCTCTGTCAAATGGATTTAGCCCACAGGAACAAAGGATACATTCTGAAATTCAGACATGGATCAATTGAATACAGAAGGTACAAGACTTGTAGGCTCATTATGGTGAAATCTCAGCTCTTAGTGGCAATTCATGAAGTCATTTTCTCCTCTGTTGCTCATCTTGATCACAAGATAATGATACTGAAATATAGCAAAGAACCAATTATGACTTAAACTGCTCAAAGAAAATGATATATATGACTTCTTCTAGCTTGGACAGCAGGAACTGCTTAAAGTATCCAGAAGGAAACACAGTCAGAGATATTCTGCATACACAGAGAATAATTACAAATCATATCTTCTCATATGCTGCGAACATGCCTAATGCCCATCTGGTACAGCTGTTTGTCAGCATGCACAGTTCCACCAGAGGTAATGGGGTCGTGCTTCACTGGCCAAGAGCCTCCAAGAGGAGGCTTAGAGGTGACCTTATTGCTCCTTACAGCTTCCTGAAGGGAGGTTGTAGACCAGTGGGGGTCGGTCTCTTCCACCCGGCAGCAACTGACAGAACCAGAGGACACAGTCTCAGGCTACATCAGGGAAGGTGTAGGCTGGATATTAGGAAAAAAAATTTCACCATAAGAATAATAAAGTACTGGAATGCTCTTCTCAGGGAGGTGGTAGAATCACCACCTCTGCATGTGTTTAAAAAAAGACTGGATGTGGCACTTGGTGCTATAGTCTAGTTGAGGTGTTAGGGTCTAGGTTGGACTCGATGATCTTAGAGGTCTCTTCCAACCTCATTATTCTGTGATTCTGTGATTTAGACTACAAATTTTAATGGGTTCTAGAGAATCTGCTGTGGCTGTCAGTCTAAACTTTCCAATCCCGACAGCGTCACCTTGTAGAAGTTATCAGGTTATTCCTAACACTTCTCATTTCTGTTTGCTTTCAGCTGAAAGGAAGATGGTCTGTGCACCTGCTGAGACATTGAGATACATGCTGTGTCTTGGAACTATGCACACAAAACCAGAATTTCTAAGGTTACAGCAGACAGCTATAAACTTATAAAGCCTTTTGACTGCCTTTCTGGGAAACTGATGTTATAAAGAGGGAAAATAATTACTTTAACTGCTGTATATGAGTCCTGATGTCTTTTGATGCCTTCAAACACTACACCAATATCAGCAATGAACACCTGATAATAGAAGCAAATTGTTTATAGTTGTGCTGTACAGACAGCCAATTGCTGTACAATTCCCTCAGTAATGGCAGCAGTTCACATAAACACATCAGAGATTTAATAGGCCCAAAATCTATTTCTTCAGCTACCAAGAGAGAGGAAAAATGCAGATTCCTCCTAGTCAGATTTCTATTAGAATCACATTTTTAATCCTGCACAATCAAAAAACCCCAAGACATTCACTTCACGAATAAAGTTATTGCTAAAGTTAGGGGATCTTTTTCTTGGGAGAAGGTGTCCTCTTGAACCAATGATAAACTGAAAGGAAGGGAGTGGGTACAAACAGCATGGCAAAAGCATTGTGATAAAATTTTTGTACACATTTAGGTGATGCCACCACCAGAACTTGCATGTAAGCAGCTAAGTGCCTACAAAGCACCGGTGTGGAAGAACTCCCCAAGAACCTCAGAAGTGGGGCCCTTCTGTCATACCACTGCTACAGTATGGGGAATAAGCACATGGAGTTTCTAAAGCTACATTCACTTTAAGACAACTGTGCTTAAGATAGGTCACAAAACCTATCTCAAATGCTATCTTCTAATAAACTCCACAGCAAAGGTGATATTTTCATTACTTGGATTGTGAAACTATAGGCAAAAAAAGGAAAGTAGGACTCCATGATGAGCCTGCAGCATAGTTTTTATGTCATTCTCATGGGAGTACACAAGTGTGTGAGAACCTTTTCATCTCAGATATTTCTGTAAAGGAAGTCAAGAATCAGAGAGCACCATACGCTGTGTGGTGAATTATCCTTTTTTATATAATGTAGCTAGTAATATGAAATAATGAAAGACAGAGTGCTACAAAAAATCATAGCCATAATGAAGCAAAGGTACTTTGCTTGTCCTTTTTCATGTATTTATTAATAATTTATTTGCTTGGATTTTGAGGTTTGTGATATCCTGCTGATCTAGGTGATTATGCATCAT
This sequence comes from Onychostruthus taczanowskii, assembly GCF_017590055.1. Taxonomy (NCBI): domain Eukaryota; kingdom Metazoa; phylum Chordata; class Aves; order Passeriformes; family Passeridae; genus Onychostruthus; species Onychostruthus taczanowskii. The sequence goes on from NW_024501459.1 coordinate 3,059,745, forward strand.
AATATGGGAGAACCAGAGCCAGGCTGTATTTATATGTCTCCATGATACCAACTTACAGATAATAAACTGTAATGCCAGTTTACCAAAAAATGAATTTATTATGCTATTAGTAACTTATTAGTAATTATTGATAATGTATGTGATCAGTCCTACTTGTAGCATAAAAAAAAAAAGTTGTTTACACTTCTGATTTTAGAGATGCAGAAGTTGTCAAATGCATTACAATAGTAATAGTAATTACAAATAGTAATAGTAATTACAAATGCATAGCAATGTATTACATAGAATTCTACCATTGAAAAGGCAACAAAAATGAGACTAAAGTTAGATAGATTTTATGCAATGTACTTTTTGGAAAAAAACCCTGATAATCAGGAGCTCTGAATTACCCTCCAAAAAAAGATTGCCTTCCCAGGGTTATATTCCAGTTTATCCCTAGTACAGTGTCAAGGAGTCAAAGTGTCAGGCAGAAGCATAGGGACTACTATGCATCCATCCTGCCTCTGAATCCCAATTCCCATGAAAAATGCGTTTTCCTGCCAAGACCCCAGAATCATAGACTAGTTTGGGCCGGAAGGGAACTTAAAGGCCATCTAGTCCGAAGTCCCGCAATAAGCAGGGGCACCTTCCACTCGATCGTGTTGCTCGGAGCCTGATGCACAGCATCACGCTGCCCCCGCCCTGCTCCAGGACAGTCCCTGGGCCAGGCAAGCGCTGAACGCTGAGCTCCCAGTCCCAGCACGGGCAGCAGATGCCACCTACAGCTGGGAATTCTCTCCCCGTTGCTGCGCTGCCGGACGGCGGGAGAAGATGTGACTTCAGGTAACAGCACAAATCTCTTGGCAGTGCTCCAGCTTCCGACTTCTAACCATCCTCTCTGCTGTTCGCGTTAGCTGTTTCTTGCTGCCCAGATCGAGTGGGACACGGCTGTAACTCTCAGGATCCAGCGAAGGAGCAGCGCCGTCGCATCCCTCCTGCACGGACCCAGCAGCGCATCCCGCCGCTCCGGGAGCAGCACGGCCGGGCTGGAAGAGGTCAGTGCATCCTTGCTCCCCCTTCACAGCGCTCTGTCCGGTCGGGAAGGGGGTGCGTTTTGCTTTTCGGGGAGCACACCGAGGGCACCGGCTCCCCCCGAGAGCAGGACCCCCGCAGTCCGTGCACCGCCGACCGAAGGGCTGCCAGGCGAGCGCTGTCACCCTGGGATGGCCGGTCGCTTCGGGGCAGCCCGAGGCTGAGCGCTGTCCCCGCGCGGCGCTCCCACCATGTGGGAGGAGGGAAGGGGCAGCTGCTGGGACACTTGGCTTCTGGCTAAGCCCTTGGTGATCTTCCTTTGCTCCCATCAGGGTGGCAGTGGGAAGCATACGTGAGATTTTGGCAGTTGGACGTACCAGAGGAGACAGCTTTGGGAAGAGCAGAGGTTTCACCTATTTTTCCCCACTTCCAGGTCATCCTCACCACCCCTGAGCCTAGCCATCCTCTCCTGTAGCCATGGAGAACTCCTCCCTCCCTGAAATCAATTCCTCGTGTGCAGACTGCACTGGAAGAGGACATGGGAGTCTGAATATGTCCACTACTCCAGAAAGCCCCAGGCACTACATCACAGTGCCTGTCATCTACTCTGTCATCTGTGCCGTGGGATTGACAGGCAACACTGCTGTCATCTACGTAATTCTCAAAGCACCAAAGATGAAAACAGTAACCAATATCTTCATCCTCAACCTGGCCATTGCTGATGAGCTCTTTACCTTGGTGCTGCCCATCAACATTGTTGACTACCTGCTCCTCCAGTGGCCCTTCGGAGAGCTCATGTGCAAGCTCATCATCTCCATAGACCAATACAACATTTTCTCCAGCATCTACTTCCTCACTGTCATGAGCATTGACCGCTACCTTGTTGTGGCAGCCACCACCAAGTCCAGGAAGGTGTCCTACCGCACTTACCGAGCAGCCAAGATTGTGAGCCTCTGCGTCTGGTCCTTTGTCACTGTCATCATCCTGCCCTTCGCCGTCTTTGCCAAGATACACAAGGAGCAGGGGCGCTCCCACTGCGTCTTTGTGTTCCCCCACCCTGAGAGCGTGTGGTGGAAAGGCAGTCGGATTTACACCCTTATTTTAGGCTTTGTCATCCCAGTGTCCACCATCTGCATCCTGTACACCACCATGCTGTGCAGACTGAGACATGTGCAGCTCCACTGCAATGCAAAAGCTCTGGACAAAGCCAAAAAAAAGGTGACGCTGATGGTGGTTGCTATCCTGGGCTTGTGCTTGTTCTGCTGGACGCCCTTTCACCTTAGCACTGTGGTGGCCCTCATCATGGACATCCCACAAACCCCACTCGTCATTGGGATTTCCTATTTCATCACCAGCCTAAGCTATGCCAACAGCTGCTTCAATCCTTTCCTGTACGCCTTTCTGGATGAAAGCTTCCGGAGGAGCTTTCGCAGACTGATCGATTGCAGAGCCACCTCCTAAAGCCAACCCAGTCCTCTGTCCTCTGTCCTTCTCATAGTCACCTGCTTTTCCTGGGTGATTCCAGTCCAGAGAGTGCTTTCTCTCCAGTCTCCTTGTGATGGCCCACAGGGCTTCAGGTTGTCGCACTACCCAAGACATGAACTGGGGTTGGGTGGATCTTTCTTACCTGTCCTGCACTCCTTTTCTTAGCACTGCCCTGGTTTCTTTTGTTAGTTTGTTGTTTTTGGTTTTTTTTTTTAATTTCTTCTCTCTAATGCTCTTTCTGACCTGGGTTTGGAGCTCACAGAGCTGCCACAGGTCCTTTTTCCCTTTTCAAAGGTATTGTTTTGTGAACTCAAGCCACACGACTGGCTCAGTTATTGGTGATTTGTAAAGCTCAATAAAAGTGTGTTACTATCAGTTTCTCTGGGTCTGGATTGAAGGCACTTGAGAAGGTAGTTCATGTTCAGATGCAAGTGGTTTTTATTTCTTATCAGTAAAACAGTCTCACAACCATGAGTTCAGTGGCCAGTTTTTCATTAGCAAGGCACAAAATGGCTAACAACTTCTTGTTACAAGGTCTTCTAAGACTAAACTATCTAATTAAGAAAGGACACCTAGATTATTTTCCCTTTTAACCCAATAACTGATCCCAAAGAGCCCACAATGTGAATTTTCTGCCCAAAACCTATGAAGAAGAAGAAGAAGAAAGAAGAAGCATGAAGAAGAAACTCAGGATGACGTGCCCTCCATCTTGCTTCCATCCACAACATACAAAAAATCTCAAAACCTAAATTTCTTATCCAAATGATATACCTACGCTACTCTCTATAATCTATTTCACACTTTTGTGGATTCTAATCTATCTTGAAATCTAGGAAACTTTCTCCATGAATGAGGGTCACAGTCAGTGCTCCCCTGGGGGTCAGTGAATCCCAGAGCAGACAGAGAAATATTCCCAGTGCCATGGGTTTCCACATGTTACCAAGTGACTTGTTTAATAATACCACAGCCTCGTTCCTACCTACAGAAGTCCTGCTTACCAAAGTCTTGCAAACTTAGCAACAACTCCAAAGGATAAGGAATAAACAAAGGTATTGAGCTCATTTCATTTTACAGGACAGTAAGATAAGGCAGTCAAAATCCATGATAACATGTAAGAGAGATATCAGTCTGAACTTTAAAAAAAAAGAGCAACCCCTCCCTACTGAATAAAAGACAGAGATATGGGTTTGAAGCCACTTGCTGCAGAAAACAACAGTGCACTTGGTCATTGTAGTTTGCAAAAAATGCAGCTGTTGTTTATATCAGAAGTGGTGATTACTTTATTATTTGTCATGTGTTTATGAACTGTTGCACTTATAGATATTTATTTCGTGGCCCTAGAAAACAGAATCAAAGGCTATCTTCAGAACCAGTAACCTTTTAAGGGCTTGAAAACATCCTTCTGAAACATGGGATCCTTCTTCCCTTACAAATCACAAATAACTTGCAGTGGTTAGGCTACTTTTAAACTATCTCTCACATACTTCCAGTTTTTGGTAAGATTTATTAATATTTCTCTTAAGAAAGAGAAATTAAATAAAAATGGCAGATGTAGGATACTCCAGTGAGACTTTGCACCAGGTCCTTTCCCACTGCTGCAGTTTAAAGTTCTGCCATAGGCATATGGAAATAAAAATGCTCCTGTGCAGCCCATGTTTAACTAATTATAATGAACAGTGGCACACTGTGAGACAGTAAAGTTGCTGTAAGGCAGTATTTTTTATATATGGAAGTATTTTATATATATGAAAATTAGTAAAATAAAAATGAATCCTTTTTCCCCTCAGCACAGCTAACTTGCAACTGATATCGCAGATATTTGATATAGACTTCCAGAGGAAAAGCAGAAAAACTGATTACATAAATAAATAAATTGAATAGAATTAATTTTTCTGGCTGCTCATTCTTCATAATAAATAGAATAGAATTAAATTTTCTGGCTGTTCATGCTTCATCCTTCCCCTCAGTACCACCCTGGATGGTGTTAAATGCAGCATTTTGAACTTTTGGCGACTTCTTAAAAGAGTGCAGCAAATATGGAGGGGGGGGAAGGGTTGGGATCTTGTGGGGGAACCAGGTGGAAGGAGTAGACAGGGCTGTATTCTCAGGACTGTGGTTAGTTAGAGTATCAGGAGCATACACCTGTATAATGCCTGATGCTTTGCTCTGAGGAAAGCAGGGATGGGAAAAGTTCTGGGACACAGAAGGGTGTGAGCCTTGGATAAGCACAAAGGATAACAACAGGTGTTTGCTGGTTTGATTGCAGTAAAGCCTCATAAGTCAAGGCAGGAGAGAACTGTGTCATTTTTTTTTCTGCTTAAGTCACCATTCAGCTTCTCACATGCCAAAAAAAATGTGGTTAAAGAAAACCACAAAAAAATGTGGTTAAAGAAAACCAGGCCTCCAGCTTGTGGTGAACTATCAGCACCAAATCTCAATGCCTCAACTTCTAAAAGATATGCACAGCTTTTCATAGACATCTTCCTATAGTCTCTATGCAGCAAGCTATAGAGAGCCAGAGGGTAACACTGTGTGCGGTTGTCAAGCACTCCTTCAGACAGGAACCCGAGTCCGTGTGTCCCTTGGTGGCTGAGACACATCCTGGGAGCTCTGGTTAAAGACATCTGGCAAAACAGATATTCCATCAGGACCACGAGTTGTCTGTAAATTTTGTTTAAAAATCGCCCTGCATGCTTTTGCATCAATAGCATTTTTGCCTGGCTACTCCTGATCCAGCTGCCCCAAACCCAAAGCTGATGTCGACCACCATGCCTGTGTTTCCAGTTCCAGAATGTTTCCAATCCTTGCTCCTTTTTTTTATCAATGAAAAAGATAATTTTTTTCTAATTTGAGAGCAAAATCCTCCACTGTTTTCTTGTACTTTGTGAAAATAAATAAGCCCATTAAAAAAAAAAACTCTATTTTTAAGTCTAATATTTTTAGCAATATTTTTGTCATAAGGACTTTATGTTAAATGAAGAATACACTAATTTTGCCTAGTTATATTTGAGCAGATGGATCTTTTCTCTGTGATTTCAGAAGTTCTGGAATTTTCAGACACTGGAAATATAGTAAACATTCCTTTTCCAGAGGCTCTTCCCATGAGGCTCCCTTCAATGGCATGACATCCAAAATCTTAAGAATAAAATGTAATTAAATTAATTGCTAAAAAAATAGATTTTAAAAAAAAGAGAGAAAAAGGGATCTTCTATTCACCCAATGCAGAGAGCAGATGAAACAGCAGTTTACAGGCTTGAATATAACGCACCAACATTTAGTCTAACATTGGTGCTGTTGTCTAACACACACAGCACAACTTGCAGCTGGCAAATGTCCTGTAAGTGTTCACATGTACAAAGCAGACAAGTTAGCATTAAAAGACTGTGATTCTTTTGCTCGTTGTGATAAGCAGCTGCTTATATGAGCAGCCCAATGATGACAAGGAAATAATTCTGTTCTTAACCCTGTCTGAGGGCTAATAGTTCGCCTGTGTCAGTAAGGATCTTTCAGACAAACCCATCCCAGTTACAGTGGTCCCCAGCCCCCTTGGCTTTTTTGGCCTCTCTCTGCTTCAAAATAGTTCCACTGTGGGCAATAGAAAATTTTCTTTCTCAACAGAGCAAGATTTTTACATTATTTTGCCAATTTAAAGCATGACTGCAGCACAAGGCAACCTCTTTTTCTGCTTTACAAAGTAAAAGAAAAATAAATTCTGAATAAGCTTTATATATTTTCCATTTTCCCCATCCTCAATCACAGTCATCTTTGGGAAGTATGAAGAAGATGCACAAATCACAAGTTTATTGCTATTTGAAGCTCCACAAATTCTTCCAAAATCTTTTTCTACTTACAAAACCTTTATACCACCAGAGGGAGTTCAAAGACAAATTATTCAGCAAATGTACTGAGTGGAAATGAACTTGTGCTGTCATGCCCCGACACTAAGCATGCAGTTTTCCCTGTAAGGTGTCTTTTCCTCAAATTTTTATTCTAATTCACTATGCTATGATAAACAGAATTATGATAAAATAGCTTCAATAAAGGTCAGAATTTTCTAGAGGTGCAATCCTAAACCTGCTCACCATTTTTCTGTTTCTTTTTAAGCTTCCAGTGTACAGCTAGAATTCTCACCACAAAGAATGATGTCTGGATGCAGCCGAAGACACAGCAGGTCCTGCACATTCCCACTTCCAGTCAGTCAGCCCCCAGAGGGTCTGGTTTGGGGAAGGACTGAGCAGGTGTCACTGACATAGACAAGAAGCTGTGCCAGCTTGCAGAGGCCAGCTCTCCTGCACACCATTCCTCAAACCAGAGCAGCCCTGCAGAGCCCCAGCAGCCTCTGGGCAAGGATTTGTGTGTCTCTGTACTCTGCTTCACACTATTTTCATTAGCTGGAAATTTTTTCCCCATTTGCCTTTTTCCTGTCCCTGGTTCCTATTATGCCCAGACTATATTTAATGTTTTGGACACTTCCCCTTCTTTCAGCTTTCAGCCCCATGATGGCACTGGTTCTTCACTGACAAGCCATCACTGTTTTCCTAAACCAGAGTTAAAGACTAAAAAAACATGTTTCTGAGAGCTAATTTGGACACTGTGTTGGAATAAAATACTGTTTCTCCTTTTGTAAAGTATGTATAAAATATCATGAATCCTTAAACATTTTTTTTTACATGGAGATTAGTACTTTTTAGCTGGTATTGGCTGAACAAAGTATGTTGAAATCATAAGAGTACTTTGGGTTAAACCTAGATTAAAATTCCTTTATGCTCTCAGATTCGAATTTTTAGTTCAGACACTAGACAGATCAGCAAGGGAAGAGATTCCCAACTAAAAGTCTCAAGTTCTTAAACAAAACTGGGGATTTTCTTTAGAGAAGATATGTCCAAAATATTTAATTTTTAAGGTGTATATTAAGGAAAAGGAAAGCTATATTATTCTAATAAGGAGCAAGTAGCTTAATAATTTAAATATCTGTCAGATTCTCAGGTGCTGTAAGTAGTGCAATGGGCTTGGATACAGCTGGTGTGATTTTCACAAATGAATAGTCAACAGTGTGAGACGTGTTTATAGAATATTACAGGCTCAGGTGTTGATAAAGTCCTCTCCAACACTGCAATGTGTATTTATGTTTGCTGTTGGAGGGAAGACATACAACATGCCTGTGTGGCAGTAGATCCCTGTGGGAGGAAAGCTGGGCTACTAAGACACCCCTGCTGGGTAAGCACTCCCCAACTCTAGCTCTGAGGTGTTTTTCTTCTGCATTACATCCCTGCCTACTGAGGCCAACTCAGATTAGTGGGAAAATGTCAAAATAATGGAGCTGCTGGTTGATTGTTGTTATTTACTGCTGATGCTGTGGTAGCACTGAGATCCTAACTAGTCTGGGTTATGGTGGTAGGCATTCACCCACATACACAAAAGTAAGAGCTGCACAAGAGAATTTGCAAACAAAGAGATTTTACTTTTCAAGGGACACTGGTCTCCTGGAATACCAAGGGGACCATGACCCTGCTTCCCTCCTTGTCTCAGGAGAGACGTATTCTTCCCAAGGGTGCATTTTTCACTTTGGCATTATATTCACCTTAAAACTGAAGCTGAAAAATTGTGTATGGGCTTTTAAGCCTCACTTGCTGAACCTGTGTTACAAAATGGATCTTCTTTATTTCTCAAGAAATAACAAAGCTGGTTTCTGGTTGGCATAGTGACATAGCAGCAGTATGCTATATAAAACCACCATGTGATTTTTATTAGGTACCTATAGAAGCTATTGTCTTCATGTTTGGTGAGACTGAGTTTGGCATTTGTTCTCTGTGATGAAGTAAAGCTACTCAACTATCAGCTAAAGCTACTCAACTATCAGTGATAGATCATTGTTGGATTGTGGTGCTGCAACCTGTGATGGGAAATTTGGACAACTAAATATGTAAACTTATGAAGAGATAAAGCACCTAGCTCTCATTTTTGGACATACCTTGACCATTTCAAAAAATCCAACCCAAACCTAAAAAACCCCACCAAACCTATCTTTTAAGGATGACAGAAGTATTAAAAGGAAAAGATTCAAATTATTATGGTGATTTTTCCCTTTTTCCCAAGTTTTGATACTTCTCTGATATGCTTGTTTATTCACAGACACTGTATGTCATAAAGAGAATACAACAAAATCTCAAAAACTACTATTCCCATAAAACTCAGAATAAACTTCAACTCTGTTGACAAACTTTCTTGGTGTGATGAAGAGTTCTTCTGACTCATACTTAAAATGCACTAAAACTGAAAACACAACAAGAAATGTCCCCTAGATAAATTAATCCTGGTAGAAATAACTTAGAATACTGCTAAATAAACCAAGCCAAACCAGAATATATGACTGGAAAACCAATGCAGAAATCACTCTAACAGGCCCTACTGTAGTTAGCAAACATATTTTGAATTTTTTTCCCTAAATCAATTACTGGGCTCTTATTCAAGGTTGATTAAATCTGAGATGACCAGTTTCCATCCTCTGTGACTAGGAAGTAAATGAAGTGGCTCTCAGTGGCTATACTACACATTTAATTTTTTCCCATGTTTTTAAGAACTACTACCACTGAGTCACAGTACTACAGTAAGAAGAATTTAAGAAAAAAAAATCCATTGTAAAATGCTGGAACAAATCTACTATTTCAGACTTACCATTCTACATCAAACCAATGGTCTCTTATGTCAAGTAGTCTATTTTTAATGGAACTTAAATTATGTGTCTTGACATGGTGATGTACAGCTGTTTTCAAGGACATTATTACATAATGTGTGTGAGCAAGTGGCAAACATTGCTACCTGTCAGAATTAAATCTGGCAAGGCAGAAATAGAAACTTTTACAATTCTTTCTATTATTTGTACAATGAGAGCATACAGTGGGACAAATAGGATTCCCATGGACTGGGGATTCTGCAAAACACTGACTACAAGATTTTGATCATAAATATAATCAAATCCAGTTTCTTTAAGACAAGGAAATGAGTGGCCAAAGGAAGAAGTTCTAAAGCATCTTAAGGGTAGGAAAAGCAAAGCAAATACAGAAATTATGGATAAACCTGGATTTCTTTCCAAAATATGGCCTGAAAAGTCAGAAGAAAAGTTATAAAAGAGAAAACAGAAGCTCTCTAGCAAGATAGAACAGGTGAGCAGATGACCCCACTTGCTGCATGTCCACAGGGCCCAATTTTATTCACCAGTTATAATTGCTCATGAAAGGAATATGTTCCATCCACTCACCAGCTGGTTCAGAGAGGGAGGATAAGGAAATCCCTAAAGCAAAAATGAGTATTCTATTCCAGTTTATCATAGCATTTGAAAGACAAATGGACTTACATACAATGCCATTATTCATCCAATATGTGACTTTTGTATCAGCACAAACATGCTGCATTAGATTAACTCTTCAAAACATCTCTACAGTTAAGACAGATCTCTCATAGTCCTCCGGGCGAGTCCAGGTTCTGCTGCTTTCACTGAAGTTCAGATGTTGTTCACTGAGAATGTTAAGTCACGACCTTCTTTTCCTTCTGTGCTTACCTGTGCCCCATCAGTCATCCCATCAATCTCTCTTTACAAGCCCACAGGTGCTCTGCAAAAATAATTTCTTGTACTTTTTCAGGGTCTTTAACATGTCCCTATCAGAGACCCACACTTCACTGAGCATTTCCTCTTGTTTTCTGAACTGCCTCAACCAAGTTTATGCTACCACTAAAATAGAATGAAGTAACTTTTTCATTATTGATGTGTCAGCTGCTCTTCTGTTCCTCTCTTGTCTACTTTTAGGAGACTCCAGCACACTCTGCACAGCCTTTCCCATTGCTCCTGCAAGAGGAATTTATCATTTATGGTTTGCTGCAAAACTTTTAGGAATTGCAACCTACCTGCTAAGAAGTACACACCTGTCAGGGGCCATGAAGAAAAGCAAAGTAAAGCAAGGCAGTAGCAGCAATGTTAATTCTTAGGGGATGGAAAAAGAAAATGTGACTTAAGCAAATAAAACTGCTTCATTTGTTGTTAAAATGTTACTGAGAAAAACATCTTGCAGCAATTTCTTAAAAGAGACCCAAAGTAGCTGATATTAATAGGAATGGGGAGAAGGATGGCTCTCAGATGCTCCCATGCTGGGGATGCTTCACATTGTCTAAGGAACCCAATGCACTTCTCAAACAAGGGTTATGAACCTCCTCAACATGCAATTGTAAAATTACCAGATGCTGTACTTCCATATATGTATAAATCATTGCCAAGCACATAAATAAATGAAGGAATTTATGACATTAGATGAGGAATTTATAGACTTAATTTCTTTTTTATGAGATTGCAGAGAAAAAAAAGAAGAATATTATGAACAAAAGATGTGGGTAAGCACTAAAAGCTATAATACTAATATGTACAAGGAATCAGCCAATCTAAATAATTAACTAAACTAACGAAATTCATTCAAATCTTGTGTAAAATTTCCAACCACTTTCCCAGCAATTTTATAGCAATTATCAGGTCAAAAAACTGTCTCTTCAACAGTGTTCATAGTACATTATATATGTATTATAACATAGTATGTTAATTCAATTGCTCCAAAGTTAAATTAAAAAGTTTGGGGTTTTTTACTTTCTAACAGAAGATTTTACTGGGCAATATTTTATTATTATTAAACAAAAATATCTGATTGTCAGGTTTTATGTTTATATTGCATGTCATATGTGGAGTACTGTAGCTACAATATGCTAAGTAGAAAACTATGGCTAAACATGAATTTTCTGCATATATGGAACTCTGCTTGCAAAAATAAAAAGCAATTGCAAGTGCCTGAGAAATTTATGCACTGTGTAATTACAAGGTGCTAGAAGTACAATTATAGACTTGCTAATAAGCTTTTCATTTCCTTCCCCTTTATTTTAAATATTGCTTCATCTTAGATGATTTCTTTCTTTCTTTCATAAGAAGAGAAGGTTTTCCAAAATGAGGATTTTTATAGAACTTCACTATTTGTTTTGTAAGGGAATAAGTTTCCAGAACCTGTTTATATTCAGCAATAAGCTCTTACATAACAACTTTATTTTAAATAGAGTAAGTTTATGAAAACCTCCTAGGGCACCTCAGTTCAATGAAAATTAAATCAGAGCTCTTCAGTATATTCCACTCCTTGGAATCAAATGTAGTTTGGATGGGAAGAAAACCACAACCAAACAAAATAACCCCCTGGTCCTTGAAATTATACATGCAAACCTTGGCTATATTTATCTGAAGCAGCTACTTCACCACAGCCAGAGTAAGGATGATTGCTCTTTCCATCACTAACCTTAAGATCAGGGGGAAAAAATAAACTCTTCAGAAAAACAGGAAGCAACAGGAAAGAATTTGCTGTAGGAAGGATGAAGAGCATACACAAAAAGCAAGGACAAAACCCAAAATAGGAGTCCCTGTTACTGTCCTTTCATGATCACTTTGTACCATTCAGTGAATAAATGATGCATTGTTTAAAAACTCTCAACTGCAAGGAAGGACGTGCAGTTGAGGTGCTCTTTCAGTCTCATTCTGTTACCTGCACAAAGGCCGCCTAATTCTACCTCTGTGCCAGTTTAAGGCAGAGGGGTCCTGCAGTAGGGATGTGCTAACAAAAAGCCTCCCTGAGGATCCCCAACACCAAAGGCTGTGTTTATCTATCACAAAACTAATGATTTCCTGTGTTGCAAATGGGTGTTTCCCAATCTAACCAGAATTTGATCTGTATCCAAGACCTTTCCTGTTTTCACTGCAGCTGTCATGTCTGAATGCAGAAACCCATTCTCAACAAATCTGCACTTTTTAGGAAGTTACTTTAACAAATTTCCAATTGCCTCTGACAAGGATTTTGTAGGAGCAATTTTATTTTTTTTGGACTGTTTGCCTACATGGTAACAGAGATTAAAGAGCCATGTAGCACATCATACCTCATGTATTGCTTGTCAATACATCTTCACTAACATGAGCATGACAGGCAGCACGTGGTCTGAGCAGCAAACTTGAACCACTAATGGATACAACAAAGACACATTGCAGGGACAGAATAATTTCTCTGTGGAAAAATACGAGAGAGAGCACAGTATTTTCTCCACTTTGCAAATGGTTTCACAAAGTAACAGCAGAAGCCAGATCTTTTCAGAAGGCATAGGGTAATCAAGGGCAACACAGGCAAAAAAACTTACCTCAGTAATCTCCCTGCAACACTGTCTCAGGTCAGCTGATGCTGGGATCACACAAATATTCCTTCAAGAGTGTGACTTTGCCTTACAATAAAATTGTATGGTTTACTCTTTTCACAGCAGCAGTGTATAGATATTTAACAAGCTACTGAGACATCTGTATCCAAAATAACTGTAATAAATAGGAATTTTCAGAAAAATGAGGCATGTGTGAGTATTGTGTATATATATATATATATATATATATATATATATATATATGCACCCACATTTCTGCTTCTGTCTCCAAAGCAACATCTGCTCAAAAGCCCTGTCAGGATGCAATACTGTGGTACAGCTGGGCACACCTTAATAACTTTCTGCAAAGAGCAGCTGAACTCTATAGTAAAAAAACTTCACCATCTCAACCTATCTTGCACACCGTTCCATTTCCCATTAAAATCCTAGTCAAACAGAGAAGGATTTTTTTCCTTCTGCGCAGATCAGGAACTTCTAAAATGTGCTAAACTGGAGAAATAACACAAACAAAAAATAATTCTGAGTGTGTGATCTAACAAGTCATTTTTATTATTCCCCTCCTACTCAAAATGAGAGATACTACTCAAAATTCAGAGAGGTGAGAATGGAGACATGCATGCCAAAAATCTAATGCAGAATATGATGTAAAATTATAAATACTGTGAAGTACATTTCAAAGCAAAAGTGTTGTTCAGGGTTGGCAAAGTGGGAATAAATAAATAGAAAAGGTCTGCTAACATGCTTTTATTGAGGTCTGTCCAAATTTTGAGGTTGCTTTTGCCATCCTCTGTGAACCAGTTCCTCAGGGGGGAATTCTGCCTAACAGAAAATACAATGAACAGATTGTGGCAATCTGCTTTAGCTGAGCTGAAGATGGAAATGTCTTTAATTGTACTTCCTTAAAGTATAAGCTAGGGAGTCATCTAGTTATCAAAAACCCTAAGAAGGAAAAATAATCTTTGTACTGCCAGAAAGGCATTTCAAGTCACCTTAAGGCTGTTACAGGCAGATTAATCACAATTTATATCAAGACCTTCAAGAGAAAATATTTTCTCATTGAAATTTCCAAGAGACAGCATTTTATCCAAACAGATGGGTGCTGGAAACAGTTTTTCTTTAGAAAAAAACTAATTCTGCCTTATTCAAAGTAAATACTATTGACATTCTAATAATGATTTGTAGGATACAGACATTGCATATATTTAGTTTCAACCAGGTATATCATCCCACAATCATGCAGATCTATAGCTTACACCAGTAATCCTATCAATAGTTCTGTAATAACACAGTACCTCAATGAAATAGATTATCTAAACACACAACACTGCCTTTATTTTAAATGGAAATAGTTTGCCTTCTGAAGGAACTTTGCCAGGAGTTAAACCATCATTTTTGTATCTATTACATTGATCTGTAACTCTTCAGCAAATGAATTTCACACTTACACTATGACATTTCACATGTGCACTCTCATATTCTTAAAATAAAAAAATAAAACCTTCTTTTTTCTACCTTTTAGAATCTTCACCTTTTGATCCTACCTGAGTCCTTTGTAATATCTCAGATAGAAGAAGCATAAAATAATCTCTACATGCACGTACATCAGCATCAGGTTCTGAGAAAAAAATTTGTTCAACTGAGAATACAAACACTGGAGAGTTAATGGGGAATGCCATTTACTCAGTTCCTCAATAGTGTAAATTCACAGTAGTTTCAAGAGGACAGTAGTATTTTTAAAGGATTTTGTCATATCAGATTCAAGCCATATATTTATCTACAGCCACATATCTTCAAATCCATTTTACTGCACAACAGTTGATTCTAATTTTTTCTTGTAGCACAGGCAGTACTACTGATAAGTTTTAAGACTGAGATATAATGATTATTCTCTAGTTAATGCTTTTAACAACAACAAGGGTGCAGGCTACTTTACATTGTGTTGCACACCCTGAAACATCAGTCTTGCAAACAAGGTAAATGGATAAAGACACTCCACTCACATGAATATTTTCAAATTGTTCATTGCACTGTGCAGATCACGTTCTGCAAGATGCAAATGTAACATTCCAAAGCTCATAATTTCTGTTTTTTAAAAAGTACTAAGTCTTTTGTAACCTCATGATGATCAGCATGATTTCTTCATGGCATAAAGAAATTACAATTTGTCAAATTACCTCCAGGGAGGATTTTTTACTTTTTTTCTAGTTTGGTTTTCCAAGTTCAAAAATCTCCCTCTTTTGAAAGCTTCAGTGCTGCATTTGCTTGGCAGTTTCCACCTAAAAACTAAAACTAAAATCCATCAGATTTCAGTTCAAAATGAACAGTATTGAAACGCAGCTAGTATGAGCAGGAGGGAAAAGAAAACCCTCTTGGAAAGCCTGTGTATCAGAACAGACAAGTGGCCACTGTTTGGAATCCTTTCCTAAACAAGGATGTGAACTTCAGCAGGTGAATAAGTGGCAGTATTGTCTCCTCTTCTTTAGGGGCCATGTTTTTTAATTCCTGCCTTTAACATGTGCTTTTTTCTTCAATGACTAATCAGTATGGATAAAGTCAGACGAAAGAATTAAAACCATCCCCTTATCTGGCAAACATTTTCTGCCATCTTGTTTGTGTAAGTTTGCAGTGCTTCTCAAACCTTGCCCTCCTTTCACCTTCCCTCTGCTGTTCATCCACTCCTCCCTTTACCTGGCTTGTATGACAAAGAGGGTAAATACCATTAAGTACAGATGAACCCCCAAATATTGGTGCTTTGCTGTCAGCAGCTGCCAAATCACTTGGACATACTGGTGGCTGGAGTTCCACCTCTTGAGAGCCTTCAGAGCTTGTCCAGGAACAGGACAGGAAGTGGTGCCAGGACTCCCTGGTGCCAGTGGAGTGTCCACAGCCCAACCCAAGTGACAATGATACAGGGCTAAGACATTTTCATGCACTACAGACTAGAGGGAAAAGGGAAGGATTAAAAGTCTGAGGAGAGTCAGCAGTATTTCCCGTGACAAAGATAACAAAAACAGTGAAAAAATGTTGAAAAAGTACAAGCCCCATCACCTTTCTGCCTGCTCCCTCCTGCAGGCAGTGCACCTCCTTCCAAATTCTAGGCAAGTTGCTATGGAAACTATCAGCATGGCTACAAAAATAGGGAGGAATTATAGATCTCATCCATATATACATTATTTAATTTTATCGAAGAAAGAGAAATGGTACGAGGTGGTGGACTGTGTTACTAAGACAGTTTACTCTGGGGACAGTACACCCTGGGGAAGGAAGATCCTTCTGCAGAAGGGCTGACAATCTTAGACTTTGGCCAAGCCTTAGCTGACAATCAGTCCTTTGGCCAAGAGGAAAAGAGCATCAGCAAACTCTGCCCCTCTTCAGCTGAGAACAGCTAATGCAAATTGCCCATCAATGACTTTCATTTTTTTGTTTTGCTGAACTTGTGTAGTCTGACAATAGAAGAGCCACGACTCTTTTTCCCCTGTTTTGCACCTTGACATAGCATTAGGAATTTATTCCCATGTGTAAGCAAAGATATTTGGGGACAATTTCAAGCAGAGACATAGATGTCTCCGCCTCAAACTTAGCTATCTGAAAAGAAACAATGCAGAAAAAGGAAATAAGAGAGGAAAGAGAGCAAAGTCGGGGCTTCTGAATAACGAGGTACACAGTTAGATCCAGCCTTTATGTTTCTCCCATCCCTCTTGAGAGTTCAAAACATTGTTTAATACATTTGAAGAAAGATAAATATAGCACTCTGTATATAAGGAGCGCTGTAGAAGGAAAAAAGGAGGAGGCAAGGCACTCTATTAATTGTTCCTGGGTTTTATTTTACTTTCTTACAACTAAAATACACTTAACACTTGATGAAAAACCACTTCAGAAATCCTTCGCAACTCAAAGCTTTTTAATGGCAGTGTACAGATGGATGGAGTAAACTGGAAGACTCAAGATGTTACTCTGCAGTTATCCGAGATGGATGAGCAGTCCTATATAGGGATGTTGGGAGAACCTGGCCAGAACCTGTGCCATCTTTGTCTTCTTTTCCCCTTCAAATTGACAAAAATGTTTCCTAACCAGAAAAAAGGGTATGTATTTTTTGTAACCATTTTACCTTCCTCTTAATTCTCTCTGCCATGCTGGTTTTTTACCACTCTCTCTGTCCTGCTTCAGTGAAAAGAAAAATTAAGGAATTACAAGGTAAATTACATTTCATGAAAAAACTTTCAGAGCTATTAAAAATAGGGAAGCATTGTAAGTTTAGGACTGGAAAAAGAAAGACTTGTCTTCTTAGGCCCCAAACCACTAAACAGTCATAAGCACATGACTAATTTAAGTGAGCTCTTGGATTCCAGCCAATAGATAAATGTTAAATATGTGCCTGTCCCAGCCAATGCACACAATCTGCTTTTAAATGTGACATTTACATATATATATATCTTTTGAAGTTAGGGAGATCAGAAAAGCTGTTTATAAACCAGAACATAAGGCTAAAATCGTGATTAAAATTGTCCTGAAAGTCTCTCTGGTTATATTGTGAAGCATTGTATAATTTTGTTTATAAAAGCTTGGAAAAAAACAAATATTAATTCAATTTACATTTAGTCCACTTTCCACTAAATATGACACATAGACAAGCTATGAAGAGTAAAACAGATTCTATGCACGACAAAAAATTTCAAAACAACTAAAATCCATGGGGTGTTGTTGAGTGTTCCCTATTTCAGTGGCATTGAAAGACAGCTGTGAGTTTAATTTGCATTAATGCATTTACACAAAAATTACAGAAAGAGGAGAGCATCTTATCTTTTTTTTTTTCAACTGAAATTCAAGGGAGGGATAAAAGAGGATGTTTTACTCTGCAAGAAAAATAATTGTTCGAGTTTGACAGGCAAATTGAGCTAACTGCATTGAAGATGAGTGAATTTAATGTTTCCAGACTCAAAGTTTTTGCAGGTTTAACTGCCAGATAATAAAATAAATTTCAGCTTTTTGTGGCTTAGATAACATATTCATATTTTCATAAGTACATTTTCTGAAATCCAGGCAAAGATAGTGGTTAATAAACAGAGGTCCTTCAGTGTTGCCACAGAATTCAAAGAGAAGCAACTAACCCTGCATCCTTTGCATATACCAATAACCTGATTCTGTGATACATTTTTCTCAGTGGGATTTAGTTGTTCCACCACACTCATAAATTTGAAGAGGCTCCTCAATAGCTTTTTAGCAAATCTTATTGATGTTTTTGCAGAGAACTTGAGCAGACCTTAAACTTGGTATTTAAGGAACTTTATTTTCCTTATTGCTGCAGTTGGCACTTACCTATCTCATCCTACAGGAAATCTGCTGACACATTCAGCATCAGATCAGGCAATACAAAGGAGATGGGATGGGGACACTGGCATAAGCCTTTGAGAAGAAGGGAATGCTTAATCTGGCTCACTGGTAGGGAGCTGCCACACTTTACAGCACACAAATCAGCAATCTCTACTAATGCTACCTACATGATTAATATTTTTCAAAATCAGCATGGGGACAGATGCTTTCTTCCAAAGATGACTGTGGCACCCATTTGTCCCCTGTCCAGCAGCCCAGTGGAAAGAATTTAAGGAGGAAGTAGATGAAGTGCAACCAGTCAAGTTGAATGATCACATGCACCAGGGTCCTCTTGTCACCACAAAAGTATTGCAAGTCTGAGGACTTCATTAAACACTCTACCAATGCATAGGTGCTAAATGTTATAAGAAGGATTTTCCAGTTTATGTTCCCAGCGTGCAGTGGGATTAGCTCAAAGTGTAAGCTGGGACACCATATTTCTTCATCCTTGTGTGACATTAAGATACCCTCACAGGATGAAAAATAAAGGATAATGGAGCAAGCAGAGTAAAAGCATGTGCTGCAGGTACTACTTGGGTGTTGTCCAAAATATTGCACACACACACACATAGCCTACAAAAATGGTGTGCAGGACTGGAGCTGAGGACAGGAGGATCACAGATCACAGGCTGAGGCAGAAGCCTTGCTGTGTTCACATGTTGGTTGGGTGGGGGTTAGTCCTTGTGGGTGGGAATTGTTGTGTGGGTTCAAGGAATATTTCACTTGTGGAGCTAAATGGAACAACACTAGGTCATGCCATGCACTGCACAAGTGATGTGGGATCAACTTTGCCTGTGAGTTGTAGGAGTCTGCAATTTTAGCAGAGCACGAGATAGGCGGAGATCCACTTCACCAGTGGTAAGGAGGTTGTGCAGCAGGGTGTCTGCTAGCATGTCCACTCAGTTTGGAGCCAAAACAGTCATGGTTTCTCTTAAAAGCACTAAGGTCTTGGCAAAAGACTGGAATCTAAGAGATATCTCTGGGGAAACCCCTCCAATCAAAGGATATGCCAGTCACATCACTTCCCTGAGGCGTGGCAAAAGATGGCGCTTTCCAGGAAGTTCCTTGTGAGACTGCCAGCCCTAGCCAAAGGAACAACCTGTTAGTTCAGCTCACTGAGTAGTAATCTAAGGTCCCAACAAAGGAGGCACTTGGTTGTGACAAAATAGGGCAGGCTGGGCAAAGGACAAACTTGTATGTGACTCATCAGAGGCCTGCACAGGTCCCAGCTTCACTAATTACTCTTGCAGCAGCACAGAGGGCATGGAAGATTCAGGTGAGTGAAGATCCAAACCAAGCACCTCCACGGTACCCATGAAACACCTGTGATCCCTCCTGTCATGTTTCTTCCCTGATAAAGGGACACGAAGACAAGTAACAGACAGCTCCTATATGTCAGGTGGAAAAGGCCACAAATCAGGAAAAATATTGTTACAGATACTCCAGCCCAGCAATTCCTACATCTGATCTGAGAGAATTATGCTCCCAGCACATACACATTCTTCAGCATGACGCCATTCCCTGCAATATTATAATTTCTGCTGAGGATCAATACTGAGTGCCAATTCATCGGTTTGGGAAAATTTCTCTCCTTTAATGAAAGAATGTCTTCCTGCCTGAGAGTGGAAGAGCTAATTCAAGCAGCAGCAGAGTCCACAGCCCACACACCTCAGAATTCACAGCAAAATTGCAAAATCAGCTTGTCAATGCCCTGGAGCTTTTTATTATGTATTTTGGCAACAGGCCTCAAATAAAAATAGGAGTTTCATTGTCCTAATTTTTCACAATGACCATTTAAAATATATATAGGTCCTACCAAGGACCATGATGAACAGAATATGAAAAGATGGGGTACACATGACCTCCAGATCTCTAGAAGTACTGCTGTCTTTTCCTGTACATGGGTAATATTTTTCTTGGCACCTCTGTTTTACTTCCAGGCATTAGATGCATGTCATAGTTCATAGACATATATCTCAATAAACATGGACACAGAGCTGGACAAAGGCACTCCAAGCCTGATGCACTTCCAGAATCCGGACGTCATGTTACTTCTGATATTTGCTGCATGAATTGCCGGGAAAGATCAGAGAGGTACCTCTGAGAGACTTACCCCAATACCACACCTTACCATTGGGTGATCCTGTACAAAGTCATTCCAAATGGATATGCTCCCTATATTTTTTCTCCACACCCTTCCCTCTTTGTTCTAGGGTAAAAGCAAACCTCTCCTCCACACAGGGGGAAAAAAAAACCTCTCAGAAAATCACTACAAAGCCCAAACCCTTAATATCACTCTTGCTGGAAAGCCAGTAGGTCAGTCTCAATGTAGAGAAGAGACAGACGCTTGTCAGAGACAGGAGGTTGGAGAATTTTTGATTGCTTGTTTTCAAGTCTCCCTTTTATGAAAGATGGTTTTAGAATTGCTGCATATTGCCAGTGCAACCCCTTTGTATGACAGGTATATGTAAATTCATGGCTATACATGAACACGTGTGTTATTCAAAGGCAAGTTTCTCCTCTAACAGCCATTTGCACAACTCTTTTCTGAAGGAGCAAAGAAATGAGACACGTATTGTCAGATTGAAATGGTTTCTAGGAAGATGTTTCTCCCTACAGTTTTTCACACATTTCCAAAACAAGAAGCCCTCCAGCCCCCAGGAACTCCACATTTTCTCAGGTTCCTCCTAGGAACTCCACACACATTGAAACCTTTCTCCTGTGGAGGTAACTATCTCTATCATGCTACCTCAAAAAAAAAAAAAAAAAAAAATAAGTTACTGTTCTGCACAAGTTACCCCAAGTTACCCACAGGAGTCTAACAACAATTCTGTAGACCACCTGTGTCCCACATTGAGTCCCCTTACACCCTGGATGTGCTCCATATATGCAGGCAACTTTCATTCCAGCTCATACAAGCTCTGAGTTCTCCAGCTGTGAGAAAAGTGAGGAAAGATGAAAACATTTACAATGATTATTGATGACCAAGCTGTTCATCTGGAAAGGAAACAGTCCACCTTTAGCAGTGTAGAAGGCCACTCCTGAGCTTCATGTCCATTGATGGAATGCACAGTATGATGCACCTTTCAGCTGTGTTTTAGATTTATCCCTTTCTTAAAGTGTAAGACTGGCAGTGCTGCCACTTCAGGATGTATGTCCTGGCAGCTTGATTCCACACCTGCTCATCACCAAGGAAATCAATGAAGCTGGCCTCAGCTGCCTTCCGTGGCAAGCAGCAAGGACTTCTGTCACAATGTGTAATGCAAGAACTGTGAACCTGGTATGAGAGCAATTAGGTCTTCTGCCTTCACAGGAGTTCCTCATAGACTACCAAGAATCACAATCTAAAATGCTGGAAATTTAATACTTTAAAGCTAATTTTATACTTCAAGGCTAATTTAATACTTTAAAGCTTCACCTTTTAAATCTTTCTCTGCAAGCACTTCAAAGTCACCTCTGCTTTAACTCCAAATAAAATCTCACTTACTGTGTTGATACCACAAAATATTGTCAGAGAAGCAATATGACAGAGTTACAGACAGCTGGTATTTCTACTCACTGATCTGTTTTCAAGTACGGACTACCTACAGGCATCAGTGAAGAAAAGAAATTAAATTTAACAGAGCAAAATATGTAACTATAAGGCCTTTTTCACACCAACAAAATTTGTCAGCAACATGAGACAGCAGAAGTGATAGATTATCATATGGTGAACTGCTACACTCTTTTGGAAAATTATCCCTGACATTACCAAAAGAAAAACAAACAAAAAAAAAAACAACACAAAACCCCCACAATTTTACAAGTTGACATTTCAAAATAAATATAATTAAATGCTTCTATTGGTTACCTGTACAGAAAATTCAGGCTCAAAACTCTTACCTATGACTTACAAGTTTCACTGAACTATAAAGAAATTTTTCCACAGCTTCAGCACTTTTTGCAAGTTTATGGCAATGAAAAACAGATTTTCTGTGACTAAAATAGCAAAGTTATCCACTACTGTATATTCAGTTTATGGCATGTCATAAAAATTTGACAGGATTCAACACTGCCCACAGTACTCAACAAGTGAGTATTTTGCCTGCAAATTCTGAGCATCGTTCCATGAGGTTTCAATTTCAGCTGGGGGTTTGTCCAAAAAACTGCAGAATTTGACCTATAAAGAAACATTTGGCATATGAAGGATTCTTTCCCTGCTTATAAGTTTAATTAATCATTAATGAATAATTTTTGTTCTCTCTCTTATTTTTGTTCCAAAACTATGTCACATTTCTAACTTCTTAAAGAGAGAAATAACAAGTTGGGTCCCCAAAATTTCATTTTACCTCAGTATATTTAAAATACTGTCAAGCCATGTATTTACAAGTATTCCTCTCTGAAAAAGGTCTTTTCTCTGCATAATTAGTGGCCAAACACTTCAAAACCCATCAGGCATCATGAGTGAGATATTTTCTCATGCCAAAGGGGGAACTACAATTACACACTTGCTTTCTTCCATTTCATGTTTTTCAAAAACATGAGAATTTTGCACCAAAAATTGTGATCAGTTGGACCAAATCTCCCAAACTGGGGATTAAAAGTTGTTCCTGACAAAGCTTTTGGTTTTATTTTGATTTAATAATGGGACTTAGCCATACACTTCAGAAATGCCCCAAAATAGTTAAAAAATTAATTCAAATTATTTCAGCTTCTTGCAGTTAGTTTTTTTTAAACCAGAAAAACATTTGTCTGTCAACTCCTTATAAGAGAAGGAAGAATTGGTCCCTTTCACAAAGAAGAATGAACATGTTAAGAAAGTACAAGTGATCTTGCCTTGAAGAAGTGCAGTGAACATGGTCTTGTCTCGTGTTATTTTTACACATATGTTCCTTCTTTGTACAGTAGTAATAGGAAAATGGATCCCAAATAAAGCAGATGCCATGCAGAAATCTATTCCCTCATGAGTGACTGGGAAGAGAGTTGTTTGGTAGTGAAACCAACATCTACCAGCTGGTGCAGTCTAAAAGAGATTTCATCCATTTACATCTAACCCTCAAAGCACAGTGAAAAATATCTCAGGGTAAATCATTCCTCAATTGACCAATAACAAACTTAATGCGGTGAGTAGTTATAGGCAGGAGTAAAAGAAAATTTGCTAAGAAAACAGTCTTTTTAAGGTTGTGGTATGGGAGACGAAGATGAGAAAAGGAAGAAGGAATAGTTTATTTCCCTACCACATGCATATTTCTACCTGGTTAGTCCCTATGGGCCTGATCATGCAACTGCACCTAGACCAAAAAGAAATAGTTATGCCTTCCAGCATACTAGAGGGAAATTTTTAAGTAAATCTTAATAAAAACCCCCAAATCATTAATGATCTTCAAGACTAGACATATGACCAGGAGCAAAAGCCCTTTCTCCCATTTACTGTCTTCTAATTTAAGGTAGATTCTTGAAAGATATAATCTAATGAAGCCTAACTTTTGATTTAGAAACTATATAGTTACCTCAACAAAAGCATGAACTTTATTATTTTCTTCCTATTAAAAGTGTTAATATTCAGATTAATTTAATTTCAATAAATATTGATTTAATTTAAATTGAAGTTGACTGCAATTTTACCCATATTTCAATTACATTATTGATTTACAGTATCATAATATAAAATAATTCTGTTAATGTGGATGAAAATACAGCTTTCATCTGCTCTGGGGAACAAATATCATTAAAATCAGTCTAAGTCCTTTCAGGATAACATTCTCAATAATCCACATGACGATACCATAATCTCTCCATTCAAAATTCAGCTACACTTTACGTCCTAGACAGATATTTGTTAGCAGTTAATGTTAACATTCAAGTTTATAAAGAGAGGTCCTGAACAGACTGTATTTCCTGGCTCAAGCTGATAGATCGATAGGTTCCTATCTATATAAAAGCCCATCAGTGCTTCTTTAATTCTACTTGTTTTCTCACTCAACTTTTTGATCCCCACTTCAGTGAGAGAAAAGTTTTAAAATCTCAACTTTCAATATAATCCTTCACATATTCTGGCCTATTGCTAAAGCATCTGTTGAAAGTGTTAGCCAATGGTAAAACACACATTTTTCTTTCATCTCTGCCATAGCTTTATTTCAAAACTGACTGTATTTTGGCAGAAAAACGCTATTCCCATTTCTTGGGCAAGAGCATCTCTTCTTTCCCCATGCCTAGAAACTCCTGCTACCTGTGAAATCCCTGCTTTGAAGCAGTAGCTGGCTATGTCATGCGACAGCAGGGACTCAGAGAAGCATCACTGGTGACTGAAGGAAGGCGTAAGAACAATTTTATCCTTCTGTGCTCTCTTCCCTCTGCTTCACGTTGTTTCTTTCCAACCTTCTCAGCACTCACACATTTTCCTACTGAGTTTTCCAATGTTCTCCTCATCTCTACCATGCTGTGAGGGCATAGCTTGTACTTTTAGGACAGGATATGCCACACTCCTCTATATCTATGGTGAGAATCTGGAGTACACTGAGGTAAATTCACATCTCATGTTTTCTCCACTAATTTTTTTTTTGTTTGACTCTATCAGGAGCACACAGACAGAGTTGTTTAGGCTTTTCCATCCTCCTTCTCCAGCTGAAAAACTACTTTTGAAAAGCTACTCTGTCAAGCTACTTTTGCAGTGTTTTTGAGGATATTTAACCCTTCTGGTAACAGACAGATTCAATTTTCCTTTAACATTTTATATAATGGGTCTTTTACTGATATAAAATTATTGCTAAGAAAAAACAATCACCAACAGTGTTTATTCTAATGACTAGAAACTATAAAAAATTCACACTGCCTTAATCAAACAAATTCATAGAATGTCTAATGATGGAAAAGACCTCTAAGATCACCAAGTCCAATGCTTAAACCAACATCACCACCATGATCACCACTAAACCTTGTCCTCAAGTGACATACTATTTGAACAATTCCAATGCTCAACAACTCTTGCATGAAAAAATTTTTTCTCATAACTTATCTAAGCCTACCCTCGTGCATGTTGAGGTTGTTTACTCTCGTCTCATCATTTGTTACCAAGGAGAAGAGGCCAACTCCCACCTGGCTAAGCAATAAAGTCCCCCCTGAGGCTTCTTTTGTCTTGGCTTAAACAACCCCAGCTCCCCCAGCCAACTTCCAGTCAACTGGAACTTCTTCAGTTAACCAGGACTACTGGCAAATGATGTGATGTAGTTTGGTGAGCTCTTCCACAACCTCCTTCAGTGCCCTAGGATGGATCCTATCCAACTCCATGGATGTGTGAGGGTCTAATTTGTGTAGAAGGTCACTGACTGTTCCCTCCTGGATTCTGAGGTCTTCATTCTGCTCCTTGTCTCTGCCTCCCAGCTCAGGGTGCTGGGTACCAGTAACACAACTGCTCTTACTGTTAAAGCCTGGGGCAAAGAAGGCACTAAATACCTCCGTCTTTTCCTCATCCTTTGTGTCTGTGTTTCCCCCACACACATCCAATAAAGGATGGGTATTCGCCTTAGCCCTCCTTTTCTTTCTGCTATATTTTTAGAGACATTTTTTTATGACATTTTTTAGACCTTTTTATTTTTTACGGTCTTTCACAACAGTAGCCAGATTAATCTCCATCTGGGCTTTGACCCTTCTCATTTTCTCCCTGCAGAACCCCACAACATCCTTGTAGCCCTCCTAAGGTACCTGCCTATTTTTCTAAAGGTGAAAATCTCTCTTTTTCTCCCTGAGTTTCAGACAAAGCTTTCTGTTCAGTCAGGTTGGCCTTCAACCCCATCAGCACATCTTTTGGCACATGGCAACAGTCTGTTTCTGTGCCTTTAGATTTCCCTTCTTAAAGGGCATCCAGCCTTCCTGGACTATTTTGGTCTTCAAGACTGCCTCACAAGGGACTTTCTCAGCCAGTATCCTAAAATTTCACCTGATTTAGAAAAGAGAAAAAATATCTCAATTCCAAACAGTGTTGACGTAAATATAAATATCAATTTTTTAAAAAATAATTGGCAGCATCTATTCAATCAAAATTTTTATCGTAGCATTTATGTTCAGTTGGGGCAATATATTTAGCCCATTTATTTTTCTCCTCTTCAGCTATGAAACACCACAAAATTTGACATTTTTGTATAATTCCAATCAGTAAATATTTGATAAGGGAAAGAAAAAAGCAGAAATCATTGGAATCATAAAATAAATCAGCTTGTTAACAACTAAACTATATTCCCTTTTTCCTGTAATTTTTCCAAGAAGAGTCATTGTAAGGGGTGATTATAAACTATAACTGAACTGAAATTATTACATTTACAATTCAGAGCTCATTGCAGACTGAATTCAGTTTTGACAATATAAATCTTGAATAACACTGTTGGCTTTTTCTTTCTTTAAGGAAATAATCCTTTTATATGCTTCCCTTTCACTAGTTTTTACTTTGCAGCTGATTCATTATCTCAAACTGATGGGTTTAGAAGACAAAAACTCAACAATTATTTTAACTTATTTAGCTGAGAGAAGCTCTCTCCTTCAATAAAACCCCATCTTCCTTCTCAGAGGAAGATGCTGTTTTTACCTGAGTGCAAGAAAAATGGCTTTTGGGGCTAGTGGCAAGGCATGGCCACTCCTGGTAACTGGCAGAGGGGCCTAAAGGCCCTAACTTAATTTCTCCCCAGGTAAATCCATCCATCCCTTCTATTTTTCTTTTGAGTCTGGAGACTGCTGAAGTCTATTAGAAAAACTGCTGGAATCATCTCTTCTTATTATTGAATCAGGAACCACTGCAAAACTGAGCCCTTGGGTAATTTTTTTTTTTCCTATTTTAATCTACACAACAGAAACAAGCAGTCTTGCTGTGGCTTGGGACTTTCTGTTCTCTGACCTCTGCCATCATTACTACTCCTGCATAAATACAGCCTGAGTGTGTTGCTGCCCTGCCTTCTCACTATTTGTTGCTTGTTCACAGAGAGTTAGGGAGAAGCAAGGCAAGGGCTTTGGTCTTTCAGAAAGGTTTATTCATTCAGCAAATAACAGTTTCTAATTGGAAGCCACTGAGTCAGCCACCCCTGCTGATGTTTCAAAGTCCCTCATCATAAATAGATGCTCATGACAGTAATCTAAAGTGCATTAAAATTCCTTACTTCTCCCACCTTGGCAGCAGAAGCTGCAAATATCCCTTACAGCACAGTTCTGTTACCTGGGTGATGTTTCCGGGGGGAAAGCAAGACCAGCACGAGGTACCTTGCTGGCAGGAAGGGTGACACAGCTCCTGAGCCACGGCCAGGAGTGGAGACCCTGCACAAGCACAGGAACTCAGGACAGGTGCTCAGACTTCAGCTCAGTTACTGCATCAGCCAGGTGTTCCAACCCAGTAACACATACAGATTGCTTGTGTCATTTTAGCTCTTTATTTTGGGGTACTACTTTGAAATCGACTCTATCAGATGTGTTTTTAAATCTCAGAGACTGGGCATTTCCTTGTATTCAGTATTCTATTTCCCTGTAGTCAGTATTTTTTTTTTTTTTTTTTGCTCTCAGAAAGTACTATCGCACATGAACTGTTGAAGTTGCTCAATATTAATCACAACAAAGTTATTCTCATTTAGAGCATACAGTTTCCCTTAATACCTACTTGACATGATTCAATTTCATGTCCTCTCCTTTCTGTAAGCCATATATTGCCCCATTTTTAAAATCTTTCCTCAGCAGAGGTAATAAAGGAAAAGAGAACAAAATCTTTAAAAACCCCAGTCATTCAGGATTACTGTGCTGTGCACAGTGATAATAATCAATTGAAGTTAATAGAAGCAATATTTCCACAGCTGGGATAATTTCACATAGCTCCTAGAAGTCCTTATTTACAATTTCTTTCTAAGTGCTTATTTTAATAAAAGCTGGGTCTTTTCTTGAGCACCAGGTTGTTTTCACAAAATGAAAATAAATTCCCTGACTTTGCTACAAAGATTAAAAGGATCTGTGTTAAAAAAGAGAACACAAATGTTACACATCCCTTTCCAAGTGAATTTAAATGAGAATTAGATCCATAACACCTCCCACAGATCCAGATGTAAGTTACTGTATCCCTGTGTTACTGATCCTAACCAGTATCACCTATATGAACTTCCAACAAACAGCAGCTGCTCTTCTATGACATTTTCAATCTTCAGTATCCATGGCCACCTTCTGTTCACTATATTTTTTTTATTTTCCCTTCATCTTCTCAACAACAACAATAAAAAAGCCATAATACTTTTGTATTTGCTACATAAGGTCTATTTTTTTGTCAGTATCTTTTTAACACTCTGTGTTTTCTTGCACAAATAGAAAAAGCTTATTTTTACACTGGTCCTTCTTTTTTCTTAAAATAAGTACCCTGAGCAGAAAATCTTGTCTTCTCTGTTCTTAGTTAGTGAGGAAGACCTTGTTACAGACAGTCTGAAATTGGATGGATATCAACCTTCCCAGAAGATATCAACACATCTTCTCAAACCCTCACTACCTTGTCTGAAAACAACTATGACCTCCAAAAGTGTCAAAAAATGAATAACAATTTGATAGATTCTGATAAAAATTGAAATCAGTGATTTGCTAACTGCTTCTAAACATTGTGTTATTTTATTCTTCTTCCTGCTCACAAGGTGTTACTGCAAAATTAACCAAGGGGGCCAGAAAAGATTTTCCTTCAGGGAGGTGGCTGTATATCAAAAAATGTGTATTAAAAAGGGTTAATCCCTTTAATCTTTACTTACCTTTATTTAAAAGCTTATAAAGAAAGGAACTTTGGTAGATTAGGTGAATTATACTAAGGGTAGGGGGTAAGAACGATGGCTTAAAGGAAAATAAAGGCATTATTATGCAACAGCAGGAAAAGAAGAATAAGAAGGAAAAAGGAGACTATCAGGCAAACTAATTTCAGTAGTCAAACTAATATGGTCAATAAGGCTCCAAAACTGATTCAGGGTGTCTCAATACAGAGCTCAAATCTACCTCTTCATAAATAAACCCCCTAGACTCCATCTAATTTAGAAGACTGCATAGAAACTAAGCAAAATATTTATTTTAAAATTTTTACTTTAAAACTGTGTACAACTACATTTTTCTGCAAATGTTTTGAAATATGGAACATTATAGCCAAATGTGTTTCAGATATTCTTCCACTGGTGTTGCAAAATTACACTGAAGATATATATGGCCTAATAATGTGATTTTAATAATTATTTCTCAACTCCTGGTAAGTGATATAATCATAAATACTTCCTCACAAAAAAAAAAAAAAAAAAAAAAAAAAAAAAAAAAAAAAAAAAAAAACCTTCTCTCAGATAAGCAATGAATTTTCAGACTTCAACAAATTAAATATTCAACTTGTTTCTTTTGAAATGAATAGCATATTGCAGTGTGTCATCCCAGCATGCCAAAAGCTAGGTCAGTAAACTGTGATCCTGAAATTTCTGAGTGGATTTTTATACCAGTATTACAAGATAAATCTATTTCCTATATCATCTGTACTACCTTCAGTTCATCTCATCTACCCTTGCAATAAAAATGTAGCAGAGAACATGTTAAGGTTTTTAAAAAATGGAAGTACTACTCCAAATCAGAGGAAAACAGGTTTTAAAATAGCTAGTGAGGAATGGCCATAGACATTCTCTCTTCATTTGAATAAATTTTTGTTTTGCTTTTTGAAGAGATCTGCAGTACACTTGTATTCCTCCACTACCTACTCAGCAGTTTTTAGTCACTCATGGAAAGTTTTCATTGCAGCAAATGCCTTTCTGTGTAAGAACCTGAAAATACAACATGGAAGGGGGTTAGATAATGACAAGTTTTAATTACTCAAAAGAGGAGCAATACTTCTTCCTTACCTAGGACATGGAGAGAAATAAATATAAAAGAATACTCAAACACTCAGAGGACTTGGAGGTCCTGAGGGAAAGAGAGACAGATTATGCTCAGGAGGAGATATTCCTTTTGGGAAAGTAAAGCTTGCTATTAACGTCAACGGTACCATCTACCTGATAAGAGAGAGACCAGTGGAAGTCAAAATGGTTTGAGAAAAATATAAGAGAGAGCAAGGAAGAGGAACTTCTAAAAGGGAATCAAGGTAGCCAGGTTTAAAACATAGTAGGAGTTGAGTTTTTTTCTAAAGTGAGAAGTAGGACAGAATAAGAATTAATGGAACCGGATATAAGGCATATGGTTCCTCTGCCATTTGCAGTGATATCATTTTATCCTAAAAAAGCTTTCAGGAACTTCAGCAAAACATTATTTTCTACAACTGTAGAAGATGAACCTTTGACAGATCTTGCTGACTGCTTCCAAGAACAAAAAACGGCTGGATTTTGAGATGGAAAACCAAAAGATCTGTTCTCATATTACTAAATATAAAGGATATTTCTACAGATGAATATTTTTGATTCAAAGTCAATAAGTTGTATAAAGCACTCTTTACAATGGAATGAAGAAAATGAAGAATTTTGTACCTAATAACAGAATATAAAGAAGGAAGAAACCCAGAAGAATTTAACTGATATGAATAATGAATATTCCATTTATTAATAAATTTTCACTAATAATTTAATGGCCCATTGGGTAGCCCTTCACTAGCAGTAAAATTCCTTTAATAATTTGCCATGCAGAGTATTAAGGATTCTCTTCTAAGTATTTTCCTTCTGTGATTCATGCAAAAATATGTTTTCGTATTTCAGTAAAAAGGTATCTCAATGTCTTGTAATACATGTCATATAGGTATCTCAGTGTCATGGCTGTTTGGCTTTTTTTCATTTTAGCAGCATTTAATTTGTATTTGTGAAACATACCAAGACATTCCTCTTCTGCTTTATTTTTTTTTCCCCTGGCAAAGCTATTTTAAAAATTTAGTTTGGGTTTGTTTGTTTGTTTGTTGAGGGTTTTTTACCCCACAACTTTCAGGGCAACCATTAAGTCACCTCTCCCAGTAAATTCCCACTCTCTTTTGAAAAGCAGATAAATAATAAGAGAGAAATTAAAATATTTCATTGTGCCTAAGTCTAACGCAGATTTATTGTTTTGATTTCAGTATATTTTTCATGCCTCAGAGTCTAAAAACATGATGTTTTTTCAATTTTGTGGGTGAGATGAGTTTGTGAATGGAGATCTACTTAGAGAAAACAAAATCATTTTACCAGTACAGAAAACAATAACACTTTATTAATATCAGCAACTTAAAGGACAGAAAGAAAAATTACAAGATAGACCATATCAACAGGTATCATTTTCCCCATTACAGGTAAGCAGTTTGTTCCTGTTAAATCCAGGATTACTCAGAGAGATTCTTCTGGTTTAGTCACCTGTCAGCCAGACTAATACATAGATTACTGTGGTGTATGATCATCACAAAACAAAACAAAACAAAACAAAAAAAAACAAAACAAAACAAAAAAGAAAAAAAAAAAAAACTAAAAACAAAGAAACAAAAAACCGAGCCCTAAAGCTAACACAATGTTTGTACTCAAAGGGAAGAGAATACGACTTGTTGTGGGTACGCACCACACAGCTTTTGCAAGATTGTCTAATTCTCCTCTTCTCATTCCATGCTGCCACAGCTTTAACTTGGAAATTGGCTTTAATCTACAAGTTGAGGTCTGTTAATTGTTGGATTACATGGACTGCAGGACAATTATAATTTACAGAAAAACATGCTTTAGTGAGAGCCTCTTTAAATCATTTGAAACATAAGGTGTGTGAAGGTAGGATCTGTCATTGCCGAATTTATTTGCCAAAAGAAAAATACATCTGTGGGGAAGATTTTTTTTTCATTTGAAGCACTTGGTAGAATATCAAATCAACTATATCTCTTCATATTGCTAGGACAACTTGCTGTGCAAAGCTTGCTATTCCAAGTGAATTCTATACAGTTTTCCCTTACAGAAAATGATCACATGCAAACATTTTTATTAAATGCCCTTTATAAAATTCACTCAGTTCATGTTTATCTCTGGATAGTTTCAATTTTTTTTAAAATTATGTTACTGAATAAATAATAAATGACAGGAAGTAACTTTTTATCCTTCATGTCCTTTTGCATCAGGCAGGATATTTTTTCTTAGCCATATTTTCTGCAACATGCTGAGATACTTCTTTCAGTCTCATTCCAAAAACAAGAGCTTGACACCTTTGAATGGGTTTTTGAAAAACACGTGTCTCTGCTTCTGCATCACTTTTGGGTTCACCTCAGACAATAAAACACAACAGCTTAGGGACTTGAGACTAAATTATTCACTTACCTCAGAGCTCAGGCAACAGTTTGGTTTCTCTGGAGTTTTAGAACCTCTAGATATCTCACTCCAAAATAGAGAGGTTATAGAAACAAATTCTATCTGGACTGGTTTGGGTTTGTCTTTTTTTTTTTTTTTGTTATATTCAGCATAACTTATGAAAAGATGTAGTCTAAATTTGATTTCTTAACATGATTTCAACAAGCTGGCATTAAATGAAAAGGATGTCACTGATTTTTCTTAACAGCCTGTTTCATCCAAGTGATAAAATCCTGCAATTTCCAACCTCCTCTGCTGTTCAGCTGATACTCAACTGCATTTTGAGGCTGGCGTAAGCCTGAAAACTTGGAAAATAATGATTTTTATGAAACATATCAGAAATTCAGTTCGATCCATGACACCTTACGTGTCAGGACTCCATTTATCAGAGGTTGTGAGATTCACAGATATAAAATTTGCCCCCATCTTTATTGCTTTGCTCAAGACTTTTTATTTATTTCCATCAGACTACAGCATTACACGCCTTATTGTGCTTCCAGTAATTCAGTCACTTGGAGAGAGTACACAAAACCTGTTTCTCACAGTGTGTGACAAGCCCTGTCTGTTTGTCATGCCTGGTGTCTATATTTAATTGTAGCCAACGCTGTGTGGGTAGGCTCGAACAGATCCAAGTAGGAAGGCAGAAATGGCAGTGACAAAAACCTGTGGGATCAATACCGAGCCACAAAGTTGCCTCTGGGCTTCCTTGCCCTCTTTACAGCTATCTGCTGGAGCTGGTGTGACCCTGATCATGTGCTCCTCACTCCAACCCCAAAAGAGACCACGAGCCAGCTGCAGTTTCTTTCTGCTGATCGAGCGCATCCTGACATGAGCAGTGTTTTGTTTGTAATGGTGTTAAACTGTGACGCAAACAAAAATCAAAATATGGCCATAAAGCAAGATTCGTTTCTTTGTGAAAATTTAATAAGCTTACTTTAGAATATGGAGCTTTAGCAAATATAATAATACCTTTAAAGCCCAAAAGCTCTGGGGTATTCTTTCAGGGACCTGCCATGTTTATTCCCACCACCACATGTAGCACACATGCATGTTGGTGTCCACACAATCCCATGTTCTTGGATCCACTCCAACCTCAGCTACTCTCCCATCTGCTTGTTTTGAGGAAGGAAAGGATCTTGAAGCCAACTAGTTTGCATAATAGAAAGCATATAATGTAAAGGTGATGCCTCAGGTTTTAGCTTTTATATTTTTCACATTCTGTACTACTTTAATGTGTACTTCTGCACTTCATGTCAGGGGATAGCAGGCTCTCTTTACAGAGTAGGTTGACAAAACAATTCCTTCTTTAGCTGGAGACCAAGGACAAATGACTCAAATTTCAGGCCCAAGAGCATAAACAGTGGTGGACTGAAGAGAGAAAAACAAGAAGGATGGGACTTCATAATCTAAAGCTGTAATTAGACAATTAACTCCAATATGCTAATGGACCAGAAATTATAAAAGTGTGAAACCCCATGACCGCTTGTCCATTTTGTGACCATTTTGGGTTCCTCTTGGGTGTAGCCCTGGCTGGGCTTTCGTACTGCCCAAGGTGTATCCATTAAAGCCTTCTAATAAATACCGACTTTATTCTTTAGCTCTGTCTAGTCTCTGTTCTAAGTCAGCCTTCACAAGGCATCAAAGACATATGCAAAATTGTGGTAAGCTAGAAAGGGTATTGTTCTCTAGTGTATAGCTCAGACGTTCATCCGCTTGAAGTCATTTCTGATTGGGAAAGTGCAATCTTTATGTACCAATCACAATAGTACACATTCACAACAGTAAATAACAACTGAAACAACCATTAAGATTATTTTAATTAAGTTTTGTGCAACAGAGTAATAATCTCCTTCAACATAAAATCATCCATTTTTTTATTACATTTCTCTTTTGTGTGCCCTTCTCTAAATGACAGAATAATTTGTTAACAGCTTTGAAAAATTTCTTGATAATCATGTTCTGCCTTTTCTTTATGCAAACTGCTAAATAGTTACAGACAAATAACCCATTTCAACAGGAGTCATCTATATAAAATTGTCATTTTTTGAAAAAATCACAGCAGAAACACAACTGGTTTTTGAGTGAGAACCAAACCTTAGAAACTTGCAAGGTGATGATTTTTACTAAATTTAAGAGCTCCATGTTTTTAGTTATTAGCTATAATTTTGTCTATTCATTTATGTAGAAGCAACTATTTTCTCGCTGCCTGGAGCCTTTCTCATTGCTATCAAATCCATTCTTACATGAAGACATTTTCCAAACAAAAGATACGAGGCCAAGTTCAGAATGCAGCTGAAATAATTTCTTCCAGAACTGAAGTCACTCTTTTGCTCTTTTGTGTCTGTATTAATTTTTTTACATTACTTTTTTATTACTGTCACGCATTGCTCATTTCAGTCCTCCATTATCCTTCATCTATAGACTCTCATCTTACTGCCTTCTCCCCTTCAATAGCTGCCAATCATCCTATTTTATATGGAGCCTAGATGGTTTTAAATGCCATAATTAATACAACTAGTCACGGGGTATCTCGACTGAAATATTCAAGTGCATTTAGCTGAAATATCTTAATTTTTTTTTTTTTTTTTTTTTTTTTTTCTGGGTAACAAAAACACTGAATCTGAAGAAAGCTGCATTTAATGGTCATGGATGTCTTTGCAAAGTACCTTCCATATTTACAAAGGCTTCCTAACATCAGTTTTGTACCTGCTGTTGAAAGACTTTTCGTAACTTTGCACAACTCCATGGCATGCCATGATTCATTTGTTACAAGAGGGGCCAATATGTCTCAGGAAATGGGATGAAATTATTGTGTATGTGCGTATGCCTCTGAATGTCATTTCTTCATGGTGGCTCTTAAACCTGGTGATCAAATGTCTAAAAACTGGATTTTGACCATTTTCTTCAAAGAGAATAGAAATACCTGTTTTCACACAAAATAACACTCCCTTCCCACACTTTTTCATCAATACCTTCTGATAAGAGACCTCAAAGATGCACTTGGACTTCTTTTCACTCTTAAAGACATCAAATATTTTAAATGTTCAGCCAGGAAGAGTCTGTAAGAATAAAAGAATAGCAGCATGACTGTTATCAGTGATTAGGCAGCTCTCATGGGAAAAGCCCTGTTTTCTATCCTTTCAAAGTCTGTTTCTGGCCTTGTGTCATTCAGTCATTAGCTAGTATGCAGTCCCTGGAGTAACAACACACCTAAAGCATCTCCAATGAATAGTTTACTGCTTCTTGCCTTGGACTTGAGAGTTTCAGACCTCTCAGGCAATGACAAAAAAAAAAAATTTGTTATCCCACATTCTATGTAGAAGAGGGATTAAAATATTTCAAGCCTTTCCTTAAAATGAATTGATGTGGACTTTCACCAAAGGTTTACTGAACTCCACAGTGCCAAGGTTCACCTGCTTATTTCCAACATCAAAGGGTTTTCTCATGGCTGTTTTCCCCACTGCACTTTCCACATCCAACGTAATGTGTAAGTACTCACTATAGGATTTAGAAAGGTCTGTGCTGCCTTTTCATATGAATGAACAGAGGTCTCACACAGTAACTCTCACTAAAGGACCTTCACCTAGAAAGACTTAGTAAGTATGTGATAAACCTTTCCTAATGTCAGCTTTACAGGTGAAACCACGATTTAGGCTTGCTGAGGTGGACTTTTGTGCTATTACAAAGGTGCTGAATGACTTCAATCCAGAATATAGCCTAATGAAGGGTCATAATGAGCACTGACCAGATGGTGTTTTAACTTAATATATCAAATCATATGACATTAGATGCCACAGAGAGCAGAAAATGGATGTAAATGCACACAGAAATAGAAATATATCCTTCTTTAGGACCAATGTCTTAAATCTGCTCATAGCAGCCCTCATAGGTTTTGAATTCAATTTTTCAACACACCACCATTATGCCTGTATCATCTGAGCAAAAAACGTCATGGTCAATTGTTTAAGATCTCAGCTTCTGTTCCAGTATTAAAGAAAGAACAGCACTTGTGAATGACGGCAAGCTTTTAACACTGTTGAGAACACAGTGTACTAAACACTAGATGTAAAGAAGAGAGCTTGGGGGTTGGTTGTTTTCAAATTTTTTTTGGCTTTTTTTTTTTTATCAGAATTGTTCGTAATGGGTTTTTATAGCACTAGTGCACTTACAGGTTTTCAGGCAGTGTGGGTGAAACCTGGATGCCCCCAGCCGACATCCAGCAGCAGCCTCTCCAGCTCAGCATCCTGCCTGCCTCAGAACCAGTGCTGCAGGGCCAGTGCCGGGTTTTCACAACCAAAAGTAACTCCCAAAAGTCCCTGAGTCTGAGTTGCCCTCTTCAAATCCCACAGAAATTAGCCATGATGCTCACAAAAATACACTTTGTTTTTCCAAAAGGTCTTCCAGGAGGGATATTTAAAATTTTTTTTTCACTTGGGCTTTCAAGATATGTTTTCCTTAGGAAGAAAACAGTGAAGAAATACTGGTTTATGATCACAGATCCAGTTTTCAACAAATCCTATAAAATCTACAACCTTCTGACAGCTTTAATAACTAAGTAGGAAGAAATCACACTGTACAGCAAACATCAATATGTACACACAGTAACTGTAGGTCTCTAATGAAATGTTACAATCTTAGCAATATTAAAAAAAAAAGAAAATAAGACATAAATCTGTATACTCTGAGTCACAACAGTGTACAATTGCCTATATCAAATTTTTTGACATGTTACTGCATATTTACTTCACTCTTGTCTTTTTCAAGCCTTTTTATAATTTCTTTTTATAATTTTCATGCATTACTCTATTATACCACTGCTCCATTTCTCATGTCTACCTTTATCCACAAGCCCTTCCACAAGCCCTGCATTCTCTCCACTGCTGAAGTTGATCTGCAAAAGTCACCAGCATATTTCTTGCTTCACCATCTTGTTCTCCCACCTCACTATTGTACTTTTGTTTTGTACTTTACAGTTATTTTTAACTAAGGCAATGATCAAGCCTAATTTTGTATATGATAACAGATCTTTTTAGATTGTAGTGAAAAACTGCATATATGTCTGTAAATGCAGGTAGTCAGGACTGACCAACCAGCTGCTATAATTAGAATTTTGTTCCTGAGATATACTTGGAAAATCAATATGGACTTGGACAAGGGATCAACAAGGAGTCTGATATGATACCCACTAAACCTATGGGAGGACTCCTACTGATTTTGAAAGTTTGGAAATATAGTTTTTATAGCATATTCTGAGCAAATTGCCATCTTACTATTACAGGAACATAAAATTTCTCCATATAAAGTAAGCTAAAATTCATAAATCATTTTAAAAACTTCAGAAACTTTACTCAGCAGGAGAAAGGCTAGGAAAAATGAAAAAGAACAAATCTGTGCTTTCAAATTCATGCTTCTTTGAAGGCTGATGATAAAAACTAAAACAAAGGAAGTAACTTGTATCAAAGGAAGGTAGAAAATGAATTAATTTGAATCAAATTGAATTAATCACTAAATCACTAAAAGTAAATTTTTACATGAAGAAGCCCAGTCCCAAACTATAATCATAACACAGCATGACAAATCAACAAATGAACTGAACATCATCCAGATCTCTGAGAACTTGGTAGCCAAGAGACATGACAGATGGCTGAATACCAAACACACAGGCATATTTCTCCTTTTGTGAAGCAAAGATTCTTCCAAGATTTTGCAAAGTGTAGTTGTTTCATTTGCTGAATTAGTTCACCTCCTACATTTGGAATGTTCATAGCAAAGTAGAATGGAAAGTTTGCCAATTTCAGGGCATTCAGATATTTTAAAACAAGATCCAGAGTCTCAAAGAGTTTTTATTCCAGTTCTGCAAATGGAGAAGCTGAGGAACAGATGGGTTGAGAGGGTTTCTTGTGCACTGCGAAACTCCCCTTGAAGCCAGTCAGTGGTGAACACAGAGGTGGTGAAAACAAGATTTCACAGTAAAGCTGACTACTGGAATTAGAAATGAGATCCAACAGTTCCCTCATTCTCATGTTTCACAATCCAGGTAAAATCAAATCTCTTTTCTCAAAGTGAGAATCTGATATCTTTTCAGGATCCATTCTCTGTTAATAATTGCATGAAGTTTTACATCCCATAAGAGCACACACCAATCTGTCTCTTAAAAACTAACAATTTTGTCACTTGCCTTTGCCATTGAAACATGAGATGGACCCAGTCTTGAACAGGGAGGGCAAATGAATTGCTCTTTGCAGAGATTTATATGCAATAAGATGAGGTCGCTGGCACGTTTGGAAGGACTTTCACAGACCTGCACGTCCCTTCTCAGCTGCTCAAATTTTTCCCATTTCCTCTGATTTTGTTCTTTTCACCAACAATGGCAAGACTAAAGAAATCTGTATGTCTAGAACCATAACTACAGTGTCTTAAACTCCCCATGCAGCCAACACTGTGGGATGTGAAACACATAAATCAGCTATGCTATTTAGGTACTTTAAAATATATTGACTGAATTTCTATTTGCATTTGAAATTGTCTAAATAAAATGTTTTATGCTGGGTTTGGTTAAGGATTTTTCTGTAGGAGAGTCTGGGGTGTTTTTCTATATGTTAGAAATAGCAACTAAACCTTAGATAATTTTTTTTAACCATATAAAAGATAGATTGTTTTCAGAAACTCATCCTTGAGCAAGTGACATATCCCACAAGTCTCATAAGTGGTTGCAGGCTAGAATAAATACCTCCCTGAGGTCTACTCCACTGTTTACTGAAGAATCTTAGAAGTACCATTTGAAAAGTTATATTTAAATAAATACAACGAGGAAAAATGAACCAAGGTGCATATTTCATAATTAAAAGCCATTTTATTCCCAAATTGATTTTATTTTTAAATTTTTGAAATCAAATATGGTAATAATTTCATAACTCAAAAAGAAAAAATTGTCAGTTTTTCAGTATGAAAAAATCCTTTTTCATAAACAGTTTTGAACTAACTAACTGGCATTTTGGAACTAAAATTTCATGCTTTAGTATATGCATATCTTGGACTTCACTCTAACTTAATAAAGCAATTTATAGTCATGTCAGATCCAGCATTAATAAAAACGTAAATGACATGAGAAATTAATAGCTCTGCTGCAGAAGAAAACTTTCAACCCTTCTAGACCCCCACTTAGCATTATAATCTTTTTGTATACTCACAACAAATAAATTTTCCTAACTTGAAAGCTGGATTTTTCTGAGTTAACATTATTATTCTTTAAAATGTCTGCACTGAATAAGCTTATAAATGAATGCCACAAATAGTGCAACATCTTTTTACCTCAATATGGAGTGCTGAGAACATATCACTGAGCCGCTCTGTTCTTCTCCACTTGATGGAAAATGTGATAGAGGGAGAGCATAAGGCCTGTTCCCTCTAACCCCTGCCTTCATCTTGATAGAGGGAGAGCATAAGGTCTGTCCCTCTAACCCCTTCCTTCATCTTGAAGTGGTGAGTGCAAGCCCAAAGGAAACCTTTCTGCCCAGGGCAGGCAGGGAGACCAAAGTGCCAAGTTTTGGAGATGCCAAAACTGTCTGAAAATACTGGAGACTTCTGGGGTCATGGAGGAAAAGAAACTGGTGATATTTGGGACAAGCTCATGTGCAAGCACTGAAGTTTGTCTGTAATTTGAAAATATAAACAAAGGTTCAAACCCATGAATGAATAATAACTCTGACAGAGCTGTTCCAGTGCAAACCTGTTCTCTTTACATCAATACCAGTGTAAACATAAATAACTCAACATGGAAGTTACCCTGATCCTAATCAGATTATGCAGGGGGCATTTTGGAATTATGAGGCCTGTAGATGGATCTGGAGTTGGCACAGTGTAGGGCACAAAATAAAGCTGGAGATCTGAGTGCATGATATTCTGCTTAGTTCAAGATAAAACAATAAGCATCAGGAAACAAGTGTCTACAGAAACTAACAATGAAGGTAACTGAGATAAGTGTATAGAAGACCAACAGGATCTAGAATTGGATGCGTGTTGATTTTGCTACAAGTCATTGCCTCTACAGAGGAGGTAAAGGACTACAGAAAATGCTTTGTTACGCTTCATAATAACATAATATATTGGCAATAAAGTTCAT
Organism: Onychostruthus taczanowskii; assembly: GCF_017590055.1. Taxonomy (NCBI): domain Eukaryota; kingdom Metazoa; phylum Chordata; class Aves; order Passeriformes; family Passeridae; genus Onychostruthus; species Onychostruthus taczanowskii. Next base: position 3,100,227 of record NW_024501459.1, read on the forward strand.
ATTTCATTTTCATGTCAAGATTAATTATATTTATAGTAGGGAAAAGGACGAAAGCTGACAAACTGCAGTTTGCAAATATCACAGTATGTATCAGAGATAGAAAAGCATTTCCAAAGTCATCTAGGAACTTCTATGAATATGCATTTTATATAGTAATTTCAGTAGAAACTAATGCTAACTTTCCACAATCAGCTTTTAAAAACAACTGCAGTACATTTTACTAGTAAGGAAAGAAAGTTTGAATCATATAAATTAGCTACAAATTTAAATACATTTATTATACAGAATTAAATCTCTAACTGTTCAGTTTCACTCAAAATTAAAGTGACGTCAATATGGTGTGACATAATTTTCAAAGTCAATTAATCAAATCCAAATGAAGGCTGTCTTAGCCCTAAGAAAAAGAAATCCCTGTAGTTGTTCACTCTAATCTAAACAGTCATTTTCACACATTCCTTTCTTAAAGTTATGTAGTTTATTCTCTGCGCTTCTTAGAATTAACCCAGAAAGAATTTTAATAATGTATGAAAAATCTCAAGTCAGATCCAATATTCTTTATACAGGGCAAACTCCCAGAAACTTAATAAATCACAAGGTATACTTGACTTATGATATTTGTTTTCCAGAGGATAACAAACTACACCTCAGATTAACAAATAAAAGAAATATTATTAACAAAGAAATGTACTATAGTTAAAAACAGAAGTTTTAAGTTTATGCAGCAGTTCTGGCAAATATCTGGTTATACATTATCAATTAAAAGCAGGTGGGACACACCCATTTTTTCTATTATGAGATGTTCTACACTCATCTTTCATCTGAATTTGCTTTATGCTACTGTGCTTGGAGACTAAAGTATCTTTTACTTCAATATCAGCTACACACTTTTTTCTTTGCAATTCTTTGTAAAACAATAGATTACCTTCTTTCCCTAGAGAAGTTTATCTTTATTTACTGCTTTCTTTTCATTAGAGCACTTTAATAGGCTCATCCAATACACAAAACTATCCAAGTGACCTGTTTAAGGAAGATTGATTTTTATTTCTGTTACATTATTGCACAACTAAAAAGCCTTTTTACAGCGCTTTATGTGAGATCAGAATCAGACTAACTTGTAAATAAAGAAGCAGAGCTGTTGCAAGTCAAAAGGTTTGAATGAACACATACAAATATGTCTCTCAAATGGGACTTGTGAGAACTTCCAAACTTGTAAACAAAATTATCAGCTACATTTCCTTTGTGTGTCATAAATAAGTAGTAAACAGAGCAGAGCATCATTGCCAAACATTGCAAATTCATGATCTAGTCTAGTCTCACCCTGCTTAATCAATTTCCTATCAAAAATGGTTACATTAAATAGCAATTCATATTTTTAAATCTAAATTCCTTAGGTAATTTCCTCATTGAATTCTTTACTACTCTAATGTACATCCATTTTTAAAAGCTACAGATACTTGCAGCCCTTCAGTAAGTTCAATGTGCAGAGAAATAGTTTAAAAACTCTACCATGTCCCCCTCAGGCATCCCACAGCAGCTTCTAAAATCCCTTTACAGTTATAAAATTCACATACAATTTTTAATTTTCTCTTTGAAGTGCACTCACACAAATAATGACTTCTGAATTTCTCAGTTTCTTCTCTAATGTAGAGAAAACAAATTAATTCAATACATTTATGTTGCAGAACTTCTGCTTATAAATATTCCCTGGATTTTCTCACATCACTCAGTGAAATGGAGTGAGTGCTTTGCTGTAGCTCTAGGATTTTCTTCAGAGAAATTGCTTAAGGAGTTGTTTTCTGGTCTAGATTTCATTAATCATGTGTTTTTGTATATAGAAAATGCTTATGTATGTGTTTCATTTCCGTACACAAGTTCAAAAACAATCTGTTTAAAGTATACCCTTCTTTTCTTCTTTAAAGTCCCTTCATATTTTAATATTTTCTGAGTAAAACTACAATGGTTCTGAAAATACAACTTTTTTTGCAGGCAAAATATGAGCTTATTTACATCTTCACTGTCACATGCAAAATATTTCTAATACAACAGAAAAGATAGATAGAGAGCCATAGAATCATAGAATACTTTGGGTTGAAAAGGATCTTCAAGACTATCTATTTCCAACCTCCTTGTCACAGGGAGGTGACTTCCACTACAGGTTCTCCGAGCCCCATCCAATCTGGTCTTGAGCACTTCCAGGGATGAGGCATCCACAGCTTCTCTGGGCAACTTGTTCCAGTGCCTCACCACCCCCAAAGGATAGAATTCCTTCCTAATATCTAACCTAAACCTACTTTCTTTGCATTTAAAGGCATTCCCTCCTGCTATATTCCATAATGCCCTCATCACAAGCCCCTTCCCAGCTTTCCTGTAAGCCCCCTTCTAAGTTCTCCCAGAAGACTTCTCTTCTCCAAGCAGAACAACCCCAACTCTCTCAGCCTGTCTTCATAGGAGGTAATTGTAAAATTGAAAAATTAAGTATTTCCTCCCAGCAAAATACACTGCCTTCATGCCTATTGGATTTTGGTAAGAAGATTTCTAATGTGAGTGTCAATTTTTCTGGGTTTCACTGCACTCTGCCATGAGAAGTGAAGCAACTCAGTCACAGTAACATCGATATCATCTCTGCTGGTATGAGAGAGATCAGAAAATCATTAGCACTTCTATTAAAGGCCTTTTAATCATATCCCTCTCTTGACATATCTGGAGTAACATGTGTCAGCCCTGGAAGTAAAGCCATGGTATTTTCACAACCAGACAGCTGGAAGTTTTCAGAATTATCTGGTACTCCGGTCTGCCTTATCTTAAGAGAGGAAAGCTTTTTCCATTGTTACAGTCTCTTCTTGCAAGTTCTTCATTGCAAAACCCACAGAAACATATTGCTAAATCATTTGACTGAAAAAGGTGCACTCAGATTTTTCCCTCTCTTTTTTTTTTTTTCATAACATCATATTTTTACTTAGACCTTTCATAAATGCATGTTTTCTCACCCATGATTTCATGCTATTAATAAAAGGAACCACATAATTTAAACCGAAACATTTTATTTCATTCAAGTGGCAGCTGTTCTTACATATGTAATAATTGCAAATTGCCTAGGCAACTTGCATAACTATGCAAGACAAGAGAAATCCTCTGGCTCTGACAGCTTGCACATAATCACTTTCTTCTTTAGGCATGAGCAGCAGAAATCCTTGTATCCCTGTGGTACCCTGCCCTCACTTCCACTGCAGTACACAAGGCTGATGCTGGCCTTAGGAGCTGTGCCTCTTTAGACTGCTCTTGCAGGCAAAGGTGGGATATTCAAGCCTCCCACGGATCGGTGAGAGTCGCTCTGCCTCTGTTTCCCCTGAGGAAAGCTGAGCCAGTGATCCGAAACAGACTGAATATACCTCAGCTTCCACTTGAACTGATTACAGTGACCCCACCGTGCGTGTCGCTCACTTCAATGGTTCGTTCAATATGGGGAAATCATTTGGAAGTTTCCCTTTCCAGATTAAGCCCTTCCCCAGGTCCATTCTGGGGCAAGCTGCTAGTAAGAAAACCAACTGACAAGTTTGTTTATATAACCTTAAACTATATGTTTCTTTCTGAGAACAGACAGTACCATGATGCAATATTTTTCATATTGATTAGTAAGACGACAAGTAATATTCCTCTGATTTTTAGCCCTATATGTAAGCACCAACAAGTCAACTTGATTTGTTTACATCTAACTTTTAACAAAATTTTAAATTCTACTCCAAAAGTAAATCCACTTTTTACATCAAGTAGATAATCACGAGGGTGACAAAAATAAATAGCCATCCAAGCAAGCTGAGTCAAGTGGAATAAAAGACTACAAATATTTGGTCAGGTGGAGGCAGATTTGAGCATTGGCTAATTTACCACACCCTGGTACCAATTTCAACTACAAAACATCTTAGTCATCAGTGTGGCATTGACTTTAAAAGTCTCTTACCTTTTAGTTGCACTGTTATAACCATTTTTTCAGTAGTAATGTAACACATTCATGTATTTAGAATTTTTCCAGAAGAAAAAGTAGCATCCTCATATTTTCAGTCTGATATTAAAAAAAGCAAGAGATAAGTATGGAAAACAAACCCCGGTATAAGTAGTTATGTTTGTCTTTAACATTCATTGCCAACAGTCAAGACAAATTCAATATAAATTAAAATTAAAAACTTACAGTACTGAATTATAGCAATCTGGGATTAACTACTCAGTAGAACAGAGATTAAATTCAACTGTTCTTGAGAAATCATAAATTCTTCTATATTCCACATTTTATCTAGGAAAAGAAAAAAAACAGCTAAGTTTTCAAATCCTGAAGAAAAATTTTAGAGGTTGAATTATATTGAAATATTCTCACAAGTCTGTGAATTTGTTTTCCTTTCAGTCCAGGACTTTGAAATATATTAATCATAGTGCTCTCTGAAATATATTAATCATAGTGCTCTCTCATATTCCACTCTCTTTGCCTATTTGGAGGCCTCATTTTGGCTTTGGTGAGGTTTTACATTTATCCTTGAGTAGAGCTGGAATTTTATAATTAAAAAGAATGAAAGGATTAAGAGAAACTTAACTCTTGCCTCCATCAAACCAGCATCCCAAGAATACTGATGGTGTCGATCATGGATAGAAGTGCCCAAGTTAGGAACAAGGAACAGGCAAAAAAGGTTGTAACTAGCAGTGCCAAGCCTTAGCAGAAAAAAGTCCTACATCAAAGCATAAATAACTGTTTGAGCAAGAGATACTTGTCAGGAGATGGAAATTATCATAATGGATAAAAATAAAAAAAAAACCATTCTGGCATAGAAGCTGAATAAAGAAATGAGTCAATGTCATTACAGTTATAATACCTATAATTCAGCATGAAATATAATTTGAAAGATATAAGCCTGGGGAAAAAAATACCAGGATAATTTTTTTCTGGTGTTCTGGATGACTTACTGACAAATGCAAAATCTGGGTGGCAAAACTAAAACAATATACAGTCATTTTGTTACTATCTGCAGGTCACTTTTGAGATGCCTCTTACTTTGTTACATCTCAGAAATCCATGAAAACCAGACCAAAAAAAGTCAAGCAGGTTAAAAGTGGTTTTGAATTAGTTTATTAACATGTCATATACTACTTTAACATAGTTTCATGACTGGAAATTCATGATGGTTTAAGTGGGTACAGAAAAAATAGAAGATCCTCAGTCTCAATATCTCTGTTCTGGTACTGAACTACCAGTTTGTCTTTAAGGTGTTTCTTAGCAGCTGTTTCTTACTAGCTCTTGGTTTTGCTATGTTTAGCTCCTGAGAGTTTGCCAATCATTGTTTAAGAATCTTTTGGTTCTCTAATCAGGTAAATTTTTTTAAGAGCGAATAATCATAAAATATGCTGAGTTGGAAAGAACCCAGCAGGATCACTGAGTCCAACTCCCCACTCAGGACATCCCCAAGGGTCACACCATGTGCCTGAGAGCATTGTCCAAATGCTTCTTGAGCTCTGTTCAGTTTGGTGCTTTGTCCACTTCCCTGGGGATCTTGTTCCAAACCACTCTCTGGGTGAAAATCCTTTCCCTGATATCCAGACTAAACCTCCCCTGACTCAGCTTCACACCATTTCCCTGAGTCCTGTCACTGGTCACAAGAGTGAAGAGATCAGTATAAAAAATGGCAGAAAAGCTTCTGTATGAGGTACTTGGAACTGCTCATTATAAACCCCAGCATTTTCAATATAGTCTCAGTATCCCTATTACCCATCAGTATCCTCAGTATCCCTCACTGTCCATCTGGAAATGCTTGTTCAAAAGCATTTCCCATTTTTAAAGAGCGTTCATCCCTATCCTCTTAGTGAAAGTTCAGTAGAGCCTACAGAGAATATTCTTCTAAAGGAAAGAAGAATATTTATAGTCAACTGCAAATACAGGTGTTTCTGTGATTTTCAGTTATCTACAATACATCAAAACCATGATTTCCATCAGCTTACCTATATCCTTGTCTCCACATTTGCATCTGCCCATCTGCCAGTGAGGTAAGGAACAAAAGATGTGTTTTGAGTCCTGCATTCCTAAGGGAGTTTTCTCAAAAAATTGTCTGATTACTAATGGCTACCTTCTAATTCTTCCCCTAGAATGCTCATATACTGGATCAAGGGTAAGCCACATGTGAGAGATAATATCAAACTAAATGATGAAGGTCCACAGCATGCCAACAGAAGAGTTCAGGGTTACCCAATATATTTCTCCAGCCACTTCAATGCTCAGAAAAGTCAAAGTTCACACATATGGCCCTTCTGAACTGTTGCATGCACTACAAAGTATGGTATAAATACCTGCAGAGGAGACAAAAATTTCAACAATATTTTGCAGTTTTGAAGGTCTTTCAAAAAAAAAAAAAAAGGAGTATGGCAAAGTAAATAACTCATCAGCATTTGGAAGCATAAACACCAGAAGGAGCCCTGAAGGAGATGTGTCTTATTGCATTTTAAACAAATATCAAGGTAGGTAACTTGCATGATAAACACACTGCAATTTGATTTCAGTAATTTATTAAATTAACAAAACCATATTTGCTTATCTCAATTACCAAAGTTGCATAAGTTGCCATGCTGTTTTCTAGCACCATTTCAGTCTCAAACATGGATTACGGAGGTGAATTTCAGTTGCTTTTTCAAATGTTTTTGTACCACATTCCAACACACAGAATATATGCTCCCTAGGTTTCCTGAGCAGAATTAAGGTTATGCACACACATCATTCACCATATTTTCTCCCATCATATGATAGATATATCCTTACACTCACTTCTAGTTCTAATAAAAGTACTTGGATTGCTTACAAAAGAACCATCAGACTTTAAATCATCAGATCTGTGTTCTAGGAACCTAATTACCTGAACCCCATCACTGCAGTACCTGAGTCACACACAACTGTCATGTGGAGAAAGGGGCTTTAACACACTTTTTCTCTACATGTCTCTCACATTAGGTCCTGGTTCATACTTCTGACCAGTAACCATATACCCCAGGCAGAGTGTTCCTGCTCCAACCTGCTCCAGCCTTCTCAGACCTGTACTCAGGCAGTTTCTTCAGCCACAATTACAGCTGTGAAATTACTTTAGTCCTACAGACCATCTTTGTAAAGGCATCTGAAGAAGCAGATATGCCTTAAGTGCTGCTTTTAGAGCATACTGGCACCCAGCTCCTTTGGGGAGCCAGCTGCCTTAGCATTTCCACATTAATCTTGATTGAAGCTACATTGCAAATTTTGCCCACCTGATCTCTTTGATCTCAAAACAAATACCTGGGACAGTTTCTGGGAGCATGCTCCAGTTTTCAAAATGCTGGTTCAGGGTACCTGCATCTTTCATTCTTGGAGCTGTTAATTGAAAGCTTATACTGTAAGCTTTGTAAGGGAGCAAAAAATAACCAGCTTTTTATTCTTTTCACAGCCAGTTTCTATCAATGCAAGTTTCCCATGGATACTATTTATCTTCGCTTAAATTTGTTAAAGCAAATTAACAATATGGTGTGGAACACAGCTAGCATCTGCACATTCACTTATGCCCAGCACCCTGAGGTTTGGCATATGACACCTTGAAACATGAACTCTTACACCAAGCCTCAGCTCAAACAAAATATTGCCTACGTGAACTCTTATTAACAAAGCAGACGGTAAGGAAATGAAGAACTGTAAAAAGAGGATAGCTCTTTTCAGCTGAAAGCAGCTGCTCAGGCTGCCTGAAAAACAATAATTCAATTTGTAGCAACAAAACCGAGACCACTTGAAAATGTTCAGGGAGGTAAGGAAAAATCTTGAAATGCAAAGCTGAAAAGCCTCGCATGCTTGGAGAGACACTCATCCAGCTGGTTGCCTACTTGAGTTCCTTCTCCAGCAGAGCTGTAGGACAATTTTTGACAGTGCTGTCATGGCTTCTCTCCTGCTTTGTAGCATTCATGGCTTGGTGTTGTCTAACACAGCAGCTCTGACACTGCCTGAGCAGGGTCCACTTTCTGAGGAATCCAGCTAAGAGCCTGTCCTGCCTTCAGAGCCTCTTGCAAGAACATATTTTGCCTCAAGCCCTCCATGCAGATCATCTCTTCCAAGGCATGAGCCATCCCTGGGTCTCACATCTGTCCAGAAGTGAGGTATGTACAACTCAAAATGAGTGCCAAAATGTTTTGTTTCAACCAGCGATGAAGCCGCTATGTAGGACACGGGAGATCTACATTACAGTCTGTGAACACCCCTTTCAGCCATACTAAACTCCCTCTCCTCCTCATCTTGCTCATCCCTTGTAAGGACCTAAACTCAGCCCTTCTGGAGGTTGTTGTGTTTGTTTTCACTAAAAGTTCACCCCAATAAACCTCCCCTGGAAAAGTTTTATTAAAGCAAAGTCACTGGGAAAGAATTTCAAAGTCTTGACAAAACCATACTTCCCAGTCATGAGCAGAGCTCTCACAGGAGCATCCTAGGGCATCATTGTATCCTAGTTACTGAGATGTGGTGAGCTCTGCTTGCTGTTTACAAAAATAAAAGCACAGGCAGGAACTTTTTTCTGTCAGCTGTCAAAATTAGCAATAAGCTAGTTTTCAGTGAAGACTGTTTCTGGCAAGCTGTCAACCAGAAAATTGAAAATCAGAAAGAGAACATTTATCAGACGTGAAAAACAAGTGTAGCACGTAAGCACATTCTTAATGGAAGGCTTGGTTTCACTGCATACAGCTCATCTGTGTAGAGTGGATACAAACAAAAACTTGTAAATTCTTGGGAGAGAAGGAAGGGAAGAGATCAGCTGACAAGGGGGAAAGTGCTGAGGGAATTTGCAGGAAGGTCTAACACATGAGGTTTAACTTGTTTATTAAGTTGGGAAATTCTGGATATAGGTCCCAGTCAAAGCTCTTTTTCATCTGCCTTTTTTTTGCGTATCTACAAGGAAATTCACCTAACACTTGCTACACATGTGTTTGTCTCCTCTGAGGACAATGAAGAATGTTGAACTGGAAAATACTTCATCAAAACCCACAAAAGTTTGTAGTATTCATCATATCATTTCTCTAGCAAAAGAAATGTCTTTCTACCACAGAGGCAGTGACTCTGCAGATGGAAAATCACCCACACTTCTGAACCCGTCATACATAGCAAACAGCACATTTAACCTCCTAATTTCTCACTGACTTTCAACACCAGGTACATTTTGAAGCATGACATCAAATAATAGTCTTCTAGAATTGATAACTAGCAGGAACATGTACTGAGGAAAACGGATATAAAGATCCTTCACACTGAGATCACGGGACATGGTAGGAACATATTTGAGGTTTACAAATTACAATCCAGATAAAAGGAATCTAAGACCACTTAAGGAAAAAGTCATTTATTCCCATATGAATCCTTCTTTAATGCAAGAAACACAGTATCTTATAATGGCTTGGGCTGGAAGGAACCTTAAAAATCATCTATGTCCAACCCTTCTGTCATGGGCAGGAACACCTTCCACTACACCAGGTTGCTCAGAGCTCCATCCAACTTGGCCTTGAACACATCCAGGGATGGGGCATCCACAGTTTCTCTGGACAACATTTTCCAATGCCTTACCACCCCGCAGTTTCCCAATATCTGATATAAACTGACTCCTTTTCTGTAGCCATTCCCCATGTCCTTATAAGAAGTCCCTCCTCAGCTCTCTAGGAGGCTCACTTAGGTACTGGAAAGCTGCCCCAGAGCCTTCTTTTCCCCAGGCTGAACAGCCCCAACTCTCTCAGCCTATCCTCATAGGAGAGGTGCTCCAGCTCTCTCATCATAGTCATGACCCTCCTCTGGAGTCACTCCAACAGGTCCACATCCTTCTCTTGATGGGGACCCTAGATCAGGATGCAGCACTTCAGGTGGGGGAGAGAGGTTAGAATCACTCTCCAGAGGGGGAGAATCATCTCCCTCAACCTGCTGACCCCTTTCTTTCTGATGCAGCCCTGCATACTGTTGGCTTTCTGGGCTGCAAGTGCAGCCAGAAGGTAAGGAGGGAACCATCTGGCAAATTCATGCCAGACTAACACCATAAAGCAGAAATGTCCTAAGTAGTGCATTCAGTTTGCAGTTTGGGTGCTATTTGTGGAAAACACCAACAGGGAAAAGACTGGTTATCTCACCCTGCTAATATATGTGCTCTTCTCTGTCCTTAAAAATAATATTGTGATTCCTCAGAGGCTAGATTGAATGGTTTTCAGATATATCTTTTAAGAGACAGATAGTATTGAGGTTTCCAACGGCACAGGAAGGATGGATTCTTCATCTCAGAGGCTGGGAATGTCAGGCCACCAGCAAGATGCCATTTTCCTCCAGAAAATAAGAGAAAAAGACTGTGTTTTCATATCCTCTTTCTTTCCACTCCATCCATCATGATGTTTTTCTAGAAGAAAATTCATTTTCAGATCAGCTCTATTAATAAACAAGGCAACTTTCCCCAGCTCCCTACTTCTTTCCCTGCTAAGTAGCAAATTTCCATTCCTTTCTTCCATTTGCTAAAGCAATGACTCAGAGGGTTCTTCCAAGGCTGAAATACTTAGGATGTGTGAAATGTTGGTATCAAATCAAGACAGTTCACTAATTCATAAAGAGCAACTAATACCATCCATAAATATTTTTCTCTCTGGCAGATTTTCACACATTTTTCTGTTTGTAAGAGAGAGGAAATTCATTCCACAATGTTAATCTCTTGAAGACCTCTTTCCCCAGCAAAAAATTACTCTCTAGGCCCTGCCTGAATTTTTTCTAAGCCTTTAAGTGCAATAAAAGAAGGTGGTAGAGCTAAAATAAAACATATTTTGTGTTTTCTTCTGAAAAAAAATGGTCTAGCAAATAGTGGGTATACATCAACAGAAGAGATATACAAAGTCTGTGGCCTGTTCCAAACTTTCCTATAGCATCTTCTGGCATGGCATATGCTCCCAAACATGAGCAGACAGCCAAATCTCCTGTGGTGGGCTGACCCTGGCAGGACACCAGGTGTCCACCAAAGCTATTCTATCATTCTCCTCTACTGGGCAGGGCAGGCAAAATGTAACAAAAGTCTTATGGGTCAGGATAAGGACAGGGAAAGAACACTCAGCACTTATTGGCACGGGCAAAACAGATTTGACTCAGGGGAATTAATTATATTGCACATCAAATCCAAGTAAGATAATTAGAAATCATGCTACAGAACAACATAATGCTTGTCCATTTTTTTAAAAGCCACATAAATGAGAAATATCACACTATAAAACTGTACTACCTTTTCCTATAGAAATTATTAAAAAAAATGTTATACACGCTGTACAGTGGTTGTGTGAGGGAACCTCCTCTGGTATATTGCATATATGTCATATGTAGGATTCCAAATTTGCTTCTGTCCAGAACTGGTATGAAGAGTTAAGCAGGTGAGGTCATGAAAAGAGTTCTGCATTACTCATCTGATGCTAATGGGATTTGAGTTGCAGCTGTGATCTTCATGGGGTTGTCATTAGGCCTATGTGACTTAACTGTATTTTATTCTCTGTTTAAAATTCATCTATCAGAGTGAAATCAGAAATGTGATTTCTGTCACATATAGAGCAATTACCCTCAGTACAAAGCCTGTGGAGAGAAAGGTCTGCTGTTCTTTAAAGAATAGGTAGAATTTAGCAGTAGCACACTTTCTGGGTTTTGCCCAGCTGCCATTTAGTACTACAGAAACCTATACGCCTATACATGCCCAAAGGTTTTGCTTTTTTTTTTATGCCAAGCCTGTGCCAAACTCAAACTACTCCTTGCTTAGCTCATTCTTTTGCCTGAGAGTTGTGTTCTGGAAACCTCTCCCACAACCTTCTTGGGCTTCAACATCAAGAGCAGTTGCAGCTGCTACCATTTGGTGTTCAAGCAGATGAAAATAGCATTGGAGCAAAAGCATTAACTTGGGGACACAGTATGCATACACCATGCTCGAATCTTGATCTGAGTCCTGGCACATAAGGTTCAAATTTGTATTGATTTCTCAGTTGAAAGCACTGTGAAAATGCACATGGAAAATCCTCTGTGTTGCAGAAGGTTTGTTGAATATGGAAATTTCAGTTTTAAACAGAAAGACTTTTGTTTTTCACTGTATAAAACCGAATAAAGCCCATAGCTGTAACTGAAGTGTTCTCCTGGGATGAGAAGGCTTCTATTCTCTCCCTGATCCCAGAGACAGTACATGCTTTTATTTTCATTAAGTGAATGGAATGACACTAAAGTCTTATTTTGTAAAGAAAAATATTATTTTCATAACATTCTATGTGATCCTATTATTATCATCATAATTACTTCTCACTTTTATGGCTGCCACTCTGAGGAATCAATTTGTATGTACATCTGGGTTATGGCACTATCAGCAACACAGCACTTTTAAAATACAAAAACACAATCAAGAACCAACTGCAAAATGCAGTAGAGTGGCTAAATGTCACTTTGCCCTGTCAGACAAGAAAAGAGACTCTCCATACCAGGGAGCACTGTATATGCATACTTACATATGGGGCAGAATTGCAACAGCTGACAGCTCCCATAAGCAAAACCACCGTATTTTAATATGATTCATATAGCTGGAGGTAATCTCTGAGTTTTAGGCATATATAGGAGTTAATGGAACAGAAGAAAAAAAAAGAAAAAGCATAATATGGATTTACAGATAGCAGTTTTATGCCTACATAATTTCTATGTGGTTTTTTTTTTTAATTATTCTTTTCACCACAAAAGACTGGATCTCAAGCAGGAGTTGAAAGAAGAAGGGGAAGGATACAATAGGTAAGCCTAATTTCTATGCTGTCCACTCCAGACTCTTCTTCACCATGACACAAAACAGAGATAAGGAACATCAGACTGAGGAAGAAAGTGCTCCAAGAGCACAAAATACCAGCTTACCTGCCACAAATGGCAGCATATTAATGCTAGTTTTCTGCTGAATTTTTCAATTAGGGCAGTTTTGGCCATAAAAAATTCTTCTTCAGGGAAGACAGAAGGAGGTACATATCTCTAAAATGCATCCTGCCATTCCCAGGGCTAATTAACAGTGGTTTTGCAAAGTACATTACACCTTCACAGTACAAGAGTATTTTCACCACTGATCAATCAAATATTTGTCCAACAGATGCAGACTTTCAAAGCTGTCTTTCAGATATCTGGAAATAGAAGATAAATACAGTCAACTGATGATTTTTTTTTTTTTTTCCATACTAAGCATTGATTGAAGAGCAAGATATAGTTGTAGGTCTATCATTAGATTGCCTTCATGGCTGCCTCCTGGTGCTTTCTGAAAAGCTTCTTCAACAGGAAAGGATTTAAAAAATGATAGGGGCTGTTTTGGAGACAGACAGCTAAGTATTTACTTTAATGAGAGACTGTTTGGGAAGAAATGCATCAGGAGTAATAAGTACTTTTCTTCCAGAACATGATGGCCTTTACCAAGAAAGTCTGCTGTATTTCACAGTAGTTTCCAAACTCTCCTTTTACCTTGCTCCATTCTCCCACTCTGCCAAATGTTTTGTACTTCAGTACCAGGGCTGTCTACTTTACCTCTACACATCAAGACCCTCTTAATTGTTTGTGTTTTCAAAGCTTTTAGAACACATTTCAGCTAATTTGAAGATAAATCAGTTGCTTTATAATATATAGAAGTAGAATATGTAAGATCAGAGTTTATAAATTAAAAGCACAAAGAAATCTTGTACACCTATACCTAGGTACACAAGTGCTCACAACCTCTATTTTTCATGTCTCCTAACTTCTATACACTTTTCCTAAACAACTGCTGCCACTGACAATACAATTTTCTCTTATACTATGTACCCACTATCAAGTCTTCACACCATTAAATCGCTAATAGACAATAATACCTCCAGAAGGCTTACTACAGGGTTTGCTGCAAATTTGCGGGGGAATACAAAGCTGTAGGTATTTTTGGTATTCCTTTCAACAGGGAGGTAGCAACCTAGATTCCTACAGCCATCAGTCTGCCCCAGGGCTTGTTTGCTGAGGAAGGAGGTGGGTATTTCCCTTCTGTAGATCCTAAGCCCATCTGAGATGTCGCCATTGGTATTAACAGAATTGGAAACTGAATAAGAGAGTTTGTATTTGCAGCCAACTAAAAATCAACATTGGAGGGAAAGCTGACTGAACAGGCTGGTAACTTCCATGATTATTTTCCAGAAATGTTTGTCCTGATTTCAGCTGGGTTATCATTAATTTTCTTCTGAGCAGCAGGTACAGTGCTGTGTTTTGGATTTAGTAAGGGAATATGTTAATAACACACTGATATTTTAGTTGTGGCTAAGCAGGGCTTACCCTGAGTCAAGGGCTTTCCATTTCCCATGCTTTGCCGGCAGGCAGGTGCACAAGAGGACAGGAGGGAGCACAGCCAGAACAGCTGACCCAATCTTGCCAAAAGAGAATTCCATGCCACAGGATTTCATGCAGAGTATAAACTGGGAGGAGCTGGCCAAGAGGAGCCAGGCACTGTGGAAGATGGGCTGGGCATTGGCCAGTGGATGGTGAGTGATTGTACTGGGCATCAGGTGTGTGTCTCGGGTTTTATTTTTCTGTCTCCTTTTTATTAATAATAGTATTAGCATTAGTATCAATATTAGTATATTTTACTTTGTTTCCATTATTTAACTGTTTTTACCCCAACCCACAAGTTTTTGGAGGGGCAGGAACAGGCAGTGAGAAAGTAACTCCATTGCTCTTTGTTGCCAGCTGGGGTTAAATCACAGTGGTGTAGCCTAAAGCTAAGCAGCCCTTGCACACAGTGTGAGGCAGTTTTACCCAGCACAGCAGGAAAAGCAGCTCCTGCTCTCAGCTATTTCCCTCCAACAAGCAGCTCCCAGTGCTTGCACACTCTCTTGCCTTAGCCACACAGCTGCACATCAAAACACTTTTAACTAAGTGATCAAAATCTGCAGTCTGAGATCATTCCACCTTGCATGTCAGAGCTTTATGCAGCCATGGTTCCCAAGCCACATGCAGTCCAACAAAAAGAAAAACCCAAGCCAAAACACTTTGATTCAGCCAGCTGAAATATCTTTCAGTGTATCACTCTGGCATTGAATAGATGGACTCACTGTACTGTATTGCACACCTGTAAGATCCAGTTAAAAATATCCAGACACAATTACATTTCTTATTTGACAGATTCCATAAGTTATCACAAACTCAATCAATTTTGCTGAATCCACATTTTCTTCTGAAGAAAAAACTTCACTGGGAAGAAAAGAGCCACATTTACAATGATTATGTTTGATTAAGAATTGATAAACAATTGAGGAAATCCCAGCACAATCTTCCTGTCTTCTTTGCAAAGACTACACTAATTTAGCAGAAGAAGAAGAATTCTGGCTCAGAATGGTGTGTTTTCCCTTTGCCTTTCACAGGACAAAAATTTCATTCTCAGTTTTCCTGTAAATTTCTCATCTTGTTGATATATTTCTCATTAACTAAACTTGGGGTTTCTCAGCATCATTTCTTTACCGTGTGTTGGTCTGTCCTGAACCAGAACACCAAGTGTATTTTCCAAATAAAAGATTTCTCAGTTAAAAGAAGCAAAAACACAGAAAGTGACATATTAGCTATCCATACTAGTTTATTGATTGGAATTTGGCTCCACAAGCAGGTCCATGACCATGCTTTTACAGTATTGAATTTTTGGGATCTCCAAAAAGAAAGGGAGATAAGAGTGGTAGTAGCAAGTACAACCAATTCCCAGGCTGTCTGCATGTGTCTGCCCCTCATGGGACAGCACATCCTGTCTCTGCTGCCCCTTTCCCCAGACAGACCTACTCCTGAGCCAGGCAGCTCCTACCCTGCCTTCACCTCTTGCAGCATCCTGGAGCCAGCACAAAAGAGAGGGCAAGTCATTGGCTTGGAGTTACAAAGAAAGTGAAGTGCTTTGCAATGGGAATTCAATCATCCAGAAGCAGACTCTGTGAGCAAGACCATAGTATCATTTTTAATGTACTTTCTCATGTGTGAAAGATATCTTGGCCAGTTTTCTGCTGTTTTTCAGTGAAGTGCAGTAAGCTGCTCAATTTGACAAGAAAACTTCCAAGATACCTTTCTATTGCATTCAGACTAATTTGCCTGTTAATGTTCAATTACAGAAAGAAACCTTAAGGACACATTCCTATAACATTTTGCAAGCTTAATTGTTAGGAAGTTATAATTTCCTCCTACTGTGATAGAAATCATGATCTCCTTCTTAAAAACATAAACCTTAAAAATATTATTAGAAGCCTCCTTTTTGCAAATTAAGAACATTGATTTTTCATTACAATGCAAAGCATTGCACATAATGTGTAGAACAAAAACCCTATTCAAGCACAGACTTACATATGCAAATGGTAAGTCATGAACAAGAAAATAGGTTATTTTGAATGAAGATAGATTCTAGTTCTTTCCCATTTCACTTGCTACTAACTTGATAAATGCCTTGGATTTTCAACTTTTACTTTAAACATTCTCTTTTTGTGGCTATTTAAAGGTCAGGACTTAGTTTAGAAAGGTGGTTGCATGTTAAAAAAATGGATGAATGACAGAATAGGAGGTGAGACTCAACAGCTGTGTAAGTATCGTTCACTTCCCCAGGTAAAGCAAGCATCCTGAGGTCAGCTAATCATTCTTCACATAGAAATAATCAGAAAGTGCTAGACTTGTCCAGAAAGAGTTGTCTTGATTATTTCAACAACATCATTTGATATCAAAAATATTTGATATCAAAAATATTTGATATCAAAATATTTTTATATCAAAAATTGATATAAAATATTTTACATCATGACTGTATTAACAATAAAGTATATGTAAGTCCTGCAGAAGGCTGACTTTCTACAGCACTTCCACAGAAACTGGACTGCCAGCTAAATAAAAAACTCATTATTTGTACCCGTGGGCATAAAGCATTTTTGGTCTGATAGGACCAAACCAGATTGTGTTTCTGAGAAAATTTTCCATGATATGAAGGCACCCACATTATTCTTTCTTTTGTATAAAGAACAAAATTAACAAGAACATGTATGGTGTATTTATTCAGGGTGAAGATAATGAAAGCATTCCTCCAAATTTCAGCAACAGCTGTAGTGGGAGTTGCAATATATAACATCAGGAAAGCAAAAGTCTACAGATGAAGTTAGGCTCCATTTTACCATAAACTTACCTTCAGCAAGCTAGTAATCTATTTATCTGTGGCTTGACACCTCCACCTTCACAGGAAAAGAGAAAATTACTGAAGTCATAGGACTGTATCGAAGAAAACATATCAGCATCAATACACCAGGACAATTTTAATGAAATGCCATTAAAGCATTCAGTAATATTTAATTTCCATTGTATCAATACAGTTAGTTCATGTACTACTTCCCTTGTTTCTAATTTGTCAAATATTTATTTCAGTCTGCTTATATATTGTCCAGCAAAACAAGTTGCATATGAGAGTGTTTCCTCCATGTAATGAATGTAACACGACTTTTCATCAGTTTTGTAACAAGTGAAGCATTTGAAGTTTTCTAGCCTCTTGTTCAATATACACTCTGAAAATGCATATTATATTATTCAGACTCAATAAAGAAACAACCACCTTGGAAAATCACACATACAAAACATTACACAGAGGTGATTAAACATGTGGTAACAATTCCCATTAAATTACAGTATTTTTGAATGCCAAAAGGCTTTACCATACACAGACACAATAAAATCACTTTGGTGTGTGGGTAGATCATGCTCAAATTGGATTTTCACAGCACAAACAAGGGTTACAGATATATTAATTGAAGACAATATTGATTGTAGCTGTGGCATTGTTCTCAGAAACCTAACACTCTTTACTGTTAAAGAGGATCAAGTTGTCAAACTCTGTATTTTAGAAGCAATCATTGGTGGGGCAGAAGTTTCTGGTATAGTTCAGTTTTATGACCAAATGTTGCCTTTTACATTGTTACCTATCGTAAAGAGAAGAGTGAGAACTATTCTTATCTGGAATCACATGGTGCAACATTATCTCTTCACTCTGCACAAGTGTGTTTTAGTGCTGGCTCAAGTACAGCAGATGTGGTGCCAAAACCTGACCATCATCCAGGTCCTTTTCATTTGAGCCAATTTTCAGGAGATTCTTGTTTATCAATAATAAACTTGCTTTAGTTCAAACTGCTGGGATTTCTGAAATATTCCAGAAATGTCTGGGAGAGTCAATCTCAAACTGCAGTCGTAATCTGTGTCAGTCCTAGGTCGTTGGACTCCTCTCTCTCCTGAGGACAGTAAGAGGACATTTCCACGACTAGTCATACAGGTTTGTTTGCCCCACCTGCTTCCCTCATGTAAGCTGGGTCTTGCACAGTGTTTCTGACTCTGCTGGTGCTCTGCCTGTCCATCCTCATCTTGAAGGGGAAGCAGAAGTCCTTGAAGCATCTCTTGAAGTTTTCATCCAAAAAGGCATAAAGGATTGGGTTGAGGCTGCTGTTGGTGTAACCCAAAGCAATGCAGAAGTAATAGCTGGATATGGCAGCAGTGCTGTGGGACACGTCCCCTAAGGCCTCAACCAGCACGAAAATGTGAATAGGAGTCCAGCAGATGATAAAAACTGCCACAACCACGAGCACCAACCTGGTGATGCGTCGCAGGTTTCGATCTTTTTCTCGAGACCCGGAGAGAAGCCGTACGCTTTTCAGGCGCAGAATCATCAGAGTATAGCAAACAATTATAATGAGAACCGGAATAACAAACGCAAAGACAAAGACACAGATTTTCATGAAGATGTCCCACCACACATAATCTCTGTCTGGAAACTGCAAGGAGCATTCAGTGCTAGCAGTATCTAAAAATGAAGGAAGCAAGAAGAAAATTGCTTTGTTATTAGATATTCTAAACAATGTCGTTATTATAGTGTAACCTATGAAAAGTGATTAGCATGTACTGAGATATTAATAAATGGAGTCATCATTAAATCACTCCAAGGAAGCTTTCAGTTAGCATTGAAACTTGTTTTATATAGCTGTGTCTAGAAATTACTGAGTTTTGAGCTTTTTCACATGCAAAATATTGTACGAAATTTCTTTCCCATGGGAGGATCAAAAAAAGCAGAGCACAAAAACAAAACCTGTAAAGTTGTTTCTATTTGAATTTCACTGAGATTTAAAACCAGACTGAGTACCATGTTCAGCAAAGTAGAAATCTCATCATTATTATCAAACCACATATATTTTTGTCTGTGGGTGGAAAAAGATTTTTGATATCATGAATGGTAGAAGCTGAAGGAGCTTTTGATAGTAAGAAAATTTTGCCAATATATAATAATTGTGTAATAATCTTTTCCCATGTGCCTTTTGCAGCACAAATAGAGTACACACAAATGTTTACATTCAGAAAAACCCATAGAAACCTCTTCTTTTTTGTTAAATAGAAGCAAATTAAATAGATGTGTGCATGGAGTCAAATGGGAGCTACTCTTTTTGCAGATCATGCCATTGGAAATGCAGCCTGTGCAGAGACTGCAGCATCTGGGCCACAGAGATCAGTCCAGCCCCTTGCCATTGCCCATGCCAGGATTCGGAGCCACAGGCTGTCACTTGAATGTATTTAGCAGAAATATTTCATCTGACAGGAGGCAGCTAAGGAATGAAATATCTGAGGTTTAATTTGCTGACCTCATTGGAGCCTTCCAGCATATAAAATATATGGAAAAATAAGTAATAAGATAAATGAAAAGGCAAGAGAAGGGGTAAATTTACGACTACTGTCAGTAGTTCAACTCTACTGAAGATAAGTCAGGGTAACACAGGGATTATTCACTCTGAATTGCAGCTTAGATATTATCCTGTAAAGTTCTTTGGATTTTTTATAATTTTCCCTGCTGAGTTTGTCATTCCTCTACAAATTATTATGTATTGTTTTTCACTGATTCAGATCTAAGAGTGGAGTGATTCCATATACTCCTGAACAACACTTTTTCATATCTGTCTTGATCAGGACGAGTCAGAAAAAAACCAGGCTGTATTTCCCTGCTATAAAAATGCTTCCCAAATCAAAATGATATTGCAAACAATTTATTTTGAAAAACAATTAGGGGAGAAAGTTATCATGTAGTGCCATACACACATTTCCATGGTTAGATATCAGAAAGCTGTTACTGGGCAATATTAAATACAGAAACATTTTAATAGAAAGCATTTACAGCTAAAAAAGCTAAATATTTTGAGGTTTTATTTTAAATAATATATATGATTCTGAAAGCTGGAAATGGAAAAGTCATCTTTTCTAGGTTGATGCAGGATACTCAGACGACAGGACAAGTGTGACTTAACACTCAATGAATTTATCTAAATCCTTTGTGATGTAGGTTTTCATAAGCATACTTGCTTTTACTTAATTTCATTCTAGAAATGCCAATAATCCTCTTCAAATAAGTTTTCCTGTCAATTATTACTGTTATTTGTAGTAGAGCATGGCTTAGCAGCCATGATATAAAATCAGGATGCCGATGTATTTTCTAAATTAGTAAAGCTGACTCCAGATGTGTGGGCTTAAAATGAAGTATGATCAGGGATGGCTGCTCCAGACCACATCCAGCTACTCAAATGAAGTAGCTCCACTCCCAGAAGAAACACGCTCAGAAGAAACAGCCTCTTCAGATCTACTGACATAAATTCACATATTTATCAAAATTATTATGTCATCCTCACTGTATTTTGCTATAACTTGTGGTTGGCAATGTTATTTTAGAATCCAAATCATCAAATACAAACTTACAAACTTAATTATTATCTTGCATCTCATTGCAGTTTACTTTCTATGGAAAATCTTATTCTAAATTCATTATTATTAACGTATTGCACTATATATATATATATATATATATATATATATATATATATATATATACACACTATGCCATAGCATAATACTTTAAGGAATCTGTTTACATTTTCCCTGTTTACAAGCAGGAAATAGTCAATAGAAATTCTGGTGATAATGCACAACACAATATTAATTTTCTGGAACTTTGAAAGTGGAACATAATAAAATGCAATATATTTATTGGATATATTTATAAATATTTATTATTTATTATTATATTTTTACTGCCTGAAAAGTTGCAGAAGTTACGAATAGTATCATAATATTCAGATTTCATACTGACATTTTCCACTTGGAAACACAAATATTCCAAATGTATTGATATATTTAAGGAAAAACACTGAATTCTATATGTTATTTGTTGTAAACATATTTTATAATGTGCTAGATAAACCACCATTTAAGATTAATCTTAATATTGGTCTAAGAAACATACATATTATATATATATAAAATATTGATTGTGTCACTTTCATAACCTTCATATCCTTACTGGCAATACAAAGAGTTAATTTTATACTTTTTTTTCTTCTTTTTTTTTTTTTTTTTTTTTTTTTTTTTTTTTATAGCTGAACAATCCTTCAGCAAAAAATCTTCCATTAAGGCCACAGCAGGAAAATTTACACAGATGTAAAATTTATTCTGCGGGAAAAACGTATCTAAAAGGACACACCTGGGAGCAATTCTGAGCTGCGATAACAAAATGGATTAACTGAGCACGGTGAGGGAACCTCAAGTATAATCACTTTCCATTTGTTGTTCAGTTGCTGCTTAAATGTGAATCCAACAGAGGCCCTGAAGCATATAAACAACAAATGTTTTAACCAACATGACATAAAGTTTCAGGCCTGAGCTCCAGCTGTCAGGCAAGGGGAGCATCCTCGCCTTTCCACTTCAGCATTCATCAGAGCAACTCATGAGCACACCAGACAAGGTAATTGACACTAAATGCTCAAGAGAGACCTTAGATCAGACAAGCAGGGAGGAACAGTAGCAGCTGACAAGCAGCTGCCAATATTTCCAACCTCATTTAGCCCAGCTGTGTTCTGTATTACAGGTCTCTGTTTCATAAGTTATAAAAAAGGGCTGCCTTCTACATGGCGTGGAAAAGGCATTAAATCATTGCTGGCCTCAGAGGACTCCTGTGATCTAAACTTGCTGCTGACACTGAATGACAGGAATATTCTGTTAGTTGAGCATGTTCCAACAAAACACCTGCCTGAACCAGTGTCCCATGGCCTCAGGATCTCGTATGTAGCAAGACATTCTTCCAAATATGCCTGAAGTTAATGTTTCCCCAGGCAGACCTTGTTTTATAGAGCCTGTCACAACTTTACAGGGGAGAAGAGCTACAGCACTGCAGACCAAGACATGTGATCCCCCAAAGCACTGAAAGAAGAGCTTCCAGAGGACTTTTCTGTCACCTACATAACAGAAGACTAACAGCAAGAACAAAATCTATATATCTTCAGCCAAATCTATCAGTACTTGAGCAGCTGTTACTAAATTTCACATTGGTCTATGTCAAACAGCTTAACATACTGCATTTATTGTCTGCCAGATGAAACAGTGCCCTTAGGTAAACATTTGTCTCAAGAGGAATGAAACCTTTCTAAATAAAAAGGGTTGATAGTTCAGGAAATTAGGAATAATTTTTCAAAAGGTTGTTTACACCTCAAACAAGACTCCTACCAAATAAATGCCTGTATTTTTTCCAGCCACCCAGTAATAGGAAGACCCCTACCAAGGACAGCATTAGAAGTCTCCAGCTTTTTGAAGACTCCAAGATGCCCCTGCACTGCACTTACACCTGTGGGTATGAAGCACGCGTGTGAGAAAATACTTCTCCTCCTTCCTTCTCAAGGAAGGTCTCAAAATCAGATTAACCCCATAGCAGGGTATAATGAGTCAGGGGCTAAATCCACAGTGCTTCAAGGAACAGGGATTTCAAGCAAAGCCCACACATGGTCTGCTAACAGTTTTCATTGACTTTTTGTTCTTGTAGCTGTTTCCCTACCATAGCCTGAATTTCCATTTACTGTGACAATCCTTGTTCTCAGCTTTTCCAGGTTTCCATATAAATTCCCATCCTATTTTAAATATGATCTTGAGATATTGTCATACATCATTTACCTTAATTTTCTCTCTCCAGCTACTGATTTTTCCTTTCTTCACCATGCCTTCAATTCTGTGAAATGGTTGGTGATAATAAACTCCCAAGAATTCTAGGTTTTGCTCTTGGGACTTCATTGGAACTACTCTCACAACATATACAAAAAGAACCTTAAGTCCACATTTCAAGGTTTCACCTACAGTGATTCTAGATTTGCCCATTGTGATTAAACTCCTGATAATTTTCCCCTGCTGTGTGCTTGTAGTTTTTGATGGTCTCATTCTGGCACAGGCAGTGCTCCAAAGTGTATTTTGTTCTTTTATTTGGTATGGGCATTGGAGCTTAAATGATTTATATGTTGTACTGAGATGTTCTACCATATATTTTGAAATGTCAGGAATTTAAATGTAATTTTGAAGAAGGAATAAATAAGGTTTGATCAATATTTGAACTTACAATTTATTGTCAGTTGAGAAATAAAAAGACTGAATTTTGAATGCACACACTCACCTTCCCTGACTTTGGTGCCTCCCAGAACTATTGCTGATATACCAACAGATGAGGACAGCAGCCAGATACAGATGTTGATTATCTTTGCTTTGAGAGGAGTACGAAAGTCCAGAGCCTTCACAGGGTGACACACAGCAATGTATCGATCAACACTCATCATGGTGAGTGTGAAAATGCTGGTGAACATGTTGTAATAGTCAATAGAAATCACTATTTTACACAGCACGTCACCAAAGGGCCAGGAGTTCATCAGGTACTCGGTGCTTTGGAAAGGCATGGTCGTGGTAACAAGTGCATCTGCCATAGCCAGGTTGAAGATGTAGATGTTGGTCGCTGTCTTCATCTTTGTGTACCTGCAGAACAAAAAAAAATAAGGCTTTATTACTACAAGATATGATTATTTCAATTCAGATAGGTAATAGTTTATCAGTCATGTTTGCCATAGCTGGGTTTTTTTATGTCTTTTCTCATCTCTGATAGAAATGCACACAAATGCAAGATGCTTGGGATAAAAGTGAACACACTTTATTCAATCTTGCAGCACCAATATTAGCAGTTAGAGCTATTTACCACTGGCAAAACAGGTATAGAAATGCATTTAATCTAATTAGGCAAATTTAAATTCTATTTTCTCAAATCCTGCTACAAGAAAATATCACTGTTAAGTTTGAAAGGGATCAAAATGTTTTCTGTTTCTTTTTCTTATAGCTATCTGTCAGTGATTGTGAGATT
Source organism: Onychostruthus taczanowskii (assembly GCF_017590055.1). Taxonomy (NCBI): domain Eukaryota; kingdom Metazoa; phylum Chordata; class Aves; order Passeriformes; family Passeridae; genus Onychostruthus; species Onychostruthus taczanowskii. The sequence goes on from NW_024501459.1 coordinate 3,124,466, forward strand.
TCTGGGTTTTGTTTTTGGAAAAAACTGTTATCCCATTCTCCAATAAGAAAACAAGTTAATTCCTATGTTTGCTGGGCCAGTTTGCTTTTTATATGATAGTTTGTCTTCCTTGAATTCACTACAGTGCCAGCTGATACAGTTTTAGTAATTTACCTTCCTTGCCAATTTCTTCTCCTTTCTTACCATCACCTTCTCCCAATCCTCCCTTTCATGACTGATAATGTTAAAGATCACTATTGTTTAAGCAGGATACCACAGTGGGGAAAAAACTATCATAGAAGTATTTCTTTCTGCATTCTTTAATTTCATCACAAGTAAGCCCTTGTTTTGTCCAGCTGATAGCAACCTCAGCCTACATAGAAAAATAGGATCTGTGTTTTGAGAAGGCACCCTGCTTTTTTTGACCCCAATGACATTTTTGGGAGATAGCCTGTGGAGGACTGCTTCCCTCTCTGTAAGGGACACAAAGGATGATGGAGAGCCTGCTGACATGGGAATTTACTTATCATTCCTGTGCTTCTCTTCAATAGTTGTGTTTGCTCCTTGCTGTTAATTTATCATTGGATTTAATGAGATTTTCTTTCTCAGAATTGCTTCAGCCTCATATTTTGAGTGTGTGTCCAACTAGAAGTGCACACGTAACACACACAGCTACATTTTGCTATATGTCACTAATAATTTGCAGTGGAAATATAAGATTTAACCACTTTAGACAATGAACACATAGCACAATGTTTTTTGCCTTCAAATCTTTGATGTGTAGAACAAAGAAATACTTAAAAATGAAATTAAGCAGTGCTGTCAAATTGTGCCCAATATGTAAATTAGCTGTCCAAAAATGAGGGCAGGAATTTCATTTTAAGACCAATATGAAATGTTAAAAATAGCATTGGGTTTTCTAAAACATTCAAATCAAGAATTATCAAGGGGAAAAAAATGCCAAATGGTGGTTTGAAGAAAAAGGAAAAAAAAAATCAGCAAGGGAAGAGAGAATACACCCTTCCCTCCCACATACTGAACCATCAGTCAGAGATGGGCTTCTGCCTCCCACTAGATCAGTCTCCTCAACAGACCCTCCAGGAGAGGAGGCATTTTGTCCTGTAGGTCACATTATAGCCCTTAAGGCACCATTCAAACACAAATATGAGTCCTTACGATTAGAAAAAAAACAGGACATATTATCAGACAAATAACTTCCCTCCTGGTTAAAAAAAAAAGAAAAAATACTATCTTCAAGTGTATTTCAGCTGTAAGACCAAACAAAAGTTCACTAAACACTCAAAACTCTGATAAAATGGACTAATTTCCATTAAATTAAATAGACTAGTAGAAGGACAATTTTACTTCTATGGACATCACTGATGATACTTGGAATTGCTGTCTTATTTTTATCGTAATAAAAAGACTGTGGAAAGCTGAAATGCTTGCATAAAAAACACTAAAAACAAATGAAGGGACTGGAGAAAAATCTTTGACTTACTTAAAGAGCTGAGCACATTTAGTATATCAAAAAGAACACCAAGAGGTGACTTGATTACAGTGTCTGAAGACCTTCACAGGGAGAAAATAGCAGGTACTGAAGAGTTCTTTCAGACTACACAGAAAAGCATAACAAGAACAAATACATAAAACTCTTAAGAATGACAAATTCAGCTTAGAAACAATGACAGCTGTTCCTTAACACCTAAGGTGATTATTATGGGGAAAAAGGAAGGAGTAATTTTTCCATCCACTGATGCCTGCAAATCAAGGTCTGCTGCTTTACAAAGGGTTTGCTTCAGTCAAATGCAAGTTACTAGACTTAACACAGGAGCATTCAGAAGAAATGCAATGACCTTTGATAAGCAGAGGTGACACAAGTAATCATTCTCCTGAATCATTATATCTGTAGTTCTTTAAAAACTTTGCCAAGGGTTTGGATAAAGAAAGTTTGCTTTCAAATTGTAGAAGAATTAGCTTGACCTTTTTTCCTTTAAGAAAATCAGAAAACTGGGGAAAATGTCTAAGATTTTATTAGTCTTGGAAAAGCAAATATCCAAAAGTCTTTATATCTCACATTTTCCATTCCTTGCAACCTTAATTCAATTCACTTATGTGTGTGTGATTACAACTCTATATGCCATATTATCCCAGCATCCCTTACCCTTTTTCTCCTCCCTAGCATTCCAGTGGAAGAATAACAAACAAGTGCGGTAAAACAGGGCTAGTAAAGAGCTTGACTACTTTTGCCTAGAAACATTGGCCTGTGTATAAATGTGGTATTGGCCTTTAAAGTTATTAGGCAGTATATTTAATATATATACTGCCTAATAACTTTATAGCATATATAAATGTATGAGGCATACATTCATTTAGAAGTTTAGAAAATTCAGAAATGCCTTTGAGAATCTGGACTCAATCATCCAAACTCCTTTGAATGTTTTTAATTAAACACCTGAAATTTACTAAATGCACATGTGCCTCTGAAGATATGTGCTTGCAGGTTTAATCAAAAGTCCAGATTAAGTAGCAGAGTGACTGCTGTTGCTGGCAGACCCTTTCAAGCTGACCCTGATAAAGTCCATAAGATGAGGGATTTGCCTGCTTTCCTACAATTCATTTTATTGCACCAAAGCATAGAAGGAAATATTTTCTTTGTGGTCTGGTGTTTTCTCACCCTATTCTCCACTCACTTGAACAAGGCCAAAACAGTGACTGCTTAAGGGAATCTTGTCTTCCTTTGCAAAATTAAAATTCTTGATCAAATATCTGAATCCATTTAAGCAAAAATATTTCTATCTGCTTTAATTAGTTTAGCAGGACAGATAGGGTAAACCTGAACATAATTACAGCCTAAGTGGCACAGTAGCAATTAATTACATTTTCTCAGTGTCTGAGGTTTCAAAGACTATTATAATATTTATAAACCCTGCATGTGTAAACTGCTCATGGGAAATCCCATGTCTAAAAAAGGGATGTTAGATATAGGGACTTCTTAAGAGAATGGCAACATTTCTAATACTACATAGGAATGTAAAGTCCCTCTTTTAAAACAGGTGCTAGAATCTAATTTCAAGCAGCAGAAAAAAACTCTGATCACTTAAGCTGGTGGATCTCAAGACTGCTTGTAAAGCTATAAGCAGGCCTCAAGCCTCTGTAAACTAAAACCTAGAAGATATATCAAAACTGCAGACAAACAGTCAAGATGAAACACAACACTTTCATATGGAATTTTTTTTTGATAGGTATATTATGAAATTTTTAACAGGCAAGTTTTAAATTATGTCAACTTACATAGCAAAAGCAAAATTCTCAAAACTATTAGGCATCATTCACTTTCCAAAAATGGAAAGTTCTTTGAGACTTTAGACTGACCCCTAGAAATTTTCCCTCTGTTTCTCAGTTGACTCATCATTGCTGTTCTTTTCCCTCTGGAGTAGAACATGTTTTTAAGACAAGCTTTTAAGACAGTAAATAAGAAGAAATCACACCTCCAGCCTAGGCTATCAATGAAATTGTGGTAACAGAAGAGGGAAGCATGCTACTAAGGATCTGGTGTGCTTTCAGGGAAAAAAAGAAAAAAAAACCTGCTAGTAGTGTCCCTTAAAGTTATTATCTCAAAGAGAGGAGAGGATTGTGATTCTAAAGTGCACTGTAGCATTAGAAAAGCTGATAAAAGGTGAGAAAGAGGCTCTGGTCAAACTTTTTTTTCTGTAACTGCAATAGGATGAAGTAATGAAATGTTCCCTGCAGTGTGAAATGAGGGATGGGGAAGGGAGCAAAACTAACAAATATACTACAACATTCTCCAGTTGCAGAGGAAAAGTACAAAAAGCATAAAATACAAAGAGGAATAGCAAACACAGGTTTTTTCACAAATACCTGGGTAAGTGAATGAAAATTAAAGCTAAAGCACATCTAAAGCAAATTGCAAAAACACCTATCAGCAGGATGCAGGCTCTGTTCCACCAGGTTCCTCTGAATGCAGTATATGAAGATCAAGCAGCTGAAAAGCTTAGTCAGGAAAGCTCTAAATATCAAGGCTATATTCTGACTACACTCACTATAATACTGTGTCAGAACAGGAAGAAAAAACCCAAAAAAACAATCCAGGAGGATCTATTCCAAACCCATACCATGTCCAAAGGATGGCTCAGCTCTCTCTTGGATATTCATAATCCAATATAAAATCTTATGCCAATATGAAATGAAAGCTAAGGCCATTTAGAGAATATAAAAATTAACATGCTGTAGTTGTCATGTTTGTATTGAGTTATATGACATTATCATATTTTAAATTGCCACATTTTAGCAGTAGAGGACTTCAGATGACACTTTAAATAAAGGAAAACCTTGTTACTGCACATATTTAAAGGTTGCCTGTCTTAATCAAATCTTTTAGGACATGACAAAAACTTGTTGTCGACAAAATTATGTCATAAAGTGGAATTCTCTTTACTAATAAATATCTAAAGACACCAATTTTAAAGCAGGTCAAAAAAGAAAAGCATGAATTTGTCTTTTATTCTTCCCCCCGACAGCATAATCTATGTGAATGTCAAAAGGTATAGTTAAAATCCTTACAATTCTCCACTACCATTTGTTCTCTGCACTATCCTTAAACTGAGCCTGAACAAGATCTTGTGGATTTAGATTGGAGGTGGAAGGTTTTTTTCCCTGAGCTAACAAACCAGGCTCTGAGTTAGTTCAAGTCCACGTATATAGTGGTCAGTGTGGAAGAAAATTCGCACTACTTAACAAAAATGAGCTAATCTTTCTCATTCTATGATTAAGGCTTTTAATATTTTTATGTAAGCTCAAGAGCCTCTCTTGCAAGAAACTGTAAAATCTAGAAAAAAAAAACTGTGAAATTTCTGCTTCCATGACTTTGATAGGAGAAGTCAGAGTTCAAGGTGCTGTGAATCACTGCAACTGAAAATGAATCAGTGAGAATGCAGAATTTCACTAAATTGGTACTTTATCTAAAACCATTATGTCTAATAATATTATGAAAGAGCCTGGACAATTAGCTTAGACTATGTACCAGATTTTTTTGCTCTCTATTGATAAGTAGAGATGAATACTGACCTTGTCAAGCAATTTATTCTATCCCTGAACAACTTCATGCTGCCGCAGATATTTCCCAGTGATCAGTCCTGCCATGGAGGGGTTCCCAGGGTTTTACACAAACCATTCTAAAAATTTTTGCTTGTCACAAGTACATTGCTCTAGTGAGCATTGAATCTCTGTCTCTGGTAACATCCACCTTTCCTGTTATTCTTTGTTCTTGGAAGATTATTTTTTTTTTTTTTTATAAAGCGCATGATCTCCTTCGGCAAAGTGCTTCCCATAGATTTATGGGAGAGGGAATTAGTAGGACAGAGATTGCCTGGCAAAGAGAACAAATCTCATTACTCAAGAAAACAGGGATAATAACTCCAGGAAAAGATTTCTCAGGGTCTTTCTTTCCTTGTTGGAAGCAGACAACAGCTTGTTGAATGTTTGCTTCCCCTAGATATTTCTGCAGGACACAAAAAAAGGAAAGTTCTCAGAAAAAAGTTCTCAGGGGTCTTGGGGTATGGGTATCACTCTTCTTCCCAAAGCAATGCACCTGGTCTCCATTTTGCCACAGGGATGGATAACAACTGACACAGCTGGGAGTGTTTTATAGGACAATTACACACTCAAATATGTGGAGACCCAAATCTCTGGTCAACACTCCCATAATAAGGTTTAATGGGAGACAAGGGACTTTGCTCTATAACAAGTATAGGATTATGTGGAGAGAGAGCAAATGCACATATCACTAGTGAGCCAGGTCAGGGAGAAGTCATCAGTCCCTCTTAGGAGGCAGCTGGGAGGTTTCCTCTGGACTCCTCCCATTTATCTGTTTTCCTCACCTGCCTCCTGGAAGCCCACAGCACAGGCCAGCTGAACGCACACATTCCTAAAGGAGATGATTCAAGTGAAATGCAGAAAACTTTAAGTCACAGTCAACAGAAGAGCACAGCTTGTATCTTTCATGGTGAAAATATTCTTCTCCTGCCCTCTTTGACAAACCAGTCATTCTGAAAGGTGAATCTAACAGTAAGTCCTGATGCAGTCCATCATCCAGCAGCATGGTAAAACATGTTCATTTAATGTTCACATTCTGAATATGAACGCTAAATGAACATTGAATATACTGTCTAAACTATTCCTACCATGCAGTTTCTCATCTGTCACTACTAAAGGAAGTTTTTGTCGGTTGCCCACAGTAGCCACAGTGGCTGGACTACCAATAATGCAGTGGGAAGTGCATTTAGCAAATGTAAAATCCTCTGTTTTCCACATGCAGCAGAGCTAAATTTGGGAACTCTAGACATTCACTCTTAATGTGTTGCTGACTTTTGGAGTAGAGATGAGCAGCTGCATGTTACAAAGGTGAATTGGTATAAGAAATGGAGAAAACATGAAGGTTCTGCTCACTTTCTTACTATGAATTTGCAGAAATTCATACACTGAAGAAAACTGTCTTCTCATACTCATGAAAAGAACACAGAAATTTCATTAAAAATAATGTCTCAAAACTGAAAACAGGAAACTGCCTAAAATTAATTTTAACTTCCGTGAGGATTAGAAGGTGAATCTAATGAGAGCTGAACCCTCTGGCTTTGGGAGAAATGAATATTTCAAAGGTAATTCACAGCCTGGCATGACAACTTCCCAATAGAACCATGCCAATTTAAAGCAAATAAACAAGTAATATTTTGGTGTTATCAAAATCTAGTTTTAATTTCAACCAATATCTTAAATCAATTTAAATTTTGTCCACTTTTTTTTTTTTAAAGCGCTGTGCACCTTTATATTCTTTACTTATATCATTTTTACATTTTGTGAAATGCCAGCATGGTCAGACATCCCTCTTCCAATATCCTTATTGCATCTGTACACACCTTTTCCCCACAACTAATCCAGTTTGTGGATTCATGCCTGTCTGTAGACAAAATGATATTCCTATTGCCTTTTTCTAATATTTCTCTAAATTCACAAAAGAAGATAGCAATAAGCAAAGCACAAATTCTTCATTAAGGAGAAGAGCACAGATTCCTCACTTTGAGAGAATTATCTGATATTTAGAGATGAGGGGAACAAAATGGAGTCCTGAAATATACTTCCTGGAAGTAAGTGTAGCTGGATGCTTTTTCTTCAGAAAGAAATACATAACTGGAATCAAAACTCTTCTTGGGAACTCATCTGTTTCAAAGAATTTAACTAAAAGGAACAAATTAATCACAGTTTAGACAGTGAGAGTGTGCAAGACAGAAAGATCATCTTCCCTTGTCCTTAATGCCCTTAATTCTCCCAGGAATCCAAATCACCCAGTTAAGAATTTCCTTTTACAACACCCTTTCAGCAAATTCTAAATCCTTTCTCAGAGAAAAAAAAAATAAAATCTGAAACGTCTCTACTCTTCCCTCATCTCTTCCTCTTCACCAGGAGGGCTTAGCCAGTCTGTGCCCCCCAACACCATCTCCTCTGCGCACCCTCCCTGTGCTTCCTCCGGGATCAGGAGCTACCTACCCACCACTCTCCCATCTGACAACAGAAAAGTTATCTCAAGCTTTCTGCCTTGCCAGCAGCCAAACTGGAAAGTTCTTCTAAGTTTTCACTTTCTTCCAGTTCAAAAAGGTTCTCTGTAATTCATCTTGCTACCAGACACTGATTCCAGTTATGCCTTCTCTGAACTAAATGATTACCTGGCTGTTAGCCCAGCGGAAATGTCTGGATGGATACCAAATTACTTTTCAGAAGCCAAACACATTATTCACTATAAGCTATAGCCTCTCTTTAATACTGTCTGTGGTAAATATTCCTTTCAAGCCTGTCCTCTGCTCTCCCTGCCTATTTTCAGTATCAGCTCTTGTTATCACAGCATGACCATGAGTTGGGTTTCTTGTCAGCTTATAAATCCCAGGTCTCACTTAGTCACTGTCTAGCTGGGTTTTGAAAGTATTAGAAATAGTAACATTTTGTTTAAATGGTCTGTGTTTTCAAACTATCAATACTCTCCTATAAGCCTGTCCTCTTTCTTGTTTCCTGTTGCCTGTTCTTTGTGCCATCTGTAAAAGCTTTTGGTAATGATCACTCTTCAAAGTTGTGATGGAAATTATGTCACGTTTGAAGTAAGGCTGCAGAACTGATCAAAATTACCTGCATTCAGTGAGGTACAGCTAAATGCTCTTTGAAATCTGTGATGAATTGCTATCAATCCATTTGATGCCTCTCTGCTGGTAGTAGTAAGCTGTCAGATTTTTGATTAGCAAAGGAAAGGTTAAAAGTCCTAAACTTCACAAAGTATTGTACAGTTCATCCTCTGCCTTTAGCAGCCAAAGCCTTGATTTCATAAAAGAATGAAATCATGCAAACTGCCAGCAATAAGGAACAGGTAATTCAGTTAGGTCGACTCTCCTGGAGCTTAAATTTTCATTTCAGAACAATATTCTTTCCAAAAATAATTTGATAAAATTAGGACAATAATTTAAAGCAATTTAACAAGTGATCTTTTGATGGTATCAAAACCTATTATTAATTTAAACCAATGTATTGAATCCATTTCATTGTTGTGTACTTTTAAAAAATATTTTTATTCTTGCTTGGAATGAATGAAGAAGAAATTTTTAAAACAATCTGGAAAGTAGTCAATTTTATATGACATTCCTTAATACACTCTTCCTGTTATGTAAAATGTTGATCAGTTCAATGAATATAAGAACAAAAAATGTATCAGTGGTAAAACATTTTCTTCAACATTAGACTAAGCAGAAAATTATAAGGTTTTTCCTTTCCCTTAGGAATCAATATACATATCTGTAACAAAACCTCTTCTTAAAAATTCTTGAATGTAGAAAATTATTCGGTTCACTGGAAGCTTGAAAGATAATTTAAAAATAAATACAGGATTGGCTCTTTGGGATCCTGTTGATATCAGCTGGTCTCATCAGGAACAAAGAGGGTAAGATAAATACATAGAAAAAGTGCATCTGGAGAGGGAAAGAGAGAACATCTCCCAGAGTTTTGTCAGACTATGTTTATGGTTTTGATAAATGCAATGGTGTAAATCCTAGTTAAAACTATAACATTAGTCAGGTGATTTTTCTTCCCTGCAGCTGTCACAAGAAACAACCATCTTGCTTACAATCAGCAATAAATTTGAAAGACAAAAGTCATTAGGTAAGAGGAATGGAGAAAAAAGCCTTTTTGCTTCCAAGGATAAACAAGTTTTTTCATCCTCTTCAGCCAACTTACTTCCAAAAAGTAAGAGACCTCAGAGGAAAAGCTAATCTCAAAAGAAAAGGTCTAGGGTAGAGGTAGATTCTGCTAATGCCAAGAACCACACAGCTGTAGGACTTCCCTCAGGTGAGATCAGAAAACTTTACCAGGTATCTGCAAACTCATTCCATGCTTCCCCTCCTCCTCCACAGGGAAGGATTGTGCTTCCTACACAGTGCCTACGTTTTCACCAATACAAGAGACAATGTGATGCCTTCCTTTTCTCTTACTCACTCCCCAGGACAAGCAGCAGCCACAGGACAGCATTACACCCCAGGTGCCATGGCTTGGCACGGTGTGTCCACCCACCCAGCTGACAGCAGAGCCCCTTGGGATGGTGCATGTGCTGCACAGCTCATCCAAACACAGGGAGAGATCCTGCAAACTACCCACACTGCGAGAGCCAAGTGCATGGGCAGGAACAGAGTGCCATCTACCCAACACAGAGCTTTTTCTGCACATTAAAACTGACCACTCTACGTGTGTCTGAGGAGCCCAGGGTGTTTACAATAGACCTGCTCTTGCTCTGTTATAAGTTTAGTGATTAGACTCTGGCTTTTAAATCTAACTTTTGCTGTGTGTTTAAAGACAGTGAATTCCAGCATCTCCATTTTACACGTGAGGAAACCATGAAGCAACCTCATCAGGACAGGAAAAAGTGTTGAAGCTTGATAGTAAAACCAAGAGAAGAATCCAGGTCTCCTGATAAATGTTTTAAGAAGCCATGCTGATGACACTGTCCTAGAGGACCATTCCCAGTCAGACTTCAACCTAAATCTTTCCCCACAGGAGCTGCATCAAACTCAGCTACTTTTCTGTCAGGAGTTTGTACATGTGACTGAAGTGGCATTCTCCTGTTATTTTTTCCTCTGAGGAAACTCTGGGATTTCCCTCTCAGCAGAAAAACACTCCACCAGACCTGTAAGACATTTCATTCACCCAGCACTCCATGCACAAGTTTCTGAGATGCTGACTCACTGGTGTCCATGAGCTTCTTTAGCAGCCCTTATGCAGAAGTAGCAAAACCAGTCCTGTAGTGGTATAAAAACAAGGAATTGGCCAAGGCCTGCCTGTACCACAGGCTATGGCTGAATTTGAGCCTGTTTCTGAGGCATCTCAAGATTCTGGAGTCTCCTAAATCTACCACAGCATTGACACTTCAACCCTTTGACTGAAAGTCTCAGAACACGGAGAGGAACTTTTTTTTGTCGCTCAAAAAGTGACCCAGTGTCAGGCCTGGAGTGTCAGGTAGTTGGGCTAGATGATTATTGTAATAATTGCACCTGAACTATTCTAACAGTGTTAGCCATTTAAATGAGCAAAGGGAGGAGTCATGACTGCCTTTCCTGCCTGTCTAGATGGGTTAGGAGGAAGAGAGCAGATCTGGAATTCAGAGTTGAGAAACAGCAGCAAAGGGCCTCAGACAAAACCTGTACTCAGCTGGATGTTAAAAAAGAGCCTCAGTATATCCCCATCCCACTTCAGATTTGTGGCATCTGGAGGGGGGCTATTGTGGGATGGCTGAGGGACAGGATCTGCCTCTCCCTTACCGTCTTCTTTCACAAACTTCCCACAGACCTTGTCTTTCCTCATAAAAGGACATCACTGCAGGGTACATTGGGTCATTAAAATCCATCCTGAGATACAATCATGCAGAGAGACTATGTGAGGAAAAAATGGAGGGACATGAGAGGTTTGGACAGAAATGAATAAAATAAACCCCTTGCACGAACATTTGAAATATTTCAAGACCGTAAGAAAATTTAAAACCATTGGCTTGTATTTGCCTGCATTTCAACTGATTCTATCAGTGTTTAAAGCATTTGCCACACAGAAAACTTAGGAGAGAAATCTAAAAAAGAAAAAAAACCCAAACCCCCCCACAAAAAAAGCCCCAACAGATATTTTACCATATTTATTTATTTTTTTTACCATGTAATTGAGAGATGGGCCAAAAGAAAATTCAAGGACAGGCTAATGTAGGAACTAGAAGGAAAGAGAGCAATAGCTATCTAGAGCCTTACAAAAATAGTCATGGGGGGGTAGCAGAAGAAGAGAAAAAAGCAAATATATATGCACCAGTATCATCCACACCTGCTAACTTCTAGGGCTAAGTTTGGGTTTATTTCTGGAGCCCAGGCCAGTTAATCAGCTGTCTTTGTTACTGACTGATGGCTTAGAAAATCTTTGCCTTTGCAGCTGTGTGACTGTCAAGTATGGAGTCTCTTCTTGAAGGAGAAATACAAAAAGAAATTAAATCTGTACCCTGAATGAGGGTCAAAAGGTCATGCAGGGATATAAAAATCACAACCTCACAAAACTGGAGCCAACAACTTTTTCTAAACTGACCACAGTCATCTCTTTTTATTGCACTGACTAGTAAATTTATTTTCATTATTCAAGAATATTCACCTGATTATAACTCATCTTTTTGAAGTACCTTATCAACAACTTCAGTAGTTCTCATAACTTCTCCTTTTATCAAGTCTGAAAATTACTTCATCATTCTGCAATTGCTTGACTCTTATCATGCATCCCTTACAAAAGAGAATCTCTTCCAATACCTCAATTTTTTTCCATGTACAAGCTGATTTCATTGGAACAATGAATACTTCACAGTTCTGGGATTTTTTTCCCCCAGAAACTTTATCAGAATTCTAACAGGCCGTGGAGAAAGAGTCCAAAAAGTTGCATGATTTCAGCACCCTGGATTGCTCATCACCCTGCTAAACAGCACTGTCAAGCATGCTTACAGATTGCAAATGAAAAGGACCAAAGGAGAGAGGAAGTGCAGTGCAAACTAAAATATTCATCAATACACAAGTGTAAGTGCAAGCATAAGTAACAGTGCATTTCACTAAGTGGTTTACTTTGAAACCTTCACTAACACAGACACAAAGGTTTTCCCTCTTTCCTGAAAACCATGGAAAAGGTATTTCAGCACTTTCTCTACTTTCTTCAATTCAACACCAACAACTGGAGTTAAACACTGCTTTACATTAAGCCTTTCCTCCTATCTTTATAATTTCCTGGCTTTCCCTCCTTGTTAAAGAAAACGTTAGGTACCAAGGCAATAATGGATCAGTGTCCACATGACTGGACACATAAACTGTCCCTCGAGGTCTCCTCACAGTGGAAATAAAAGCTGCCTTGCTCAAGTTTCCTTCTTTCACTCGAGATTTTTTCCCTCGGATGCCAGCAGCATCTCATCCCTAGAGGGCAGCCAATGAACACAGCTCCAGGCACAAAGTGCTTTCCCTCAGGCTGCAGGATTTATCACATTTAACCAGCTTGTCCTTTCTCTAACACAAGTGCAGACAAACCACTGTGACTGACAAGGTTTGGGTCATTTCAGTAGCTTTTTTCCAGCTCCTCACTGGAGGGCTTCCATAATCCACCCACTCCCCCAAATTTAGGGATGGTCTTTTGCACCTCTTCCCACCGGTACCCAAAACCTCTTACCTTATGATGACAAACATGACCAGGGAGTTTCCCACCAAGCCAACAACGAAGACCACCGAGTAGACAGCGGTGATGATGATGGGAATGGCGGGGGAGATGCTGGTGTGGTTGTGCTGGCCGTCCCCAAAGAGCCCAGTTGCATTGCTGTCATAGTCTGCCCAGCCCGGGAGCCAGCTGCTGCTGGTGCTGGGGGGTCGGCAGGGCCCTGGGGAGCAGGTGGAGTCTGGCTCCTCACGGAAAATCTGTATGGGGGCATCCATAGGGGTACAGTCCCCACGGGCAGGAGAGAGACAAGGAGGAGTGCACACAGCAGGAGGCAAGTATGCTGGAAAGAGGGAAGAGAGAGAAAGAAATTAAGAGAAGTATTTTTACAGCCACAGAACATTAAGACCTCTGAAACTTGTGTGTATTAAGGGGAGCTCTGCTGTGATGGGAACTGCAATTTGCCAAGCAGAGATTTAAGCAAATCACATTCATATTAAATGATTTCAAGGTTTACATCTTGCTGTGTAATGCTGCTTCTCCAAGTGCACAAGGAAAGTTTTCCTCCACTTTCAAAGGTTGCATAGTGAAGCAAGCCAGATGGGAACAGCTCAGATCCACCCCCACACTTTAACCCTGTCTTTCCCATCTTTCATATTTTAAGTCAAACTCTATCCTAACAAGGGCTCCTGATTGCCTAAGCTCTGCTATAAAGGGGAAGGAGACAGAGAAACCCACCACATCTCTGTACAGCTTTAACATCCTGCTCTGAGTTATATTTTCCTGATCCCATACCTGCTTTCATAGAAAAGACACATTAATGACAAAAAATACCTTTCAGTCCAGGAAAAGAAGCGGAGTCCTCAAACAGGTGCTCTTGGCAGGAAAAGAAAAGAATAAAGCTGCTGCGCTTGGCTCCTGGAAGTGCCACTGACCACCTAGGACTTTTGGATGTGAGGCACCTGCGCCCTCAGAGAGGCGTGCTGGCAGCAGAGCCGGTTCCCAGGCATGAGCTGCATCGTGCAGCAGCAGCAGTTGCTGCTGTTCCAGCTCCCACCACTTCGCCTTTTCTCTCTCTCAGGCTCCCTCTGCCTCCCACTCGCTCTGCCAGGGCTCCAGCAGCACTCTGCACTGATGCACACGTTCTCCACTGTCTCTGTCCCCGCAGCTCAGAAGCTCACATGACTTCTTTCTAAACACTGAGATGCAGATAAATGAAAAGAAAAGCAAGAAATAAGTTCTGTTGTGAATGAATGCTTACTTTAATACCCTTTTCCAAGTTTTCTTTCCTCAATTCCCAGGCCTCAAGAAATAATCCTCTTTGCCTCATTGAATCCCACAGGATTTCAGACTAGTAAACACTGAATAAAAGAGGAATTTTAAGTTTATGTGCCTTGTCTGGTCCATCAGCTCTTTTATGGCTTGACTCCACAACTGTGTGTCCAAAACATTTCTCACTGGGTAGCTGTGCCCCTGATCCTTTGCACCTGCAACTCCAAAGTCAGAAGCTGGCTACCAAAGAAGAGAGGGGCACCCTAATTACTGTACAGTTTTTTCAAACTGTCCCACACCGTGTGAGAAGCCCAGAATTCCCTGTAGCATTTTATTCTCCCAGCTGCAGCCAGAAACGGGGAGGTGTTGTGTACAGAAATCACAGCCCTCAGAGCTTATCCCTAATATACTCCCTCAAGCAGGAGTTAGCAAGGCACCAATATGTGTGTTCAAGTATCTTTTAACTTGCACACAGACGTTGAAATCCCCACCAGAACTCTCTCTAAATGGCAAATTGGAAGAGAATAGGCAGAGCCTGAGTTATTCCTACTCCTTTGGAAGAGGCTGGGAACAGCCAGACTGGCTGCATCTCAGTGTGCAGCAGGAAAACCAGACACTGGAGAGAGAGGAACTTCCTGTGGGTTTCCTTCAAGCTTTTCCAATCTTGAAACTTTACTTCATGCTTCTCTTGTTGAGTGTCTGTGATATGACTGTTTTCTATTCTAAAGCAATGTTTTTTTCTAAACCTATAATCAAGAGACTAAATTATATCAGCTCTGAGTGAGAAGTCACGCAGGAGGCTTAAAAGGTACAGAACCCCCTCTCTTAGAGGAAAAGCCTTGCTCAAATGTGATAATAGCTTTGACTGTGGTCACTGTTTTCTCCAGAACTTCAGTAACTGCTCATGATCATGTGTATAGAGCTGTCTAAAAGTTTCACATTTAATAATAATGAATAAAATCCAAAGTAACAAATGTGTGACAGAAATGTCTTTGAGACAGGAACACAAACCTGAGAACTAATCATTTTTTTGAAGATTAGGTATATCCTAACATAAAATGTACTCCAGTTCTGGTGTTATCCTCTGCAATCCATGATCTCTTGCCCATGTACTGAAGGGAACCTGTTGCTGTCTCTTCCCATAAATAATTATACTGGTGATTTTCAACTGCTTAGCATCTTCCCCAGAACTTTTTGCATTCTGCAAATACAGGACAGATTTAAGAGAGCAATGTTTTAGCACTCATTGATAATTTAGCTCTTATGAGCAATCATTTTGTCACTCTCCAATTGCTACAGGAGGATCCAAAACTTCTATATGGGAAAGGAAACCTATTATTGCTCTGAGTAAATCTACAGCACAGATGGTACACAAAAGTAAGATAAATAGCAGACTCACAGCTTTTTGAAGCACCAATGGTTGGACAGTGTAAGATGCTCGTTCTCTAGCTAAATTCTGTGCTGAAACTCTCCTCAGATCTTAGAGTTAGCACAAAAAAGATGTTCTTACAGTTGTATTCACTGGCCATTCATGGAGTTTGCAATGTAACTACATGGGACTGGAATGAGGTGGAGTTTGACCACAACTCTGCAAATTACATGTTGAGCCAGAGGCAATGTTCAAGTTTCTGGATGCTTTTTGTTTATGTGTGTTCTACGTTAGAGACCCAACTTTGGCTCTTGATTGCTGTAGGACCTTGTGATACAGTAGAAAGAAAGTCCTTGGCTAAGGGAAATGGGTTGTCTTTTGAAAGTAAAATCAAAATCATATGCACCTTTAAAAAATAATCTCCTTTCTTGCATTGGCTTTGCAAATGAAAAGCTGAATTTCAGGATTAGCAGCAGCAGCTGGTCTCACTGCAGGTACCAGGAACAACTGCCATGATATTGAAAGAAAAACTAAAGGCAGAGGGAGAACCAGTGTGCATCACCATCTTCCTCTCCTTCAACCCCTGGCTGCACAGTGCCTCTGCACCCTTCCCAACAGTCCTGTGGAAAAGGGCAGAGTGTCCTGGAGTCACAGGGCAGAGAAAGGCAGGGTGACCTAACCCAGACTGCCCACACACCAGTGCCAGAAACCCCCCGCTCCTGCTAAGGGCTTACATAAGACAGAAGGCCCTGCTTTCAAAGGAAAGTAAGGAAATATTTAGAGAAGAAATAGAGCACAAAAAACCACTGTCTCACCTCTCAGCTGCCATTTTCCTCCAGTAATGCTCTTACAAACATGTGGCTTGCATGCCCCCAAGTTTTTGCTGTAATACTTTAGACCCAATAGTGTTCACCTCACTGGACTTTGGGAAACACAACAGAAAAAACTTGTACTTTTTAAATTAATACAAAGCTATACATCAAATTCCATAATTATAGAATATTGTTTAAGTTATAAATTCCAGCTCTCAAAACTGAAAAAAATATCACATTCAGCTGCCTGAAACCTAGGAACTACAACATGTGCATTTACACAAATTTTTGCTTTCTCCAGGCTCTCTGTCTCAATTAAAAGTCAGCTATACAATATTGCTAAATATAAATGGAAGGGTAAATATAAACTGGGAATTTTGTATCTGTGAAGCATTTTCTTTTACAATCCTAATGAAATTCTTTGAATGAATAAGAAACCTGGGTGGAGGGAAATATGTGATATTTAACAATAGCAGGTAGGAAGGGCTTCAGCACTGTCTTTTTTCTTACCAAAAGCTAAAGAGCTGCTCCAATCAGCACAGCGTTTTAAAACCTTAAAGATGTGGTGGGACATTAATTCAGCCCTGACTCAGAGGTAAGAATGATCCACTTTGAATCATGGGCATAACTGTACAGCAGTTGTCATCTGCTCACCATGCTGCAGCACACAGCAGCTCCATCACCTCAGCACACTCAGGCTTTGAGTGAAAGCTGTTTAGTTCCTGACACTGTTTTCCAGAAAACCATGACCCTTTATGGGTTTCACTCAAATGTACAGGATAGGACAGACCTTGAGGTTCGGCCATGAACTGTAACACTGAACACTTTGGAACAGGATCATCTCCAGAGATCACCTATTCTAGAGGCTGGAGAAGAGACCACGTGAGTTAAGTGGAGCACACTATCAAGATGCTTCTTCAGCTAATATTTGTTTTTACTACATGATTAACCAAAGGCTACAATGATAGTGAGCCTTTGTAAAGGTAGCAGATGCTGGAAAAGCTTTCTGGTGGCTCCAGTTGCCAAGGAAACAAAGTTCTCTTGTCTCTCTGCATCCAGAAATGCTAGCTCTCTGTGTGAGCACAGCTCTCGGGAAATGGTGTGTTCTATGCTCTTCAAAAGACCTGCAAGGGAGAGGAAGGGGCAAAAAAGAGATGAGCAAGTATATGCAATGCTACTCAAACAGCTTTTGTACACATATTTTACTCACAGCAAGCTACACATTCATCATAAGACTTGTGCTTTGCATTTACTTGTCAATAACAGAAGTTCATGTTACATATTGAAAAAAATTGCTGGTGCAGACCTGCATTGTGACCTCCAGAAACCAGCTCAATAAAGTGCTGAGCACTGGGATAGCTTCTGTCCCAAGACAGGTGCTTCTTCCACAGACAAGTCCCTGGGTGGTTATGAAGAGACCAGCCAACCTCGAAGTGCCAGCTGCAGGGAGGACTGGGGCAGGCTTTGAAAGGTTTCTGACTCTAGAACTTAAACAATGAGGGGAGTTATACAGAGAAGAGCTAATTGGCAGTGAGGAGGTCAGTGGTGGGTTTAAGGAGCTCAGAAGATCCCAGCAGGAAGCCATCTGCCTGTCACCCTGTCTCCCCCAGCAGCACTTGTGTCCACAGCTGGCCATGGCATGCATGCCAAATCCCTGGAGCAGAGGCAGAATTGTCAAAACAAGTCACCACTTTGCCATCTTCCCTGCATTTCATTTCATCAAGATCCTCAGCTGGATGGAAGTTTTATAACTTCTCACTTTTCTCGAGCAGGCCAGAGCTGTGAGTCCAGAGGAAACAAAAGGATGCTTAAAGCAGGTAAATGTGAGCTGCAGAACAACTTTTAAGACTTCTCTTTAAAAGAGAAAATTGTGGTATTCTCCAGATATCTATATAATGATACAGATATCTGATCTACAGACCGGCTCATCTGATCTGATTTTGTTTTGTTTTTAAACAAAAAAAACCCTAACCAAACAAAAAAAAAAAAAAAAATCACGTAAACCAATCAAACAAAAAGAAACAATGACAGAGCAAAACAATTATGTCTCTCTAATTATTATTTACAACTACTTCTCCTGTGGGCATTAACAGTTAATCATCTTTCACAGCAAGTTGGCGTCCCAGCACATGGAAGCACAACTCTGTTGGTAAGTGGTTGCACTGTTTGCACTGTTCCAGGGAGAGAATGGGATCAGTGAACACAACTTGAATTTCCCCCCAACTTTGGTTCTGAGACAGGAGATGATAATGACATTCAAAATTTTGTGGAAATCCATAAAAACCACTTTAAGATTAGCCTGGTTGTTTCTTTTTAAGATGATCCCAGTGGATTGTGTGGGGTAAGTACTGACTTTTCCCCAAAGAGCTCAAGATACTGCAGCTTCTTCTCTTTACCTTTTTAACAAGAAAAGATGGGTGATTCATTTCCAGGAAGGGTAAGAACTCTGTTGATTATATGCCAATGATACCTAAATCTTAATCTTCTTTGCTTCATACTTAGAACTGTTTGTTGATTTATTCTAGTGCCTGGCAGAAGGAAGAGTGAAAAATGATGTAGCTGAAACTAGAGAAAAGTGAATTTTTCATGCAGCCCCTAAACCTTGCCCCTCCTACCTCCTCTACCTCCTGTTTTTGGCACCTTCATGCATACATAATTAATGGCTTAAAGACAAGTGTTGTGATGAAAGATGGGTGAATTTCAGAATAGCTCTCTGAATAGGGGTTGTAACTGCACCACTCTCTGCTGACTCTGGGACAGAGTGGCTGCTGACTCCAAGATGGAGAAGGCTAGACCCCACTTAGTCATTCCCCCTTCCCTTTTTGCAGCTAATCAAGTCCTACTGGTCACCCACTGAACGCTATAGAGAACCTGGAGCTGCAGAACAGTGCAGTAATAGTGATGCTAAGAGTGGGGAGTATCAAGTAAAGCAAGGCGTGGATGCCACAGTTTTCCTCAGTGCAGGAGGAGTGACCTTACTTAAACATGTACCAGTAAAGCTCACAAAACAAACCCTCAGTTCCTTGAAGTTATTTGGGTTTGTTTAAGTCACACTGAACAAAGGGCTAAAAACTGGCAGGCTCAAATTCTAAGTCAAGGGTTGGGGTGAAGCCTAAAATTTGTCAAACTTCCCAGAAAGCCCATTTAGCCAGAGCACACCTGGAAAGAACACATGTGGCCTGTACATGAGGGAGGATGAGCCCCAGTGGGGCTCCCGGCAGTGGGACTGAGGTGGCCCTTCACAGCCATCTTCCCTGCTACTCTGCCTGGTTATATTTCATAGCATCACAAAAGGCTTTGTTAAGGATGGGAAAGACCTGTAAGTTCATGTATTCCAACAATTAACCCAGTCTACTATTAAACCATGTCCCCAGGTGCCACATCTACATGGTTTTATAAATACTTCCAAGGATAGTGACCCCACCACTTCTCTGTGCAGTTCCAGTGTTTGATAACCCTTTAGAAATGGTTCTTAACATCCAATCTAAACCTCCCCTTGTGCAGCTTGAGGACATTTCCTTGGGTTCTGCATTTGTTACCTGGGAGAAGATACTGACTCCCACCTGGCTACAGCCTTATTTTGGGTAGTAGCAGGGAGGGATAAGGTCTCCTGAGGGCCTTCTTTTCTCCAGGCCTAACAACCCCTCAGCTACATCATCACCTCCACTGCCCTTCTCCAGCCACTCAGAGCCTTTCTTGTAGTGAGGGGCACAAAACTGGATGCAGGATTCCAAGTGTGGTTTTACCAGTGTCAAGTACAGAGGGACAATCCCTGCCCTGGTCCTGCTGGCCACACCATTGCTGATCCAAGCCAAGGATGCCATTGACCTTCTTGGCCATCTGGGCACAGTCTGGCTCGCATTCAGACAGCTTTCAACCAGCATCCCCAGGTCATTTTCTGCTAGGCAGCTTCTCAGGCACTTGTCTCCAAGCCTTTAGCGCTGCCTGAGGTTGTAGTGACCCAAGAGCAGAATCCAGCACTTCACTTTTTTGAACCTCACACCATTGGCCTCAGCTCATGGATCCAGCCTGTCCAGATCCCTCTGCAGAGCCTTCCTACCTTCCAGCAGATCAACACTCCTGTCCACTTTGGTGTCAGCTGCAAACTGACAGAGGGTGGATTCAAACCCCTCCTCCAGATCACTGATAAAGGTACTAAACAGGAATGTTCCCAAAACTAAGCCCTGGGGAACACCACTTGCGACTGGGCACCAGGTGGATGTAACTCCATTCACTGCCACTCTCTGGGCCTGGCCAGATTTTACTCAGCAAAGAGCAAATTCATCCAAGCAGTGAGCAGCCAAGCTCACAACTACTTAGCAGTGTCAAGCAAGGTACATATTTTAAGTCTTTTGCAGTCATTTGCTTCAACATGTTTGATAAAGTAAAAAACATTTAAGCTCATGTATGCATGTCACAAAGATAACAAATGGCCATTTTACACTGTCTTGTTTGATGCTGTTAATAAACCATAGATTACAAAGTGTGAAAACGAATCTGAAAACTCTTGCCAATATTGGCAGCATATGGAAGTACTCCTTCAGAGACATTTGTTTAAATAAGCAATGCAAGCAGAAAATCAGCCTGGGATCAATTTGTCAATTGCTTAAAGCCGAGCTGTGTGTAAAGCTGGAAAACTCAGGCTCCGCTTAGAAAGGTGCTTAGTGGGATGCATAAAGTACTAAGTCAAGTTTTATTGTCATTACTTGCTGTGTGTAGCATGATTAAATTCAGACATACTGCTCATGGAATAAAAATACTAGGCTAAAACTTTAATTTCTAAAAGACAAGGAGAAGGGAAAGAAAATCAATAGAAGTATTAGAGAAAATTAGAAAAGTAACACAAGCTGAACAAAACCTACAGAAGGAGAAAGTGTTGACTAGTGCAACCAAGTGGCACCAAGAAGAAATATCAAGTGAGAAATAACAATTTGGAAGAAGAACAAAGAAAATCATCAAAGACTTAATCATTACACTGAAGTATGCCCTATGGCTGGGTTGTCTTGACCTTTTTTCTGATTTCACCTCTTTTACTGATAGTGTAAGTGCCTATTATTAGAAATTGTCAGCATATCCATAAAGTAAATGGCACCAAGGCAGTCCCTTTTTATTTTAATAAACTAGAATCTCATACCAGCTAATTTTCCAAAGTAGTTTTCAATTGTGGTGAAAAATGATTACTAAATGCTTTAGGTTGGTAATTGCTCTACATGCCAAAGGATATCTTTAGTAAATGCAAAGATTCTTTGAAGTCTCAAAAATAGAAAGTATTTTATTGCACAATGGCTTCATTTTCACTGTTTTAAGAGCATGACTTAAGTGAAGACAGAGGTGTGTCTTTACTGCCTGAGAGTTCATACTTGCTGTGCCACACACTGACAGAAGCTGCTCCTTTCTACCAGCAGAGAGAGTTGGGCAGTCAGTCATCTTACACAGGTGGCTGTTAAAGAAAGTGAAATAATCTGGGGCTCATCCATGAAGACTATTGAAGGACAATGCATTAAACATGCTTCATAAAAATGTCTAATTCCTATGACAAAAAAAAAAAAAAAAGTCACTGATGAGCTTCAGGAAACACAGGACATGCATATAGCTGGTTGTGTTCCTTGCATGTAACCCATGGTTTTATTTTCATACTACACACAGAAATACTCCTAGAAAAGATTCACCTTAGCAGAACTGAATCGGGCTGCCAGTTTCTCATGCAGATATACAGTTTCTAAGAAAATCTGCTTCATAGTTAAAACCAGTGTTATGCCTACAGTTTATCAGAATGTAAACACTTTTTAAAAGGTGCACCACTAAGTAATTTTGCACAAAAACCAGACAAATTCCTTGAGACTGTTCTGTGATCACCTGGCAAAACTCTGTCTTGTACAGCAGGTTTACATCAAGCCAGAAAAAAACAGGTTGCCCAGAGAGATGATAAATTCCCCATCCGTGAAAAAATTCAAGGTCAGGTTGGACAAGGCTCTGAGTACTCTGATCTAGTTCAGAATGTCCTTGCTCATTGCAGGGGGTTGGACAAGATGGCCTTTAAATGTCTCTTGAAATCAAAGTATTCTGTGGTTCTAAGATCTGCAAATAACTCATTCCTGAACAAAATAGCCATTTATTTCAACAGCACATTTTTGCTACCAAAGATGGAAAATGGATGTATTCACATTTACAGAGACATTGACAGAGAGGGAGCTCCAGCAGCTGAGGCTGTCAAATGGCATTTTTAGGCTTGAGCTTTTTCTCTTGGAGCCAACCCATTGTAGATAAACAAGTTTTCAGAGAAAGACAGATTGCTGCTCTTGTCTGTTAACCAAAACTCTTGCTAGACATGTGGAAAATTCAGACTCATCCCCTTGCTCCAAACCAGATACTATAACTAATTTGATGTCCCACATGCTGGCCAAATGAGCCTGTTCCACCAGTAATGGTTTACATTTCATCCAGAATATTCATATTTAAATTCCCAACAGCAATTTAACTTGTAAATTCTAGTAATAAAACTTACATATTTTAATGTAAATTATAAAATCATCTCACTATATTTTTAGGTGTGAATCTGAGTGTCTTACTTAGACAACTGAAATCTGAACTTTTGACTGTTGATTTTGATTTATTTTTACCTTGATTTTACCAAGTTTATAGGACATTGAATACTTTAAAGTCATGTGGTACCTGCAGAATGCTTGATACACCTCTTAAATTAATGAAGAGTTAGGAAAGTGTCAAAAACTATTCAGACGAGATTTATTTTTTCAGCTAGTCAGCAATAAATTCACACAAATGCTGAATCCTTCTCGTGCTGCCTATCAGTGACCCACACAGCGCTGTTTCACAGGCAGAGTACATTTCATCTCAGAGGAGAGTTTCAGAGAGCACCTTAGACATTTTCAGGGATGAATCCTCATTCCAAGAAAATGAGGCTCTGGCTTATATAGACAGGTCCACTGAGTGCAAAGGGTCATTATGAGGTGTTCTTTATATTTTTCATAACAATGAAAGATACCTCTGACAATTAACTTTCCCTCCATTATCAGGAATACTGAAAAATAGGACCAGCTTCTAAGTACTGAAGAGAGTAAAAGAGACAAGAGCTATTCTACAGAGAAGAGACACTGAATTTTATATGTAGCCTGGACAATAGAAGAATGAACCATTTGAGTCCCCTGCTCCTGTACCTTTGTTGCCTCTGGGAAAAAAAAAAATTAATGATCCTAAGGTTGCTGCAAAGAGTTACATTCCTGGCTTTCTATAGGTGTCATGGAGGGAAAAGCAGATAATCTCTCCCTATAATTAGATTTTCTCTTATTTTGAATGTCCGTGGCAACAAAGTAATGAGGTCTCTTCAGAGTTCACGGGCATCCCTGGTGCTGAGCCAAACCCCGCGAAAAAAGTCAGTCCTGCTGCTCCTGGAAGTGCCTCATGCAGGCACACCAGGTTTTTATGTGAAGGTCTTCTTTCAGGGATGTTGCTATGGAACCTTCTTAGTAACTCAGCTCTGATAAGCCTTTGCTGTGCAATTACCAGCTGGTGGTTTGGCTCAGAGAGCCTCCAGTCCCTTGGCACTGTGATTAATCTGAGACCCGTGGTGTGTTTGAGCTGACACTGGTATTATGCACCTGGGGTTTGCCTTGTCTTGTTAGCCATCCATTCAAACTGCTGGTTTTCCTGGTTACCCATCTCCCTGCAATTCCTATTCCATAGCTGCTTGTTTACTCCATGGCTTAGTATATTTTACCAAATATATATTAGGGAAAAAAACCATACAGAAATAGAGTAAATATTTAATGATTAACTTTTGCAACCCAATTATTATTAAGATGGTGTTAATCATGTGAAATAGTAACATTGCCTAAATCCTCTGAGCTTTCTACAGACATCATTTCTGCAGCAACTTATTTCAACAAATCGAACACCGGTTTTATTTATTATTTTGCAGACTATGTTCATGAATATTGTTCTTTTACAGATTCTGTCACTTGAAAGGCTAAATTAGACTATACCAT
Source organism: Onychostruthus taczanowskii (assembly GCF_017590055.1). Classification (NCBI taxonomy): domain Eukaryota; kingdom Metazoa; phylum Chordata; class Aves; order Passeriformes; family Passeridae; genus Onychostruthus; species Onychostruthus taczanowskii. Next base: position 3,148,657 of record NW_024501459.1, read on the forward strand.
TTCCAGATTAATAATTCCTCCTGGAGAGAAGGTGCTTCTGAGAAAGGATTCAGGTTCAACATTTTTGGAACCTACCTACCATATATATTCACAGCTACTGCTTTTTCTCTCTGTGATTGCCCTGTGTTGCTTTAGCGTAAAGTACAAATGGATTTTTGGGGTACACTCCACTTAAACAGCTTGAATTATAATTATGTATCCAGAAGGTAAATTAATTGCACATGACCTTATCACTCTGGTAAGCTTTGTACATCTCTGAGGTTTGAAAAAGATCTCTTAAGAAGTATGAATTGAAACACGGATCTTCAAAGTGGTGTAGCATGATGATCTTTTCAATAAAACCAAGAAAAAAGAAAAAGAAAAAACAAGAAAGTATGGGAAGTCATAGAATATAGTATCATTAAGGCTGGAAAAGATTTCTGAGAACTTTAAATCCAACCATTAACCTAACACTACCAGATCAATCATTAAACCACATCCCTAAGAACCTGATCTACACATTTTTAAAACACTTCCTGGGCTGGTGATTTTACCACTTCCTTGAAAGGCTGTTCCAATGATTCATTTAATTCTGACACAAATTTATCTATAGGTGCAACCACCATAGATATGAAATATATCTGCCAAGTTATAATTTTCTCCTCTTGAGGAGGATTCAATTTTCGGGGCTTTAAAATTCCACAAAATATTAAAACAGATTTCAGAAATGGCTCCAAAGTAATTTATTCCACTAAATATTTGATTCCACATAATTCTTCTACCATAGAAGATGCATGTATTTTTGCTTCTAAAATACTATACATGGATGCCCACCTAGAAAAAGAATTAAGGTATTAAACATTTCTCATTATTATTTTTAACAATATTTTTTCTTTTGTCTTTCAGAATTTTTTCCTCAACAGGAAAGACATATTTCCTTTACAAACAAATCTGCTGCAACTACATTCTGAATACATAACTACTGATCTCTTCACTGTGAGATCCAAACTTAATTTCCACTACATACCTATTTGCATTTTGAGATACAGACACACACATGTTTAGAACATGCAATGTGAGATAAAATAGCACAGCTTCACTGGTCCAAATTTAAACTTTTTTATCTTCTGAAGCACCAAATTTGTTCTATCCTGATGAGCTTAGTGACTCTTCCTCAATTAAAAAAATAAAAATGTTCTACATCCATCAAGAATTTCATTTAAGCAGCATAAAGACAGTTACAGGAAAAGAAAGAAAATGATAGATGATATTGAACATCTTCTGAGAGTTGTATAGTTTTACCAATACTATCATTCCCTTTTTCATGTAAAGTCAAATTGTCAGTAATCAAAAATCATCAAACTCTAAAAAGACAGGTTGTGCATGACTAACAAGGAAAACACTTCCAGAATGAATAATACTTGAAAAGCTTGCTTAACCTACCCTGTCCTAAATATATTTCCACTGAAAACAGGAAAAACAGGATAAGCATTAAGAAAATATTCTTCCTTTGAAAAATGTTCCTAATGGCTCAGATGGCTACAAGTAGTTGGGATTAAGCCACTTTGTCAAATCACCAAGTTCAGCAAAACAAGCACAAGATTGTGGTCCCAACTGCCTTGCCCCACAGCAGCCAACAGAAAACCACCACCAGCAATCCCTGGAGAAAAATGAGTGACCTCTATCTAGAATAAGCAAAGAAATTCTCCCCCTGCCCCTTCTGATATTCCCCAGTGGAGGGCTATTCCCAGAGGGTCTAAAATCAGCCTTTAAGTTACTGCTGCAGCAGGAGGATGCTCAAATGTTGTCCTCTCTGAGACACTGTTTTTCAGTTTTTAGGCACACTTTTAATCAGCTTGAATTTTTTTCCTTCATGCTAATTTTCAGCCTTCAGTTTATTGATTTTGAGACAAATTGGTAAAGAAGAAAAGAAAAGGATACACAGAGGGAAAAGGACAAAGAGGAATATTATAAGGCTGGGGAGACAGAACAAAGAAAGAGGCAGAGACAAAAGCAGATGCCTGTTTGCCTTCTGCCTTTAGACTAAAACATAATAACTGTAGAAACTACATTGAAAAAGAAATATTTTTATAAGGTCTGTAGAGAGAGTCCAGTCTAAGAAAATAGCCTGTGATTATTTTTTAGCTTCTGAACAGAGACAGTAAACATAATTCTGAGCATTTTAATAGTTTTTTTCCACCTGTTCCACTTTAAGATGTTTTTTCCATAACATTTCCCATCAGCACATAAAACTTTGAATGACATAGAATAAAAGCAGCTGAAAATACAAAGTTTAGAGTGATATCTCTGCATATTTTTTCCAAAATAGAGCCACAGAACAGTAACATACAGAAGCTTTGATTTTTCTGGCCTGCAGCAAGCACAAGACTCAAAGCTCTCCAAGACAGACTAAGGGGAATTACTAGTACAGGAATTACTACTACTACCATTTTACAGTTTATTTTACTGCTCATCCTTTTCTTCCACAAGCCATGTTCAGCAGGGCGTCTTCCAAGCTTCCAACATTCAATCACTGCATTCATGCATTCTTTCATGTCGCCTTTTTACTTCAGAAGTCCCTAGGAAATACCATAAAATTACTTATTTTCCATATCATTTCAAGGTGGATGTGAAAATTAACCCTTTTAAAAATCACAGTCATTAAGGTTATTTTTTTTAAAAAAATGCATTGAAGTAAATCACCCAAATAAATTGAATTTAGGCTTGGGGAAAAAAACAGATCCTCTGGAGTTCTGTGATTTCACTGCTTGATGTCTGCAGGCACTCAGCACTGCAGATGGTGTGGTCAATTTTTTGCCCCTTTTGTTAGACTCCTTTATTATCTGCTGTTCTGTAGTCTGAAATATGGAGGACCTTCTAGAGCCACAAGAGCAGACTCAGGCAGGTCCATCAGCTGATAAATATTTGTTGCTTTCACCTCGGCCACTGTGAAATTAACTTCTTTTTTGGAATCAGGAAAACAAAAGATGTGCTCAAAACAGCAGAAAATCTACCCTGGGTTGAAGGATCATTCCCCATTTCTCTGCCTTTGCCTTCTAGTTTCTCCTTTCAAAACCCTGTAGTCTTTGATCCAAGAATGTATTTACAGGGGAAAAAAAAAAAAGACACTATTTCACAAACCATTTTGGTACTTCCAATAGGACTAGCTGTAAATCTGAGGTAATAAAAACTAAACTAAAAATAGAGGGAAAATCCCAAGCATTTTCCAGAATCATTACAGAATAATAAGCATTGATTTCTTCACCATTATGACTAAATCTGACATTTACAGTGTTTATGGGTTTTAGCAAACAGTAAAAGAAATTTTGGGCACATGAAGGAGAGAATTTTTCTACACTGAATTCTTCCTAACTGCATATCCTGCCTTCTTTAAAAATCTTTAAACAGATTTCTATCTAGTTCTTATGCGGAAAGTTTTGCATATGCTTTTGTAAGAAGAATTTGTTGAACTGCCTCTTTGCTATTAAGTAATAAAAAAACCCTACTTGCAAGGACAGTTATGTTGTCATGTGAGTGTTTCTAATTAAACCCACATAAAACTACCATGAATAAGTGTCTAAGAAAAATAACAGTAATTTAGTATGAAAGCAGTTTTTCAAGCTTGTTTTGATTAAGAACATAATTAAACAAAGTATTTAATATTTGAAAGGGGGACCAAGGATCAATATCAAGTGACATTTTTAATTTTAGAAAAAATATGCAAGTAACAAATACTGGTTTTGCTATGACACCAACACAATCTTCATGGCTACTCTAGAACGCAAATACATAATCCAACATAATTGTTGGATTATATTATATTATAACCCAACATAATTGTCTACCTAGTTTATATACAGTCCATCAAGTTTATATATACGTTCTGTCTAGTTTATGTATCTTTGCAGAGATTACATCTTTCCAGTCTAGAGAAAAAATGTAGAAGAACATGTTGTTTCTGAAGTTAAATAGCACTCTATTCCCAGAGAACTGTTCAATCCAGACTTAGAGACACTAAGATATTGTCAAAAATGCACTGTTCCTAGTGGACAAGTGGTGCTCAAACCGGCATTTGGAAAACAAAAATTTATTAAACACTTCATCATATAGTACATTTTTAAGTGTAAATGGTTTGGAAGGAATTATGTGTACATCAATTCTGTTGGTTTCTACTTTTCTGATATAAATAATAAAATAGTGCACTGTGCACCAGACAGCTAACCTAAAGCAAGCCAGGTCAGTGATCCCCATGGAGACCTTTAAGAACTCATAAATGCTTAAAAAATAAAATCAGCTGTCCTAGAGGTACTAAAATAATTCCTGTGCTTTTTTAAACCTTCTTCTTTAGCCTCTGCCTCATATGGGGCTCCTCATGTGCCCCCTCTTTGTCATCCAACCACTCCAATGCATCTCATGAATTAAGTACTTTTGATGAATCCTTTCACAAACTGGGTTAAAACTGGCCAATAATTTTAAAAGAAACAGAAAGAAAGATACAGGTGACATTTAGTTTTCTTAATTTTGCCTAAAAACAAGTGATGCAATTTGATACCTACTGAACTGTAGGCACTCTGTACACAGCACAAGACCACTGTGTCAGTCATGGCATACGTCCAAAACTGACCAGGTTCCTAAGGCTGGAGATTAAAAGAAGATAGGACTCTGAAAACTCTGTTATTTCACCCTCCAGTGTCATGAAGCTGAGGTTTTTATAAGTAGAGAACAGCCTCAAAGGAGTTAAATACACATAGAAATTTATCTTCTTTCAGGATAAATTTTGTGCATAAAAATGAGTCCCTATAGGGGAATGCATTGGAGATCTGGGTTGTAACAACATCAGAAGGAAGGAACGATCTTCCATGAATACTGTCTAATCTATTTTACATATATAAGAAGGAAAAAAAAAAAAGAAAAAAAAAAACCAAAAAAAAACAGAATAAAAACTTTGAAGATTAACTCCTTACAAGCAAAAATGTTGACAAAAAATAACTATGTGATAACAAGTCCATAAAGAATTTTTTTACAAGACATGTACCTGTTAGGGCAGGTTCAAAGGAAGGTCAAGAAAATTATCAGAGGTCTGGAACATTGATCTTATGAAGAACATCTGAGAGGATTGGGGTTTTTCAGTCTGGAGAAGAAAAGGCTCCAAGAAGATTTCACTATGGCATCTCCATGCTTGAAGGGGGTTTATAAGAAATACAGAGAAAGATTTTCCAGCAGGGCCTATAAAAACTATATAATGGCAAACAGTTTAAACTCAGAGTACGTTCAAACTGGAAGGAATTTCTTGTGGTAGGAGTGGTAGGGCACTGGAACTAGTTGCCCAGAGAAGCTGTGGATTCCCCATTGCTGGGAGTGTTCAAGGCCAGCTTGGAAAGGACTTTGAGCAATCTAGTCTAGAAAAAGGTGTCCCTGCCACACACAGTAAGAGTTTTGGCCTAGGTGATCTTTAGAGATGCCTTCCAACCCAAATTATTCTATAATTCTGCAATCCTGTAGTTTTTATCCTTTCTAAGTCTAATTTAATAATGAAACCTACTTGTTCAATAAAAATCCAATATATTATCCAAGGTTTATAAGATTAAAATTCGTAATCAGGAAAGATCAGTGTAAACAACAACTTGTTTAGAAAAATCAGTTTTCAGAAGAAAGGAAGAAATCCTCAAGTGTTATTCATAAAAACTGAAGTATTTATCAGGAAGAGAGGTGTTTCTGTACCTAAGCTCCATTTGCGATTACTAAAGAAAGAACTCCTCAGCTATTGCAGCTACATTGGAATAAGGCAAGGGCATTGAAGAACAACCCATGCACATTTCATGAAGAAACAGAGATGTTGACTCAGGGTGAAAATTAGACAGAAAATAAACATTAAGTACAGAACATAACAGGGGTTTAGAAATAAATGTATTTTCTTCCGGAAGAAGATTACTTAACAGGAGCAGGAAGTACAGTGATGAGAATACTTTTGGTCTCTGTGGTACAGGAATAAATGATGGTCTATGACACATAGCTGAGTGATTTGAAATAGATGAGAAAGCAGAATGAGGAGCCTTTCCTCCATTTTAAAGACAGAAGATTACCACACAGACACTTCTGGGGATAAAATTTTCATTTAAGTAAAAGTAAGCTACTGGGGTATATATCTGCTTGAACATCTATCAACTCATTTCCCTGTCAGTTTCTTATTTGGACTAACGTTCAAGCTACCATGAAAGAAGCTGACTTTGCAGAGCCTACCACACCTTGCAAAGTGTGTTGCGTTGTTAGTTATCTGCTGGCTGAAATAACATTTATAAACTTGGTGGTTTGCTTAAAAGCTGCATGTGGAAACTTAGGAGGTAGGTTAAAATTTTTTATTTTGGCTATAGATTAAAATGACTCACATGGACAAAGCCTAGAGAAATGAGTCAAAGGTGTCACTGCACACACACAAGTATACATTGTCCATTTATGACACTCAACAGTTCACAGAGAACCAAAACGTGTGAAGTGCTGCTCCATTTATTGATGGAGCAGAAAATGTGGTTTTTGACTTACAAGCTAACAAGTTTTGGGGAGAGTCAGGAAGTATATCCTGTTCTTCACCTGGACTTACTGCTTTGGGAAGAGCAAATTTTCTGCAATTTGGTCATACATATGCCTGGACCAAAAAAACAAAGAGGCTCCTGCATCTTCCTTACCTTATTGCTTGCTTCCTCTTTGAATCTGCTGGTGCGTTGGGATGGGGATGAGAAGACAATGACTGAGAGAAGCATGAATTCATTTTTTCATGGAGCTTTTTGCCACCAGTGTTGGAGGACTGTGTTGTTTCACTGGAGCCCCAGAGGGTGCAAATCTGTTTAATCCTAAGTAAAGTCTGTCAAGGAAGGGCTAAAGCTGGTGGCCATTCTACTGTCATGAAAGAGCTGAAAACCATAATCCAAGTATGACGTGTCTTTGGCACCCACTTAGCATACAGCAACCATTTGCATTTGCATCCATTTTACCCAGTCACAGTCTATTTAAAATGCCAGTTTTGACTATGTTAAAAACCATGCAATTATCAGACCATTGGTTTCACCTGGATTTGAAGCTAAAACTTAAAAAGGAGTGCAAACTATTGGAAACATTACCTACCCTAAGGAGAGGTCATGTCTTTGTCATATTTTTACAAACCAGCATGATGTTGATGGCTTTCAAATCAACAATGATTTTATATTTGCCTCCTCTTTTAAACTCTAGGGAATCAACACCATGGGTTTGTTTTCTAAAATGTAAGTTGGATTTCTTTCCTTCCTACTTAATTAGTTTTGCATCTTTGTATTTCTACAATAGATAGGATTGCACTACTTGGACTAAGCTTACATATTACTTTTTGCTTTAGGTATATTTATCACACATTATTTTTACTAGATCTCTGAAAGTCTTCCAAAAGATTATTTACAAAAAATAATAAATACTTACTTTGTTTGTAAAATTAATGTGTGTTTCAAGATCAGTAGGAAACTGGAAGTGAGGGTTTGAAACAGAGAAATAATTTTGGCAAAAATAGATTACTTGTTTTTTCCTTGTCCAGTACTGATAAAAATGTAATTAGTGACATAATAGATTAGCTAGAGAATTTTCCTAGTTATGGAAATGAGCACAGATTGGAGGGGTTTTATAAAACTCATTTCAAAAGCCGGCAGAAATCTTGGGGCATCCTTGAATTACAGGGGAAAGGGAATAATCCTCAAAAATGATGACTGACTTGCACTGACATTTTTCTTTGTAAAGGGTAATGCATGCAAAAGAAAACAGCACAAATAAAACTTATACAATATTCTGAAAAGTAAATTATCAGACATGTCCAGTCCTGAGGCAAAAAAATCTGCTTGGTTCCAAGAAGGCGGATTGAATTATCCTATTATCTGGACTGGAGAGCCTATAAATTTCTCACAGCTTTTCTAGATTAGTCACCTGGGGCTCCCAGGAAGATGGGGACCTCAGAGGGGACTCTTTTCTGTGGCCAGCACAGGTCAGCACTGCCCGCTTGCCCACACGTGGAGCAGGAGTATACAGTTCAGGAGACTCCAAACAGGGATTCCCATGAGATGCCCATGAGCCGGGCAGCAGGAAAGTCCAGCCCAGTCTAGCAGCCTAAAGATAGCTGTGGTGTGGGAAATAAAGATTACTTAAAGTGAGTAGAACAAAACTGATAGTGAGATGTGCAGATATGACCTTTTTGCATCTGATACCTCATGGCCCTAATTACTGGATGGGAAACAGGAAGATGAAGAATACCCATCTCTACCCACAAGTTCCTTTTGCTGCACTTAGTGGTAAGAAACACATTACAGCCAACCAGCTAAATGACAGGAGCATTCATTCTGCCTAACCCACCTTTCCACTATATCACGTCCAGCTAGTGTGAATTCATCCTACTGCTTTTTTTATTCTTTTAGTCAAGGTCTCTTGGATGTTTGAGATCTTTTCCCTGACATTTCTGTGACAGAAACATGCAAAATTATTTTTTGCTTGTCTTTCATATTGTAAATTTTCAATTAAAAGAGAAATGCAATGAGAAGCATTTAATATCCACAGTCCATATTGCTGTCCTTACACAAACAGCAAGGAAATTCATTATGTTGTCATAGCATGCTCTGTTTTTGTACGGCATAGAATCACAAACTCACTGAGACAGTACTTCCTTGACAAAGGGGAATTAAATAACTCCTAAATTTTAGCTCCAAATGAGTTATAAATGCTGATGCCTGTCTCCTAAAAGGCAGAAGTGCCATAGGAGTCTCAGGACAGGTAGCTGCTCATGGTCGTTCCTATTTTCAGCACCCACAGCCATGACAGCCACTGCACTGAGTGCCTGACCACAGGACAGAGGCAGTGCCTAATCCTGGCCTCTGGTGGCAGGGGTCATGCTGATCACAGTAGGGGAAAACGTGCTCCAGCACATGAATGTTTCAGCACACTGACTGCAGGGGAATGAAAGCTCCTGCTGGCTTTACACAGTGAAGTCATCAAGATTTTACAGACCTTGTGTGTCTGAATGCCTCTACCCATAATTTTTTCAATGCAAGTGCAAAACCTTTTTATTTCCAGACCGGGTACACAACCATCTCAGTGCTCAAGAACATGAGGCTTTTTGGTGCTGCAGACATGCTGTTTACAAAGTTAAAAAGCACAGATAGGGAATATCAAAGGGAAAACATTTATGAAGTCTCTCCAAAGAACATTTCCTCAAAACTCTTGTGGCTGCTTGAGAAAGCACAGCCTGGTTTCCTCACACCCTTTCATTCTTAATATGCTGAGGGAGTGGCAGAAGTGGCAGGCTATGACTGACGATTTTGGAGACAATCAGACTGGATTTAGTGAGGCCAGGATCACAACCTGAGACCTTCTTGCAAGGAAGAAAATGTGGGTTAGATTAAATATTTTATTAAAGCATATTAAAAAGTGCCTTGCCTTTTCCCTAGATAATGGCAGTGGTATGGAAACAAATTAACTATAATTTGTTTATAATTATCCCTTTTATTTTCCTCAGAAATTCACTGTGCTAGAAAACCCAGGAGCTTGTAGGGTAAATCTTGATTGATGAAATAATTTTTGTGATGTTTGAAAGAGTGATTGTTCCGATTCAACAAAGCCACAGTTAGTATCACATCAAAGAAATACTGGCTAAACTGAAGAAATTATATGTACCCACTGCTGGAGGAAATCACAGGTTGATGAATCTCATTGTACAAAGTATGATGGTGTTACAGCTGTCTCCAAAATCATGTGGTAAAGATTTAAAAATTACTGAAATACAGGCTAAGATGTGGCCTTAAAAATGTTTATTTCTGATCAGAATGGAATAACAATTTTTTAAACAGCATGAAATCCTCTTATCTTATAGGTGGTGATGAGTGCTAAAGGTGCAACTTCCTTTTTATTTTAAAATCGATGTATACTGAATTGAGACACAGTAAACATGAAAATCAATGATGCCACCCTTGAAGTACCCTGTGAATTACAGGAATATTCCAAACACAATGAAAATAAACAACTATGGAGGTATTTTATATTTTTTTGTCTCCTAGGGACGAATATAATTTTCATTTAAAATTCTATTTTTTTACACTGAAGTGTAGCTATGTACTGACACAATGGACAAGCTAAGTGTTACAACAATTTCAAAGTAAATTTTAGATATAAAGATGAAATTTTAGGAAAAATAGACAGAAACAAGAAAGAAAACTCGATGCTGTTGAATAAGCATAAGAGTGGAATTTAACCCAGTAATCCCAGTCATCTTTAGAAAGTCAGAAGGCCTTTCTTAATTCTCTCCAGACAGAATATAATCCAAACAGAACAGGATAAAAAATAGCTCAATGTGAAAGTCCAATAATTTTTTTACATCCTTGTAGGACTATAATCTCCTTAGAGCAGTGAAAATGTTCTGAACCTTTTGTATGTAATACTGGAGTCTAATACATACAGAATCAATGATGGATTTCTCAGGGGGGAAGATTTCAGGTTTCAATAATCTTTCCCTTTGCATTTAAGAATAACTTGAATATCATTCCAGAGAATGGCATTAGGAGAGTCTGCAGGCATGATACTTGTCTAATTTAATGGCACAAACCACTTGAACCATGTGGTTGTTAAAACTGGCTATTAACGTTTTAAAGGAAGTAAGGAATAAAGCCTGCTTACATGACTATAGACTAATTTATTAATCAAAACCTAATAGCAATCCCAAAAGTTATGAAGAGTTTTATTGACCTCCTAGCTACTGAAGTGTAGGAAAGTCAAACATTCTTCAGAGAACACTTTACTGGACATTTGAATTTAGCAACAGTACATTCTTTTAGATGAGTTAATATCACTCACTCTGTTTATAGCCAGGAGTGTGATTGGTGCTTTTCTTCAAAGAGAGAGACTGGACTTGGAATTTGGACTTGGAGCTTAGAGCTTGAACTGAATTAATCTCTGAAGGCCGTACTCAAGGTGAACTGCATGATTGGAGACACCCATAGTTTGCTGTTGTGGAACCCTCTGTCTCCTCCCACTCAGGGAAGACCATATCATAGAGTTTTCCCCACCTAGGCTGACAGAGTTAACCCATGATTCTCTGCAGCACTGCTGGCAATCTATATTAGATTGCCTCTCCCACTGGCCAGATGACACTGCCCACCCCAATTATTCATCCCTCATCCCCCCTACAGGTTGCTGCCCTTTGCCCTGCCCTTTGCCCACCTCTGTGCCCTCAGGTCATTGGTCACTGACCCCACACTGAAGTCACGTAGACCGCAGGATTTGGTCTTTTGCCTCTGGTCCCTTTGGCGTGGTGAATGCAATAAGCCCCTCCTGGAATATATCATGCAAAGACCCTTCCTGTCTTTCCTCTGCTGAGCTATCTGTGGCGTGCGCGTGGACTTGAAATGGCAGTTCTTGTGGCCTTACTGTGAGCAGCTTCTGAAGGAGATGTCTCAAAGAAGGCTGCAGCATTTCTACCACCCTGCCACACTGTGACAAATGGTGCCTGAATGTTGGGGCCCTTTGTCAGTTCCTTTGAAAGCATCTCCACTGGCCACTGGATTTAGATTGCATTCAGGTGTTCCATTACCCCAAGGAGAAACCCCAGTTTTATGGGAAAACACCTGAGGGCAGTGACCTACAACCCTCTGGATCATCCAGGATGTTGAGGACCGGTTGCATCAGAGGAACTACCCACGAGAGGGTTTTTTTTTGACCCACCAGAGCAGTGAGTGTGCTGTGGTGATGGTAATGTTTTTTTCCTTCTTTTTTTTTTCTTTTTTTTTTCTTTTTTTTTTACTTTGTCATGCCAGCAGGAGCTTTCACTCCCCTGCAGTCAGTGTGCTGAAACATTCATGTGCTGGAGCACGTTTTCCCTTACTGTGGTCAGCAAGACCCCTGCCAGCAGAGGCCAGGATTAGGCACTGCCTCAGCCCTATGCTACTTCAGGGAAGTAGCAAAAAGTGTGACTTGTAGTCACAAGTGTGACTTTTACTTCTATATGCCACAAAGACCAAGCTACAGAAACTGCCAGTGTTGCAAAGCTTGACAGATATCAAAATAGAAAATCCATAGAATGAGAACAAGGCTTTTAAGAGGGTTTAGATATTTTTTCCATGCTTTTACATCTTACCACCAGTGATGCCAGTTATGATCTCCTGATTTGCATTAAAAACCAGAACTCTATCAACCACAACTTCTTCTCATAAAACAGGTAAGACATTGATCCAGTGCTGGTCCAATTTATGTCAGTGCTATTATTATTATACAGATGTTTCCAAAGCTAGCCAAGCATTTTCAAACATTTTGTTTATTCTTGAAATTTCAAAAATCAAGCCCAGATTGAAGATTAACTTGTCCTTTAAAATGTATAAAAAATTTCCAGTTTGTATAGTATTTGTATACTATACAAATACGTTTCAGTTTGAAGAAATGCCTGATGTCACATTTGTCACAGAACCTTGCCACAGGACTCATTCAATCCAAACAGCAGAAAAAAAGATCATAGATCATGAAGAACATCATACATGCTGTAAAGTCCATCCATATTTGTAATGAAAACCAAAAAAATAAAAATTAATCTCAGAGGTCCTTAATTCTCGTTGAATTATTATGAAATTTTTATAGTATTTTTAATCTTGATTCTGGTATCAAAATGCTATTTTAAATGTTATCAGTAAACAGACACTATTTTTAGAATGTATTTATCGAACACCATACATTTGATAAAGTATTTTTGATCTGAAATAGTCTCACATAACTTCTAAAACCACATAATATCATCCACGTATATACATGTGCATGTCTGTGTCTGTGTATATGTAAACATAAAGAGAAATATAAACCTATAAGGGTTGATTAACATTTTTTAAAACAATTTTGAAAAGCTATTTTATGTGCTGTGTTTAATTCCAGCAGCGTTTTTCAAATTACAGAGGAACTATTATTTATCTTGAATTACTGTGGTTGAAATTTACTTATTTAAATGCAACATTTTCAATGTGGGAAGATCCCCAGGCTGGGCACAGAAGATCCAGAAAAGACAAAGGGAAGATTGCTTGATTTTGGCTTGGCTTTATCTGTGCAACTCTCCCTCCTGTGCATATGTATTACCATGGAGATTTTGAAGAAGATTAACTGTTTTGTTATTACCTTCAGGATTTCTGCTTTATGCAGGGAACCCATTCAGGAGAGAGATGTAGTGAAAATATCAGTATGGCTTTATTCATTATGATTGATGTGAGCTGGTGCCAAGAGCAGCTCAACATCATCATTGCAGCTGTGGGATCCTGCAGGAGTTTAATCCTTCTCCAGTTTAATCTTGGAGACAAATTTCTTTGTAATGTTAAACACGCCCTGCCGGGCATCACATTTGCTAAGGGAAAGGCAACAATATTCTTCAACCTCACAATGAAAGGATGAGGTTGAACTAAATAGCATCTTGCTACAAACATGCATTTGCTCACAACTGGACAAATGTAAAATAAATTCAGGTCTTAATTCAATGCTGAGTGAAAAGAAGTGGTACAGGCCATGTTTCAACACCTCTCTTCACTCTGATCTTGAGGTATTTATAAATCTACAAAGCCTGTGGCCTCCAATGCAGGCTCTTTAATTGACCAACTATGACAACTACCTATTTCCACAGTGAGGAAGAAAGGTGTACAAATCATAATTAAGTTCATAATCTATTCAACATCCACTCACTTCTAACCTTGCTCAGATCAGGAATTCCTCATTTCAGAACCCTGTTGAAATTAGGTTTATTTTCTAAATTTTTTGCTTATTTTTTACCCCAACTGATTCTTGAACAGCATCTTTATGTCATGTGTCTCTGTGGTGGGTTGATCTTTGCTGAATGCCAGGTCCTCACCCAGCTGCTCTCTCACTCCCCATCCTCAAGAGCACAGGGAGAGAAAATAACATGGAAAAGCAGGTGGCTTGAGGTAAGAACAAGGAGATCACTTATGAAGTGGTCCAAACTGCAGTTACTGCCAGAAAACCTGCTCCTGTGTGGGCTCCTCTCCTCGTGCTGCAGTTCCTACAAGGACCCTGCTCCAGCATGGGCTCTCCATGGTCTGCAGGGGACACATCCACCTGCTGCAGCACAGGATCCTCCACAGATGATCCTGCAGTGAGGACATCTGCTCTGCTGTGCTCCTCCACGGGCTGCAGGGGCACATCCTTCCTCACCGTGATCTTCACCAGGGCTGCAGGGGGACATCCCACCTCACCATGGTCTTCACCACGGGCTGCAGGGGAATCTCTGCTCCAGCCCCTGCAGCATCTCCTATTCTCCCCTACCCTGACTTCAGTGTCTGCAGAGCTGTATCTCTCACATATTTTCAATTCTCTCTCAGAGCTGCTGCATAACATTTTTTACCTGTATTTCAATAACGTTTTCAGAAATAGCAGCAGCTGATGGGGGCAGCTCTAGGCAGTGATGGATCCACGGTGGATCTCACTGGAACTGGCTTTTACTGACACAGGAGTAGCTCCTAAGCTCTTCTCAGAGGCACTGTCCCTGCTGCCCCCCCAACACTGCCACACAGACACAGTCCCACAGACTTTATTGCACCTTTCCCAACCTATTTCAATATCAGTTCACATTAGGCCCAAACTTTAGGACACATCAGACTCCAGTGCGTTCATGAGAAATACAAGAAAAGAAGATGAAGTTTCATAAAAAGATACTGAAGAATTCTTTTCATATTTTATAGAAAAGACTGAAGCATTTCATCAATCTTCTTGCAAAGTATTTGCCTCAGTATCTTTGACATTTACTAAAGGCAATATTTATCATTTTCCTCCATAACACTTCATCGTTCTCTTTCAGTACCACTTGAATGACAAAACACTTTTTTAAAACCCACTGTGAAGTCTGTAAATCAGTTTAGTGCTTAGAACACATGAAATTCATTATTCAAGCACCAGTGCTATTGACAGTATATCAAAAAGGTTAAATGAGCAGATTAAAACTTTGCAGTATGAATTAAACATATCTGTTGATCTTTATGACATTGAATACATTTCACACAGGCAAAAGAGACTCATACATTTCCTGTTAACAAACTTGGGCACACTTTTTGCACTTGCTGCTTGAGGAAGTGCAAAATATGTTTGGAGAGAAGCAGATGACAAGTAATGAGGCAATAAGAATGCAAATTTTTTCCCGTCACTTTAAAGAGAAATGTTGGCTGAGAGTTGTAATCAAAAGAGCATAAATGTTAATCTTCCTAAATCATGGAAAAATAATTTCTGACTAAAGAGATCGTCAAACTTTTATGTATATGTACACCATATATACAAATATGTTTTTTTTTAATTTTTAAAGCATCCTATAAAGAGTTTTTAGAAGTCAGATTCACTGTGTAGGCTATATGCACTCTTTGTTAATCTAGGAAGCATAATTCTGAACATAGCACAGAGTCCACTAGACTAGAAAACCCAAATACTGGAAAAAATATCCAGATGTACAGAGTAATGCAGATTTCTAATAATTATGCTAAGGAATCCAGTTTGTTCTGCATTAAAAATAAAATAAAATAAAATAAAATAAAATAAAATAAAATAAAATAAGGAAAAGGTGAACTGAAATATATACAAATATTCTGTGCTGGGGTTTTCTCCTGGTCTCTGAAAGCATCAAGTTCCCAAGAAAGTAGGTGTGATGGTGTGACTTGTTTTTCTCACAGACACCTTTCAGATAAGAGGTGCCATCTGCTCATCTGATGAGTGCAATGTTGCATCCTCCAGGTGATTGATAAAGATGTAAAGGTCCCAGGACAGGCCACTCTGATTATCTGCTTCTCACCAGCCTCCAGGTGGAATACATCCCATTAACCACCAACCATGGTTGGGTGGCCAACCATCCCACCAGTCTCTAGGGTTTGGCCGTGCCAGGGAAACTGTCTGATAAACAGCACATTAGCACAGGGCTGTTGTCCATGCAAGGCCATTCCTGGTGGAGAGATTTTTTCCTAACTGAGTTTACTTCTCTGAGTAGCTGCACCTTCCAGATGTCACGAAAAGAGAAAAATCAAACTAAACAGGCTTGGTTTTCACATGAGACTATTTAGATTGTGCCAGGCCACATTAAGTGCTCACGGCTTTAAAATTATAAAATACACATTCAGACAAAAAAGAGACAAGTGACCAATAATCCATGGGAGACCAGTATTACAAATCAGCAATGATGAAAGACTACTGAGAAACAGAATAGAAAGAAATATCAGGCTGAGCCCTAGTTGGGCTGTTTCTGCTGCTGGTGTTTGTCTTTAAATTACCGTTTTTCTACAGCAAATTAAAGGAGAAAGAAAAAGGAAAAAGAAAATAGTTTTGGTTGCATCTGCAGCTGTCTGTGAAGTACAACAGCAGAATAAACAACAGCACTACAAGAGTATCAGATATGTTTGGCTGAAAGGAATTCATCACAGGCAACATCAGATCACTGGTTAAAGAGGTCAGTGACTGTTTCAGTCAATTGCTGTTGAAACACTTGGCTACCTCCTGATGTCACAGCAGAGCAGTACCTACTTTCTGCTCCTGATAAGTTTTGATACATATACAGTGATGATAGGCCTGCTCCCACGACAGTGCATACACGTGGTTTATACGTTCTGTAATTTGTGCAAACTCTGTAAACATAACTTGGGTAATGTAAGTTTCTCTGTGTTGGTGGTGATTAGGCATCATTAGATATTCCAGTCCTCCAAGCCAACACCCACCACAGCTCTAGAGAGTACTGCTGCTCATGTCCAGACCTTTCTTTCAAAAAAAGCCTTTAGCTCCATGACCTTATCAGTCCCCAAGCTTCAGAAGTGAGTGCACCACACCAACACCTCCTTTAAAGGTCCCTGTCAGCCTGGGGGGAAGAAACCTGACAAAACTGGTACCTGGATATCAATCCTGGACTAAAGCAGGAAAGGGACATCCATGCCCACACATAGCTTCAGTTCCTCTTAAAATATGTATGCCAAATTCAGGGCTTTACAAATCAGTAGCTCCGTCTGTACATGTCAAAATTTCATCTCAACCAGAGTTCTCATTCCAAATGCTCAGTCACAGGGCTTTTCTTCTCTCAGCTGAAAGAGCAAATTGGTATGATGTTGTTATAAGCATGATGACTTCCATGGAATATAGTGATATCTCTCACTCAGCATCACTCTCGCTGTGCAATTTATATATCCAAAAATCTCAAATGGCCTTCTCTTGTAATAAAACTCTGCAGTTCCTGATTTGGACTGGATTTGGTTTATTTCAGTACCACTCAGGTTTTATCCTTTTTAGTGTAGAATCTGGATTTAATCTGAACAACTGCCCTTTTAGCTGCAAAATTGATCAAGCAGTAATCCATCCACCCAACAAAGTTCTTCAGGCAGGATAATTCTCTGTAATATTCCACTGCTCTGATTTTAGAAGCCTGAAAATGTAATTTCCACCATATGCAGCTCTTTTGAAATTAAACATACCTTTTTTCTTTTAGTGGTAAACAGTCTACCACTTTTATTTACACTCACATATAATAGCAAAACCAAAGGGTTTGAGTCTGGAACTGGTCTGTGGCATTCCTTAGTGCCCAGAGAAATTTCCTCCCTCAGACTCAAGACATCCCAAGGGCCAAATTGATGAGCACAACATCTCTGGCCTAATTCTTGTTCACTGGAAATGTTGCTTCCCTGGAGCCAAAATATCAGTTAACTGCTCTTTGCCCAAGCACCCCAGGTTGCTAAGACTCAGGAGAAAATGTCTATACAGAGAGGAGACATTCTTTCTAAAGCAAGCATTTCATATCTCCAGTTGTACATCTGTGCTGCCATTACAAGCATCTGAGACTCAGGGAAAGCTAAAAATATGCTGTAGCCTAAATTAAAATAATCATCAAACACTATTCCAGATAATGCAGTGCCTAAGCAGCCAAACTACAGATGGCATTTGCATTTTTACCTTCAGAAGAATCAATCCAATTTTAACTGAAATAAAGTTAATATCATAAAGTTTTAGAATCATGGAATTATAGAATTTGCAGAGATGGAAAGGACCCCTCAAGATCATCGAGTCTAACTTCTGATCTGGCTGAACATGTAATAATGCAGGTGGTTTGTAGTTGCAAATTAGTCCTTTCTTCCTTCTTGTTTCTTAAAAGCATTATTTTTAAACTGTCAAGTGTACTGTATTTGCAGGTCTGTTAAGTAGAAAAACACCTATGTCCTCTGATAGTATTTACCTGTACCTTTAGATAAGCAGAAATCTGTCTGGCTTTCCTCTGCATTTGTATGATTTGTCATAATCAAGTATCACAGGATTGCAAAGGGTTAAGAATATCCCCATCCATAGTTAAACTGCTGTCTCCTGAGATTTTTAGACCTTATGTTTTTCAAGGTCTGTGCTTCATGTGGAATTTTCCAACCTCCCTTCCACTCCCATTTGCATTTTTTCGATTTAAATGCATTTTAGAGTGTTTTGTCTCCAACTGTAATCTGTCTAGGTAGCACTGAGTTATTCTTCTGATTTAAATGGGCTTTTTGCATATTGTCACTCCTGTGGACATTATTTTGCTACCTGAGTATTTCCCAAAGATCTGTGTGTTCCAGCTCTGACTTAAGTTCATATAGATATATAGATATAGATAAAAATATATAAAAAAAAAAAAAAAAAAAAAAAAAAAAAAAAAAAGAAGCTTGGCTGGCTTCTTCCTGCACTTTTTTTAAGTTAGTAGACTCCACAATCTAGGACTGTGTCATTCTGTCATCTTCCACAAACCTTGAATGTACAGTACTCCCATAACTCTTCTAATGCATCAGTTCAGATAGCAAAGGGGTTTTAAATTAACCAACTGTGTTTAGAGTCTGTGGAACTGTCATATAAACTGCAGGTTCCACTGCAGCTGTGTCACCACAGCCCACAGTTACATAAAGCAGGTGCTTAGACCTTGTGTCAGTGTGAATATGTTTCGAATTTCTGCTGCATCTTTCTGCCTTCTCCACAGAAATGAAATAGAGTTAATGCTTTTAACTGACCACAAAAAAAACAGACTTTCCCCATGTCCTGTACAGGGGCTTGTAGCAGGGTCCAACAGCCTGCAGAGAGGTTCTCAGCGGGTAAGACAGGCTGTAGGAAACCACAGTGCCAATCCAGGCTCCCAAATCCATACTGAGTCCATCTGCTCCAAGCAGAGCTTTGTGCAGCATCAGCTCTCAACATCTTCAGGAGCTCCAGTTCTCAAACAACACCCCCCTGAACAGGCTGATCACAGGGTATTGCAGTACATTTTTGGGCTGTGATTATTCAAATGGGCTTCTGGAAGAGAAAGAAAGCTGGGTGAATTCATTTATACATGTCTCCATTATTGTAGTTCTGTCAATGTAAATGAAACTTTCCCATTCTGATAGGCACAGTGTGTCACTTAGAATTCATTATGAATATTTGATAAGGTGTTGTTTATTTGTGGCAAGTTGATTGTTTATTTCTCACCCACAGATACAACTTCAAGCAGTTACATAACCAAGATATACTCACACATATCTATATGTAAATACACAGTTAGGCTCAGTCCATGTTCTTTGGCTACAGAGCCAAATTTAAGTAACAGCAAAGTTCCTTGAGTTATGAAGAGGATACATACAAGGCATTCTCGACAACATAATGTTTCAAAAATTTTCACCCACCTTTTTTGTAAAACCTGCATTTCTGGAGAAGTTCAGAGGTGCCTTTAACTAATAGATGAAGAGCCTCCCAGCCAGAAGTGCAGTAGAAAGATTCAACAAAAAAACATTTTGTCTGAAAAGCTAAAAACTATGTACTGGCTTTAATAGCCCTTGAGAGATCTCAATATCCATAAACTGGAGTAGAACTACAAACATAAATACCAAATTGAAGTTTCCCTTATCACATAGCAGTTTCAGCTGAAGCACTTCTTTTTTAATCCAGCACTTGAGTGAATAAAGCAGAAGTGATAATAAATAACATTCCAAACATTAAATATATTGGTCCATAAATTCCCAGGAGAAAGGTTCCTCTTGCTAAAATGGGTTTTATCTAAGTGTTTCCTTCTAAAATTCCACACCTACTCACACAGAGACACAGAGCAGAATTAAATATAATCCATTGCTTCCACCTTTATTGGTACTGAACACCACATTCAATTTGAGACATAGGTCTATCACTTCTGCAGAACTATCTCTGCTTGCTTCTAGTCAGAAGAGTGCTGAAAGGGAGGAAATAAGGTAATTAAGATAATTCTTCTCACTCATAAGAGCATGTACAACATTCAACTAAATTTGTATTAATATCACTGAGATATTCACTTGTAACTTCTTAGGACAGTTTGAGAGCCAGAGAAGCTTTAGCATACTGGCTCCTTAGAAGGGACAGTAATTTATTCTATCTGAGAATCTAAGCTAGATTCTGGAAAAATCAATGTTACTGTAAAAACATCAGCTTGTATAGAACCTGCTGAATAAATAAAATGCCTTTGCTTTAGGACAAACAGTTTTCCAAGTGCTTTTTTTACAGAAACACCTATGTTGCACTGAGCAAAGTATCAAATTCTGAGTATCAGATGATCCACAGAGTTTACTGCAGCCTTCTCCCTATACAATGGACTTCTTGCTCAGCCTCCATTTGGAGTGGAAGTGTCCTCCTGTGCTTGCCCAGCTCCAAGCCATTCTGCACTGCAGTGGCCTTCATTAAGGAGCACTGGGGCAACACTGAAGAAGCACAAGGATCACATTTGCCACACGGTGGGGCCCAGCTCTTGGCCCTGCTGGGCATCAGCTACCCTGGCCAAACACAGAAGTCTGGTGTGCCACTAGAGGATACCAGTGAGCTTGTACCCTTTTACTGCTGAAAAAGAATGCTCCCTTTTAAGCTGTGGGAAAGCACAAAATGCCACCCAAATTTCCTTTCATAAATGCATTATTCATCCCATATGCATGTTTTCCAGACTCCTGCTTATGAAGGGACAGACTGCACAGGGGAGTTCAGAGTAGACAAAGGGGAAGTCTTTTGCCACACAAACAATTCTGTGGCCTTATGTGAAAATAGCACATACAGCCATCCAAACACCAAATGCAGTCACCAGCCTGCCTGTTGGCACACAGCCACCACCTTTCCTGCCACCTTCAGCTCCACGGGGCAGCACCTGGGAAGTCCTGCCTGGGCCAACCATCCCAGTGGTGGCTGCAGAATGTACCCATGCCAGTGGTGGTGGATGACTGACTCAGGGCAGCTTCACTTTCCAGGATCAGTGTCTACTGCTTCCCTCCCTTGGGCATGAAGGAACCTTCCCAGCCTTGATCCAACATGACTTGGGCTTTTCTGGATGATCACTGATCTGGCGTTTGGTTGGATATTTCCTCAACCATCTTGTCATGCTTTTATCTAGTCATCACTGCTCTCCAGCAGAACTCATATCTATCTAGTGCTAGTTTGAAAAAAGGTCGTTTCAGGTCAACAGCTCCCTTTTGAGTTGTACTGATTTTTACAGCTCACCAGTTAGTCTTGTAGCTGTCTGGAAGGCCCCAGGTTTCAAGGGAAGGCTGAGTGGTCTTCTCCACACAGGCCAGCTTCTTAAACAGCAATCCTCTTCTGGAAGAAGCTCAATATTTGCATTTCCTTCCATATTTTACCATAAACCTTTTCCTTCCCATCTTGAACAAGACTACACAAAAGCCACATAAAATTGGAAGCGGCACTGAGAGAGATTGAAGAGGATCTTTATTTGAATGCCTTCCCCCAATCCCCACCCAGGGGTAAGTACATTTTTATAGGTTTTAAGCAATTAGCATAATTGACAAAAAGCACCAATTAGGAGGACAAGTGGTGATGCAATTCCCACCCAGGTCAAACCCCTTATCTGGAGCCTCCCATTCAGCACCAGTTGTGCTTTGTCCATGAGAAGGTATCTCCAAGAGTTGCTCTCTGCCTTGGTTCCCAGGAAGAACCAAGATAGCACGGGGCCTTGTATCCCCCAGGGCTTGGAGCTCTGGAGTTTGTTTTGCCTTTCTGCCTAGGAAGAGGCCATGGAAAAGTACTGGGAAAACGAGTCACTAATACAATAGGCTACAAAGGTACAAATACATGTGAGAAGAATACAGAGAACGTATAAAAGAAAAAAAAAGACAAAACCCAGACTGGCATCATAACCATGGATTAATTTCCAGTCTGGCCAGCTGCACATGCACCTTTCTGACTTCAGATTAATAACAGAGAACAGTAAGACATTCCATGATCAGATGCAGCTGGGGGAAAAAAAAAAAGTGTAAAGAATCAGTGCCCAGTGTCTGACCATTCTATTATTCTATCTCAGTAAAAACTAGAAACTTCTGGGAAAGAAATTGCAAGCCATAAAAGAAGGAATTGTGTAACATGATTTTGTGGACAGGGACTGTCATTTTCCCCAAACGGAGTTTTTCTCTAATAGGATCCAATATAGTGAATCAATACTTTGGCCCAGATGGGGTTCGTGGTTTCCAGAGAAACCTTTCTGGAGGAAGGTACATATTTCCTATAAATACAACTGGTATTTCAAGATACTATGGGTAAAGAGAGCTATATCTCTGTTTAATTTCATTTTAATTTTGTTACCATGATTTGGGAGACAGGGAAGGGGAAGAAGAAGAGGAAGGGGAAGGAAATGCTTTCTGTCCTAACACACTAGAGCACAGACCAGGTGGGGCTGGTAAATGCTGCTGCTTCCCTAGAAATATTGTATCTGTAGGTACAATAAACCCAGGAGGTTAGTGAGCAATAAACAAAAGCATGTTTGTTATTAGCTTGTGTTCTTGCTTTTATTAAGTCTCATTTTTCTTTGCCAGAAGGAATATCGTTAGCTTTCCTGCTTTACCTCCCAAATTTATTCAAGCTGTAGGAACTGGGGAAGTTATTCCTCAATTACACTTTCATGCATTCAAATA
This sequence comes from Onychostruthus taczanowskii, assembly GCF_017590055.1. Taxonomy (NCBI): domain Eukaryota; kingdom Metazoa; phylum Chordata; class Aves; order Passeriformes; family Passeridae; genus Onychostruthus; species Onychostruthus taczanowskii. The sequence goes on from NW_024501459.1 coordinate 3,171,549, forward strand.
GAAAAACATATGTATACAGAGACACACAGAGTGTGAGATAACATATAAGTAATATGTGTAAACAATATATATAGTAATAATTAATAGTTTATTGTATATTTAGTAGGTTTATAGATACGTATATATGTATATCTACAGACCTTTTTTCTGTAGAAAGATGCATGGGGTCAGCATTTAAAGTTGCTGCATATCTCACAGTTTCACTGTAATCCAGTAACTTTTTACTGAATTCCCTGTTTTCCCAGTTCACCTCATTCTTTCATGCCCCTTCACTTCCAATCCTATGAGTGAGTAAAACTATAGCAACTTCCCATGTAAAGTTTTTCCTGAGGTCTCCAGTATAGTAACACAGTACAAGTGCTCACCCTTTAGTATTATGAGGACACGAGTTCCCTCCAGGTTTTGTTATATGGAACTGGTGAAGATTTCCTGGCCAGAGAAAGAACAAATTCCTTAGAAACTGCCATTTTATGGACTCCTCACTACAAACAGTTAATTCAAAGAGCTTAGTTCATCAAGAAGTTTTCTTTTAAACTGTTGTGTGTTATCTGTTCTTATCGTCCTTATCCACCTGCTCTTCGCTGACCACTCACATTCATGTTTGCAAACAAGGTTTTACACAGGAATTTTTTAATTTCAGCCTCCATGTAAACAGGCCCTCTGAAATTCATTCTCAGCAAGTCACTCACATACAGTTTTAATGGTATAAAATACACATATTTGAAAAAATAGCAGTGAACTTTTTCAGTCTATTTAGCTCACTTTATTAAATGTGGGAAACAGCAGTGTAGGAGCCTCTGGCAAATAAAAAGGAGCAGATGTTGCACTGAGGAAGGGAGATTATTTTCCTTTTTATATTCAGCATCTGCTTTACTCTCCTTTGACCTGTTGAAAGATTAAGCTTCAGTGAGACTGTTTGCACTTAGATCTTCCTGAAGCCTCCTCTTACCAGGAAGGATTCTATGACTATTAAGAAGGATTTGAGGACCTACCTATTCAATATTAAAAAAAGATAATAGGTAATTCTGCTGCTTCTTTGTTTCAAAAATAGCATGTTCCCTTCCTGTCACCTGGTCACTGCTTTGTGCAGAAAAAGCACTGCACTGAGCATTAAGACATTTTCCCTCTGTACAGCTTTTGCTTGTAAACTTGGGTCAATAATAAAAGCAGTTTGAAGTATACAAGATGAAGTACAAAGACCAGATTATGTGTCTGTTACTACCGTGCAGTAAAAGTTTCTCATCTTGAAAATGCTAATATTTGAATACTAATGACAGACAAGTGACCTCCTGTGAGCCCTTCTGGTTTCCTGCATCAGTTTTGTCCAGACTGTGCTTTGAATGCAAATGCTGGGAGAAGTAATTATTGATGGATGCAGGTTTTAATGACTGAAATAGAGACATACAGAAGATTTAGCTAAAGCCTTGGCCCAGAAGCATATTAATGACATATTAAACATAATCAATCAAATAATGTTTTGAATGCATCTTATTTCTTCTTCCAGTATATGGAATATTTCTTTCCTATCAATGTATAAAAAGACAGAATATAAAACTATTCCTTACAGCTGCTTCTCTGATGCTACAAATAGACGAGCTGACTGTTTCTAGTCCAACAATTTCCCAGCAACACCCTCTGTGTCACACATTTAACCAGTTAAAAAGTATGGACTCCTTGGTACCATTTAGATGACTCTAGGTTACTGGTGTGAAAGGAGGAACTGAAGGGAAATCATCCCCTCCAGTGCTGAATATCATCCATTTCCACCAAGCTGTACCACCTTTACTGGGGTAACAGTCTAGATCTGTGTAAGCGTGAATGTTCATGGAAGACTGCTACAAATCCTGTTACAGCAGAAATTTTACATTTTATTTTGGAGAAATTGATCATCTACTCTTCTTTCTATTCCATAATAAAACATACACTTTCTATGCTTTGTAAAAAGAGTGACAACAAAGCAAAGAAAAACTGGAAAGACAGACTCCATATTGTAGAGCCTTGAATCTCATCAGAAAGATTTGGGGATTTTTACGATGAAAGGGAAATACATTGTCATGCTCTCACAGACATCATTCATTATTTCTGTGGTGAGTAACTGTTGAACTAACGGGGTCCTATCTGATTAAGAGAGCCTGAGCAGACAGATGAGTAAAGACAGACAGACCAGAGGGAGAGAAACCAGCAAAACATCTCTCTCAGGATCATCTTTGCATTACTCTCTTATTTTAGATACCTTTTGCTTATCCTTTCTAATTTTCTGATAAACATCAGAAAATGTATCTTTTCAAACCTGTTTCTGCAATTCCACATCCGACAGTTAGATGAGGTCCTTGGAAGAGGAGATAATGGGCGTGTTACACACTATCCAGATTCGGGCTGGCAGCTCCTATTCACAGCCATCCAGCACCTCCCTGAACAGCTCTGTGCATCAGAACAGGACTCAAGGCAGCCACATGATGCAGCAATTGTTGGTAGGAATTCTCATTTTAATTACCATCCTAGTGACCTTCCAGAATTCACTTCCCTTACACTTGTTTGGAACAGGAGACCTTGTACAATTATTGTGTGATAGTAATGATTATGAAAATGATGATAATTATTATAATAATGATTATTATAATAATAGCAATTTAGTCTGGTCATTGCAAGGACTGTGTGTTCTTGTATGGCTGGAACACATTACAAATCCCAAAGACAGAGGCTTTCCCAACAGACTATTCTGTATTTTAAAAGTGTATAAGTAGCATATGCTATCATAAAGTCTTAATACAGAAAAGCTGTTATTAGGAGCAAGATGCTTGTGCTGTTGGTATCTGAAATTAAATTAGATATTGCTTTCATATTCACACATGTATGGATTTCTTTGCATTTTTTCAAGAGGACAACTATAACTTTTCCCCAAAAATATCACATTATTTCCTTAAGCTTTAATGATTCAGCAATTATGACCCCCTAAAATAACAGACAGGTGTTTTGAGTACCTTGCAATGCCAAAATAGTATCTAAATTTTAAGTATTCAATAATTATGCCCGCCTAAGCCTAAAACAACAGTTGGTGGAATTTTGATACCAAGAGAGACTGAGCATGTAGCTTTCATTAGACCTGAGTTTCAGTGATGAAAAAGTGTGTTACAACAAATTATCTGACTATGCACCTGAACTCTTAGACAATCCTCACTTTGAGGGACCTTGCTCTCCTTTGAAAATGGGGAAAACTGCCTTGTGCATCAGCAGTGATCATCAGAGAAATCAGATCAGAGCAACCAACTCACTATAAATTATTACACTCTTGCTAAGTGCAAAATAACTTTCTCCAGTAAACAAGAGCTGTGAGAAAAAAACACACCTGGTTGTGGAGGCACTTGACATAACACTGTAACACTGTTGGAGGGGTATCATCATAGATTTTAAAAATATATTTCAATTATTTTTTCCTAGGACTGCAGACAGAGTTGAGAAATTTATCCTGAAATTTAAGGCCTCACAGAAATGTTTTTAAACATACAGCAACAAAGATATATTGATGGCAAAATAATTTTTCAAACAATTCTTTATATGTAGATGATAGGAGCAAGCTAAAGATTCTGAATACAAAGATTTCAGTAGCTGGTCAAAGTTAATTACTCCTGCTTCAACATCACCTCAATTGAACCTGGAGGACAGGGACTGTCTTCACAAGTGGATTCAGTATCTGCTGTGCCTCTTGCCAATGAAGTTCTATTATACAGAGAAAATGTGGTTTTCTAAATAGGGAAGGAAACATTGTTGAACATTTGTTTCTCCCTGGATTAATTATTTCTACTGTGCCACCTCACCTAGAAATTTAACAGATGCATTACAGACTTTATGAGGATTGTACTGGTATGTCATGCACAAAAGAGGAAGGAAAGATTACTGCTAACATTAGAAACAGCTGTCAGAACTGCAATTATAAACCCCTTGAAATACCACTCAATAAAAACTCTATGAAGAATTTTGCATTTTAACTGTTTCTCATATCACTTTTAGAGCCTCTACCCAGCAGTTTGCTCATAGTGTGTGCTGCAACCCTTAGAAATAACTTGCTTGGGATTTTAGATCACACAAAGATCTCCCAATGCATCTGTTACGCTCAGCATATACAAGAGAAAATTAATTTGAATCACGTCAATGACAAAATCCCTCAGGCTGCAACCACTGTCCATAAAGACAATACGCAGGAAAGCATAGCCAAATCCTGCATGACCCATAGTGGCCAGTGGGAATGATCCAGCTGCAGTGCAAATTCAGCAACTCACATATTTGGCCATATTCCATAACAGGTACATTCATGGAAAAGATATTCAACCCCTACCAATATCTGTAGGATGAAAGCCATAAACATGTTTGGGTGCTTTCCAGTATTGGTCTTAAGCACTCTGAATGTCTTTGAAAATTTAGTCACCTCCAGTATAATTTTTGATGAAAGTCTCTGTTTTCAGCCCTGATGTCTGCTTAACATAAGGAAAGTAAGAGAGATTTTATAGATACATACATGTGTGTTTGTATGTGTTTGTGTATGTGTGCACTCAAATTTATGTATCTATAATTGGGAGTCACTCTGGCAATAAGGAAGATAACATCTAAATAAAAAACTGCAACTCCAAGACAGTCCTCTCAGTCCTCCTTTGTTCAAGATGGGAGGGATTGGGAGTGGGGACACAGCCAGATAAGCCCCAGCAATGCGGAGCTCTGCTCCTTAATTAGATCCTCATCAGTGCTGTGGAGCTGCAGCACAGGGAGCAGAGTGGCTCTGCAGACTGTGCACAGCTGCAGGATGGTTCCCTCTCTGTCAAATTCGAGCTCCAGTTTGATCAGCTGAAGCTGGTGTTAATAAGCCAGGTGTGAAACATGGCAAATGCCTGACTGGTACAAGACCCACCCTTCTCCCACACCTATTTATGGGTCTGGTAGGCACAATAAATTCTCACAGAGCTGACAAACTGGGGTAACAACCTTTCTGTGAGATTAAGAGTTTGAAACATATACACAAAATAAGCAATAATTTTGAGTATCTTAGTGAAATTTCTGCTTTCTTTGATTGCTTCTAGGAGGGCAAGGAGGCTGTTCCCCAAGGTGGGGTTTGGCTGTGGGAGAGGAAACCAGCAACACGAACTCTATATTCCGCCAGAAAATACAATCTGCTGTAACAGCCCTTCACACACCAAACCCCTGGGTGAAGCTGCCAAACTTTTGTCCACGAAGGGTGAGCATAACCCCAAGAAAAGGGATAAAAACCAAGGGATAAAAACTAAGACTCTGTGTGTGTAAAATAAATAAATTTTTGGATTACTTTTATGTAGATCCTTCTTTGCCAGCAGTCAGGATTTTGAGCATGGTAGCACCAAAATGTGAGACACTCCAATACAGCCTTCAAAGCACTATGACAGGCTGCCAACACTTCCCAGCTGAGTTTCCCCTGCTTGAATGCTAAGCAGAGAGTCGATGGGAATGGTCTGGTGGTGGTAGCCTTTCCACTGGAAAACATAAAGCAGGATGTATTCCAGGTTTAGGTTGTAGAGAGAAGCAGGATTTGAAATACCTCTCTCCACCCAAAAGCCACTAGTTAGTTGCTGGTTATAATCTTTGCAGTTCCTGTCCGTGTACAATTCTCAACTGGATTATTGTTCAGACAGTTCTGGGCCTTTAAGAACTTCCGTTTTAACGTGGTATCATGTAATTTTCCTTCATTAACTTCACTTAACTCTCTTGTAATCTAAAGATGAAGGCCACATAATATTTTCGTTAAGCTAACCAAAAATAACTCTTTTATTCATTTGATCATTATTAAAATTTACAAGGGCATTATTAGTACAGGAAAAATAAGCCTGTGTGTGTACAAAGACAATACAGAAAATTTGACAGAAAGATAGGAGAAAATATGAATAAATTTAACTTTTCATCAAGATGCAATTATTTCCATGTCTTTCAAATAAAAATGAAAAGTGTTTAATAACACCATACATATTGTTAGATTCTGGGTAAATCACATCCTTTTATCTTAAGCCTTTAATCAGTCCTACCCTGCCTACTAGCCAAAATTACTGCACATATCAGATCCATCTTCTGACTGCTGTCCATCTCATCACTGCAAATCATTGCCAAATGCCAGTAACTCATAAGCCAGTAAATTTATCAAGGAAAAAATCAAAACCAATGCAATGCATGAAATCTGTTGCTATAGAATTATATATAAAGGAGAACAGATTCTACTGTTGAGATTCAAGGCCATGCCAAAATTTAGGATCTAAAAAACAAGTGTAGATAAAATCCTATCAACCACCCTCAGGGTGTTCAAAGGGAGTACAGTAGCTACAACTCAGACCAACAGATATCAGTGGCATTATTTGTGGAAAATCAGATATAAAAGAGGGGATAGGGACCACAAAGAGTGGAGATGAAAATCCGCTCCGATCCTTCATTACTTGTTATATTGTTCAAGACAGGGTTTGTCAGATCCAGCTCCGTGCTACATTAGTTTATATTGATTTTTTTTTTTTTTTTACATTGAGTTATAATTCAGGAAAACTAAGTCCTAGGAAAATTCCCTGTATGGTACAATTCTAATTTTGTACCCCACTTCCGTACCAAGCCAGCAGCTTGGGGTGTACTGAGACATTATCCCTGGCTATTGCACAGACACCACAATGTTATCCTGCAGTTGTAGGCATTCTGACCCAATTGAAAATCAGCACTGGGAGAGAATTCTGGTGCATAACAGAATTAACCTGGCTGAGAAAACAAGAGGAAATCAATAATCCATCTTTAATTTCAGATTTTTTGGTCTAAAAATCCAGCTGAGTTCAGCTGATAGAACAAATTCACAAAATTCAAGATTCTCCAATGTAGCCTGATGATTTTACACACATTTTTTTGAAGAGAGCCCAAGCCACCAGAGACTGTGGCCCTGTACCACACTATAGCAGTGTAAGAGGGAGGGCAGGTATATGCAGGTAAATCCTTTGCTCTTTGTTTAAATTCAAGAACATTTGTTTAAATTCAAGAACATTTTCTTGGAATAAGCTTCATATCACCCAAAGGGCAGAGACTTATTCCATTATAAAACCACTTACCAGTGAAATTTATTTTACTCTTGGACCACATTGACTTGATGGTTCCCTGCTCAGGTGTTCCCTGGTGCAAACAGCTCTGCTCTCAAGCAAGATTTACCTTGGAGGTAAAGAGGCCTCTAGAGCTCTGAAGGCAACATCCACTCACCACAGGGGCCAGGGACAGAGCCTGGAGTCCTTCACAGCCTGCAGGTCTCCTCCTATTGTGGCAAAAAAGTACTCAGCTCTTTTTGGATACCTGCCTGCAACATCAGGCAGCTCGTTTAAAGTAGCCTTTTATGTTAATGTAACAAAATAGATCAACTTGACAACCTGCTGCCAACAGATTGATTTTCTCTGCTGCTCAAAATACAGGTCCCAAAATGCAAAGTGTTTGTAAACCAAAATATACAATATCAAAATAATAAAATAATTGTTATGCAGGAACACTCTTAGAAGTAATAGGAGTACCAGACATGCAGGCTGATCTTTCACATTACTAATAATTCACATAACTGGTTTAGAGGAAGAGGAAAGCTCTCACGCCATCCTAACTTCCAAAATCTTTCTGGAAGAAGGTCAAAGATTATTCTGCCTTTCATCCCTGGAGGCATTCAAGGCCAGGCTGGATGGACCTCTGGGCAGCAGAACTGGTGTGGTGAAAGGTGCTCTTGCCCATGGGGTATTTGGGAACAGATGATCATTATCTTTGAGGTCCCTGACAACTCTGTGATTCTAATAGCGAATTTTGGTCAATTAGGCTACATTTGTCACACAAACACACCAAGTCAATACTTTTTTCAAAAGGTTGTTTTTTGCTATAGAATTATATGTAAAGATATATCTGCTATGGAAATAATATGTATATTATTGTTTCAACCTTTTGAATCAAAAAAGGTATCCTGGAAGAATTTAAACATTGATTTTGGGCTGGATTCATTCACATTCCTTGGTTATTTCTACCAATAAGAAAAAGGCCAATTTGGTAAGAAGGTATAATTGATCCAGTCTGAATTCCTCAACAAGGATATATGTTCTCCATCAGTTGTATGGAGAACACAAAATTAAATTAACATTTGCTTTTGCTTTGGGTTGATTTGTCTTTAGTTAAAGTGCCCAAGGTTTCCCTACAGTTTTGAAAAAAAGCTTTTCCCCACAAAATAAGTGCTAGGAAAAGAGAGGATTTTTGTCTATTTTATTTCCATTGTCATGTAAGGAACAGTTGGAGAAAACACACATCTTTCTTGTTTTCAGGCAACTTGAACTATAAACAAGGTTTTCCAGAATGCCAAGCACCTGCACAGCTACAGCTGTGATATATCCAAGCCAGGAGTCATTTTCTGTGCATGTGATTCTCAGCCTGATAGAGAAGAGGGATGGAAACCCAATCCTTCAGTGGATACACTTCAGTATCCAGTTTCCTCAGCTGAGGATATCAGATGGAGAAGAAATTTTGTCAGCGTGCCCCTGCTTGAAAGCCCTGGAAAATGTCAGAGTAGTCCCTCTGTCGTCCCCATCACATTTGCACACTTACATGAGTGCCAGAGTTATTTGATAGAACAGAGGGACAAGCTAACCTTGGGGGAGTTTGAACGAAAAATAAACATAATAAAAGCAACAGTAACAATAACTCCACACAAAGTAATTCCGACAAAAATATCCTGGTTTCCAGATCCAGTAATTCAACATCAAAAATGCCAAAGCTGAGGTGATCTACATAGTATCCAGGCAGGTCTTCCAGGTACCATAATTATGTGTTTGAGTAAAATGATAGAGTTCTCCCGAGGATGCCTGCTTTATTTGGTGAACAGGATAACAAAATAATTTTGAGGACAGGAAATGTGCTACAGGAGTTTGGCTGGCTGAAACTAAGCAGCAGATATATTTTCACATAGATAATATTTTTACCAGAAGTAAAAAGGAAAGGTTTTATTTACCTTTAAAATAAGCAAAGTCAGACACAAGTGCTCCAACTGAACAGTCCAATTTAACTTCCAGACAGAGAGATAAATTTCTTCTGAAACAATCTATTAAAGATCAGACTAACCAAACCCCCAACTCTGCAGTTATTTGTAAGTTCCTATAAATGTTTCTAGAAAATGGAATAGTAATAACAACTTGGAAGACAGAGCACTATCATTTTTCTCACCAGAAGTTCTGCTCACTTGCTTTAAGTTTAAAAAAAAATATTTGATCCTTCAATATCCCTGTACACCTGCATGCAATGATACCAATCAAAGTTCAGAACTATATCTAGGTCAGTGTTATTCTTAAAAGTGAGGGGAAAACTTTTACTAGAATATGAAGAATAAGACCTAATCAAAACAGTAAAAAACAATCCAGTTTAAGAAATATTTTAAGAGCAATTTGTACTTTGCAATCTGAAGGACTAATATTCTTTTTTATAAAAGTTGGACATTCAGACAGAGTGGTGCAATTTGCACATCAACAGCCAATGCTTTATCTGCAGAAACAGGAAAACACATTAGTAAAAGCAATATTTCAACTGACTAAAAGCACTATTTGCATAAACTGTTCCTGTCTCGTTCTAAAGGCAATGAGCAGAAGCTTGACATAATTTCTGTGAGTTGTCCCCTGCTGCACAAGAGCTTAAGTGTAACTTATGACTTGGCTGTTGAAGTAATTCAGCCCCAGATCCTTTTAACCATAAAGTGCAGGTAATATAATGAAATGAAAAGCAAAAAGAAAGGGAAAAGCATGATTAACAGGAACATCAAAAACACAGGGATATCCATTCATATTGCCTCCTCACATGAAGATTCTTTACAGAATGCCATTGTCTCGTTTCTGATACTTCAGTTTTTCAATTTTTTAATAAACAAAATATTTCCCTTGCTATTAAATCAAACTTCTGATTATGTAGGTGTTTTTTAATTTTATATTCCCTTTAATTATAACTGCATGAAATTTCTTTTACCCTTCTCTTTGAGCATTCAGTAATTAAGAAGTGCCTTAGATAATTAAAACAGAATTATTCTGTGTTCTGAGACACACTGCAACCTCTCATTACTGTCTGAGGCATGTCTTTAAAAATGTGTTATGTAAACAGCAAAGTTTTCTAAGGACACATATTTAGTGATATGTGTTCTATGAAGTTTTGCCTGTATGTCATAAGAAAGACATAGAATAACAACACTAAATTTTAGATGGGCTTGCAGCATTTCAAAGAACCACAGAATTGTCTGGGTTGGAAGGAAATTTAATGATCCTCTAGTTCCACCCCACCTGCCATGGGCTGGGGACACCTTCCATTAGACCCAGTTGCTCAAAGCCCCATCCAACCTGGCCTTGAACATTTCCAGGAATGGGGAAATGCCCACTTTCACTGGGCAACCTGTTTCAGTGTCTTACCAAACTCATAGTGCTTCACGTCTTATCTAAACCCACTCTCTTTCAGTAATTTGTCCCTTGTATTTCAAGTATGGCATTCTGTGTATCCCAAGCTTCCAAGAGTGTAACAGTGTTCAATTCTGGCTTTATGAAAATCTCATTCTTTACATGGGTTTTCTGTCATCTTCCTTCAAAGAAAGAAAAATAATAAACCAGTTTTAAAAAATTGCACGTGACAGTCCTAACCAGCAGGTCTAAACACCCATGGCATTCAAGACAAACTGAAAGGAAAAAGGAAGCAGAAAAAAATATGTCTTTTGTGCCAATCCAGAAAGATGTTTCAACACTTTGAGCTATACTTTGGCTGCTCTCAGTTCAGCAGAGAAAACAACCCCACACTATAGAGAGTGACTGCTCAGTATTAGGGGAGGCTTTAACACTTCATTTCTGAGCTGCATTCCTGCTGCACTCCCCTCCAGCCTTTCTTCCATGTGAATGCAGCCACAGGCATGATTCACCCGCAATAGGAAAAGCTTCTCCCCTGCCACCTCCCCTCAGTGTGTGCAAGTAACCAGCACCACCCCAGCATCAGCCTGACAATTGTTTACCACTGGGGAGAAAAGAGAACAGATTAGGCAGTGAAACATCTGAGACATTTGAATGTGAAACTGAGGAAAAAAGCAGAGAGAATTTTGCCAAAATGGAGACAGCTTCATTCACACCAAGGAACTGAATGATTTGGGGCAGCTCTGTGAAATGTAGGAGTCTTATTTCTGAGCTTGCAACTGGCACAAAACCAGCATAAATGCACCTGCAGTAACCCTGACCTCTGCAAGGTGCTCAGGCTACTGGCACTTGTTGCTTTGCAGCTGTAGGGATGGGACAGGCCACCTGCCTGGGGGTACTCTCCTCCTGCAGGGCCACAGCTGCCTTCTCAGGTTGATGCACTCAGCTCCTCTGAGACTGTAGAGGCTGGTGTTGTCATGGAGCCAGAATTATCTCTCTGAATGTAATTGTCATGGCTTATCCCCAGCTGGCAGCTAAATACCGTGCAGCCGCTCAGTCACTCTCCACCCCAGCCCTAGTGGGAGGGGGAGGAGAACTGGAAAGAGATAGAAACCATGGGCCAAGATAAGAGTGGTTTAGTGAAGGAGAAGGAGAAGACAGAGCTGGAGACAGAGAAGGAGAAGGAGGAAGAGGAGGATAATGAAAAGGGGGGCTACAAGGAGAGAGAGAAGGATAAAACCTAAGACAGACAAGTGATCCCCAATACAATCACTCAGCATCCCGAGCAGGGATTCTCCTCTCCTGGTCAACTCCCCCCAGTTTATACTCTGAGCATGACACTGGTATGGAATATCCCTCTGACCAGTTCAGGTTATCTGTCCAAGCCATTCTCCCTCCTGGATTCCAGTGCACCTGCTCACCAGCAGAACTTGGGAAACTGGGAGGTCCTTGACTTGGGGTAAGCTTAGCAACAACTAAACCATCAGAGTGTTATCAACATATTCTCTATCAAAATCTAAAACACAGAACTGTGCCAGCTGCTAGGAAGAAAACTAATTCTATCCCAGCTAAAACCAGGATACTAATATAGTTAAAGCCTAGAGAAACTCTCAACTGAAATTCAGGATGACTTAGGAGAATACTGTTAGGAGAGTGTGACTATAGGAACAGGTGAGAAGGGGAAGCACCACACTGCTGTATGAGAACAGACCCTCAGCAGGCATCCAGGCAGGAAATCAAAACTGACTCAGAGTCTCTTACCTGTATTAGGAAGTGCTAAAACATCACCCCAGATCAGAGCAGGTTGAGAGCAGACAGACATCATCAGCCCAAGTGGACACTCCTGAAACAGGGTCTAACCAGCATGGCCTCCATCAGCATAGTGAGTTTAAAACAAAATATCCAGGTTGAAATAATACACACACCCAGCCCTCTCTTCTGGCCCAAAAGCCCAAGGCACTGGCTGCCAGTCCAGCAAATGCACCAATTCACTGTCTCACTTGTTATTCTGGGGTAAGGAATCTGACTGTGATTTCAAGGTTGAACTTTAGAGGCCTTTAGAGGCAAGTGCAATAAATACTATTCTATTCTATGGAGACATGGACACAAGCCCTTTGAAAGATATTTTCTGACAAAACTGGAAAAAACAAAGGTTCAAAAGATCTTGAGAAGTTCAGTTTCCTCTAAAAATTAAAGCCTTCGTAACCTTTTGATAACATTAAACAGCCAGTCATGTCAGGATCAATGGTGTACTGATGAAACTTCACGATTGACTGCCTCAGTGTGTTTGAACACTTTTTTGGAGCAAGGAAGGCTTTATGATCTACTTTTTTTAGACTTTGATATAGAAGACTGGAGAGCTGCCTTTACAGCCTGTCAAGACAGAGACCCAACAGGGATTTTGATGCAAGCTTTCAAAGCCCTTTCACAATTTTGAGATGAAAGATCATTTCCATCTTTTATTCCAGATTCATTTCAGAGGAACGAGTTGGGGGTTTTGTTGTTGTTGTGAGGACAGAGGATGTGATAGGGAAAAACTAGAACTTTATTAATCAGTTGCCTTGTTGTCTTGCATGGCTCAAAGACTTTAAAAAGAGGCTCTCTTCAGCTTTTGGGCCCTTGTAGAGTTTGTGACTGTACTGAGAACCTGGACTATGCTTTTATGTTAAGATGATCACAATGCAATTCAGGGAAGCTCAGTTTGCTACAAGATTGCAATGACTTTCTTTTGAAGACACAAAATTGAAGTCAGACACTCATCAGGAGATCTGAGTGCAACTGGCTTTTCAGCCGCTGTCCCACAACTCTGTTTTTCATCAACAATAAAATAGCTGCAAAAGAAAGGGACTGCAATGAGCTAAGGATGGCCAAGATAGAAGAGCTTCAGGAAACACACAACACCACAATATCTACTGGGGTAAGATACAGCAGTCACAAGGTAAGGAAGAACTACTTCTGGCAATGGACAGACACAAAGTACAAAGTCTCACCTACTTGAAGTTAAACACAAGCATTTTTCACCCTCAAAAAAAAAATTTAAAAATCCAATAAGATGAAAGGATGGAAGAGTTCCCACAGCAGGCCCAGGAGAGAGGAATTTCTGGGTATTTTCAGGGTTGTGTCAGAGTCTTGGGAAGAAGGGAAGAGTGGGGAAAGGGTAAAGTTTGCAGGCATAGACTGAGGTACCCAGTACAGAAAACACTTTTCAGAGACAGCTGAAATGCTCAAAAAATTTCACACCCATGCAGAAGCAGCTCCTTTCTATTTCCACTCCCGGTTCTCAGCTGTGAGGTGAGTCGAGACCTCCCAAAGATGCTCAGCCCAGCCACATCTGTGGCAGGGAGTCAGGGCTTGCCTACCCAGGAAAGCCATTGTCAGAGGGGAAGACAAACTCCTCAGGCAGGAAAAGGGACTACTTTAAGCAATCAGTACCAAGCCCTCCTGCCCATGCTCCCTCAGCTCTTTGAAACACCAATGGCCCCTTTGTTGGATTTCATTGAAGAAAGTCAATTTATCAAAGGTTATTGACAAGAACTATTGCAGGCCATTGCCATGCAGTCACCTCCTTCCATAGCAGCCAGACAATGATTTGCAGAAGGAAATCCTGCAGTCATGCACCTCCTAGCACGTCTGGCAAAGTTTGTGCTTTCCAACTCTCATCAAGAAGGACATGGAAAAGGAATCCCCAAAACCACTATTTCTCAGTTTTCTGAAAGCTGAAGAGCCATCTGATTTCTCCAAGAGATAACCCTGCTGCCATCCCATGCTCTGATACCATAATGAAGAAAAAGAAAACAAAGATGAATTTTGAACCTTCATTAAGATTAACCTTATATAATTATTTTCTCTGCTTACCCTATTCAGGCATACCTACATGAGACTATCAGGATGTTTTGGCTATTTATGTTGAGGTTGGTTTTTTTAAAGTTTTGCAGTCTTTTCAGAGGAATTTTTTAAGTTGTCTGGACTGGAAATACCCTCAGGCTATAAGAATGTCACTATTCTAAAATTCACTCTAGCTACAAGGGCCTGAGCAGAAAACCATGCTTAACTGACAACCCCTGATGCAATTGAGACTGAAATAGATTTCAAGTATTTTGGCAGAAGACTGCTGACCCTTGTTCTTAAACCTGAAAAGCTTTAACAGACTACCTGCCACAGAAAAACACCTTGAACACTCTTGAAAAAATGAGAGCTCTCCCAGCATGCTTTTAATGCTCACTAGTAGGTCCACAAGTTGCTTAAGGGTGATTCCTCATACAAAAGAATGCTTTAAGCAAGAAACAGCATGGCAGAAATGGATTAAAAATTAAACTAAACAAACCAAGGATGCATGGAAGAGTTACCCATTGAAATTAAGAAATTCGATTTCTTCTCCTGTCAAAAAAAATTTTTATAGTTTGTTATTCCATTGGAAAGTTGTACATGTTTTAGATTTGCAAAAGATAAATTTGTTCTAGGCTCATTCATTTTCCAGTTTCAGCCTTAAAGGCGACTGAAAAGTTTATAGTGATTGCTTTACTTATGTAGTCAAATAAATGTTTGATCAACTTTCTGAAGGAAGAATAAACTGATAAATGCAGGAAGATGTTAATTCATGATGCTCTAAGAAAACATTTTTCATTTCATAGTAAAGAAAACTTAGAGGTTTCAAGCAACTGAGATATCAGTGCTAGGAGTGGGATCAAGTCATGTTAGTGCCAATATTCTGTTTGTTTTTCAGAAACAAGAATACCCTGAGAGCTTCTTAGCTAAAAACTTATGCTCTGCTGCTTGGCTCCCACCACCTGGATCACTCCATTTTTTTTTCTTGGCCAGGACACACTTTTTATCCACAATCCCTTCAGGAAAGGTTCTAACAGTGCAGAAAAAGAGCTCACACACAGCACTGAGTATTTCACTAAGTTCTGGACATCTCAGAATGCAATTGCATATTCTGAGACAAATATTCTGACTCTTTGGAATGTCTGCTTGGTGAAGAATTCAGTACTACAGAAGTGGAACTCAAGAACCAGCACACAGAGCAAGGCCAGCAAAACAAAGCAGTTTATATAAGGTCAAATAACAGGTTTTATTCCACCAGAAATAGAAAAAATTCTGGGGCAAAGGATGAGGGTGGACAATAGAGAGCAAGCAATCAGATTTTCCACAATGCCCTCTTCGATACCATCAAAGCCTGATTGCCAGGCTGCTTCCTTCTCAGGCTGGAAAAGTTAGAGAATGTTCAAAAAGAAAAACACCTGATGTGAGCGTGGTGTCAAGTGGCAAGCTGCTCTGAGGCAGAATCCTAGCTGTAAACAGGCTTGGAAAATTGAGCAAGGCAAATGCCTACTTTCTGCACTGTTCGGATTGCAGGCTAAACGTGCATGTTCTTTGTGGAGCCATGCAAAACGGCTCTGCAATTTTTCTCCTCACACAGCTAATCCATCTGGTGCCCAGCAAGCCCCAAAAGTTGCAATAACATTAACTTAGTTAATGAGCCAGTAGAGCAGAAAGCATTAGAGCAGGTGAATATTAGATGATAAAAGAGAAGGAAGACTTAAAACAATAAGGCTGTGTCACTCTTCACCAGAAGCTTTTGCAGCAGGCTCCAGTTTTCTGCAAACTCAAGAGAAAATAACCTGAAAAGTTGCACATGGCTCTTCTGCTTGAAATGGCTGCCCAGAGCAAACCCTAGGCCAAAGAAAATCACAGCTAAAACCCTTAAGACTTGATAAAACAATCCCAATTTAAATAGCAATAATTTTTTGTGTATTTAAAACATTATATATACATGAGGCATGTGGCACAGCATTTTACACAGATGATTTTGTATTACATTTCTCTACCTTAAGTATTCAGGTGAGACAAAAAACATACTGTGAATAACTAAATTTTAGGCATAGCTTTCAAGATGTTTTATGAATCTATAAAATGCCTAAGATATTTTAAATTATATTTCCCATACTGCTCTGAAACAGCAACCATTTAAAAAGTTGCAACCTTTTCCCACATCACACCTTAAAGTATGTAACAGATCATTGCATTTTTTCACTGGTGCCTGCATGATTCAGAGGATAAACTGCTGAGGACACCTTTAAAAAACTATTTAGGATGTAGAAGTCACGAACAAGAAGAAGAAAAAGGT
Source organism: Onychostruthus taczanowskii (assembly GCF_017590055.1). Lineage (NCBI taxonomy): Eukaryota > Metazoa > Chordata > Aves > Passeriformes > Passeridae > Onychostruthus > Onychostruthus taczanowskii. Next base: position 3,188,100 of record NW_024501459.1, read on the forward strand.
GAAAAGTATTGCAAATAGTCTCTGAATTCCCTGTTACCCTCTTCTGATTTAGTCTTTTCATAGAGGGAAAAAGAAAAGGTCATCAGCTACAAGAGAGGGTCATCAGCTACAAGAGAAAATCACTGATCACATCTAGATGCAAGTTCACTGTGCCACTTCTCTTGAGCCTGCTAGAGTTTGTTCCCTCAGGACACTGAAATCAGAAGCCATTTACTCATGGATAATAAATTAATAAAAGGGGGGTTGGGGTTTTTTTGGGGGGCAGGTCCTTTCCAAGTTTTATGAAAAACTATAGAACCTAAACCTCAGCAGTAATATAAAACTAAAGAGCTGATTTTTATGGAATTTATTACAGGCCTATCAAGTACCATCAAAATTTCTAGTATTTTCACTAAAAGAATTCAGAAACAGTACAAGAGAAATTGCCCACTCCTCATGCAAAATAAGCACGGAGCGTCTGCAATAAAGACGCCAAATACAAATAATTCCATATAACAGTTTCCAATTAATGCAAGGAAATTAAGATAGCAAAGTCATAAATCCACTTTCCAGTTAAATTTCTAACAAAATTAGTTTTTCAGGCAAAAAGGAGGTTCAGTGTAGTGACACTGTCATATGGCATCACCTTCTTTATGGGATCTCCTGTATGAAACAAGTACAGAGAGGTACTGAGTATTTCTCATTCTACTTCTTGCATCAGAAGTCCCATTTTCTCTGTCCTTTTGGATGCCTTAGGGTTATGCTTTTAGATATTCAAGATGTCCTTCATATACAGAAGCTGTAGCTTTTGTATAAGAGCACCCAAAAGAGGTCCTGAAGTTCAGAGTGGAGTTGAACATTGTGGGTGACAGGATGGGAAGCACACTCCAAGCACATCCAACGGACACAACCTGTGGCAAAGTCTCACAGCTGCAAGACAAAGGAAACGGTCAAACCTTCATATTCTCTCAACTCTTTTGTCTCATATGAATGTAGCTTGCAATAGCCAGGGTGAAATTCAATAACCTCTTTACAGATCTCATTCCACCATATCATGAACCTGCTGGCATGAGTAAGAAACAGACTTGTGAGGAAAGTTTATGCGCTTTCAAGATGTCAAGGGAACACAGGCATATGGGATTTTTTCCAAGCTTAGGAAGCAGAACTTTACAAAACTTGGGCACTAAAACATCTGCAGTGAACACAAAGAAAGGTTTTCTTGAAAGACAAAATTGGCTAATTCATATCCAGCATAATTCAAAAATCCAAAACACTTTCACTATATACTAGAAGATAAAGCTGTCACTCCCATGAGGAAAAGGTACTATTAGTATAGAAAATCCAGCATCTAGTCTCTATGAAGAGGAAAATAAAAATATGTATATATATATATATATTTGCTTCATGACCTCTGTTTTGCACCAGCAGACTTTGTCTGTGCCTGCAACTGGCAGAATGGATGTCATCAATCTCTTTGGTAAAAAAAAAAGCTGATGTGAAGAAATCCTCTCGTATGACTAATGGCACTTCCTCCAATAGTGGTACCATTTTCCAGCAGGCTTTTTGCAGGCCATTCACAACAAAATGCACCTCTGGTTATATTTGTTCATATCCAGGCTCATACTCTTCAGGTTTTTTTCCCCTTTGGTCTCCTCTTCAAGTTCCAACCAGATGCTATTTGCAAGCCTTGCTTTCAATAGGTTGGTGTCACCATTTTTGGTGAGATGTTTGCTGAGATCACATAATCTCTTCCTACTTGAGCAGGCTATTTACTCAGAGTTTTAATCATATTTGTTGCTCCTTCCTGTTACCTCATTTTGTTCAGGGACTGAAGTACTGTGATCAGTAAACTCAAACACAAGCTTACATTTCCCTCAATGATTCTTCTCTAACAACATAGTTCAGAATCCAAATGTTTGGTTTCCTGTGTTCCCTCATATAAAGATAAGTTTATCTCCATTATAATCTAAGTTAGTTTTATTGAAGTTTATAATTTGTAGTAAGGGATTCAAAAGCTTCTGTATCTGTAACTGTCAAAGTTTCTAGCTCCTGAATTCTACCACAATAAAAGTACATATCTTTATGACTTTATCTCTTGAACTTATCTTCATTTACATCATAAATACCCTAAAAATTATTTATTAGTACACAAGAAAGATCTCAGCTGTTGTACAGCAAAGCCAGACTCGACCACTCCAATATTGTCAGTTGCCAAGTCTTGTATTTGCAGGGTTCCCAGATGAAGGAATGAAATGATGAATCTAACTCCATGTTCTTAGAAGGCTAATTTATTATTTTATTATCTATATTATATTAAAGAATACTAAACTATAGTAAAGGATACAGAAAGGATACTTACAGAAGGCTAAAAGATATTAAAGAATCTTGTGACTCTCTCTCCAGGGTCCGATACAGCTTGGCCCCATCTGGCCAATAAGTAAAAACAATTCACATGAAACCAATGAAACAATCACCTGTTGGATAAACAATCCCCAACCACATTCCAAAGCAGCAAAACACAGGAGAAGCAAATGAAATTCCACTGTTTTCCTGTTTCTCTGAGGATTCTCATCTTCCCAGGAGAGAAATCCTGGTGAAGGGACTTTTCCAGAAGATATGACATTGACAGCCAATCATTTTTAAAGCTATATCTTCCCACTCTACCCCACCCTTGAATTTCTATCCAGCAGTTTAAACCTATTTAAAACTCTGTGGAAGAAGGTTTTCTGAGAAATCTTCCTAAGAGTGGTTGACGTGCTGTCAAAACAAAATGTTTGCAAGGCAGCTTTCCAGATAGGCATCCAAAATGACAGCCAGACATCAGGCAGAACCACCTTGATGGAGGGGAGAAACAAGCCCAAATGAGAATGGCTTCAGAGAGCTGGGCAGCTCTCACATCACTTTATTTTGATTAACTAGCCCTTCAGCACAACAGCAAAATTAATTGTGTTTCTAATTCCTCTCAGAATGCTAACAAAAAAAAAAAATTATAAACACCACTGAAATATTAACTACTGTCAAATTTCCTCAGCAGACATTCATTTATATGCAAGAGATGCTCACAACATAACTCCCTGTGGTCACTGGACTTGCTGAACTCTGAATGCTTCAGTTGGTATGAAAAACATTTAGAAACTTTTTCTGCTTATTAACAAAATAAAGGTCTGAAAAGCCATTGAGTTTGACTTCCTTTAACTTAGAGCCCCACAATGTAATTTTGAATTACGTTTTAAATTCCACTTAGTTGTCTATAAAAGCATTATCTTTACAATATTTCATGGAAGTGGTTAATAGTTCAGAACATACAGAGCTATTATTGGAATATTCAAATACTGTTTTGCCATAATATTAATCCTTCTCATTTTAATCTAAAAGTTATTAAAGACAAACATATTTCATATGAAATAGCACCTTGTCTTTTCTAAATTAGAGCACCTCTTCCCATATTGCCATGAAATATTTCAAGGATGAAAATGATCTGCACAAAAGCCTGAAGCGCTCACCTTGGAAGAGGCAGATTTGTGTTCTCATACCTGTTGCAGTGTGTGGGGCTGTTGCAGAAGAGGCTGAGAGGCTCATTGCAGCATATTCAGGAGTTTTGTGGCTGGCACATTTCCATAGGAGGCAGATCTGAAATCAGCTCCTTGCTCAAAATCAAGCAGAAGAGAGAAAGTTTTTCTTTCAGTCTAAGAAGCAGCTTTTCCACTGGTTTGGGGATGTAAACAGTGCATGCAGTCTTGTTGTCCCAGAAGTCCATTCTAGGACCACTTTTTGTAAATGGAAAAGTAATGGATTTTTTGCTTTTTTTCTGCCAAAGTCAGGATTAAATTGTGAGATGGTATTTCTTGTTCGGACTCAGATATTTGTTAGTTCTTATCGATATTACAGTCTCACAAGCTGCGAGTTCTACAGTACTTTAACAAGGTAAAAATGGAGATGTGTCCCTCTCCCTACAAGGTCTTTTAAGGATAAACTGTCCAATTGAGAAATGGCACCTAAATTATTTTTACTTTTAACCCAATAACCAACCACCTGCACCTGCAATGCAGACTTTTTTATCCAATTACACAATACCACCCAAACCCATGAAGCAGGTGAAAAAGAAGGTAAAGAAGAAGAAGAACCCGCCTCCACCCTAAAACCTCCATCTTGCTTCATATATATTACTATATTCTAAAACCTTAAACTCTAAGTTTTCCCAAGTTATTTCTGCAGATGGTAAAACAACAAGAAGTGTCCAACCTTGGGAAAGCAGCAATCTGAGCTGGTTATCAGGGAGCTGATGAAAATTGTGCTGCTGTTTCTTGAACAAGACCCTGAGAAAGTCCCCATGATTAAAGAATTAGCCAGGGCTGTGAGAAATAGTTTTACACACCTGATTTAAAGGAAGGCCTTTAACAGGTAGCTACACCCCAGACAAGCTCTGGGTTACCAGCTCCACTATTTTTCTAAGAGGGAGAAGGGGTCACTCCTGAAGAATGAGAATGGATTCCATTTCTAGAAAGTAAAGAAGCTTTTTTACACAACAGTAAAAATTTAATCAGTCAGTGAAATGGAATGGTGTGTATGTATACATAAGTGTGGACTCATTCTGCCAGAACACAGATCATACCTAACTTTTTATTAAGAGCACTGGAAACAGCCTAAAACAGGTGTTAAAAAGGCATATTCATGTAAATATGTTAAGATAATTATAGGTGGGATGATAAACTTGTTATGAATAAAAAGTTATATATTTTTTTAAGGTTGCAGAGTTAAAACCGGTTGGACCAGTTGCTATTAAGTTAGCTTCATTGTTAAGAGTTCTTCTTCAATTGCCTGTTAATGGTTGGTGGTTACCCATTGTCCCCCTGGTGCTTGCCAGGGAGTGACACAGGGACCCTGCAAGCAGCAGGGCAGGGGAGTGGCATCAGAGCTAGTATGCAGATGAGAAATGCATTGCACCGAATCTTACAGTTTTCCAGGAAAACCCCTAAAAACAATGAGCCAACATAGAACTAGGGGACCTAGGTGATGTCTAAGGATGGGAGCGTAGTCCAGTGCCTGCTTGGACCCTTTTTGCTTCTCACCCTAACCCAAAGGATGTTGACTAGGGACAGGACCCGACGTGTTGGACCGAAAAGGCAGAATCTCTTTATCTCTCATGAGGACGGAATCCCCAACTCTGCCTGCAGACCAGTGGACAAAGCTGCATCATCCTCCTCCTCCATGCGACCCCTGGGAGCGACTGCGGCGTGGGTGCGACCCATCGGTTTCTCTCCACCTGAGCTGATTCTTTTCAATAAAGGCATTAAAAAGGAGAAAGATCTCCTGCCCATTTATTTCAAAACTTATCTATATCTATCTCATTAGATTTAGCGACACTTTAGAATAATCTTAAAATTAGCCCCAAATCCTGTTTAACTTAGAAATAATAGTTTATCCATAAATGGCTTATTGTCAAATCATTGAATATAGCTTTAAATTCTTGTAAGTAGCTTTAGAGCCACTGTACCACTGATTTCCAGTGAAACCTCACATTTCTTTTTAGGATCTAGAGAGTAATTCATATGAGGAGCAGCTGAGGGAACTGAGGATATTTAGCCTGGAGAGGAGGAGGCTCAAGGGAGTCCTTATCACTCTTTACAACCACCTAAAAGGATATTTAGCAAGGTGAGGGTTGGCCTCTTCTCCCAGGCAACCAGAAACAGGGTGAGAGGTCACAGCTTCAAGCTGCACCAGGGGCGATTCAGGTTGGAAATCAGGAGGAATTTACTCACAGCAAGGGTTGGTAAGGATTGGAATGGACCACCCAGGGAGGTGGTGGAGTCACCAGAAGTGTTGAAGAAATAATTGGATGTGGCACTGAGTGCCATGGTTTAGTTGACAAGGTAGTATTTGGTCAAAGGTTGCACTTGATGACTTGATGACTTTGTACTTTCCAACCCTAATGACTCTATTATTCTAGTACCTAAGCCGCTGGAGAAGTAAATTTAGATCAAAAAATCACTTAGGCTTTTTTTGCAAACAAAACCTATTCATCGTAACTCACACACATGTGATTAAATGTTTACGCTCTTTTCTAATCCCAAAGCTGTTGCAATATGCCAGGAAAATATACTGATGGTTCTATATAATACCTAGGCATTATAGCTTGTTCTGTTAACAAAATAATGTTTATTTTGACAGAAGCTGCTGAGAGCCTTGTGAATACCCTAATCTTACTGCCTACCCATTCCTCTGCTAAGGATCTTAGCAAACCTGAGAAAACATGCAGCTCCAAGAACACTGAGATGTTTTCAAGGATCAGTAAAATCCCTTTCCTGCAATTTATCCCTGTGTTTATCTACCTATCCTCCTCCATGGGAGGAGGCTTGAGGGATGTGGTCTGTGGGTTCTGGGTGCATGTCGGGCAAGGACTTCTCCCTGGTACAATTTTGGATTGTAACAGGGAGAAGTCCTTCTTATTGGAGACACGTTGGAGAGTGGGTGTTAAAAAGGTGAACATCACACTCTCCTGTGAAGGGTTAACCTCTGCGTCTCCCTGCCTCTGCCCTGGGGTTTCTGGGGAGGCAGGCACCAGGCTGAGTGCCCAGCCTACGCCAGCACCCTGGCAGCTCGCTGTGGTGCAGAAACACGCAGGTGTACATGGGCACAGCACACCCAGCTCAGCTGTGCTGAGGGGCAGGACGTGCACCTTGCTCAGCCAGAAAGGGCTCCTGAGGGATTAAGGCACATCCAACTCCCCTCACAGTGCTCCTCTTTAGGCATGATGCCAAGGAGGCAAAATATCCTCGAGGCTAGTCAAGACTGTGGTGTGTGTGTATATTATCTCCTGAGAAGGAGGGTATACCACAGCCTTAATAAAGGTCTCTAAATTGTCTGCTAACATTCTGCAATTGCATTACTCCCCTTTCCCCATCAGCACCATCCCATTTACTCTTCTCTCAAAGCTATAATCATGAATAAAATGCTACACGAAGCCCTCATTTTTTAAAAACCTCCTATGCTTCCTTCCCAAATGAACTGCTTTGGCTTCAGCCACGGCAGCTGTGATTTGCACTATTCAGCTTTTCAGGATGGTTTGGCTCAGCAAAACCTAGTCTGAAAACGAAAGCAAGAAATAACTTCCTCATTTAACTAATACATGTTCATGGCAAAAGGCAAGCTGTCCCCCTGTCACCAAGAAAAACCATGTGCTCTCAGCAACATTGTAATAGTACACACAAATTTTAATCTGGAGCTAACTGGAACTGAAACATTTTTGCATTGTGCAAAATATTGCACCTCACCCCATATGTTTTCACAGTGAGTGGGTTTTAAATGTCTATTCATTACCCTGAGATTCTGTTGCACAGCCACTGGGCATGAGGAGAGTCCAGACCCCCACACTGCCCAGCAGTGCAGGGTTCAGTTCCTTTACAACACCCCAAGGAGCTGCTAATCCACAGTCACACACCACCAGGTCTGATTTTCAGATGACCTCCCCCTTTTACTGCTTACAGCAGAGCAATTATGCAGAAGCCAGGGCAGGGGGTAAGGTATTTCACATGGCTCATTTTGCTGCCCCATCAAACACCAGGGGGTCAGCAGCAAGAGACTGTGGATCTCCACTCATATATTTTGGTGCAGAATTGTAGCAATTTGGGCAATCCTTTTGACTTTATGTGACTTTACGTTATTGCATAATCATATCTGGGGGGAGGTTCAGTCACAGTGGACATTCACAGGAGCTGGAACACTAGGAAAAATTAATAAAAAAGCAGAAAAATTGGCAAACCAGAGGCTCAGTTTTTCCTGCCTGATTACATCACAGAAATGCTAATTACAATAATTTGATGTTGTCCAGATTGTAGCACTCCATCAAGTTAATGAATTTTAGCATGGTGACAAACAGTTTTTGTTTCTAAGTCTGCTGTACAATATTCTCCTTTAAGTGAAATGATTTTAAATCACTAAAATGTCAATAAAATTCAGAAAGAATTTTGCATGTAAAGCATACAAGTATTTTGCAAAAGCTTTCCCAAAGTTTCAGTTCTGTATTTAAAAATAAATGCAGCTTATTTCTGTTATCTGGTCCTGCCATTCGCAGTTACATCAAAGACATGCAAATCACATCAGTCTTTCTACATCCATGCATCATCCATAGCATCAGATTGTGCAGAACACTCTGTTTAAGAGTCAGAGAGGCACTCAGATTTGAAAGCAATCATTTCTGTGTTTTCAGAGAATGGAAACGTGCTGATGACTGAGCAACCTCACAGCTGCAGAAACAAATGGTATTTTTCCTTCTGACTGCCTCCACCGGCATCCTCAGAGATGACTTTTGCATCCTTTTTGCTCAGTTGCTGAAACACTCTGCGTGTACAGCCATGTGCATACTGAGGTTCTGCTGTTAACAGAGGCTTGCACTGCAGAACTTCTAATTACAGACTTGGGCCCTGTCTAGATGACAGTCTGTCAAATTAATAAACTGTACCCCTCTCATTTATGGCACCACCTGTGTTTGGCTTCCACGTGGGGATTTTTTTTATTACTTTGATCAAGAGCATAAGAGTGTTATTGACATAGACACAAAAAGTAATATTGGTTCAGAAAAAGACATATGGGATGGCACAATCAGGGGCTACTATAAAAACATGTGTCTTCTTTTAAGTATGGGTCAAGCATTTGTTCTTTTGTATTGCATAAACCTAGTGTCTGCTTCAAGTAGAGATAACAGATATAAAAGGAGGTAAATGACTAAATGACTTGTGAGATGGAGATCCAAGCCCTTAATTACAAACAGTTTGATCAAGGTCCATCAGGTGCTGAGCACTTCTTGCAATGGGAGTGAAGAAAAAATAGAAAACATCCAGCACTTTCCAGGACTCAACTCTGATGTAAAGTTTCTGCTAAACTGAGCAACCTTTGAGAGTGAATGATGCTATACCACAGTAGGCTGAATTCATCCTTCTAAGAAAAAAAATTAATGCTTTTCAAATATTAATCTACATTGAATTGCAACTTTTGTTCTTTTTTGTTGTTATTTTTTTAATGTAAATTTATGCAAATTAGAATAATCCTCTCCCTCCTGAGTACAGGAAAGATTAGATCTTTAATTTCATCCGCTACAGCTGAAATATTTAATAAGTGTTTCTTATGAAATTAAGTTTTAAAATAATTACCCTGACAGAAATAATTACACCATGATCTCTGCCTTATATTAGCAAACAAAAAAAATTCCATGTGATATAATGTGCACAGAGTGGATGAATGGAGGAAGTCAGTCTTAAAATTAATGAGGTAGGAATTAACAGACATTGAATGGAATAAATAACCATTCCTGTTTCTTATGTGGCCGTGGTGAACCTATGAACCAAAACTCTAAGGACGCCTGGACTCCAGCAGGGAGAAGCAGCTTCAGTGCCTCCATGCTGAAAGGCTGAATGCCTGTATAAGCAGCCAAGACCTGAATGCAAGATAAAGCTTTTAAATTCCCTGGTCCTCTCTCAGGCTTTGTGTCTGTCACCTGGAGCAGCAACACTTAAGACACCTACACCTCTCATGTTATTACTGAGTTAGCTTTTATTTTTGAGTGTGCAATTCTGAATGCACAAGAACACAGTGTAACCAAAAGCACCAGTGCCAAATCCCTTGCAATTCTACTGGCTTGCTGTTGCTCAGAACTTTTGTAAATATTCCAAATATTTACACCTACAGCCAGAAGAGAATCATTAAGGTTGGATGCAAGATATTAATTATAGTCAGGCATCCAGGTATTACTAAAACCAGAATAATCCTAATAAAATATCACAGAATATCACAGAATATCATAGAATATTCTGAGTTGGAAAGGACTCACAGGGCTCATCACAGTTCAACTCCAAGATAATACAGTTCAACTCCAAGATAACAAAGCCTGTCTGACATGGTATGTTTAATAAGCTTTATTGCTGTAGCAGTCAAAGTGTTTCTTTTGAGCCTCATGAGCAGCAATCCCTCAGCTGCAGCAGCTGCTGTGTCATTCAGCCCCAGATGCAGAATTGCAGTTCCCAAACCTCATCTTTCATTTAAGCCACTACAGCACTTGACCCAGAACTATTCCTGGAACCTGAGAGTGACTAATAAAATACTGAAAATGTGAATTACAAATTGACTTGGGCTTTTCCTAAGGAAATATTTTTGCCATTTTCCAAGTTTTCTTCTTAATCATCTATGAATTGTAAATGGAAGATGCAAACATCATCATGCTTGTTAATTCCTGTAGGATAAAATTATATTTTTACTTACAAATTTTGCAGGCAGCATTTTGTATACATGGCAAGATTCCATTGAAATTTCAAAAAAAAAAAAAAAAAAAAAAAAGAAAAAGAAAAAAGACAGTTAAAAGAGGTGTATGCAGTGTGTATTCTGCTTCAGTAACTCTGACCTTTAGAAATATTCAAGCTGCCGTTTGATTTAACATTTCATCAGCAAATACATTTTAATGCACAGAGGACTATTCTCAAAGTTCACAAAACTGTTTGCATAGATGAGAAAAGGACTAAAAGATTGTAACAGAAAAAAAAAAATAACTGTAGGTTTCCTCCAAGTGTAGAATAATCTGAAACCAACAAGCTTGCTTGTGTACAGGCTGACATCATGCACTTCTAATCACTCCCAGCTTCAGAGGCGCATTTCGTAGACAGCTTGGTTCAACGCTGACCAGGAAAATTTCCACTATATTAATGGATTATTTCTCTGGGTTAAATTCTTCTCACTTCCATTAGACATTTTCCTGCAACAATGTCACAGAGCAGAATCCAAAATTATGTATATAGGACATAATTTCTACATAATTTCTGATTCTGCTGGGTGACAGAGTATGAGGAGAATATCTGAAGACACCAGAATACAGCGAGGTTACACCATCACCACCCCTGGCTCCTGTCCTGGTTATGGATCACACACCAGTCCACTTGTGTAGCACAGCAAGATCCCCAAGGCAGATCAGTCTCACTTCAGCCAAATTGATTTCTTGTTTCTTTTTCCTAGGTTTAGTGGCATAATACAACTTTAATCCCTCCAACTGGGCAATTGCTCTTTTTATGGCCATGGCTTTTCTTTTTCTCTATTGCATTATTTAAATATTTTTTCGCAGATAGTGGCACTCAGGCTAAATATTTTCAAAATCTATTTAAAAAACCCTTCAGGGTATTACTTGTGTGGAGGTAAATTTTAGCATGACTGTACTGGATTTCACTTTTATAGGGGTCAATGTTACTCTGTTTAGGCTTGTAAATATTTGCAGCTAAAAATGAGCTTCAGAAAAAATATTAATGAAATATTGCCAAGTATCCTGGAAATCATATATTGAATTATTCATCACATTCTTCAGCTCACGACCCTTCCGAAAATACATTTTGTAAAATCCAGGAGTAACAACACAGTGTATGAAGAAAATTACACCAAGAATCTAACTCATCCTTGGACTGATGCTTCATTATCCTGTTCTCTAAAAAGACAGATACTCCAAGACTGTGTTTTGTTGAAAAGTCCAAGAAAGCTTTCCTTGACTTCAATAAATAAATGTCTGCATTTATTGAGGATGAATTTGAGTAACTACTTTACCTCAAGACCTTTCACAGCTGAAAAGAGACTCCAAAGATATCTTTGAGTTGCTGCACTTATTCTCAAAAAAGGGCAGCAAGAGTTAGTGTGCAATTGCTTTCTGACTAAATCCTAACAGGCTGAAGGTAAAGCAGGGAAAACAGACCTCTAGCAAATGAGTTTGAATGCCTGTAGAGTTTCTTGCTCCCAGGAATAATTTTGTCTCCTTGACATGCTTTACTGGGCCGTGTGAAGGCTACCTGCCAGTGTCCCTCCCACACACTGACATAGAGGAGGCTCCAGGAAGTCTGAACATACAGGGATTGGGAGGAAACAAAACAGAGTTTCTTCACCCAAGAATTGGTTGTTCTGCAGGATTCCATCACAGAACTTTGTGATTATGAAGACTTGTGGTTCAAAATGGCTCTGGGCAAATTAATGCAAAACCAATTAAACCTGAAGGTTATTAAAGAAAAATTTTGTTGCAAACAGAAGTAAACCCCCTCCAGAAGCTCCTGAACTTTACTGGATACTGGCAAATATTACTAGGATATTACCAAGTTTACCTCTTCCTCTCTGCACTGCTCCTGCAGCCAGCCAGGAATGTGCTGGAAAGGCATCCCAGCCAGATGGGAATAAAGCAAGTCACCAAAGGAGCCATAAAATCACATTTTACTTACGACACCATAACTTCTGCAAGCAGGCTGATTCTACAAGAGATTAAAGTTTGCTGACGAAAATATTTGCTTCCCAGACAAAAAAAAAACCAGTTGACAACTCTCCCAACGTTAAGTTTCCAAGTCCTGCCAGGAGCCCCTAGATAAATAATGTCCCAAGTCAGTTGTAGCACAGTCATCTTCCCAGAGAAATTTATCTGAAGAACAGGCTTAAAATACCCACAGAGCTGTTCAGTGCTTGGGCATTGAGTTACAAATATTTATTGATTTAGCTTTCCAACAGACTCAAGTGTTCAGCCTGTTATCTAGGATGAAGGTATGTATTTCCCTCTTGAGTCCTGCCAGGAAAGCAGAGGATTTTTGCCAAACTAGTTTATTGCTGTTCTCTTTCTCCCGTGGCTGTTAATACCACCGAGACTTTTATGCCAACCTTCTGCACAAGGATTAATTTTGCCCTCTGGCCTGCTACAAACACGGTGAGGTTGGCTGGTGCCATCCTAATGGACCTGTTTATTCCTCAGAGTAGCACTAAGAAAGGAGCACTCTCCCTGCCATAACCCAACTAAATATTTATAACCAATATCTTTCCTGAAAACTGCATGCATACATATTTTATGTGACAGAAGAACCATTGCAGGGAGAGGTACAATCCAACAATGCCACCAGATGATTTCCCATACAATTCATTTTATTAACTCCAGCTTTGTTCTGTGCCAGACATGAGACCATGAGAGCTGGTTTCCTAAATACCTGCTGTACTTCACAAAACCAGACTCAAAAATCTCAAAGACAGTAATTTTTTTCCTCATTTTAAAAATAGGTCTAAGATGAACAGATAATCAGAAAACTTCCTTTGAAACAATTGTGTTTTCACTGATTCAGTTTCACAAGCTCACAAGCTCACATGTTCATTGTACCCTGGCAGACACTGCACAGTGCATGCTTATAAAGCTATTATCTAAATCTGATGGTTTACAATCCCTGAGGATTTGTCCACGTAAGTTTAACACAATGCTGATCAGCTGTAAGTGCCATAGGGATAGGGTTTTTAAATTATTCCCAGCCACCTGCAACTCAATTGGCCCAAAAATTTGCTATGCTTTTATGTTCAATTCATCATACCCAAAATTTTAGTGCTGTTAGCCACAAAAAGGATCTGAAGATGCTTTGCTTGTATCCACTTATTAAGCAAAAGAACCATGATCCTGTTGTTACTGCACCTATATCAGCTTACAAAGCCCAACCAACCAGCAATACGTTATTGAACAGAGAAAGCCAAAATCTCTTTAAATCTCAGTTCCCCTGTTGTCTTTTTTACAAGTTTCAGCTTTATTAATATGCTTACTTTTCATCTTTTAAATAATTGGCAGTTGCCCACTTGCAAACACACCTTTCATCATTTAAAAAGCCCACAAATCTCATTATGCCCTCTCCTCCTGCATCCATGGAGAGCAGCCCAGTAGGCATTTGTTAAACCTCTCCTTTGAAGTACTATTGTTTGGATGTCATGGCTGTTTCTTCCAACCTGAGCTTATGAAAGAGACAATATGCTCTCCACTCTCTCATTTCCACACAATTTAGAGACCACGTAAGGCAAGGAAATGAGACATTATGCCTCTGTAAATTTGAAAATAAATCACAGATCTGGATTGTGATCCCATCTGTGATACCAGTTTCTTCTGCTCCTGCTCCTCACAGCGCCTCCAGGCAGAGAAGAGCCCAGGGAACCTGGTTTTATCCCCTCAGGGCCACTGACCCGCAGCAGAGGCAGGCTCAGGCAGCCCAGAGCTGTAGCACGTGTGCTGCTGCCTGGCACCTGCATCTGCTCTGCTGCAGCTGAGAGAAAACACTCACCTCGCAGCACTCCTGTGCCACAGCCTCCCTCCAAACACACAGGCAACAAGCACAGCCTCCAGCCCCCACAGCCTTAGGTGCAGAGGCAAAAAAAGACCCAGATGGTTGACGCAGCACAAAATGTTACGTTGCGAATTCACGCACTTTATGCATCCAGCACCAGCCCTGTGCACACAGAGCTGTGCCAGGTGCATGTCCTGGAGAGGAACCACACCCCTGCTCCACATCTAAGGGCAGCTCCACAGGCAGGTGGGGATGTGCTCTGCAAAGGCTTTTGGCACCTTCGTAGAGGAACCACACCCCTGCTCCACTTCAAAGGGCAGTTCCCAGGCAGGATGTGCTCTGCAAAGGCTTTTGGCACCTTCGTTTGCAGTTCAGCTGCAAAGGCCACAGCCACATGTTCCCAGCAGGCTCACCCTTGGTCACGGCTCAGGGTCTAAAGGCCGGCCATGGCAGCAGCCACCGCTTCCCGTGCTCACACAGGAAGAGCTCAGGTTGCAAATAGAGCATCTCCCAGGCATTATGAAATGGTTGCAGCTTCCTACAGTACCTTGTCTCTATCCTTTTGGAGTTCTGTATTCCTGCATTTTTGCCGTGCCTTAATTGTTACAGCCTTTGTGCTCGTCTCATTTATTTGGTTTTATGGCAAAAATTTTTTGCCGTAAACAAGTATTTTGTTTACTTCAGTCTGCTTCAGTCTCCATGGTCTTTTATGCAGTGCCAAATTGCATCACAAAAAAAAAAAAAAAAATATATATATATATATATAAAGAACACATAAGCCTTTATACATAGAGAGCAGTCATAGCTAGAAAGTGAAGAATATCTTCTCACAGGTATTTGGAGCAGATAAACATTAGTGACCTGTTTTGGGAAACTGGATTTTGAAGAGGAGTTTGAAGACAGAAATGAAGACCTAAGAAGTGATAACATTTGCTCTACTGTTAAATAGGCTGCAGACCCCACTGGAAAGTATGGCATGAAACAGAGAAAATAGTATTTTTATTTTCAAAATAATGATCAAACAAAACAAGATTCTTTAGCTTGAAGTCCATGGTCTATGCTTGCTTACGTTACTCTGAAATTTAGATAATAAATTATCTTTAAAAATGTATATGGTGAGCATATGTTTAAATTTCCCATTAAATAGTTATTTTTAGGTTTTTTTCTCTCCTTTTTTCCTACCATTTAACAGGAAAAAGAATCCAAACTAACCTCTTTACATGAATGTATTATTCTAAATTTTTGGGCAGTCCATTCCAATCCATTAACCTGCATTTTCAGCAGAATTAAATTAAGAAAAAATAAATTACTTTTTATTGTTATTCTCGCATTCAGCTAAACAGAGTGTTTGAGACCTGACCAGGTAAAATACCTGTGCCAGCATGTTTTTCCTCCGTATTTCAAAATGAGTAACAAAGTGGTAGTGTTTCAGTAACCCTCTGCCAGATAGCATTTCCAGAGCACTTCCAGCTTTCAGAGAACAAAGTTGAAGACTTAGAGTGTTCATTTGTAACAGCAAGTGATCAAAAAAACCCCAAAACATAAATCAGTGGTTTAAAAAGCACTGGAAACTCAGCAAAATAAATATTATTCTGTAACACTGGACTCCCCATCATACAGAGCATAAGAAAATGTAATTCTGTGAAGAGCTATAAGGAACTTTGAAATTCAAAATTTTTTTTCATGACAAACATCTCCATTTCATAGGTAGATGAATAAACTGAAGAACCAGAACTTTCCTTTCTAGAACAGAAAACCAGTGGTGAATTTTGGAGACTAAATAAGAATTATATTGCTCACACTCTGTGGAAAGTCATTCATTTCACCTTTGTTATTAGTGATTTTCTATATGTCAAGAAATATTCAGAGCAAATATGGCTTCCACCTTAAAAAAAAAAAAAAAAAAAAAAAAAAAACCAACCAAAATTGAAACCATCCCCCTAAATATGGCTTCAGCCTTAGAAAAAAAAAAAAAAAAAAAAAAAATTGAAACCATCCCCCAGTAACAAGCAGATTATCTAGCCCATTGTACAAATGCAAATTAAGCCACCTCTCAAGAGCTATGCAGAGGATTCAATTCTCCTTTTGACCTTAGCTCTTACATGTAATTACCTGCCTTGTTTTAAATAGTTATTCCCCAGCCAGTGAAAAACACCAGCTGTTTCCATAGATGTTAATCTCTCTGCAGCCAAACCAGAGTTCTGTCTCAACCTCCCTTTCAGAGAACATAAGGATTTAGGATGCTGCAGACATCCATTTTCTTGGGCAGCAAGAGCTTACTCCCTTCCTAAATCACATATCAAATATCATAGAGATATAACCCCAGAAGGATGGGATAAGCCAGACATGGCAAAGACACTGCAGAACCCTGGCAAAACCCTTATTCCCCTATTTTGTACAATTCAGGTCACTAAATATCACAGAAGTTCTGAAATCAAAAATGTCAAAGGCTCCAGGGAGACTTTACTGACATTCTGCAAATATTTGTGGACATTTTACAGACATTTTAAAGGGGTTTTCCATGTACTCAGGGAACAATGTCTGTCTGCTATAACAAGCATGGGGAAGGGTGGTGGTGGTTAATGAGGATGTATTAGCTAGTGGGGCACCTGAGTGGGATGTTGGCCAGAGAAGTTGTGGATGCTCCGTATCTGGAAGTTTTCACAAAGTTTTGAGTAACCTGGTCTAGTGGAAAGTGTTCCTGATCTTTAGAGGTCCCTTCCAACCCAAACCATTCAGTGGTACACTCTGTTGGCTTTGCTCAGTTCGTGAAGACTCACAATAAAACCCAGGAACTGAGCATCCAAGTCCATCTGTTAGGACTCAAACCACAGTGAAGTACCACAAAATAAAGGAGAAACTGCTGCTTTGCAATCTAAAAGGTAAAACACCTTGAAATTTTGCAAGAAAGCACAGTAAGGATTTCTGCTTATGAGTTATTGTAACCTCATGGCCACAAATGCAGAGCTGATACCTTTTCTACAAAGAGGGGAAAGTGTGCAGTAACCAAAAATTATCTGAATGGGTCTTTTTACCTTCTAAAACTGAGATCTGTCCCCCACCAAACTAATTCAACAAATTGACATTTGTCACTGTCCATGACTGCTCGTAATCCCTCCTCTGCTGTATTCTATGCACCTAAAGAAAGAGGCTGAGTTGTAAACTACTTTCTTAAATGTGATCACAATTTTTTTATGGCCAAACAGCCCACTGCTCATGCTCAAGTTCTAATAAATAATAGTGCTCAACTTCCAAACACCCAGGCTCTGCAGCTAATACATTAGGTGAGGGATGGGGGGCCCTGTCTCAGGCAAACACAGGAGATGCTGTCAGCAAGGTCAAGGCCAAGCAAAAAAGGGCAGCAGCCCCATCAGGGCAGGGAGAAACTGCTGCAATATAAGCAGGTGAGGGATGGGGGGCCCTGTCCCAGGCAAACACAGGAGATGCTGTCAGCGAGATCAAGGCCAAGCAAAAAGGGCAGCAGCCCCATCAGGGCAGGGAGAAACTGCTGCAATATAACTAATTTGCAAAAGGAGATTTCATTTCCCAGCTAAACTCACAACAGGTATAAAACCAGGCTATTGTGTCTGGGATTGGCATTTTAGCTACCACTTAGGTCAAGAAAAGTTTCCTGATCCTGTTCATTTACTGTTGCTTCCTGAGCATCAAATCCTTCTTCTCATCCCACGGCCTCCACTTTTTCTCTTAATAACAAGCTGTTTTCCTCCAGTCAAGATATACATAAAGTGATAGATTTTGAGTTATGTAATTACAGCAGCTCATTTAGATCAAACTGATTGCATCAGTTAATCACATAACTGCTGGCAACAATAACAAAATCAAAAAAAACCCAGAAAATTGAGTCAAATAAATTAAAGAACAAATCACCCTGATGGAATCACAACCAGCTCATAAGGCATTTTATGAGAAAACTTCATCTAAATAAATCCAATATATTCTGTAGTTATCCACTCAATACTGCTTTTATCCAAGTGGATGATATTTTACATTGAATTTTAGAGAGAAACAATAAACTGCTACATTAAAAATCAAGACAATATTATATCAGCTCCTCTGTGTCCATGAAAGCCATTTCCAATCCAGGTGTTAAGTGGATTAACTTATATTGCCATATAAGAAGAAATCAAGTTTATCTGGCTGGATTTAATTTCCATTCTATTTAGGGAGACTTCCCATTAAGTCAGAAAAGAATTTAAGCTATTTATGAGCTCAAGTCTAAATGAAAAAATCTCCAAGCCTCAAAACAGTGGTTTGACTACTCATTCAAGCTGCAAATACTTCATCTGCCTAATTTGAACTCTCAGTTTTAGACCAGGTAACTCTTTCCAGCTGGGTGTTTGTGACCACCAGCATGGAGTTCTTTGGGAAGTGTCTCCATTTGCTTTGCTGGAGCAGATCCATTTTTTGTAGCTGATTCACTGACTCAGATTTGACCTGTTTTCTGTGTCTAAACCAAGGGCTCAGACTATTTTGTCCTATTCTCTGCCCCAGTATTTAATTTCCAATGTGAGACAGTGTCATGCATCAAGAGACAGCCTGCTTCCAGCATCAGCTCCACTTGGAGCTGGACACAAACTACAACCATCCAAAGATACTGATTTCAAACTGGGCACCCTCCAGCACCCAGTTCATTCTCTTGGAGAGCCTCATGTTTGCAACATTAATTCAACAGCTAATAATTACCTCTTTTTGAGATAAATGTGCAGGATGGGTGGTAACACGGTCAGAGTAGTTACCAATACCATTATTACACAATTTCTTTAAGGTGAACAAATCACTAACAGCTCATCACCTAAACAAAATTTTTAAGACTACAAAAATAACAAAAAAATCCTGCTGCCTTAGCAATCCCCCTGTCAAACTTCAGAAACACCTCCAGGCAAATCAGCCCAGGAAGAAGATTACAAATCCTCTTAATTAGAGTTTGTTATATAGCTACATGCATGCAAAAGCAGCCCTTCATTTCAGGAAAACATGTTAGAAGATTTCTAAGTCCTGCAAGGAAAACCAGGAGTTAACTTCTCCCTTGTTCCACAACTAGAGAAAGCAGGAAAGCTTCATCCTCTCTGCTAACAAAATCAGGAAAACACACATACACACATTTTATATATATATATATGTTACCCTTATATACAATGATTTTCCAAATCTTTAAAAGCTTTTGTAGAATCATACTAGTTATATTTCTCAGAAATGCAGATGGGCTCATTCAGAGCAGCCAATATTTAGGTTATGCTGGTGATAGTTTGGGTTATCAGCCAGTGAAGGATGAAGAGAATGAATGACACACATGGGGGAGGACAGGTAGACCCAAAATACTGCTGTGAAATGGGTCAGCACAAGAAAGGCAGTAACTCTTTCCTCAAGAATCATCAGGTTAATAAGGTAGCACAGAGTTATCTCTGATTGAACACCGACTTAATGCTACGTATCTTCCCCTCAGGTCTTCATCTTGCTGTGCATGAAGTAAATTACGAGGTCACTGTTAGGGCGCTGATGAAACAAGAACACCTGTGTGATGTGAACAGTACATTCTTGCACTTAGATCAAAAAGAAACTACTCAAAGAGGGAAAACAGCTTTGGGGGAATGGAGTTTGAGACAACAGAAGTGACTTCCCTATTATCTTCAAAAGAACATTGCCATGGGAATGGACTATAGCAACATATATATAATACCCAAATGATTCAGGATGGTTAAGAGGGAAGTGAAGATTGACAGATTTGACCACTGAGTTCCTCAGATGCAAGAGAAAATAAGCAAATTCAGGTAATGGTACTCAAGTGTATTGTCATATCACAGGATGGTTCTTTTTGTGTGAAATAAAGACAAGCCACCAGACTCAGTCACAAGATAATGATGAAGTACCACATTAACAAAAGGTGCTTTGCTCTCCTACAGAAGCAAACAAAAAATAGTTGTGTGAGTAAACAACTTAATTAAGGCATTTTTAAAGGCAGATCTAATACTGCAACCTTTCCCAGACAGCCATGAGTCTGACCTGGCAAAGACAATTGAAACACAACATACCCATGTGGTAATTGAGGCTCCACACCACCTCATGAGCACTGCCTGTGCCCCCATGCTTAAGATTTTTCTGTTTGGGAGGAGGCATCAGCTCCATTACAGATAACAGACACACAGTCATGTCTCATCAACCAGTTCTTTCTAACATGGATGTGAGGTTCATGTCAGCACTTTCTGACACCTCAAGTCAGTGGTGCTCTTCATTTTTGCCTTCTGGCTTGAGGAGGAAAGCAGAGTTTGTGATATTATCAGGACCCATTAGAAACAGGTAACATTGTTTCTAAGTGATTTTCTCTCTAATTTGCTAGAGGAGATGTTTGGGGGAGGGCTGCTGTCACCAAAGTTTCAGCAGCTGTAGGAAAATACCAGCACAAGAATGAGTAAATAAAAATACCCAGGATGAGGGCACAAACTGAAATGCAGAATGTTTCATCTGAATATGAGGAAAAGCTTCCTTGTTTGGAGTGGGACAGAGCTGCCCAGAGAAGTTGTGGAGACTCCTAGTGATATTCAAAACCCACTTGGATGTGTTCCTGTGTAACCTGCTGGAGAAGAGCCTGCTTTAGCAGGGGACTTGGAGTTGATGGTCTTCAGGGGTCCCTTCCAAACCCTGCCATCCTGTGATTCTGTGATCCTTACCACAGCTTCAGTGGAAGCAGGAAGCTTTGAAGCCACCAGAGGAATGGGTTTCTGCTCCAGTCTCCCAACAGAAACAGCAGGAGAAAGGATCAACTCTTACACCAAAGGCAGTTGACATTGCGTTCTCTGAGAGCTGGCACCCAGAACCAACAAGCCACGCCTTTGCTGATCTTTCATGAACCTCTCTGACAATCACAAGACAATGCTCTGCTTCCACGTACTCCAGAATCTACAGTCCTTCAGGGACAGTGGTTAAGCCCTAGGAAATGCTGACAGGGAAGCAGGAGAGTGCCTTTGCTTCAGAGCACTCCCATCTCCCAGTGCAAACCTCCTCCATTCCCTGCTGCACCATCACCTCCTGCACAGACACTTGCATGTGCCGAATCCTCCAGTTCAGGAGAGAGAGGCCTCTGCAAGGATCTGTCCAGGGAAACCAGATCACTGAATTAGCCCTTAAAAGGGGCTAATTCAGTGATCACTTTCACAATAGGGCAGTGCACCAGAGCAGATAAACACAGCAGATCCCTGACTGATGCCCTGCTCAAGCTGCCACTGAGGTCTGGGGAGAACGGGGTGACCAAGCAGTGCCCTGCACTGCTCTTGGTGTCTGCCAAAAGACTTTTTCTCATTAAAACTTTCTTGTTTAGCACAAACCAGTGTACACAGCAAGTTAGCCATGGAGCCTGCTCATTTCCCCTGGCATAAACCCAGATGTTTTCATAACAAATGGCATCAGAACACAGATTGCTTTGGTTTAACCTCTTTGGCTTATTACACATCCCAGGCTAAAACAGTGATGATTAAACAAACACTGCTTTAATTAAGCAGCATCACTATGTTATTTATGCTACACAGGAGCTGCTGATAATGTTGCAACCTTTAGTTTTCATTCCTTTAATTCAAAGTTGTGCTGAGAAGAAGCACTTTCTTCTACTTTGGTCCCCACTTCAGTGACTCACCAGACACTCATTTTCAAAAATGCTAGGAAAAGGGCATGCATTTCAGCTAAAGTAATGTTTATTAGAAGCAAATTCCCAAACATTTAGAGAAGCTTTATACAGACCCCATTGTAAGGGCCTTTCATGGCAATTATTGCATTCAAAAGACAATAGCCAAAAGGTACTTTAAATGGACAGATGAGTTACTACCTGATCTGGCAGCAGAGGTTCTTAAAGCTCAGAAAAGTCACAAAACCATTAAGGGTTTTTGCCTTTTGTCATCACTGAGGAGGCTCTTTGAAAGCAAACCAGAAATTATTACACACTTCAAGTATATAAGGCGCCACTTTAATTTGTCCAAGACCAATACCAGGAACAAAACCAGGATGTTGGATCTTGGGAAAAGTGAACTTACCAAAAAAAGAATCCAGGTAGAACCCAGAGGAAGCTGCCCATTTCCCTCTAGTACCGCCTCACAGAGCGCAAACCTCCCCATCACCTGGACCTGGGTTATTACCAAGGATCCTCCAGGCCATCTCCCTGCCCAAACTCCCCAACCCAGGCTACAGGGACACAGCAGAATCATTCAGCTGCACAGACTGTTTGCTGCCAAGTATTTTTAGCTGTACAACCCACCCAGCTCCTCCCATTTGGTGAATGATGACCTCTCAGACATGGCACACACATCAGCCTAAAGGTAGAAAGCCACGAGACTATTATTGGCCCTTTGAGTAAGTCTCAGGAGCATCATTTGATCAGGTCTGACTCTACTTCCCTCACTTCACAGGCACTTCAGTAGGTAATAGTTTACCTGCCACTTCACAAAATGACAAGTTTTATCTGCAATTTCTAACAGTGTCACGTAATAGAAAAAGAATATAATCAAGACTGAAAAATAGTAGCTTTAAAGGAAGTACTAACAATTCTCACCCCTGGAAAAGCTGCATGGAGCTTTTTAGCCATAATTGCACCAGGAGAAAATACCACCTCTCCTGGCTTGCTTGGTGTTTGTGCCTCAGGGGGACCACGTTTTCCTGCAGACATGGTGGAAGAGAGAAAAATGAAGCTGCAGGTCTGCTTAGGGAAGGGAACAGACTGGCAGCAATGAAATACATTCAGCACAAGCCATGAGACTCCTTCTGCTGCTTTGCCATGCTCCCAGAGAGCCAGCAGGTTAAGTGGGAGCGCAGAGCAGTTCTCCCCTGCCCTTGGAGCTGGCACTTGCGTGCAGACACAGCACTGCAGCAGCCAGTTAACCCAGCCACCTTCAGGGGACAGTGACACAGCCACGTGTGCGCTGAGCTGGAGCCTCAGCACACTGTCCTCAAGGGTTCGGCTTTGTTGGATTGTTTCCCTCCGGCAAGCCAGGTGCTAGCTCTCTGTCTACAGACAGAGGAGAGAAAAGTCAACAGCATCAATTGTTGCACTTGTTTCTTGCAAGGCCATACCAGCTTTTGACAGCTGAAGGGCAGCTTGAGATCCTCCACTTGCTGAGCTCTTTTGACATCCCTTTACATGACAGACATTCTCAGCTGGGGACAAGGGAAAAGCAAACAGCTAGACATGTTGCATCACAGATATTTCAAATTAAACAGGGCTTGAGACACTTACCAGTGGGAGAGTTAGATGGCACAGAACAGTCTACCATGACAAAGACTGAGATTTTTCTTCCTTTTGTGTAAGTCATTAGCATAATCTACACAAGCTGCAATGGAGTTCCTTTCAGTGTTTCTCAAAATGTGGTTCACACTCTCCTGCTAATAATTTATGGTAATTAGGAAACCAACTAGAAAAAAGTCACCTTTTTATTATTTTTGTTTCTATTAGTTTATTTCAGAATTTTATTTTATATTGTTAATACATTACCTCGTTCTGTCAGGTTACTGAGTTCGGGGCACACAGATTAAATTTCAAGTATTGTGCTGCTGATATTGCAGAGCCTGACTCTGGTGAGGTATGACCAGAGTGAAAGCAAAATACATCTATTACAAGCACTGCATGAAAATGGCCTTTATGAACTGGCTTTTAAAACATTTTTTTAAATTGTGATTTGCCATACCTGCCTACAACAAAAGTTTAAACAGCAGTCTCACTGCCAGCAAGATAAGCGTTTGCATCCCCATTGTTGCAGAATAAAACATCTCTGTCTCCTCAAAATACAAACCTAGAATCCAAAATTTTCATAAAACATGCCAAGATTATGCAGCAGAAAGGAAGGCCAGAGTAAACCAGAGGCCATCCCAGCAGAAGAGATGAAAGTCCTCACTTGTGCACAGTTGTTTTGCATGTAATGAACCAGCTAACAGGAAATTCAGACTGTGCACTGAGAGAGCAGGGACACAGGATGGAGAACATAAGATGAAAAAATATGCCAGTGGTTTGAGGAATGATGGACAACACCACTTGTCCTCCATGCTGAATTACAAGAGTTAGTGGAAGTTATCAATTACTGCAGTGGATTAGGAAACAAAGATCATAAAGAGAAGATTCCAGAAATCAACAAAATTCCTTTTATCTCCAGAAAGGACACAGAGGCATGGCAGGACAAACAGGCTAAAAGAAGTTACAGTGCCTAGTCCCTGCAGGGCAGTCAAAGTCATGAAGTTCGGCTCAGGTTAAAAGCTATTTAGGTAAGAAAGCTGGAACTCCCATACCATGGCATCTGACATAAAATCTAGGAAGCTTAATGTATTCTCTTTAAGGAAAGATTTCATCCCATTCCAGATTTCTTAGAAGAAAAAAAAATCAGCACTGTTCTTGTGAAGTCATAGGTGATAAAATTCAGGAAGGACATTTAATATCACTACATGGGAAAAAATAAAGAAAAAAAACCAGGCTTGCCAGATTTAGAGGAAAATGATAAAAATCTTGACTATTTCTTTAGAAATAGTATTTGATAGGGTTTGAACTAGAATACATAAGAAAAACAGGTAAAATACAAGATAGAAGAGGCATAAATAGTCTTTTCTTACCAGAGGAAAGTAGCCATTACTTTCTAAGACATTTCCCTTATTCTAGGTCTCATCCATCATCTGCTTGACATAACAACAAAATATATTTAAATTGAAAATCTGCCAATTCTAAGAGAAATTAGAATATAATACTGGACGACACCTAAGAATTAGAAAGAACTAGATGACACCTAAGAACTGAAATTTTGAGGTGCGACATTCAGACACACAACAGAAGGTACAATTTGTGCACTTCCTGTAAAAGGACTTCACCAAAGACACCCCAGATGGATTTTAGTATTTCATCAGTGCTGTCTTGCCCAGGCACTTGGATAGGAGAGGACCAGCTCCTTTCAAGTGCACCAGCTGGGGAAGCCAGATAAAGTAATTATTTTTAAATGCATTGTAATCTTTGCAAATCTCCAAAGATGGAGATAGCCTGTGATCCTCTAGCAGAAAAAAAAGAAAAAAAAAAGCTGTTGCCATGATCCCCACACTGACAGACTCATAATCCAAAGCTGCATTTTAGCCACCTACACCTGACAGAACAGACTTGTTTTGCACCCTTCCTTACCACATGAAAATTGCCTAGAGAATGATGACCTTTAAGTCCACAATTTATCAGCCTTTCTTCCTATAAAATAGTCTGATATTGTAGCAGTTCTGTGATTTCCAAATCAATAGGTTTTAGCTGTCATTGCTGCAATCAGCTGTCCAGTTTCTTAGCCCATCCTTGGCAGAGCTGGATACATGCAGTCTTTTTAAAATACTTAATGAATGACACTGAAAAAGTTATTTTCACCTTGACAGTTTGTCTCAGCACAGAGTCCAGACACGGCAAACTGAAGAGCCTTGGAAAAATTATATTAGGAATATGCTCAGAAAGGCACATGAGATAGCTCTTGAAAATGTTAATTTTTCTCTTTTGCAGATTTAGTTTTCTCACAGAGGAAAAAAATTGTGCACTTCTGGGAAAATCTGTGAGATTATGAAGTTTATATTCATACATATATGTGTGATTACATATATATGCGCATATATATATGTGTGTGAGTATATATATATACACATATATATATATACATGTCCTTTCTGTCCACTTTTATATGAAGAGGGATTTTGTTTTTCCTTTTTCCAGTTTTGTCTCAAATTAAAATTACTTTCCCATAATACAGAAATTATCTTGGACATAACCAAGAAAGAGAAACAAAACATTGCAAAAACAGAAAACAGTCATTATTCTTTTTTTTTTTTTTTTTTTTGATTAGGCTCCTTACTATACAGTAATTTAGGTTAAAAGCATCAGTAAGGCCAAGGGGCAGGCCATGAAAAATATTCTTAAGGGATACTGGGAGTTTTTAGCACAACTTGTGTTCAGCAATGCCTTGTGCATCTCAGAACCAGCTGTGCCAATGAAATATGCACACCACAAGGTAAAAAGAGTTCTGAGGTAACTCCCTAAATGCAGCACCTAACATTTGCAAGACAATTTGTTACTTTCTGTGGTATTCAAATGACGATCCCCTTGGCCATTTGTAAATCTTAACAGCAGTTCAGACTTTTTTAATAATCACTTTGGAGTCTAAGAGGAAGCAAGGACGATTAATAACATACCTGGTCATCATGAGAGCACAAGCTCTCTTCTCAGCTCTGACAACACACGGCTCTAGGAAGACAACTCCCAACTATTCTGCAGAAGCTGCCAAAGGGAAAAGCAAAAGATTTTGTATAGAGACGAGTCAACCAATTTCCCCCTGAGTCCTTGTCACTTACTGCATGCACTTACTGCATAAAACCAGCATGTCATACCTCTGAAAAGGTATGGACCCAGCAGCTCCGAGTGTTAGAAATGAGTGACCATCTTCATTTGCTCACACAAGTGCACAAAGGTATTTTTGAAGCTCAGATGAGATAGCATGGTACGCCCAGGGCCTGGGCAACCCATCTCCTGCTCAGCCCTGGTTTGTTTCCAGCAGAGTATCTCACTGGCCAAGAGTAAAATCTGGTCTCCTCTTCACCTGACTGCAGGCCTTAAGATCTCAACCAGCTTGTGGGAATAATAAACATTCAGTAAGCATTTTCCTGCCTTAGTTCTAGGCGTCAGCACTTCATCATGCATCCCTCCTACATAGAATTGCTACAGGTTTAAATTCTTTTCACAGTTGCTGTGCCTTGAATATTTACTCAAATTTATTTCTCCTTCAGATTTCAGACCAAAACCAAAGTTCAAAGAAAGCCATTTAACCAGAAAAGTAAAAGAAATCTCAAATGCAAGACTTAAAAGTCAGCTTATCTAAAGATTTCAAAGGCTCTGTTACTTTAATTAAACTCCAGGAAAATTAAAGGAAAATTAAACTCCATTTATTGTTGGATGAAACATAAGAAGGAAATCAAAAGTTAGGGAAACAGTGAATTTCACCCAGAGAAGATTGATTACCCTAATTTGGAGGATGGTGACTGTATCTCCTCCCTTTAGGAGCAAGTTAGTCATCAGGTCCATGGCAGCTCATCTCCAGCCGTCACTAAATCTTCACATCACCAGAGGGAACAAAGGAAGCTGCTGGCACACATTTCTCTTCCTGACATTGTGCTCTACCCACACCATCATCACACAGCCTTGAAGCACCCCATCTGCCACCATGGCATCTGCCTGCCTGCACCATGCCAGCTTTTGGGAGAAATAGTCTGAGCAAGTAAAGTGACTAATGTAAACAGGTGAATAGTAAAAACAAAACTCAGTAGCAAAAGCTACCACTAGGCTTGTGAGACAAAGATTCAGTAGAGAGTTTTATTAATTAATTAAAATTCAACAAAAACTTTTGGATGATTTCCCTGATTCCAAAGGTTAAAAGCTCAACAGCTCTATCCTCCTTTCTCTCATGGGACCACAGAAGAAGGCCTTTCACTGCCAACAAGCAGGATGGGAGATGAAGCCACATCTGGAAATTGCTCTGCAGCTCTCTGCTATGCCAAGATTCCCCACGACCTGTAGGACACCATGAGCAGTCTGACCCCTGCAGAAATCTCAGCTCTGGCAACTTCAGTCCAAATTACTGGCTGCACAACAAAGTCCTCCATAACACCCTCCCCTGCAGGCTTCCAGGCTTCTTAAGGTACAATTGTTGGCAGGAACTCACTCAGATCCAACCTCTGAGCCACCTGAACGTTACCACTGGCAGCTGGAAAACTCAGAGCTTGCAGGCTTTCAGGTTTCACAGGCACCAGGACATCAACAACATACAGGGATGTAAGTGAAACTTCAGAACCATTGCTTTAATTAGAGAGCTGTTGGACACAGGGTGGTAACTAAATGTCAGAGAATGCCAGGTATCACACAGCTTATAAACACACCACATGATGAAGAATTAAATTATGCACAGGACAATACTGGCAAAGCAGGAGAGGACAATTTATTTGTATAATACATGAAAATAATATTCAGATGTTTTAGGTCAACCCCTGTAAGCAATTTTGTCTCACGTTATGAATAACTTGGCTATTTCTAGCTCCTCCAGAATTGAAGAGGTTTCCAGTGTTAGTATTCATCGTGTTTACTTCTATGATTCAATCCCAGATCTCCTTACCCAGCAATGCTTTAGTGTTCCCTTTAGAAAAGAAAATACACTTGGTTTTGAAGGTGGGGAGACATTCCTTTCTCATTAATGCCACGTCACAGTTCTTGGACCCAACATTACAGTTGTAACCATAGGACCAATCTCTTAGAGCAGTCTTAGACCCTGCTTACATTGACAAGTGTGAAATGAAAAACTGATTTGTGGAGCAAGACACTCGGTGCTAATTCCGCATTCACTCTGCATGCATGCATTTCTGAAAGCCATACTTCAAGCAAAATCGTACAAGGTCCAGTAGGCTGAACACCGGCCACGTAGCCAAGGCACACAGGATGTACAGCGTGACATCCATCATGCAAGATGTACACCCTGAGCCTCAGCTTGATTGGAGAAGAAGCCCATTCATGGGCTGACACCACCATGCTATGTAAATTGAAGTGTGAAATGCAGGGAGGACTCAGACATTCATTTCAAGAGCATTTAACTGACCCAAGGTAAGAATGACAGTGTAGGTGCACCCTTGTTCTCCCAGCTGCTTCCCACACCACCAGTATCCCCCAGCACTGTGGGAACACGCAGTACTGAGTTAAGATCTAGTCACATAAACTGACTTTAGTCGGAGTGAGGGTTAATTCTTCTCAGGCTTCAGCACCTAGTCTTGTGATACTGACTACAATATCAAGGCCTTTGCCTTCTATATGCAAAAGTAAGCAACAGTCATTAAGCTACATAATCCCAATTTTAATTAAGCAGACCAAGAAATCATCAACCTGTAGTCCTCTAACTCTCTTCTCTCTTCATTACAACAGTGGTCAAATTTTAATTACATATGATGAAAATCCAGGCTGGATAAGCAAAGTTTTCCCAATTAGTCTTTTCACTTGATGTCAAAGTACTCTAAGCTTCCCCAGAGACTTGTACCTCAAATGACTTACTGACGAGATTAAGAACTATGGTCACTTTTTAATTCTAATAATGAATCACAAGAATATTAACTGCTTCGTGTTGCAAGTGCCTGGAGCCAGGCTTCTATCTATGCAACAAAACTATTTTCATATGCCAAGCCAAGATCATCTTAAATTTATTGATTACATATTTTATACTGTCAGAAGCTAAAAAACACAGAATATATTGATAGCCAAATTATCTGGCTTAATACAAAAGAGATACAATGGATTTTGGAATGAAACCAGAACCCTAACATTTACAAGTATTTTCAATAACCACAAACTCCATGAAATTACAATTTCAGCAGTTAGTAGTGCACATTAAGAAAAAAAAAACACCCTGAACTTGATCTCTGATCTACAGCCTTAACCACTGGTGTTATACAGCTGGACTAATAATCTTGAGGGTATGTTTTCCCTGATGGAGTAGTGCTCATTTTCTTTTCCTCTTCTTATTTCCAGATTTTTTAATGTAGTTTCTAACAAGAGAACTACCCCACCCCCACACCCAAAAAAGCCCCACCCATACACTTGCTTTTATATGCAATTTTAACACTATTTTGAGACTTGGTATATATTTTAGTATTGATAATCAACATTTCTTAGGCTACTGCACTTTCTATGAAACACTAAGTCAACGCTTTATTAATTTGTCTGAGACATAAGGGGACAACTTACTTTTCTTGGAAAGTGACAACACTGATAAGCCACTAAAAGAAAAGAACAATTTTTCTAGGCTAATTATAATATCCATTATGGAACGCATATCCTTTAATAATAGTCTTTATTATGAGAATAAATACATAAAACAAATGCAATATATTAGCCACATTTCTTCATATACATTCAGAATAGAACAAGAAGGTAATAGGTATAATCAGCAGAACGAGTGAAACAAACAAATTTTTAGTAAGCCAACAACACTAGAGGAAAGTTGGAATGTTTATGCACCCGTAGCAGACAAAGAGCATGTGATTTCAGAATTTCCTTTGTATTCATTTAAAGAGAAACACACAGTAGTTGTAAGCACGAACTGCATGAACTGATGGAAGTGTTTAGCTCCGTGCGGTGGCCGTCTGAGGTTGTTCTGACTGCAACTGCTTCCCAAGGTATTCCCTGAAATACAACAAAAAATTAGATTGACAAATGTTCTGGAGGGTGGGGAGTGCAACGGTGGTGGGAATTACAAAGCGTATAAAGAAGAAAGAGCTTTAAGTTCAGAATTAATCCCTCAAAGAAGGTCAACTGGAGCAACAATGAGCGCACCCAAGCATCCATCATCTGCCCTATGAAAATAAAGTACAAATCAAACATAACAAAGCTGTGTAGAAAAGGAAGGAGTCCAATGGAAACATTTAGAAGCCCTGACAACTGACACAGAACACTCCTGAAGCTGAAAAATTTTGCTTGTTAAATACATATTTTAGAAGCTGTGGCAAAACATTTAAAAGCACCCCTTTCAACAACCCACCTGCAGGAGCACACACTGGCAATACAATAGGCAAGCAAATAGACACTAACTCAATAACTATATATTCAAGTGGAGAAAAATAAAATATAATCAGTCCAGGCCCACTGTATGCCAACATCTTCTTTAAAGTGTTTTCCTCACCTGCACTTTGAGGTGACTAAACCACTTACTTTCCATCTCTCAACACTGGAACATCTCCCAGGTTACTGGCACTTGCCCTGAGCAGCAGTGTCTAAATCCCATGAAAAAATACTGCACAGTTCTTCTGAACATTACAGTCCTTCACTCTCTCTTGTGAAAGCAGATCAACACTTCACAAAAAAGAACCACAAAAAAGCTGAAAGCGGTCTTTAATAATAGTAGCTGGGTTGCTGCTTGTCACAGAAAATACAATTATTGTACCACTGTATCAAGTGAAAGAGAGGTTTCAGGACTCGTGAAATGTAGGCGTTCTTTTTTCTGCTGCTGATCATACACTTAGTACTGTGCTTTCTCACTACACAGATATTTCAACCTACACAGGTTAAGCACTAGAAGCATCTCAGAGTGATTATGTTCAGAAAGATGTCTCAAAAAAAACCCATATAACTCAAGAGCATGTACTTTTGCTTTATTAAAAAATAAATTTAAAAGATCAGGTTTTTTGCACATTTCAAAAACTAGTTTTCAGCTTAGTGTCTTAGTGAACAGTTACCCCTTATGCATTACAATTCCTATTGCACAATGAAGTTCAGCACCTCAACTGCACCACCCAACAGTACTTTTCTCTGTTTTAACATTAAGCATCCAGAAAAGCAAAAGTTCCTATACAACATTAACTTCAAACACCTCTAGCAAAGAAAATAACATATAATTTGTATGCTGAACCACATGCTATGGTTTAGCACCTTCATTTACAGCTTCATCAGGTGTTGCTGTAAAATCACAGTATTTTAATGCCTGGGCTCCACTTAATGGATACAACTCCTGCTCGTAACAGACAGGTTATCACCCTCAGAGTAGAGGCTCCTGCTGGCAAAGAAGGAAATGAGCTGCTCTCCTGTGGTTTTGCAGGACTCAAAACTGTACCAGCAAAACAAAATGTGACAGTCATCCAAAAACACAGCCAGCAACTATGGAAGAGCTTCCACACTCACCAAACCTCTTTCTGCTCCCTCTATGCTTTTGGTTGTCTTTTTTTTTCATTTGTTTCATGCCTATGTGCATGTACTGATTCTAGTACTTCTTCTCTGACATCCAGCCTCAAAACCAGCTGACACTTGCTGCATACATGGCTCTGCTCATCATACTACAAGCCCACAACATTATTTATTCTTAAAGCAGATGAACCATATTGAATGTGAAATTCCCACACTATTACTTCAAAGTAGGAAAATCAATCAAGCTAATCATCCACAACACTAACTATTGCAAAGCTTACATTGTTTCAGATGCATGGCCAAGGCTTTCTAAAAACCCCACTAGAGTGCAGTGCAGTCAGCAAAAATCTCCAAGGCAGCAGAGGAGCAGCACATTTTGTAGGTACTTAGTGCCTTCACAGACATATTCAACTTCCACAGTAAGTAGAACAGTATCTTCCCTACAAAACCTTTTGTAGGTGTAAGGTTTAAGCCCAGGGTCAAGGAAAAGCTCTCATCCCATTTCCCTATATAGAATGAGTACCTGCAGCGACATCTCTACATTGTCACGCTGCAAATCCAAGTAAAAATCCCATAGTGCTCCTACCCCATCACCTCTTTAGCCACCACCAAGGGCCACTGAAATGCAAAAACTTGCATTACAAGCTGTTAGAAGGATCACTTAATTTTCTGTTTGGTTAGCACTTCCATTTGAGAGTGACTGGTTAACCTAGGACAAGTTATTGCATGGTCTAGATGAGATGAACATGGAATCATAGAATGGTTTGGGTTGGAAGAGTCCTTAAATCATCTGATTCCAAACCCTCTGCCAGGGCAGGGACATCTTCCACTACACCAGGTTGCTGAGAGCCCCCTCCAAGCTGGCCTTGAATACTCCACAGGATGGGGCATCCACAGATTCTCTGGGAAACCTCTTCCAGTGTCTCACCATGCCCACAGAAAATAATTCTGATACCTAATCTAACTCAGCCCTGTTTTATTTCACAGCCATCATCCCTTGGCCTTGTGCGAAGGCCCTCTCCAGCCTTCCTGTAGGCCCCCTTTAGCTACTGTACAGGTGCTCTAACATCTCCCCAGAGACTCCTCTTGTCCAGCCTTAACAACCCCAGCTCAGAGCTTTTCCTCACAGAACAGGTCTTCCATGCTTCTAAATCATCTTCATAGGTCTCCTCTGGACCTGCTCCAAAATGTTAAGCAGGACCCTGTTCTCCCTCTGCTAAAATACATATTAAAAGAATAAAAAGATTCAAATATATTTTATAAATACTAGTATTTCATCCCATTAGGAGGTTAAGAAGCACTGTCAGCTCCAATCTTCATTCATAAGTTGGACATAAGTGTCCATCCCCATGCTGTTACAAATTAAGGGTCTAGGACTTTATCCTGCACTGATACTTTGTTAAATCTTAAAGAGAAAAACTGGGATTTTAAAATTATCATTTACCTTGCAAAATTAAAGTCACCTGTAAGAATGCAAGCATTCAATACATTGCACTATAAGAGCATGTATGATGAAAGGATGGATCTTGTCATAAAATAACAAATCAGTTAATAAAATAATCAAAATAGCATCTGAGATTTGTGGTGCATGCTACAACGGAAAGTAATGAAGTAGGTATTAGACTTTTTTTTTTTTAATTGCAAGCTATAAGCCCAAGAACTGGATCACTACAAGGTATTTTAAACCATTTTCCTCACATTGTAATAAAAAGATCAGTTTTAGCCATCTTCTTATTTCCTTCAACATAAAACCATCCTTATTAAAAGCAGATGAAC
Organism: Onychostruthus taczanowskii; assembly: GCF_017590055.1. NCBI lineage: Eukaryota > Metazoa > Chordata > Aves > Passeriformes > Passeridae > Onychostruthus > Onychostruthus taczanowskii. The sequence goes on from NW_024501459.1 coordinate 3,221,643, forward strand.
CTAGTGTAAAAAAGTTTGCATTTGAACATAACAGCATTCAAACATGAAACAACTGATTCACTATAAATTTACAAGAACAAAAAATATTACCTCTGCACTGCAGAAAAACTTCAAATGTGCAAGTGTAGTACATCACTTCTGAGACTAGCTATAAAATCTGCCATTTCTCAATTAAAGCTCAGACCAACAAGACTTGAAACACCACACACTTTCACTTCCCTGGTCACCCAAAAGTCTGACAGTGAAGCATAAGTAATTTCCATTTGCAAATTAATCTTTTCATTCTTACTAGAACAACCAAGTAAGATGGCTTCCACACTAGAAATTCCCCCTTTTTTAGGCCTCTTTTTAGACACACATTTTCTGCTGTTCCCAAAGTGCTTTTTCCAAGAAGAAAGGGAATCTTACAGGTGAATACATTAATTCATTTTATCTCAAATTCTTATTCTAATTTGTTTCTTCCTTTTGTTTAATTTAATCAGTTTTTGTTTCTCATGAGAGCCACTGACACCTTGAAGCAGAGATATACTTAAATGTCATAATTGAAACAAATGCTTAAAAGTTTATTTAGGAAAAGGCACACAGAACTGATCCAACATGTAAACTCAGTGAATATGGAATAAGGAGATTGCAAACCAGTACAAGACACCACCTACAAATTTTATACTAATATATACCATATACTAAAAGATCATTGTCAACAACAAATAACCTATGATAAAAGGGAAAGTTATAAGACAAAGACAACAAATCCCTAGGGGCCATGTGTTAAAAGAAACAAGCCTTGAAGTTTAAATAGTACTACTGTGAGTTATACTCCAAATCCCAGTGCAGTCAGATTTATCTGTCCTTTAAAGGACACTGAAAATTAACGGGCAAAGGAAGAAAAGTAGATGAAGCACAGAATAAAGGAAGGGTGAAATTTTCATATTTTCTCTTTTCTTACATTTAACTCTCGCATCCTGGTTATTAAAGCAGTTATCAAAAAATATTTTATAGTCTTGAATATCTGCAATCTCTAGCTTGGTTTAGCAGATTGAGGTTCCCAAGAAACAGAATGCCTTTCTTCAAGAAAAACCAAAATTAAAATATTGATTTTATTTTTCTCTATCTAAACAACATAAGCCTAGAGTCCCATACTTTGAAAATGAAATTGAAAAGCTAGTTCTAAAGAAATCCTTCAAAAAGTCTGCCACTTGACTCAATATACTCAAAAGACATTGCCAACATACACTGTTTACAGACAAATCAAAGATATGACAAATAGTTAAACAAACAAGTTCACAGGACAGGCAGCAGATAAAATAGTTTGAACAAACTGATCAGTTTTGCCAGCTTTATGTTGCATTTCTGTTAGAGGTCTAGTAACGTGGAGAGAAGTTATTAGACTAGAAAGAGATAGCCAGTTTCACTAATTTATTGTGGCTTTACAGGTAGGTATTTGAATTACACAACTGATGTACTCCCAATTCTAAGCAGGCTAAACTAACCCATGAAAACATTGTCTTGTAAGTGTTACACTCCACAGATCAGCCATCCCTGGAACCTCTGAGCAGTACACATGAAGTGGCAACACCATGACAAGGTTGGAACCATCTCTCTAGTCTCCATCTAATCCAATGTGAGGCAGAGCTGGAACACCCACCCTTTAACCCATTCCAGCTGTGTAGGCCTGTTTCTCACATGACACTCAGGGTATTCTGGTGAGACAGCACTTTCTGTTCATTTAACTCCCAAGTGAATTGCAGTGAATTGATTTCCACAAATAATCTCCCATGAACATGGTTACTGCAGAGTCACATTAACACTGGTGGTGGCTGGGAGAAAAGGAACTGGAGCTCCACAGGGGCCACCACAGGTGCATTTGCCTCCCCACAGAGCCACAATCACAGAAGCCAGGAAAGAAAGTAAAGAAACTAGGTTCAAATCAAACCTGGAGTGATGTCAATATTTGGTTCCTGATACGTAATATTAACCTTACTGCTGGATCCAAAGTTTTAATGCTGCACATTTTTATATATCTTTTCTATATACAGTATAAAAGAAAAAAATATATATACTCCTCAATATCATCATCTTCACAGAAGTAAACAGGAAGACAACAATTATAAAAGTAGTAAAGTAACAGAGATATCTTCCTAGAGAGCTGGGCTGGGAAGACTGCTAAAGCTGGAGTGCTATCACTGGAGAACTGCTGGTCTCTTTTGTCATTTGTTTACTGAACAAAATTTTCCTCTTTGACTCAGTGGATTTATGCAATATGAAACATTTCAATTTAAAAATGGTATTAAAGAATGTAAAATATGTGTCTGTTATACCAATGCCTACCATAAGTAGTTTTGAAGGTAAGTCATCACAAACCAACAACAAAAACAAAAAACAAACCTACACAGCAGAATTAAAGCCACTTTGACCAAACAGCTTGGGCCTCCAACACATCCAACTGAAGATTTTTATAAATTATCTTTTCCAGTGGAATCATGGTGATTTTCACCACGTATCTTCTTGACCTATAAATGTGGCTGTGAATCTCAAGACAGAAAAGATACTGCAAACATCTCTGCAATTCTCAATACTTAGTTTAACTGATTCCACCTTATACAAACAAATAGAACAAAAGCCAACAGCCAAGATAAACCAAATCTAGGACATTGTTTCTGTTTAATTATTCACAGTAAAGAGATGCTCAACATTCTGATGTGCACATAAAAACTAAACAGTCTGAATGGTTGTACAGAAAGATTATGAACATTACATAAGAGGTGCTTTGTGCTCCAAAGAGCCCTTTCTTCAGCTGAATGCAGTAATACTAATAGACAATCTACAGATTATCACGATTACTGAAAACATTACTCATAGCATGGTTTAAAGCCCTCCTTACAACATGAAATGCAGCATTAATGTGAGTCTTCAAACTGAGACATTACATGAACCTCCTTTCCTCTCAGCAGTTTCCCTGGTTTTGTCCAATCTTTGAAAGTTATTCTAGACTTCCAGTTCAAAACTTCACACACAAGCTATGAAGAAACAGCAGATCAATGAGCTCTTATAGCAAAGCTATTACTTAAACATCTGATTTTAAAAGAAAATAAACTGTGAAATCCAATTCAATGTGTGTCTTTCTACCAGAGAGACAAAGCACACACCATTTTTCACTTTTAAGATATGCTATGAACTAACACACATAGTCATTCTGTGAATTTAAAAAACCCACTTGACTAAGCCTTGCAATGTGGTTTGAAAACAGTTTCATATTTAAACAGAAGATTTAGTTACCACAAAGAACTTTTTTGCTTACAACACTTAAGAGCTTTTTATGCAAGAATGACCAACATAATAGTGTTTCACTGAATTTTCCTATCAGGAAATCAAGTTTTTAAAGAATGCTAATCAGAAATAAATTATGAAAAAGTTACTTCTTTGGTGACATGTTTTTCAGCATAGTTCATGAAAACGAGCAATTTCTTTGAAAAAAGAAAATGCAAACTGAGCAGGATGTCTGATATCTTCCATGCTAACATGAGCTCTAGAAATATTAAAAATTGTTTCTGCAAAGAGTAGAGATCTCATGACAGAAAACATAAGCACAGTGTAAATCCCAGTGAACATATGCCAAATAAAAAACACAGCCTCTACACCTACATGGAATGAAGTTTTACAAGAATACATATTTATGTACAAATAAAAAGATGGAACACTCTACTAGATCTCAAGTGTGCCTGTAATTAATTGGTTTTTTCTTAACTGGTCTCATTCCAGCTAGGAACTGTGTCTTAAAAAAGACTAATTTTTATCAGAGACACTATCTTCTCAAGCTTTTAATTTAGTTAACTTCTGTTAACTACTGAAAGGGAATTGTAGCAATAATGAAAGCTAAGAACCAGGAGAAGTAAATATAGTGGAAGTCATTATCCTGCAGGTATTGTTTCCTAGATTTAAGCCTGCTACTCCATCAAGCATTCCACACCTCAGTGTTGGGACTGGGGAAAAAGTAAGGGGTGAGGGTGGGTGCAAACTTTGTGGCTGCCAGTTAACAACCACTACACCCTGCACTTCTCACTCCCAAAAGCAGGCATTTGTACAGGAGCTATCTGCAGAGTAACAGTTTCTAAATATAGCATATTGCAAACCCTAGGCAGTTTCAGACTTTTTACCATCTCCCTGCAGAATTCCTCATTTTAAAAGATGGAGAGCGAGTAATTTTGTCTGGGCTGTGCATTTAGAAAATCATGTATGAACATGTTGCATATTCAAAGCTTGTCCAATTTGTTGCTTCATTCAGTATGCCCTTTATGAATTCCACTTCCATACCATACTTGATCCCACTGAAGTGACACATCCTTACTCCCACTGTTTCGCACCTGCCAACATACTCATACTCTTCATGTCAGTATCAAGGAGGAGGTCAGGAGCCCCATGCCCAAGGAGGTAAACGTCTGAGAGAAGCCTGTGTTGGAGCAAGGTCCCAACAAGGATCTGCAGATCCCTGGAGAGAGAAGCCCATACTGGAGCAGGTTTCCTGGCAGGACTTGTGACCCTGTGGACGGACACATGCTGGAGCAGCCTCTTCTTGAAGGACTGCACCCCGCAGAAGAGTGACCCATGCTGCAGTAGTTTGGGGAGGGCTGGGATTGCCCATGGGACTGACTCATGTTAGAGAAGTTCATGAAGAACTGTCTCCCATGGCGGGGACCGCATTATGGAGCAGGGAAAGTATTCCTCTCCCTAACCAGGGGGAGAAAACAATGTGTGACAAACTGGCCATTACCTCTATTCCATCTACCTGCAGCCCTAGGTGAGGAGGTAGAGCTCAGAAGGAGGGAGGGGCGGAGAGAAGGTGTTTTTAAGGTCATATTTACTTCTCACTATCTTGCTCTGGTTTTGTTACTAATAAATTCAATTAATTATCTCTAATTTGAGCCTGTTTTGCCTGTGACAGTATTTGGTGAGTGGTATTTCCTGCGCCTTATCTCAACTCAGGAATCCTTCGTTGTATTTTCTCTCCCTGTCCAAGCACAGAGGAGAGCAATACAGCAGCTTTCGTGGGTGCATACACCCAGGGTCAACCCACTGCACAGGTTCTTACTACCAGCATGGGGTGCCATGACTAACACAATTCAAGGCAGATTGAAACTCAGGATTAATTCCCATGTACAGGCAGTAAGTGATGCTAAAAAGATAATTTTGCTCCTCGCTTCATCAAGTGCATGATCATTTAACATGCAAATGTAACTGGAATATTTCACTTGAACTTATCTCATCTGAAAAGCTGACAGCAGCTATTGCTTTTGCCAATGTAACTTCACCATTTAAGAGAATGCCTGACAGTCTGATTTCCCCCCATTAATCCCTGACTTAAAAACCCCTAAGGGAAAGCCAGTTGAGCAGCCTGTAATGAACTACTCAAATTACTTAGGAGTTAATTGTCTCTAAGTTAAGCTAAGTCAAATGATACAGCTGTGTTTTAGGCAGAATACTACTTCAGCTGCCCCATGGCACTCCCTCAGTCCAAGTACCACAAGTTTTCCTTACTCTGTTAGCTCCAGGCACAACACTTGCACCAAGCCTCACTGTGGCAGAGCAAAGCTTTATTTTCTAATCTTTCTCTCCGTTAACCTTCAGTAAAAGCCTGACTATCTCTGTCACACATGTCACAGACAGTAATGCCAAATTGTTCTGTGCCAGTTAAACTCAAGGAAAAAAACACAATTGCTTTGAGTGAAATAACTGTAATTCCAGAATAAGGGGAAGCAAGAGGAAAAATGTTTATTGTTTCCCCAGCTCTGAAGAGCAAGGGAAACAAAACCTTGAAGTTGCTGAATAACATATCTTATGACAATGCAAAGCTTAGTAAGTAGGCACTTAAATCACAGTGTGTGGCAGTCAGGGGACTCAGCTTGTGTGGTGAGAAGAGACAGCAATGAAACAGAAGAGCTCCCAACACTCATCAAAAGCCAGATCTACACAAAGACAGATCTAGCTTCCCACATACAAACAGTGTGTCATTTCCTTCACTTAAGCTGCAAGTCCATGCCAGGGGGAACACTACTTTGGCAAATAAGAGCCAAGGACAATGTGTCCCAGAGGCTTGTTCCACTATGAATTAAACAAGAAAACATTCCCTACAGAGACGACAATGTGAATCTGGAAGTGGCACTAACTTGCACAGATTCTTTTTACTGACACCTTTGAAGATCTGAAACTAGGTACTTTTGCCATCTCCCCCTCAGTCTCAAGTCCAAAGGTTAACAAACTGTGAAAAGCAGGCACAGAAATGTTCATACCATTAAAAAACCAAAACAAATCTAGAAGATCAGATGTGATGTTTTTACAAGTAGTAGTCTCTCACTGAAAGTGAGAAAAAGCCAGGCTTGGCATTCAGGAAAACTTTTCCTACCAGTGAGGTTCGTGCTGGAGAAAGACCAAAGCCTTCCTATAAGATTTTCAAGACATCAGAACACACATGAAATAAAAACCATCCCTACTGCAGAAGGCAGTATCAGTAACTAAACTTTCCATGCTGTAATCTCAATTTAGTAGCAGCTGGTTTGTAATACTCAGAATGCTTCACATGTATCAGAAAAGCATAGTGAGAAAATAAATGTATTAAACTGAGAAGCAGGGTGGAGCACAATATACAATAATGATCAAAAATTATATTGAACATGACCATGTATTTAGACTCCATCTCCACACACTCAGAAATTCCATGTGATTAATCCAAGTACTCATTACAGGTGGAGAGCATTAGCTGGATTTTTCCTAGTAGGGTATTTGAAGACGTGTTTCTCTTTTATAGAAAGGTTCCCAGAGTATGTGAGGAAGGGAGTAGGATAAAATTAATATAACATGCACGAGAGTTAAAACCCATATTGTTCAGAAGGGTAGGGAGAAATTTAGCTTTGTTTTACCTATGATACACTGCAGAGAGAGACAATGGGAGCTTTTTGTCAACTTAGCCAGCCTGTCACAGCAAAGGGTGACTTAACCTGTCAGAAGGGGCTTGGTAGACCTTGTTCCCCTACCACTTTCACACTGCTAGCATCATCCTAACTCAGCCTTTCAAAAAGTTCACATTCTGTCATAGGTGAGAAAATTAACAGAAGTTATAGATATGTCCAAGCACTAAGCTTTTCAGAAATAAATGTTCCTTAAATTCAAAATTAAATTAGTCTTTTGTATCTCAACACTTATGTTCCAATATACTCAGATGTATTCCTGTATTTTATCTTCCTTTAAGGCAATGCCAGACTGAAAATATGAGCTCTGGTGCACTCATAATTAATAACCAGATTAAAAACTCCTAATTAGTATTTCTAACTCTCCATGCTTTATGCTTAGCATACGTAATTAGTTTGGCAACTTATACGAAGTTGCTTCATGAATACTGCTTTTCAGAGCTTCAGGCCTTCAATGCTTCCCTATAAAGGTCCTGTGTGCTGTTGGAAAGGCAGCATCACACACCAGCAAGTTCTGCAGCAGAATTTGCCAAGACTTCAGGGTTATTTGAGAACTACTCAATCAGCCCATAAACTTCTGCTACTCCACTCCACACACAGCTCAAATAAATTCATAGAATCATTACTCCTGACTTGGAAAGGAACAACAAGAACCATTGAGTCCAGCTCCTGGCACTGCACAGGGCCAGCTCAAGAGTCATACCAAGTGTCTGAGAGCACTGTCCAAACACTCCGAACTCTGGTGCTGTGACCACTTCCCTTGGGAGCCTATTCCAGTGCCCAATCACCCTCTGGATTAAGAACCTTTTTCTAATACCCAACCTAAGCTAAAATACATTGTTCAAGTGAATGACTTGTGTGACATTCAACCATGTAAGGAAGCTACTCAAATAAACTACCTACTACATGATTTTCCAAAACACACAGAAAAACTAAGTTCTTACCATAAGCATCATATTATTCTGCTGTTTAAAAGCTGCTGTCTTAAGACATAAAAATGTTATTTCTCCCCTAAAAGAAATCTACTGGCTTGAATCCTGTCTCCACAACAAAGATTGCTCATGGTTATTAGTATGTTAAATAATCTTCACATACCAGTTGTGAACCATCAGCTTCTGCACAGCCAGCAGTGCATTATAACGAACTTGCTGGTCTTCGTGATGCATGTGGTTCATGACCAGCTGCTTACCACCAAGCTGTTCAATCACTCTGAAAAACAGGAGAACAGCAAGTTTTTTGACATTACTTTCAATTCTGGGTAGCTATCCTATCCAACCACTTCCCATCCAAGGCATTAAGAGGTTAAGTTTAAATTATATAATATTGATTTTATTAAAATTATTTATTTGCCAAGACATACATCTCACCTGATGTGTTACAAATACATATTATCTTCTGTAATAACTACTGATTTTTTTGAAGAAAAGATTTTTTAAGAATTCACAACAGAGAGTGTTTATACTGGACTCCTGTTTGAGGAAATAAAAAAAAATTTGAAAAAAATAATCAAGAAACGAACCCTTTTCAGAAAGGGTTATTTACTTTACAAGCTCTGGAAAAGGATTTGCAGGTACAGCATTATCAGTTATTAGGTAGGAAAGGTAGTTCCCTCCACCCCATAAATGGATGATAATCAGGTCGCTCCATTTTTTGCAAGAATAAAACCTCAATCTCTTCTGGCACTGTCTAAATACAGAAGAACGCTTGTAACCACACCAACATCTATTAAATCACCCACCTCATACATATAGTGCTTTTTGAAATTCAAACTGTACTAGAGCCATAACTACTCCTGCACAAGATAAAGAGCTGGCTGTTAAGGTACCATTCCCAGAAAAAGGATATGCTTCAGCTGCATCTTTCACTACAAACTTCACCTCCACAGCCAGCCTTAACTTTTTAACAGCTATACCAAACCCTATGAAATACTGATGAAACCTCGTATTGCATGCCATGAATGTATTGCTTCTTAATGAAACTGGTGGAAGGCAACACACTTAAAACCTGAAAAAGAATCACCATCCAGATGACTTCACATGCAGCATTTCAGTCTGTCATAACAGTAAGTTTGGAGAGAATTTCCAAGGAATATGTAAGTTGATTTACTCACTGACTTTCATGTTTTTTTTACATCAGTTCTCTCACTTAGTAGTTTAACATGCTATCCTGTGAAGACACTATCATTTGCTTTAGAGGCTTAACCTGATGTTGTCCTACCATTCTAAGCTCACATTAGCTATCTGCATGTAATACTGCTCTTTTGATGGCCAGATTAATGCATTGCTGCTGCACAACACAATGTATTTTTGCAAACTACAGAACAGGTATGAGGACATAGCATGAAGATGAAAAAGAGAATTTTCAATTTCATTTTATAACTCAGTCAAAACTGTCCTTAAGACCACGGGGAATATTATTTCCCAATAATATTCAAACATTTGTTTCATAAAGCAGAAATGGATTCAGAAAAGTGCAATTGTTTCAAGCTGGAAAATTCTTGCCAAGAACTCAAGAAGTTGTTAGCAATGTAACAGTTTCAAAAAAACCTTTATGCCTGTCTTATGCAGCCTCACCTTTTTAATGAGTTAAATATAAAACCACTGCACACAAAGGCAAGAGTATGAAACACAAACAATAATTTTTTCTCTATTAAAGGACTGACTTAAGCCACTGGATTTTCAGGAAGTGAAAGGATGTGAAAAAGGCATTAAACTCAAAAGCTTCCTTATGCTAGAAGAATGCAAGAACCAGAATGAAAGGTTAAAAGCCTATAATCACAAATGGTAATAGGCTCTTTCAGATGACAATACATCACTGAAATTATGGCTGAAAACATGAGGAGTTGAAGAACAGCATTATCATTCTTGCATAATGCTGCCTACAGGTACAAATCACTTCCCAGCCACGGGCTTAACCCAAAGGTCTAAACAGTGAAGAAGGTTCACAGTGAATCATGTTCCTTCAAGTTCCAAATATGTCCAAAACACTATATTTAGTTTCACCTCTTCTCAACTGCTGCTTATTTTACAGAAGTAATAGAGCCCAGTGGAACAGTTACACGTGCACATCTTCTGCAGTGACTGCTCCCCATAACATCACTGCACTACGCCAAAATAGTGTCATTTCAAAAAAGTCTCTGGATGCTGAAGATTCAGGGCTTAACATGACCCATTTAGAGGGAGAAAGAAGACACAGCAGATAAAGACAAATGAATACAATTTAGACTCTTATAGCAGAAAACAAATACAAAATCCACACTACTAATCTTAAAGCCAGGGTGAAAAAGGGAATGCAAGCTTTTTTCTGAATCCTGAGCTGAAAAAGAGAATGGCTCTAGCTGTCCATCTCTTATACATGTAAAACACAAAGCCCACATGCATAGCACTCAAGAAATTCTAAGTGTTGATCATACATAACAATAATCTGTGGGCCACATGGAAGCTGTGCTGGTGGTCTGCGTTTATTTTTAGTGACAGGAAGCAACAGTGCTAAACTTTATTTCTGCTGTTACACTCTCAAAAAAGAGATACATAAAATATACTCTCAAAATCTTTGTGAGCCTCATGGGAAGCTCACAGTGCTATTGTCTCAACAATTTCATCCACAATGTGTAATTTTGAAAGCAACTTAAAATTATTTAAGCATTGGAGAACAGCCATGAAAAAACACAGTATCTTGTTAATAAGCATTTCTTTTGTCAGACAAAGGGAAAGATTAGCCAGAACTGAAGCTCTAGGTCTCCACTGTGCCCAGCAGGTGAAGTCAAGTAGTTTTAGTATCCAATTCATCTCTGCAACCTTCCAAGGCTAAAGGATGAACCAGTTAGGAGTTCACAATAAACACTTAACAGAAACAAAAGTTTTTAGGACACCTGAATTCTTCTACTCTTCTAAACCAAGGAACTGTATCCATTCCTGAAGTGAGTCACGAGCAATGAGAGTGTGAAATATCAATCACGAGTGCGAGCAGTACACAACCATGTATCAAAAAACCATCAGAAATGGATTATCATGCTGGAATGGACACATAATTCATAGGTATTTTAAGGTTTTAGTTAGTTCCAAAATTGCTGAAGTCATATTTGGTAAAACTACATTGGATGACCAACATAATTCTTTAAAAGAAAGAGACTGAGGCATTTCAGTTTGTTCAATTGAACATAAAGCTAAATAAGCCAAGACTGTAAACAGAAAGCAGCTAAAGTATTAGAATTGAGATAACAGTGTGGGTTAGAGCAGTATCTAGGTCACTTTTTATTTGCTGATGACCGCTTCTTTTGAAGACTGGCACATTGCTGAATAGGCTTAACACCCTGGGAGCTAAGTAGTAAATGTATAGCTGTAGTCCTAACAGCTATACATTGTCCCAACTACAGAGAGAAGGATACAGGTCCTGTTTATCCACTCTTCTGCTTTCATAGCTTTGCTCCAGCAACCACATGGCCATCCTAGCCCACACATTCATGTAAATGCACACAAACTGTTTAAAGATCATGGCAAACATGTAATAAAATTATTTCATATAAAGAGCAGTTCAAAGCAAGAACAACCAGCATTAGCCAGTCCTCCAGCTTTGCCACTTGCAGCACTATTAGTTTCCACCTTACTGAAGGATATCTTGCCTTTTCTTCAAAAACCATTTCAATTCTTACAAGACTACAAGGGCTGTGAGTATTTCTGCAGTCAACAAATCTTCCTAGCATACATATGGCCTGGAGTTTCAGTCTGTTGTCCATGATTCTACTACTGTCAAGACAGCAGTCTGAAGTGTTCATGAAATTCCCAACGAGGCTAGAAGACCGTTCTCATCTACCTATTGAGCTGATTTTAGCTGAGGTAGTTAATTTTCCTCTTTGTACTAAAACCAGTGTTGATTTCATTATTGTGGAGCAGCATTTGCACTGCACCAAGGCCTTTTCTGCTCCTCACCCCACAAGCAAGGGGACTGGGGCTGCACAAGGATGTGGGACAGGACACAGCCATGGCAGCTGACCCCAGCTGACCAAAGGGATATTCTATACCATATGGCAACATGTTCAGCACATAAAACTGGGACAAGGAGGAGGGGACCATTCAAAATGATGGTGTTTGTCTTTCCAAGTACCCATGATGTATGATGAAAACCTGCTTTCCCTGGGATGGATTAACACCTGCCTGCCTGTGGGAAGCAGTGAATTAATTCCCTATTTTCCTTTACCTAGTAAATTGTCTTTATCTCAACCCACAATTTTCTTTACTTTTGTCCCTCTTCCTCCTCCTGCTGTGGAGAGAGAGCAAGCAGCTATATGGACCCTGAGCTGCCAGCTGGGGTTATACCATGACATCCATTAAATCCTATGCAGAAACCAGGAACAGACTGCTTCTTTGCTACAAAAATTAAGTCACACGTCCCTCTGTGTGAGTGATGAACCAGATTCCAGCAAAAACCAAAGGCTTTTTTCTGCTTCAATGGTCTCTACCTTAGAAGTGCAATTATTCAGTAAACATCTTTGCTCACAGGTTTTTAAAGCAGTAAAATATAGCAATGTCTGTGTGTATTTCAACAGGAATTTAAGTTTATAATGAACATGAAAGCTATCACCAAAATGTGTATTTGTGTAGCTAAAACATGCTTAAATGGAAGAGTCGCAACTGAATCTGCGCATCACTGAAATTACAGCAGCAATTGTTTGTGGAAAAAACTTCTCTGTATTCTTAAGTCACAAAACAGTCTTTAGCATTGTTGGAATAATCCATATCTATCCCATGTCCAATAATTATAGTCCAATTAGTTATAAAGAGGAAAAATTATATGTTGATTAAACTCTTGATAGCTCTTCCAATTTCTTCTGGTGGCTGGCTTCTGCTTTTGTCTAAACATTGTATTCAATACTTACTTAAAACAATGGTTCTCTTCACGGTTAAGAGACATTGAAATCTATTAAGTCAAAGTTCCAGTTTGCAGTTTCTCATCTGACCTAGTTTGTGTTTCCTCATCTTCCCAATAAATAAAACTTAAGCATAACCTGCAATCCCTCTGTAGCATATTTTAATATAAATAAGCAGAAAATGCCACAGGCACAGTACACATTCCAGCTACCTTCTAGGATAACAACACACTGGCATTTTCCTACCGTTTCCCACGGGGATAGTGTCGTACATATTCTCCCACATCATGAGCAGCTACAGCCAGCACCTGTGGATCATCAGAAACCTCCAGAAGTTTTGTCAGGATCCTAAGAAAGAATTTTAAACAATCAAGTCCCAGGTTTTGGGTTGGTTTTTTATTTTTTTGTTTTGGTTTTCTTATTGATGTTTTTTTTTAATCAGTGATAACTTAAAATAACAAAGCCCATAAGCATAAAAATGTTTTACAAGTCACCCAAACAGTAAAGCTAGAACTTTTTCCAAACAATGCAGTTGTACTTAACAAAACTGGGAACCTGCCCTAATTAACAGAATTATTTAAAGTATTCACTAGAGTCAGTTTAGTGAGCTACCTACACAAACACCTATAACCAAGGACTACAAAATCTCTCCTTTTTTTATACATTGGCTTCCTGACCAACAGTTCTGAGTTGTAGATAAGCTTCATTAAAAAGCAGTTCTTTCCTAACTCAAAGACTGAGATTAAAGCTATGCTCCTTGCAAATTACTTCAGTGCCACGTTGTTTTAATAGCATGCACAGAAACACAGAGCTGTAAGAAGCATAAAACAGCTTATAGACTCTTAACACTGTCTGAATTTTTTAATTAAGTAGTTAAAGCACCTTTAGTGGAAAACAGCTACAAGTAACACTGTTCTCTAGCCAGTAATGAGAAGGGGGGAAAATGACACATTATGAAGGTTAGGCACAGCTGAAAAGGTTAAACATAGAGATCATTGGAAAATTAAGAGTATTCTATGCTTAGTGAGATGACAAATGTGTTCTAATCAGATAAAGTTAGAAACAAGCTGAAATTGGTAGGTTAAAAATTCAACTGGAATTAAAAAAAGGAACATTCTGGTAAAATTAAATTACCACAGCCACTGCCTCCCTAGAGGCCAGAAAGTGACAGGAAAACCACTTCTCAAATGAGAAGAACTCCTACTTTTGACAAGAAGAGGAAGCAGAAACTTGAACCATAACACTAACCAGAAGACACCAAAGATCCATATAATGATGTTGAAAATACAAGCCCAGCATCAAAGTAGGCAATAATAGCAGAAGGTATGAAAACAACTATATTTTACAATAGTGTGAGAGTATTAGATTTAGAAAACTAATAAGCCGGCAGATAAGGAAAAATAAATTATATGGCTCAAAGCAAATAAGGATTGTCTGTAAAATGCCTTCTTACAAGGCAAAAAAAAGTTCTGAGGTGCAAGAATCACCCCATTATGCTGTGGCAGAGGGTGGGTGGGTTTTTTGAAGTTTGGTTTGGTGTTGAGTTTTTGGGGAATTTTTTTGAGAGCTGGGGGTGTGTCAGGAACTACTGAAGACCACTGTCTTTGTAGCAGCAGAAGCACAAGAAATTAAGTCCCAGAATCAGGAGAAATAAGTACAGCAAAACATGGTAATCACTGCAGGAAATACTAAGCCCCAACATCAACTTCATGCTGCAGCTGTCAGCATCTAAAATTTTTAAGTCTATAGTCCTACATATTCAACAATATGCACTCAGGGAAGAATGTATCAGAATTTTTCTAAGGTGTCAGGCCAGCCAAAATGCACATAAAGCTCAAGATCACCTTGCTCTTGCCATGTCTTCTAATATCTCACATGCTCCATTTGACCTCCTGATTTCTGTTAGATCTGGCACTTACTAGCAAGCCCTGAACTGAAAGAACACCATGTGTTATCAGTTAATGACAAGAGCCAGGCATCATTTCAGGACACAGTTTCATATGCCAGACAGCCAGTCTTTGATTGCAAATAAATATGAGTTCAGGTTCAGTTCATTTAAAAATCTGCGTACTCCAAACACAGTTCCAACACAAAATAGACACACTGCAACATAATGCACTGAGTCAAATTTTTCATGGAATAGTACCACAACTTTCAACTCCCAAATATCCAAGACAGGAGTTCATTACTCAGATCAACATCCCCACACAACACAAATCTAAGATTAAGATACAGTAAAAACATTTTTTAATCAAATCAAACCTGCATGCAAGTTAAACTAAAGATATTCCCTCTATCATAAATACATTTTCACCAGTAAAAGCAAATAAACAGTTCTGGTTTTTGAACACAGCAAACTCTCTAAAACATTCTAAAATAAGCAGGATGTTTTGACTTCTTTCATTCTTGACTTTGCATTAAAATGTAAAACCTTTATTAGATTCTGGTTCATTTAAACACAGAAAATATTAAAGGATCCCATTATTCAAGACTTGAAAACTTACTTGAGTAGTTCGTAATTCTTCTCATTTAGTCTTACAGCATTCTCCCGCCAAAACTTCTCAGATTTGTGCACAGGACTCCACTCCAGTCTTCCTGACTTGAGCTCAGAGCTGTATTCATCAAAGGAGCTGCAACACAAGACCTAAATGAGATATTGGCCAAGCTTCTACAAACACTTTGAACCATATGCCCAAGCCTGTCCCTAACAAAGCGGGAGCTCAAATTGCTATGACGCATTTGGAAGTCAGTGCTCTGCAGAGTATGAGAATTGTTCCCTGTCTCACCATTTTGTGAGTAAGAAAATGCATGAGAGGCAAGAAGAAAAAATTGTTTTCAAATACAAGCCTCTATCTGTCCCAAAACACTATTCCCAGGAAATAAATTTACAACAAAAACAAAAAAAAAAGCACAAAAAAAAAAAAAAAAAACCCCCAAAAAAAAAAAAAAAAAACCCCCAAAAAAAAAAAAAAAAAACCCCCAAAAAAAAAAAAAAAAAACCCCCAAAAAAAAAAAAAAAAAACCCCCAAAAAAAAAAAAAAAAAACCCCCAAAAAAAAAAAAAAAAAAAACAAAAAACAAAACAACAACAACCAACCAAGCCATACAAATGCAACATTTTGGAAGTTAGTTCTCTGTTTTGCTGGGTTTTTATGCTTTAACTTCCCCAATCAAGGATTTCAGTCTACTTGCACCCACTTAAACCTTGAACACTACCTACAATATGCACTTAAATTTAGGCACAAGACCAAGAACAAGGTAAACACCAGGAAAAACTTGAGTTAATCTGGACAGTACTAATTATTCTAATCAGGCAAACTTCAGTTTTGACTGGAAATCCTTTAAGATCATTTTTCGAGTCCTTTAACAATTTCTCAGTTACAAAGATCACATATATAAATGAAGACTTATTTTCTATTTATTTTCTATTCAGCCTCTAAATACTGACATACAATAGGAAACTAACAACCAGCACATCTCTGTATGCTCTATCTTACTAAATAGCCTTTACATATCATAATTCTGTAGATATTTTAGCCTTACAAAAGAAAAAGGTTCTACAAACATTCACATAACTGCATTTTTTTGAAGTGCACACTGCAAAGCATACCTAAGGTCCTGCACGCTCTCACCAAGCTTGTCCAGTAGAAATTTGATATCTTCACTGATGTCTTCATCATCATATTTCTGCTGATCCAAATTCTCTAGCTGCTTTAGAACCTTACACTGAATCATGGCAAGAGCATATTCTTGGCGAGTTTCTCTCTCAGTAGATTTCTCTAACAAATTCTAGGGAAGTAAAGTTGTATTTATTTTGTTTAAGAACAGACTACTTTGAAACAAAGCAGAATTTTAAAGAAATACTCTTACTGGAACTTTATAAATTACTAAGTCACAAAACCGACCGCTTCCTGAAATAATCTCTTTCTTCTATAACAAAGTACTAATTCACCTGTTTTGAATATTTTCCACATAAAACTGAGGTGACTACAAATACTATTCAAAGAAAAAGGGCAGGCTTATATCTCAAATACCAGAACTTCCACTATAAACAACCACTTTTATCTTGGACTATCATTTTAGTTTTCTGTGCAGCAATAGCATAAGGCAGAGAGCCTTTAAAAAAAATAACCTGAAGTCTTATTTCCAATTCAAAGTTACCATCTGGATTAGATCAGCTCTTTTCAAGTTTGGGAATATTCCAACTAGACATTTTTAGTTAAACAGAAGCTTGTTGGTAAGACTGGAAGTATAAGCACAGAATGCAGTAGTCA
The DNA here is from genome assembly GCF_017590055.1 of Onychostruthus taczanowskii. Lineage (NCBI taxonomy): Eukaryota > Metazoa > Chordata > Aves > Passeriformes > Passeridae > Onychostruthus > Onychostruthus taczanowskii. The sequence continues at coordinate 3,238,741 of NW_024501459.1, forward strand.
AGTTCCCATATCATCTAGTCATTACATTTCTACTCAATTTTATCAGCTTTCAATTATATTTTTCAATCAGAGCTGGCCACCTGCACTTTTTGATAAAGCTGAAAACATGAATTTTATACAAAAGACAAAGTCCTTAATAAACAGAATGGGTATTCATATAAATAGCACTTAATATCTGCCAGAAATAAGCAGTGAAACTATATAGAAGGAATTTACCTGCATCACTCTTGTGACAGAACTATTACACTTGAGGTTCTTTTATATCAGACATCCTATTAGTTACTGAAGTAGAAACTGCAAATCAATTTTAAAACTTGCAAACTAAATATAAGTCATATTACTGCTTTTAATGGCCTTATACAATTAGCCTTAATGTGCAAAAAAAGGCACCCCAGTTTCTACTTCAGTAAGAGAACTAAAAGGTAATTCACAGAAAGTAATGTTAATTTACTTAGAGTTAAAACTGCTAATGAGAGCAAATGAAAAAATAATGAACTTTAAATAAGACAATACAACAGGTTCAAGGAGCAGGTGGAAAAGGTTCCAAAGAATTCCTAGTTAAGATAATTGCAAGCAGATGTGGAAGCTATTTCCAAGTATTATTACCTATCTCATACCATAGTGAGATGCTCAAGCTTTTCATAGTGAATTTGAAAGGATATGTTAAAGTAAAAACACAAACACGTGACTATATAGAATGGATCAGTAAACTACTCAGTAATAAAAACCAAAATCTTAAGATACAAGATTAGTTCTAGGCAGGAAACAGATGTAGAAGGGGATAAAAGTATGAAAAATAAGGGGATAAAATAATAGGTAGAGAAAACAGTAGATTCAAAGAGAGAGGAGTCCCCAATACTTATTGCTTTATAGAAAAAATTATTACATTTGCAGTTATATACTTCAGGCAACAAACTTGACATAAAAGTGAAATATGTCGAATTAGGAGAAGTAGTAGAGAGGACATCCAAGTTGCCAAGACTCATGGAGCACTTTCTGTAATGCATAGACAGACTGGGGAATCATCAAGCCTAGTGTTTTATTCAATTCCCTCCCCCAGTTCCAGAAACTGTGGCATCTCATACAGGAAAAGGACTACCTTTCCTCTGCTACCTATATTAATTTTGCCTCAGAACTCACAGCTCTGATGTCTAATTTCTAATCTATTATGTTCCTGGCTGCCAGTTAACAACTCATCTTCACGCCAACACAAGTCCTTAATGTTGGAGAAAGGAAACAGCTAAGTTACATTCCCCCAAGCCTGTAACAGAAACAACTTATTCTTTCTTAGCCTTTAAAAAAAAAAAACAAAGCTTCATTTTTGTCTCCTCTTGCAAAACACAGTAGATCTAAGAACTAGCAATTATTTCTCCTGTATTTTTATGACCTCAGAATACGAAGAAACTAGATATTAACTACTGAGCTTCTCAGCTTCTTTTTCTCTTTTATTTTTTTTTCCAATTTGTCTTGCAATATGTCAATATGCTTCATCCTAACATTAAGATCTTTAAGAACACCACAACATCTAGAGAGTAAGAACAGTAAGAATATACAGTAAGAATAGCTCCTACTGAAGATTTCATACCACTGTACTCCTTCAACAAGACAAACAGCAGATTCTTATGATCTGCTTTGTCCAGAAATATTTCACTGGCAGATGTTTCCAGATAAAGAGACAGAGTAAGCACCTTCACACAGCTTATCATTGCTAATCAGCAAGTCAGTAAGCACCAATTTCCCTCTCCCCATTCTAATGTGCTTGCTATTGGAACACTTACTATTGGAACACAATTCACATGCAGGAAAACAAACAGCTTCCAAGACCTGCATTTCCTACTCGGGATACCAAGTGCTGCTTGAAAAAACAGCATTACAAGTTGTTACAGCTTTCCTGTATTAACTCACATGACACTTGGCAAGCATGCACATAAAACTAGTAACATCCGTGAACATAAAATGGCACTTTCACAGTAAAAACATCAAGCCTAGGTACCTAATAATCTCATATAACACCAGGAATTTTCAGGTAATGCAGACACAGTAAGTCAACTAATCATTCTTACACAGGTATTCTCATCTGCCTTTACAGAGCCACCAAGAAAATATTTTTGGACTAGTAAATAAAAATAAGTTCTCAGTTGGACAAACACATGCTTTCAAAATAATACTTTGCTAATTAAAGCTTCATAAGGTAAAATTTATCAGCTATTAGTAACTCCAGGGTTTTACAGTAGTACCAGTAGGAAAAAACCTTGAATGAAAAAAAGAGAAATCACTAGTGCTTGTGTTAACATTGGTCTTTTTAGTCAATCTTATTTTAGGAAGGCATTGAATAGCAAATATTTATTAATAGCCTACATACTACCACTAGCAAAAATTCAAGTTTACAAAAAGACAAAAAAAAAGACAAAAAAAAGACTAAAAAAAAAAAAACCAAAATCTACATATTACCACTAGCAAAAATTCAAGTTTTCAAAAAGAAAAAAAAAAAAGACAAAAAAGACTAAAAAAAAAAAAACAAAAAACCCCAAAAAAACCCCATAGAGTTAAGCTTTCAATCAGCTTATTGATATGGTCCAGCAGAAATAACTGTTCATCAGTGATATTTGAGACCTGGGAATTTGTGAGAGAAGCACAGCACGACTGCAGTCAGCAGGTACTCACCCGAAATGCTGCGAGGATGATCCTGGTTACTTTCTCTTTGACAGATTCCTGAAGAATATCCGACAGCACAGGGACGATATTGTACCGACGAAGATATTCACACATTTGAGGGCTAAATGCCAGCAGCCACACACAGAAAATCATCTGATACTGGAGCTGAAAACCGCATTTGTTGCTCAAGACGCCCATGATGCTAAAAAATTGACATTGTACACATTTAATTTTTAAATAACGACTAAATAGGTTGCATTGCTCCAATCTGAAACATTAAAAGAAATGGTAACAACTTATTGGAAAGAGCTGCTGAGTATGAGCATACAACACACATTTCACAGCAACCTGCATCACTATTAATCATTGTATAAGCAGCTTGTTCAGAAAGCCATCTTTTAAAAAGATGGTTTTTTTCACATTAGCCTTAGAGCCATAAAGTAGCTTTTCCCATTTGAACTGATGTGGTACTGTATCCATCTTCTGGTTCACCAAGTCAGTTTTTTTACTGGTATGTTTAAAGCATTTGTCATTCTGGAAGAAACAGAGAAATCTCAGCTACTCCTTCAGGCTTAAAAAGAAATAAATGGAACAACATTACACAAATTCAGCCTTGTTCCTTAATTGTACTTGTCCACAGAAGTGTCTGAAATGAGCTGAAGCATTCATTATTTAACAGCAAGTTCTCAGAAAATGGCTTATAGATACAAGTATACAAAGTACTGCTAGGAAAATAACAGCACACAAGATCTTCAAGAAGACATCATGCAGCTGAAGTTTTGAAAACGTAATAAGTAATTTACAGGTCAAATTTGAAATAGATAACTCAATTTAAAATTTAAAAAATAATCTATATTCAAAATCACTCTTATCAAGTTTAAGACAGGTTCAAACATGGTGAAGCACAGGCTTATTGTAATGCTTTAATACTTGATTAAAAAGCTTCCTTGGTTTCAGCAGTATCATCTTGACACACAGGAACATCACTTGAAATTTTACTTCACTAGGAATTTTGACTTTTCTCCATTTCAGTGTAAAGGGATATTTTCCATTAAAGGGCAAATTACGTACCAACCATCCCCAGTAGAGGCATAGATGGCAGAAAAAAATATTTATAGGCAAGCATTTTTTAAATAAGATTAGTGCTGAAATCCTAGCCTAATGCAGCTATTTATTAGGAGAATTGGATAAAAGACTGACCTACTTGAAGCCATATGTGGAAAAAAATTGGTCTTAGTTCTAGAAAATGTTTCTCCTTTCACTAATATTTTCAGACAAAGAAATTTCCAAACTCAAAGACTAGGATGATTAGCAGAAACTCATTTCATTAGTCCTTGTTCTACCAAAAAATAAACAGAACAGCTCTACTAAAAAATAACAGAACATGTTCAGCTGAAGACAAATGATTATACTCCCATTCAGATACACACTTAAGCAGTTCTTCTTGAACAGGGAAGTGACATCAATGCCTCAACAGTACAAGTTTCATTTGTCTATTTGACTCTGTTAATGTTTGAAAACAAATCTCCTTTGTAGGTAAATAGAACAGCTGTCTATTACAAGAGAGTTCTATTCCAATAAAAGGCCACTGGGGAATGTACTACTGTAAGTGCATGTGTATCCATATAAATTGAAATAGGTGCTCACCAATTTACTCCATCTGCTTCTACCCATGCAAAGCGGTATTCATTGACCCTGAGCATCAGCTGCAGACATCCAGCAACACACTGTACATACTGGGAACTCTGGGTGAAAAAAAGAACACTTCTTACCAGAAGAGTCAGGTAGCAAGAGCTACAAGTACAGAATAGTCAGGTAGCAAGAGCTACAAGTACAGAATAGTCAGGTAGCAAGAGCTACAAGTACAGTTTCTCTGATTAGGCTCTACTGGCATAAAAGGAGAGAGTTCTGAATATTAAAGCAGTGTTATGCAAGCAATACCACTTTACATTATCAGAACATTTGAACATGCCTTCCTTCAGTATCCATGAATGAAAGCTGTCTTCTGTTTGAATAAAGTTGCCAGAGCATGTTTCTCTCTCTTCTTACTCAATTGTCAGCATTACCTTCACTAATACTAACCATACATTAATCAGAAATGCTGCTGATAAAATGCTGTTTGCTTTTTTCATCCTTATAAGCCTTTTCATTGAAAGTCTCACGGTAGCTCACTCACATAACACAAGATCAAACCTTTCCAACATTTAATGAAGCAAAGAAGTTAGGCAATCCCATATGAAAAGAAAGGAGGCAATAAACAGAATTGAAAATAAAGAGTAACTCATTCTGTGTCTCTCTTGAGAGATTTAAGTCCTTTATGTAAAAACTAAGTCTGTGCATCTGGGCTCATATCATCTAGAATATCAATTTCCCTGTGAACGTATTAATTTCCACACTCCATGCAAATAAAACAGCTATAAACACACAGACAGCTCTCCCTCTCCAAATAATGCATTAATTTATCTGGATCACCAACCCATTGAACTTGGAGTTTTCCTTTTAAAGAGTCTGTCATAAAAGCATTGTCTTCTAACACCATTCTAATTGAAATTTCGTAACAGATTCCAGTTCTCATTTCCTGTATAAAATGCTACAACTGCATCTCTAATTTACTCTGAAATTAGCCAAGACCTGCTTGAAAATCCTGCATAAGCTAGATCTGAAACCCGAACACTAACAAAGTTAATACTTACCCACTTTAATGACCCTAAAACATATTTGCACTCTGCTCCTCTGGGACCCTGCCATGGCACAGTACATCCATGCAGTGCCACAGTGCAACAAAAACCGATTTCTGAGCATGTCAGAGAAGCTCATGGCTTCATAGTAAGTGCTGCTGTGTGCCATAGAACTTTTTACTCTTTATGGCTGTATGACAGTCTAACAAAACCTAACACTATGGAACACAGATCTGCACATGAAATACTGAAATGCTTCAACTTATATGCTCAGGCCATTGTTTTATGCCCTACCCATAGTCATGAATAACAGTCTTGATTTAAGAGATTTCTCCTCTACAGCAGCTAACACTTTAAAGCCACGACTAGACTTTGAAGAACAACAAATCCCAAGTTAAGTCTTCTGAGAAACTGTGACCACTTTCAGGCTGCAAAACGAACAAAAGACCAAACTGAATTCTACTCCACATTCAAGAACTATGATAAACTGCCTCATCATGCCACAACACCACAGAAAATCCAGTCAGGATGATAATTTGCATTTGTTATACTGCCAGTTCATCTCCAAGCTCAGCAGCTTTTACAGCTACATGAAATTCAGTATTTAAAAGAATGTTGACGCTAAAAGGACAATCTGTTTTCCTCTGAATTCAAGCTATTCAGATATGAAAATCTTACAGCTTTGAAGGCACTCCTGCAATTTCATGCTACAGAGGTTTATAGGCAATATCAGCTTTAATATCTGGTGTGCCCTTTTCTGAGTTCTGTACAGCACAACACCCAAAAGCTTCCCAGTTTCAGGTTTCTTCTACAAGTCAAACAGCTCAGTGGTAAACAGACAGTACTGAATCACAGAATCATTTGGGCTGGAAAAGACCTCTAAGATCACCAAGTCAGGGACTTAACATTACTTGAATATTAAATTAGTTTTATATAATTTTTCAAGTTTTAACAAAGAGAATCCTAGATACATCAACAGCTTTAAAAACACAAACTAACTTGAAAAATATACCACTTCCACTGCCAATATTCTATGTGAAATGAAGTGTTTAAAAATACTTTTGTTTCTTGGCGCCATCACCTGGCACTCTGTTGTACAGTTCTGAATCCAAGTACTTCTTATCACTGGCACCAGAAGAGATCTGCACCTTAATCCGAGGAGTGAACATCACCTGCCCAAAATAGCAGATTGACAGATTTCAAAGATATACTCACATCAGTTGTGGAGACTGTTCCTGTATCCACAGTACCCCCTGTACCACGTAGCTTCTAGGGAAAGAAAAAATAAACGTTTAAAATCAGTTATTCTTCACCCTTAAGGAACAGCTGTTAACAAGTTTCTTTCAGTTCTGCAATGTTTCTAGCCATAAAAAAATTAGACCCTATTAGATATTGCTCCTGCTTAATATATTACTGTAATATACGGTACTTATTTCCCACACACACCTCATGTCTAGAAGAACATGCTTGGAACTGATCTAGTACATCAACATTTTTAATTATTTAAGTGTGGATTGATTCAAGATATTTATTTATCTTAAAATTTGCAAACTGTACTCTTGCATCTTTCTGAAGGAAATTTCAACTTTAAGATTCTCCTTCCAGAGGACAAAAATAAAATTCCTTTTTAATAAGCCCAGTTTAGAAAACCATGAAAAATATACCATTAATAAATCTACTGAATGTTTCTCGCCTCTCCAGAATCCACTTCTACTACAACACTAAGAGAATGAATGACAACATTGTTTTCTGAAGGAAAAATGTCCAAAAATGAATACAAAGGAGAATGATTCATCTTTGAAGGCCAAGCCAGAAGTCAGCTAAACCATAAGAAAACTGTCCAAATAAGTCAGTTTATTCCATTTCACGACACAGGACTAAAAGTAAAGGTTTTGTACTACTTTGTACTACAGTAAACTGGAAAAAGTTTTGATATTCAGTTTCTGCTGCCATGTTATTTTTCTTCCCAGCAAAAAACTCTGATAATCAAAATAGTAGAGGCAAGACAAAAAAAACCCTCATCTCGTACTTTCTCAGTGTCCAAAAGAAAAAAACAGTGTTAACCAAGAGAAAAGGCAAAAAGCTTTAGCATTAATTTACATTTCAAGGACTGGAGTAAAACATTTAAAATACTAAGTTAAAAACTAAGGTTTTGAATAAAGAACATTTAGCTTTAAAAATTACAAAGTAAAATCTCATTTTAAAAAAAAGCAAAACTAAAAATATACCTCTTGTTTGTACATTTATACATTCATATTCTTGTAAAAAGTTTCCAAAGTTACTACAAAGTTTAAACAAAAGCAGCTTTTTACCTGTGAACTAAGCTGAGTTTTAATCCAGTTGAAATAATAATTCAAGTCACTGCCTTCCATAAGCTCCCTCCCCCAAGCAGCCAGTTTGGCAATAATTCTTGCTGCCTAAAAAAGAATGCAATAAACCGATTTTTCAAACACAGCAATTTCAGAATTCAGTGAGAAGTTCGGTAAACTTTGGAAACCAATTTTAGATAAAAGATAGTCCCTTAGAGAAATCTACCTGTTTGCTATGTAGGAGACTCTTCATGCCTGTTAGCAGTTACCTGTAGCTGTTGAAGTCCACAAGGCACCAATAAAGAACTCAGAAGGAGATGGAGGGATGCAGTCGATGGGCTACTGCTGCAGGACACCACTAGAGTCAGAAATCAATCTAAAGCAAGGCACTTGATGGCCTAACACATGCAGGCTTGATTTAAGCAACTATGGCATATGCCAATACAAATGGTAACATGGTGTTGAAGGTTTTTTTGTATTTAGACTGAAGGAAGTCAGCTTCAAAAAGGGAGAAGGTTCAAGCCCAGAAACAGAAGAGCAGAAAAGTAAAATAGAAGGTACAATTTAAGAATGAAGTTGGGGAGTAAAAATGTGGTCAGGTTAAGAATTTTCATGATGCCTATGGCTTTAAGAATACTTAAACAAGAATATATTTCTACATCAGACTTTCCAAATTATATTTGAAGTAAATCTACATTGCAGGCTGCAGTTAATTTGCAAAAGCATTTGAGCCAGCTTACATATAAAGAGGCAGTGTAACCAAGAAATTAAGGAAGCAGGGGTTCATTTGCATGCACACAGTTCCATGATGCAGTGAGGACGCTATTCCAGCCACCTTTCCACCTTACTACATTCACATGTGCAGCACCACCACCACTGATTCCAGAGGGATTACAAGTATGAGTCTGGAACAACAATCGTTACACTAAAATGTGTCAGATCCCTTTCTTAATGCAAGTAAGTCACCCTAAAAAATCCCACCAGCTTTAAAACACAGCTCTCTAGTCAAGCATTCTTCTGAGTTAAAACTGCCACCTGGCCCCTGAATGAGAGACCATTTATGCTTAGCAGAATTTCAGCCTACACAGAGGATGAGTATTTTTATCTGCCTCATCAGACATAATGATGTGATATCAAAAATCTTCCAGTGTGCATAGTAAGGAGAAAAATAAAATAAACCAAACAAAAATCACGCAATCCTAAAACTTGGGTTTGAAAACATTCATGTGCTTAAAAAAAACATGCACTGTACTAAAAGATATAATAAGGCAGTAAACCTAGTGGATCCACCTGAAGTGGATTCACTTCACGTAAGATTCTGTGTCTTGTTAAATTATTTGTATATTTTTGCAGTACCTAAAGAAAACAATATCTGAATAACACAAATCTGAGTAGAGAAATGCTGACCATCAAAACTTCCATACCATATGTTTAAAAAACACCATTCCAGGGCAGACTAAATAGTTTGCACTGCAAGGGTCTAAAAATTATACTTTACCTGCATATTTGCACAGTCAGCATTGTCTGACTGCCCAAAATGCAGTTTTGTAGGATGGGTCTTCAGCAGCACTACACCAAAAAAATCACAAAACAAACTGCATTGGCCAATAAAAAACCCCAGCCACCTCCTCCCTCAGCTACATCAAGAAAACTGATTCACATCCATGCAGTCAACCTGATTAAATAAATAAATAAATCAATCAAGCCTGACATTTTTCTTGAGAACGCAGCAGTTCACTGCTCAAGTTGCAGTACAGCCCCAAACACAGTTGCACTGGCCACACCCCAGGGCAAACCCCAGGGCTCGCTCAGGGTCCTGGAATCCTTCCACCAGTTCTGCCCCCACAGCCTAATGCAGACCAGGTAGTGGGTTTCTAGTTTGAGTCTCTGATTTGACTCTACCATATCATTCCAGCACAAACATACGCAGTGTAGAAAAATTCATAGCTGTGCAGTTTTCTCTTCCTCAAGACATAATATAAGTTTCACTGTTGGAAACTGTGGTCTCCACTAGGAATTTACAATAATGCAAATGTATTTTTGGCCTACAAGAAAAAAAAAAAAAACTGCTGAGATGAAATGTCCAGTTCTCACCACTGAAAACAGAAGAATACTGAGATTCCAAAAAAGGTGCTCCATATACAGGAGCAGCAAATAGTAGTCAAAGCATTGCAGAAACCATACACTGCACACAGCAGCACTGGGTTTGGCTGGGATTTCTCTTCACAGCAGTCCATGTGATGCTGTGGTTTAGACTGGTGTCCAAAACAGTGCTGGTAACGTATCAATGTTTTAGCTGCTGCTGAGCAGCACCTGAACAACATCAAGCACTTATCTGTTTCTCACTCTACACTTCCAGTGAGTCAGCTGATAAACTGAGCATATGACAAAATAAGGTTCATCAAGGTAAAGATATTTCCTTTGCACATGATGAGAATTTATATTCCAATATTTGTACAGCATTGAATGGAAGTTGTGATAAAAGATTTTCAGTTATGTTTTACGGTACTTATTGTTCTAAAGTCCCTGCTTTTCTGAATTGTTAAAACCTGCCCTCATCTCCCAGAAATAAACCAATGCAAATTAACAATGTTACTTTGCTTTTTAAAATGTGGTTAGATGAAGTTTTTACTAAGAATGACTCGTCTAGACTGCAAGATGAAAACTTTCCAGTCCAGGCAGAAGTTTAGTTTCAAATTTCAAAATCTCCTAAAGAAAAAGAGAGCCAGCATTTTTCTCTACCATCTTCAGAGACAGGTTCATTTAAAACTTACCATATGCACAGTGAAGAGATCTTGTCGATTCAACATTGGCAAAAAATAGGACCATGCAGTGTTTTTACCACGTTTTGCATAATCAAAGAAGATGCAAACACGTTGATGATTTTCCTGTAAAAATTGAGAGAGGAGAAGATGATAGATTTGTAAAAGCATTCGACATAAAGCAGCTATTTGCTCCTTGGTATGTTGGCATAGATTATCAGAGTGTATCCTAGCTTGTAAGAGCCCACAGAAATTTTTCAGTTAGACTGAAAAATTTCTTGTGGATACAGCTCATTTCAGCACCCCAACATTAAGATGAGAGATTTGGGGTGGAGGAAACAAACCTTGAAGCCTTAGTTGTATCCCAGTACTGCAACACCTGCTAAGCAAAACCACATTCTTCTGAACATGCAAGTGGAGTAAGGCAAATGAGAAACAACATAAATGCTGTCATTTTTTTAAGAATGACACTACTCTTCATTGAACCAATTATGCTTGATTAAAGTCCATGCAAAGTTTGTAATGTACCGCTACTTCCACACAATAGCCTGTTGTTCAATTTCTACAAGTGAAACCTTAGGGGTGTAAATGAGCTTTCCATTCCTGTCAACGGGAAATGAGCTCTTCTCTCCTAGATCAGGCTGCAGCTGATTCAGCACTTATCTCAGGCAACCGGCATATCTGTAAGAGGACACTGCCACCAGAACTCTGTTCCTCCAGGGCTCCTAACCTGAGCCATAAGAGACCACAACTACCTGAGTCTGGGCACTGGGGACAGCATCTTTAAATATTTCCCCTAATAATCACTATGCAAAGCAGCTATTGCAGTTCTCTTTACAGCAAGCCAGAGAACAGACCACACAATCATGAAGGAAAAAGAAAAGCTCTGCTGTTTCCTAATAGCCTAGAATATAGACAGGCAGTCCCAAAAAATCTCACATTTGAATTCTTGCTTTTCCTCAAGCATTTCCATGTGCCTTCCAGTCAGGCTTCCTGGTGGATTGGAAGCTTTCCTTCTGAAGAGATGTTTCCTCAGTGAAGTCAAACTACTACCATCAAGTACACAACTCCAACAAAGAAAGGCAAATGAGAAACTCACAAAAGGACAGTATCTCAGTCTCCACTATGCAAAATTTTAATTTTCAAACTCCCCTAGCTATAAAGGCTTTTCTCCATCAATTCTGCACCCTGTTATTAACTCTAGGGATGAAGAACCAGCTAGGCAAGCCTCCTTGCTTGAATATGATCCATTAAGCTCAAGATAACCTGAATGTATCCATGATTCAAACAGTGACACCTTACTAAGCCTTAGAACTGCAACCAACCCTTCCTTGAAAGTAACAGTCATTACCTCAAAAAAATAAGTTTTCTCACTTTTACTCTTTCGATTCTCTTCCCCATCCCCCTGCTGCAGGAGTGGGTGAGTGGCTGTGTGGTGCTTAGCTGCCAGCTGGCATTGACCACAACAGAATTGTATCACATGGGCTGCAAATTGCTGCCCTGATCACTGACTGGGGATGTCACCAGTTATCTACCAGTCATAACCCTGACAGTGATCCATACTCTACATGGCATGCATAAAAAAGCACTCCAAAATGTTCTCAAAATTTGTTGTACAAACTATGAAATAAATAAAAGTAAGATCTCAGGAACACAGAGCCTTTGGTGAAAAGTTTTTACTCTGTGAGGGCTTGCTTGTTGAGAAATGGCAGCTTGATCAAATAAATCACTGTTAGCATCTGAATGTGCTAAACAGTCTAGCTAAGAAAGATCAAAGCTTACCAGATCAACAAGTTCAGTTTACAACATAACTAAGGAGGAGACAGACAAGCCTGGAAGCAGAAATGCTGAAATAATTTCAATATGCTGTCAGTCAGAAGACTTGTCTGGTTTGCTATTAAGGTGCAGGATCAAGACAGAAGGAAGGAGTGGAAAACTCCCCACGGCCCTGAAATATGTAGCGTTGCACCTTCCTGGGAAGATACTGACTACACTGATGAAAAGAAAATTCTGAAGCTCTCACATCACATCAGCAGTTGAATAATTTAGTAGCTGTCATTTCTGAAGAAGCATAATGAAGTTCAGGTGATACTGCAACCTGCACCAACTAGAGTGTAGGCTCTTAAAGACTGTGCAGTGTGACGAGGTCACTAATGCAAAGAAATTGTTTCAAGAATTTATCAGATGAAGAGAGTAAGAAATGTTTCCTCAAGGATGGCAGTATGCTAGCACTCTCCACCTTCAGAAGTGAGCAGAATGGAGATAATCTTCTGTGGTAAACACAACACTAATTTCATGTTTGCTAGCGTTCAAAAGAAATCTTTCTTAGAAAGGTCATCAAATCAGTAAGTAGAACTTCTGGAACAATCCTAGACATCCAAGTAGGCTTCTGTGAGCTCAAAACACAGTTGACATAATTCTCCCCACTTCACAACCAAAGCACAGAAAGATAATAGAAGCACCACAGTCAGTCATTATCAGACAAAAGCTGAATACTGCTACCTGCAATAGTTTTTACAAGTTCCAGATGTCAAAAGCAGCTTCAAATATTATTTGTTCATCTCATGAAACTGCAGCAAACATACTTTCTCAAAGCAAATTTTACTCAGAGTCAGGCCATGACAGGTCATGTCCTTGAACAATTTCTTGCTCAAAATGCTTGAATGTACTGAATTAAGACAAGTCAGGCAAAGACTGGAGATTTCATATCCACCACAAGAAAAATGGGTCAAGACTATTTACATGAGCATGTACTGACAGGACAAGGGGGAATGCTTCAAACTGGGAGTAGGTTTAGGTATTAGGGAAAGATTGTGAGGCATTGGAACAGGTTGAACAGAGAAGCTAGGGATGCTCCATCTCTGGAGGTCTTCAAGAACAGGTTGGATGGGGTTTTGAGCAACCTGGTCTAGCTGAAGGTGTCTGTAACCACAGCAAGGGGGCTGGAATCAAACATCTTCAAGGTACCCTTCTAACCCAAACCATTCTATGATACTGTGGATTCTTGTGTCTGGGCAGTCTGCAGAGACCCTGCCCTAAACTCGCAGTCACACCACCATTGGCCAATATGCTGCTTCCTGACAAGAATCTGACACCTTGAAAATGCACCATAAGGCACCACTGGCTGTATGTTCCAACCCCTGAACATGACCAAAACAAAAGTCCTGTTTCAGCCTTGCAGAGTGGAGATGTCACAGATTAGGAAACTCTGAGATAATGCCATGTGGATGCCTTCACACAAGCGTTCTATGCCAGCATTCCTGAATCCCTGAATAATGCAATCACACGCAGCATTGCAAAAGTCAGTACAGCCTTTAGGATACTGAAGCAGAATTTCTAAAGTGAAAAAGGCATTGAATTCCAAACAAAAGCAAATATGTAGTGTGCACCGATATGTCTATTCTGCTGTATCACTATAAATCCTGAATAATTTAAAGCCATTACATTTAACATTAAGAATTCCATACATGCCACTTCTGGGATAGGGTAAGGCCCAAAATACAGCCATGTCATAAAGTCAAGAAAAGCACATACATCTAACCACTTATGACAGAAACACTAGAGCAAAAGAGAGATTACTCAAAACTACTTTCTGTGACTACCTAGAACTATTCCATGAGTTCAAAAGTGAGCCAGTGAAAACATTACCTGTGGGGTATTAATTCCACAGCAGAGAAGATATCATCAGCTATCATCTACTGTAGCTGCAGGCTATGTGCTAATGCCAAAGCACATTAACAAAACAAGACCTAAGAACACTGACAAGTTCTGAAAAAGGGCAAGCAAAATGATGACTTCTCTAGCCACTGATGCACAGAAAGCAAGACACATTCCTCACAAAAGTAGCCATAATAAAGAGTTCTCACAGTGGGCCAAGGTTTGTCATCCAATATGTAAACCAAAACAAGGTATTCCCAACCCAGTGTCCCAATCAAAGAATGACACTGAAGATCATTTTTGTCTTCTCTGCTTCTCGATGTTTGTGCCACACTCGAAAAATGTAAAACTAAATGAGAAAAAGTGACCAAGTGTCCAAGGGTGACGTTACGATGACCTTTTGGAGGTTTTCTCCCAAATTTGCCCTAATCCAGGACACCAAGTTACAGAAAAGTAAATTGCTGCCACCATCACTAGCTTTTATCCCATTAGCCCAGATGTCAGGGCACTCACTTAGGGCTCTATTGTGCAGACACAAGAAAGAACACCATGGTCCCCATTTTATACAAACTGTGGAGAGGTTCACGCTTTTCAGCTTGCCTGTTGAAATACTGAACACTCACAGCTGGAATTAGAACTCACATGGTTCACCTCCTATGGCAATACCCTAAGCCAATAGCACTAAACACATTTCACTGAAACACTGGATCAAATATATCATAAAACAGAAGAGAAACTACCAAACACAGATAGTTTATGTGAATACTAGGAAAAAAACCTCACATAACTCAACCCATCTTGTTACATCACTCCAAATGCCTTCTCCTAGCCAACTTCAGAGCAAGGAAACATAAAAGCAGGATTATCTGATTGAGCAAAGCCTCTTCTTGAGTTATCCCAATCAGCTCAGCAGTCTGAGACCAAGTTTAATAACCTTCTCTTATAAGGCACTGTTGTCCACAGCTACAAAGAGCTGTATGCTACATTGAATTAAAAGTTCCTGATTTATAATCAAACCATGCAGAATTTCAGAACATGTTGTCCCAAACAACCTAACTTATGTGGAAATCTGAAGCTGCAGAAACTACACCTTCTTGCTCAGGGTAGCCAAATTAACACTTTCAAAGGAAAAGCTTCAACAACTTCATCTCCTCCCTATACCACAGCAAAGGGCTGAGGACACAACAATTTTAGAATTGTTTAGGTTGGGAAAGACCTTTAAGATCACCAAATCTAACCATTAATTTAACACTGACAAGTTTACCACAACATAAGTTGAAATACCAAATGCCAAAAGTATTTAGAATAAAATTCTACAAATTAAAATCACATAAAATAAAACCACTATGCAACACTACCCTTAACAACCAAGTTTTGAATTAAACATACTTGAGAACCAACAGACAAGCATAAAAGTTTATTTCCAGAATTTGAATATATTACAAGCTAAATTACCCTTATAACTTTAGGTCTAACATTTAATCTCTGAAGACAGGATCTGAAAATTTAAGAGTATTTTTAACACAGTATGAACACCTGAAAATACATGAATTACACTAAGGAAACATTCAAGCATGCATTTAAAGACTTAAAAATAATACAGATTATTGACCTACTTGCAGCATATCATCAACCATAGTCAGAATGTACTGAACAGTCTGTTCCTTGGAGATATGAGTCATCAAGTTTATAAATGTTTTAGCACACTAGAAAAATAAAAGAGACATTAAAATTAATATTAGCAATTGTCTTGTTCCTTTTGATAATATAAAACAGGATCTTATTAATTCACAGTTAAATCTTACATAAGTATTGAGCATCCCAACATCTTATTCAATTGCAGTAAGAGATGAATACATTTAACATTATCTCACAAAGAAAATTTTCTGTCACATTGGTTGCTACCCTTTACAAATTGTTTTAAGGCTTTCAAAATAAATAAGTACTTGCTAGTGAAAGTCACCAATATGCTTAGTTGCAAGTCAGATTAGAAAAGTCTCGCTCAATACCCCATTTTTTATGGTAGTGAGATCAAGTAAACTGACAGAACAGCAGCTGAAAGTACAAAAAAAGTTTCAGCCATTTGAATGGAGGGAGGAAGACAGGTAACTCCTCCGTCCACTTACTATATACACTGTAGAAAAATCTTTCTTCATCTTTGAAGAATGTTACAACTCCAGCAACAGGCTGAAATAATTACATTACTTTTTACACTTCCTCCTCCCCCATGACCAAATTCAGCTAAAACAGAAAGAAAATTGAAAGTTGAACTGCTACATTGTAATTATGTAGTGACATATAAGGTACACCACATATGTTTTTGTTACTATGCAAACCATCTATTAGATAACAGTAACACACCACAATTTGGAGAGAAGAGAAATACAAAACCAAAACAAACAGCCTAAAATTGAAGTAGAAAAAATGGCCATAAATGTTTGCGTGTTGAAAGTGTCTACTCTTCACCTTCCTCCCTGCCTCTCCCAGTCCTCTTCATGCCTGACATTCTGGGCTAGAACTTCAGGCTGAGATTCTACTGATTCAAACACTATTAAAGTGTCTTTGGGCATCCTGCCTGGTCTCCAAAGGGCAAAGGGCCAATTCAGTCCTGAATCAGCTCTGTCCAATGTAAAGGTCTCATATCTTACCATGCCTAAAATGACACGAGACACCCATGTCTAACTGAATCCACCTTAGCAGTCAATGGACTCCATGCTGTAACTAAATTATAATTGCTTAGCTACCTAAGCAGAAATCTTACTGGTAGCAGCTGACATCAGTAAACTATAAAGAAAAAAAAAAAAGAAAAAAATAGAAGTGACTCAAGTACAAGTGTGCATGATTAAGTTAACTGGGCTGAGGGAAGACTTCAGCTAGTTTGTCCTACAACAGAGTCAAAGGCAGATGATATTTAACAATTATTTAGTAGGTTTTAAAAATTATGAAACAACATCCAACCCATATCTAAGGAAAAATAAAAGAACCACAACAGCAAGCTTTATACTTATTCCAGAACATCTTAACTGCATGTATACAGTCAACAACAATAAAATAAGAGCAGATATGAATATTTCCTTCCTCCCCAAAAAAGACTTCATTAAAAGAAAGTTACTTGATTGCCTTCTGTTTGCAACAACTCCTGTTTTTCTTCTGGATTTCTTTTCTGTTCAAATCTCTGAATAAATTCACAGTCTTCACCTGAAATCATCTGACCTCTGAAAAACAAAACATTAAACTGTAAGTAACATGAATAGTAAGTTGGAAATAACTGTACTGGGTTCACATGGCAAGGTTCTGTTAGTAGGGGACTGCTTGGGTGGCTCCTACGAGAAGACACCAGAAGTGGACCCCTGTCAGACAGAGCCAGTTCCAGCCAGCTCCAGGACAGATTCACCACTAACCAAACCCGAGCCACTCAGTAACGACAGTAGCACCTCTGTGATAACATATTTAAGGAGTAAAAACTGCTGTGCAGCAGCAGCCATGAGACAGGACTGAGAACACGTGGAAGAAACAACTCTGCCGACTGCCAGAGCATTGCACAAGGAGGGAGAGGAGGTGATCCACATGCGAGAGCACAGATTTCCCTGCAGCCTGTGGTGAAGACCATGGTGAGGCAGCTGTCCCCCTGCAGCCCACGGAGGTCCTAGCTGGAGCAGAGATCTACCTGCAGCCCATGGAGGATGCCCATGCCAGAGCAGGCAGATGTGCCTTACAGGAAACTGCAGTCCATGCAGGTTTTCTTGCAGGACCTGTGACCTCAAGGGCCTGGAGCAATACATCCTTGGAAGACTGGAATCTGCAGAAAATATCCATGCTGGATGAGTTTGTGAATTACCATAACCCACGAGTGGGATACCTCAGGATGGAGCAGGGGAACAGTGTAAGAAGGAAGGAGCAGCAGAGATTGAGTGTTATGAAATGGCCACAGCCTCCATAGCCCACTCCCCTACACCACTCAAAGCAAAGAGGCAGAGAAGTTAAATCCAAGTTGAGCCTGAGAAGAAGGGAGGGGGTCGGAGGTGGTTCTTAGATTTTTTCCTATTTTTTATTAACCTACTCCATTTAATCAGCAATAAATTAATTTAATTTCACCAAGTAGAGCCTGTTTTGCCCATGATACTAAGCGGTCAGTGATCTCCCTGTCCTCACACCTAAGCTCTAGAGCTTTTTGTCATGTTTTTTCCCCTGTTCTTTTGATGGAGCAAGTGTATCCTGTCCTGATGGATGCCTAATGACTTGTCAATGTCAACCCACCATACAAACCTTGTTTCCTTCATCTTGAGCTATCATAGAATCATAAAATGGTTTGGTTTGGAAATAACCTTGAAGAGCCCAATCCAACCTGGCCTTGAACACTTCCAAGGATAAAGCAGCCACAGCTCTGTGGAGCAACCCATTCCACTGCCTCACCAACCTTACAGTTAAGAATTTCTTCTTAACATCTAATATAAACCTGCCCTGTTTCAGTTCAAAACCATTGCCCACTGTCCTGTCACTATATGCCTGTACAAAAAGTCTCTCTCCCTCCTTTTCATAAGCCCTGTTGAGGTGCTGGAAGGTCTCCCCAAAGCCTTCTCTCCTCCAGGCTAAACATCTCCAACTCTCTCAGCCTGTTTTTGCAGGAGATGTGCTCCAGCCCTCTGACCATCTTGGTGGTCCTGCTCCAACAGGTCCAAGTCTTCGTTGTGCTGAGGATGCCAGATCTGGATGCAGCACTTCAGGCAGGGTCTTGCAAGGGCAGTAGCAGTATCAACAGTATCAACCATATCACTTTACCAATGCTGTAGCCCACAAAAAATGTAATGGGCTCTTTCCTGCAAAGGGTCTCATGTAAAAAAAAATAAAACTAATGGTGGAATAATCTCCCAAAAGTCTTCCCTATGCATTGCCTCTGAAAAGCATTCTCTAAATAATTTTCAAACTTCCAGGGGCTGAATGCAATGTCAGTGCTAAGAACTGAATTACACACAGCTAGCATGTTATGCCAAAATGATAATAGATAACATGAATAACAGTCTACTACAACCAAGAAATAAGTGCTGAAAAACAAAATTCATCGTTACTGAAGAAAATTGTAAGGAGAACAGAGATCATGGTTCCTAATTTATTTTTTAGCTTTCACCAATCACATCTTGAGTTTAAAAACTGATATGCCTGAAAGTTCATCCAAACACATAGCAAGGGGGCTTGATATAGTGAACTGTTGTGGACACCTATAAGAGAACAGATGTCTACTTAATCTTCTCTTCAACTTAATATTCAAGTGGTTACTGCCACCATCAGTGCTATTTCAGAAAGCTGTAGACTCAGCTGCAGAGCCAGACAGACTTGCAGAACACTACTGGGGTTTTTTATAATACAAAACTTCACATCACAAGAAATAAAAAAACTTGTCAAAATAGTACAGTCAGGTACTCTTCAGGTAAGAAAAGTAATTTTAAATCATGTAGTCCTAAAAATATCTAAGATTTTAATAGGTGACTAGCTTTACTAGGTAATACAAGGAGGGCTTCAGGAAAGAAGAAAATCATGCACAGTCACAGGGGATGAAAGCATTAGACATTCCTGCTTCAGTTATTTCCAAGACTCATCTCTTCTTAGTATTTCCACTGAATGAAACGCCTCTTCCACCTTGCAAAGCTACATAGCATGGACTCTTCACCCATCTTTTCCATATTCAAGGTCAGTTTTCAGATGTTCCATGACTAGAGATTACACCAAAATCACTGTAAACTTTGTGGGAAGTGCTCACTTTTTTTTTACCCAACTGGTTTACCTGGATTCTTGAAATAGAAAAGTAAGACTTAAAATGTGTTCTTTTCTTTCCTCTTACTTAAATGATTATGTCTTGAGTATGGCCTCAACACAGAGCCATCTTTATCTATTTACTATTCAAGCAAAGAACATAAGTAGTCCAGTGCCACGTGTGCCACTCCTCTATTCCAGCTGCTCTGTTACAGATATGCACTGAAGAAAGACAATTAAGATTTACTGGAAGGAAGATTCATAAAGCCAGTGGTAGGGTAGTCCTTGCCCAACTTCTGCAAAAACTTAAATAATTACAGATTAATCATATGTGATTGGCCAATGATGACCATGCTGCTACCATGCCTTTTAGACTGACCTACGTTCTTGCTTGCCTATTAAGGGTGGATTAAAATAGTTATGGAAAGAAGTGGACAATTCATCTGCCACAAATACTGAATTTAAAGACCCATAACTAGCCTATTTTGTTTCAAATGCTGACCAAGCCGGGGACTCATAAAGCATACTGATACAAAAGTAACCAGATAAGCTGCTTGTTTATAAGATTACCATTTACAAAACACTTCAAATACAACCTAAGATGAACCCTTAATTTTCAGCTTTAATGTTGGAGAAAGCCTCAGCCCATGAAGAGAGATACTTCTTTAGTCAAGCTATTAGAAGAGGTCGGCCAACTGCAAAGGAAAAAAGCTTTCAAGGTTTTGCTTTTATCCTACATTAGGCCACAGGAAAAAAAAAAAAAAAAAAAAAAAGGGGGGATTGATATTGCTGTGAGGAAAAAAAAAAGACATTAAAGTTTATTCATTATCATTTTGTTAGCACCATTCAAAAATATGTCTTCCAACCTATACAAAACATTACAAGAGGTCTGACAGCTTTTTAACCAAGCTGTTAATATTTTATCAAGGAACTCATACATCTGATTAATAGTTTTACTAATTTCAAATACATCTCTTCCCATTAATCTCATTTTAAAAACTGAAATGACTGATTATACAGTAAACCTTAAACAGTGGGGGGAGGGGGGGTTGTTAAGAAAAACCAACCAAAAATCATGAGAAAGTGCAGAACAGCCTCAGACAGCTGATGCTGAGTCCCATGATGCTATTACACATTTTCCTCACCCCCTCTTCAAAGCAACAGAAATTTCCCAGCACCTTTTAGTAAACAAGCAACCAAAGCCTCCCCCATCCCTCCTCCTAGCAGCCATTTACCTTATTTTCCAGGATGTGTCTACAGTCTTTTGCCAAGACAGAAGTCACTTTGAGCTTCAGCTGTGTCCTGGTTTCAGCCGGGACAGTTAATATTCTTCTACAGTTCTGTGTTGCAGATCTAGTATGAATCCTTTAACATTTTTTTATTATTTTTTTCCTCTGCCTTTTCTGTCCTATTACAGTCTCTTTACCTCAACATGTGAATTTCCCCCTTTTTTTTCCCCCCTGTCTGAGTACAATCAGGTTTAGGCCAAGAGCCCTGTAAGCACCTTTCAAAGCTCTGTTCCTAGAATACCAAGAGCTGCCTTTGAGAGGACTTGCTAGAGGAGACAAAACTGAAACTCAAGGATTCAGAAAGCATGAATTTGCAAGACCACCATTTTTAAATCCACCTGATCATTCAATATGACTCAGAATCTTGTGATTCCTTCTTTAATTGTGCAATTCCTCCATCAACTCTTCTTCCTTTTTTTTTTTTTTTTTTAGCAAAAGACACTCTGGAGGTTAGGGTATTTTTGTTTGGTTTTTACTTTGTTTTGGGTCTTTAATATAAAAAAATTGACTATACATGCAGCAAATATGAAGCTCATATAATGCCATCATATCAAGGCATAATTTCTTTTATCCACATATCTACAGTACTTTGCATGTACCTAGAGACACTAAATTTATCCAACTGCTCAACAGTTTTAGCACTACAAAATTAAAACAGTAAAACAGACTGAATGTACTCTACAAGACTCAACCAGATTTGAGGGGGAAAGAAAAAAAAAAAAAAAAAAAAAAAAAAAAAAAACAGAAGAAAATCCCCCATAGCCCCCACATTCTACAAATTAGGAAGCTTCTATATTTCCTCTAAGACAAGACTGACTTTTAAAGTCTGAGATATTTAACCTGCTTTAGAAGGTTCTTCCACTCCCAGGAAAATAGAATAGATATTTTAGCATCAGAATTCACAAACATGCCTGTGAAGTATTTGAAAACATGCAGGAAACTATGTACAAATTAGCCATCAAGTATCTCATCTGATTAAATATAAAGTATTGTCAAATGCAGTGTATCTAGAATACCTACAGTGCAGTAAGGTGCAAGCTAAACTCTGAAACAAGTTCAATTTTCCACAGAACTCATTTACTACCCTAAGAAAGCAAACCCAAACCTGCTTCAAGCAAGCCAACACACCCTCCCCTGGCATTCTGACACTCTGAGGCAAACTCTGGAAGCAACCACACAGAGCAAAACAGCAAATGCCTTTTTAACTCAAGAAGGGCACCCACGCCTCTGAATTGCACCCAGTCTCAAGATCCAAAGGCAGCAAAGTCCATACAGAACTCATGGCTTCCACAGACAGACCTACACATCACCTTCACTGTTACAAGCTTTGTTACTTTCTTCTCCCTCAGACACAGACCCCAGCTGGAACCCAACATAAAGAAAGGATACATTTTAGCACCAGAAAACAAATTATCTTTTTCCACAGTCTAATTTTGTAAGGAGCAGGGAACACACAAGCAAGCTGGTAATACATACAATTGTCATATCTAACAGTATACAGAAAAAACATCAAAAGTCAGCACTTGTGTGTTACTGTAGTTTGATATTTAGTTTACAGTTACAACCTTCAGAGATGGAATAAACACTGTGTCAGTTAATCTTTAGCTTGAACTGACTCTACAAGAAAAGTCAGGCTACTGAAGTCTGACCAGCTAAAAGTAAGCCATTTTATTTCTGCACTGAAGAACAGAAAGAGGAAAAAAGAACTTCAGAATGCCCTTCTGTGTGACCCTGAGCCCAATGCTGCTGCAAGTGATGCAATCTTTAAAGCACCTTCATACACATGCAACTGCCACAGTCAGAGGAGGAAAAACACTTCATCAGAATTTCTGGTGAAATTCTTTGACTTCAACTATCTAAGTACTATCTACAGTTTCTTCAACTACATAAATACTGCCTCTAGTTTAAGAAGCATAAACCACATTTAAGAAGCAAAAATCATGTCACACCTGAGTTAATGTGTTAACTCAGGGAAAACAAAAAATATTTCCTTTAATTTAAAAACATCTGATGACTTGAAGTAATCCCTTCACATATATTTACATGCAAGTTTACCACAGTAAGTGCACAGACAATGAGAACAAGGAGCTCAAGAGGAAGAGAACTGTCCTTTCAAGCACCCCATTTTCCTTCTTCACAAACCAGACCAAAACAAACCATTCTGACGTGCCTCTAACAGGGGCATCAAAGAAAGTACTTTCCACTCATTTAGTAATGTGCTTCATTCCAGAAATGAATCAATACAACTGCACTGACTGACATTCCAATAAATCCCTTAAAGCTCAGCCTCCAAGACACCATCACATCCAAACTTATCCATTGTAAAAAAGAACATGTCCAAGTATGAGTTTATTTCCTTTGGAAGCACCGAAAGTTCTGCTGAGGTTTTTCAATAACTCACTATAAGGAAACTCTTCAACCAAAGAACTAGTTATCTTCAAGAAGCTTCACAGTCCCTCTGGCACCATTTAAGTCAATCCTTGAAGCCAACTTAGCCACACAGCCAGGCTGTTATCAGTAAATATGAGACACAAAAATTACATTTATTTCACAGCAATAATAAAGAGGACACACTGTTACTGACACACAAAGGATACCAAGCATCAAAAAGTCTCACTCACCCTCTCACAGGATCACAAAAAATAGCCAGATGCACTACAGTAGCCTCCAAAACCTAGCTAATTCAAAGAGAGGAAATAGCTAGCTTATTCTTCCTTCAAAGATTCCAGAACAAAACCAAGTCAAATTCTACAGGTAAAATCCAAAAAAAGAACCCTGCCCTCTGGTCAAAAAAAGTTACACAAAAACTTGCTGCCAGATTTACAAACAAAACTCCCTGTTTCACACACTGCACCAGAGAAAGAGAATTCCAAGAATGAATGAAAATTATTAACAGCAGACCACATAGCCAAACAAATAATACCACATAAATTCAACTCCTTGTCAAATAGAACCAACCCCTATACCAACAAAAGTAACAGATTTTTCTTACCAGCCCTATAGAAACACCAGAGAAGCAGTGAAAAAATCTCATATTCATTTCCATGAACAACTGTACTCCCACTTTCATCCCAAGTAACTGCAAACAAACTGTTCACTGCCACTAGAACAGCACAAGAACAGCTGTTCAGGTATCCTTGGGACACACTTCCTATCAGACAAATAAAAGGGCACACAGTAATAGCAAAAGCCATTTAGATTGTTTGAAAAGTACTTGGGAGCTGCCACTGTCAGGTTACCACCCCAACCTTTCTCTTTTGCCTGCAAAGCCACTTAGTACCACACTCAACCAGGAACTGATCCACCTTAAGAATAGCCTAGCAAAAAAGAGTTTTTCAGAAGATCAGTTCCTTTATACAGACTTATCTTGCAGATATACAATCACATAAAAAAGAATAACAGATTCTCGGGAATTCAATGAATTCAATGAAGGGAATAAGCAAGTCTGAAATACACAGGGCAGGGCAAAGAAGTAAACTACCACTGGTTTAGCATTTCTCAGCTTACATGTGTACAGTTTTGCAAGGTTATTTAATATATGACATATAAATATGTACCACAGCAATCTGAAAAAAACCCCAGTGGTATAATGTTGATAATCACAAAGCATCATCAGTATGGTTTGTACCTCTACAATCATGAATATTTCTTTCGCTTTCGTTACAAAGCAATTAACTATAAAGTAATTTGCTATTACAAACAGTAATTTACACTTTGTCAATATTTCTCATACCCACCTGTCACAAGGAACAGGCTGCAAGAATGTTTCATTTCACTTCAGAGTACAGAGGACTAGTGAAAATCTGTTTCTTCTCCCTGCTTCCTACCTCACCCATAAAACTTTTCCTCAGCTTGTCTCTACATCCTCTCAGGACAATACTTCTCCTAGTGCCATCACATCCATGCAAAAGGAAACTCTGAGCTTGTCTGCAGCACAGGTCTCCCCAGACTGAAGTATTTGTTTCAGCCTACTCTCCGATTTACTTGCTTAAGTTGTCCTCTAGAATTAATGTTCCTTTACTTAAGGTACAGCTTATTTTCCTGGACTACCATCCCAGTTTTGCTAGTACAATTTGTATTCCCACAACAAGCACTTCAGCAATAGACATACCATGCCTACACTTAAGACTGTGAACTCCAACTAATTACTGTAAACCCTTCTTAATTCAGCAGTCACCCAAAAAGGCTGAAATTGAGACTGGTGTTTGAATTTTCAGGAAAAAAAACAGTTTAACCACACAATTGTGCAAACCTATACTATTTGCTATTACAGCATTCAGCTGATATAAGTAGAGTTCCCCTTCTTTTAGTAAGTCACAAGAAAATTTTCCACAGCCACTTCCATTTAATGTAGACTTTTTCCAACTACTACTTCCATGTAGACAGAACATTCTTCACTGCAACACAATGCTCCATTGTAGCCTAAATCTCAAGAAGTCTAACACTTAAAAGGGGAAAAGATTGTGGAATTTTTTACTTACTGGAGATATGACTGCCAGTTTACTTTGTTTGCCCGAACTTCAGCAGCTTTGGCAGCAATGATGTTTGTTGGGACAGCAGCATCTACAGCACCTCGGATATCCATCTTGACTGATAATTAAAATGTACCTAGAAATGCAAATCAGATCTGAGACCTCTTATTAAACAGCAAAGTATTTGTCCACTATTTTAAAGAAATTAAAAGAAAAATCAGTTTCCAGGTGCCCCGTTCCTTAACACTGTACTAGTTAGTTTCTGAAAAAATCCAAATTTTATGAAGTATTTAAAATGTGGCTTATTGGAAACAAACAAAAATAAGCCATACCTACACACTCAACTGTAGCCAATCTAAAGTTTACTACAATAAAAGACACAGACCATTACTAAAAAACTCCCAGTCTTGTGAATCCTTAATCAATTAAGTTACTTGAATTAAGGCAGCTCTTCTGCATTATCCAAGCAGCCCTACAGATAAGAGAACCTGTCTTCTTTCCAAATCTTCTTTCCAGCATTAAAATTCAGTGCATGTCCTCCCCACCCTCACTCATTAGCACTGATTTACTTCAGATATTTGTCTAAGAGCATTTAGACATTAGAAACGGGCAAACTACAACTTTCAAAAAAAAAAAAAACCCATAAGCATATAAATTAAAACCATGCTACACAGACTTAATGAAAATCAAGATCATCAGTGTACAGAAAGCAAACTGAAAAATAAATATGAACCGAAGCTCTTTCTCAGGATATAGCACATTACCACAGATAGTGACCTTCACCACTTCTTTCCCCTTCCTTTACGGTTTAAATCTCCACCTGACTTTGATGCCAAAACAAGAAGTGTGTTGGCAGAGACGCCAGATCCAGCTAGAGCCGGAATTCCTTACAAGCTGAACTGTACCCAGCCTCTCCACACAGCCTGTTTCTGGACTGTTCTGGCCCCCCTTACACACCAAGCAAGAGCAAACTGGCACATTCAGGCCTATCCCTCGCAAGCACACCCTGCCTTTACCACTGAAGGAAAATACAGTTCTGACAAAAGAAACAAAAGAATTAGGAACTATCCTGGACAAACGCACTCCCTTAGAAACCACTTCTATGGGCAGACGCGCACACAGGCGGCACCACTATGTCCTTCAATGGCCACTGAAGGTTTCCAGGCTCTCTGACCCACCCAGAGCCATTGAACACTGCCCGGGGGCAGAGTCGCTACCAGCGGTTTCAGAAGCTGCAGTTAAGCCGCAGAAGCAGCGAGGGACAGGGACAGAGCAGGCACGGCGGGCTCCCGAGGGGCCCCGCAGAGCCCAGTCCCCCGCGGCAGCAGCGGAGCCCTGCGCACCCCGGGCCCGCCGCAGCCCCCGCCAGAGGCCGTGAGGCGGCACGGCCCGACCCCGGCACCACCGCGCCAGGGCCCGGCGCAGCTCCCACTCACCGCAGAGGCTGCCGGCGGCGGAGGCCGTGCAGGGCGGGAGGGAAGGAAGCGGGGAGGGAAGGAGGGAGGTAGGGAAGAAGAGCGGGAGGAGGCCGCGGACGGCCCTGGGCAGCCCGGGCAGAGCGCACACCCGCCGGCCCCGGCGCTGCCGCCGTCATGTGACGCCGCTCACGTGAGCGCGACGGCGGCCTGCGAGGGACATCCCACCCCGCCCGCGCCTGCGCGCAGTCAGTGGTCTGACTGTATAGGCGTATTTAGAGCGCATAAATATGAATGTGTAGGTTTGTATGTACCTACACGTGTCACAGAGCCCTTGGATGGGTTGGGTCGGAAGGGACCTTCCAGATCATCTGATTGCGACGCCCCTGCCGTGGATGCAGCCCAGGACAGGTTGGCTTTCTGGGCTGTGAGGACGCATTGCCGGGTCATGTTGAGCTTCTTGTCAGCCAACAGCCCCAAGGCCTTCTCCTCAGAGCTGCTCTCAATCCGTTCTCTGCCCAGCCTGTGTTTGTGTCTGGGATTGCCCTGGCCCACATGCAAGACTTGTGTATACGCGTATGATCTTATCCAGGGGATCTGATCCCTGACTGGGAAGACAGGATGGAACGTGTCCCCACCCGTGTTGTTTGCAGAAATGGCTCTGCTTTTCCAGACACAGCGCGAGTCTAGCCGGGAATGACACTTGAAACTAAAGGCCCAATGTGGAAGCCCATGGCACTGGGAATATTTCTCTGTCTGCTCTGGGATTCACTGACCCCCAGGGGAGCACTGACTGTGACCCTCATTCATGGAGAAAGTGTCCTAGACTTCAAGACAGACTAGAATCCACAAAAGTGTGAAATGGAATTACAGAGAGTAGTGTAGGTGTATCACTTGGTGAGAAATTTAGGTTTTGGGATTTTTAGTATGTTGTGGACGGAAGCAAGATGGAAGGCACAGGGTGTCGTTCTGCTTCTTCTTCCTTCTTCTTCGTGGCTTTGGGTGATGTTTTGTAATTGGGCAGAAAAGTCCTAATTGCGGGCTCTTTGGAATCAGTTATTGGGTTAAAAGGGAAAATAATCTAGGTGTCACTTCTTAATTAAAGTTTAGGCTTAAAAGACCTTGTAACAAGAGATTGTTGGCCATTTTGTGCCTTCTAATGAAAAACTGCTGAACTCATGGTTGTGAGACTGTTTTACTGATACGAAATAATAAACACTTGAGTCCGAACATGAAATACCATCTCAAGTGCCTTCAATCCAGACCTAGAGAAACCGACAACTGGAACCCCCACAGCCCAAGTGTTTCAGAAGCTATGGGCTTAAACTTTTGTGTTTCTGAGACAAAAAAATCTCAGTGTATTCATTTGCTGAGTGAGGTTTTCCAGCCGAAGCGCATAGACATACCGCTCTTGGCCAGAAATTATCCTGAACAGTCATTCTGCTAACAGATAAGGAGAAAACAAAAATAATCAGGGAGTTTTTGTGTGAGCAGATCAAGACAGCCAATGTAGAGCTGGCTTAGAGCTGGTCTAATGCTAATTTAATTTTTCTAGGGTCTCTGTATTTTCCATTTAGAGGTTACACTGTTCTTTAAATTATGCCTGGCCAGTATCTCAATAGTTGGGGGAAGGGGGGTTGACTTCAGGACAGTTGTCACTGTGCCACTGATTTATACTTCTTCCATAGAATTTTTCTTTTAAAATAGGTCTTCCTTCATACCAAAAAAAAAAAAACCTCTTGGTTTCTTCAAGCGTAAATCCCAGAACTGCTGTTACAGTCCAAGTAAAAAACTGTCAGACAGCATTTGCATGTCTTTATGCTGAAAGCTCCCTAAGCCCTGTGCACAGTCTGTGTCATCAAGTCTGTAATAAATACATCCATTAATGTGGTTCTGTGGATTACCAAACACGTAGGACTTGGAGATTTAATCTAACAAATTTGTGTTCTTGCACATTGCTTACTCACAGTGATAAGAAGTGCTGGCACAGCTCCTGATCTCTAGCATGTAAATCTCCACTCAATTTTGAAAAATCTGTTACTTTGAAAGTTTATTTGAATCTGATTTTTTCTTCATAGCTGAGAGTTAGAATTCGGCCTTATTTTAACCAGTTCCTCTTTTAAAAGAGTGTTTGTAACTTCAGTCCTGTGGCATTCAGTATTTCCTGCTTCTGCTCTGCCTGTTTATGGCATATCTCACTTGCCACTCCTTTTGTGCCTAGCATCGGGCCTCTGGAATAAACATATTCACCTTTTCCACAGTCATTTCAAATCACGTTACTGATGATGGTACATATGGCTCTACCCATTTTATAGAGAAACAGAAGCCAAAGGTCTTGCAAGATAAACAGAACAAGGCTTGAAGCTTTTAAAATGCAGCTTGTTTAATGAGGGCATGTGCTGGTTTTGGCTGGGATTGAATTCATTCTCTTTACAGTGACTGGCATGAGGCCATGATTTGATTTGTGCTGAAAAGAGGGATGTTTTCATTGCTGCTGAGCAGGGCTTGCACAGCGTCAAGGCTTCTTCTGCTCCTCCCTCCACCCCACCAGTGAGAAGGCTGGGGGTGCACAAGGAGTCTGGACAAGACACAGCCAGGACAGATGACCCCAACTGACCAAGGGGGTATCCCACATCATATGGCATCGTGCTCAGCTTATGGAGCTGGGGGGAGAAGGTGAAATAAGGGGAGATATTCAGAGTGATGCTGTTTGTCTTCCCAAGTACCTGTTATGCATGATGGAACCCGACTTTCCTGGGGATGGCTGAACACCTGCATGCCAAAGGGAAATGGTGAATTAATCCTTTGTTTTGCTTGGCTTGCATGAGCAGCTTTTGCTTTCCCTATTAAACTGTCTTTACCTCAAACCGTGAGTTTTCTCACTTTTACTCTTCCATTTCTTCCCATTCCATGGGGGAAGGTGAGTGAGCAGCAGCATGGTGCTTGTTTTCCAGCTGGGGTTAAACCACAACAAGGCTTCAAGTGCAGTGATCCTACAAGATACCAGTCAGCACATCAGGCTTTGCTTCCATGAAGCTGCCTCAGTTGTCCACAATGATGCTTCTGCTCAAACCCCAAACTGTCCCAGCACTGAAAACACTGGTGAACTGTGCATGCTCTTACCTAGGCCAAGTATGGTATTCTTCCATCTTCACCCTTCCAAGCTCACTCCAAAAGTTCAAGTAAACCCTTGGAAACTGGATCAGCAGCTCTTAGTGTGCATTTCCAGCTGTCAGTTTTAAGACACAAACAGAGTTGCTCCTCAGCATGTGCCCCTATGTGTAGTGGGGTAACATCCTGAATTCTTGCTTAGACATGCAAAGGCATTTCTTCTGCCAGGGGTCACCTATTTCAAGGAAATCATCCAGAATGCTGTAGTCTTCTTTGCCCAGCATATTTCTCCCAACGCTTTAGCACACTTTTGGCTTAACCCAGGAGTACCACAGTACTCTGTCTGAACCTGAGTACAGGTATGCACAGGGTCATGGTTCTCTCACTTCTAGTTCCTGCTTTCAGTGTTGTTTCAGTACCTTACTGTAAGCAAAAAATAATAATTCATTATTTCAGTTTGGTGCCCAATGTGATCTCTTGTTCAGAATATGCATCAGGTCATCAGTGGCCTTTTTTTTTTTTTCTATAGCAGACTATTTTTTGCCTAATTCCACCACTTGCAAGAGTTTATCACTTTCTATTCAGCCTGGACTCTGGCTAAAATAAGATGGATTGCTATTTGCAGTCAAAATTTTGATACTACAGCATCATAGTCATTTGTCTGTAGGAAAGTTTTAGAAGGTGTGATTTGGCATGTTGACTTCATCATAAATTTCAGTCTGGTTTTACTATTCATTTCCCAGGCTGTTGAGAGGCTACAGTAAAAAATATTTCCCTATAACTTTTCTGTAACCTTGGAGTTAGGCATACGGGTTGAAAGTATGCATCTGCTGAATTAGCAGAAATGCAAAGAGGCGAGAAATAATTATATTAGTGATTGTTTTTTTTAACAGAGATTCCAAGGGGTATTTAAGGAACTATGAGAGTAAGCATGACATTTGTGCCAGGCAAGGTAATAGAATCTCTAGTAGAGGAATCAGAATAGTGAACCCAATGTGCCATGTTAAAGATTGCAAACAATATATGTTCCTGAATAGATTTATTTAATGTATTATATATATATATGTATATAATTCACATGTTCTTCTATGCCATGCAATGGGATAAAGGCAAAACATTAACATGGTTACTATTTCTGTATGGGACAGTCATGTCTCACACCTCTGCAGGGTTCTTCATGTGTACAGACAAGGTGTGTAAGGGGTGGTACTCCATCCAACAACTCTCCTAGGTTAAGTCTGGACATTGATTCATAGCTCTTGAATGAGATACATACAGCAGAGGGTAGGAAGAAATTAACAGTTTTCATAGTACAGAAGGGCCTTCAACAGACTGCAAAAAGCATCTGGTTGGAGTCTGTTCTGTTCAGCACACTCAGAAGTGTTTGAGAAAGGACATAGACAATAGTGTCATATACAATTATACATATACTACACAATATGGAAGTAGTGGAAACTTTGCTGGTGACAGTGTTACTCCATTGACAAGTGCACAGTGGAATTGTGGACCACCTTGTCAGAGGGTGGTGGGTAAGCTACCAAGATTCACATGTGCTCTTATCCCCCAACTTCAAACACTTGGGCACATCTGAAAATTTTCACCCGTGTGAGTTCCATGAGGCACTCTCTGTGTGAAGGAACTTCATTGCATTGCAAGGGAAAGCTTTGAGAAAGGAAAGAATTGTAAAGTTTTTACAGGAGCCTGTCTTGTGTGCCTGTCACCACTATGACAGCAAAAGGCAATTCTCAGCAACCAGTACAATCCCATCCTGTGTCATCAGCCTGGAGCATCCCATGGTGCCTTATTTATGCTGGCTGATTCTCTGGATCTTGCTGAAGGTAATGACTGTAAAAGTGCTGTGTGCCTATTTTTTGGCAACCATCTATCCTTTAGGAGTCAGGTGTGCAAAACAATTCTCATTTAGCTATTTTTGGTCACATCAGTGCTTGTCCATTAACTTCTGGCAATGCAGCTTCACTTGAAGTTGCTATGTTTAGATGACTTTATTGATGTGTGAAACAGAGTGAAAAGTGAAAAGCACATCAGCATGCAGGAAAAAAGTCATCAGTTTCCTGGATCACAAAGAATAAGAGTGCTCAGTAGTTTAATACTAGAAAATTAATGCAGATGAGTCATCCTCACACTAAAACTACAGACAGCTGGATCGTGAGAGTGTTTTTCTGTTCTTTCTTTCTTGTAATAAGAACAATGTATCACTGTCTATCACATATTCTCCAAATTACAGAAGTGTTTTGCACACCTGCCATTTAACCTTTCAGCATTCTGTACGTCACCTGGCTCCTGCATGTCTGCACAAGTATTTAACATGTATAGAAGAAAATGCTTTGAAAGTTTATCCAAGAAAAACATGCTTAGAAGGTTAGGAAGGTGAGCACACTTCTCTAATTCACAAAACGATCAAGTAATTTTTTTTCCTCTCCTCTCTAATTGTGGAGGGTTGAAGAGGCCTCATTGAAGAGACCTCCTTGCATGGAAACAGAAGTGATTTTTCAATATGAGAAGATGTAGAATACTTCATTAGATGTCTGTCCTGAGGAATTATAGCAAGATTGGCCCATTGTGAGCTGGATTTTTACTGCTTCATCTGTCTTTGTTTTCTCCTCTTGTTTTATCTTCATTTTATTGTGTGTGTCATGGTGGGAAGACATTATTTTGTGAGTGTTTTTTTTTAACACGTAAAGCCTGCTTCCTGCAGCTGATATAGACTTATCTTATGGTGGGAAAACATTATTTTGTGAGTGTTCTTTTTAACACGTAAAGCCTGCTTCCTGCAGCTGATATAGACTTATCTGACTTCTAGGTTATAGATCATTTGATAGATCATAGATCACTTGGATCATTTTTCTTTTAAATTAATCAGATTCTGGCCCAAAGGATCTGACAAAGCTAATATGCCACAGTTGTGCATATGTTATAACAGGCAACCTTCTGATTGCTCCACCACCTCTTTGAAATTAGGTTTTACAAGCTCAGTGAAGGAAGCACACATCACTTATGTGCAATAGGACTGGTCTTTTTGACAGAAATATAAACTAACATATTATTGTAATAAATACCCTTCTATTTTTTCCCCCTAGTATAATGGAACAATGCTGTAGTGCCAGAAAATGGGAAGTGAAGTGCTATGCAAAAACAGGAATAGAAAGGGCTGTGCAGTAGTGTTTGTAGCCTTGAGAAATATTGCATCTGGTGTTAAAATAGTATTACTTTAGGGAGGTGTGTCTCTGTCTCATGTACATTCCCTTCTCTGTTGAAAGCTGAAGAGTCTCCAGCCACTCCTTGAGCCTACAGTATCTCCTACTTTCAATCTCCTACTTTCATCATCAGTCTCTGTTGCTTTGTGCCAACACCTTTTGTCTGTACAAGGTCTGTACACCTGGAAGTGTAGAAGGAGTGTTCTTCTCCTTCATCCTCTCAGAAAAAGGTAAGGTCAGAACAGCAGCTTTTTGGAGAAAAAAGGAAATGCTGAGATACCCAGTGCTGCTGATGGTAAGCCTGGCTAGAGAACAGGAAAAAAAAAAAAAAAAAAAAAAAAAAAAAAAAAAAAAAAAAGCCTCAGCAGCAACTCTGACAAAGTCAACTTATTACTGGAGCTTATGCTACAGCTTTCTGTAACAGCATTTACTGTACAATGACTTCTAGTGCCATTGTCAAGCCTCATTATTCTTAGTTTTTCTCCTCAGCATTTACTAGATTTCTCTGAAAAGAGGACAGAAGTGTGACCACAGCAGCTCTTCTCACATGAAATGCTGTGTGGCAGATGTGTTATATCTACCTTGTATCTCCAATGCTGAATCATCAAAACTTTGGACTCTTGGTAGAAAAAAACCTGTTGGGTTAGACATACTTTTTAGTTTGAAAAAAAAGATGTAAACAATAGCAAGTGGGTGTTGGCAGAAATCTGGCAGCCCTCTATACAGCTGGGAGAAATAATCTATTAATAACCCACCTGGAACCATAGTCCTTATATTTAGTGTGTCTCTATCCTGCGACATGGCTGCAGCTCATGTGCTGTTTTCACTGATGCTGCAAGGATTAGCAGCAGGCCATCTGTTCAGCCAATGAGGAAAAACATGTGATTGGCAGGTACCACTGACCTAAGACAGACATCTTCTTTTGGTGCTGCCTGCAGAGTGCAACTGCGTGCTGAGTTCCTTCTTCTTTCAAGTTGTAAATTAAATACATTCATTCTGAGGTGATAAAAATGTCTCATGTTGTTACAGCTTGTTTCTCTGGCATGTTCAACCAGTCTGTGCTTGTCTTTCTCCTTTGCAATTTACTAAAACCTACAAAGTTGTAAATCTAATCTCTAAGCTGGCACATGCTGAAGGGATGAGACACTGCAGATATCTGAGGGCAGATAATCCTGTTTGTCTCCAGAACTCCTCCAGGCTGCAGGAAGAACTGGCAAGCTGCAAGAGGCCTGGATATTTGTCCATCAGTGTAAGGACAAGCAATCTTTATGTTGTTGTCATTCAGCTCAATGTCTGGGATTTGGTTTAATTTCATCATTAAATATAAGCAGTGCTTTTCCGAAAAAGGACATTGTAAAATTTGATTCAGGAACAGCCTTTTTATTTCTTGATGTGGAGGCAAGTTGTGCTCTACTTCAGGACTCACAGCTACCATGCAGACAACTGTCAGGCAAAGAAGAACTTCCAAAATGAAGATGAAGCAGATGTTAAAGCTGCACAATGGATTTTCAAGGTAAGAAAAAAAAATGCAGGATTAGTTATACAAATGTCCTGAGGAAGGGGGTGAAATGGTGTATCTGGAAAAGAGGAGAAAGAAAATATTGCTGTCATGAACAACATCTATAGGTTGTTTATCACCAAGACATCGCTATTCATGCAGTTTTCCTTTTCCCTGAGCCTCATCCCCTGCCCTCTATTCCTCAGCATGTTGCAACCACAATGACAAAGGAGGTGGTGATCTGCCTTCCCACTAAGTGTCTGCTTTCAAAGAATACAATAAACACATCCATCTAACAAAAATTATTCATACTTTGTGAAGCTAATCTGTTTCTAAAAGAGTGAGGGAAAATATCTTGTTTCATGGTGCTTAGACACTGAAAAGTTTTGCCGTTTTTACTGGTACTATGTCAGATTATTTTTATTGGTAATTGACAGAAGATGATATGCCAAAGAAATCAAACTGCATAATACTGAACTCTACTAGGGAGTTACAGTAAATCCTCTTTAGTGAATCTATAGAGTATTCCTTAATTAAAAACAACAGCCATGTATCTTCTAGATTTTGTCAAAAGCCTGAAAGCTGCCTGAGGGGTGAACTGATATTATTTATTTATTTATTTATGCGTGTTCCTATGCAGCACAGCAAGAGAGACAAATGCAAGAAACTGTATCTTATTAAAGCTTTGGGGCAAAAGTGGTGCACCATTGATAGGGGAAAGAATGTGATAGCAAAGTCCTGCAGTCCTGGAACCAAAAAGGTTTTCTTTTTTCAGGCTTAGGGCCAGCACAGAGAGAGGCTAAGGCATCCAGGTTGGTGAAAGACAGGGGAAGAAGCCATTCCCAATTCCACATCTGCCTTACAAATACTCATGTTAAAGCTAGAATTGATTTCTCCATCCCATTTCCTTAGCCAAAGTATAACAATTTCTAAGAGGCCATTTCATTTGAATTCTAGGAATGTACTCATCAGAAATCCTAAATTACTTTCTCTGCTTTTGCTGAAAGAAAATGCTCAGCCTGGTTTGCTGATATCAGAAAACTGTTTCTGATAATGAACAAAGTACACTCTGTTCAGAAATTCCTGTTATTCTGGCCTGTTTCTGTCCGTTTGGCACATGAGGCTGGGGACTTCTTGACCCTGTTGAAGGCAAAAGGGTTTTTTTCACAGACCCAATGGCTCTTGAAGTTAACCACTGACAGTCATAGTTTCTGAAATCCAGATACTGAGTTCTTCATAACTCACATCCCCAGTCATTTCTCATTTAGCCATCCTTTAATTCACTGTAGGTGAATTGTTCCCTTCTGCTTGCTGATTGCTTTTGTGGATATTGCCTGAATTTGTAGTTTGTTACTGAGGTTATGAGAACGGTACACAGGACTGAGTCAGTGACCTCACAAGGGATAGCTTATTATTTCTCTATTCTGCAAAGGACTTATCTGTAGAGGGACATAAATGCCATTGGAATGTTCAGAGCCAGCCACTGTCCACAGTTCCTTTAACTGCACTGCTGCCAGCTTCCCTTCTCCTGCTTGCTGTCTGTTCCATTTACTTTGTTTAGTGCTTTTGTTCCTAAATACTGCAGCTTTACTGGTGTGGCTCTCATCCCTGGTAGCAGAGACAGCCTGCAGGGACTGCCCAGGAGATGCTCTGTAACCACTTTCTGAGCTCAGCTGAGTTAAAATTGCTGTGATGTGGAAGCTCAGGTGTGAGGCTACATTCTCTGGGGGACCATGTCTCCAAAAATTCATAAACCATATCAGCAAATGATCCTTTCACATATGTAATGTAAGCAATGTTACTGGTAGCTAATGAGTCTACTAGGATTGTGTTAGTGGTAGGAAGTTAAAAAACTGACCCGTCTAGAAATGTGTATAGCCCTAAGGCTGGGGAACTGAAATAAACTGTAGGATTTACTTCACATGGGTGGGAAATGCCTTTCTCTTTTACTGATGGGGCACCACTGCACAGAGGGTTTACATGATTTCCTAGTAGTATTTAGGAAAATAACTTCAGGTTTGTGAGGTTCAAGACCAGTTTGCCACTTACACTTCCAGACTTGAGGACATCACATTAAAAGTTTGGGGTTTTTTCAGTAACTCCTGGTTACATTGAAATGTACAGGAAGTTCAGGTTCTTTTGATAAAACATTTCTATATATGACACAGGTTGCTATAGAGAGATTATGTTCTTAGACCTGTAATTTGTGTGACTGACAGGGTCCTTGATCAGGCTGATTCCACAGTCCTCATTAATTCCCATGGTCCCTTCCACTTTAGATGAGATTTTGGATTTGATACTTCTCAATGTGACTGGTGACTGCTTCTTGATCAGGCTGGTCCCTTCCACTTTAGATGAGATTTTGGATTTGATACTTGTCAATGTGACTGGTGACTGCTTCTGAGAACAAGTTGGCATCTAATTCAACATGCCAAAGGGTAAAAAAGCCAAAATATCAAAAAAATTTTTCAATTAAAAAAAAAATAACAACCAAAAACAAAACCAAAACAAACAAAAAACCCAACAATAAAAAAAAAATTCAATTAAAAAAAAATAACAACCAAAAACAAAACCAAAACAACCAAAAAAACCCAACAATAACCCTAAATATTTTAATGGAACACTTGAATTAGTTTTATTTATTCTTAAATGTGCTTTCAAAGAGAAACTGAATTACAAGAGAAATATTTTTGAAAAGTGGTAGGCAAAGCTTAAAGGCCTTTTAAATTCTCTTCATGACATTTAAATTAACTCAATGAGTTGTTGGTTTCTATCTCCATTTGCATTGCTTAAAAAGCCTTTTTCTGGCATGTTTGCA
The DNA here is from genome assembly GCF_017590055.1 of Onychostruthus taczanowskii. Lineage (NCBI taxonomy): Eukaryota > Metazoa > Chordata > Aves > Passeriformes > Passeridae > Onychostruthus > Onychostruthus taczanowskii. The sequence continues at coordinate 3,276,368 of NW_024501459.1, forward strand.
TCTTGATTTATAAAAGTGTTAAAAAGCAAAACTGAATAAACTGCTTTTTACTGCTATCAACACAAAGATACAAGGACTTTGTTGACCCAGAGCTAACACAGACACATTATGTGTGCTCCCAAGGAGCTTTTTGCAAGTAAACAAAATAAAACACCCCTGAAACATTATGATGCTTTGCATCATATGATGCACTGCATAGGGAGATAGTTCAAGGTTTCAAATATATCACAGTTTCTTTCCCCTATGGACAAAATTTAGCCAAAGTCCTGTTCCACAGATCTCATTGCTATCCTTTCCTCAGAAGAGAGTGAGAATGTTCCCCAGAGAGCTGCCACATTTTAGTTCATGTCCAGATTACACCTGGATAGAACCTCTTTCACTTCTATAACATAATTGTGGTTTCTAAGCATAGAGTCTCCAGATTTGGTTGAGTTTACATGATAATGCGCCTGCAGACAGCAAGGGACCAGGCAAGTGCAGATAGGAAAGCAGTGTGAGGGCTCTGAGGGCACATTAATAAGTGCTCATGGCCCTGACAGCCTCAGCTGGGGCCTCTACCTTCACCCATGGACCAGCAGCTCTGTTTAAGTTTAGCCCACAGAGCCTGTTCCCTTGAGCCGAGCCTGAAGGAGTGATGGTCTGCAGCCAAGTGACAGCCATGTGGTGGAGCTTCCCACCCTGCCCTGACTTCCTGCTTGACCTTGGCTGTCATCTCTCAGTGTGGGCTTGTTTCGTAAATCTGATCTGAGGAGTTGACTTCCACCTTGCTGTGATACTTTTATGATCTGGGTCTTTCTTGAATTTGTCTCTGAGTTCTGTTTGCCTTGCTCAAGTAGTGGGAGTGGGATGTGGGATCCCTTTGCTTCCAGCTCACCTTCTGTGAGTGGGCAGCCCTGTTCTTGCTAGGGATTGAAGCAGAATCCTTTCCAGCTTCTGCTGACATTTGCCTCACATGTAAGGGCTTCCTTTCCTCCACAGGGCATGGAGCAGAGAGGTGAAGACAGCATAGTGTTAAGTGAGAAGGTATGTGCCAAGGAGACAGAGACCAAGGACGAATCCTCCTTAAACAATAACCTGTAGGCTGAGGCACCGTGGCACCTGGTTATACCAGCGTGGCTTTCCTGCTTGCCAAGTCCTCTCCATTGAAATTCTGTATGGGGGCCAGGCAGAAATGGAAAAGGCCTCGAGCATGCTGTCTGAAGGAGCAGCCCCAGGGAAGTATGGCTTCCTTGGTCTAGCTGATCTAGCTCTGCAGGAATCCTTTGGGCCTGGAGATGTCCAACATTATTCTATGAACTGCTTGTAATGTGAAAGTCACTCATGACCATGCATAGCTCACCTAAATTATTTGGCAAATGCTGTGAATCATAATTTATTTGATAAAACAGGAATCCATTCACAAACAATTCCAGAAAGGTCAAAAATCATAAAAGTTATTATTTGCAAAACTTTGATGCCAGTTGAATAATTGCACTGCTTTTATCCAAGTACTCCAGTGTCTTCAGCTGATGAGTGCTGGCAGTCATTGCTGCTGCTCTTAACAGTCCCTCTGAAGTCAGATGTAGTCTTTATCTGTGGTAAGAGCAGGAAAAGTCCTGGTATTAATAAATATACTCACCATTTTCAGTCAATATAATCCCCACCAAGTATGTTTGCAGTATGTTTTTCATACTTAGTCACGGTAGCATTTGTGCGTCTGCAAGCTTGTGGTTGTCAGAGGGTGTTGAGAACAAACCAAGAACACACTTCTGTTCTTCTGAACAGGTCTTGTACTGAACATAATTGAACAGGACTGAAACACAATTGAATAGTCACATATTCTCTCATGTTTGAGATGGGTAGGGGATGCAAACTGTATGAGTAGGGATTGAACTCCTTTCAGATGCAGCCAGCATTCTTCATCCATGCCAAAATAGTTATTCTTACACAGCAGATGTAAAATTTGAGACATGTTTGACGCTCTATTTTGTCCAGGAGCAAGGTTTCAAAGTGAGACAGAATTCTGGGAAAAATATAGGAGTATTATGGAGCATTTAGGACCACCAAGTTGTAAGCAGCTAGTCATACTTACAACTTCTTTGATGATAAAGTATACTGTTTGATAGGGAAAAGAGTGGGTATTTTGCCAAATAGTTATAGACTAAGATAATAAAATAAAATCATAAGCACTTAGTTTTAAAGGTAAGCAAAGTTATTTCTAGGACAAGCTGGAGAGCATTATCTCTCTGTGGTGTTCTCTGGTGGTTAATTTACTTTGCTGGACATGTATCCTTTATAACAATTGTATATCTTGTCCCTGAAGTGCTTTCACTAGTTAAAAAAGGGCTACTCCTGCACATTTTTACAGACTATCAACCTTTATGAGACCTGCAGTATTGTCTTGGTTTCAGCTGGGATAAACTTAATTTTCTTCCAAGTAACTGATGCAGAGCTGTGTTTTGGATTCAGTGTGAGACTAACTTTACTAACAAAGTGAAGTTTTAGATGTTGCAAAGCACTGCTTGCCCTAAGTCAAGGACTTTTCCATTTGCAATGTTCTGTTGGTGAGTGGGTGCACAAAAACTGGGAGGGAGCAGGGCCAGGAGAACTGACCCAAACTGGGCAAAAGGACATTCCATAACATAGGGTGTCATGCCCAGTATATAAACTGGGAACAGTTGACCAGGAGAGGCCAATTCAGCTCTGTGGGTCCTGCTGGGGTCAGTGGAGGAGCACAGTGTGCTGGGAATGGGGCACCCTGCAGCAGACCCAGCCTTGGAAGACATGCAGTGAGCCACTGGCTTCGCTTCTGTCAGTGCATGGGAATCATTTTCACTGCTTGCTGGCTACCCCTGCACAGCCTTGCAGAGATCTTTAATGTTGGGTTTGGGCTTTTCTTCCCACATTTCCTCCATAGTCTGCGCCAGGCAGCTCAAAGTATTACATATAACTCCTTTTAAAACGTCTTTTAATCTTTAGCATGAAAGTAAGAACAAATTAATGTGGCTTAAGCAAGAATCGTTCTATCAGACATAAAAAGTTACCGTCTTTTACTGTGGGGGTGGTGGGACAAGTTGCCTAGAGAGGTTTTGAAATCTCTATCCTCAGAGCACTCCAAACTCTGCTCAGCACAGATCTGGGAAGCCTGAGGAACAGGAGACAGAACTAGACAATATGCAGAGACCCCCTTCCAATCTCAACTATTCTGTGAAACAAAGAGCTCTTCAAAGAGTCTTTCTCTTTAAACTGTTCTGTAATTACATGGCATAATAATATTTTTAATTCATAAATTCTTTTTTTTTCTTTTTGCATCCAGACACATTTTTCAGAGAATAGCTGGCTGTATTGCTCAGCATTGTCTATGAGCCAATAATAGCTGCATAGACAGCAATCAGAGGGCATTCTTTTGTAAAAGTTGTCAAAATAATAATGTACTACACATTAATGGGTAGATTACTTGCATATTAATGGTGTGCAAATTTTCTAGTCCTCATAGACAATTTGTACTAATTTGCAATAATGTGTTTTTCTAATTTAGTGATTTACATATTTTACTCTTGAAATAGGCCTAAAGCTTCCTTTTCACATATGCACCTTTGAAATGGGCAAAATGCAGATTCCTGGGCTGATTAAGATATTACTGTCAGAAAGAATTTAATGAATATGAAAACCAAAAGGCAAAGTGCTTTTATGCTACTTCTGGACATTTTTCAGCAAAACAATCCTACACTGACCTGAATTACAGAGATTGTTTTTATTAATTTACAGTGACCTTCTTTAAGTGGAACAAAATGTCATGCTGATTAATAAATAACCTACTCTGCCTAAATCTAGATCAACTCATTTGAGATATGGATAGCATCAGGTTTACAAATACATTAATTTACTGTATCCATTCACCAGCAAGAATTAACAATTTAGATAAAGGACCCTGGGAAAAGCAACATTTCTCTGGAAGACCACAGACACTTTCTTAAAAAGGCATCTAGTTTGGGTGTCTGGGAGTCAGAAGAAATTTTCCTTTACTCCATGATATACCTCTCACAGTTAAACCTGATGAAAGTAAATGACTTCTGGTGAAATACAAAATTAAAATGATGTACCTTTCTGCATCAGCACCCCAGCATGATGCAACTGGTGTTGCTGTGATTTGCAGTTCAGCCTCCATGCCATGATGTGTTAGGGATCACCTGAGCATAGCATTCCCATTGTACTCTGATTTCTTTCCAATACACATTATTTCTAATTGAAAGAGGAATCGGTGTATGGGGTTTTTTCAGCTCATATTTCTCAGGGATTTCTGAGTTCCATAGGAATCCTGAAGTACCAGATCAGCAAATCGTTCCAGTGACCAGCAGAATGATGTGGGGTGCAATATCATGATAATCAGAGGCTGGAACAGCTCTCCTGCAAAGACAGGCTGAGAGAGTTTGGGTTGTCCTGCCTGGAGAAAAATGGGTTCCAGGGAGATCTTAGTGCTGACTTCCAGTACCTAAAAGGAGCCCACAAGAAAGCTGGAGAGGGACTTTTTACAAGGGTGTGGAATGACAGGACAAGGGGAAATGGGCTGAAACTGAAAGAGAGGAGATTTCGATTAGATACAAAAAAAGAAATTCTTGACTGTGAGGGTGGTGAGGCACTGAAGCAGGTTGCCTAGAGAGGTGTGGATGCCCCATCTCTGGAAGTATTCAAGGCCAGGCTGGATGAAGCTCTAATAAACTTGGTCTAGTGGCAGATGTCCCGTTGATAAGGTGTGGGAGGTTGGAAATACATTATTTTTAAGGTCTCTTCCAACCCAACTCATTCTGTGACCTAAGATTATTAGAGGCAGTTCGGGGTCAGAGTTTGAAAGTGTCATCTGACATTTGCTACTAGGATCAGCCTAAATATCCCTGTTTAAATTCATTACTCCTTGCTGTGTATACTGTGAGCATGAAGACTAATTTACTCCTTCTCCTTGCCTGTTTGTATACAAGCATGCTACCCGAGATGCATTTCTCATGAGTGATGCAAAGACACAAAAATCATGATTTCCACACATGCTTTTTCACAGTAATTTCTTTCCACAAAAATTTCAGAGACTCCACAGAAAAACAGGTGTTTATTTCAAGCCTCTTAGTACTTACTCAGTCCTACATTAGCCTCTTCTGTGCAACAACAGGACAGCTTTTTACTTCCATTTATTTGTGTCTTTTCATAAGGCATATTCAGTCAAAAAAGAGATGCAAAAAGAGATCAGAATCCTATCACAAATACATTACTTTCAGAGCCAAGCTTCATGTTGCTAGCTGAAAGCTAAGTGCATCCTTCTGGGAAGGTCAAAGCCAAAGCCATGCCAAGCCAGGAAATGCAGGGGAGACCATCACTCTTCTCCCAGAGACCACAGAGGGGATGAAAACACCTTGTTTATGTACAATGCAAGTAATTGTATATTTCTTCACAAGCATTAAAATTTAAAAGTGAAACAGGCAGAACATTATTTTTCCATCAGACTCATCCAAAACATGGGCTGAAGAACTTACTTGGGAAATGGCAAGGATCCGTGAGCAGGTGAACTGGTGAAGCCTGGCTTGCAACAGTCTGTGCCTGCTTACTGACAGTTCTGGGTGTCTCAGAAGGCTTGGCCTTTCCCAAAGCCCCTTCCTGTCCTAATGCTGATTCCAAAACTTTCAGGAATTTAGATGTTGAGATCTTTAAGCTAACAGATATTTATCCTACCACTTTGCGTGGCTGGAAACAGCTCAGGAAGCTAATTATCTTCAATATTATACATTTAGTGTCAGTCTCAAAGTAAATGCAATCTAAAATACTGTATCAACTCTTAAAGGTAAGAGCAGGCTAAAATAAATCACTGCCCAGTGATGCCTGCCAAGCAGCAGCTGATTGTCTCACAAAATGTCACATCATTTTTTCTGGATCACTGTACCAAGCACTTAATTACTCTCACAAGAAAGATTACATTATTTTCAGGAGCCTAGAGATGTCAGGTCTGTGCTGAGGAACTCATACAGAAAAAGAGGAAAGGCTCAAATTTGTTTTGTTATTTATTTGGTTCCAGTTGTGAACACAGCTTAATTTCAGGAAGTAGCTGTGATTTTTTTCCTGTGACATTTGTGTGATTTACTTTAGGACTAAGTAAAGAAGAAAACAGTTCTCACTGTTCTGTTGACTTCACTGCTTCCTTTGAAAATAATCAAATTAAGAGCAAAAACAGTGGGTCAGGCTTAGACCAAAATAGGATAAATTATTTGTTCTTCAAAGGTAAAACAACTTATTATGAGAGACAGATTATAATATTTTAAAGTATTGATTTTCTTGCATTGAAGTGCTTCATTTTGTAACATCTATGCTCTTTTCTTTTTATTACCAAACCAATTTGTTCAAACACACAGAATCTTATGAGACAATTGTCTTTTGGGAAGAAAATCTACTTTAAGGGATTCCTTGCTAATGGTGTAGTTTATCATCCCAGATGAGCTTTGGCACTTACACCCTTTGTGTCTTTTGGTACATGGAACTCATGCTCAGATTTGCAGAGGTGCTCAGACTGTGCTGGAGAAGCTGCTGAGTTGCTCCTCTCTGACCCCTTGTCCTGTTTTTTCATTTACAAAATTCTTGCTCCATTTACTGATTTACATTACTCAGAATTCTGCATGGTAATGCACAGGACATGTATAGCATTCATATTTAATATGGGCTCTAAACAAGAGGGTTAAATGGTGTTTCTCAGTTTTCATCCAGATCTTCTGAATGGTTTGGCATGGAATAATTTTCCAGTCATAAGACTGACAAAGTGAGTCACAGCCCTTAAAAGCCAAGGACACTTCTTCCAACTAGCATAACCTAATGTTCACTGAATTGTTTGATTCGGATTTTGATGACAGACTAGTCTTTCTCGCTGCATTGCATTTATTCTGTTCATACAGACTCTGTGCAGTTAAATGCCTGTGCTTCATTTCAATACAAGAATAGTGTCTTACCTGGAAAACAGTGGCATGCTGTGGTTATAAAACTCTTTCAGACTCATAAAGAAACTATGCTCTTTCATTTATCCCTCTGGGTTCTAAACAGGCACACTTTAAGCAGGTTCCTACCAACCTTTCCAAATCATCAGGAAAAATAAGAGGTGTTACAGAACAGAGGAAGAGGTTAGGCTATTGCAGACAGGACAATTTCAGTCCCACTTTGTATTATGTGTGTTTAGTCAGGAGGTTTGGTTGAAATGAACTGCAGAAAAGAGATTGGAAGAAACATTTTTTCTGCCCAGGATGAGAACATAGTCTTTAAAAGCAGTAGTGTAACGGAGGGAAACATGCTTCAAGTGTGGCCTTGTCAGTGAGTTGATTTGAACAGTGGTGCACGCAAAAGATGGGACACAAAAATAGGAATGTCCAAAATTCTGTCCATCAGGAGTGGGGTCTTTAAAAGCAGTAGTGTAACAGAGGGAAACATGCTTCAAGTGTGGCCGTGTCAGTGAGTTGATTTGAACAGTGATGCACAAAGATGGGACACAAAAATAGGAATGTCCAAAATTCTGTCCATCAGGAGTGGCACTCTCCCAGGACAATTCTAGAGTCCAAAGCAAACTGCAGTGCAGGGAAACATGATAGACAGCCCTGGAGAAGCCAGAGGAAAATCCCAGCCTGCAGAATGGAGGGTCAGCCTCTCTGTACATGAAACAGGAGAAATGTGGTTTCACAGGAACACATCAAGTGCCTCCCTCAAAAGCTCAGTAACTCTGAGTTGGTTTTTTGTTGGGGTTTTTTGTTATTCTTTTTATTGGCACATTTGTTGGGATTGTGTTTGTTTGGAGTCTTTTGTTTGTTTCTTTATTCCTTTGCCTACTTGAGATTCTCTGTCTTTAACTTGTAGCTCGGTGTCGGTGGTGGGAGACCTGAGAACTGATACCATTTGTGATGCTGCTTCAAGCCTAAAGCAAGCACAACATTCAGCCAGTGACTTGGGCTCTCTGTAATTACAGTCTCTCTAATCTAGGCAGATAATCCTATAGGGGCAAAATCACATAAGACATCTCTGAAATAAATGTTAGTGAGAGATTGTTCAAGGAAACTGCAGGGCTTTCTATTCACTTCCACAGGCATATTCACTTCTGCATAACAGGGATAACCTGACCTCTTTAAAAGAGTATTTGTTTGGTACCACTCATAAATCAGTACACTGGGATAAATAACACCTGAAGTCTTCCCTTTCTCAAAATATGTTCACAGCTTCTTCTCACTGTTATTCTTATCAGATCAGCTCATTTTCCTCTCATCATCATTCATATGTCTTTTTTAGATGCTGGATGAATACTCCTGGGCACCAGCTCAATCTAGTTTGCAATGAGTCAAGTACAGAGTTTTGTCTTTGTGCAGCACCAGCCTGCAACATTCTCATTGATACTGCCCTTTAACCTCATACTCTTCAGCAGTCTCTCATTGCCTGCTCTTTATTCTTTTGCTCTTCTTTTTCAAAGGAATTATAGTGTATTTCTCCTTTCATCTTCTCCACCACTAGTCCTACAAGTGCATTATATTTTCTCCCATCAGTCTTTTAACACGGCTGCATAATTTTCCAATTGATCCATATTTTATGAGGTCCAAAACCTGATGAAAATTAATGGCAAAAATCACAGTGTCTTCCTCAGAAATCTTGTCAAGCTGGAATGTTACAGTGAAGCCACCTTGTGCAACCAGGCTTTCAGACTCTCTTTGAACTACTCAAAGGCTCTGAAACCTCGATCTGTTCAGGGACACTGGTTGCAAATTGCCCCGTTAATCTTCCTGTCTGAATCAGCTCTGGAACATAAATACAAACTGCTCTATAAGACCTAAAAATTGCATTCATGGCAGCTTTGATTTCTTATTTAATTTAATTATATTTATTACCTTGCAAGTAAGAATCCTGTGTAATAATTAGGTTATGTGTGACCCAGAATATCAGAGATACTTCTGCAGGTCATGGTTGGAGAGGTACCTCTTGAGTGACAGTGGTACCATGGAGATATTTTGACTTTTTCTATCATGAAACAGAGAAATATTGTTCTCCAATCGATCATTTAATTTCCAAATGGGCAGAGAAGAGGAGCCCTAATAGCACAAGGAGGAATAGTGCTTTGGCACTAATCCTTAAATGTTGAGGTTTGCCATGCGTAGGTGCACAGTGACACCTTCTGGAAGCTTGTAATGAGCATCCCTGAGCCGCTTCCTCCATCATCTGGAAACTCACAATTTTTGTATGTAGAAGCAGATCTCTTTCTGATAAACATTTTCACCAGAGCCTTCCTACAGGGTCTATCATGTCGCTGGCACACACACTAACAGAACATGGTCGTGATAGAAGAGATAAATCTTTTTAAATGAAGCCATACCTGTAAGGGTTTTCAATTATTCCAAATAATTCAAAGGTTTATGGAGGAAAAAAAGGGAGGATAGAATTAGAGATGTACACTAACCTCATGGTTTAAAACAAAAGGTATGCATTTTGATTCACATTCTATTTTTAATTATTTAATGTCATACATCAAGAGAGAGGATCAGAGAATATTGTGAAGATTCAATCTGCCAAACATGACAAATTAAATGAATGACAGAGTTTCTTAGTGCACTTGCACTTCAGCAAAGATTTCATTTTTGTGTGTATCACATTGCAGTTTCTAATTAGGCCTTCTCTGCCCAAGCCACCACATTCCTATGTAGTCTGTAAATCTGCCAGAAACTCTGCATCACCAAGGATTTTAAGCATGAGTTGGGCCACGGAGCAGGCCAAGGGCTGTCCAAGGGCTCACAAACCCCACAGAGCCCACACCCATCAGCTGGACTGGGCCAGAATGGGGAGTAGAACCAGCATTGAGCTGACTCTGACACTCTGAAACTCAGCATTCAGTGCCAATTCAGTATTACTGGAGAATATATCCTTAGCTCAAATATTGAATTCCATCTCAAATGTTATTTCTCTTTAAGTTTCCTCTGCCTTAGAAGTAATAAAGATGTGATATGTAAGAGTAGAAAAGAAGCAGAGTTGTGAGCAGAGACAGCAGAGGCTTCCTGCAGCTTTGGAGCAGACACTGACTGATATAAATACTGAAACTAAGGGTTTTGTCAGAACATACATATGGGACTGGACAACCCTGAGAAAATACATCACCCTAGAAAATGACCTTACAGTGATGAAATAATTATCAAAGCACTAAACAGAGCCACCAGCTGCAAAAAAATTCTGACTACACTGAGATCTAAATCACCATTCTGATAACCTTTCAAGACCTAATGTAATGCAATCACAGGTTTAGCATCAGATCTTGAGGACATCTAATCCTCCAGAAAAAGACTAAGAGGCACCCTGTGACTGCATGACTGACATGACAGTGGGGCTTTCACACTTTGGCTTACACAAAGTAAATTGTACTGATTAATTAACACACCACTATCAATGTTGATGAAAAATTAATACTAACAGGCATCTCTGCATGGAGGAGACAATTTAGCTAATGCTCTGTGGGACCATACTAGTCTATAGTTGGTCTTACATGTTTGAAGATGCCAGTTTATTCTTCCTCTCATCAACTTTGAACCTACATTTCCTACTTGAAACCACCTACTGATAGGTCCATAAAGAAAAGTGGCTTACACCTGTAAGAAACTGATGTTGAAAAAACACAAATATTTAAGAGTTCAGCAAAGTTGCTTCCCATAATATCACTGGTATTATGTTCACTTCAAAATAGGGTAATTTAAATAATACATCCTTTTTTTTTTAATTTTTAATTTTTATTAAGGGGTAAGGGAAAGCAAATACTAGAATACTGCTGATATATAAAAAAATTGAAGTTCAGCTGAAGTCCCTGGAAACTCATTCTCCTGCTGAAAATATCTCCTTTCCCAGAAAACCTATCAGTCTTCAAAATGATTTGTAACAAGCACACTTTAATGTAAATGAAAAAGGTAAAAAATGGCTTCTTACTCTCTGTTTGAATTGCTCCCTAATTCACTATGAATCAGCTCCATTCAATGGTCTAGAAACTCTCTTTTTAACAATTTAAGGGAGCAGGAAACACTGAAATAGACTAGAACACAAAAGCTGCCATAGAAATGTGTATGACCTCTCCTTGGGCAGGGAGCAGAAGTTCAGGTATGAGACAGCAATCAGCCCTCACACCTTAAAGGCAAACAGGCCCCAAAAGAGCTGGTGTGTGCATTATGTCACCCACTGACATGTGACTGCAAGAGTGTTGGAATACAGTGTCATTAAAATACAGATACATGTTCTGTATTATCTTTCTTATCACCTGTTCTGAGCAATGAGAACAAATTAAAAAGAAAAAATAAAATGGTGCCATAAAAGTTTTCACTAAATATATATATATGAACAATAACAGATTTCTTCATTTCCACAAAGACAAAATTAGGAAAACGTGTTAACTGGACAAGTTTGCAGAAAGAGGGAGAATGGAGTCTAAGAAACATCCAAAGAGACAATGTTAAATATCAGAGGTACCCTCATATAAAGCCATCCCTTTCTGACTTAAAAAAAAAAAAAACAAACTACTGCATGTGGGATAGAATCTCCTCCTAAAAGTTTATCAGAAGCTTATGAGTCTAATGTGAAATATTCAGAAAAGTCAAGTAAAGGGTGGAGGTGGGTTTTCTAATGCCTGATATACTGGTAGATAAAACCAATATTGAAACCAGATCTCCTGATCTATTATTTACCATGTATGTTACAGAAAAAAGGTGTTACTATATGGGACAATTATATTGAATGCACAGCTCACATGTAAGCTTTCAATTTTCCATAACTTATGTTTTGAAACAGAAATAAGTGCAAGGTCAAATACTCCTGAGCCTTGCTAGATTGACATTTTGCTTTGCCTCTGTCCCAGTGAAGATGATTTAACCTGAACAAAGTAGAGCAGTAGAGGGGACCAAGAGTAAGGTCACAGAGACACGTGCAGAGGAAGCTGCTCTGATGACTGAGGGAATTTTCTTTCATGAATGAGAAATGCATACTCACATTCCTTTAGGGAGAGAAAGGGTTCCAGTCTGGGTCACTCAGCTCTCTCAATTCTAAGCCCCGTTTCATCAAAGTCCAAGCCCTTGTTTATGCAGTTCTGTCTTGTGCAGCTGGACATCAGCCTGCATCCATCATTCACGGGGAAAGGAGGAGAAGATGACTACATTAACAATTTTGTGAGGACTTTATGCTGCCACACCATTCAGCTGTTTCAGGATGTGGCTGTGTACACATGCAGTGATGCAGAGGTACCTGCCTACCGAGCAAGACAGAGTTGCCTGCAAACCCCAGTCATTGGAAAATAAGCCACCATTAGGTGGCTTTCTTTATCTAACACTGTTTATGCTAGGGAGCATAAATACCATATTTTTACACCGTTTTTTATACTACCCACCATCACTATGCATCATGAATTCTGAAAAAAACTGTATGGCCTTCTTTAATAAGATGTCAGCTAGAACCATGGGATGGTTTGGGTTGGAAGGGACCTTAAAGATCACTTCATTCCAAACCCACTGCCTGTTGGCAGGAACAACAGGTCATGACTGTCCTGAGACAAATGGAAAGGATGATGGAGCAAGAACATACCTTCCAAAGAGTTTACATCCTTCCAGCACTTTGAACCTGAACTTGATCAAGCATTCCTGCTGAGAGTTAGGAACCATAGTGTAGAGAGGTCTTAGGGGAGTCACGTTTACTCACCAGTCTGAGAAATGACTGCCTGTCCTGGAAGAGTGACCAAGAGCTGAATTCAAAGGCCAGTGGTGTTAACTGGTGTTTTGAGCTTGGTCTTAAGCCACATAAACAACAACCTTAGTACACTTACTGAGACTTTTTTCCCTTTTCTCTGCCAAGGAACAAGGCAGTGTCATTTAATCCTACCTGTCAAACCTATAATATCTCCATAGGTCCTGTCTGGGCCTTGGCAATTGTAGTTTGGCACAGAAATCTGTTCAACATCAGTTCTATGCTTTCTGCCACAACCAAAAGGGCAGAGCTCCGCAGAAGGGCTCCTTGCCACTGGGCAGAGGGAATACTGAGTGGAGTTTTGGGTTGGGAATCAACTTTTTTTATTTTTTCTGCTCTCCTGGGAACATTGTCCAGTTTCTGCCATAGTTCACCTCTCCAAACAGACCTAGGGGAACTCTCTGCTGCTAAGCAACAGCAAGCTCTCCTTCTGTGTAGGAATGGCAGCTTTCTCTGCTGGTTTCAGCTCTAGCAAGCACCTTCCCTGGCATCAATGGCACCACAGTCGTGTTCTCCCATTGCTGTAGCAGTGCCTTTGGCCTTCAAGGGCAGCACCATCGCGGTGGGAAGGGCTTTCTTCACACACTGTGTAGACTTCAGTTCCTCTCTATCTCCTTGATGTCTGGTTGTAGGCCAGAAATAGGGACAAGGTTTTGGGACAGTCTAAAATGAAATCATGAAATCCCAAACAAAAACAGGTAGAAATCATTGCTAGAGAAAAGGGAAGCAGAACAGTGATTTTTGTCCGTTCCTGCTCAGGGCCCATGCTCCATCAAGATGGCTCGTTCTCTGCAGGACAATGGCACTCAGCAAGGAAGGGCAAGGTCACGCCACCCTGACGCTCGCAGATCAGGGCGGGCCCGCCGAGCTCCCCGGCCACGGCGGGAGGCGGCGGGGCGGGTTCAGGACCCTGGACAGGTCCAGGAGGCAATGCTTCTATTCCGCTCCCCGCCGCAGCTCCGGCCGTCGTCTGCGGTGGGCTTTTCGGGTGGGGATTTTTTGGGAGCTGTTCTTTGGGTGTAGGTTGTAAGTGGCAAAATTCTTTCCGGTGCTCCTCTGGCACTATGGCCAGACCCGAACCCCAATGGGCACTGAGATGTGTCCTCCGGCCCTGACCTGAAGGACCGGCTTAGGAAAGTTAAAAAGACTGCGTGCACATAGGGGCAAGGGTGGCTCGAGGGCAGCAGGGCTTACGGCTGCCAGCACTCCAACCCTCATCTTAGCACTGCGGAGCTCTGCTGGGTGTGCTGGGCCCCCGCCTGCCCCCTCGGTGATGCTCACTTTGTGTTTCTCTCTCTTTCTCTCTCTCCTCTCTCTTCCCGCCCCGTCCCTTCGCTCCCACACCTCCCCCGCTCGCCGCAGACTCCGAGGCCTGCCAGGCCCCTCTCCTCGCTGTCAGCTCTGCTCTCCAGCCCCTTCCTGCGGCCGCAGCTCCCTGCCCGCCGGCCTTGCCCACGCTTCGTCTCGGCGCCCCGTCGAGACGCCCCGGAGCCCCGCTGGTGTCCCGCGGGCTTGGCGGCGCTGCTGGCCGGGAGCGGGGCGCCCGCCCGCTGCCCGCTCGCCGCCCTG